>NC_140580.1:469220352-470634830 GCF_964204655.1 Triturus cristatus | reverse complement strand
TATCCCTTACGGTGAGATGCTTAGACTAAGGAGAATATGTAGCAGTCAATTTGACCTAGAGCTCGCACAACAAGCAAGCAGAATCCAATTTTTGGAGAGAGGCTATAGTGCACGAGTTATTAACAGTGCCGTAATGAAAAGTATGCAAGTAGACAGACAAAAACTCCTTGATACATTAGAACCTCTGATTCTATGGTACCCGCCAATACAAATACTATGCCACAACCAACAACTAGTCCTTTCAGGATTATCACGGGGTACAATAGACAACATTCAGATCTGTATAAGATCATTAATCGAAATTGGCCCATTGTCCTCAGTGATCCTATTATCGGCCCTACTCTTCCTCACAAAGCTTCTATCACCTACAGCAGGGCTCCCTCCATGAAGGACCGTTTGGTCAATACCAATCCCGAAACTATTGAAAGAACCACATGGCTTCAGACCAATAGCGGATTTTTTAAATGCAAAACCTGTAAGCCTTGTATACATGGTTCCAATACGAAAACTTACAAGGATGGCTTTAGTGACAGGGAACATCCCATTGATAAGGTTTTAACATGTAAAACAGAGTTTGCCATATATGTCTTACAATGCCCCTGCCAACTTAGATATGTCGGCAGTACGAAACTTGCCGTACACAAGCGCATATTACAACATCTCAGGGCTATAACAAACGAAGATAACACTTATCCAGTGGCCAGACATTTTAAAGAGCATCACCATAGTGACAATAAGGGCTTACAATGTTATGTTATTGACGCAGTGACGGCAAGCAGACGCGGAGGAGATAGAGAATATAGACTCCGCCAACTTGAAACGCGATACATCTTGCAGCTTGACTCGAAACACCCCGGGGGATTGAATATCACAGAGGATCTCTACACTTGCCTACCTTAAATACTATCTAACATCAGGCAGGCTGTTTTGTCTTTACCATATATTTCTACAATATTTGGCAGGATCTAGAGGTAGCTTACAGCTCCTCAAATTCATTTACATACATATCTATTTATTTATGGATTTTAAATAGCCAAATTATTTGATATAGAAAATATGACCCCTCTCTGTTATACAAATATTCTGTATCCCCGACGTTGCTGCTAGTCTATATAAGATGCCATCCGAACTTATCTGTTTGTAATATAAAGTCACACTAGCACCCTTTGTACATATGGTGCCCCTCTTTATGGTTTTTCTCACGTATTTACTCATGACATTATTTCAAGTTAGGGTGAGGGCTCTCACCATATAGTATTTTACATTGAGAAAACATCCCTCAGTCCACTCCTATTTCGAATGCTGCTGGATATACCTTCCTCTGAGACCTGCCGACTTTTACCAGGGAGGCAGAAATGATTGAGCAGACACACGGGTCTCCGGCTGTCTCCTTCATGCTGTTTATTTGCTTTTTACACCTTTCTTAAACTTCAGTCATTTGTTTTATTGTGCAATGTCCTTTTACCCGATTTAGTCAGTTCCTTAATTTGAGTATACCCCCCAATATGTGTTCATTAGTTAAATCATTGCTACTATAATCACATTTGCACATATATATTTTTTAATTCTTCATATTATTATATTTTTTTACCTCACAGGTGCGGCCCACTGGTTCACATACTTCACTTTGCACATTTGCACAATTCTTTCATATGACTGTACATATGATATTGTTTTTTTTAAGCAGACTTACTTACAGCGTCACCTTTATGGATTCATCCCGCAATATGTCAACATAGTTTTGATCAAAAAGGTGGATGGCTACTGTGATGTTTTCTATAAATATGTTCCAATGCAGATCATATATTAAATGGGGATCCTTTCATCACAAGTCAGGTGCATTTTAAACATTAGGCCTCGTCATAAGAATTTTATCATTTTAGATTCATGAAGAATTTTATCTCATGATCTTTCAGAGGTTCCTTGGTTTAGTGCCATATCCTTACTATATAGCTGTTAAATATCTGACACACATTTAAGGACATAGGCATTGTGAATTGAACGTGTCTTTATGATATATTTAGGTGGGTACGCAAAGCATTTAAAACAGCGATATTTTGCACAAGTGAATGAATACATTTTTATTTATTCTATGCCAAAATGTTTGTTATTTGCACTTACATCGATTTTAAATATTTATTATATATTTATTTATTAGATGTACATTCCAACATAGGTTTTTAAATTATTTATAATTCAATTACCGTGCGTATACTACCTTTGAATGCGTTGTTTTGCACAGTTATACTAGTGAAGTCTGTTTTCTATATCCATTTGCCGGCAGTCACATGATTAATTGAATGTTAGCACAGTCACTTTATAAACCAACTCTTTATTGGTTCATGTTGTCATGTGATCAAGGCTCGGAGGAGCCGAAACGTTATGGCGGCAGAAAGGCACAAAATAAAATAATCAGCACTCAACTTTGGTCCGTGTCCGTTTATGCTGTGACAGCGTGGAGTGATATTCGCAGCAAGCTTACGGATTTACATATATATATATATATATATATATATATATATATATATATATATATATATATTACTGCTCCCCTGCACTTTGCCAGGAAGCACTCGTAGGTGGGTGCTAACGTCGGTAATATGACTTATACAATATTGGCAATTTAAAGCATAATGGTATTTGCAGTTCAGATATTGGAAACAATGACAAGGCTAAAATGGCTCCCAAGAAAAAGCGTAATAGTAATGGGAATCCGTTCTCTATGACTATGTTAATATCCTTTTAAGCCTAAGCCGCGAGTGTGACCCTCTGCACGATGCGGACCTGCAGCGCCAGGAGGGTCTGGCGCTGTGCAACAGGCATGGGGTTAGCCCACTTTGAGTCACTTTTACTGGCAGCACTACATTTCTGTCTTGTGTCCACAAGGGAATATTGTTGACATTTGGGGAGCACAACAACACCCACATGGGTTTCATTTGAGTAAAAGGACTGCAAATACCAGAACGCCCACTGAGGTGCAAATGAATAAAATCATGCAGGTGAACTTACTCTGGTTGTTGTTCTTTCCTTTCTGGCTCGTAAACAAGGAATTTCTTTTCCGAAACGCATTGAGCCAGCGAGATTTAAGCAGAATCTAGCAGCTGCAGTCCTCACTTGAGAGGCATTTTCTCCAAGGCGGTCATTCTCACAGAGGCAACTCTTGTTTTGGATAGATATATATATATTCACTTAAAAAAACATAGGTTTCAGGCACGTTATAGTTAGAATTTAGCATTTAAAAAACCTTAGAAATTTACTGAAAAAACCATAGGTTTCAGGGACGTTATAGTCACTTGGACATTTGACTCATATAAAACTAGAGAAAATCGCCCGTTATAGTTAGTTGAGCTAACTATAACTAACGCGCCCGCAATGCACTGGTGATGATGTCATATATTACATCACTCATGGCATAGTCAGTGACATCACTTATGACATTACTGATGACATCTCAAATGACATCACTGATGACATCACTGATGACATCATCCAGTGAATGTGTGTTTCTGTAAAGTTTAAATATTTTTCATATATATCTATGCCAAGGTCTATTGAAGAATGAGTGGATGTAGAAGTGCCTGAATGGATTATTTAGTAGATGCATGACTGACGCTATAAGTCACTGATTAAACGTATGTTACTGAATGCATTAGTGACTAAACTGTGTGAATGTCTATATTAGTCACTCAGTTGGTGTGTAAGCAGGTGCATGGGTTGGTGAGTAGCTACATCAGTGTCTATATGGGTTATTGATTGATTGTATGAGTATCTGTATGGGTGTCTGAGTGTCTATGAGGGTGGGTGGGGGGTGTCTGACTCTGTGCATACATGTCTGAATGGCTGATTTACTGGTTGTGTAGATTCAAAAGTGCATCTCGGAAGGGCTGTATGGGTAGCTGACTGTGTGTACAGGTGTGTTGATTAGTAAATTGATGTCTCAGTTGTGTATATGTCAGCAACTATATATGTTTTTAGACAGTATATGTGAGTGCTGGGGTGTATAATTGACTATACATGAGAGACAGTGATTGCAAGAGTGTCTACATACATGAATGTGTACTTGTATTAGTGATTGTATAAGAGAGTAAGTATGTGTTAGTATCTATATAAATAAGGGAGGTGGTGTGTGTATAAATAAGTCAGGTGGTGTGTATATATCTGCATAGGTGAGTACATGGGTGTGTGATTGATTTTTGGCATGACTAAGTAGATCTGTGAGTAACTCTATGGATCAGTAGCACTGTGTGAATGGATGAATAGGTGTACGAGTGGATATTATACTGATGTAATGATGAATGACAGCATGTATGAGTGACTGTATGAGTGTATGTCTAGCTCACAATATATAGATAGGAATCAGTGGATGGGTATCTAGTATCTGCTATTGGTGTGTCTATGGTTTCAAAAATGGTAGCCTGTATTTTAGAGTATGTGTTTCAAAGGTTATATTAGAGTGTGAGGAGGTATGTCAGACTATCACGTGGATGATGTTATCAGTGATGTCATCAGTGATGTCATTTGAGATGTCATCAGTGATGTCATCAGTGATGTCACTGACCATGTCATGAGTGATGTAATATGTGACGTCATCACAAGTGCATTGCGGGCGCGCAAGTTATAGTTAGCTCAACTAACTATAACGGCCGAATTTCTCTGGTTTGATATGAGTCAAATGTCCAAGTAACTATAACGTCCCTGAAACCTATGGTTTTTGCAGTGAATATATATATATATATATATATACACACACACACACAGTTCGTTTGTCACTTTACGTAGACAACGCTCTGTAGAATGGACGAAGCAAACCCAAGATGATGGTGCAAATTTTTATTTATTTCGTGCCCAACGCCTCCGCCGCCATAGCGTGTTTCAGCCCACGTGGGGTCTTGAGCACATGACACTGTTAGTGGAGCGGTAAGAGTTTTAAAGTGAAAGTCAGATGACTTGATACATCACAATGCCTTGCATAGACATGGAAAAGTTACTTGCACAATCATGATCCACAATATTTAAACAATGTTGTATAAACAAGGTATGTTTATAACCATCATATGTGCAATACAGAGCAAACCTGATATTATATCAAGTAAATAGCACCATAATGAATAAATAAATAAATAATTATTCATAATATGCATATTAAGCTCTAAAATTTCACCTGTTAGTGAAAAGCCTATTTCATTGAATAAAATGCAACTATAAATAGTAAAACAAATGTAAAACTTTTCATTATTACTAGCAGCATCCTTCAACTAAAAGAATTGCTAAAATTACACATAAATTGGCGATGTGGTTGATGTTTAAAAATACAGCCCAAGTGGGCAAATGCAAATATTCCATGTCAACAGAATATAAAGGTCAGCGCAAAATACGCAAAGTCACATCAAAAGTGCATGTGCAAAATAGTGCAAAAAAGTGTATATATACAATAGAGCAAAAATTTATATTCCTAAATGTTACTTTAACAACTTATTCGGGAAGGTAAACAATAGCTAGCACATTAATATTGGGACTTAATGCCTAAGGTATTACAGGTGCGTGTAAAAGTCTTCACTGGAATTTAATCCATAAAGTGATTTACAGTCCATTTCTAAAATGTACTTTGTTTCCAATTTACGCAACAATGACTCTCGGTCCCCACCTCTCCTCAGAGGTGGGACCGTGTCAATAATAGGCCTGGGCAAAAATTTCGTTCCGTTCGCGGAAATTGCGATAATTTGACATTTTTGCGTTCCGCGGAGAGCGCGAAAATGTCAAAAATTCCGGTTTCCGCAGCTTGGCGATAATTTGTTTCTTGCTCGCGCTGTAAAATGATACATTCTCGCGCGCGCGCGATCGCCTTACCTGAATCCCTGCGTTCGCTGACAAGTTTTCTTGATCCGGTCGCGTTCTCCATGAGATGTTGTATTGTTTTTAGCCATTTGCGCTGTCTCGCGACAGTTCGCGCCCGCAGTGACGTCATGCGTCGCGCGATCACGTCTTTCTTCTCGCGATCATGCACCGCGAGAACAACTCAAAACAAGATGGCCGCGCCCGCAAGCAACCACATGGGTAAGTTGGCGACCCGCAACCATGCAGAAAATCTCGCGAACGTGCCGGAAAAAAACTTCCGCATCTTCGCGATATTTCTGCTTGTTTGCGATAATTTTAAACATTCTCGCGATAATTTGCGAAGGTTAATTCCGCAAATTCCGCCCACCCCTAGTCAATAACAAAGTACTGTAACTCTGCAGAGTTTTTGGCATGTGATTCTTCAAAATGCCTGGCACCCGGATAGGCAGGGTCACCATTGTTGATTGCCCGGATGTGCTGGAGTATCCTCTTGTGGACCTGCAGCTTAGTGCTGCTCACATAGCGCAGGCCACAAGGACACTCCAGCACATACACTGCAAATTCAGTTTTGCATGTGAGTTTTCTGTGAATGCGAACTGGTCTATCACTGAAAGATGTTGTATATTCAGTTTTCCTGATTCAATTTTTGCATGCCGAACATTTAATAAAGCCTTTACTTGAATTGAGCCAAGTCGTATTGGTGCTTACCTCTGGTCTGCTTTTTACAAGGCAGTTGCTCATGGAGCTTGCCTTCCTGTATGTGATACCAGGTGATTGTGGTAAGTGGGTCCCCAGTACCGGATCACTTTTAATTAATGCCCAGTTTTTATTAACAATCCTACAAATTGTTTTGTGCTGATTGTTGTAGGTAAGAATCAATCTTGTCTCAGTAAGTTTACTTTGGACCACCTTGGTTTTGCCTGCTAATGCCCGTGGTCTTCCATGTTCATTAGCTTTAAGTATTGCTTTATCAACTACCTCAGGAAGATAACCTCTTCTTAAAAACCTGTCTCTACATTCTTTTTGTTCAATTTGGCAATCCGGATTAGTGCTACATATTCTTCTTATCCGTAGCATCTCCACGTAGGGGATGCTATTGATTAAGTGTACAGGGTGATGGCTGGAGGCATGCAGTATAGCGTTCCCAGCAGTTGGTTTCCTATACATTTTGGTCTGGAGTTGATTATGCTGTTTGTTAATTTCGACATGAAGAAAACATATCGAATTGCTACTGATTTGACCAGTGAAGAATAGGTTGAGGTTGTTATCATTTAGCCTTTCGATGAAATTTGTGGCCTCACATTCTGGACCTTTCCAAATTATGAACAGGTCATCAATATACCTGAACCATTTAATAACATTGTGGGATATTATATTGGTAAAGGTTGGCATGAGGACCTGCTCCTCCCATAGCCCCATATGCAGGCAGGCATAACTAGGGGAGAAACAAGCCCCCATAGCCACACCTCTCACCTGCTGAAACACCGGATTTGAAAATAAAAAGAAATTGTTCTCCAAACACATATTAAACATGGATAGCAACATTCTATTATGTTCAAGATAGCAGATAGATTTGGTATTAAGATAATACTGAATTGCTTTTAAACCGTCCCTATGATGAATACTGGTGTACAAGGACGATACATCAAGGGATATAAGCAAGTAGTCAGGTTGCCAAATTATCCCTTCCAATTTCTGCAACAGATCACCTGTATCAAGAATAAAAGAAGGAAGGTTCTTAACATGGTCCTGTAAAAAATAGTCCACATATTTGCTGACATTCTCCATAATGCTGTTACAAGCAGAAATTATGGGGCGACCCGGTGATTTCAAGTTGTCCTTATGTATTTTCGGTATGAAATATATAACGGGCATCACCGGGTGGTCATTTTTTAAGAATTTGAATTCCTCTATCATGAGAAAACCAGTAGTTTTCCATGCCAGCAAGTTAGTATAAAACACATTCCAAGCCGTTTTCACCTCTGCCATCGTACTGCGTTTATAACATTCCCTGTCGTTGAGTTGGCCAAGTGCCTCCTCCATATACATTTCTCTTGGCCACATCACGACATTGCCGCCTTTATCCGATTGTCGGATAATGATGTTGTCATCGCTTTGAAGTTTTTTAATCAATTGGTGGTAGGCATAATCTCGATAGTTATGTCTTTTGATGGTATTGTCTTGTTTCTTATGCAATATTCTCAATTCTTGTGAGACTTTGTTATGAAAGACATCGATGTTATCCTTCAACATTATCGGGCAAAATGTTGATTTGGGTTTGAAGTTGGTAGGTGCAATGCTAACACGATTACCAGTGCCCTGATTGTTAGACAGTAACCCAATATCATCTTCATTTTCACATTGCATTTGAAACAAGTCCTGCATTATATATATATAGTATGTTGTAAAGAACAATTGTATGTCAAGGTACATTAGGCATTGAAGCCACAATAGTACGCTTTGTGGCATTGACGCCACAATAAGTACAAGTATTATACCCAGCACACAATGTGACAACATGCTATCCATAGTAGGATATTATTTATTTATTCTTACATGTTTTCCTGTGTGATTTACACTATGATGGAGGAAAATATAATGCGTGTATGCAGTAATGTGATTCTATGGCGCAGTATATTGTTTATGTCCATTACTTGGGTTGTGAGCACTGGCACTTCAAATTGAGGTAACACTGTCTTAGCGATGTCATGTGATCAAGGCCGTGGGTCGGCCGAAACGCATCATGGCGGACTGAATTTGTGAAAAATAAAAAATTCTACTTGCACAACAGCTGTGTACACGCTTGTTCTTCATGGAGGAGATTGTCAGCCAATGAGGGGTTGGATATTTGCCGGATTGACTTCCTCCGGCTCATGGACACCCTCCCTGCAAGCAGGCTCCTTAGCAGGAAAGTCAAGCTCCCCGCGGTTCGGGTCAGTGGCCTCGCAGAGCAGATTTGGCTGGGACTCCCGGGGCACCTTGTAATTCTCTGGCAACGGAAATGACGGAGACCCCTGCGGACAAGGAAGGCGGGCCGTTGTGGACAACAGCGCGGAGCGGCGATTGACTCGAGGGTCCTTTTCGGAGGAGCAGACACCGGGAAAGGAGCCATGCAGCTAACTGTCCACCACAAAAGGTACGGAACACTGTGAAACTGTCACAAGCAGGTTGGGAGGTGTGCATCCTAGGAACTCCCAGCGGCATTGGCCCAACTAGGAGTATTCATAGGAACGGATTATTTAAATATGTTCACTATGTCTGTCGACACGCTAAGAAACTGCGAAACCTTCGCTGGGGAGATGTTTTCAGACTCTACCCCAGAACCGCGAGGTGCTAACAATGTTGTGAATGAAAAACCTAGTGGAAAGGTGAAAAGATTAAAAGACAACTACCGGACGCTTGAGAAGCTCATGCGCCAAGAGCAGTCGAAATGGTGGGAGGCGCAGTCACTCCAGAGGCACCTGAATGTAGGGCGAATCCCTAGGGGCCTCAGATACTAGTCAAATATGCAGAGGTCGACAGGGCTGACTTACAATTGAAAATCGACGCTATGACAATGAAATCAAGCAGCAAGGTGATTTCCAAACGAGACATAAGTTACATGAAGAAATGCTAGCGAGACTACACAAATAAGAGGATAAAATCAAAACGAGGAAAACGTAACCCCATCATGCACAGTTTTCCGCTCAAGAATTTTACTGCAAAAGTTACATTGATATTATGAAAGATGTCATAAGTCATGTAATTAGCAGTGCGTGTTGAGTGTGTGTGTTATAGTTAGCTTATTTATATAATATTCCAGTGGCGGTTGCCACTGGGTAGTTATGGTTAGGTCTGCATTTCCAGAAGGGTTTGCTTATAACGAAGCCTTCCTGTTTTCCATTTATACAGATAAATACAGACAGAAAACCATTTATTTTCTTGTCTGTATTTATTTTTAAATGTGGATAAAAACTGAAATTAGGTGCTTTTTGAGTGATTCTAAATACACTTTGCCAAGACTGCCAGGCCAATAACTGTGTGGATTGATAGTTAAGGGTGTTAAAAAATAAAGGAATTTTAGTAAAGAGGCTTAAACAACAGTAGATATGCACAAGGCTGATACTGAAATGTGCATATTTTCATATAAGTGTGTTGATTTACCTTCTGCGGGTGTTCATATTACTAAAACCTGGCAAGCATTCAAGCATCACTGCATATTTTTTGGTTAAATAAATGTGGTAATATACCAGTTTCAGCTTTATTTTTTCAAACCCAGAATAAATATGGATGAATACAGATAAAGTTGACAACAAAAAAATATGGATAAATGCAGACAGAAATTTCCCAAAAAGAAATACCATAAAACCAGGAGACCTACTTATAACTGTGACCCAGAAGGTGTGCTTTTTGTGATTTGGTGTAAGCCCATTCAGTAGGTTTTGAAATATTAAGGTACAACATTATTTGTATATCTGGACGCTGGGTTCGAGATACTCCTGCTTAAGTCCCTTGATCCCAATTAAAAAAATTGAATTTTCAGAGTGGCTCAGGGTGCTTTTTTCCCCAGGGCCAATTTGGTCCCACAGGCGACACTTTCCTGTGGTACTGAGCGTTCTCATTGGCTGTCTGCAACATAAAGAAGAATGTTGCAGGCACCCTCTGGACTGAGTCCTCTGTCCTAAATTAAAATAATAATGTCAGGGGGCAGGGTAGGGATACACTGCCCCACGAGGCCCTGTGAGGGAGAGGGTAAAAATATCTGTTCTTTAATTTTTTTTAAAGCGACAATTCCTCAGGAGTCCCATGGCATCGCAGTATCCCAAAATAAAATGAAAAGCTGCCAGGAAATGCCATTTCAAACTATTGAGAGAGGGCATGCGGCTACCCTCCCCAAGTCTATATAGGGCCCAGGGACCCCTTCCTTAAAACCCAAAATAATTCTATGGGGAGGGAGGGCACGCAGCCCCCCTCCTTTGAGCCTTAAAAGGCCCCAGGGACCGCATCCACTGGGGTGGTTCATGGACTGTGCTCTGGGGAGCCCACACCTAAGAAGGTGCATATCCACATCTAGCTGGTGCAACTGTGTACTCGTCTGTTTATAGGCAAGCTACGGGACTCAAAAGTCTAGGGACTAGTTCTTTGAGGCTTATTCTTCCTGGAATTACAAAATTTCCCAGGTGTCTTTTTCAAACGATAGATGTGGATATGAACCTTTGCACTGATTAATTTTTACATTCTTAGTAGATTAATGTTTTGATCCTATGAGGCACACGTTTGTGTCGTACCATGTTTGCCCTGAAGAAGTCATATTCCATAAGAAATGTTATATTGGGCATAATACTTTATTAGAACATTGGAATGTTGGAAGCTCCATTGAAAACAATGGAGTAGCTCCTGGCTTAAGAACAAAGGCTTCAGGGAGCCTGAGGGAATTTCAATCCCCTTGTGCTTCCTAAAGCCTTTGTTTAATTTGTTAGAGCATTCTGCCCTCTAGTGGCAGAATGTTCTAATAGCCTTATAGCCCTTCGTAGCTAGGCTATACCGGCTGCTAAAGTCCCGCTGCCATGTTAAAGTCCCTCGCCTTCGGCTCTGGCCTTTAACGCTGCAGCGGGACTTTAATAGCCGTATAGTCCGCTACGGCGGGCTATAAGGCTATCTTAAATACTTGTTTAGGCATGCTTCTTTCACCAATAGTTTCTGCTTTTGTTTGTTTAAGTCTTTCCAGGACGGTTGACCCAGGAAGTGAGCCCCCAGAATAATTTGCTTGAGAACTGTACAGAGTGCAGCAGTTTATACCATAACCCATCTTCCTTTTCTAACGAATATGCGCCTTAACATGCGCCACCCACCATGTTGTTCTCCTGATAAATGTCTTTGTGGTTCCTTTCTGTTAGCAAAGTGTTGTTTTGAGCATGGTGGACACTGCCGGCAACAGGCTGCCAAAACTGTTGAGATTGCCCTGCGGCCAGGCACTGCACCCAGCTCGTCCCTGGTGCCACACTACATATAGCTAAATGCCAAGCCTGTGACCAAACCTTGGGCCATTTGGTCCTGGGTAGTGAAGCAGAAAACCCCTGCTGCACGTGAACGATTGATCCATAGTTCTTGGATTTTACCCAGGCATCGCTTTTTATCTTTTTTCTTGATTTGCAAATCATAAATCGGATTCACAAATGCGGCACAACCTTCACATCCTGGAGCTTGCACCAGGATAGCAAGTCAGATTTCTGCCTCTGTAATCTCCAACATCTTAAATGACAGCCAGGGACCGAAATGTAACTCATGAATCCTTTGCCTTTTTTTTTTGTTTGTTTTAAATATTATCTAAGGGGGGCCCTCTGAGCCACCCCACCCACACAAAGTGGCCTCAAGGTCAGTGTTTGCCTTTCCTCCCCCTTTATAAGCCATTTTGTACAAAACTTCAGAACAAAATGTGCCCAAGTTCTATTACGGCTTCTGCCGGAGAGGTTTTTCTCTTGCTTCAGCCAATCAGATCTCTCAGATCTACGGTACCAACTCTGGTACCATGGATCTGAAAGGCACAGTGAGAAAAGGCTCGCTCATCAAATCAGAGTTTAAAAAAAATGAAATTCCAGATTCACAAATTATTCTTGAGTTCTAAATTGCAGATCTTTACAAAGGACTAACCCTTTAATAACTTGTACCACAACTTTAATAAAATCTATAATAACTCAAACACTACTGACTGGATTTGCACTAAACCAATGAAAGCACACTTTCCATGTAAAGGTAATCTTTAATGATAAATTGGTGTAAATCCGTTTAGCTGTTTAGCCTGCAGGCGCGAGAAAAAATTCTTATGGGAGCTAAGATGGAAAACAGTTTTTTTCAACCCTCATTTTTGTCTCATGTACAGATCTTCGGGAAACTTGGCTTGCCAGAGCTTAACTGACTAAGCTAGTAAATTCCCAAATTTAATGGAGATCCACCCACAAAAGACTAAACATGTTAAAAATCTGCCAAATTTGATGTGGTTTCATCAAGTAATGCCACAGTTATTATCAAATGGACACTTTTTCTTACTCCCCTTTTAACTGTGCACCCCTTGACAAACCTGCACAAAAGTAAAAATATCCAGAGACAGCAAAAAAATGTCAGCTTCTGCCACAATTCATACAGATTCTTCAAACCACGTCTAAAGCAGGTAAATCAAAATACATCTTTCCAACTGTCAAGATCTCTTGAGGATTTGTTTTCAAGTCCATCCCAAAACAAATTTTTAATTCTGATTTCACAAAAACTACTGAACAAATTTCCCTGAAACCAAGTAAATGCACATCCTTGGTTAAAGTTTTACTTTTTTTTTTTTACCAATCTTAGTATAATTCTGTTTAGCCATTTTTTCTGAATTGATGAAAAAGGAAGCTTAAGGGAGTGAAATTGGGAAAAGTCAGCTTTATACACTTCCGTTTTGACCACCACTTGACAGATGTGTATGAGGCTTACCTTGCTGAACTCAAAGTGAGTGGACTTCCTTATTGAACAATTTATGAAATATTTATCAGAGCCAGTAATATTACAAAAACATAAAATAGCTTTTCAGAGGAGACTCTTAACTAAATATAATTCATATCTGCATAGCAGGTGCTAATATATAACACTTACCTGTCGGTCTATATATACATATTCCCTCAAGCAGTATTATGGTTTGTATTTTGACCTTAAAAACCACCTCCATTCACGAGACCCAACGTCTACTCCAATCGCTCATTGACTGTGTTCTTGCCTTTGACCTTGTAAAGACCTTTGCTGCTTTTTTACATCATCATATTAATACCACCTATATACATACATATATACCTACATACATCATAAAAACACCTGAAATTAGCCAGGTATGGTTAGCAAAGCAATCATATCTCTCCCCTTAGTGCACTGCTCATAACCTTAAATATGAGCTCATCAATGACATCAATAATAATAACAGAGATCACATTCCTGGTGACATAAAATATCACCTCACCATTTAATATTATTGATGACATCACTAAGTGATGGTCCAGGCACTTTTTGCAGGATTATCCTCAAACTGTTGCAGGATTATCCTCAAACTGTTGGCTTTCCTCATCCTATTTTTCTGACCAGGATTTTGTTGGCTTTAGGACTCTTGGCACTTTACCACTGCTAATAATCATAGCTAAAGTACATGTGCTCTCTCTCTAAAAACATGGTATGATTGGTTTACACCTGTTTTGCATATTTGATTTACATGTAAGTCCCTTGTACAATGCTATGCCATAATGATACTAGTGGGCCTGCAGTACTGCTTGTGCCACCCACAGACTTAGCCTTTCAAACCTGTGTCAGCCCTGCCACTGCAGGGCCAGCATGCATAGTTTACTGCTTCTTTATCTTGCCATTTAAAATCTACCTGCCAAGCATTAAACTCCCCTTTTATTACACATAGGTCCCCCCTAAGTTAGGCCCTGGGTAGCCCTTTGGGCAAGGTACTGTCTAAGTAAATGGTAGCACATGTGCCTATATTTGTGGCTTGTCCTGGTAGTGACAAACAGCCTATTTTGTTTCTCACTGCTGTAAGGCCTACTCTTCCCATAGGCTAGCAGTGGGAATTTCCTTGTAAATACTTAAGTGGTAATTCCTGATCAGAAAGGAGTCACGTTGCAATGTTTGGTATGTTTAGAATGGCAGTGATAAATCCTGTTTACTGGTGCAGTTAGATTTTACCGTGCTATTTTAGAAAATGATACTTTTAGAAAGTGGCCATTTCTCTGTGCTTACGGTTCTTTATGCTTTGCAGTCTGACTCCACTCCACTTCTAGGGCTGGGTGACAGCAATACTTGGTGCATACTTTCCTCACAGCCACCACACATGAAGGACTAGGTGTGATAGAGATTACATCTGCATTCATCTGCATACTGATGGTTTTTCTGGACTGACAGAGAGGGTGTCCATACTCTTCATTTGTATAGGTTTTGTCCTGCACTCTAGTGATGTCTAGAGCAAAGGCTGGGTTGAAAGGTGTTATTGCACACTTCTAAAAGTTCCCTTTGAAGTTCCCCCTTCAACAAAGACAATTTTGAGTTTAAGTACAGGGGCTCTGACCCCATGTTTTTAGACACTGTGTAGGATTTGTAACCAGACGCTGCTGGCCCTACATACTGCACATTGTCAGAGGACTGCTGTGCTGCCAGGAGGAACTGCTATTTGGACTACCTGCATTGTTGTGCTGGTCTGCTGCCTGCTGGTTGCTTAGACCTACTTTCTGGGTGTAGTAGCCACTTTGATACTTGCCTTATGAACTTTCCTACTGCCTGCCTACCTATCTGTGCCCCAGTGTTCTCCAATGTTTTGCCCCCTTGTGTGTTGAGGTCGCAGAGCTATCAAACACCTCACCTTCTTCACCTCTCATCACCCCAGTAGTGCAGAGCTCATCCTGCAAAGCAAGGGCACCATTGACACAGCTGGTTTTTATTCACACAGGTGAACGCACAAACTCCATTGCCAGAGTGGGTTTGTGACCTGCAACCCCTTACAATGTTTCAATGTTTCCTGATGACCAACACATAGCTGGTATCAGTCACCAACTTCACCTCAGCTGAACTCTTAACCTGAATGGGAAATAAGCCTAGATAGACCTAGGGGCGAAAATGGAGAATGGGCTGAGAGAAACAAAGAAACAGTGGGCACTACTACTTGTCGGACAGGAAGCCCAGTCTTTGTGCACAAGTAGAATGCACCACCCACAATCAGAATAGTACAACTGATTGCATGAACAGTAGTTTATAGAGAAATATTAGACACGGTATGTTAAATCAGACAAATCACTGCAAATACCTCCAGGCTTACCAGATTGTTTAAGACTTTAGGCTTTAACTTGCCCCTGGAACACTTGAGTAAATTCTGAGAAACCAAAGGTGATGGAAGAGCAAACATGCACAATATGTATAGTTATTTTAGGTTCAGTGGAGGCAATTACTGAGGTGAAACTAAGGAAGGGGAAAATAACAAAGCATGGGGATGATGAAATGAGAGTGAACCTGTACATGAACAGCAATGAGTCTTAACAAGAATGAAAGGTCTGCTAGGTGCCAATTTCCTTGTGCCACTGCTGCGTGTAATGCTTCTGCCCTTCTTCGCTGGAAGGGAATTGCATAAATCTGACCTACAGACTACAGCCCCCAGCCCACCGCCACTTAAAGTACAATGCAATGCTTGGATAGGGACCAGTTTTACAATAAAATCCTTTGATATTTTGCACACGGCTCACTGACAGTTGAAAGAAGTTGAAAGAGATTGAAAGATTGTGTTGAGCTTGTCCTTGCTTAAGCATGCACAGAACATGTTTTAGTGAATTTTCTAGTCTTCTCTCATAGGTTGGACACCAGAATTGATAGACTACAAATCACTAGTTTATCTGATTCCAGGGTTTCCTACTGCTAGGGAGTTATGACATCATCATATAATTATTTGCTGAAGATATTAATCAGGCACAAAAAATGAATTGTGATGAAATAACAGATTGGTGCACCAAATTCACTCCTGGAGTTGTTTAAAATACAATTTTCAAGGATCTATTTTTCTAGCTGTCTCTTGAACTTGTTCAGGAAGTGTTCCACATCATCTTCTTTCCCAAATTGGATGGCTAAATTGGAAGGAGCATGTGGAAGAACACCCTAATCTTCCTTTTGTTTCATCTGTCTTTCCGTGTCTTTTCCCTGCTTATAGAAAATAATGTAGTGTAACCCAGAAAAAAACAAACTCCATCTTGCATGTCTGCCAATAAGGCACTGAGTGAACTTAAGGAACCCTAAGATCTGTCCATATTGATAAAGAATGTTAACATTAACATTCTTACAGATAATGTCTGCTATGTCCAGTGGTCTATTTAATAGCCAACAATTGCCTCTCTTGTATTGTATAATTACTTTCAGTTGTTAACATTGTGCTTGAAAAGAAAGCTGTTGGAATAATCCCAACAGCAAAGGAGGACCTAGACATCTCTGCCAAAAACTTGACTGTAGTTATGATGTTTCAAAATGGATGCCAAGTAAAATGCCTGCTTTAGAGTTCTAAAAGCCTGTTGTGATCCCTACTAGAATGGAACGTCCTTCTTTTTTCCCTACTAGAATGGAACGTCCTTCCTTTTCAAGTGAGTAATTGGCAATACTAGTAGAAATAATGTCTAATCAAATCTATATAGAAGTTTGCAAATCCTAAAAACAAACTTCCACATTCATGGATATGGGTTATTCCTTACCTGTGTACCTTTTACCAGGATCTATATAAATACACTTCTCAACAATCTGGAGCCCAAAGAATATGAGCTTTTCTTCTTCAAATTCACATTTTCTGTCTTATCCACAGCGGTTTCTTGGTTTAATAGTTAAGTCAATTCTTGCATGGCAAAATGCACGGCAATTTGGAGTATGATCTGCTTGCAATGTGAAGCACAAGACTCATTTACTCTACAGACAATTTGAATCTTTTAGAAAGACCATCAAATGTTTGAAATTGATAATATTGTGGATCATTTTTGCCTATCTCCCGCCTTTTCCTTCCTCGTTCCTTGTATGTGTGTTTGAATGATGCTTTTTCTATTTCTTGTAGAGGCAGGTGCATTAGGGGGTGCATGAAACCTACACTCAGTGGCTGGTTAATCAGTCAAATCTGTTGAACCGAAATGCAGCATGTGAACTTGGATGTAAATTCCCACCCTCTTGCAGAATGGCATTTGTATGTTTATGTCAGTATAGACTGCAGTGAGTGCTTGTCCAGGGGTGATCAAACAGAAGTTGGCTTACTCTTCCTATTGTTGGTCCCTTTTCTTTTCTCATTCTTGTCCTCTAGTGAGTGAGGTGAAAAGTACGGCTGTATTCAGCTCCACCTCTTGCTCCCCAGAGTTAAAATATGCATTAAAGTTATGCACACAACTAGAGGACCAATTGTAAGTTCATCTAACATTTACGAACAAGCCTAAGAAATTGTGCATGTGTAATATGAGACAAGAAGAGCATTAATAGGACTCAACTGCCGCAATATATTAATGCATTTAAACAAGAATGCTGCAAATTAAATTCCAGACAAAAGATCAGTGAAATGTTTAGAACCGTGATCTAATTTCTGTTCAACAGATTCATTTACCTTCGAGGACACCAAGCAAGACTAAACGACATTTGAAATCCCTGTTTATATTAATGTATGGAGCCAATTTATTACATCATCAAATTCCAATTAGATTCATTTCAGCTGTGTCTTTCATCTGTACTCAGTGATAAATGTATTGTGTTTAATTGAATTACAGACCATGCAAATCCCACTCAGTGCAGGCAAGGCAATGGTATGACTGGAAATGTAGAGTGTATGGTTCAAGTGAAATATGAATTTGAAACCATAAAATTTGCTTCTTAGACTTTTTTTTGCATTCCATATAACTTTACATTTTAGAAAAAAAGTCCTATTGACTGCTCAACAAACAAAGCCTCCTATTAATATCAAAGTACCATAACAATTGAAACATATCCGCTGACACGCCATCCTTTGATTTTAAAGTGACTTTCCACAAAACAAGCTAATTTACAAATGATTTCAATTGCATATTCTAATGTGCTTTGTGTTTTTTGAAAGTATACAATCAATCGAAATGGAGAGACGTGTGCAAACATTAATCTTAAATTGAGGAAGATGCAGTTAACAAAATAAAGCAATTCCAGGGTTGCAGAATTTGGGGGAACGTGCATTTCAATGTAACCTACACAAAACAGAGATGATCTGGCTGTTGATAAACTAAGGACCTAAAAACACATCCCACGATCGCCCTGTCGAATTGCCGGTTACTGGTTTTTCGTATTGAGTTTTTATTGCGTATCTTGTTCTTCCCCTGGTGTGTTGGTTTCGTCTTCCAGATGTGCTATTTTCCTGCATGTGAAGTGAGCTACACAATGTATAAATCTAGTGCTCTGTGTATGAATCAATCCCTGTTCACCAGCCAGGAAGTACAAATTGGGCACCAACTGGTTTGCAGTAGCGGCTCCTGGAGGGAGTGCTGTGGGGTGGCGGGATGTGGGGGGCAGGGTGGGGGGTTGTAAACTCTGGCATACGGCCGAAAGTAGGTAAGTACATAAATAAATACCAAATTACATTTGGCGTTGCAGCCTGCTCAATGTAATTTGTTTTGTAGTAAGCTTGAAACAACATCGGCCTGACGGGGTTGGTGAAGAGAGGTAAAAATATCCAATATGGGGAAACGCACGACCATGCCTGCTCATGTAGACCCTGTCGTACCCATCGAGCAGCCTACTTCGTTTGATACTTTGTTGGCTAATGCTTTAACCATGGTAACCAATGAAATTGCTGACACCGAAAGAAGGATGTCCATAGGATTACCAAATATTACTCCCCTATGTTCTCAATCCCCTAAGACTGCACCAAATTCGGGGCTCCCGCTCTCCCCCACAGTAATGGTTATTAAACCCACACTTCAAACTGATATACTAACCTCTATTACTGGAGTCATTAGTTCGGTTACTAACCTTGTTACTGACCATTTAGTGGAACCCGAAATGGATAAAGCACCATGCACTAACAAAACAACAAGGGAAAAACGCAAGAGAGGCCCTGTGAAAAGCGCTATAAACAAAAGAAAGCAACCAAGCCGCCGTATAAACCAACCTACTCCACAGAGCATGTGGAATAAAGTTAAAGACTGCGAAATAGTCGCACCAATTGTCATTGAGGATTTTCCGTCTCCATCATTACCAGTGAACGATGGTGTTGAGAAACTCTCTGTTTATACTTGCCGAACACAGTCTTCAGCTCTGGATAAAGCCACCTGTGAGGACTTTATGTTGCAACCTGAGGGCACTGATAATTCTACCAGTACACAGACTGAGTTCTTTGATAGAAATATTCAACCTAAACCCAATGGCAATTTGATTGAAACTATCGTGGACACAATTTTTAAACAAGTTGAAGTTCAAATAGCCAAACAATTTAATATCATTTTTAAGAGACTTGATAAAATCGAAAACCTTGTAAAAAAAGAGGAAACTAAAAGGAAAGGTATTATTAGTATAGACACCCTCCGGGGAGAGAAATTCATGGATAAGCTAGAATCACTATGTAATGACCTGAGGGAGAGGGGTTCGGCAGTCATCACAGACCCTGGCCATAGTAAGATTAAAGGCCCTATCATAGCTAAAACTGCGCCCTCTAATAGCAGCCTAGCCAATACCCCACCTGTACGGACTATTGCTCCAACACATGACCCCTCCGAGGTGGCAGGATCAGTAACGGCCAGAACTGTAAGTTCAAATGTTATGGCCACTACTGCTCCTTTAGCTACCCCATTGATTAGGACAGGTAATATCCTGGATGGCGTAACTAATAAAGGAGGCGTACTTGAAAGAAATAGAGCTATTAATAATTTAGGGCCGCCGCTCCACCTACCCCCAGAAGCCTGCCCATATGTTTTGGTTCTAGCAGGTGTCCCTGCCCTTAAAGAAGGTCAAAGTGAGTCATGGGCACAACTACACAACAAATGCATAGATTGGCTGACCAAACACAAAGGAGCAAGATGGGACATTTCTAATGAGATCATATCAACCCGTCGGGTGAGCTGGGTGGGCCAACAATACAAAAATATCAGTGGAGACTGTATTGTGATCAATTTTAGACATCCAAATTCCGTAAGATTCTTTATGGATACACATAATACTCACGCCAGCTTGTCCACTGCTATAACCCTTCTTCCATTGGGTTATTTTTATAGGCCCCCCCATAGACTATCCCAACCAGTTTCTACTACCTTTCCTCTATCTAATAGATTTTCCGCCCTATCTGATTTGGGAAGTCTAGATTGACCACCACCAACATCTCTCATTATACCGGATGAGTCCATTAGCACAGCCCCATTGGAAATGGCAAATCCTATTTGTATCCCAAAATTATGCCCAGGTAGATTAGTACCCCCACATGCAGAATGCCCCGACCGTCCTGTAGCCCCCCTTTCTTCTGTCAATGTTCTACCGGCTGATACTTTAAGTGTCATTAGCTGGAATATTGCTGGGCTTACAGGCAAGATGAAAATTAAAGAATGGGTCACATGGATAAGTGATTTTGATGTGGTAATGTTGCAGGAAACATGGAGTACACGTGCCCAACTACTGGAGGGCTTTTTCTGTCATAATTTTACCGTACCACGCCCTGCCATGGGGCGTCCTAGTGGCGGTCTATCTATCTGGGCAAAAATTTCCAAGGATGTGAAAATCGAACCACTACATGTGGTTAGTAAATATTTGATAGCTGTAAAATATGTTGCAAGGTTAAAGATTTGTTTTATAAACTTTTATAATAATGATTTCGTTAAACATCCTAACCCCACATTTTTAGAATTGTTTAATTTTATCGATGAAATTGCGGATGGAGAAAAGTATGGCCGATTTGATGGTATTTGCGTAGGTGGAGATTTTAATGCTCACATTCATCCTACATCCCCACCCTGCAGACGAGGCTCTGAATTACTGGACTTACTTTATAGTAGGGATTTAGATGATGTAATGGGTTATAGTGGAATTCCTAAGGAAAATGTATCGGTTCCCACTTACATTGGCCGTGGTTGTTCTACAACTATTGACTATATGTTCACCTCTTCCCTCCTTAGTGGAGTGTTATTTAATTCTGAGGTTGTCAGTAGTCCATATAGTGACCATCTGCCAATTGTAATCTACCTTAAATCCATCAAAAGACCCATAGGCCCGCACGAGGTTGGAGCCTCAAACATTACTGTATCTACAGATAGGCTCAGGATCGTATGGAGAGGGATCGACAATAAAGAGATTTTAGCTAACGTGATTAGGAATAACCCTCTATTGATCTCTAATTGCCTAACACTCGATGGCCCCGATATAATTAAGTCCTTTTGTGATTTATGCGCAGCCATAAAAAGGGCAATTTCCAAACCTCTGAAGGAACAGAACATAAGCAACCATAGATGGTTTGATACTAACTGCTCGAGGGCTAATAGAGAACTTAGAAAGGCCTTGGAAGCCAAACCTCGAGATGTGCCCCTTGTCAGATCATTACGCCTTAGATATAAGCATGCATTAAAAGTAAGATCTGAGGAGCTATTAATAAGTCACTGGGACAATCTGACAAAAACTGCTGCCCTAAAAGACTCGACAGGGTTCTGGAGAGAAGTAAAGAATCTAAGAGCCCTGGGCAGCAACATTACCCCGATAAACTGCAACATCACAGGTGACCTATGGGTCACTCACTTTTCAAAGCTTTATGCTGCAGTCGGAGACCCAACTGAGGATATTTTCCCCGATGGTACTATAGCGATAACACTAGAGGAGGTGGAGGAGGCCATTGCCAATAGTGCTGGTAATAAGGCCCCTGGGCCGGACGGTCTGTCCATCGACCAGATTAAATCGAATACTTGCTTTTGGGCCCCCTTACTCTGCAATCTTTTTAATAACTTGAGTAAGAAGTCCATCCCCTCGACATGGTCTAGTAGCACCATTGTACCTATTTTTAAAAAAGGAAATAGGATGGATCCGGGGTGTTATCGACCAATATCACTGATCGATAACACCCTGAAGGTCCTCGGAAGGGTTTTATTTAATAAAATCAGCTCCTGGGCAGACGAGAACTCCATTATCCACCGTTGTCAGTTGGGTTTTAGGAGTAAACTAGGCACGGTGGAACAATGTCTGAACCTTAATCTCCTTATGGCCAAGTATACACGGGCTAAACAATCCCCTTTATATTTTGGCTTTATGGACTTAAGCTCAGCATTTGATTTTGTAAACCGTTCTCGCTTATGGTCCATTCTTTTAAATTATGGTTTGGATGAAGCCTTAGTCCACTTTTTGGCCAACCTCCATCGCAATTTGAAAGCCCGCGTACGAATAAACAATGAAGGCGAGGTCTCAAATGATATTTTAATTGGCAAGGGGGTGAGACAGGGCTGCGTCTTGGCCCCCTTGCTTTTTATATTATATATTAATGAACTGTCCAATTCTCTATGCAATCTGACCAAGGATGTTCCCATTATTAACAAGAAACTCATCCCGGCGTTACTCTACGCAGATGATGCGGTCCTTATGGGCCGCACCCCGAATGCTCTGCGTATTTTAATTTCGGGATTTGTTAACTATATGGCTGATTTAGGTTTGTGCACTAACTTTAATAAATCTTTTATAATGACCTGCGGTCCCAAGAATTATAAAATTTCAAAGATTACGATAGGTCAAAACACTCTAAAAAGCACTTGCACTTTCCCCTACTTGGGTCTGTTATTTTCTAATAGCGGTTCATGGCAACCCCATGTTGCAATGGGGAGAAATAAACTTTCCAAATCTATTAACTCTGTTACCTCTCTTCACCAACCCCGTCAGGCCGATGTTGTTTCAAGCTTACTACAAGTTTACCGGAATCAATGTCTCCCAACTGGAACGTATGGAGCAGAAGTCTGGGGATTTTCAAATTGCTCAGAATTACAAAGAGAAGAGAATAGATTTTGCCGGAAGATCCTGGGGGGAGTTATTAGTGCACCGACCTTCGTATGCCACAATGAATTAAAATTGCATTACATTGAGGATTTTATAAGAGCCAGACCTGCATTATTTTGGTTAAGGATTTGGCAAAACCCAGCAGCCTCCCTTTCCCGTGAGATCATTATGGATTGCTTGCAAAGTGAGAATTCGAGTCTAATCCCATGGATAAATGCGGTAGAAAGGAGCCTTGTGAGCATCAATTATGGTCACCTATTCTCAAACCCCGACCAGATTGACTGCTCCCATAAAAATTTAGTGAGAAGGGCACTCTACCAACATTTCCATAATGAGAGGGAAAGAGTGGACACACTGAAACAATCCACAATAAACTACTTAATGATCCGGGAATTACATACTGAATCTTTGATGTTACCCCAGCCCTATTTACGAAAAAAAATGGGCAGGTGGAACAGGATTTTATTATTTAGATTCAGGGACAGGAGCATTGTAAATCTTATCTGCTTCCCACTGGGCTACACTAAAAATCTGTCAAAATTAAACTGCCCTTGTGACCTTGGTGGTACTCAGAGTATGCTCCACTTTATTTTTGGCTGCGGGTTTTACAGGAAATATACAAAGTATTACCTAATCCCTTATTGCAGGAAATACAATCTGACTGATCACAATCATGCTTTTAGACACTTTTTAATGCTTGAATCAGATGAATTAATTTTTAGAGTTACTGGCTTCCTCAATGCAATTGTACGTTCACGCAGGTCTTTGAAAATCGAGTAATTTTATTTTGTATCTTGCACATCCAAACCTAATTTACATACATTTAATGCTTTGCATCTGTTTACATATGCATTTTTGCACTTTGAAGCCTAATTTGCACAAACTTAACGTACTATACTAGTTTACATATGCATTTTGCACTTTAAGGCCTAATATGTATAAACATAATGCAACATGTCTGCCTTGCTCCTATAAAACCAGAGGTTACATCTCAGCATATTTTTATATTTTGTATGTATATGCATAGCTTAGTAAGAAAGTATATTTGTATTTTATTTGTTGTTTTTGTAAGTCATATTTTTTGTTACCTATTATAAATAGTGGCCCGAAATTGAAGTATCAAACTGTGTATTTTAACTTGGATCTTGTGCTTTTATGGATGATCTTTTGAAATCCGAATAAAGTCTATTTGAATTTTGAATTGAATGTAATTTGTTTTATTTATTTATTTATGTACTTACCTCCGTTCGGCCGTATGACGGAGTTTACTACCCCCACCCTGCCCCTCCCTTGCCACCCCACACACTCTCTCCAGGAGCCGCTACTGCTGGTTTGTGAAAACGTATGCATTTTGCGGGGTGACCTATGTAATACTGATAGGTTGCATTGCAAATTGTCTATTGGCAGAGAGTCACAAAATGACTTGCCTAAATAATATTAATTAAGCAGGTCGCAATTTGTGACTGCCTGTGGTTGGCTGTGAATGCAGCGTTGATGTCCTTAAAGGAGACACCATCTATGCATTTGGGCTCCCAAACAGGAACCATTGTTTTAAAGCAGTTCACCTCCACAAAAACAGGCAGGTGCTGCTTTAAAAAATATATGCAATTTGGAAAGACACTGATGGGTGAACATGTAGTAATGGCCTGGGCAAGTTTCTGCTCCATTCGAGGCCACTTGACATGATTCACAGAGAGGAACCTCTCCCATGGAGACAGCTTCCATTAGCAAATTTGATACTACCCCAACTCTGGTGTTGGTATCTGATGAATGCATTGAGAATGAAACTGCAGTCACAAACCATTGGATGCAAGTGATTTTGAAACACAGTTAAGAGGTAAATCCCCTTTCAGGACCCCTCGCAAATGTGAGTCGAAAAACCACTTTCTGACTCAAACAAGCATTTCCAATGCAATATTAGGTCTCACATTTGCAAGAGTTTAAGCAATTGGCATTGTAAATGACAATGTCTGTTTTAAAAACAACACATAAATAAAAGGCATTGTCATTTACAATGAAAGTACCTAAAACTCTCGCAAATGCGAGACCTATTGAATTACAAATGCTTGTTTGTGCTTACAATCCAGTCTTCAGAGTGAGTGTGTAGGTGCGTGCATGTGCTTGTACAGTTGATCAGAAAAATAATTTGTGCGTACTCATATTAAATGTTTTTATTTGTATTTCTGTTTTAATTATACAAACAGGCTTTGCCTATATTTTTTGCTGATGCTGTTTAGTATTTTTCAAATAAACGCTCAAGGGTGATGCTATCTACATCATGTATTATGGCGCTAAGGCATTTGTATGCGATGACGTATGCATCACCACACATGACATTCTTCGAGATGTGGCAGCCATTCTGTGTGTTTTTTTACCGTTCCAAGTTGGCTGAATGGCCATTGTGAGCATTAAATGAAAAGAAATAAAATGTACACTAATGCGCATTTACAAAATGGAATGGGCCTGAAGCAAACTGCATTGGCTGGGCACTGCTAAAAAATGTCAAAAACGTGTTAAAAATCGAAAGGGACAGAACTGGAGTTTAAAAAAGTTAGTTAAAAAAAGTTAAACATAAGGGGGAGAGATAAAGAAAGCAATATGCAGGCTGCTGGGTGTGAGAGCACAAGGGGTGCGAAGGGAGAAGCAGCACACAGGATAGAGAGGTAGAGAGCAGGAAAACAATGCATTTCCTGTGAGTGCTAAAATAAAAAGAAACATGGCATGCATGGAGCCACTGACAACACAGGCATGTGTGTAAAGAGCTGGTTCCAATTTACAAGAAGAAGATATGGAGCTTGTAAAAGTGAAAGCATGCATGGCGCACTAAAAATGAAACTGAAATCGCGTATAGTCTTGCAGAAAATAACAAAAGTACACAAAAGCAAACAAAAACAAGTGGTGCAAGCAAAGCGGGCACCGTTGCAAGGAAGCATGTCGTGCCTGCAGTAAGAGAAACTCATTAAAGAAATAGTACTAACAGACTGTAGATGAAACAGACCGTATAACAACACAAGTAAAAAGTCCCGACCTCATGGGCAGTTACAAATGCCGACAAGGCGGTACTAAGGAGGGACTACTAAGCCAATTCATGAATCAAAAGCAATGATTTCGAAAGGACAGTAACAGGAGCCAATTGAAAAAATGGGCGGAAAATGGGCGGAGCTTCAAGTCCATACCTGAATACAGCATGCCTCACAGAGCAGCTCATGTGCTGCCCAGGCTCGACCTAAAAAGGGGTCTAATACATTTCAAAAAACACTTTTGTGTTGGCAAACCCTGTGATTTTGTCCAATAGTGATTTACCTACATTTCATAAAATTGGTTCAATGTTGTTTATGGCACGCTGCTGATATATCAGTTTTTTATTTGTAGGATAATGCACTTGAGTGTAAGCTGCTATAGGGGTGATCAAGTACTATTATCTATATCTGTATGTCTGGACTTTCTAGCACTTCTGCTTCCATTGCTGATAGAATGGTCAGTTCTTGACAATAACGTATTTTGGATTCAACTTGTTTGCTTCAATCATATTAAATATTATGTTACATGCTCTGTGCCCTTAAAAAGGGGAATGAAAGTCAAGAATGCTCAATACTCTATTTTGAAAATGAAACTGAAGAAACATGGTCTACGATGACCTGAGCGATCAATTCGTCACTTCTGTTGCAGGGAGTAGAGGGAAGCTAAAGACCCAACAGCATGTTTCAGTTTAAAATGGACTGAGAGGTTTTTTCTAACATGAATTAATTGAAGTATATGATTTTAGAAATGTACAAATGTAGAATAAACCTGCTTGTAATATATTTAGAAAGTAATAAACGAGCTTTGTCGCTTTTCATTATAAGTAGGCATTCTGCTAGAAATGATGGTCAATATTTTGTATTGTGTGGCAGTATAGCATTTAATTTTTAACTCTGCAGCAGTGGGAACGGTAGTGATTTATAATGCATTTCAGTATTACCACCTGAAGTAGAAAAGCTAAGGATACCCATTGATGTGTCTCATGCTCATTATAATGGCGTGATCACCATGGAGGTGGCAGCACCCCATTCAGGGGGCCACGGGGCACGCAGGGGTTATTGGAACTAACTGTGGAGCTTGAGGCCTTACTCCTGGGTCCTGACCTACTATGGACCCTGAGCAACTGAAACAACTACCCCTTCTGCACTTGACTCTCCATGGTATCTGTGGTTGAGAAGGCAAGGCTCCCACGGGGGGAAATGTAGATACAGGAAAGTGAACACGACTCAGCTGAAAGTGAAAACAGTACAAACAATAAATCAATGGCCAGTCAAATTCTTGCTTTTATAAGAAAAAGTAGTATTTTATTTCTAACTCTACACATGCAAAGGAATACCACACATAGCAACAACACAATCCCCTTGAGGGTGGGGCTCTAATAGTTGTCGTGGAAATACCTGTCCAACCCTCCTTTGGGTAGCATGATTGGGGTTATTCACCATTCAATGCTGGCTGCATTCTTAGAATGCTCACTATTAGGCCATACTCCAGAGTTCCCCTTTGACTCTTCAGCTTTTAGGCAAAAGTGTCTATGGTACCGCAACACCATTAGAGGGTTGGGCTGCCCATAGGGGTGAGGAATCATTTCTTCGGCTCTCGACTGAAGCTAGGGAGGGTGCTACATCATCCACAGCTGCCTCATCAGTCCGCAGTGGTGAGTTGGGCACATTTTTCTTGCAGTGCGGGTTGAACACACCAAACACCGCCTCAGTCTCTCCTTCAGGAAGCAGCCTGAGTCCTTTTGCAACGTTTGTACCGCCAGCTTTCCTGGCATATGGGCATGCCTCACCATGGGATAATATGAATTCAGGCTCCTCTAGCACAAGTGCCTCAAACAAGACGATTGTAAGTCTCAGCACTTCTCAAAATAGCAACTTTACCAGTGGCCTCTCTGGAATTTGGGGACACCACAGTACAGGGTTTGGGCTTAGCAAGACCCCCACCATGTTCAACACACAGCTCAGTCCACGACAGCCCTCTCTTGGCATACAGGAGTTGCCGAGCCAACACTCCTGCACACTGGGTATGACCCATTTTGTGCACAGATGAATTCTCACACCTTGCCCAGTAAGTCTTCAAGGTTGGGCTCACCATTGGACCTCACTCCCTTCCATGCTCTCCTCTTCCTCACAGAACGTCCCTTCTCACACAGCCCGTCTGGCTGCTTGGCAGATAACATGGTTTGGGTTCTCAACCTCCTCTTCTTATAGTCCATTTCCAGTCACCAAAATGTAGTTTAGAGTCTGAGTCTTTGAAGATTTATGTTCTGGTTCTGCTTCTTTTGAAGTTGACACATCTGTTTTTCTTCTTTCCTCGTGAAAGACTGTCTGTCATGGCAGGCAAGAATTTGAAGCTGATTGGCCCACAAAACAAATTCATGGGAGAGATCAGAGTTGACACCTGGATGTCAGCCACAGTAGTATGTGCATCGAAAGGTTAATCCCTTTATTAATCCCATGTCAGTCAGTCCCATCTCCTTTCCTGAGATGTGTCCAGCACTCTTCCTTGTGATCTATCACTGAATAAAAGTCCTTGCTGACTCAATATTGGAGCATGTGAACAAAATGATGTTTCTGAATGCTTTTAAATTGGAGAAAATTTAAATGAACAGTTAACTTAATAACTCTTCATTTTAATTTCCTCCCACTTCGTGTTGCATTTAGAAGCAGTGGGCCTTTTTTTCTCAGTGGCCAGGAGACACTGTGCCATACTTATAACTGAAAAACAGTCACTTTTTTCAAATGAGAGAAATTTAAAGGGAATAAAACATTTCCTATGAAACATTAGTATTCATGTCTTTCTACACTTTAGATTAATCCAAATACCTCTTAATGTTTTATGAAGCATGTTTATTCATTTAAAATTCTTCGCATTTAAACAAATGTATTTTTATGTTCTAAATATGGCATCATGTCTACAGGCCACTAGGAGCAAGATGCTAGGTGTTTGTAAATGTGACACTTTAAAATGTAAAATGATAAGTGTTAGACCTGGCACCTTGGCGTGGGACTCCCTTCCATTTTTTGCTGTTGCCTCATGTATTTTTGCTGGTTATAGATGCTTTGGGCACTGTGCCACTGCTGTTCAGTGCCACAGTGCAAGTGCTCCCTATGGTAAATTGATGTATGGATTAGTGACTCCATGATTGGCTGGTGTTATACTTGTCAGACCCTAGTACAGTGCACTGAGTGTGGCCAGGGCTTGTAAACCAAATGCTGCGGGTGGGCTTGTAGCACTGGTTATGCTACCCACTGTAAAAGTGTGTCTCAGGTCTGCCATTGCAGACCTGTGTGCAGTCTGGTACTGCCATGCTGACTGGGCAAGTGCACCCACTTGCCAGTCCATAAACCTTCCCTTTTTTTCATATCAGACACTCCTATGGTAGGCCCAAGGGCAGGCTGCATTGTAAGTATATGGCATTGGTGCAAATTCAGGACAGTGAGTGTAAAAATTCAGGACTAAGGGTCAAAATTCAGGACACAAATTCAGGACAGGAGGTCAAAATTCAGGACAAAACTTCAGGACACTAGGTAAGTTTTACAGACACATCAGAGGAGGTCGCACAATAGTATATTAGTAAGCCCAGTCATATCCAAACATATTCAACCATTTGCAAACCTATCCATCATGTATTCTTCCATCTATCATTTTAATCAGCCATCCCTTCATCCATCCTTTCACTCATCTATCCATTATCCATCCATCCATCCACCCTTTCTGTCACGTTCCACTGTGACTCCGTCGGTCTTGAACGATGCACAAATGGTTCCACCTCCAGATGTCCCCGACTCTGGAATAAACCAACACAGAGTACTAGGGCTATCAGGTGAGGGAAAGGGATTAGGAAGGGAACAGCGGGGAGGAGGATACCTGCAACAAAAGAGTACATAAAGAACAACAGAAAAATATCATCGCTACTCTCTTTAGGTCTCACTAAATATGCCTAACTAAATGTGTCTATTCATACACACCACCTAACATGCTCAAAATACAGGTAGCAATACCTTTCACCCCAAGAAGGACATCCAGAGCCCTGAACCGTAAAGTAGCTACCGAACACTCATACAATTCCTCCCCGTCCCTGTTCCAAATAATAATGAACCTCTGCTGTTCCTTCCAGCAGTTTTCAGGGCTTTCATATCCCCGTGTTGCTTTGCATTAATGATGTAGCCGCACCAGCATTATCCCCATGCTAGCCCTGGAACCGACTATCAGTCACGAAACCTAACACATGAGAAAACCTAACGTGTACCCAAGGCCTCCAGGCTGTAGGCCTCTAACTGTACCAATAGTCTCGTTGGGGACAGCCTCCCCCTTCCGTTGGCACCTGGCGAGTCAATAAGATTATTTCCCCGTGCTATATAGCTTGTAGTCTCTTACTGTACAGGTCCAACCTCGCTCCTCTGTTCCGGAAAGCTGAAATCCCAAAAGCCAGGGAACGTGCACGGCGCTAACACAGCGCCCCGTGGTGGTCTCCCTCCTCCGCACCTCCGTTCCGGAAGACTGTGATTTCAAACTCCTGGGAATGAGCAACGGCGCTAACACTGCGCCCCGTGGTGTTCTCCCTCCTCGCGGGAACCACAACTCAGCTTCAGACAGCCCCCGTCTCACGGTCGACCCCCATGAGGAATGGAGGCAGAGTTACGATGTTGGCGTATCGGCGCTTGCTTCAGCGCTTCACCGCGGTCTCCGTTGACTCGGGAACCGCAAAGTCCTGCCGTCAGCGTGGAGTCCTCCGTCGCTTCCGGGATCAAAGTGCAGAATTACGCGCGCCTTTCGGCTCGCGTCTCCGAGATTTGAGCTCTCAGCTCCGCCTTCCTGTATCCGGGTGTTGTGGTTGCCGTAGTCCCGGACACAGCGTGATACAGGGTAGGCGCCCAAGCTCAGCACCTGACACTTTCACCCTATCCATCTGTACTCTCATCCATCCACTCTTCAACCCATCCATCCATCCATCCATTCACTCATCCATCCAGCCATTTACCCTTTCACCCTTCCAGCCATCCTTTCACTTACTCATCCATCCATCCACCCAGTCACTCATCCTTCCACCCATCCACCCTTTCAGTCATCCATCCATCCTCCCTTTCTCTCTCCATCGACCCTTTCACTTAGCCATCCTTCCTTCCTTCCATCCACCCACCCATCCATCTACTCATCCACACATGAATCCATCCATTGACCCTATCACTCATCCATCCTTTCTCTCATCCATTTATCCTTTCACTCCTTCACTCATCTATTCATCCTTTTGTCCATCTACCCTCCCTTTCACTCACTCATCCATCCTTACATCCACCCTTTCACTCATCCGTCCATCCATTCACCCTTGCACTTAACAATTCATCAATCCATCCATCATTTCACTCATCCATCTACCCACTCACTCACCATCCACCTTTTCACTCATCCATCCTTTCACTCATCCATCCACCCTTTTACCCATACAGCTACCCTTCCACCCATACATCCAGCTATTTACCTTTTTTCTCATCCATCCTTCCACTCACTCATCAATCCATCCATCCTCTCTCATTGTCCATCGATTCAATCTTTCATTCATCCATTCACCCTTTCACTAATTCATCCAGCCATCCACCCATCCCTTCACTTACTCACTCGCCCACCTTTTCATATTAATTTTGAGCTGAGCCTTTTTGAGAAGAGGCCCATCTAGAACTTCACCCTCGCTGCAGGAGCCATTCCAGGACTGAGACAGAAGCCACCCAGGGCGGAGACATGGTCCACCACAGGGGGGACAGGAGCCATCACCGGCGGGGGCGACAGGAGCCCCCACATGGGTGGACAGGAGCCATCACTGGGGGGGGGCAGGAGCCATCACAGGAGGGGGGCAGGAGCCATCACAGGAGGGGGAACAGGATCCACCAGGGTGGGCACAGGGGTGGACATGCAGTATTCTAGTATCATCTTGGTCTCTTCCAGGGTGGGGTAGGGCTCCTCACCCCCTCCTGGACAAGACAAGGAGAAGACAGGCTCTCTTTCCAAAATGTTAGTTTTGCCATCCCCCACTGAAATGTACAGTACTTAAAGGAGATACTCCAAGAGAACTGATTTAACTGATTGTCCTCCATACTTTGTTAATCAGTGTGGGTGCGATTGTGCCATTTCTTTATTTTATTAAATTATAGACTGCATGTTTGAAGAACCTAGGTTTGCTTACAATTTAGTGACAGTAATTAAGCTCTGTGAAGAGAACCATGTGCTGCCTCGGGGTAATCAGGGCCGGTTTTAGGATGTTTGGGGCCCTGGGCAGAAAGGGAATGTGTGAGGCCCCTCTAAATTTCAGAGACATGATGCATTCAGGGCTGTTTGCATCTGAATAGATGCTCCTGTAGCTGCAACCCCTCCCTCTCAGTCACCTTCAAGCACCTCTTAACAGCTTATCAAGGGCTGAAGGTGTGAGGGTTGCCATCCCCCTGTGCCTCTCCAATGCTGCTGGGTATCTGAGCTTTGGTACTGCATCGGAGTCTGTTACACCCGACCTCAACAGCATCGGAGTCAAGAAGGGAGGTGGGTGGAAGCTGTGCCGGCTTTAGGGTGGTGCCACCGGTGCCCGGTTAAAATTACGGACAAATGGCGTCCGTTAAAGAATCCTTCACGGACAACGGACAGACGGCCGAAATTACGGACTGTCCGTGAAATTTACCGACAGTTGGTCACCCTACCCCTGATTGCAGCCCTCTGAGAGGAGAAAGGGGGTCTCATGGACCCCCGAGATATCCCCTTGCAGACGGTGCAGTCACTCACTGCACCCGCCTGCAAGGGGATCTCTAATCCCCTTTAAAAGTGCAGGTGGGTTGCCGCCAGCACCGTGAAAACACGAAGTGGCTTCAAAGCAGCCACTCTATTTTTCACTCAAATGTGCTGCCCCCAGAGCAGCGCGAGTTCACGGCTGCCCTGGGGGTACTGCATTCCATGTAATAGGGCGCTCCTGTTTTAGGGTCCACCTGGCGCAAACAGTGAATGTGCGCCCTTTACATAATAGGGGCCCAGATGCATTGTCCGCAACCTGGTCAGGTGCATTGCTGTGTCTCCACCAGATGTCCCGGAGGCATCGGCCCTGGCTGGGTTGCGAACTGATCTCACTGTTTTCATCTCTTAAACATGATCGAGGAATATACACTTCAACAAGCATTGGTGTAGAAAGCACTGTTTGACAAGAACAGTTCTTTTCACCTGAATTATAGGCTCGTGATATTTGCAGCAAGGAAATGAATACAGCTATTATTGAAATTAAAATGAGAATTATTGTGCTCATAAAATATAGAAGGTTTAACAGTATAACATCGTCTATTTTTGGGATGTCATGAACTGCATGACATCCAACAATTGCTGACAGTTTGCAAACACAATATTTCAGTGAAATTGTTTGTATTGTGGGCTTTAATTATTCATGAAGTGTGTCCTTTCATCCTGTAAATGTTATTTGTTATGAAAGCTTGCAGCATTGTGATGTTCATATATGCTGGAATTGTGTATATGTAAGTGTTAGGAATGCTCGTTTTTTTTTTTTTACAATAAAATGTGTAGGGTACTTTGGAAAACACTTAGTGTGTTTATACGTGAACAATTCTTACAACTAATCCTCACGAACGTCCTTAGAAAGAAGTGATTTCTATTCATATGTTTTTGCTAATGTCACAAGTTGAAGTAGCGTCACTTCCTGTTAGCTAAGACTGAGATGCCACTTCAGAGCCCGTGGACTGGAACTGTTGATGAAGAGGGCGCTGCTCAGAGCCTTGACAGCTGCAGTATGGCTGCCCTTGGCTGCAGTGGGGCGCATGTCTTCAGAACACCAAACAATAACCTAGGATTTTCCTAGGATTGATTTTGTCATGTTGGGTATCTTTTCTTGCATTCATTTCTTGTATGGTAATCCTTGCAATAATTACTTGTTATTTTTTTAGGTTCAGAAAAGTTTTATTGATAGAAACAAGGGTGTCAATGCATAATTCACAGTATTAAGTGCATATTACTTGTTATTTTTCATACACAAAGTTAGTCTATTGTAAAGATTAGTAGATACACTTTTGATGCGTTCGGGGACTTCAAAGAATATGGGGGATCAACCTGAAACAAAGACATCAGGGTTTCTGCCAGTTACAAAAACAGAAAAACAGCTCCGAATTGGATAGTGGAGACCTCTATCCGCGTTACTGATGCGAAAATCTACCCGGAGGGACCTATCCTTGTCACACATCACTCGCCTTTTTAACGCATACCCATTTGGTTGCAAATGTTTTACAGTACTTGTGTCAGAAGGTGCACCCCATAGGGATAGGCCTGCTGGCCCTTGACTCGCCTCCATCATTCAAGATGGTTACCAGGATCATGCTTGCATTGGATTAACTTCTCCACTGGGCCCTTTTAGACTTATGTATTAATAGGCACCAAAGGACACCTATTTTATTGAATGTTAGTCGATAAACCTTATTGTAGATTTACAGAAATGGCGATTAGAAACAATTGGAGATTATTGAGCTGTCCGGATCAATCAGATGCACGTAACAAGGGCTCACCCGTGCCATGTAATTGATTTCCTCTTAATCAGTCTTTGATTATTAAGTTCTTCACTCCACCGCTTGATTACCATGCCAATCGAATCACATTGGAGTCCCTCATCAGAAACCTCTGATTCCTTCTGAAAGTGTGTGCCTGTGGTAGAAGCAGTCTATAGACCAGTGAATATAAAACCCACTTTTCCTTTGGATAACTCGTTTTAGCTAATTGGCTTATCCTCTTCTACCGGCCAAACCAGTGGGTATCAGCTATCTCATCCTTATTACCAATTATGGTACAGTCTCCACAACAGTTCATTTTGCGGGATGAGTGTATGGAAAACGTGGTATGCATTGTTGGAACATCTTGTGATGAAAGATGTGTTTATAGTATAGAGATTTAGATATTCTACATCTACTTTTATGTAATGTAAATACTCTGGGACAATCAGGACCATTGACATTAACAGAAGTACCATAGCAAACATCTCCTTGATGGTCATCACCCCAATGGCTTTAATAACCTGTGCACTTATACATTCTGCAAAGAAACATGACTTTTTAATGTTCCAATAATGACACAAGGATGCCCATAAAAAAACGTGTGGCTAGAATTCACAATGTTGATCTTATGAAAGTCTTCAATTCTTTCAGTTTTTGGTAGAAATATCCTAATTTTCATCATTTTTGACTGGCAAATTCCAATTCCAAAATATTAGTTATTATTTACTAGCTACTTACTATTTACTTTGTAGGTCTAGTTGTACGTTTTCTTGAAATGTGTAAAGAAATGAAACTCTCACAATTTAAGTTCTGCCGTTTTCGATTGTCTAGACAATGGTTCCGTAATTGTTTCTAGAATTTGTAATCTTCATTTTAATGCATTTTCCTGCTTTGCTTTTTCTAATGGTATTTTTTATGTGACGTTGGGATGCTTCTGGCTTGGCTTTAGCTTACAAATACAAATATAAAAGAAAATATATATTTTTAAGGAAACGATTATTGTCACAGTTCACAAGGATAGTCAGCTTTGAACAAACTGGTGAGAGATCTCCTCATAGAAATGAATTGAAAGTTGCATATTTGCAATGAAATGTAGGGGAACAAGCTCAAGGTCAGTTGAGATTAAACTTCAGGATGAAGGCCGTGGGCGCGCGCACTTTCGCAGGGGAACTTTGTCAGACTTGGTTTAGAGGCTTCCCCATTCATTTCTTTCTAGTCACAGAGCCAGGAGCTGCCATGGTGGCCCTGGCCAATCTTAGGAACCACAGGCCCATTTGCAGTTTCACAAGCTTAATCTGTGACAGATTCTGATCCATGACGTGTAATTCTGCCCTAAAATCAATACCTCCTCTCAAGAAATTCCCCTTCATCACCAAGGAACATTTATAAATCAGATACGGCTGTAAATACACAATCCAAAATACAGCTCCCACTCAGACTCGCCCGCTCCCCACTAATTGTGCAGCCTCAGCAGTGCAGTATATCAAAGGATCTAACAGATATCCGCTTTATTTCACACCTAACTCCCTGGCAGTTGCTATCCAAGAACCCCCCTCCCCATCACCAGGATATTGGATGAAGTCCGTTAGCAAAGTTGTCAAATGTTCACCTGAGATTGGAGGCAAATGTTTCTCCAAAGACGGTATTGGGTCATGATAACGCCTCCATTAATGCATTGTTTTAAATCCACAAAGAGAAGCGGATTAGATTCTTTCACACAAAATACGCAACTTCTGGGATGAACAGGAATTTGGGACTCTAATAACAAAACACAGTTCAGATCAAATTCTTTATTCGATCTCATAAAAAAGGTTTATAAAAGATACATCATATAAAAACAGTTCATACATAGTAAATGCAGGGATATTCAATTTATGATTAAAAATACAACCCACAATAAAAAAAATAGAACCGCTAGCACCATGAGTAATTAAAAGAAATGGCTTCAACTACGGAATCCTCGGTGGTGGCACCTGCCCCATTTCTATTGAGGCCCTGGCTGGTCCCCCAGCATCCACTGAGGTAAAGATGGGACCGGACCCCTGGAAGCGTTGAAAAGCGCAGGACACTTCCTGCGGCGCAGGACTCAATTCTCAGTGGTTTCACTTGCTTGTATTTCAACTGAGGACCCGGCTGGGATGGGACTTCATCCCCCAGGTTCCCCTGATGCACCGGTGCTGCCAGATCCATCGACATGCACTGAAAAGGGCTGGACATTTCCAAAGGAGCGTCGCCCCACTGCTTTCTAGCAGTGCGAGAAGCAAAAACATAAAATGGTAATAACTTTTAGTTATTACCATTTTACATTTCCTTTGAGGGTGGGCGGGGCTGCTCTGCTTACGGAGCAGGGCAGGGGAGGAGTGTTTTTTTTCCCACTCCTGAGTGCGCAGTGACTGTTTGGTCGGACCTCTTGGGCCGTCTAAACCAGTCATGCACACTTTCCCCTGTGCCATTGCAGCATTGTGATTGGCTTAGGGGAGGGAGCCTGGCTGCCTGCCACCTGTTTCTATCAGAGGTGGAGCCAGGAGAGCAGGAGCAGAAAAGACAAGGAACCCCAGCCTTGAGGTAAGTTTATGTATATATTCAGCATAGGGTTACGAACGGCCTAACAGTAACCACACTGCACTCCAAGGGGTTTTCTTATACGGCTTCCTTTATTGATGAGTTCACATTTATTTTATTTATTTATTTATTTATTTGGAGTTTTATATCGCGCACGGTTACCCTTGAGCATCCCAGCGCTATCAACGCGTTTCGATGGCCTCTCGCCACCTTGTTCACGATTATATATATAATCTTTCCTCCAAGCTTAGGTACAGCCGCCGCAGCACCAAAACAGCGGGTGCATCGTCGTGAATGGACCACCCAGGCAAGGTCCGTTAATAACTGCAATTTTCCTCGTAAAACAAGGACTGACGACGCCGTGTACTGGCCAGAATTAGTTTATTCAGTCAGCTGGCTACTAATTCTGGCCAGTACACGGCGTCTTCAGTCCTTGTTTTACGAGGAAAATTGCAGATATATATATATATATGTGTTTTTATTATGACCCCCGTGTGACCCTTCTCCCACAACCCTCTCACGACTGCCCCCCCACACCCACGAGCTATGCCAGTCGCTGCTAGACATTTCCTGCCGTGGGGGTGGCCCGTGGGACGCACATGTGCATGTGCCCTGGTGCAGACCAGGCCAAGACACCCATCAATCAATCAATCAGGGTTCTTGTATATGGGGACTAATCACCCGTAAGGGTCTCAAGGCATCTACACCCGTCATCGCCAGGAAGAGGCTGGGCTGGGCTGGGCCACCCCCCCCCCCCCCTTGGTTCTTTTTCATACTTCTCTCATTCCTGCTTGAAGACTTGGATAACCCATAAGGTACTCTGTGGAGTGCATTTAAATGGACCGGTACTGTCCGATACCGAGTACTGGCACTTTTTTATTTTGAGATGGACAGTACCTGCACTTTTAAAGAAAATTGTAATACTTTTAATTGGAGAGAACCAGCACTTCTCGGAAACAAGCAGGTGCTCTGTCACAGAGTACCTGCAGGTCAATCTTTCCATTTCAAGCACTGACTCTCTGTACTCTGCGTTTGGTTTTTGTTTCTTGCAGCTCGGAGGTCGAAGGGCTTTTTGATAGGAGGACATGGTATCCCTATGATTTTCCACAAAAAATATTTGTAATCGAGGAGAAAAACAGTGCCTGGGGTTCTTGTTATTAATATTCCCACAATTGTATTCAATACCTTCCAGGTATAATGGGAAAACGGAAAGTTACCTGTGTGGCACCTGGGGCACCGGAAGTCCACAGTCGCACTCTATTGACGGCTTTCTAGTCCACGCCGTAGATGCTACCTCCAAGGAGATTGAACTGGCTGAAAAAATCATTGTATGTGTGTTAATGCTGAGCAAAGCACACATCGAGTCTACCAGTCAGTGAAAGGCAAAAAGTTGCACCTTGTTACTGATTACTCATTGTCGATTATTCATAGTAATTTGGAAATATATATGATGTAATATAATATGTTATTTTTTAATGCATGTGTATGGCATATTCACATCATGTGTGTCTCTCAAGCTGCATTCGAAATCTGGGCGCCTTTTACATGCCTGGAATTCTCCTTGCACAAAGTCAAAGTTGGCTTCATGTGGTTGTTATATTTTGGGCACCTTTCCCCATCATGTCATTTTAAAGCCATTCCTTGTGTATGCAGGTTTGCGCAAATACGCAACTGCTGTTTTACAAAACGTTTTCAGGGAGACTGCAATAGACTGTCAGCTGAGGTTTGAAATATAATGGCATCTCTAGATTATGAAGTAATATGTCTCTGAGAATGCTAGAATATTCGGATAAATATGTAATATGATTACAGATGCTGACTCACGGCAATGCAGTTATATTCCCGGGTAACAAAAATGTTTATTTGCCTAGTCCTCACAGAATATATGCAAATCTTCTCCAAACTTTGCAGTATATAAGATCATCCTAGAAATGTTATGCATATCAAAATTAAGGGGAATTGTTCAAGGGGTTGAAAGGTTTTGTTAGTCTAGGAAGATGAATTGTATTAAAACAAAATTCTCAAAAACTGTTGTCTCTTTTTTACTAAAATGTCGAAGACAAACCTTACTGCATGGAGGCTCCTTACTGTTTGTGAAATTCTGAAAAATGCCCTTTATCTGTTGTAGTGGGCCTCATTTTATAAGGGTTTCACAGACGCAGTCTGTGATTTGGTGTTTGTTATTTTGGCTCCTAAGCTAGAAGCAGTCTTCACTCCCTTATTCAGCAGTGAAATATCCCTTAATGAATCCTGAGAGTGGTGATACCAGATATAAATGTTTTCAATAAGTTTGGCACATCTTCTGCAAAAAAAGACAAGCGCAGAAGTGGCAAGAAAAATCAGAACGAAGTCTCATTATTAATTTAGACCCTTGTTAGATCTGGGGGTCTCTAGTTGGCAGAGGTAAGTACCTTTGTCCAAATAGGGACTCTTACTTCTAGTCAGGGGAAGGGGGATACACACTGTTGAAGACCCCTGCTCACCCCCTTGGTAGCTTGGCACAAGCAGACAGGCGTTTCCCCAAGGCAATGTGTAAAGTATTTGTACCAACACTCACAGTAATATAGTGAAACACCACAAATGGACACTACACAAGTTGCTTATAAAAATAAAGTTATCTTTATATGGATTAGACAGATAAAAATGACATAAAAATCATATACACTATTCCCCTTGTCTTAGCAGTGTTCTCTAATAGAAAAAAGTTCACTTTGGTAATGTTCTCTTATGGCACAAATTCACTTAGGCAGTGTTCTCTTATGGCAAAAAGAAATGTTCTTGTAAGTATAAAAATAACTCCTGGGGGCTCAGAATGGCTGGGCCCTTGTTGCTAGCGTGAGAAAATTACTTCCAAAGTAGCACCCTCATCGAAAAATGCCCCCGCTGTACTTGTAATCCCTTGTGTTTGCTTGTCGCCCCACGTTGCCTTAAATATGCCCTTGTTTTCAAATCGCCAGAAGGACGCTGTCTTTTGTAATGCCCCTCTGCACTTTGAATCACCCCCTTAGGAAATGTGCGGGTGCGCGCCAAGCACATGCAGACTTCCACGTCTCTCTAGGCGGCCCACCAGCAGTGCATTCAACCACAACTCCCCTCTGTGCTGACTCCGGTTACCTTTCTGAGTGCGGAGGGGGCTCGGCAGTCCGCGCTGATCTTCCGACGGGGTAGCTCTCTCTCCTTGGCTGCGCTTCCTGGCTTCTGGTCCGGCTTCGTCCTCGATACTGCACTTGAGGAAGCCCCGGTTGCTAGGAGACGCCTATGCTGTCCTTCTTCTTGACGCGGCTTCACGGGAGCGAGCCTTTCGGTTGTTAGGCAACGTCCTGGCGTTGCTCAACTTCCTACACGGCTTTTCTTCGAGACCCGGGCCGCGTGGTGAAACTGACACAGAGCCTCCAGGCCGCTCACGAAGCAAGCTCCCTCTCCTGACGCGGACCAGCGGCGGTGAAACTGACACGGAGCCTCCAGGCTGCTCACAAAGCGTGCTCACTCTCCTGACTCGGGCCAGCGGCATTGAAATGGGCACGAGGCACTTGCGGCTCACAGGCCGGCGGCGGTGAAACTGGCACAACAGTCCCTGGCCTCTTCACAGCCACGAGCAGGGGAGAGCAGACAGATGGTGCCAATTAACCCCACGCTTCTTACAGCAACCACGCTGGGGTTAAAGCACACGCCCACGGTGAAGCACAGATGTCCTACTGTAAACTTTTGTTTCCCTGAGTTTGCAACAGTAGGCCAGCTCTTCCCAGGCCCTTAGAGATAGGTGAACTTCAGAGGGGGCAACGCACACAGCACAGCTCCTCTTCAAGCAAGGGGGACACAGCACACAGCAGACAGTCCCTTGGTCCTCTTCCTCAGCAATCACAGCAACTGCAGGTCAGCTCCCAGACACTCAGCAATGGCAGCACTTTTCCTCAGTCTTCCTGGCTGTTCTTCTTTTGCAGGGATTCCTTCTTGATCACAACGTTTTTCCTAATCTAATTTTACAGGGGTCTTAGCTCTACTTTTATACCCCCAAAGTCTTTGTTTTTTCTGTGTGAGGGGTCCTGGACCCAGTCCAAACCAGTTCTGGGTGCACTCTGTCAGTGCACATCTTCTTCCTTTGTGAGTGTGGGCCAGGGCCATCAGACACACCGCAGGAGGTGGAGCCAGTATTGTGGAAGGCAGGCACAGCCCTATTCAGACCCAGGTGCTACTCCTCCCCACCACTCTACATGCAGATGGGTCTATTCAGCCTAGAGCTGACTCACCCAGTCTCCTGGAGCAACCCCGGCCCCTGTCACTCACAAACCAGACAGTCAATCAACAAACAGGCAGAGGTGCACAGAAAGGCTGAACAAGAAAATAGCCACTTTCTAAAAGTGCTATTTCCAAACTTAGAAGTTAAAAACCATCTTCACTAAAAGATGTGTTATAAAATTCTGAGTTCAGGGATACCAGATTCCCTATGTCTGTCTTGCCGTTATGGGAAGATATGCAGGTAAACATGTTACACAGCATTCCCCATGTTAGCCTATGGGCAAGATAGCCTTTCAATAGTGAAAAACAAAATTGGAAGTATTTCACTATTAGGACATGTTACCCACACTAGAACATGTCCTACCTTTCGCGTACACTGCACCCTGCCCAGGGGGGTACCCTGGGCCTACCATAGAGGTGTCCAATGTGTAAGAAACGGGATGGGTCAGGCCTGGCAAGTGTGTACACTGGCCAGGATAACATGGCAGTTCACAGACTGCGCACAGGCACTGCAGTGGCAGGCCTGAGACACCATTTTAGGGATACTCATGTGGGTGGCACAATCGGCGCTGCAGGCCCACTAGTAGCATTTGGATCACCAGCCCTGGCACACTCAGTGCATTTTACTAGGGACCTACTGGTAAAACAAATATGCCAATCATGGATAACCAATCATAGGAATAATTTAACCGGGGAGCACTTGCACTTTGGCACTGATCAGCAGTGGCAAAGTGCCCAAAGCATCTAAACCAGCAAAACGAAATCCATCACAGTGTCATAAATGTAGGGGGTAGAGGCAAGGATGCCTGGTCTAACAACCCTCCACTGGCATGACTACAAGAAAATAATACATGAGAACGTTTTCAAATACCGAACAGTCTACTTGGTGTATGGGAGACTCCTGTTCAATGGACAGAAAAGTCACAAAACTTTATTGTTTCCATAATGTCTGAAAAGTAGCCTAAAAGATGACAGCTCTTTTACTTTTTAAACACTTTTTATTATTTTTTGCACTCATACAAGGAACATAAAGATTGCATATAGTGTAGTAAAAGGGTCACTATGTAGAACCATTTATTGAAGTACAGTTGCAACAGTAATGAATAATATGTACATAAGCATGGTTCGGCAATTCTTAAAATGTAATTAAAATTCCCATAATGCACTGTAGAGCTCTTCCCCACTGAGCAGTGGCGGCCGCAGTGAAGAGCGGGGATGGAGGGGGTGCGGCAAGTATTTTCTCTGTTTGCCAGCCAGCAGCAAACGCATTGAGGAGCTGGAGGGGCATTACTGTTGCAGCCCCTAGACGCAGGTGATGGCGCCCCCACCCCCCTAGCTACGCCACGGCCTCTGAGCAAAGAAGACATGCCTGGTTTCAGAGGCTGGATTCTTGAGACTTAATTAACCTTCAAATATCCATGTTCACTGAATATTTGCTAATTAGGTAGGAATTAGGGAGAGTAGGGATGTGGGATGTAAAATGCTTTGGGCTTTCCTAATCTTCCTACCGTGTTATATAATGACTGCTGAGATGACCATAATACTTACCGTCATTTTGATATATAAGATTAATGTAGTGACAGTGCATAATTCATTTACCAAATAATAGCTGTGTGTGTGTCTAATGTCATGAGGTCAAGGGTAAGGATTTGTGCACATATACATTTGTGTATGTATCCCCTTGCAGATAAGAGTTATGGTGGCAGGGTTGTCCGACTCATTACACCATGGCTCTAACTCATTATAAAGGAGAGAAACAATTGCAGGAAGTTCAGAGGAGGTGGATTTGTAGGACATTGAAATCATTTAGAATGTTTGACCAGCCCTTACCGCCCATTTGATGATTATGGGATTTCCATTAAGTGGGGGTAAAATAGTGGTAGTTTGTGGAGCAGACAAATGATATACTACAGAAGTATTTTACTCCTGGATTGAATTACAGGTTGCTGATGTAGTATGGATAGTTGCAAAGTATGTCAAAACCGACCCTTCATTCAAATAAGATTCATTTGTGCAAATTGAAGTACCTTTGACTTACACTGAACATTTAATATTGTTTCAGGGAAAACTACCACATGTGGCACAAGGGACATGTTTAGGTCCACTCACAATACCAGAGTAAACGTGTCCAGTACTTGGTACATATTCACTGCACCCAAAATGAAACTGCATACCTATTGCTTGAACAAGAGATATGCTTACTGAAATTATAAACATATACAAACAATTGAAACAGTACATATTACATCACTGAGGTACTAAAGTAGTGGAAGCTATGGAAACAGCTACACATGTGTAAGCTACAATTAATAATCCACAGACAATCATTGCTAAAATGGGGCATTGTCCCATTAAGTGGAATGAAATACATTTTGTTTAGCAAGTATGAATTGTCAATTGAAGATGTGTTTCTTCATTCTACTTTGCAGGATAAACACCCATTATTCAATATGTGTTTACTGATAGGTATGGCATCGATTATACAACAGTGTTAATCATAGGTGTGTGTGTTTGCTACCCGATACATGGCTACAGGTGGTATGCCTTCAATTGTGGTATTGCCAGAAGTATTAAAATAGACAAAGGAAGAACATGGAGCTTCACAAGTGGTAGATCTAAGGATGAAGCTTATAGACTACAGAGACACAGTAGCCAAGATAGTTATTGGTAATATTAAATGCAATGCAACACTGTTAGTGGTTTTTCAAGGGTAGACTTCTACTCCACAACACCAGAAAGAGGTGGTTACCGAAAAAATCACAAGTATCATCGAGAGAGACACCTGAGAGGTAAGACCACAGGGACCCAAATTAACAACTAAAAGCAGACAATGAGAATATTCTAAAAGAATGAAAGTCAGAATCGCAATGATCCTGATTGCAGAGCATGATGTAGCAGGTCTATTTAAAAAGAATGTAGGAAGGCCAGGGTGTTGGTATGTCTGGGATACATGCTATCCTCATAGTGACCCAATATGATGCTGGTACGTGCCTCACAAATGGCTACACCCAAAAGCCATTGTAAAAAGTAAGTTTTAGGTAGAGGGTGGAGGTTTGTACCCCTTAGTTCTGAAATAATTGAAAAAGGTAAGATCCTTATTGTTTAGTTTCTTGGTTTTATTTTATTTGTTACACCTTGTAACATTGGAAGAAGGAAAAAAGGAACAGAAAAAACAGCCGACGCGTGTTTCGCCCGGTGGCCAATAAGCTGAGGGCTTTTTCAAGGCTGAGAGGGACACATAGGTATAAAAGAAACATATATCATCAGTGAAAGAAGTAATAAACAGTGAAACCCAAAGAAGGGGATATATAAAAGGTGTGAGAAAAGTGAACGAAGATCATAGGAGCAAGGATAGAAAGAGGATTGTCAAAAAGGGCAGAGACAGTGGGGATAAAGAAGGGAGAGGGAAAGACAAAGTAAATGTGGGGGAAACATAAGACAAAACATAAGGGTATCGAAAAATTAACATACAGAATGGCATACAGTATGTTAAACAATTGGTGTGAAATCAACATCATAAATACATCATTATGCAAATTAATGCAAACTGAAAAGACATTTTGGAGGAGAGAGACACATGCAGGTGTATAAGGTCATAGAGCTAGAAAGATATAGCAATGGTAACAACTGTAATCCCATATATAATAGCACAGACGTGCTTAAAAGGTGTAGCAGCCTTTAAAGAGCATGGGTGTGGACAAGGCTCAATTCACTTTAATAATCAGTAACGGTGAAAAGGGCTTACCAAGAATGGTTGAAAATGTCTGTGAAAGCTGCAAAAAGCTGTAATAAAAGGGGGACGTATATCAGGGGCAAAGTTCTAAGACATGATGGCTAAGAGAGCCTCATAGGACAAAAGAGAAATCAGCAGTAGCGAAAAACTCCATAATGAAATAAGAAAGACTTAATGCAAAAGACAAAACCAACAAACCGTGTGCGAAATAAACTGGTCGCAATTATTGTAAAAATCCAGGGACTATTCAAAATAATGTATGCTAACGTATGCAGTTACAGCAAAGAGATAAAGGAGCAACCTGTAAAGAAAATAACTCAAAATGAGTCACGGCCACTAGTGAACCAGACAGGGTTTGGAAAGAGAAATGAAGGTTCAATTAAAGCTCAAAAGGCACATAACAGGCTGCCTCAGCATGCCCGGTGAAATTCAAAGGAAAAGGAAAGTTCAGGCTGAAAAAACTCACCGATCTGTAGAGATGTACACAAGGACTCTGCGGTCCTAAAGAATGAAGGGGCATATTATCAAGAAACTGCGTTAAAATTATCGCCGCTTTAGCGGCAGAAAACTGCTGCTAAAGCGGCGATTATGGACTTAATAATATGCCCTTGAGAATTCCCATAGAAGCCCATGTTCTGGTGTCAACATGGGCTTCTATGGGAATTCTCAAGGGCATATTATCAAGCCCATTATCGCCACTTTAGCAGCAGTTTTCTGCCGCTAAAGCGGCGATAATTTTAACGCCGTGCTTGATAATATGCCCCAAAGTAACCGCGAGGTCAAGACAGGCCTCTGACTCAACGTAGAGAACGTGATGTGTCATCCACGGCACAATGGTCGGAAGGCCATAAAAGAAATACTGGTATGCTCACTGTATTGAATATTACCATTGAAAATATTACCACTGAAAATATAATGCAATTAAAAGTAATGAAAATTGGGAAGGCGACGAGGTCAAAGTGATTAGAACAAGAGAAAAGAATAAAGGTAAAAGGTATAATGTTAAAAGGTATAATTAAACTCTGGCAGAGGCTGGTACAAAGGACATGGAAGAGTTCCTAAGGCCAAAATTAATTTGGAAATATAAATAAAAGTGAATAACTAAATAAATAAAGGTGAGAGTAAAATATTTCTAAAATAAAACAAAAATAAAGATGTAGATCCTTGAAAAGACCGTTCATGGGACTCGTGGGAGTGAGATGTCCCATGTCTGGAAAAAGGTGGGGAGGATCATGCAAGCAACACCTAAAACAATTGACGCACTGAAGAAAAATGCAAGGTCCAATGTAGGAAAAATAAATTAATTAATTAAGGGTCAAGAATGACAAACAAAATGAATAAAGAGCTGGATGTAAATACTCAGCTGGTGTTGTGTATGACTCTGGGATGTCACCTGCAATCCTGGGCACACCTAGGAAAAGGGAGATATAGGTCGAGTTGCAAGGGGCATGAAAAAATAGGGTAGAGTTCCACAACCGAGAGGAAATAATATGTGTAACTTGAATGAGTAGATCTAGTAGGAACACATAGTTTACATGCTATCACAGAAAAGAATTAATGTGACTAAAGTGAAACATGCATATACAGATGGGAGTATCTTCTTAATATGTTGTCATGTAAGTCACGGTACAGTGATTAGAGGTTTTAATGGAGCCAGTAATGCATCTCAGCATCTTTGTTAAGTCCTTGTTCCACAGTATTCATACGTAGAATATGCTTGCTCTCCTTTTGTCTCAGGGCAAGTTCACGGTTACCCCCTCCAGAGGTTGGTTTCATTTGTTCAAGTCCAAAGAATTTGATTTTTTTTTTACGCGGGTGGTACTCATTGTAGTGTATTTAAAAAGAAGCTACAATTTTATCTAAAAAGATGCAGGAGAGAAATAAGAGCTCCAGTGAGATATCAATCCTCTGAAAAGCGTTTGTCTTATTTTTTAAAGAACTGTGGAGATAAGAAGGTAGATTCAAGGAAAAGTGCCCATTCTTCCCTAGAACGTGACAAGAGGCAAGCCTATCAGGAGGGAAGAGGGGAAGATTGAGGGCTAGAACTGGTAAAGGGTAGCTGCAGCAAGGAAAGAAGATGGCTCACAGAAACAGTTCTACGAAGGAAAGGAACATGGGCAGTGGCCGTACTAGACAGTGCAGCAGAAATAACTATACGCCATCAGAAGCGTAAACCCCATCAGATTGTGGAGGAAACTAGTGACTAGGGACATTTGAACCACCTGATGGACATTTAAATGAACCACATTTAATTTATAAAGTTGAAATACAGAATGAAAGAGGCACTGAATGGACAATCTCAGTAATTGTATGTACTCACTTGACCAATTACTATGACGTGATACAAAAGAACATTGGCCACCACAAGTTACAATTGAGACTTTATCGGGGGAGGAAGTTATAATTGGAGCATTTTCTTCACTTGAGCCTGAGCTGCTTAAGGACTGCTATACAGCAAAGTGGGCATTTCCACTTGCACGTGAGATGTACAAAAAACAAGTGGGTTGGAATAAGGGTGCAAAACCACACTTGATTCCCTTCAGAGAGGAACACCAAGTTTAAAAACAATATCCAATAAAACCAGAGGCTTAAACAAATTATAGGTAAATTGCAGTATGAGAAAATGGTAGTTGTGTGCCCATCAAATATAAGCACCCCAGTTTACCTGATTTTAAAGGCTGATAAGTCTTGGAGAATTATATTAGCCTATTTTAATTTGAACTCACATTGCAAAACGTATGCAGTGCAGAATGCACATAGTACATGATTAACGACACAGCTATTGCAAAAAAAGAATACAAAATTACTTTAGATATTGCAAATGGGGGTTTTACACTACGTTTAGCAAAATAATCATATTATTAAACCTCCTGCACCCTAACAGGAATTTAATCTGGTGTTACACGACTCATACGGGATACAAGAAAAGCCATGGAATATTCCCTGAAAAAAAAATCCAAATAACTAACGTAACTTCAGTGTAGTTTCTTATGCCAATGTCCTGTATATAACAGATGGTGACTTGGAAGAACATTTAAAACGTGGACAGATTAGGCTCACTGAATGATCATGCCTACATTTTCCAAAAAGGTTTAGAATCAGGAACATATACAAATACTAAGAGACCTATAATATAGACGATTATCACTGCACAGTAATAAACACGAGATCTACAGCAAAACTTGTTGCATAGATTGCAGTTGCTGCAAAATGCTGCGGCGAGACTTCTGACAGGCACCCCTAAATTTACTCCTATTTCGAATGTTATTCAAGATCTGCACTGGCTTCCAGTTAAAAACAGGGTCCAGTTCAAAGCACTGTGCCTGGTTTTCAAAGCCCTACATGAAGAAGGCTCAGACTTTCAAAAAAAAACAATTTCAATGGCATTCCCCTCCGCGCCGGCTTCGATCGTCTGAGGCCAAATTGATCACTGTCCCCTGGATAAAAAAGGCCCGCTGGTGCGGGCGCAGCTTTTCCTTTGGCGGTGCCAAGTTGTGGAATAAGCTGCCTCTTCACCTGCGATGCATTGATAATCTGCTGTGCTTTAGAAAGTCGCTGAAGACCTGGCTGTTCGTGAACTAATTTCCTTTGCCCGGTTTGTCATGGGAGGAGTAGTTTAGCGCCAGGACACCTTTTTGGTAATCGCGTGCTCTATAAATCACCATAACATAACATAACATAACATAACACACATAATCAGGTGGTCACAATAGAATCCACTCAATGTGAATACATGTATATACTATCCACTGAAGAACAACCTAAACCTCTTGAATACAAATCACACCTATACACCTCAATAGAAGAGCAATTGGCTCTGATAGAGAAAGTTCTTACTGCCGTTCAAACTACAATTATCAAAGAGCGACCAACACCCCAAGGAAAGAAATTACTTGTGCTAACACCCGAACCATCCTTGAAGGCTACAACTAAAGCAAATATCCAAAACTCATGTGCATTGCATATCTATTGGGTGCGAGTCAGGCCAGTACTGCTGTACAATCTGAGTATGATTCTACATTAAAAATATAATAATGTTTACAATACAGACAGGTAATAGGTGAGGTCCCATCTACAAGACAACTACATGAATATCATGCAGTTCTTTTATACTGATGGATCAGCACAACCAGCAACATGCACGAAACAGTGGCATTTCCAAAGCCTGTAGGAATGTGCCCGGAAAATGTAAGGGTTCAGTATTCAGAATCGAACCCATACATGGGGAACCCTTGTGAGACTAAACCCCGCAAATGTAGAATTAAACACACTCATCTGAGCCTTTCAGAACTGTATGTCAGATGCAGATTTTAAGAAATGTAACTCTCAGGTGCCTGTCCCCTATCTCTTCCTTCACCCTTGTTTTCCTGCTTCTTTCTGTTCTTCCTTCTCTCTTCTTCACTGTTATGACATGTAGAGCTTGCTAAGTATTATTTTTGCAAAAAAGCGAGCGGAGTAATCGATGCAAACCCTTTAACAGAATTGCTAATGTGTTCTTGTATAAAAATGTAATAAAACATGTTGAAATAGTTGAAATAAAAAAAAACGACTTAAAAAAAAAGAAAGGATACATATCAGTTCCTATCTTAATCATATTTGATTCACAATTCTGTGTGCAGGGATACAATGTTGATTTAAAAGATTGGGAAACCAATGATTACAAAGACTCATGGAGAAAGGTAATAAAAGCTTTGGGCTTGAATTGCTGCCCTCTGATGATATATTCAGCTGGTGGGAGTCCAGCACTGCACAACAGAGTGAGGGATTTCAAACTAAAGGCAATTCTGCTGCAGATCCGGCTGCAAAATCTGCCATGCAGGTTTGGAAAGTAGCAGCGATGATTAAGTCAAAGACCATGATCAAATTGGATATACCCTCAGCAGTCCAATCATCACAGAGTAAATGAGCCCCACCATCTGGTTTTCCAGAAAAGTACAATTACGTCCAAGGACAAGATGGGTTCCCTACTGTAAATATACATAAAGTAGGAAAACGCTACATATCAAATGAGTTTAATGGATTAAACTAAATAAAAACTGCTCATGAAGGAATAGGCTCTCTGGAGTGTCTGACTCTTATGTATCCTACAGGAGCATTACTGTTTGTGATTAATGCCGAAAGAAACTTAACGTCATATATTACAATGTGAAATTTGCCAAAAATGTAAACATTCTACAATTGCAAGACTCCTTCAAATTCCATTGGAGAAAGCAGTGGTCTCTGCACTTCGAACATGTTGGTCAGTTTCAGCCAGGAGATAGGTACAAATGTATACTATTAGTCCAAGGCTTGTGCACCAGAGTTGTGTGTGTGTGGCCCAAATGCTAAGTCATGCCCTTCATAATCATAAAAGACTTGTTAGGCTTAGTTGTGATGGGCACAGTTCCTACTTTTCATTCAAATCAAGGGCTTTCTTTACAGTGGCCCTTGCTAAGGTAGGGGGTATGCCTTAGATTATCATACCCCTTTAGGCCTAGTTCAAACAGGGTCATTGATTAGATCTAAGGCCACATTAAAACAAGTGTTGACAGCAAGGGCCTTATATAATGGTGAGTCAGTGTACAAAGAGCTTCAAGAGTATGGAAATTGTGTTCAGAGTCAAAATGTATGGGCGGGCCTTTCAGGATGGGCGGATCCACATGATCAATCATGTCTCAATCTGTTGCAAGATTTGCAGCATATCTGGGAGGGTCTAAGCCAGCCTACAACGACAACACTGTATCCAGTAGCTGGCTAGTTACCAAAGGTCGGTCAGCTCATGGTAAAGCGATTGGGATTGAAGAACGAGTTTGGTCCAAACTATGAGGCCCTGTGATGGCGCTGGGCATGAAATGAACTACAACTGTGGTATTATCATGATTGCCCGGGAGCAAGAGAACAAGATTGCTGCCTGTGAATACATTGAAGTTGTATCATGGGGCCTCTCTTGTACTCCAGCCCAGTGCAACTTTCGAAGCCACCACTGACTGTGAAACCAACAATTCTGACACAGAATGTGTCCTAGTCAGTCTCCTCTGATAGAATTGAACAGCCCTAAGCACAGACCAACAAGCAGGAAGCACTGAAAGAACTTTTTATAATGTGTTATTTACCAGCTGTACCACATCTACAGTCTGAAAGCGAGGCAGCTAAAGGGTTTGAATGCTTCAGTGTCAGTATTCTCCAGAATTCAAGTGCAGAGTTCTCAGAGTGTGAGACAATTCCATTAAATGGCTTTATGTTGGAAGCGCTACCTAGTCAACGAAAGGAGACTAAAGAAAAGTTTGTATTGCTGAATAAATGAAAGTTGTTTGACACAATATATGGGACCTCCTTGGGCCTATATTGGGCTCATGTTAAAACACTGATTTTGCTGGTGGAGGCATGGCCTGGATGGCCAACATCATGGACACGTAGCCCATGAGCTCTCGGCTGATAGCTCTCACAATCCTCAATTTCCCTGCCCATCTGGCCAAATCAGTATGATACTTGGACAGACTGGGGCCCATTTCACAGAATCCGGACTCCCAGAAGATAAAGCCTGGATGCAGCTGGCCTGACGATGACGCACTACGTGGATGGAATGGGCTGGGGGCTCTGCAGGATCCCCATGGCCTGCTCTCGTCCTCAAGTAGTTCCCTGCAGACCCCAACTGTGATGCCGGCCAGGAGCTGAGGATTGGTTGGGGGGCTCTCCTAATTTGGTGGGTCTGGCTGCTCCTAGCATCTGAGTCCCATCCTGTGGCTACGTGAGAGGCCATGTGGATCTCATAGACTCAGCATCAATGATTCAGGTCGCCGGGAAGGCAATGGTGGTCATCTCCAAATTGTTATGCCTGAACAAGTACCCAAGGGGCCTGACAGGTACCACAGGTACTGGATGGTTACCCCTAGCAAATGCCCCAGGAGCCTGAGCCAAATTAAGGGTGAGAAGAGATTGCTTAAAAATCATGGCTAGGGCTGGCTGGTGGTAACTGAGGCAAATTCAGCTGCTTGGCTTGTTTATGCGAGCACAAATTATCTAGAGGATTCCCCTAGTAGTTTGAAGGATAAAGCTTTTTCAGATCCAATTCCAGTGGTCTGGGAGTGAATGGAGGGGGCTATCCTACACCACTCTTCCTGAACTTTGTTGCTCTGAATGCAGACCCAGTGCTTCCTACCAGTATTATGAAGGCAGTTGCTCCGGCCCCCAAGCCTCCACCTCTACCCAGTGGACGACATTGCTGAGAAGGCCTTTGGCATTTAGACCCTACTTCTTGAGGCCCTATAGAGCTAGGCTGGCAGGAATGGGGGACCTGATTGCTCATGCTGCAATGTTGGAACAGTATCACAAGGGTCAGAGATGGCTGAAAGCGGGTCGCGGCCATTCCCCCCTCTTCACTATCCACCCTATAATTTAACATTACTCTAAAGTCCTTCCTTCAAGTCTCATGGATTCTGGGCCATTGAACACTGCCACGTCACCTTCCAGTAGAAATAATCAAGGATGAGCTTTGAAGCCGCCCCCTCCCTACTGAGTTTGACTGTCTGAGATCCCATACACCAGTGGGCACCTAACAGACTGTGGATGCTCGTGCAACGTCACGCATCTTAAATGGATCTGATTTTGCCAAGTGTCGAAAGTGGGACCCAGAGGACTGCGGCCCACCCCAACACACGTGAAGAAAGCCATAGCTCACGCCTATGAATCTCTAGGCTCCACAAATCTTGCTGGAGCTATTACAATATATGACTACAAGACTGCAGTTGACCTAGAAATGGGCTGAACTAATCTTCTCAAACCTGGTCCATATTCACCACGATCATCACAGGATGCACTTTTGCCTAGAATCTGTTATATACACTGACAAACTAGATGCCATCCTAAAAGCATAGAATACTCAAGGCTCTCCCTTGAGAAGAAAGTGAATGCAGTTGATATTGGCGTATGCTTTTTAGAAGATGATCATAAAAAGATTGCATAGTGAGGTGCCCCTCCGAGAACACACTGAAAAAGCTGCAGCCCTGATCCGCCAACCTCTAAAAACAGCATTGAGATCTAACGCAGCGGGTTCGATACCTGGATGGGAAGGCAGAAGATGCGGATGGAGGGAAGATCTACAGCACCAGCAGGCCTCCTCACAGGATGGGCATGGGACAAGTAGGGTTTCCTTTTCGATTATTTGACCCCCTCGCATACATGTCTTGAGAAGCTGCCTCTGTACCCTCTATTAGGAACCTTACTTCCCTGTCCTCACCTCCTAAGGCTAAAGGTGGGCTTGCTGTCCTGCAGACCCCCTGAGTGTGCTCACCCCGTGCCCCCCATTTTTGTCCCGGTTGATGGGGCATTTGCAGTCATATAATACCCCAACGTGGGACCACCGCCCCACAAAAGCTCTCTTAATCCAAAGGCTCTAGCCACTGCAACCCCAATTGCTGTCATGTTTTGAAACATGGCCCAAAGGGTTATGAGCGGCCTTCCAATATAGTTTGGGCAGCTAGCAGTTTGCCTCCTGTACTCTGTATTTTCCTTGGTTTATATTACAGTTTGCATTTTTTTAGTTTCTACTTAAGACTTGGAGAGACGGACTTGCAATTGGCCCTAGTGACACTGATTGCTTTATAATTTTCTCTGCAGATGGATACGAATTACCAGGCAGGAATTTATATGTAACATTCAGCTGATAAACAGAAATATATAACACCAATGGAGAAAAAGATGCTGAGAAGGGTCCACGCCTGCCTCTCAAGTTACTGTAACACACAAAGATGGCGTGGTGTCATTATGTTTAGAGCGTCTGGGGAAGAAGTGTTTCAGAATACCAGGTATTCTGAGTAGGTGACACAGAAGCATCTATCTTAAGAAAAATAACAAACTGAATATTATGAATAATTTCTGGTATTTTTCCCAGATGCTAGAAACATAAGGACAACAACAGAAATACCAGATCATTTCCTGGAATATCAGAGGGAAACAAACACCAACTAAGCGATAAAATGTTTTCTTTTCTCAAATGCAAGGGGGTTCCAATAGTGCTACTTCAGGACACACACATCATATAGTCTGAGGTAAAATGGCTCCAAAAGTGGTCGATGGGTCAGATATTTACCAGTAAGCATGCAGCACATGCCAGTGGAACTCTCATCTGGGTGAAAGCAGGAACTGCCTTACTGTCCTAAGAACTGGAATTGATCCAGAGTGTAGATTTGTCCTACTTGAGGCCAGGACGAATGCCCCCCTTATCATAATAGGTAGTATCTAAGCCCCATTCGCAGAGCAGCATATATTGCTCAACCGGCTCTCAAGCCATTTGGCTAAGTGGGTTCACATTCCTTAGACATTGAGGTGTGACTTTAATAGTATCCTTGGTCATCACGCCAGATGAATGAATGAATGAATCAGCATGTCTAAAGCGCGTGGTTACCCGAGGGCATCCCAGCGCTGATAGCAGTGCAGTTACAAACTCTGAGCAGTATTTAGGGAAACAAAAAGGCTTTAATTTGTTTTCAAAAGCTCAAGTAATTTGGCTCAAGACGGATCTGGAGGGGAAGGCGGTTCCATAGTTTGGCAACATTAGATGAGAAGAGACGCCCTCTACTTCGTTATCTTCTGATTTTGGGAACTGCCGCTAGATTTTTATTATCCGACCGCAAGGTCCTGTTTGGACAGTAGGGCAGGATGATGGAACGAATGATGGGCGATCCCTTGCCTGACAGTGCCTTGTGTGCAATGCCCTGCACCTTAAACTGGATTCTCTCATTAATGGGAAGCCAGTGAAGAGTGGCAAGGGCAGGCTTTGCGGATAGGCGATTGGGGATGTTCCTGGAGCATACGTGCTGCGCAATTTTGCACAATCTGTAGTTTTTTGGTGGTGAAGCATGGGGCTTCTAGATAAAGGGCATTGGCATAATCAAGCCGGGAAAGGATCAATGCTTGAACCATCAGTCTTCTAGCAGGAAAAGGTAACAGAGGGAGGATTTTTCATATCATCCTCAGAATTCCATAATAGCTGGCTAGATACATCACACCTCCTACTTCCGGACACCCTCACTATTCATGATGTACAAGCCTTTACCTCATGGCATCAGCAGTGGTCCCTGCAAGACGTAATAACCCTAAGGTCAAACGATCTCTTGGACAGAATAGTTTGTACCTCCTTTATTTGTCCATCTGTTCCTTCTCTAGTCTATCGAGGCAGAGAACTCTCAGACCATGACACAATGCTGCTGTACTTAACTTAGGTCAGGTCCATCTTCTCTATCCCCACTTGGAGATGGCAACTGATGAACTTGGAATAGCCCGCCTTTCGAGGCACAATTGCAGATAACATTTAGGAGTGTTTTGAAATGAAACAGTGAACATCATCCTCCCTGACAATAGAGTAGGAGGCATTTGGGCTCATGATCCAAAGCTGGGATGGGAGGATGGAACGCAATAGAACAAGACCTGGCTATGGTAGAGGAAGCATACATTACCACAGAAAGGCAATTGGTAGATGACCCAACACTGCGGGACTCCCTGGTTCAGCTATGCGAGGAAGAGGTGGTGTTGGTAGAGCACCTGCATTGCTTTGACTGCTCAGCCTTCATGGCTCCTCAGCATTCTGAGGGACAAGTCTGGCCACCCCCTCACGTTGATAAGGAATAATGACATTAGATGATCTCCTGTAATGACCCTGCAAGATGCGAATCGGAAACTACAATACTTGCAACAAGACATTCTCCAAATGTGATCAAATCCTGTACAGACAGACACCTATGGTCCACCAAACATGAAGAATTGTGATGCCTCGATGAACTGAGCCTGGCCAGATTTTCCCCAGACATGCAATAGGAAACAGATGCTCCCATAACAGTCCAAGATATGAAGGGGGCAACAGCTGAGTTAGCACCTGGAATAAACATAGGTACTGATGGCCTCCATTTGAATGTTACAAAATGTATGCAAACTCCTTAATGCATAGACTAGCCAATTTGTATGGGGCAGCAATCACTACAGGATGAATGCCCACATCCCTTTGCACGGACCTAAATACTGACACCGGGGTGCGACTCCACAGACCTGACCTCCTATTGGCCAATAGCAATATTAAACAGATTATAATATTTTTACCAAGATCCTGGCCAATCACATACAATTGGTGCTTCCACAGTTAATTCATGCCGACCAAAGCAGCTTTGTCCCCGGTAGAAATACATCTCTTAACATAGGGGCATCTGAATAGGGCATTGATATTTTTATAATCAAAATGCTACAAACCTCAAACGTGTGTTTGTCTCTATGGAACAAAGTGATGTATTAATTTGATTTTTAGATGAATATGCCCATAAAGGTTATGTAAGTTAGATCAAAAGCATACCCGTGAACTCAGAATGGGGAACCAAAATTCAGCAAATTCAGGGTCCAGCTACTTTAAGTCTCACAGGTAATGTGTGCATGTTTCGCTAACATTGACAATTTGCTGACAGAAGACGTTAAGGTGGAGAGAGAGTGAAGGATGAGATGGCGAGAGGAGAAGGTGAAAAAAGAGAGAGGAGAGGGTGATGGGTAGGAGACGTAGGAGGAGAGGGAGGAGGGCCAGGTAGAAAGAGGTAGGATAGTGAGGAAGAAAGGAAAAATGGTTAAGAGAAGGTTCTGGTGAAGGTTAAGTCTGAAAGACAGAGTGAAGGGAAAGGGAGGCCAAGCAAGAAGGGTGAGATGGAGAGAGGTGGGTGAGGTGGCAGGTGGAGCGAGAGGTGGTTGATGCACAGTGAGAGGATGGCAAGTTAGAGATAGAGGATGGTGAGGTGGAAAGAGTAGGGTGAGGCAGAGAGAGAGAAGTCTACAACAAGGAGAAAGGAGGATGAAGTGAATAAAAAGAAGGTGAGGCAAAGAAAGAGGAGGGTGAGGTAGAGAGAAGAGGATGAAGTAGGAGGAAGCAGAGTGTGAGGTGGGCAGGAGAGCAGGGTGAAAGGGAGAATGCAGAGTATGAGGCAGAGAGAGAAATGAGACTGAGGCAGAAAGAGCAGAAGAGATAAAGCACATAGTTACAAGCCCACCTGCAATACAGAGTAAAACTATTAGGGCGGCTCTAACTGTAGCTAGAGTATGCTGCTCATACCCTTACAAGGCCATCCTGCATGCCCAGGGTCAGCTCTCAGACACCCATGCTGCTTCATCGCCCTCTCAGATCCAGAATCCTGGAGCTGGGCCTGTTCCCACTTTTGAACCTGTACCTGAAGGATCACCCACTGTATCTTGGTGGCTCCCTGAAATGGGAACCAAACACTTTAAATATATGGAAGTCCAGATCTATCACTCAGATTCTGACCCCCAAGAAGGAAACCTAGATAAATATGTCACCAGAAGAAGACAGATCCTTTTGTTTTAGGGGCGTTTGCCACTATCAAAGAACCCGCACCAAGCGTCCCCATCAGCGGGCTTCAGGCACTATTGAAGCCTGCTGAGACACCTACTCCAAAAGACTGCAAACAACTACTCCATTCTCCCCAGATCTTCCATTATAGGTGGTGTCTGATCTTGTCATTGTGGCAAAAAATCATGCCATGCAAGCGTGGCACCTGGCTGCATTCACCTTGATGGTTGACCTACATGCAGATGGTAATCTGCTCACGTTTGCAGCTCTAGTGGATGATTATGACCTACACAAGGGATAATTCCTGAGATACCAAGCACTGAAAAAGGCATTTAATGCTAACTGGGGAAGGGACAAGGATAAACAGATGGTATTGGAAATCCTCACTACCCTACTGACATTCGGGGTACAGCGCACAGCTGTGACCTGTATGCAACGTGCCCTAGGCTAGCACCTGCAGATTGTGCAACAATGGCCTCTCTAAAAGCCAAATGGGAGCAGAAATTGGGAGAAGACATGACCAACAAAGAATTGGGTGCACAATAGAATACACTAAAACAGTAAACTGCAATCACTGCTTTAAGTGCACACAACTCAACTACTTCCATTGCACTTTTTCGTCCCTGGCATGACTTGTGAACACAAATATCTGGGGCTCCTATCGACAGGTGGGGGACCCGACCGAGACCTATCCAAATTACCCACCCAAGAATTCCGATACCCCCCCCCCCCCCCCCCACAAGGTTGAAAGAGCTCCCTAGGGAAACAGAGACAAGCTGACGACATTCCTTCATTCGAGAATATAACAATTCTCAGGCAGTATTTATTACAAATTCATAAACACGACATTAAACGCATTTCATAGTATTCTTGCATCTTATTTACAATATGTGCGTCATGTCATTTTTAGGGGTAACTAATATATGGCATCTCCTAAGAATAGAATTAAAAGAAGTCATGGTTGACCACCCCCCAGGCACCCATGGCATTGTCTATTCTAATAGACTCAAGGGCTGTGATCCCCTACAACAAGTTGCAATTCACAAGGTGAAGTCACCTGCTGCTTCAAGATAGAGGGAGCATGGGCCAGCATGAAATCTGGGCCCCAAAACACAACCATGCCAGAGCGAACCCAAAGAAGGGATCCCCTGGCACCCAATGGGAGATGGGCTTGGGCAACCTGACCACACTTTGGTCCTCTGGAGTTGTCCCCATCCCCCAACATCCACAGGGCCATGTAATGGAGTACCGTGGGAGGCGTTGGACAATCGCCTTAGATGGTATTCCAAGCCCTTCTCTACACACCACGGCACCCCCAGCCACGGTTTGAGCGAAAGGATCCCAATTCCTTTTTTAACTCTCCCGCACTTCTATTCCTGATGCCAAGGTTGTCCGCCTGCATGTGTCCAAACATGACTCCTTTCCTGCCAGAACACCTCCAACCCCAAGAAAGAGGCTATCTACGGGGATATGCAGGTGGGTAAAAGTCAAATCTTTCCTGGGTCCAAATGGAAGGAAGGTCCAGAGTGCAGACGCATCTGTGGTCTTCGGGGCAGTGAGGTGAAAACCAGGTAAAGGTGAGTGAGGCTGAGTTCCCCTTTTTAACTCACCCGGCTGCCCCTGCCACCTGCACAGGTGCCCTCATTACTCCCCTGATAGCCAATCCCTAGCATTGCGAGATGCCTGCGAAAATGTAAAATACAGCGTTCACTGCTTGCTGTCACCTGGAACCGGTCCGGTCTGGCCCACAGCTGTCTTGGGGGCCTTCTGGCATTGCCTCTGGTCCAAATGCCCCAGGTGCTCGCCCACTATGGCAGATTTTTTCCACATGTTATGGGGCTGCAGCCACATAAATATCTAGTGGACGACCTGGGGCGGTTTCCCAGACCAACCAAAGCCAAGCAAATATTCAAATTTATAGATCTAGCCCTCGGGAAAAGAAGTATATCAATGCACTGGAAGTGCACACACCTCCCAATTATTGCAATGACTCCAAGATTTGATCTAATGGACTACTGGAGAAATTATTGTTCTGATGTGCAAAACAGATGGGGCAGAGGACAACATTGCCCAAACTGGACACTTTTCTCCTGACACTCTACAGCAAATCGAATTAGAGGCCCCCTTGAAGGTACACTGTCCAGTTCTTTCCATTCCCTGAGAGGAAAGAAGAAAATAATACTTCACTGGGTGCATTCTAGATACCCTAGGCCTCCAAAGTTAAAATCCCTAAATCCCTATTGAGATGGACAGACAAGTGAAAAAGGTGGGTACGTAAATGGACAGTCTGCCTTATGTAGAACGGAAGCATACACAACACGATGTAGTAACATATGAGGGAACGACGTTGAGGAATAGTATGGGGATTGCATGCTAATAAACAGAATACCAGAATATTTAATAGATAAAACAGGATTTGCAAGTGATAAATGTACATTTTGATGTTATGTTGTAATAAAACTCAAGATCGACATATGCTTAAACAGCCAATGCGTTTCCAATACAAATTACCATGTTGTTCAGCACATATAGTATTGTAACTGTAATCATCAAGTGCTATTTAAAAAAACGACACATATAAATAGTAAGTTCTCTTTTTATTCAAATGCTTTGCAACTTCAATATCTATCGGTTGGTGATATTTAGTTAAACAATGCCTACCATTTTCAAATCAGTCTATGTCTGGGCCTTGATTTCATATCTCTTGATTAAATTATTTGATTCAGACAGAAGTGGATGTAAGTATAAGAGAGTTAGATCCGTACCCTCTTTTCAAGATAGCCACTTGATATGTAAATGAACCCCATTTATATAATTGAATGAATATATATCTTATGTAGGTATCCTGAAAACCTGTCATCAATATGTTTCTCCTGCGCAAGCAATGTCCTCTACTTGTTCTCGATTTTAGGAAATGCCAAAGCTTGAGAACTCCAAGGATTTTAGATATATCTCAGAGTCTGCTCTAAATTTGTCCAGTCAGCAATGCTTCAAAATACATTTTAATCTGATTGCATTTCTTTCTTGCTTTCTTTGCTGTATCATACATCATTTGTAAAGTGGTTCATAAGAATTATATGTCAAATAAACTGCAGCCATTGTGACACTTTTGAAAGTCTGCATGAATGTGACACACACCCACTAACTTACACCTTATCACTAATTCAGCAGAAGCTCCCAAGGGGCTCTAATCAAGGCTTTCCTATGGATGGTGATGTATGTAAGTTTGTAAAAGACTGTGGGGCATATTATCAAGAAACGGCGTTAAAATTATCGCCGCTTTAGCGGGAGAAAACTGCAGCTAAAGAGGCGATAATGGGCTTGATAATATGCTTGAGAATTCCCATAGAAGCCCATGTTCTGGTGTGAACCTGGGCTTCTATTGGAATTCTCTGCGGCATATTATCAAGCCCATTATCGTCGCTTTAGCGGCAGTTTCCTGCCGCTAAAGCGGCGATAATTTTAACGCAGTGCTTGATAATATGCCCCTGTGTGATCTGCATATGCTTTATCTGAAAGTTAATTTTGTCTACAGGCCTTATTTTAAGTTTGGTCATACACCATCCGCTGTGGGACCGCCAAACCGCGTGGTGCGACTGTCTCTCAGATCAGGAGTTTTCTCCTGGTCTGGCAGGTGGTCTTACGGTAGTCTGAGTGCTGCGGTCTGTCAGCCTCAGTAAAAAGCCTTGTTTTACAAAAAGATATCCCTCCTTAGAACCTCTCAAGGTCCCTGGGTGGTGAGAAGAACAGAGGTAAAGAAAGGGGGGAAAAAAACAACACGTAGCCAAAGATGTAGGCGGGCGTGTTCTGAAGTCGATGGTGTGGAAAAAGATGTTACATCCAAAGCTCCTTCTCGTTGCTGTTAGAAGGGCAATCCTATTGAAATTGTAAAATACCCCTCACACACTGAAACCTGATTCAGTGTCATGCTTCATCATCAAGGTCTTCCCATCCCTCTACGGGGCGGGGCGTGCTACCACCTATGTAGACGCAGGAGCACTTATGTTCGTGATGGGAGTTATGTGTAGTGCATGGGGAAGTAGGGACGTGAAAAAATAGTGAAAACATTTTTTAAAAATTCCCAGGCTAGTGGAAAAAATAACTTTATTGCCTTCCCTAGCTGGAAACAGTAAAAATGGGGAGGTGTAGATGGCGTACTGCAATGAGTCACTTTCTACAGGGTCGACATGTTTCAGGAGCCATCCCCCTGGCTTACTTCCTCAGGACCAAGAACGACCCCTACATCACTGTTGTCAGTGAAATAATATTTTAGTAGTACATATGCCTGCTGGTCTTTAGTACTTATCCAATATGCCTTAATCTGGCATTCAAGTGAATACCTATGGTATTCTTGTCAATTCTGTCCGCTTAATGACGTTATCGCCCCATGAGCTGGCACGGAAGGTGAGAGGCGCCTGTAATCAGACAATGCTGGAGGCTGCACTTTTACCCAGGAATTACCTTCTCGTGGCTCGTCGGAATGTGTCACACTTGTCATACAGTACACCATCTACACCTCCCCATTTTTACTGTTTCCAGCTAGGGAAGGCAATAAAGTTATTTTCTCCACTAGCCAGGGAATTTTTTAAAAAACATTTCACTATTTTTTCATGACCCTACTTCCCCATGCACTACACATAACTTTCATCATGAACATGAGTGCTCCCGCGTCTACGTAGGTTGTAGCATGCCCCGCCCCGTAGAGGGACAGGAAGACCCCAATGATGAAGCATGACACTGAATCAGGTTTCAGTGTGTGAGGGGTATTTTACAATTTCAATAGGATTGCCCTTCTAACAGCAACGAGAAGGAGCTTTGGATTTAACATCTTTTCCCACACCATCGTTATGATTAGAACCTTTAAGGTTCTTGAGGCATCAAGCAATATAACGGTAGAATCTTTGTGTTGAGAAACAGTATTGAGAGGACAATTCTACCATTTTCCTCTTCACTCCTGATTTTGATTTCTTGAGAGTTCTGGAGTCGAACAGAACACCTAAAAAGAGTCTGTACCTTACTGATTCAGTATGTCCCCGAGCTGTAAGGTGAGAAGGGAGGGAGACCCTTTCGTTATTATAGCCCTCACTCATTCTAATAGTGACATGCTTCATCATCGGGCTCACCCTGGCTCACCCGGGCTCCTAAATGTCAGGGTGAGCTCGACCGTATTTTAGGGGGCACTTGTGAAGATTTTGGGTATGGGGGCGTAACCAGGGACATCTTAAGGATTTTGGGGGCCCTGGGCCAAACATGTTTTCAGGCGCCCTGTTCGGAACAACTTTTGATTTATGATCCAATTTCAGCTCTTTCATGGCCTCATTGACCAGGTCACTGACAGTGCACATGTCAAAATTATTAAATTAACTTACATCTAACATCCTGGGATAGTGACGTGTGTTTTCAGTACTGTAAAACAGCAGTAGCTCATTAATATCACCCTCCCATTTCTCATAAGTGAGTTCTGTTTTGGCCTAAAAAAACTTTTTTATGAATGTTGCATGAAAACGACATTTAAAACAATCTATTTAAGAATTATAGAAGGTCATAAGGGCAATACCGCGGGATCCTTGATTCGTGGCAGTCGCAGCGGTTCAGTGGCAGTCCAACAGCCACACTTAAAATACTGTGGGCGGGCTCGCAGTGTAATGGTGGTCAGACCAGCCCCATGAGTTCAGCGGTCCATAGAGAGAGAGAGAGAGAGAGAGAGAGAAAGAGGGGAAAAGATAGAAAAAGAGAGAGAGCGTATAATTGGTTTTGGGCTAAAAAAGTAATCAATATTTGTATTTATTTTAATACAAACATTAACTCATCTCTTCTATTAATCATTCTGTCTTCTACATGTGTACCTCTGTGCCAGATGTAAAGCTGGTGGTGAAATAAAGTCCTTTGATTTCTAGAGAAATTGCGATATAAGAAGGCGAATCCACAACTCTATCCCTACTGCGGAAGAAATGCTTCCAGTCAATGCTCCTATTACTTTGTTTTTCCTCTAAAAACCTGAGGATCATCTGTTCTCATTCTACGGAATATTATGCGCTTTACACGTGTATGAGAGCAATTTATACTTACTTGACCCTGCTACCAAACTGCCATCGTGCTGCAGCTGGGCCACTTGACATTGAAGATGGCATTTTTGCCCTAAAACAACTACTTCACTGTGTGGTTTATGGCGGTTTAAGGGGCCACAAAGTCATTGTGTGCTTGGTGGTGGTGTATGGGGGGCTGTGGCAGCAGGTCCCCATGCCATGATGGCATGATGATTTTATCAACACTTATGCAAATTCTGGAAATAGACTTTCAATATGAGAGTCTATTTCCAGGACTCATTAAAAATGCCCCTGAAAAGGCAAGATGGCAGCTGTGTAAGACATTGCGGAAGCCACCCATCTGCTGCTCCATGGATATCCTATAATCTGGTCTAACTTCACGTGAATGTTCACCCCTCTTAAACCGGGCAGCTGGAAAAGGCAGCAAGGAAAGAGAATGTAGGCGGTTACTGTAGAATTCACTCACCTGGTGATCAGGGCGGTGCTGAAGGCTTTGCTTGGCTGGTGCAGCGCAGACACCGGATCCGGTTCAGCATCATGCCTCTAAACAATCCAGGCCGATCACGGTTCGATCCCCGGCACCGGTGGCAGGTCCGCTCAGCACCATGTGACTCTGAGCAATAGCTTGCTTAATCATCCCGACGGCCCCCAGCGCCGGGATGCCTACGGGTAGCTGTGCGTTTTACAAATACTGGATTTACTTTTTTTTTTTTTTTTTACAAACAGCTCACTCTCTAACCCCAGTACTCAACAGCGGTTCTCCTCCCAAACGCGAAAGAAAAAACATAAAACCAAAAGGGAGCTTGAGGCCAGGCAGTCTGGGTCATATCATAGCCGGTCCAGCCAATTAAAATGAGATTATTCAACCACTTTTTTCTGCACAGAGGATGGAGGACTGGAAACAGTTGACACCACATAAGGAGTAGATAAACCGCTCTCTCAGCCAAGGTCAATGATGGAGACATCGCCCTTAATGGGTTTGATTCATTCCACTCTTAAACAGATGCAGGTGGAAGCTACACAGGAGCACAAGCGAGCCCACCTCGCAACAAAGAATCTACAAGTTGCCATTAGGAAAGTAAACAAAACTTGCACCGAAATCGCCAATAGACCTTCGGCACTGGAAGAGCGAGTGGTGGCATTAGAGGCTGGAGCCAAAAGCAATAGTTGACAGACCATAGCAAATGAATCACGATGACAGATGTCATGTGGAGGCTTGAAGACTTAAAAAATTTGCCAAAGGCGTAATAATCTGAGACTTTTGGGTATTTCTGAAAATGTAGAAGGAGAAGATATCAGAGGATTTTTGCTATGTCTACTGAAAGGTAGTCTCCCTGAATTGGCGCATTGGGATTGGGACAAAGAGGTGCAGCGTGTGCATCGGTATCCGCTTATGCTCAAAAATACTAATGGGCAAAATGTCGTGAATGAAAAACCTAGAGCCATTTTAATATTCTTTGGTAATTTTCTCCTGAGACAAGCGGTGCTCGACAAAGCATGGCCGGAAGCAAGATGTTCGGAGGAGGGGCACACCTTCTTTGTGAGGACAGATTTCAGCCACACTTTGCTGTGGAAAGAAGGTGGAGGCTCCGGCAACTAATTATCCCTTTTCAAAAGATTGGATGCGAGGGCTTTCTACTGAGCCTGGCTCGGCTTAAGATCATTCATTGGGGGACTATAAGGGTGTTCTCCTCTGAAATCCAGGCACAGGATTTTTTACGAGAAATGTCCAAAACTAGGATCCAGAAAGAACCTAAGGTGTGATGAAAGTGGAAGATTTTTTTTTTGTACACATGTCTTTTCTATGGAGCTAGCTGGGTGGAGGCGGGAAGCAGCATTATACAGGAGGCATCACAAGGGTCTTCGGACCTTTTTTGCCTAGAGGTAAGGGTGAGGGGGAGGAGGGATCTGGAGGGGGTGGATTGGGGGAGGATGTGGAGAGGGGCTGGTCCAATATGTACATTTCTGAAGGAAGGCAGCTCAAACATTTCTAATTACGACAAATGGGAATGGGTAAGCTAAGAATTGCTACTGTCAACATTTGTGGGCTAAATAACCCCCCAAAAGAAACGTAGGGTCAATGAAGATATTCAACATTTAAAGGCAGATATAATATGTCTGCAAGAGACACACTTAGAAATGGGTAGACATAAGATGGCAGAACTAGCAGGATATCAGCTGGTCTCCACCACATCACAAGGAACACGCACAAAAGAAGTCGCTATTATGGCATGCAAAAAAGGGTTTAGATTTCCTTGCTTCAAGAGTGATCAGCTGGGTAGATGGGTCATTGTTCAATGTTTTGCCAATACTTATTCTTTTACGCTATTTTCTGTGTATGGTTCAGTATTTCATTACCCTGCCCTCTTTAACAAGCTTAATATAGAACTTGTTGGGTGGCCACTGCCGTTAATAGTTTGTGGGGACTTTAATATAAATATGAGTATTAATAACATCAAGCTAGGGCAAAGCTCATACCATGGCTGCTAACCCAAAGTCTTTAAATCCCTAGCAAACCTATGCATGACACACGGACTTATAGATGTCTGGGCCACACAGGAACCTCAAGATGTAGGATACACCTTTTTTTCTGCCCCACACCAGTCTCATGCTAGGTTAGACTATTTCTTTGTGTCCCAGGGGCTTTCGACATGCTGCCGGATCTCTAAATTTCCATGTGTTATGTCTGATCACAACCTGCTAGTCTTGTAAATTTCAATGCATACATTAAAACCCACGATATCATGTTGGACGTTTGATAGAGCATTCCTCCATGGTGAAGAATATATTGCACATATAAGGATATGGATGCCTAGGTTTATTGCTGAAAATAAGGGTAGTACACGGGTGGAGGTAGTATGGGATGCTCTGAAAGCAGGGATATGAGGGGAAACATCAAGGTATGGTTGGGCATCCCAGAAGAAGATGAAAAACTACATGCAGGAACTTTATAGAAAGCTGGGTGAAGCTGAAACACAATTGGTTGAGGCGATCGCAAATGGGGGCGAAGTGGGACCGGTACAAATAAAAGTGGCTCTTGCACAATCTGCAATACTAGACGTCTCGGCCAAAAGAGCGGCACGAAAATATGCTGCCTGGTGGTCTGAAATGTATGTATGCAGTGAGACAGTGGGACGTTTGCTAGCACTATGCACCAGACAACGGGTGACACAGGGTGAGATACGTGAGATCGAAGATTCTCTGGGTGAGCTGGCTTCCGAACCTTCAGATATACGGGCTGCCTTTCAACGATTTTATCAACAACTCTATACTGAAAATACCAGTGGTAGGGAAAGGGAAATTCAGGAGTGTATAGTTGGGTTGCCCGGGAAAAAAATATTGCTGGAAGAAGGGGAGCAGCTGGAAGCGCCCATTACGGCTGAGGAAATTGACGGTGCGATTATTTCCCTGGTAAATGGGAAGGTGGTAGGAACAGACTCCATTCCAGGGGAATTCTATAAAATACTGGCTCCTGGCCTACAAGAATTGATGAAGGGTGTGTTTCTAGATGCACAATCTGGTCAGGGGACTCCTGAGTCATGGAGAATGGCTAAAATAGTGGTATTCCCCAAGAAAGGGAAACCACTTAGGGAGCTAGGATCCTATCAGTCTATTACGTTAATAAACAGCGACATGAAGGTTTATGCCAAGATTTTGGCTAACTGACTTGCGGTTGTCATCAAGAAATTGGTTTCCCCAGCCCAACATGGGTTTGTTCCTGGCCGCAGCACCATTGACCATGTTCAAAGGGTGATTGCTCTTGTTGATGCTGCTGGAATCACCGGAGACCCTATTGGGCTTTTCCTGCTGGATGCGGAGAAAGCCTTTGATAGGGTCTACTGGCCTTTTCTATGGGCAACGCTTGAGAACAGAGGGCTAGGTGAAGGCTATATTAAGGCTATTGCATCAATGTATAGCAGTCTGGTGACAAGAGTAGCGATAATGGGGGAGATGTCAGTGCCAGTTTTGATCAGTAGGGGAACTCGTCAGGGCTGTCCGTACTCCCCCTTATTATTTGCTTTATATATCGACCCATTAGTCAGGACGATCATAGAGAATAATCGGATTTCACCAATTCATAGTATTGGCAGTAGTACTAAGATCCTGGCTTATGCCGACAATCTGGCACTTATGACTCCTGACCCTTTAGGCGCACTAGAGGATATTGAAAAAGAAGCCAACATCTTTGGACGCATCTCAGGTTATCGACTCAATCAAAAGAAGACCTTAGTTGTGGTTAGCAAGGGGTTACAGTTAAATGACCATGGGGTCGTACAGAAAGCAACTTATCTTGGGGTTGAACTAACGGCAGATGTGTCAAAAATTGGCAAAATTAATTTGGGCCCACTACTCCCAAAATTGAAAACGGATTTTACCCGACTAGATAAAATTAAATTAACGCTGGTTGGGAGATGCAGCGTCATCAAGATGCTATTTCTGCCAAAAAGTGTATACCTCTTTAGGGCTATTCCTCTGACCATCGATAGCTCCTAGTTTAAATCAATGAAGCAGATGTTTTCTAGGTTCCTCTGAGCTAATTGTCGCCCTTGGAGAGCGCTAACATTTTTAACACTGCCAAGAGATAGAGGGGGGGTGGGCAGTACCCAATCTCCAGCTATATCACTGGGCCTCAATACTACATAAAATAAGTAGTCTACTCAATGGAGAAGCGGATATGCGGGTGGCTGCACCCATTACAATGTACGAGCTGATATTAGGGGAAAAGGCCAATGGTTGTCTTCAGCAGCATAGGGAATTCAACTATTATAAAAGGGTGAAGTTTAAGACCCTGACTTGTGGTTTCGAAGTTTGGATTGCAGTCCGGAAAAGACTTGGTCTGGGACTTATTAATGCCTATATCCCATTGTATAACAATGAGTCACATCCTAGTATTTTTAATGACGGTCATATGAAAAACTGGCATAATAAAGGTGTTAGGATGATTGGCAATGTAATGGACGAGGCAGGGGTAATACCGTTTGAAAGGATTAAGGATACTTGTGGGGTAGAAAATAGACAGTTTTTCAAATATCTCCAGATAAGAGATTTCTTAGCCAGAAAGACGGGGGCAGCAGCGGCTTCTCTGGGGTGACGTTTGTCGAGACATTACTCAAAGGGCCATATACACTTGGTGGGATTTATAAAAAATTGAATGAGATGACACCTAATGATTTAATCAAACATTTTGATCGTTGGCAGGAAATTATACAGGTGGGACTGGGTGAAGTCGAAGATTAATTACAACTGGCCCAAACGTCATTTATTGCAGCTAACCTACAATTATAGTGTTTTAAAACATAGTTTAATCTCTATATCACTCCGGCAAAGATTGCAAAATGGGGAAGAAGTGTGGGCTGTGCCTGCCCACGCTGTGGCTGTCAAGCCACTGATATTGTTCATATGTTCGCTTCCTGTCCCAATCTAGATACAGTTAAAAGAGATGTCAGTACTATTCTGGAATCTCAATTTGGACAGAAAGTAAATGTATCACCACAGCTGATTGTACTTGGTGTTAGTAGCACTCCTCTTTCAGGGCAACTGCAGGCCTTTCTCTATATCGCTATGACAGTATTTAGACTTTGTCTAGCCACTCACTGGCTTGATCCAGCTCCACCATCAGGTCAACAATGGCTAGCTAAATTCCTGGCGGTGTGCAGACAAGAAATTGCAGTCTATGCTAGGAGAGGGTCCAGGGCAAGGGAAAGAGGGTTGGAAATGTGTTCTCCCTTGAGTAGATGGTCACTTGACAATGAAGGTATAGGGTAAGAAGCAAAAGCAACAAATAAATAAAGCAGGTGTTTAAAAAGTGCCAGTGCTCTTAGAAGAAGCCATGGATTATATCTAATAAAAATAAAAATATACTAGGAGGGATCTCTATCGAGGGGGCGTGTTATCCTTACAAATATCTTGGCCTTTAATGTTTTAAATTTCACAATGATGTTTAATTGTTTGAAATGAATTGGGTCTATTTAATTTTTCTTTTGTGTTTGTTCTATACTAGTGTAGAACTGATCTTTTATTAAAAGAGATGGATCAGCAGGGGTGGGATGGAAGGGTGGAGTGATAGGGCTGGTGTTGTATCTATAAGTAAATATTTTTTCTTTATGTATGGTATTTTAAAAATTATAATAAAGAATTGTTTTTTTTTAATGCCACTGAAGCACTAGGTGTTTTTCCTTGGGGGTTGGGAACATTTTCAGAGATTACTGTGGGGGGGATGCCATGGTTTCATTGACAGTCTGGCACAGAAGGATGCCACTGGGAATGGCATAGACCAGGCCTCCATGAATGGGGCGGCCTGTCTGGTTTTCCAAATGAGCGTTCCCATTGATGGAGCTGACAGCAGTGCTGCCATCACCAGTGCAGCTGGTGGTGCCCCATCATTTTTAGGATTTGTCCCTGAAGTGTTCCCTGTAACTTTATTTTTTAAGAGAGTGCGAAGGACCATAATTGACTTGAATTGGATTTAATTGATTCTGCCATATCTGAATCAAACTGCTATCTCAGATGCATCTCTGAGGAGGAAAACTGTAATGATGATGTTCTATGCGTAGAAGTGATGAAGCAGACGTAGCCATCTCTTGTTCTTGGCAATGTTGTGGGGTCCTGTAGCTTCACTCAGGTATCGATTCAACACACTATTTTAGGGTGTTTATTCCTGGTATGACATTATTTTAACAAACTTGTTGGAAGTTGCAGCTGTCATGCAGTTCTCAAGTACAACAGAGTGTGAATAAGTATCTTCCTTTACGCCTTGGAGAGTGACTCATTTTCATCTTAGAAGTGGCACACAACTTTAAATTTTGGACAATGTCTCTTGTCACGTGAGAGAATGTTCTCATTGATGTTATAGTTAATGTTGTGTAGAAAAATTCTAGGTTTGAGGTGCATGATAAAATAGTCTATGCCTAGAATGTTGTTATTTAAAAACTAACTAATTTGTTTTGAGTGACATGTTACAGTTGTATGCCAGCATTTTTTTTCTCACCTTTCGCTTTCTTGTTTGGCTGGCATTGGATCTTTTGTAAACCCTTTTCCATATGTTGGGTGGGTGCATCGACCCTCACAGGAGGGTGGTCAGATTGTTTTTTTATGTGTTTTAGCTTTTTTTTTTTGCAAATCCTGTATCCCTTTCTTAAGGGATGGGAAGGGGTATAGTCCCACTTCCATGTTGTAGCCACTATTCCCTTACATGAGGGATGGTTTACGTGTTGTCGCTCCCTTTTTCACAGTTTATGGGTGGTAGTCCCATTTAACGCAATGTTGTCATGTTCCTTTTGTGTGTAAGTCACCTTGTGCTTCAGGTTGGTCATTGTAGTGTGTATAAGTCACCTTGTGCTGCACGTTGATCATATAGTGTGTGTGTAAGTCACCCGTGCTTCACACTTTGTTTGCTGTAGTGAGTGTTAGTCCCATCTACGCAGTTTGTAGTGGGTGTTAGTCCATCTTCATAGTTTGTAATAGGTGTTAGTCCCACCTACTTAGTTTGTATTATAGGTCACTGTCCCATTTGTGCACTCCACAGTTTCCTGACGTTGTAATGGGTTGAGTCCCATCTACACAGATTACGTTATGGGCTATTGTTGGAAAACGAGGCAGCATCTGTGAGGCCTGCACAAATAACATGACTCCATGTGTCCTTCACTGGGAACCAAACACCCAATTGTAGCGCCTGGCTCTCAGAGGGTAGCGGTGAAGAGCAGTCTGAGGCTCAGTCAAGGGAGGTGGTATGGGCTAGTAATCGCCATTTGCAGGTGCGCAGAAATAACACTCAATAATTGATTGTCCAGTCTGTACTTTGCTTTATAAAAGTAAGAGTACATTTATTAAACACATGCACTACTCAATAGTATGCACCAATTTACAAATATACATAAGCTGTTGGAATTACTTTGTGACATTGCATAACATCTCCACCCCCCCCCCCCCCACAGGGGGGTGGGGTCTAGTACCATCACTCCCATGTATGCACATCATCTTGCCCCAAAAGCAGTTAGTTGAACATTACCTGGGGCGAGGGCCTTGCGCACTGGCACCATCCCAGTGGCGACCCACCCCATTATCTCAACAAGCATTTAAAATAGGTAACCCTGCCTCTGTGACACATAACCCTGACTGAGCATTTCCAACTGACCATGAAGTATACACCTCTACATCTTAAGGGCTAGCAGTCTGGGTTCTTCACCTAAGCGCAGCAGCAAGAATACATGTTTAAGCATCACTTTAGATTGACAGTACTCATCATATTTGTGGATCATTAGAATGCATTGCAATTACAGTCCCTAAAGGCATCACAGATGAAATCACAGGATTACGTCACAAGTACTTCACATTAGACACATGAACTTTAGTCCCTTTAAAAGAAATAACTGTTAGTTAAAGCATTTCTGGTACAATTACACCTCTTCCCCTCCAGGGGATGCCCTTCTCCAGATATCCCCAACTCAGCCCTTCACTCCTTGATGCACTTCTCAATACACCCTCAGCTGTAGAACAAAAGTTCCAGCCCAGAAGGTGTTAAATGTTGGCTGAGCCCTTGAGGGGTTATTCTTTTCAAGTCCCCATGTGACTTAGGGGGGATTTCTCTTCATGCTGGGGGGGGGGGGGGGGGGGGGGTAGAATGCGCTTCTCCAGCAGCTCCCCCAGCACCTTTTTCACAAATGAGGGTGCCCCCTCCTCTGGGGGCCAGCAGGCATCAAACACGATGATTTCCCCATGCCTTGCAAGGCATTATGTGACGCTTCAAGCTCCTTTCTATGAATATTATAACAGCGGCTCTCCCGCTGCATTGGGGAGAGCCGCGATGTGGGCTTCCAGCTGTGGTGTCGCTCGTTCGAGGTTCCGATCCTACACGGACCCCCAGGTGAGAGTAACGGCTCGGGGAGCCCACCACCAGCCGCCTTTTCCATCTTTCGGGGGCCCGGTTCCACCCGGGCCCCTCGCCGCACTTCCCTGCTTTTTCGGGGTCCCGGTCCCACCCCGGACCCCCAGATACCTGTCCGGTGGAGGGCAGCTCAGGGAGCCCACCCCCGGCTGCCCCCGCCGGCTCCCCGCTTGGCCAGCACCCTTGCGTGCTACCGCGGGAGCCGGCTTCCTCTTTTGGTCTGCCCGCTCCGGCGGGCAGACGCTCGGATCATTGCCGGCTCCTCCGGCTTCCCGAGGGAGTGCAACGGCACTCCCCCACTTGCCCCACTTGCCCCACATCTTCGGGGGGGCGTGACAGCGCTCCCCCCATCTAGCGTCGGCAGGGACCAGGGTGGGCTCCTGGCGCTCCGCTGAGGGGCATCTTCACGGTGAGCGCAACGGCGCTCCCCGACTTTGCGTCGGGGCCCGGGGATGGGGTTCCGGGCCCCTCTAGACCTCTTTGCGTGGGGGGCGCGATGGCGCTCCCCGTCCCCAGCTCCACTGCATCTTCGGGGCTTGGGGATGGGGTCCCGGGCCCCTTGCACACATATTCGTGGGGGCGACTGCGCACCCCCTCCTCCCACATCACCGGGGGCCAGGGTGGGCTCCTGGCCCCCTTCTTGGGCAATTTCACGGGGGAGCGACTGCGCCCCCCGACTTTGCTTCCTCCTGGGGCAGCCCCTGGGACCTGACCCACCCCGGGGGCATAATTGCGACCGGCGGTGGAGCCCCACGCACTTCGTCATCGGTCCCAGGCGGGGTCAAAGGTCACCTACCTTCTGGGGGGCATATCTCTGCCCCCAGGCTGCCGATTTGCACCATTCCGGCCTCCTTTTGCTCCTGATGGCCAGCTCTACACATCGGGAGCACTTGTTGCTGCCCTCTTCGCCTCCAAGTGGGTGAACTTCGGCAGGGAGCTGTTTTCACTGGCTCCCTGCGCCAGCCTTTCGCCTGCTCTCCTCCGGGAACTCTCTTCTGCCTGTGCAAAGGCCCCTGCTTCTGCGCACTGGTCCTGCACTCTTCTCCTGGCGCTATTCAGGACCATGGGGGCAGTCAGGGGGTTCCTCCTTCCAACTACCCATTGCGCCAGGCTCCAGCACCTTCTGCTCCAGCAGACCACACCCCAGAGAGAGCTTCTCTTCCTGTGCAAGTTATTTTAAGAAGTTGCGGAGGGGGGTGGCAGGAAGTCTCTGTTTGCCCTCTCACACAGCGCCACATCACTTCTCTGCCCCTGCTCCCTCCTTCCTGCCCATGCCTCTGAGTTGGTTCAAGATGGCGTCGTCTAGGGTCTCCTGCCACATGGTCTCTGAAAAAGCCCCTTCCCCCCAGGGCTGCCTCCTCCCTGGTGCAGCCTGGTGCCTGGCACCCAGTGATGGCTGCTGATGGATGAGCCTGTAGCCCCACCCATCTTCTCTTCGTGGAGAGGAGGTCTTCGCTCTGGGAAGAAAGGTCCTCAATCCAGGCTACTGAGGCCAGCCCCCAGAGAGGGCCTGGTTATGGCTGGCTCACAGAAATATGACAGTTCTGGATGACCCAAAAGCAGTACAAATATGATTTTGGACTCTGCAGAATACTTCTCCTCACACCTATTACAGTGGACGTTAGTGTGTGTCTGGAATCTGTAGGCCTTAGGAAAGTTAATCTAGCCCATGGGCTCCACATCCCCATAAGGGAATAATGAAGTGAAAAATACACTAAAACACACTGACTTTCCCTGACATGTTTCTTCCCAGTGTATAAAGCCTATTCCATGTCACCCACCCCATCCTGCATAAGTCCTGCCACACCAGTCTATCTGCACCTGCTCCTTGGCTGCACACGCTAGGAATCTCCCCTGCACAGCCCCTACACGTGTGCACATGCATGTACACATGTGTCTGCATATAACCAGCCCGGTGTCCCTTACTCCAGCTGCTGTGTAGTGGCCTGGTCAAGCCAGGGGGACACCAGTAAAATCCCCATGCAGTCTCTTTCATTATGAGTTCACTGTGGGTGAGTTCCAACTTATGAGGCTCCCCCACAGTAATAGCTCAACAATTAGGTGCTTAAAAAGGCGGCCCATAGTGTTAGAACCACCTTTTAACACACGCCGGTGCCAGCTGATTCCTACAGGGAAGAAGTAGCCACTCTACATGGGTACACTTCCCGTAGTCAGCGATAACTAGTTATAAGGGGTTCTGACCAGACCCCCCTTACTCACCAGTTATCCGCTCAGACCACCTACTCCTCCCATCCACGAAATCTCCACCCATGACAGGGATCCCGGGCTCTAGGTTAGATGCCTCTAGGTCACTCATGGTCTACATGGACTCAGCCTAACCAGGCCCACATTTGCCCTTGGGCATGCAACACTATGCCTACCACTTCTCCGGACAATGGCACAGTGCCTCAGCACTGATGCGGTCTTCTGGGATAGGTCTACAACCCATCCCCATGGTCACTAGCTGGTCTCCCTTCCCGAGTTTGTTCCAACCAGTACCCTCTCTCTGGTTTGGTCCTTGCACCCCAAAGATGCAACCTCTCTGGACCCTCACCCTCAGCCTGCCGCTGGGGTCATTCTGCTGCCACCACCCTTTCGGGATGACTGTCTTCCCTGAAAAAAGCCCAGCCACTCATGCTTTCCCCACACAGAAAAGCTCCTCTGGCCTGACTCCCAGAATAGGACCTCAGACTGACCTCACTACCACACTGGCAGTGCCAGGGAGGAAAACTGAGGGTGCCTCGTCAGACATCCTACAGCTCATTCCCCCGTCAGTAGTTCCACATGGAAACTACCCCAGGAACCTAGGCCCCTTCCTTGTTCTCCGCTGCGAGATCAGGGCCCATGCACCCTTCCCTCCGAGAGGCGCGCTCTCCTCCCAGAGTACCCTTAGAGAGCCTGTGGGCCCCGAGTTATCTAGACCCAGGCCCACCTCTCATGGCTCTCCCCGGTCTCCCAGCAGCGCCTTGGGAGAACGTCCAGGGACCCACATGATCCCTGGATGGCCTGCACTACCCCCTTCTGAAGAGCAGGGTCCCTTCACTTAAGATAGGCCCCACCGGCCTTCAGGGTAGTGCTACCACACTCAGCCAGGGACACTCAAGATCCCGGCTAGGTCTGCACCACCCCTTTGGGGAAACACCGGGTTCCTTCACTTAAGATGGGCCCCACCCGTGTCCAGGATGGTACTACCTTCCTCAACCAGGGACCCTAAAGATCCCGGCTAGGCCTGTACCACCCCTTTGGGGAAACACAGGGTCCCTTCACTTAAGATGGGCCTCACCTGTGTCCAGGGTGGTATTACCTTGCAGAAGTCCACCTCCTTCCTCGAGCTGGGGAACGCCCGCCTGCTTCCGGTCCTGGGATACAAGTCCCCTAGGACTTACTTGACTGGTTTTGGCCTGCGCCAATAGCAAAAAACTTTCAGCGGGAGAAGGCTATCTGGGGCCCCTTCTGTGGAAACCCTCCCTGCCCTTAAAAAGCGCTGGAACCTCCCAGGACCCCTTTTTCTCCTGTCCCCCATAAAGGTCTATCCACCCCTACACCCCCATCTGTGATGTAGGTATTAGTTGCTGTCCCTGTCTCTTGAGGAGACACCCTCCTCATGCAGGTGTAATGCATGTAGTGTTAGGGTTCAAAGGGTTACAATATGGCTTAGAACATTTGTATGCAATAATTTCCTGGAAAGCACCCTCCCGCTAGCACATGATAATCAACATAAGCAATCATATCAATACAGTTTACATTTAAACCATAATATCTTCACATGACACATATGTGCGTGGGGCTTTCCTTTCCCATACTTTTAGTTTATATAACTAAATCTTTGAACCCTCCTCAGAGCCTTGCGCTCTTCCCCATTTTTGCATTTATCGTCCCTTACATGAGGGTTGGCAAGTTGGGTTATAGTCCCTTTGCCACATTATACATGGTTTTGTTCCTTACATGAGGAGCATATACGTGGGTTTAGTCCACCCATAGTGTTAGAGTTCTGGGGGTGCGTTACTCCCATGTTTCTCTACACAGTGTTAGAGTTCCCGGAGTGTGTTTCTACTGTGTTTCTCTTCACAGTGTTTCATGTGTCTGGTCATGTGGTGTTATCTCACTTTGTGCCAGTGAACTGTACGTTCTCAGAACTTTCTTTTTTTAATATTAAAGGAAGAGGATGTGTGATAGATTGTGTGTATCTTTTCATTCTTCTTTCCTCCTTTGTTTATTCTTTGTTCCCTCTCTTGGTGTGGTTTTTACTATTCATCCTTGGGTAATGGACTATTGACTTCATTTATACATTGTTGTATATAGTTGTTTACATTCTAGTATGGTTTAGTTAATTTTCAATTTGAAGGGGAGAAGATAATGTAGTATATTCCTGTTGTGGTTATAATGTTCCCTGTTACCTGGTTCCTAGCTGCTCAGCCAGTGTGAGTGTTCTGTGTGGAGTGTTGGTATGATGGACATGAGTGGAATGCTTGGGTGCCTGGTGTTAGTGTTGACAGTTGAAGATGGGCTGAGCAGCAGGCAGGCTGCTCCTGGTGTGGCTGCTACCACTGAGGGGAACAACCTTTACAACGCAACTGTTACAACGCACTACACTTACAACGCATTTTTTACAACGCATAATCCATTACAACGCACTACACTTACAACGCATGACACTACAACGCATTTTTAAAAACTACCTTTACAACGCATTCCATTACAACGCCTACCATTACAACGCATAATATTACACTACACTATCCAACACTTACCCTACTGTTGCACCCCCTGGAGTTAGAATAGTAATTTTTACCCCTATACTATCCAACACTTACCCTACTGTTGCACCCCCTGGAGTTAGCATAGTAATTTTTACCCCTATACTATCCAACACTTACCCTACTGTTGCACCCCCTGGAGTTAGAATAGTAATTTTTACCCCTATACTATCCAACACTTACCCTACTGTTGCACCCCCTGGAGTTAGAATAGTAATTTTTACCCCTATACTATCCAACACTTACCCTACTGTTGCACCCCCTGGAGTTAGAATAGTAATTTGTACCCCTATACTATCCAACACTTACCCTACTGTTGCACCGCCTGGAGTTAGAATAGCAATTTTTAGCCCTATACTATCCAACACTTACCCTACTGTTGCACCCCCTGGAGTTAGAATAGCAATTTTTACCCCTATACTATCCAACACTTACCCTACTGTTGCACCCCCTGGAGTTAGAATAGCAATTTTTACCCCTATACTATCCAACACTTACCCTACTGTTGCACCCCCTGGAGTTAGAATAGTAATTTGTACCCCTATACTATCCAACACTTACCCTACTGTTGCACCCCCTGGAGTTAGAATAGTAATTTTTACCCCTATACTATCCAACACTTACCCTACTGTTGCACCCCCTGGAGTTAGAATAGTAATTTGTACCCCTATACTATCCAACACTTACCCTACTGTTGCACCCCCTGGAGTTAGAATAGTAATTTTTACCCCTATACTATCCAACACTTACCCTACTGTTGCACCCCCTGGAGTTAGAATAGTAATTTTTACCCCTATACTATCCAACACTTACCCTACTGTTGCACCCCCTGGAGTTAGAAAAGTAATTTTTACCCCTATACTATCTAATACTTACCTTAAATGCAATGTTATATTATGCGTTGTAATGGTATGCGTTGTAAAGGTAGTTTTTAAAAATGCATTGTAGTGTCATGCGTTGTAAGTGTAGTGCGTTGTAATGGATTATGCGTTGTAAAAAATGCGTTGTAAGTGCATGCGTTGTAAAAGTGTGCGTTGTAACGTCATACATCCACCACTGATGTTATGGACTTAATAAATACCTTACAAAGACACTACTCGGCTACGTCTACTTCATCACCGCTACGCATGAAACTTCATCACAGCAAAAACTTTATGTCAGGCAATTGGATGGAACTTTGAAATGGTGAGAAACGCTGAACATAAATTAGAGCTGCCCATACCTCACTAATCATTTGTGTTTAAGCTGGAACACAACATTAACCCCATGTTGCTGAACTGTATCCGGAGTAAGGAGATCGTGTGCTGATCACTACCTCCTGGCGAGGACTAAGCCAAGTCCCTCTTGAAGCTCTGCTCACCTGACCTTCTGGTGACATTGCCCTCACATTGTGAGGGGGACCATGGACTCAGCCAAACCAAGAAGCCCGGAGGCTGAGTCCATGTCCCCCCTCACGAGATGGAAGCCGTCTGCTGAAGATTCAACCTCACCGGAGCTAAATGTGTGCGAAGATCTGCTGAGCCCTCATGTCCCTCACCAACAATGAAGATGACCTGCTCACGAAATTGACCTATGTGAACTTCAGATGGTGCAGATTCAGCCTGGTGCACAAACTCCACGTTTTAACAAATTGTATATTCATGCTTTCTTTTGTTACTTCATTGATCTTGCCAATAGAGGATGTGGTCCGTCGGCTGCGCTGCCGCCTCTAGTGCAGGAAACCAGGGTTCGAGCCTCGAGGTCGTGTCCACATCCTGTGATTCTGGGCAAATCACTTAATCTCCCCGTGCCTGAATGTGTAATGTAAATATGGTGCTTTGTAAAGTGCTCCAATACCTTCGGGTCGAGTTCGCGCGATATAAATATGCAACAAAAAAAAAAAAAAGTATGATGGGCCAGCACCAGGTTAGCTATCTGGGTGCCGTGACCTTTGTGGACTATCTAGAGCACTATGAGCTCCTTGCTTCTGCCTCTAAGTGCCTTTGTGGCACCCGTGAGGACAGCATACATCTCCTTTACCTCAGTGTGCAAGTTTAACCCTGACACACTGTCCCTTGTCTTGCACTACTCTTGTTCATGATATTGTACTTTCTGTCTGCTCTTTTGTGCTCTGTGAAGCCTTGAACTGCTTGCCCGTAGGATGGCCACCTCCCTCAAAGTCCTTACAGACAATGTTTCCTGTCCTGGGTTATTGTGAGATAACATAATGCATTCTGGGACTTGTAGTCTTGCTTAGCTTTTAATTAACTAATTAGTCTGACATCAATGATTTTTAGGAGAACAATTTAGAACTGGAGAGTGTCTGTAATGACCTGAAGTGAGTTGGTCGCCATACTTGCCTGTGTGACAAAGACACTTCCATGATCTCCAATTTCTTCTGCAAACTGTGAAGACCACCAAGGGCCTTGACATTTTCCTATTTAGAGAGTCTACTCACCCCTTTAATTGTCCACTTAGGCGAGTTCACCTTGACATCTGCTATCACAGGGGTAGTGAACACAGAGGAAGGCAGTCGAGACAGACGCCATTTTTAGCAGATGCCCTCTCCCGGCCTCCTCTTAATGATGCCCTATTTTAATCTCGCCAGAGAACTGTCTAGTGTTCCAAGATATTTTTGAACTAATTGTGTGGCTTATTTGCTATTCACCCTGGCCAAAAAAGGCTCCTGTAATCTGAAAATCCTTCTGTAGAGCTGAAGCTACTTTTCTCAGTATAATGTCTATGTATTCTAAAGTATTTTTTCACGTGGACTCGCCTGTGGTACAACCTTAAATCAGCCCTGTAATAACGTTTGAAAAACAGTCCCATATTACACAGTGCGAGTGGGAGCGACAGTTGAGAGCCTTCACCCCACAAAAAAAACCATATTTTTACAAACAGGGTCAAAAGATGTCTTCCGAAACAAATTTTAAAATACATTTGCTACGGGACGAGAGAAACGGGTGTCTTTCTACTCGCAGTGTTCAAGGACAAACAACCCGTAGCACATGCACTACTTCAGCATTATTTCTCAAAAGCAGCACCCGTGTTTGTGTCTGTAAAAAAAGTAGGTTTCTTCCCAAGGAATACTTGCGGGGCTGGAAGGGCTGAGTATCTCTTGGCTCTTCCAGCCGCCGTGAAAACAAACCATATCCTCCCGCTCAAGGGGGCGGGGGAAGGGAACGCACTCCTAGTATCAGCAAGGCTTCACCAACTCTCCTGGCTGCGCTGCGATGTAACCTTCCGCGGGGTCTACATTCACGCTGTTCACTTCACAATTGACTCTTCCGGTCCCTGCAACTGGAATAATTTGCTACGTCTGGTGCCTCAAGACGCAGTTTGCCAAAGCTTTGCAGGCTTCTACAACACACTCTAAAAGATACAGGCCCCACAGCCAAAAACGTGACGAGAAAAACCACCGAGTCCAAAGCGTGAGACGGGACGTACTACTAGCTTTCTTACAAAGAAGACTAAAAGTTTCCTGATAAAGTATTCGTGAGAGAAACTGCCTGACTCTTGATCTCAGGGCAATATTAAAATAAAGCGTCCGTCCCACCCGAACCTCTCATGGAAACACAGTAAAGTGTTCCCTTTGAAAGAATAATATTACCACGGCTTCTCCTGCGGTGCCCCTCGGGACTGTAGGAGGCCGCCTGAGTCCAGTCACTGAATTCCCTCCGCTGCCACTCACATACCCACTAAGCGCCTCGAATTGGCAGGCTGGACACATCTGAGCGCTGTCAGAAACTTGCAAATACAGCACGGGGAAACCTAGAAATATTTCAGTTCATACTGCCATTTATACATGGCCCTTAAGAATCTAGTGACTGTTACTAAATTGGGTAATAATAGCGCCTGGTATTTATAGCGCTGTAAAACGGCAAATCTATGGCACTAACCACTATAGAAAAGTATGATTGTTATTATTACGGCTACTTTTCTTAATCCGATTATTATTATTAAACCCAACTTCACGTACACCCTGATAATATGGCTAGCTTTACCCTTGGTAGCGAAGGTGTAACGTGACTTAGCTTCACCATAGCACAGTTCCCCATAAGAAGGAACCGCTTTTAAAGGAAAATCAGTATTAATAATACTGTTGATAATAAAATACCACTCCCCCTCCTACCACTACTACTTATACTACTAACAATACAGATAATTGTATCCGTTTCTATAATCACTGGTTTTATACACGGAATTGTTGTCATTTGTGTAATACTAACAGTAATAATTATTATTACTTTATTTTTGTTCGTATTATTATGGTTGCTGTGTTGATTATTATTATGGTTATTGTATCATTCTTGGGGTTACTGTTGTTTATTATTAGTCCATGTGTACGGCACTCATGCCTCGGGGAGTTTGCAATAACAAGAGTACATTAGATGCGGACTTCAAGAAAAGAGTGACCGTTTCTTTTTTTTTGTGCCCGGGTCTCTGCCAGGATTGGATCTACTGGGAGCAGATTCGGGCCCCTCGCATATCCTCTCACAAATGTCCTGCTTTCACCCTGGAGGCTGGATGGTCCACGGAAATGGTGCTTCTCCGCGGGCTCTGGTGTACGGTCTGATCTACAGGAGCGCGCGCTCTCTGCTCGCGAGGCCGGAAACAGATCAGTTTCACGGAGCCGAGCACGCGGCGATCTGCTCGGGTGGAGGCGCCCAGTGTGACCGCGTTCCATCCGGAAAAGAGGCATTGGAAGACACAGCCGGGCGCGTGCTGCAGAGATGCCTGTGGAAGATATACAGGGGTTTCCTTAAAAAAATAAAAAGAAAACAGAAGAAAGGGAAAACAGTGGATTTTGGATTGGTGGTTAAATGGGTGAAACACTGGAATTAGTTGGCCAAACAGACATGTACGGTGCTTTACCAGCCAACTGGTAGTTTGTGTTATTTTAATGTTTAAAAGGTTTCACGAGTTTAAAAAGTAGCGATTGACTGGTATACCTTTCTAAAAGATATTTATAGCTTAATTGCAAACGTTCTGGGGTCAGGTGTTCGTGCCTTTTGATTTTTAGGTGAAACACAATTCGTGTGCCCGGATGATAATAAAAAGCTATTGTTAATTCGCACAGTATCCGTTGAATTCACGGCAGGGAGAAATCGGCCGCTCATCCTTCCAGAGAATACACAGTCTGCTGTGCGGGACTGTAACGGTCTCTAAATAATATCACACATTTCAATATCACCTATGTTATCCACTTCATAAGGATGAGAGGTTAAAGTGCTACTTACCAGTCCAAGCCTGTGAAGCACAGATGTCATTATTATCCGACTCCATTCTACTCATTTCATCCACTTGAGAAAGATGAAAGGCGGAGCAATTCCTGCCCAATTTTGAAACTATGAGCTACAGGTCGGTAGTGGCTGTTCATATTGTCAAATTAATTAGTACGCATGCTCCCACACTTCTGAAACAGATATACACGCTCAAACTCAAACCCCTGCAATTGGGTCATTTATAAAAAGGCGTTAATAATGCCCGGTGTAAGTACGTCTCTGTATATACATAAGCATATCTGCAGCAGGTCAAATGTCGTAAAAACTATGGGAGTGGGATAGACGTTTATTAAAAGTCACTAAAACGTTTTACCAGTCAACTCCAGTTTATGGAAACATGTTAAATTACCTTTTATTAATGTAAAAAGAAGTTTGGATTGCTTGGATAAAACACTTACAGCTTCATTTTACGAAATGTTACCAAGTAAAACCACCGTTTTAAAACTCTTAGATAGGCTTCACTTCAATGAACTTTAGATTTGGGTAAACGCCTTTTAATAAAATGAATAGTTGGAAAAATACCGAAATAAAATCATTTTTAATTTGTAATTATCCTACTCTAAACATCGCTTGCTAATGGGTGTTCGGGGATTGCATTAAAATGTGTAATTTTGGATTTAATATTCAAATACTCGTCTCTGCAAAAGGCACTCAACCCACTGAGCTATATAGCAAAGATGTCACTCTCTTAAAAATAGGAAAACCGTTTATGCGGCCTGAAGTAAGTACTTTGTAATTGTGTCAACTTGTTTTGAGTGAGCACCGTGTGTTTGTTGTGGAGCGAGCACGACGAACGAGTGTGTTTCTTGTGCGTGTGCATAGAGTATTTCTGCTTGCTGTGTTGGTTACGTGCATTTGGCACGTTTAGGTTCCGTGAGTGTGTGTTGCGAGTGTGCATCGTCTATGTATGTTTATTGTGAGCGTGAATGGTGTGTGACTGTCTTCCTTCTGTGTGTGTGTATAGTACAGGCGTATGTACCATATTCTCGCTGGGTGTCCGATATGTTCTAGCCTGTTGAAAGGGCAAGGTATTGATTAAACATCTGCTCACGTCAGGTTTGTGTGGTTGTATGTGGGGCTGTGTGTGTGTTAGGGTTAGTTTTCAAATCCGAAGACTCAGTTAGAACATGAGGCAAGCATTGCGTTCTTTGTGGATTTTCTTGTTTTATATGATTGACTTTGTGTTTGGTGGTTCTCAAACATGGCGGTTGAGACGTGATTTATGGATATACATCGCGAGAGCTGCATCCACATTACAATGTGCATTCGATGGGAGCGCTGAGCAACGCATAGTAGTCCTCGAGTGGCACAATTGTTTGAGAGACGAAAGTTCCCACAAACATGGCGGGAAGCGGGGCCGCTTTCAGAGGCCTCTGAAAACAGACAAAGCAACAGGCAGACAACGGCCCAAAATGGCCGCCACAACCTTAAATTAAAGTTCGACACCTGGGACAATGACCTAAAATATGTACACAGCTTTTAGTTTTATATGTGGCATTGTGGTGGCGGTTTCATACGTCACGATTAAAACAAAAAGATATGTTGTGTCGAGACACAGCGGCCTGGGAATCCACCCGCCGGGGCTGCCTCCTTTCCAAGCATCACACTGAAAAGGTGACGGAAAGTTCACCGCGGGCACGTCCCTGTCACGTGAATGTGGACAGTTTCTGGAGACCACTAGCGAACAATGTGGTGAAATAAACAACCTATAACTGCTTACACGCTATCACAACAAGCATAACTTACAGTCCATATTAATGCCTGAGTTGCAAGCATTTTCGACAGTATCCTTGCATTAGCGCATGCATTGTAAGTATGTTTTTAGTGTACATTTCATTTCTGTTAATGCGGGCATTGCACGTATGCCCAACAATTGTCTTCAATACTGCCTGCATGAACGCGTGTGCTCGTGCTATCTTCTATCACTGCATGTCTTGTATGCACTTTTTTCCCCCTCAAATGATTGCATGCATTAAAAGCAACTTCCAATGTCACTTCTCTCTCGCTATATGCATTAGAAGTATGCACCTGTTATTGCCAATTCCGGTATGCAACATAAGTATATTATAATATTATATTGTATGCAAATTCAATATATTACAGCACGACTTACCTTACATTATTACAGGCATTATAAGAATCTTCCAGTGGCGCCTTCTACCAATGGCCGTATCGTAACGATGCACTACGTTTGTCTTAAACGCATGTTGGTGTATGTTTGTATGAGTGTTAACTTTATGAAAACTTGTATTACACATATGACCTATTGTTCTCTTGCAATAAGCATCGTCCTCTGTTATTTTTTGTATCAATGCAAGTATTCTGCGAATATACTAGAGCATTAATGAATGCAACACGTGTATGTGTAAGTGATAGATTGTATTAATTGCATCCATTACAGGTATGCACGAGTTAACTTACATTAATGCATGCATTATACACGCTTTCGAGGGGCACCTTTGATCAATGCAGTTATTTTAAAAATGTATTACGGTTATCTTGTATTAATGCACGTAACGTATGAATGTTCTAGACAGTGCTGGCTTGTGTCAATGCATCCAGGGTAACTATGTGGTACTCCTATCTTGTATTAATGCCTGTAATATCTGTATGTTCTGGTGCTAGTTCGTGTTAATGCATCCAGTGTAATTATGTACAACTGTTATCTTGCTTTAATGCCTATAATGTATGCAAGTTCTGGTGCTAGCTCGTGTTAATGCCTCCAGTGTATCTATGTACTATTGCTATCTCACATTAATGCCTGTAATGTATGCATGTTCTGGAGCTAGCTCGTGTTAATGCATCCAGTGTACTATTGTTATCTTGCATTAATGCCTGTAATTTCTGTATGTTCTCTCTAGTGCTAGCTCGTGTTAATGCATCCAGTGTAATTATGTACAACTGTCATCTTGCAATAATGCTTGTAATGTACGTACGTTCTTACCCTAGTTCGTGTTAATATAGCCAGTGTATTAATGTACAACTGTTATCTGGCATTAATGCCTGCAATGTACGTATTTTCTAGCACTAGTTCGTGTTAATATATCCAGTGTAACTATGTGGTACTCTTATCTAGCATTAATGCCTGTAATGCAAGTATTTTCTAGCACTAGTTCGTGTTAATATATCCAGTGTAACTATGCGGTACTGCTATCTTGCATTAATGCCTGTAATGTACGTATTTCCTGGCACTAGTTCGTGTTAATATATCCAGTGTAACTATGTGGTACTCTTATCTAGCATTAATGCCTGTAATGCACGTATTTTCTAGCACTAGTTCGTGTTAATATATCCAGTGTAACTCTGCGGTACTGCTATCTTGCATTAATGCCTGTAATGTACGTATTTTCTGGCACTAGTTCGTGTTAATATATCCATTGTAACTATGTGGTACTCTAATCTAGCATTAATGCCTGTAATGCACGTATTCGTATTTCCGGGCACTAGTTCGTGTTAATATATCCAGTGTAACTATGTGGTACTCTTATCTAGCATTAATGCCTGTAATGTACGTATTTTCTAGCACTAGTTCGTGTTAATATATCCAGTGTAACTATGCGGTACTGCTATCTTGCATTAATGCCTGTAATGTATGCACGTTCTAGTGCAGGCTCGTGTTAATGTATCCAGTGTAATTATGTACAACTGTTATCTTGCATTAATGCCTGTAATGTACGTATTTTCTAGCACTAGCTCACGTCAATGCATTGAGTGTGACTACGTTCTGCTGGTATCTTGTACAAGGAAGCGACGCATGGGCGAGGTAGAAGTGTTTGCCCTGTCGAATCAAGACCGTGCACCCCCAGAATAAATATGAAAATGTTTTCAAGGCTCGGAAGGCAGCTGTTTCGTGCAGGCCACAGGGAGCACACAAAATATATTTGCTATTGTTTATGCGCGCGGATTGAGGATTGAGGGATGCGCTGCTCTTCGACTGTCTTAAATGTTGCTTCGTGTATTTAAAAAAAACTTCTTAACGGCAGGAGCCTCTCCGGGAAAGGTTTTTACATCACACTCTTATTAACATTTGAATAAGTAAGGATCTGCGAATGAAGAATAGAGAGAGCGCGATCTATAGTTTCCCTCCATGGTACGTCATCCCAACAGCTGACAGGTGTCAGTGTACAGCATCTTTCGAGCACAGGCCACGCTTCTCCTCCTCTGAAAGTCCCCACCTGTAGCGCGCGGCTCATTACTACATGTTAACGAGCCGGGGTCGGGCCCTCTCAGGTCCAACCCGATGAACAGAAGCGTTATTCAAGTGCAATATTGAATACGTAGTAAATATCACCCCGTAGTCATATATGGCGCCAACAGTACTAAGATGTGCGCAGTGACGTGGCACTGCGTACGTTCCGCCGGCGTCCTACGCACTGGAGGGCAATAAAACGCTGCGACAGGCCCTAGTGGAGGGCGGATTCACGAGCTTGGAATTTTGATTCATTTATAATAAAATAAAAGAGCGATTAGTGTGTAGGGAGCACAAATAAACAAATTCGGTACTTCTAGAATTCCGCAGGGGGCATCTTTTGTGCACACGTTTTGAATACATTTTGTGAGCAAGCGCCTCACTAAACGGAAAGCTAGTAACGTTTGCCCCCTATGTACTACGGCGTCGGCCATAGCTGTTCTGTCAAACATTCAAGCGCATTTCCAGACGCAGACCTAGTTTTAACACAGTGTACTTGTCATTAAATTGACAATTTAAAAAAAAAGTCGTATCAAACTCTGCTCCCTATGGTAATTCTGTAAATGAATTACTCTGTTTTTCTTATTGTGTCATATCCCGGAAGTATCAATAACTATGCATTTTTTAAGACGCTTGTTAAATAATTTATTGATTATACAAAGTCTTTCCAACCGCTGTCTAGACAATAATATTCTTAATTCAATTTAAAATCCATTGTCCCGTTTTCTCTCTCCTCTGGGTCAGGCTGGGGTTGTTGAGCGTAAAATCCACGGACATAAAGAAACGACTAAAACACTGAATAAAAGGGGGAGGAGAGACTGGGGTGGGGGATGAGGGGGAATTTGGAAATACATATAACAACTTTTGCAGGTACCTTTATGTTCAAAGTAACTGTCCTGGATCTGTGATTTACAAAACAGTAGCAAAGTGTGAGTCTGGGCTCAGAAATCCCAACCAGGAGGAAGTCACGAGAGCAAGAGAGAAAAACAAACAGAAGGAAGAAAGAACGGCCAACCTGGTCCATCGGGGAGCAGGTAGATTTTTCATAACTTATTCTGTAAAAAATATATACATCTGAACATTACAATTTAGGCTGTACAACACATCACTTTGTTTAAAACATTCACTTACACTTCTTTATAATTTGTATACCCTGGTTAATTCGGCTTTTTGAAAGCGCTGGGGCGGGTTGAGAAGGGGCAGTAAAGTTCGCGGACAGGAAGTAAAAGTCCGGGTGTTCCGAGTCCTTCCGGGTACCCCCCTGATATCACAACGTGTCCGAGTTGTTGCTGCAGGGGCTGATGAGCGTTAAGTTTGTGGATTTGTGCTTTTTTAACAACCTGCAGATTTTCTCATCGTCCGAGTTGGGGTCCAGGGGCTTGTTGTACTCGTCGTCGTCCTCGTTGTCCGAGCTCTCCTTCATCTTCTCGGTCTCCGAGTCGTGCTTCTTCTTCGCCGTGGCCATCTCGGCGGCGTGCCTCTTCCGCCACTTGGTCCGCCGGTTCTGGAACCACACCTGGTGGGAGAGGGGCACAGGGCGTTAGGGCTCAAGGTCATTCAGGACCTATATTGACAGATCGTCTCGGGGACCGGGGGCACTGGGTGTCCCTCCCCCCAGCTCAGGGTCCCCCTCAAAGTGATAACCACTTACAATTTAAGGAGCCCTCAGATTAATGCTGAACAGCACCCAGCTCAGTACTCCTCAGAGTGATACCCAGTTAGTGTGATGTCAGCTCACCATCAACGACCCCCCCCACACCATAGACCTCCTCTAACTGATTACCGTTTAGCCTCCAAGCTCAGGGACCACACAGAGTGATGTGGACAAACTCTCCCAGTTTAGGGACCTCGGTGAGTGATGCTCCCATCCCTTCCCAGCTCAGGGACCCCTAACGAAAGCCCCCCCCTAACCCCGTCCAGCAGTGACCCCTCAGTTACACAATGTCACCAGCTCAATCCTAAACTCGGGGACTTCGCAATGATACACCCCTCAGAATCCTCGGGGGGTGATATCCGCCACCATCCCAGCACAGAGGCCACCTCACTCGCTCACCCCGAGAGCTCAGTGACATAATAGGTGGGTATCTTCTGAGCCTCCCATGTCAGGGACCCCGTCATCTCCCCATGCCCCTCCAGCTGAGTCACTCCCGCAGTGTGATACCCGCTGCCCTCACAGCTCAAGGACCTCCCCGAGGGATGCCCGCTCACCCCCAGCTCAGAGTCCTATCCTTCGCTCCGTGGCCGGCACCCTCTCTTTTATTAATACACTTTCCTATACATTATATAAAACAGAACATTTATAGACATAAATCGTAGCGAGAAATGGTGCAAAAAAGACAAGAAGGGTGGCACCCTGCTAAGGCAGCAGGCGACGGCGGGAGAGTCAATTTGTGTCTCTATACAACTAAATGACCTATTTTAGGAAAAGCACATTGTGAAAGGAATCACCAAACTACACTTTACTACGACGATTAATATTCTTATTACAACTATTAACAGCGGTAGCCTCGGTGTCTGTACTATTAATAACAATAACTGGTTGCAGGTGTTCACATTTCTGCACCGTGACTAGGAGAAGGTTCGCATATGCACAACTGATAAGCATCAGACAGACACACTTGTTCCTGCTCTGTGGGAGAGGTGTTATTCTGCGGGTGTAAGATGCCTAGAGCCACGCAGCTTGATTATGTTTTTGGGTAGCAGTGGGAGTGGACACTGAATGGTTCGCACAGGTTGTAATGCTTTGCCAATTGTTTAAAAAATGCACGGTGGGAAAAGTTTTCTGTGTTGTGGTGATTGGTAGCTTTGGATCTATGGAAACTTGTGTGACAAGATTTAACCCACACTATAGGTGCGCGATGTTGGTGTCTCGCGAACACAGTCAGTGGTAAACAGATATTAACAATGTAAGTGATTGCTATATCCTAATAAACAAATACGAAGCCGCCCGAGGAGCCACACATACATATTGAATTGGACCCAACTGAAAAGTTAAAAGAAAACCCGCAGCTGGTGATTTTCTAATCAACAGATTGCCAAGAGTTTTAACAGGTCGCAGGGAGAATACCGAGACCTAACTCAAGGTGTGAGGCAGGTGCTTTTTAACACCACGCTTCTGTTGTTTTACTATGCGCAACTGCGTTTATAGAGCGCTCCGGACTTCTGAAGTAGCTTTAACGCGCTGTCTTAAAAACGAATTGTTTTACTTATTACTATGTTGAATCCGTGACCTACTTCGAATTGTGTACAGGGCATGTTGGGCATAATACAAACGTCGAGATGGAAAGAAAATGAAAGTATTCTAAATTCAACGTGTGGTTGTTAACACGACGGAAAAGCAGCATTAATGTATATCCGTGTTATGCGACGGAGTTTTCAGCTAATTTCGTAATGGCCTGACAACCCTGCCGGATTCCTTGGGTTGTGTTGATGTTCTCGCTCCTTAAGCAGTGATTACTGGGGACTGCCTGAGGGAATGTTTTATGTATTTGTCAATAGTGCCTCTTATGTAACGTTTCAGTGTCATTGAACAGGGAGGGGGCACTGTGGGTGTTTCAGTCGGGACTCTGTGTTTCTTCTCAGTTAAGTGATCGATAACATCTGTAAACACTGTCAGGCACGTCTGCTTACCTTGACCTGACTTTCCGTCATCCCCAGTGAGTAGGCCAGCCGCGCCCTCTCGGGCCCCGCTAGGTACTTGGTCTGTTCAAAGGTTTTCTCCAAGGCGAAGATTTGCTGTCCGGAGAACGTTGGCCTCGAGTGCTTCTTCTTGCCGTCCTTATCGAGCACCATCCCGCTCTGGGCTGTAAGAAGCATCAGAGGACGAGTTAGAGCAGTGGCGACGAGGCGTCAAATTCACAGATAATGTCTAACACGAACACGCTCTCCCACTCTGCTGCACACAGTGAGAACTGGTGACATGTTTTGGTCATTATATGGCCTTAGAGTGTCTGATGATGTGGCGAATGCGTGCAAAAAATTAAACACACTAACAACCAGAACACAATCTCAAACAAACCACCACTCTGAAACTCGCAATGAGCGCCAATACGGTAACAGGAGAAAATCAATTATATACGGTTAACATTCATACACATCCAGACATAATCAAGAGGTATATATCATGCACACCTGTGTCACTGAATACACTCTATGGAAGAGAGACCAGTCATATGCATGTAAAGTTTGTCTTTGTGTTGGCCCATGCTACTAATTTAGAAACCTTTGTTCTTTATTCTTGGGGCAACTGAAAACAGATTAATTCTGATAACACAGCGTATGAGATTCCCAATGACCGAGATCTCTGTACTCTATGTAAGTCCGAGCAGTGGAATACGCATTAGCGGTGTTTTTACGCGCGCTTTAAATGTGTCCTATCTGATGTTTTGTCTAGGTGTATACGTAGTGCTCCCCTCGGTTGCTGTGTCCTGTGCAGATTGTTGTGATATTACTTCCCAATAATATAAATGAATAAACAAATAAGAGCAATAAGTCTAGTGTATTTTATTTCCAATGCACTGGATATTAGATACACCATTTCCCCCAAAGTGAGGCAGGCCAGGCCACACAACGAAAGTCTAGAAAACAAATGCGTGTCTCTTACATTAAAAAGCTGACTTTCAACAGAAGGAAATGTTGGTGTGGTGGTTAGGTCAGTGCCTTTGGGCCACATATTATGATTAATATCAGTATTGTAATTGTGAAAGGATTAGTGGTATTATCATTGTTACAACTAAGTTAGAGTATATGAGCTTCTTAATATGCAATGTGATCTATATGCAATGTGATCTTGAGAAGTCAACTGTTGTAACTGCTACCGGATAAATTTACTAGCGGAACTTAGTATTGACGTTTTCAGCCCGCAGATGTACAGTACTTATAAATATCATCTTTCAGTAAAACAGTCCCCTTCTGTATCCCTCCCCTCTCCGTCACAATCCCAGTAAAGCTGAGGCACCATCCTACCAGGAATGGCCCAGCCAGACTGTCAGGGGTGTGCTGCAGTACTCACCGGGACAGCTCAGTCTGGGGTCCCTCCAGGGCGCCCCCTGCATGACTCCGGGCCAGAAGATGGGGGGTCGGCCAGGCAGCTCGGCCAGGGGTTTGGGGTACCGGGCCATAGCAGCGGGGTTGAAGTACATGCCAGAGGCAGCCAGTCCGTTGATGCGGGGCAGGCTGGACAGCAGCCCCCCGGCAGAGCCCAGAGGCCGGCCCAGGATATCGCTGATGCCGTGTGGGGTACCCAGGCCCGGGAACTGCGAGCTGATCTGCGAGAGGCTGGGCGCCTTGAAGCCCGAGGGGCTGTGTAGGGTGTAGGGGAAAAGCGAACTCTTCATCTCGGCCATGTTGTGCAGGGCGGCCAGCGGCGCGCTGCTCAGCACGAAGGCAGAGCCCTGCTGCTGTTGCCTCTGGGGGTTAGGATCCATCTGCCCCACCGCCAACATCTGTGCGCATGGAGGGGCGAAGGCGGCGGACAGGGAGGGCGCCAGCGGGGCACTGGGCTGCGCAGACTTCAGACAGCACAGGCGACTTCAGAGACCCGCAAGAACTTCAGAGGGCAACGACGTGGGAACAGGAACTTGAGATCACAGCAGAACTTCACTCAGCAACTTAGCAGGGTGTTCAGAGAGCAGCCAGAGGGACAGTTGTACCGAGCAGGACACCTGAGCAAGCAGCAGAGTCTTCAGAGAGCAGAACAGCAGGACCATCAGAAAACTGCAGAGGCTCCTCAGAGACCAGCAGGTGCAGCAGCGAGAGCCTGTGCCAGGCGAGCACCCTTCAAGAGCAGCCCAAAGGCGCCACCTTACATCAGCAGAGACTTCTCATGAGACCACACGCAGCCGGGGAAACTTCAGAGTCTGCAATGGCAGCACCCATGGGCAGTCTTCACGGACGGCAGAAGAGCAGCAACGCCCATCCAGAGGCCTCCAAAGCAGCAGCGGCGCCGGCACTCCTCGGGGAGCAGCGGTGAGTGCCAGGCGTCCCCCAGAGGACACGCGGGTGAGGCGGTATATGCGTCCCGGCTTGGAACACAGCGTAACCCCGAGCGTCGCTTGCGCGCTAGCCGTCAGTCTCCCCACAGGAAGCAGCGCGTCCCTCCCGCACCGACGTAGTCCCCAGGCAGCGAGCGCACCCAGCGCTTCCGGACTGTGCATTCCGCGCCCTGTCACCCGCCGCACTTGATAAGCTGCGCCGCCGCCCGCCGGCCGCCGCTCCTCATTGGCGGAGCCGTGTTCGGCGCACGCTCTGATTGGACGATCGATCGAGGGCCCTTGTCCCCACTCTGCGTCGGCGTCAGCTGCTGGCCGGCACAGTCAATGAAGCTCCTATTATACAGTCAGGTGCTGTAAATCCCGCCGCTGATTTATCTGCCCCAGCCACCGAATAAATCCCCTTCAATGGGATTTTAGTGAGCACAACCGGGCTTTAAAAGGAAATCAGCACAAAATATGAGCATCGTGTTTGATCACATAAAAAATGCAGATCCGGAGTCCATCAGGACTGCGATGCATCAGGGCTCAACAAAACGAGCATGGACGCACCTTTTCATGGGACGGCCAAACTATTGCATAAAGATAGCTGCGAGCTTAAAGGCGCCCTGTCATGGGATCGGATGAGGCTGCTGAAGCAGCTGCAGAAGAGCCTATTGTGCTTGAGAGGGGGCACTTAGGGTGCACTTCTCAGGTCTATGAACTTTGCATGAAGTGCCCGTCCTTTTTTCTCGAACTGTATAATTGGGTAGCTCTTGGCGCGAGAATAGAATAGAGTGCCTGGTCTTTTGTAAATTGAAACGAATTCCAGATACTTGACTATCATAAGTGGGGGTGCCCTATTAGCGGATGCAATTTCCTGAAAACAAAACAAGTAGTTATGAAAGGTCGATACCTTTCTTAGACGAATACACATTTGTTTCAAAAACTCACTTCAGAACTGGTTTATTTTGATTAACGATCCTCCGCGTGAGCCTTATTGAACCTTTCAGGAACCCAGAGGGCAACTTTCGTCGCTGTCTACTTTTAATTCAACGCGGGCAGTCCTACGCTGGTTTTACGGAGCGTTCGACTCCTATGCTGGTTTTATGGAAATTCGTGGCGCGCCAGTCCACCAGAAAGACTAGGGGAGAAGTCACGGCCGTCCCTCAGATAACATGTCTAACTGGCCTTCGAGACGCGCCTTTCTGCAGGAGACTCTCCCGGTTTCCCAACAGACCTGCCCGCTTCCGCACGTCTTTATGAGGTATTTTAAAATAACGGCGATTACGTTTTGCGTGGTAATTTAGACAGGCTTAAATTGGACGTACGTGCGTTTATGCTATAGGTAAGTACTGTTCATGCTCTACTAATATGATAGGGCAATTAAAAAAAACATAAATAACATTGTGAGCGAAATAGTACGTGCTTGGAAGCCACATGTTCTGATGAACACTCTTTTAGAATAAGACAGTCGTATACTGCGCGTTTCCCATCAGAGCTACTGAAGTGTAGTTAGTAGTTTCTACTTAGTAAACCCCCCTAGATATATGCCTATATGCTTGTTGTGTTCAGCTTATTGTTTTTGTTACTGATAAATTCGATTGGATTTTTTCATTATATCTATTTTTTATTTTGAAGGTCATTTCGCCGACCTCGCCTATTTCTCTTTTTAGAATTGCAGGTTTATTGGAAAACGAGTGCGCTACAAAACCCCCGCTGTCAAAGCGTTCTCCTTCATATATATGCCCCCACAAGTACATCAGCTGGCTATAGGACACCTAACACGCAGTTCTTTTGTGACTCTATAAACACATATTTCAGTGTTTCCCTAGTATGAGATTCGTTTTAATTGCGAACGATTTCGAATAACGATAACACAGTAGTTCAAGAGGATTAGAATGTCGCCGCAAGTCGGTAACTGATATACAACTATAGACATATATTCGCCGTGCCTCTGTCGCTTCCGAGTTCTATCCGACCGTAGAGAGGGTGGGGGAATAAACGCTCCACATTGACACCAAGGTTGCGGGGTGAATCCTAGTGGGGCCTACTCAGTTGATCATCCTTCTCGTGTCGCCTAAGCGATTTCGGTTGGATTAGGCTATAGTGACACCTGTAGTTTACAGCGTAAGGAAACAGGAGCGCAAACTACTGGTTATGACGAAGACGGTTATCAAGCGACGCCGACTGCCTTTGTGGCGTTCACCAGTTTAGTTAGTCCGTTTTATGATTATTTTTCTCCTTTTCTCTGCCGATATTACGTGCGACACTGCAGAAGGGCATCGGCATACGCCACATTTGTGCGGGAAGGGGGGTGCAAAGGTACAACTCAAGACAAATGCTGTCACCTCGAGCTGTGGGAAGTATCTTCGTTTGGGTGAATCCGGGTCTGTGGCACCCGTGTCCAGTGCGTGATTCTGAAAGTGCAGGTACCCACTATCGCAGAGCACCGGCTTGCTACTTAGAAGTGCAGCTACTCTTCCGTTAAAAGTATCCCCCCCCCGCCTTTTGATAAATGTTGGTCCCTTTCGAATTAAAGAAATGCAGGTAGTCAGTCCCTGTCATATAAAGCACCGTCTATGTCACACTTTCGGATCTGAGGAGGGGTCTGGCGAAGGGATGGCTGGTTTCTACCGCTCCACAGAGCAGAGTGCGGTGCCTGCGGCCTGTGGTTCGCGCTGACGCCTGCTAAGTGGCATGAAACGGCCAGACAGGCAACAGTGCGCTTCATCTATTTTCGATAAACGGCACCCCAAGAAGAAAAACATTCTTCTGTGCTTCTAGAACCTTTTCGTTATTTACTGCGACGTAGCAGCAAATATTAGAGCGCTCCATAAATGTAACATTGTATTTTAATTTCTCTGTTGGCCTTTAGGTTTCAAATGCACGTACACTAGATACTCAAGCCATGTGCGCATACTGGAGTTATATTTTTCTCACTATGCTAATTAATGTAGATTGCTGTGCCATTTACTGGGATAAAACAACAATTATATACACCTGTTCCTACTCATTTTTGTTGGGGTCTATCTGTACCCGTCTGGGGTAAAGCCTACGTTTCTCGGTCTCGCCCATACACTCTCCCCTCAGGGGCATTTTCTGTAGTTATGACTGAATTTGTTATGTTAATTAGCACTTGTGTGGAGCACAACGCTAATTCCAAGCTGCATTGGTGCCCTTGGGTATGATGTCGCAGGAGAGGTTTTCTGGGTGTCTAGCTGCCAGGGCACCCCACTGTCCAGCGAGTACTGCCACGCACCGAAGAGATCAATGGATGTAGACCTCCCCTGGGGCTACACTATGTACAGTTGGGACCCCGAGGGGACTCTCTCAATGTGACATTGTTAGCGACGCTCAGATCCCAATCTGGGACTGCCAGGACCCCGGGGACCGGAATGAAAAATGTCTGGACTCTGTAGTTCCCTGGCCTGTGACTGGTATTTAGCAGATGACACAGTGAGCAGATGAGGACGGATCCTGGGGGGGGCGGGGGGGGGGGGGCTGGTGCAGCCGCATCCTTGGAAGGGTAGAGAACAGCGGGGCCTGCTGAGGTACCCTCCGCACTGCAGGCACTGGGGGTGGAGTTTATCAGTAACACTGGCGCTGCCATGTCAAACTGTGTCTGCTGAGGTACACTGCACTGCAGGCCCTGGGGATGGCGTTTACAAGAAACAATAGCACTGCCATGTAAAACAATGTCTGCTGAGGTACACTCTCCACTGCACTGCAGGACCTGGGGTGGAGTTTACCAGAAACAATGGCACAGTGGCGTAACGAAACTTGAGGGGGCCCCCCTGCAAAGCACATGGAGGGGGCCCCCCCTCCCCCTCCCCCGACGGCGCAGCCCACCATCTACCACTTTGCCCTACCACCCAGAAATCTAGCATATTTTGATTTGAAACCGCCAACATTTAAATGAAATGCCTCTATATTGTCTTTCTCTAAGTTCTAATGAGAAAGTGGGAAACACTCTTAACATACAAGCTATGCCATTTGTAACAATACTGTCAAAAGCAGATTATTTAACTGAGGCAGCAATCAGAACAATGCCAAGGAGCGGTCCTATTGTCTCAGGAACTGCCTATGGCTGAAGAACAAACAACAACTATGAAGGGTCTGAAATAGAATTGACAATACCTTGAAACTTTGATAGACCAACCCAAACCTGCAATTCTATAAAAACTCGACTGACAATATACATGAGAAGTACACAAGCTATAACTCAGTATCCTGCGAAAGTCAAGAGAAATAGACTGGTAAATTATCTGCATGCCACACACTAGCGACTGTCAAGGGTTGTGCATGATAATAACGTGAACTGAGGAAGCAATTTCAATCATAATGTCTTTATTAGTAAGCATTGCAAAACAGGCAGGCAAACAAGGCTGAGAAAGAAAACTGTTTGGATGCTTCAGCACATTGATGCAGATGTTTGTCTGTTTTAATTTATCATTTATGTAGTGTAAACAATGCTAAATACAAGATTTAAGGTACACGTATTACAGACAAGTGCAAGCAACACCATAAATAACTCTGCATGTAGAATACAAACAAACCATATCAACAAGTACCTAATGACAATCTATACAAACTGTAGTTGGTAAAGCAAAATAAAAAGTGCAAATACTTTCAAAGTGCAAAATAAAGCAATCAGCAGTCCAGCAATATACAAAAATCAAGCATGTTTTGTAAAACAATCCAACTTTCTTCTTGCATCAAGGGGAAAATACTTTCAAAGTGCATGGTAAAAACAAGTCCAGCAGCTTCCCTCACAAGGACTGACCTGAACCACCAGACTGGGCCTTACTTCATAACAAACAGAGGCCTCAGACCTCAGTGTGTCATCACTGGCGGTATTTACAATCTACTAAGAGTATAGACACGCCTGCTAAATTACAGATTCACCATTGCCTCCAAATGGCTCTATCATCACGTGTGACACCGCCAGTCAGGCCTGGATTTTAAGGCAGCAGCGCCTTGCATTCTGGGAGTTGTGCTGTGACCATCTAAGTAAGGGGTTAAACATTCCAGCATGCAAAGTGTTGTTGGATAAAAGCTACGAATGGACACAACATGGTGCCAATGCCACTTGGCAGCTATGTTTTATACAAGCACAAGGGGATGTTTAATTTCCTCCACACAAGCTGCAGAAGTCTGCCGTCAAATAGCAAACACGTTGTGCGGAGAACCCAGAAACGTGGTGTGTTTAGCCCCCGTGTATGGACCGGAGGTGTCATTCTCTAAGAGACCCAGTGGTAAAAGCCCACAGTTGTCTCTAATGCATGTTAGGGCCAGGCAGTGGTCGAAGTGGGGGGAAACAAGTAGGGGAACTGTGGGAGGAGAATAAGAGGGTGGGAATAACCAATGGATTGGGTCAGTGGGCGGAGTGAGAGGTGTGGCAGAAAGAGCAAAATATCCCAATTTTTAGTATTCGTTTCCCATTTCACTAACCGGTTACAGCTTATTACATTATTTAATCTAACCAATAGAAACACATGTTTATTTAAGGTTAAATATGTGTTATTGACATTAAAATACATTCACAAAGTTGGATACGTTTCCAATCACAGAATGTCCCAAATATCCTTAAAAGTGGAATCGCAAGCCATTTGTCTCCCAGCCATGGAGTTTCTGTCATCAGCACTTCTCCTTTTTTCCACAAGAGCAGTTCAAACATGAATGGCAAACTATCCTAGTTTGCAAATATTTTCCACATAACTATGGCTTTGCCATATTTGCCACATAATATATCAACAATCAATCAAACATTTGTAGAGTGCACTACATACCCGTGAGGGTCTCAAGGCGCTGGGGAGGGGGGGGGGGCGCTACTGATCGAACAGCCAGGTCTTGAGCATCCTCCTGAATGTCAGCAGGTCTTGGGTCTGTCGTAGGCTCAGTGGGAGGGTGTTCCAGGTCTTGGCGGCGAGGTGGTAGAAGGATCTCTCGCCGATGGTTGTTCTTCGGATGCGCGGGACAGAGGCTAGTGCGAGTTTGGCAGAGCGGAGCTGGCGGTTGGGGATGTAGAAGGAAAGTACTCTGTTGAGGTATGCTGGGCCGGTCTTGTGGAGTGCTTCGTGTGCATGGATGAGGAGCTTGAAGGATATCCTCTTGTTGATAGGGAGCCAGTGCAGGTTTCTCTAGTGGGGGGTGATGCGGCTGTGGTGTGGTACGTCGAGGATCAGTCGTGCCGAGGTGTTTTGGATGCGTTGCAGTCGTTTAATGAGCTTGGTCAGGGCTCCTACGTGGAGGGCATTTCTGTAGTCGAGTCTGCTGCTGACGAGGGCCTGGGTGACTGTTCTTCTTGTATTTGTCGGGATCCACCTGTAGATCTTGCGGAGCATGCGTGGGGTGTTGAAGCAGGAGGAGGAGACAGCGTTGACTTGCTTGGTCATGGAGAGCGTTGAGTCGAGGAGGATTCCCAGGTTGTGTGCATGGTCGGTGGGTGTCGGGGCTGCCCCCAGTGCCATCGGCCACCAGGAGTCGTCCCAGGCTGAAGGGTTGGAGCCGAGGATGAGGACCTCCGTTTTGTCCGTGTTCAGCTTCAGTCGGCTGATCTTCATCCAGTCGGCGACGGCCTTCATTCCTTCATGGAGGTTGGCTTTGGCGGTGATGGGGTCCTTGGTGAGGGAGAAGATCAGTTGAGTGTCATCGGCGTAGGAGATTATGTTGAGGTTGTGCTGTCGGGCGACCTGTGCGAGCGGGGCATGTAAGTGTTGAACAGTGTCGGGCTGAGAGAAGATCCCTGGGGTACGCCGCAGATGATCTCGGAGGCTTCGGATTGGAATGGGGGAGGCGGATGCTCTGGGTTCTGCCGAAAAGGAAGGAGGTTGTCCATTCCAGGGCTTTGTCTCGGATCTCTACGGTGTGGAGGCGTTCACGTAGTGTGCGGTGGCAGATGGTGTCGAAGGAGGCTGAGAGGTCCAGGAGGATGAGGGCTGCAGTCTCACCATTGTCCAGTAGGGTCCATGTCGTCGGTGGCGGTGATGAGGGTGGTCTCGGTGCTGTGGTTGCTGCGGAATCCTGACTGGGAAGGGTCCAGGATTCTGGTTTCTTCGAGGTATCGGGTTAGCTGTCTGTTGACGATCTTCTCGATGACCTTGGCCGGGAACAGGAATCTGACGATTTTAACTAATAAATTGTTTATAGCCCAAATACATCAAGAGATACTAACAAATGTGACTTTTGCTGCTGTGAAGTGGAGGGCCCTTTGCAAAGGTTGACTGGTCACCTTTCTCATTGCTGCAGTTGTATGTTCCACTAGTACTAATAAGGAAAAATCTTTGCAGAGACTGTTAGCATGTGTAAAAATTTCAAAATAATAAAGTATCAGAAAATTTATAGCACCACTAATACCAGTGTAGGGTGTCAGAGCACTTTACATCACACATATTACACAGAGACAATCATTCGTGTGTGTACATCACTGTGTAGGAAATGTTCCATAAGACAAAGGACTACAAGGTGTAGGAGTCACATGACAACCATACTAGTAGGCAGCATAGTTTAATAGTGATTGGTCTACAGAAACACATATTCAGAATTAAAAACATAATACCATGGTTGGGGGTTCTCTTTAATAATCAGAATTGATTTCTACCCAAATGAACCCTTTTTTTGCAACATTACGATAATCGAAGACTGGGGAAAAAAACATAACGCTCTAATTTATACCTTGGAGTTTGCATGCAGCTCTTCCATGACAGTTAATAGCTCACTGTTCTATGTTAGGATTTTAACTTATTAACTGCAAGTAACAATAGGATCTCTCTGATAAAAGCAGTAACCCACTGACCTATTTACATCATGTGCACTTTGTGATCTGCATGGCACATGTTCTTAGCAGCATGCACATTACACCTCTGCCATTCCTTTTCATGAGTCAAACCTTCCACTAGACAAAACACCATCTCTCTCTACTAAGAACATTAATCACTGGAGTTATCAAGACATTTTTATTGTTGCCCAAAAATGTTGGAGGCCAGGAAGGAGGCAGCAAGTGCTTTTAAAACCATATTATACTTACAAACACAACGCCCCCCACCTGAATTTAGTGCCCAGTGCGGTCGCACTGCCCTAGAGCCACCATGCTCAAGGGTCCTGTGACCTCAGTGACAGAGTCACTGCCACTCTATGGTGTGCTGCTTCATAGGTCTGTCCCCAAGACTGGAGGTGAACTTCATGGATAGTGGTGGACAGGCCTTCAAGGTTAATCCACACTTGCCACCGCTAGGGTCCACCTGCTGGTGCTAAGACACCAGGGCTTTTAAGATCTTGCGGCGCCTTCTAAGGTGTAGCTCAGGAATGTGCTCCCTCAGGAGAGTGGTCTGGGAGCCTGGTCATTAAAGCTGAACCTGGTTCACCAGTTCCACTTCAGCAGCTCTGACCATAGCGCCACATCCTCTCCCCCACTGAACACCATACTGCCCCACTTAGACAAACTTGCACTGCACCGACCCGCTATAAACACCTGGATGTGACTCCATTCTAATTACGCACTAGACAAGAGTAATATGCTGCCTAAAAAAATTTAACAACATCCTAGAACAAGCATTTTCAATGCAATAGGTCTCGCATTATTAAAGTTTGAGTTGTTGGCACTGAAAATGAGATTATTATTTTTTTGTATTTGTACGTGCATTAAGAAATGAAGTACTTTTAAGCTAAACAACCTATTAAAAATTGTCAGAAATGCAAATAGATATAGCAGGTTATGCAGATGATATTAAATATCTGAAAAAAATGGAATTAGTTGTAATTTGAATACTGTAACAGTTATGCAATACTTTTAAGAATATGAAGGTGATACGTATTGGGTATGGTAATAGTTGTGTAATCTTTTCATTAGTAAGAAATTGTTTAGTGTTATTTTTTATGCAATGTTTGTTAAAATATTAATTGTAATATTCATAACGAGTTGGCAGGTATGATGACCTGAGTGAACTTGTTCTCCCTCTACAGCAGGAAGTCACTATAACGGAGGCAGGGCTTTAAGTGGAATGAAAAGGCTTTTGGGGGGGCTCTGAAAGGGACCTGGCCGATGTAATGAAGGGCGTTGCTTAAAACCACGAACTGAAAACCCGTGCTTAGCATAGTGCGTTGCCCCACTGATATTTTGCTGCATCGTCATTCCATCCAGATACAACAAGTAACATTACACCTACAACAAGCCAGGACTGTTGGCTTTGTCAATGGTTGTTAGTTGCATTAGACAAATAAGCAACAACTATGGCTTTGATGCACATCATTTTGAAAATATAAGCATCATACTTCCCCATCAGCTTTGCATTAATCGTGATTGCCCATGCGCCAAGATAACCATATTGCCCCATCAGTTTAATCCATTCAGCAAAGGCCAATAGCCCAAGAGGTGGACCCACAGAATGCATAAGATAAAGCAATCATCCCAGAATCGCAGAGAGCAGGTGTGGTTTCTTCCATTAAAGCTAATTCCAGTCTAGTGATTTCCAGCATTGAGCACACATATAATATATCGTTTTTTACATGTTTTGTTTTTACATTGTGCTCTCAATGCTAACCGTAATCTAGAGCTTTATATTTGAGAACAACTTGTTTTACATCAGCAGACTCCAACGCAAAGAAAATGGGTATGTTATGTAGTGTGAAGGTGACGGGAAAATAGCAAGGAAGGCGCTTTGTCCTTGAGGCCTGACAATAAAAGCAATGTTGTTCCGAGTCAAAAGCAAATCTAGGTCGTTTATGTGCATTCCAATATGCGTTAGACTGAAAAAGTGTTGCCAAAGTGCAAACAGGAGCTACAAACACTTCGAGCCATTAACAGAAGGCAGGGTCTCACACTGAAAAGCTGCACCAAACTCTCATACTCCTTTCCTCACTTCAGGAAATGGTGTGATCCTGGGCACGTCACCTTATCGCTCTGTTCCCCGGTTCCATCTATTTCTTTACGTTTGGTATAATCGCGGCACCCGCGCTTTACTTTTAATGTTATAAGTAAAGCGCGGGTGCCGTGATTATACCAAAGGTAAAGAAATAGATGTTTTTTCTATTCCTTTACTTTTAGTATAATCGCGGCACCCGCGCTTTACGTATAACATTAAAAGTAAAGCGCGGGTGCCGCGATTATACCAAACGTAAAGAAATAGAAACAAAAATCTATTTCTTTACCTTTGGTATAATCGCGGCACCCGCGCCTTACTTTTAATGTTATAAGTAAAGCGCGGGTGCCGCGATTATACCAAACATAAAGAAATAGAAACAAAAATCTATTTCTTTACCTTTGGTATAATCGCGGCACCCGCGCTTTACTTTTAATGTTATAAGTAAAGCGCGGGTGCCGCGATTTTACCAAAGGTAAAGAAGTAGATGTTCTCGCGACAAATACATATAAATAAATATAAATATATTCACTGAAAAAAACATAGGTTTCAGGGGTGTTATAGTTAGCTGGACTTTTCACTTGTACAAAACCATTGAAATTCCCCCGTTACAGTTAGTTCAGCTAACTATAACTCGCGCGCCCGCAATGCACTGCTGATGACGTCACATATTACATCACTCATGACATGGTCAGTGACATCACTCATGACATCACTGATGACATCTCAAATGACATCACTGATGACATCATCCAGTGAATGTGTGTTTTTCTGAAAATTAAATATGTTTTATATATGTATATCTCAAGGTCGATGGAAGAATAAATGGGTATATAAGTGTCTAAATGGATGATTTGTTTTTGAAAAATTGATTGTGTAACTGACTGATTAAGTGTATCATAGTGAATACATGGCTTAGTGAGTAATGTTTAAATATGTAAATATCTGTATCAGTCTCTCACTTTGTGTATAAGTGGCTGCATGGGTTGGTGAGTAGCTACATGGGTGTCTATATAGGTTATTAGTTGGTTTTTTGAGTATCAGTCTGAGTGTCTGCATGGTTCGGTGGTGGTATTACGTAGTGCATAGGTGCATGAATGAGTGACTCACTCTTTGTATGTGTTGAAGACAGCATGTGTGCAGGACTGTATGGGTGGATGAGTGTGTGTATGGGTGTGTTAGTGAGTGAATGACTGTCTCAATAGTGTCTTTATGAGTAACTACATATGTTTTAAACTAGTATATGTGACTATTGGTGTATATAAGTGAGTATATGTGAGAGTGAGAGATTGAAAGAGTTCCTGTATGAATAAGTATGTATTTCTATAAGTGATTGTTTAAAAGAATAAGTATGTGTAAGTTTCCGTAGAAGTAAGTGTGGTGGTGTGTGTATAACTGTATATGAAAATAAATGTATGTTTGATTCTTTATTAGCATGAGTGACTATGTGTGTGAGTAACTCTATGGATGAGTGGCATTGTGTAACTGGATGTATGGGTGTATGAGTACATATGATGAGTGAATACATGTATGAGTGACTGTATAGGACTGTTGGTGAATGAGTGGATGTGTATGTGGATCTTAGAATTACTGAAGAGGTTGTTGAAACTGGTATTGGTATGTCCATTGTTTTGAAAAGTTTAGTCTCTATTTTTGAATGTGTGTATCAAAGGTCATATTAGGGTGAGAGAAGGTTTGCCACTCTATCACAAGGATGATGTCATCAGTGATGTCATCAGTGATGTCATTTGAGATGTCATCAGTGATGTCATGAGTGATGTCACTGACCATGTCATGAGTGATGTAATATGTGACGTCATCAGCAGTGCATTGCGGGCGCGCGAGTTATAGTTAGCTGAACTAACAATAACGGGGGAATTTCAATGGTTTTGTACAAGTGAAAAGTCCAGCTAACTATAACACCCCTGAAACCTATGGTTTTTTCAGTGAATTTCTGAGGTTTTTTAAATGCTAATTCCTAACTATAACGTGCCTGAAACCTATGGTTTTTTCAGTGAATTTCAAAGGTTTTTTAAATGCTAATTTCTAACTATGCCTACAGAGATAGGACATGTGAAGAAAGAAGAAAAAATGCGCAGAAAGAAAAAAAAGAAGTGCAGAAAGAAGCAACAGAAGTCCTCAAAGACGAAGAAAAGTGCAGGAAGAAGGATAACGGGCAGAAAGAACACAAAGAAGAGCAGAAAGAAGCCTTGTTGCAAAATTATCCTGTACCCTCAACTTTTTCAGACGGATACTGGTGGTAACTGAGTCTGACTAACCAGTCCTAGAGCCAGTGCTATGTTAAAAGACACTTAGAATACAGTGAAAACACCTACATACACTAGGGAACATTATGCGTTGGGGTCCCCCTGTGATTAGCATGACCTCCTCTGTAAGCCCCTAGTATATAATAGGGCAGGGGGATCAAAACTACCTCTTAAAATAGGCCACAGGGCGTTTTTGCACACGTTAACTCAGGCCCCGTCCCCTCCCTTCACTACTGTGTAAACACGCCCTGTGTCCGTTTTTAGTTGGGAGATTAAGTTCATTTGAATCCTGAGGGTCCCTAGGGTCCAACTAGCCCACTAGGTACCTCCAGTAAGTGCCACAGAGCTGCGTTGCAGAGAGGTGTAAAAAGTGGCACGGCCTGGACCACCTCTCTGCAATGCAGCTCAGTGGCGCTTACTGGAAGTGCTTGGTGGGCTAGTTAGCCCCCCGGGGCCCTCAGTATTGAAGGAAAATTATATCCCCAATTTAAAACGTGCCATAGTGCGTGTTTGCACACGTCACCTCAGGCCCCGTCCCCTCCCTTCACCACTGTGTAAATGCGCCCTGTGGCTGTTCTAAGTTGAGAGATTAAGTCCCCTTGAATCCTAAGGGTCCCTAGGGTCAAACTAGACCTCTAGGTACCTCCAGTAAGCGCCACAGAGCTGCGTTGCAGAGAGTTGTAAAAAGGGGCTTGGCCTCAGAACACCTGTATGCAGCGCAGCTCCCTGGTGCATACTGGAGATGCCTGTTGGGCTAGTTGGCCCTCAGGGACCCTCAGTATTGAAGAGGAATTAATTCCCCAACTTACAACTCGCCAGGGGGCGCGTTTGCAGAGTGCTGCAAGGAGGGGGCGTGGCCTCCGGCACGATGCCAGTCTTTTATTTATTTTAATTTTTTAAGAAGGGGGGCTGTGTGGTTCCCCTTCTTATTCTAATTTATTGGCCCTGGTGACCAAATCCCCCAGGGCCTGTCTCCTAATTATATTTTTTTGACCCCAATCCCCAGGGCCGGCCACTGTTTTTTATTATTTTAAAAAAATATATATTTATAGACACACCTAGGACATGCTGGACAAACCGTACGTACCTATCACCATGACAATTTGCGTGATATTAATTAAAAGGCGACTATGCATACAATGAATCCACGTGGAATGTATTTACACCACTAGTGAAGCTCTGACATGTCTGATGCCCTACCGTGCCTAATCCCGGTAGACACCCTTGTCGTTTATTTATACAAACATGGGTAGCTATTGACGGGCACATTTAATACACATGCACACCAAGCCATTCAAAGGGGATTCGACAAAAATTCGACCAAAACTATGCAAGAAACCCCCCTCGCGGTTAATAAAACACACATCCACTGCCGGATGTGTAATACTTTTTATTTTACTCTCTGGAAAGGGGACGAACATCACTTGAGAGTCACAGCACGCTCCTGGCAGAGCCCAATGCTGTGTTACACCCACCATTGCCTGCTGAGTGCCACACACCTCTGTGTTGTATTCCACTAGCTAGTGCATATGCTATGACACTCTCTAGCCCATGTGCACTGTAACACCACCCCGTGAATATGTCATGCCACACTTGTCTTCGCACGGGTTATATTGCCCCATCTAGCGTGCCTTCCTCGATGCCTATGTTATAACGCACAGTGCTATGCCATACATATTACAATCTGGGATCCATATCTTTGTCACAGTGCATATGCAACGTTACACTCCCCAGCACATATTTTATATTACAACTTTAGAGACTAGTTAGGTTACACAACACTGCCCTGTGCATATTACACTCCAAGGCGCATATCGCATAGCACGCGCTAGTGCCTGTGCTATCTCGCGCTCTCCAATGAATCTGTCATTGCGCACAATGTATTGCATATTATATTTCACGCCCGGTTCATCTTATATCACACATTTTGGTGCATAGTTTATACCATACACTATATCTAGTTTTGATTTTCAATCGTGGTCTCAGGACTATGTTCTATATAACACTGTGTTCACCTACCCTTTTCACGGGCATTACATTTTGCGATAGGGGGTGGAGGGTCAGGGGGTGTTTCTGCCAAGTGAGCCCGGAGTCACAGTCACAAACGTCCTCTTCTTCCTGAATAAAAGTGAGATTATGCTGCATACTTGTTCATATTTTAAGTAGTTCGCACAGACACACGTTTTAAAAACAATAAAGTTCCTAATACCCGCCTTCTCTGAACAGTTAGCTTGCTGCCCCATCCCCCTCCTCCCTATCCTCTGTTGTGTGAATCCATGGACTGGCCTCCTCCCTCCTGCCATGCATGGTCTGATGTTCTGCCACTGCCCTCAATTTAGTATGATGTACCAGTCCACTCCTCCTGCCCTCCATTGCCCAATTCTATGCCCCATCATTGACCTCCTGCTTAAACTCTGTGCTTAGCTTGCTGCCACTATTCTCCTTCCCCCTGCCCTCCGATGTCTTTGTGTATGCCCCTGCTCCATCCTTTTTTCCCACCATGTTCCATGGACCTGCCACTCCTATCTACTCTGAGTGTTCTGTTGAGCTGCCACTCCCCTCCCACCTGCCTAGCATTGTCAGATGACTGTAACCTGTCCCTGCCACCTCCACCCTGCCTGTCCACATGCCATGCCCCTATCCTCTTCCTCCTGTCCTACATGGTCCATTGTACTGCCACACCCTTCTGCCCTCCCTGGTCTGTTGTGCTGCAACTGCTCCTCCTGCCTGCCCCATGTGGTCTGTTGTGAGGCCCCTTCCCCTGAACTTTCTTGTCTGTGCACAGGTCCTGACCCTCCCTTCTATCCTCCATCGTCCTTTGTGCATGCCCCTGCACCCTCCTTCTTGCCCATCATAGCCATTGTGCTACCACTAACCCTCCCACTTGCCATGCATGGTCTTCTGTGCTGCCATGGCCCCTCCCACCTTCCCTGTGTGGTCAGTTAGCTGCCCCTGAACCCCTCCCACCTTCCCTCCATGGTCTGTGTGTATGCCATCATAGTCTCACTGTTGCTCTTCATGGTGTGTCTTGCTTCTAGTGCCCATCCTGCCTTACCTCCATGGCTATCTTGCTGCTCCTGCCCTGCCCCCTTGCCCCCAGCCCTCTGTTTACATGTGCAGACCCCTACTCCCTCCCTCCTGGCTTGTCTGTTCCATTGTAATGCCCCTGATCCATCCCTCCTGCCCTTTATGGTCTGTTATGCTGCAGCTTTCTCTCCTGTCTGTCCATTATGGTCCTGCCTCTTGCCCCTCTGTTCTCTGTTGTCCATGTGCATGGTCCTGTCCCCCCCCTCTTGCTTTCTATGGATTGTTGTGCTGCACTCCCGTCCCGCATGCTCTGTGTGGTATATTGTGCTGCTGCAAACCCTGATGCCTGCCCTTCAGGGTCAGTTTGGTGCACCTCTCCATGTCCCTCCTGTCCTCTGTTATCCAAGTCCATGTCCCTACCCCATTTCCTTCCATGAACATTTTGAACTTGGTAAGAGGGAGATTTTGAAAAAAAACTGGGGTATTGATTTTCCCCTTTGAGTTACATTGAAAAAGAGGAGATTGTAGACAGGAGACAGATAAAATAAAGCCCATTTGAGCTTAAAAACATTGGACGTTTCCTGGCTGAATCGGGTCTGTTGGCATGTATGGTTGTACTACCATTGCCTCTTCCTTCTGCCCACAATGGTCTATTACATTGCCACAGCCTCTCTTGCAAGTCCTGTATTGTTGGTTTGTTGCCCTGCCCCCCTTTCCACTGCCCTCCATAGTCTGTTGTGCTGCCACAGCCCTTCCTGCCTGCTCAGTGTGGTTAAATTGTTGCCTTTGCACCCTCCTACCTGCCTTCAATTTTCAGAGTCCGTGCCCCTGGCCTCTGCCTCTCAACAGTATCCTAATGAACAACTAGATTGCTAACATTCTATATTTATTACAAAAGTGTGGAACGCCTGACGTCATCTTGATGTAATCAAAACTGTAATACCTAGAGCATTTCCTTTAGAAATTACATATATGAGAGGGTCTTATTGGCATCAAAATTATGGTTAGTGCTCTAAAAGACTAAAATAAGGACATATTTTCTGAGTTTTCAAATAGCGAGAAAGCACTTTTAAATTATTTTTTACCTTTATGTTTTTTTATCCAGTTGACCACTTGATTAAATGTTGCACTTAGGGGAGAGGATGTGGTGTTACTTCCAAAACTGCAGACTTTGCAACTGGGGAACCAGGTTGGAGTTTCTGCTTCAGCTCGACATTCTGTGATTCTGGTCAAATCACTTAGTCTCCCCATGTCTACAACCAAAATGAATTTGTTCTTGTGTGATGTAACCAATGCTCATGTAAAGCACTCCAATACCTGACAAGTCTGCACTATATAACACTGCAAAAATACAAAATAATAAGTGTTTTGCACACTTCTGTCATTGGGCTATATTTGGGCTACATCTGGGTGATTTTGGGCTCTTTTGTCTCTGGTGGCCATCTTGGCAGACTTATTTGTTATGAAGTTTCCTAATTTCCTCATTTACTGCAGTCTCCTCAGTAGGAAATACTTTCAGTTTTTTACTTTGATTCCAAAGGCATTCAGATGTGTCAAATATTTGCCATAAATTCAGAATGTTAGCACTCTTTTTGCTCATTAGATCACTGTAGTAAAGCTACTGCTCACCAGGGAAAACTGCTGCTGGTATTGAAAGTGCATGTTTCAGTCTGCATGTCAGAATGTTTTAATGAAATAGAAGAGGATTTGAGAAGTCACTCAAAATGTGCCCTAATTTTTCTTTCTGCAGCACTAATCATACTTTTTATGGAAAAATGAACCCCCTCATTTTGTTCCTTTTTAAATTAAATGTTTTAAGAGTTACCACTTTAATCCAAGCAAGATGGCTTCAGGTGTGCCATACGTTTATCATAAGTAGGACTGTTAGCGCTCTAGTTGTTCTTTGGAACACTCTGGGAAGCTGCAGTAGAACACAAAGGAATCAACTGACAGTCTCTGCCCTTGTTGGATGTACATGTTTTACTGAGAATGTCAGACTTCATTCTCACATGACTGAGAAAGATAATGTGAATTTACAGAAAATAAGCTCTCAGTTTAGCTTATAGATCACCTTCCAAACCTCTGTGGGAAAAGCATGAGAAAATATTTTTCTCTCAATCATGATATCCCAGCAGAAGGCTTTTTCACATGGTGAAATCACCTTAGAACATACCACAATTCCTAAAATGAGTATGGTACCATCAACAAATGATTTATAATGTAACTAAAGTCTTAAAACCTTCTATTAACTGCAATGCTTTTTAATGAGGTGCTATCATGTATATTGGTCCCAAGATGGCTGCCAACACTTCTTGGATGAAGTGCTGACAGCCAATCAGATCTCAGGATGAGATGTGTGGTTAGGCTCCGCCCACATATATATATGATTTTACTTTTGATTTTCTCAGGAACTACTGAACAGATTGACACCAGACCTGCAAAAGGCACATCCCTGACCTGAGGACTACCTCTCCGCCAAATTTCAAGTAATTCTGTTCAGCCGTTCGGGCTGTACCTTGGACTAAAGGTCCCTATGGAAAATTGCATGGGGAAAACGCGTTTTGGGACCACCCTTTTTTCTCAGCCCCCGCTTGACGAATCCCCCCGAGACTTTCAGGGTAGGAGCGGAGCGGAGCGCCCCACCTATTTTGAAAATTTCGCGAGGATTCGTCAACCGGCGCCAAAGTTATTCCAAATAGAATGTTGCGGATTTCCTATGGAAACACGGTCCTAACTATAACTATCTACTGGCGACCGCCAGTAGATAATACATATATATATATATATATACATATATCTTATATAATCAATATATATAGTAGGTAGAGTTGTCTCAAATGTAACACAGACAAGGGGAATTTCTGTAGTCTCCTCGGGATGGGCAAGACAGCATTTCTGAAAAAGTTAAAGCTGGGGACCACGTAGAATCTGTGACTTCAGTGGGCTGGAGATGCCAAGTGATCCTTATCTGCTGACAAGTTCAGGCTAAAAGGCCGAGAAAGCGAAGTTAAAGCTGGAGACCATGCAGAGACTATGTTGTAACAAAGCTGGAGAATAGGCCTGGGACAGACGGTAGGACAGAAAAGTACAGAATAAGCAATCATAAAAGTGACGCCTGGGAAAATGGCGTGATAGTCATATTTTCATTCATACTCGATGTCTTTATGCCACAGATGGCTCTCTTTGGGAGTATCCACCTCAGGCATGTTGGGGAACCTGTAGTAGGATAACCTGCCTGGTCTCTGAAGGATGGCATCGGTTGATGTGCCGGGTGAGGCCAGCAGAGGAGAAAAGAGTCTCAGAACTGAAATCTGCAAGGGTGGGCCTGTGCTCCCTGACCATGGCACGAGGAGGATGTTCTAGAAAGGCCCATAATGGCTGCCTTGCTTTCCTTGAAGACCAGGGCCAGGGGCTCGTCCCTTGGTGGTGAATGCTGAAGGCTCTGTATGCTGGCTGGGCCTTGGCTTTCAGACGAGACATTGGACAAGGCCTGGCTCTCTGATAGGACATTTGCCATTGTGGCTGCAGCACTGGGCCGGTTGTGTAGTGCCAGGTGTTTCCGCAGGTAGGCCTGGCGCCTAAACTTCTTGTTGCAGTGTGAGCAGTCATACAGCTCCTCATCAGAGTCAGAGGGTTTAGGCGAAGGAGTAGCCACCTCTTGCCTTCTGGACCGGGGCTCTGGTTTTCCTTGGCATTGTCGGACTGGTGGGATACTTGTTGTTCAACTGTTGGAGGGGTCCTTGGTTTATGCCAACGACGGTGAGAAGCCAGGTTGGCAGGGCAACTGAAGACCTTGTCACATTCATCACAGCGGTACTCAACCTGTATGATCCTTGAGCACTTATGCTGTGCCAGGGATAGAGGGTCAGCATACTGCTCGCGGCACAACTGACAGACGAAGACCCCCAATGGGCTGCTGGCCTGACCCCGGTGTTTGGCATCCTCAGGGTCCTCCCGGATCCTCAGGCCCTCACTTCAGAAAATGGTGTGATCCTGGGCATGTCACCTTATCGCTCTGTTCCCCGGTTCCATCTATTCTTTACCTTTGGTATAATCGCGGCACCCGCGCTTTACTTTTAATGTTATAAGGAAAGCGCGGGTGCCGCGCTTATACCAGAAGTAAAGAAAAGCAAGTGGCGCGGGTGTCACGCCTGACTCTCGGCACGATCACAGCTCCACCCAAGGCCTATTGGTGTCTATTACGCGCTTGGTGCGCGTAATAGACCCCAATAGGCCATGGGAGGAGCTATGCGCGTGCCTCAGGCCAATTGCGTGCAGTCTTTTGGAAGAAGACGCATGCAAAGGCCAATGGGGGAGCTAAAAAGGAATCGCACACGCACAAGTGTGTGCAATTCCTAGATCGATTTCTGAAACCCAGAATAAAAGGACTCTCGTCTGCGCAAGCACTGCTGCGCAGTGCAACGCAGGTCGCGAGACCTAAAAAGCAAACACTCATAGGGAATGCAAGATTAAGTAAAGGATGTGAAATGTAAGTAGGAACAACATAGTTACCTTTTTCCTTTTACACTCATTATTCTGAAATTAGTGAGTGCTTTTGCGCGAAAAGGTAAGGCCATGACTACAGGGCCCAGAAGGGACCCGTTTCAGTGCCCATTGCTTAAATCCTTTCAAAACACAGGCTGTATGGTTTAAAAAGACCACATTCGTAAACACACAGTCGCTGTACACATTTTGTTTTCCAATTCACCCATCAAGCAGGTATTTAAGTACCTCCAGGCTAGGTGCACTTTCCCACCCGGGGAAAACAATGGGGCACATTATCAAGAAACGGCGTTAAAATTATCGCCGCTTTAGCGGCAGAAAACGGCTGCTAAAGTGGCGATAATGGGCTTGATAATATGCCCTAGAGAATTCCCCTAGAAGCCCATGTTCTGGTGTCAACATGGGCTTCTATGGAAATTCTCTGCGGCATATTATCAAGCCCATTATCGCTGCTTTAGCGGCAGTTTTCTGCCGCTAAAGCGGCGATAATTGGAACGCCGTGCTTGATAATATGCGCCAATGTTCTTCAAAGTGAGAGGAGAAAACAAAAGTATCCCTTCACTGGCAAACACTGTAAAGTGGCGCTAATGTGTTTAGGTGTAAATAAATTTATCTGGCCACCTTGCAACCACTCTGTCTTGCTTTAATTAGTTATTTATTTTTTACATTTGGAATATTTTATTTCTCTCCACCCCGAGGCTGCGTTTCCAGCAAAAATGTTTTTCTTTTTTAGATCCATTTCACAGGGGACCAAATAAACGAAAGGAGGAAAGAGAGGTTAACACCCGTTTCTTGAAGTCTCGGTTTTCACTAACTGAGGAGGGAGACAGAAAGAGAGGGAAGACTCGGAGGCTTAGAGGCCGTCACCATGGCCTGCGCACAGTTTAATTAATAGGGACTTGGGTGCGCGCAGGAGCACCATTTTATTTGCGAAGACTGAAGAGGCTTGCTTGCAGGCGCAGCTATCTTCCTCCGCAGAGAGTGAGAGGGCCCCTGGAGAGTGGGGGCCCCCCCGCACCGCGGGGGCTGCGGGGGCCTGTGTTACGCCCCTGCAATGGCACTGCCGTGTCAAACTATGTCTGCTGAGGTGCACTCCGCACTGCAGGGCCCGGGGGTGGAGTTTACCAGTAACACTGGCACTACCATGTCAAACTGTGTCTGCTGAGGTACACTCCGCACTGCAGGCCCTGGTGGTGGAGTTTACCAGTAACACTGGTGCTGCCATGTCAAATTACAAGGCGGGCACGGACTCTGGCATGCCGCTAGTATGGCTGTCACACCAAGCCCCCGCACCTCAGGGGAGGCTGGGTGAGCTGTGCACAAGAGTGACATGGCGCCCCAACCTCCACTGACCCGAGCACATGATTGGTCACTCACGCGTGGCCCGGAAGCACTTCCAAGTGCTTCCGGTTCACGCGTCCGGCCGACGATGGACAGGCCTGTCAGAACTGGCTTGCCCGACACGGAGGCATAAAAGGCTGGGGAGCGGAGCAGACGGCCTCTCTCTTCGCCGCTCCCCAGCCCGGACAACACAATTTGGGTCAGGGCCTCAGTCGGAGGCCCTAGCAAATCTTTTTCCCCACCCACCATCCCCTAAGGCAGATATCTTGTGTTATATGTATTTTTTTTCCATTTTTTGGAGTAGTAATGTAAAGAGTCTATTTGATTGATGCTTTGTCATGATGTTGGAATAATAATGTTTTTCTTTTCTTAATCTAATCCGTTGCAATTTCAGGAAAGTTATTTTGTCGTATTTTGTATGTGTTTCCCGGGGTCAGGCGGTAAGTTCATGATTGGTGAGCATAGTTTTTGGTCCTTAGCGGGCATCACCATTGTCAATTGGGGACGCCCGAGGGGGAGACAGAGGGTCTCTCATGGAACTCCAGGGGCAGTTACAGGCAGTAGGCTGGAGGGGTGCGGGTGGAAGGAAATTCTCGCTTCCATTAGGCTGGTTGGCCAATCCCCGTACGCGCATGCGCTCAAGGACGTAAGGATGCGTAACTGCAGCGCCCCTTTATGGAGTTAACATTGAGGGCATAGAGGGTGCCCCGGGGAGGTATCTACCTGGTAAGCTGGGCTCCCTGTGCAAGGTTATTCCGGTAGGAGGCTGGGACCTAGCTTAATCGAGATCTGGGGCCTCCAGTTATTGACCTTGCTGTAGGCTCTAACAGGGATGCGCAGAAAGAGAATATTTACATCGCTTAGCTTACGATAGGAACGGCTATGTACTAGAAGTATGTTAAGGTTAGCCAATTGACATCTTATACCTATCAATGTATTGGACTTTCTGCGTATTGTACATAATGTAAATAATAACGATTTTCAATGTTTGATTATTTTATGTAATAAAATACGTCCGGGGTTGCTACGACCCCTAATCCAAACATTAGGGAAAGGGGGGCGGTGAGCCCCACGGGAGCCGGGAGGCTCCCCACCTCAAGGGTCTGTGGTTTGATAAGGGGGGGGGGGGTTAGGCAGTACCAGATCATACTATGTCTGCTGGCATATACTCCGCACTGCAGGCCCCGGGGGTGGAGTGTAACAGAAACAATGGTGCTGCCATGTCAAACTATATCTGCTGCAGTACACTCTTCACTGCAGACCCCGGGAGTTGGACTTTACCAGAAACAATGGGGCTGCCATGTCAAACTGTGTCTGCTGAGGTACACTCCACACTGAAGTCCCCAGGGATGGAGTTTACCAGTAACACTGGCGCTGCATGTCAAACCGTGTCTGCTGAGGTACACTCCACACCGAAGTCCCCAGGGGTGGAGTTTACCAGAAACAATGGCGCTGCCATGTCAAACTATGTCTGCTGCTGTACACTCTGCACGAGGTACTCCATTTAAAAAAAAAATCCACAATCTAGTGGCTGGAATGGGACACTGTGTCACTACAATTATTTTAGTATTAATGCCCCAAAGATCTCAGAATATTCCAGGGGGCCTTGCCTGCAAGGCCCGCTTCTAACTTGCCCTTTTGCATTTTATTCTGGTTGGACTTGACTCCCTGCCTACTAGTGCCTTCTTCCCCTACTTGTCAATAAGCGCTGATTCCACTGGAGTTGACAGTCAGGTGCCGGCCTATGCATACATCCTGTCTGTCTCTCCATGATCAAGTCTGAGGACGAGCACCAACTATTGTCCTCAGAAGCAGTGGCTAAGAGGTCAAAACTCAAAACTGCCACAAATGGCAGAAGTCAGACTGAACACCCATATAAAAGGAGCTTTATACCATCAGGGTGATGAAGAAGACACCAAACATACAAAAATTGATGGGAGGAACGATTGCAAATAGTTTAAGCACTGAGAATGTTGCTTGGAGTAGCATTCCAACCCATCATTTTTTGGCTCACAGTGCTAGTTCAGGTTAGACCCAGCCATGTGCAAATTAGCACATGGCTGAAACCATCTGACATTGCTTGTGTTCTCTTCTGGCAGTTCCAGATGGACTGTTCCTATGAGGAACAGGGTCAGTGCTGATTTGCGGTACTAGCTACGTCTGGAGCTGCACAGTGGGTGAAAAACGATGAGTTGCAATGCTACTCAAGCTATTGCTAATGGTTGGACTTTTGTCAAGGATTCCTTCTGTCTAAATCCTTTTATGTAATTGATGATGAAGACACCTTGTCTACTGTTATGCTATGTTATGTAAATTTGTAGAGTGCACATCACTTGTGAGTTCATCCAGGTACTAGAGCAAACGTGTAGGCTGATCGGGAGCTCAGTAGGGTACTGCGGAGAAGAAAGGGAACTAGTTAAAAATCCAGGTCTTCAATTTCTTGTGAATGTTGAGGAGGGAAGGAGAAGTCCTGATGTGTTGGGGAAGGTCTGTGACAGAGGTCAAATTGCTGTGGTCTAACTTGGCCTTTTGTAAACGGAATGGATAAGGTGAATAGGAGGTTGATAGGTCTTGAGGACCAAGTGGATATCATGCCCATTAGTCCCCACCATGTTCAAGTCCTACAGCATCTGTGGAGGAGGAACATTATTGACATAGAGGACTGAGGCCATAGGAATATTGGTCTCTTTATAGACATACCAGAGGCCACTGAGTCCACCAACATGCATGCTTTCAGATCCTCCTTCTTCTCGAAAATGGTCAAACAGTAGTTAGACCCCACCCTTCCCATGGAATTTCAGAAACCCTAAACAATGCGACTCTCTACAACCTATGATAGTGCACCTCATTTGCTACTGTTAAGCTGTTACTGCCGTCTGGAAAAAGAATGGCCCCTGCTTTCTGGCACTCAGAAGATGTATATATTGGCAGTTTTTTCACAGGCAACCACCGTAAAACACAAAAAAGTTCCAGGCACTGTGCCAACTGGTAGTTTGGTGGAAAATAGGATATAGACTTCTTGAACTAGCCATGATGCTCTTAGCTATTATTACAAGGAATGGATAATTTACAGACACTGAGGAACATGGAATAGATATGGCCTCCTTAGAATCTTTGGCTGTGAACACTACTCAGAGACAAGCCTGAATGGACCAGAGTTAGCTAGATAGAACAACATCTTGGACCCTGCATGGAGGCAACCAGGCTCGAAGTGACATGTTGGCATCAGCTACTTGGAAATAGGCAGAGAGGATTAAATGTGATAGAGACTTCTCAAGGGACAGAGGTAAATCTAAGTGGAGACTGAAATCATAATATATCAAAAAAGGGGTATGGCCTGTTAAGAGCTGCTGAAGGAGGTGCCAAATACATCAAACAAAAGACTAAATCTTTAGTAACCAAATCTTTGTTAATTCTATGGCAGCAACCACCCAGACATAATTCAAGTGCTGCCTTAACTTATTTACATGATAGTCAATAAGTTCAACTCATCGGCGCCATTGAGCATCCAGGACTCTTTCTCTTCCCTATAAGGATTGAGTGTGAGTGAAAATGGGCATGGCCCGGCTTTTTTGCCTCTGATGGGCCTACACTTTGCCCAGAATCTGCCTTGGGTGGCCCGGGTGTGTCCCATGTAGAAGGACCAATGTGCTCTGCAAATAGTGTGTCACAGGTTGCTAAGGTTTCACTTCTGTCCGCACTCTCAATGGCACACTGAGAGTTATGGTCTTTCACCCTCAGGTCACAGCAACAATTAAACGTCCCATACAGAGCGACTGGTGAATGCCACAAAAAGAGTGGCACACAATGTGTGGAAGTTGTGGTTCCTCCACCCACAGATCACAGCAACAATCAAACACTTTAGTTCTCATGTATACTGTATGTGAGCGTTTGAGTTTCCATATATAGTGAAGAGATGTGAGTTTCTTTTCTGCCTTGAAAAAGACCTCCTTCTAACTACGGACCATGTTTAGAAGTCAAAAAGCATTGGCAAGACACAGAGAAGCAAATTTCACATTTATTTTTGCAGTTTATATAGCACTACCTCGAACTGAAGGTATCGGAAAACTTTATAAGAGCACCAGTTACATTACACAACAACACATTCATTAAGTGGGAGATTCAATGATTTGCCCAGAAACACAGGATGTTGAGCCAACACCAAGACTGAAACCCGGTTCCTCAGTGCGTAAGTCGGCAGCTCTGGCTATTAGACCACATCCTCTCCCTGTATTGCTCGAACTCTGAGGAGCCCAGTAGTCTTTCATACCCTGATAAACCTTTGGCTCCCTGCTGAAGAATGATTATATGACCCTCAGTGGGACTCCATATAATGCACATTGAATACATTGACTATCACAACGATAAGTATGATTATCTTATTCGGATTGTTCCTTTTCTTCAAGAAAATCATAACCTTGGGGGAGATTTAAAAAAAGTCACACAACACAGCATGAGGCGGAGCTGCATTGCGCGACAGGGAGGGAGCAGAAGAGCGCCATATGTTTCCATTGCGCCGGCACTAATTTTAGCTGCCGTGCGCTATGCACACACCTTAGCTCCGCAGCGCTAGTGTGTGTGCATGAGGGTAGCATAGGTTTTGTACAGGAAGGGTACCCTTCCTGTACAAAATAATATGCTAGGCACGATGCACAGCTTCCCCACTTTGCATACGTGCTGCACAGTGCAGCACAAATGGAAAGTCAGAAAAGCACAGAGAAATGAAAGCATTTCTCCTGTTAGCGCCTCCTTTGATGGGGCGTTAACTTTTAGCACAAAACTATGTTTACAAATCTTTGTAAATATGGTTTTGCGTCAAAAGGCATGGATGGTGCATGGGAACACCCATGTACCACCCATGTAACGCCCCCTCGGCGCGAGGTAATGCAAAGCAGTGCTTCGCGCTGCTTTGCGCTACTTAGAGGGTGCCTTCCAGCGCAAAACAAGTTTTGCACTGGAAAGAAAATAGCAACAAAAAAAATATGCGCTGGTTAGCCTCACTTTTGTGACGTTAAACCAACGCAAAAGGTTTGAAAATCTACCCCTTGTCTCTTATTACTGTTTATTTAACTGTGTCTCTGTCTTTTGTTTAAAGTATTTTACTGTTGATTTTATTCACTATACTACAAACAATGGCACAATTGTGACAGGCTTTTCAAATGAACATTGAAGTACATGGGAACTGAAGTGAGTCGAAGCTATTGATTATTGCGCAATTAAGATAAGGCAGCACTAGAATTATGTCCGGGTACTTACCGCCATAGAAGTAATAAAGAAGTGTTGGCTGTCTGAAGGTTTCATTAGTTCGAGCCTAGACAGTGCATTCGCTGTCGCAAGACATGTAGTAAATAGAATATCGAGGGGAATTTCTCCTGCTACTTGCCATTGGTTAACTCTGGCATTGCTGTTCTTATCTCGCTTATTGTTGGCTGGCGATCCGATATGTCACTTCCGTTTTTGGAGAAAGTAGCACTGGCCTACTACAGTTAAGTTACACTACAGGGCTGTTGTGCACATGCATCAACATAGACAATAGCGATTCCTTAATTGAAGTTATTAAGGAATCACAATTAAAGAATCGCTATTGCCTATACATGTAAGAATCGCAAAAAAATTGCGATTCCTACAAATTCCTTAATGGAGACCCGCAAATTGCAAGTCGCAATTAAGGAATTGGTTCCCATTCATTCCTATGGGCCAGAGGCCCAGAGGTACTTGCAATTTGCGCATGCAATTTCAAGGGTGCAAGGGTTCAAAAAGGATACCCTGTTGCACCCCTGAAATGACAATTTATCCACATGTTGCACACACACATGACCCAAGGGCATGTGTGTGTGTAACATGTGACTTTGAAAAATGTACTTTAGTGCATTTTTCAAAGAAATTGCCAATTACCATCAACTTTAGATTGACGGTAATTTGCGAATTATATGTGCGAATCGCAATCTGCGATTCCTTAAATGCAATCGCAATTTAAGTAATCGCAAATTTAGCGATTCCTTGAATTGCGATTTTTGCTTTTGGGATGATGCATCCCAAATGGAAAAATACCGGTTGCAAAGGAGCAGATTCTGTGAATCTGCCCGTTTGCGACCAGTTTTTAGGTTGATGCATGAGGCCCATAGGGGCACATGCATCAAGGTAGGCTTTTGCGATTCCTTAATTGAGATTATTAAGGAATCGCAAAAGCCTATGCATGTAGAAATCGCTAAACATTCCTTAATTGTGACTCGCAAATTGCGAGTCGCAATTAAGGAATGTCTTCCCATTCATTCCTATGGACCTAGAGGCCCATGGGAATGAATGGGCATTGCATTCGCAATTTGCGAGTACCAAATAGGTACTTGCAAATTGTGCATTCAATTTCAAGGGTGCGAGGGTTCCAAAAGGATACCCTGTTGCACCCCTGAAATCTGCATATGAGTACATGTTTGCACACACACATAACCTAAGGGCATGTTTATGTGTAAAATGGAGCTTTGAAAAATGCACTTTAGTGCATTTTTCAAAGTTATTGCAAATTACCATCAAGAACAAATTGATGGTAATTTGCGACTCCTATTAGCAAAATTGATAAATATTTTACTTTAATGCATTGCATTTAAGGAATCTCAATTTGCGATTCCTTACATGCAATCGCAATTTAAGTAATTGCAATTTAGAGATTCCTTAAATTGCGATTTTTGCATTTGGGAGGATGCATCCCAAATGCAAAAATACCGGTCGCAAAGGGGCAGATTCTTAGAATCTGCCCGTTTGGGAGCGGTTTTTCTTTTGATGCATGTGGCCCTCAATCTTTTAATTTACGGACTACTTCGTTGTTTTTTTGTCATGGCGCCTGGTTCACTGGACGCACGATGCACTGGGTAATGGAATTTAAATACTAGGGGTTAAGAAAAGGGCGCAGTACCACAGGCTGTTACTAGGTGTCCCAGGTACACCTAGTAACAACCTGTGGTACTGCGCCCTTTCTTCAAACCCTAATATTTAAATTCCATTACGTAGTGGCTTTAGGAACGAGCAGCGCAAGCATTTGTCTTTGCGATAAAGAAAACATTTTGGCTTAATAAAGGAAGAACTGCTTGTGATTCTTCATAAAGCCACTGTTTAATGGAATGCCTATATTAGTGCTTAAGGAAAGGTTGCAATACCATAGGTTGTTACTAGGTGTCCCTGGTAGTAGCAGCCTATGTTACAGCACCCTTTCCTTAAGCCTTAATATTTAAATTCCATTACCCAGTGGCTTTAGGAAAGAGTGCAAGCATTTGCCAGCATTTTTTATTTAGGCTTTTGTGACTTTAGGATTAGAAAATAAATACACTTAATGAAGGAAGGCATGATGGCGCTTATTTCTAAAACCACTGGGTAATGGGATTTAAATATCAGGTCTTAAGTAAAGCATGCAGTACCACACACTTTTACTAGGGACACCTAGTAGCAACCTGTGGTACTGCACCCTTTCTTTATGTAATATTTAAATTCCACTACCAAGTATTTTAGGAACCAGTTGGAGCATTAGCTATCATTTTATTTATGATTTTGTAGTCATTAAAATAAGAAAATCAAATCAAATTCTACAATATGAAAAAAATCCACTTAATAAAGGAAAGAATGCTTGCTCTTCTTCCTAAAGCCACTCGGTAGTGGAATTTAAATATAAGGTCTTAAGGAAAGGGTGCAGTATCACAGGCTGTTACTAGGTGTCCCTGGGACCCCTAGTAACAACCTGTGGTACTGCACCCTTTTCTTAAGTAATATTTAAATTCCATTACCCAGTGGCTTTAGGAACGAGTTCGAGCATTTGCGAACTAAAGCTATTGGGTAATGCCTATATTAATTTGTAAGGAAAGGGTGCAGTACCACAGCCTGAGTTTGAATGGAGGACAAAGAGCGGACGCTTCCCGTCCAGTCCCCTGGTTTATGTCTCTCTCGCTCCTCCAAGTCCTGTGGGGTCCCGCCGGGTCCAGCTACAAAGGGCTAAAAACAAAATGCTGAAAAATGCTCACACTCTTTCCTAAAGCCAACGGCTAATGACATTTAAATATTAAGGCTTAAGAAAAGGGGTCAGTACCACAGGTTGTTACTAGGTGTCCCAGGGACACCTAGTAACAACCTGTGGCACTGCACCCTTTCCTTAAGCCCTAATATAGGAATTCCATTACGTAGTGGCTTTAGGAACGATCAGCGCAAGCATTTGCCTTTGCGATAAGAAAACATTTTAACTTAATAAAGGAAGAAATGCTTGTGATTCTTCATAAAAGCCACTGCTTAATGGAATGCCTATATTAGTGCTTAAGGAAAGGTTGCAGTACCAGAGGTTGTTACTTGTTGTCCCTGGGACACCTTGTAACAGCCTGTAGTACTGCAGCCTTTCCTTAAGCCCTAATATTTATATTCCATTACCCAGTGGCTTCAGGAACGAGTTTGAGCATTTGCAAGCTAAATTTATTGGGTAATGCCTATATTAATTTGTAAGGAAAGGGTGCAGTACCACAGGCTGTTACTAGGTGTCCCAGGGACACCTAGTGACAGCCTGTGGTACTGCACTCTTTCCTTGCATAGTGGATTTGTTTTTAATTATTTATGCTGCTGCGGGGATATTTTTTAATAAAAATAAAGAAACCTCATTTGCAACACCAATAGCTCAAAGTTTCACTAATGCGAGACCTATTGCATTGAAAATGCTTGTTTTTTACTGACACTGGAATCATAAGACAGAGGTACTCTGCTATTTCTCCCCCGACTCCATTAGCCTTCTGCCTCCTTGTCTCTTCCTGCCACCTGGCCATTTCATTGCCTTATAGTTCAGTCGGTTCTGTTGTGGTGGTGCGGAACCGTAAACCTCTCTGACTTCCTGTTTCCTGGGGCTCTATTATTGGATGAGGTGTTCTGTATCCTTTGCATTATAGTAATATTCAGTTTGCGATGAACAATGATGGGGTCATCGTATTTTATAAACCTGCTTCTCCATTGTTTTTCCGGTCTTAATAATTATCTTCCTTATTGTCGTCCTTACACCGTGTGCTTTGGGCCTGCTTTGCTGTGTATGCCACCACATGGTGCCTGTCCCACAGCCTTGGTGCTGTCATATTTTACAACTATTGGATTGCAAGTCAGGACTTGAAGGGATATTAAAGATGTGCGAGGAGGGTAGCACTTGAGTGCTAGTCTCACCTGTTGAAAGTTGTGAGGTTGTTTGGTGTAGGTGTGTTGGGCTTCACCATCAGTTCACTCTTAGTTTAAATATCATGGCTTTCTGCTCTGCACTAGTTAGGTGCCGTCTGACTAGTACTGCGATCCCCGCAGCCCACGTAGTGTTCTTTCTGTAAGCCCTTTGTTGTGTACCCTTCATCCCTCACCCCCACCATCCCTCTCCTTCATATACAACATTGGAGCACTCTGACCATGTCCCACAAGAGCAATGCTTTCTCAGAAGTGGCTAGGTTTGGGCAGAAGTCGTGGAATTTAACTCCTCGTAATTCCATGGAGTTGCACAAATACTCTGCGAGATTCCATGGAGTTCCTCAAATGGGCAGAAAATGCACAGAGCGCTGCTCATGTTACGACTTCAGGGCCTGTAGCACATTCTGCACTGAAAAATCTGCTTGAATAGCAACATGCTATTTTCAAGTTGATTTTGCTGCCGCGCGAGTAGAAAATCCACTTGTGCAGCATCCCTCTGACTGATTACTACTCATGATTGCCCTCGTTAGAAAATCTTGTAGGTAGTCCTCGGAGCGACCGCAAATCATGCCAAGGGACATCAAATCTTGTTCGCACTCTCCTACTCCCATTCTGAAGCATCGCATTGTTTCCATTGTCATCGTGTTCCTTGAATGGGAAAAAAATTCCACCATGCGGCGATTGGTGGGATTTGGCGGGAACCCCGCATTACAAGACTAATACGGAGTCACCAAATTTCTACAATTCCGCTCGCAGTATTCACTGATGATGTCCCTATCTCTCAATGTCAATTGCATCAGGTGAAAGTACACTGTTCTCAAGACGTGGGTCGATCCAAATGGGAAATATATGTTCGCAAACGTCTGTGCATAGATACCATACATGCAATAGGTGAACCTTATACATTTAAAGCCTCTTTCTCATCAGCAATGTTTAGGATACTCAGAGAACTGAAGTCTACAAAGAAGATAATTGGAGGCAATTGGAGCGTGACCATAGACTCCTTACTGAATAGGAACATCATATTTGACAGGCACTATGCCCAGGGACAGGGCATGGGGCACAGTCCACAAATTGAAACTCCTGTGGTCAAATCCAGGACTAAGTGCAAAGGGAACTTTGAATACCCATAATTGCCCTAGCTGGTACAATAGCGAGCGCTATACCATGAAATGTCCTATGTCATCATGATATGGCCAATGAAGGGCTTTTTCAAGCCTATAGGAAGGAATATAAATATTTGCTAAGAATAAAGAAGCAAGCAGCACAGAATGTCCTGTGGGCAGAACTGAAGGAAGCAAATTAAGCAAAGAACACCAAGAGATTCCGGGAGCATGTTACCCGGTTGGAGAGGGGACAGACAAATAAGCTAGAATGCCATATAGGCTCAAGGGAGTGGGTTAACCACTTTAGCGAACTCTAAAAGTGTGACAACTCCGAATTAAGCAAAATGGAGTCTATATCGAGTAAGGAACAGTATGCAATGTATTCCTTGATGGTATCTTAGTACCAGAAGTGGAAAGGGCGTTGGCCAGTATTAAAAAGTGTAAAGCCCCGTGTGCTGATCTGGTGCCTGTGGATCTCTTCCAAGAGGATCTGCACTTGTGGACTACAGTACTTACTAAGGTATTTAGTGTTGCTATAGCCAGTAATAATATCCCCCAATCATGGCGATTGCCAATACATGTACCCATTTACAAAAAAGAGAAGGGTAGCTGCCCTTCCAACTATCGCCCGATTTCCCTTTTAGATGGTGCAGGTAAAATTATTGGGAAAGTTGTATTAAATTGACTCCAAGTTTGGGTGGATATAGAAAACATTTTAATCGAGCTACAGGCTGGCTTCAGGTCTAGGGTGAGAACAGTTGACCAATCAGTACGTTTATATATGACATGTCATAATTTCATTGAAATAAAAAAGCATCTTTGTACCTAGCCTTTAGTGACCTGAAGTCAGCATTTGATCTTGTTGATCAGACAAGTCTATGGGAAATGTTGGCTATGCAGGGAGTAGAGGGTTATATTTTACATATAATTAGGGTCCTATGTACCGACAATACTGTGTGCTAGCGCCTTTACTCTTTTGTCTTTTTCTATATTATGAGGTTGACCAACTATTGGAGAATCCTATTGATGTCCCTTTGATAGCTGGCTAGAGGGTTCCAATCCTCTTTTTTGCAGACAATGCAGTTCTATTGGCCCAAATGGAGAACTCATTGCATAGGTTGGTAAAACGTTTTACTGATTATTGTCGGAGAAGAAGGCTCTTACCATCAACAGCAGTAAGACTAAAGTCATGGTATTTTGATGAACCCCAAGACTAAAGAGGAAGTTATTAATAAAGAATAATTTCATTGAGCGTGTAAAGTTCTACTATTATCTTGGGATACGGAAGAGAAACTTAATTACAACACAACCTCAAGCACATGCAAAACTGTATTTCTTATTATGAAGGCAAATATTCAAAACAACACTTGTTCTTTTAATATTTCTTTCTTATTTTTTGGTCTTAAAGCCAACACATGTTTTGATGTGATGGCATGCACCCCACAACTTCCTCAGGGCAAAAAAACATAAAGAACACTACTGGTTGTGGTATGTCACTTTCAACCACATCACATCATACCCATGTTACAGTGATCACATTCGTATATCCTAAATAGTGGTAATGCGTGGAAACCCATGCACATTTATATATCATTTTTTTTATTCTTACTAGTTGTGGATTTATAAGGACAACACAACCCTCCAAATTTCAAGTCATTATTTGGCATGGAGTAGTACTACAATTTGTGTGAACTACCCTAAGTGGGGTCTTACAAGGTGTGGCACCCTCAAAGGACTCGACAATATATAGAATATCATGCAACACCAAAAACTCTATAGAAATTGTATGTAGCTATCTCCATTAAATCCTCAAAATAATACGTGTTCACTTTAATGTTGGTAGTTGGATCTAATATATCACAGTGATTATAACACAATGAACGGTTGGATTTATACCTTTGACAACAAATAGAAAGGATTTAAGAATAGAGACGGGTTGAGCTATGGAGTGCAAATACTGGGGTGTCACAGTATAATATAGGGGTGAATACCTTAATTGGGGCTGCTGCCGGTCAGTACCTAATGGAGTATTATTATTTATGCATAGATGACTCCCTTTGAAGAATATTGTTTACCTGATACCTGGTACGGAAGTACAACCGGAAGTAAGGTAGGCTGTGCTCTATAGTGGTAATATATTGTCATTAAGGTTCAGGATTGGTTACATATGATAAATATTTATTTCTTACTGCAGGACTGAACGGAATAAGTGTCATTTTGAATATTTGCATTAATAATAAGATAGACAGTTTTGCGTGTGCTTGAGGTTGTGTTGTAATGAGGGATCCCAGTTTTATAGTATTTATTTTTTAGACATTTCCGTCTGTATTTATCCATATTCATTTTTTGTCAACTTTATCTGTATTTATCCATATTTATTATGGGATTTGTGAAAAACAAAGCTGAAACTGGTATATTTCCAGATTTATTTAACCAATAAATATTCAGTCACGCTTGAATGCCTGCCAGGTTTCAGTGATATGAACACCTGCAGAAGATAAATCAACGCACTTACTTGAAAATGTGCATATTTCAGTATCAGCCTTGGGCATATCTACTGCTGTTTAAGCCTTTTTACTAAAATTCCTTTTTTTCTAACACCCTTACCTATAAATCCACACAGTTATTGGCCTGGCAGTCATGGCAAAGATTATTTCGAATCACTCAAATAGTACCCAATTTCCGTTTTTATCCACATTTAAAAATAAAGACAGACAAGAAAATAAATGATTTGCTGTCTGTATTTATCTGTAAAAATCAGTAACAACAGGAAAACAGGGAGCCTTAGTTGTAATTATGTTCAAATGATCGACTGATCACATGATTTCATTTCATAGCACCACGACCCATACAAGGACCAGTGGGAAAAGTAAAGTGTGGGATTGTCGGTTGGCGCCACAAACCCCTACAAATTCACCAGTATCGACTTTTGGAGGAGAAACTTAGCTGGAAGGCCCAAATGTCGGAACAACCTTACTACAATCCTTTCAGATGATATTAAAATATAGACAAAAACCAGGCAGGTGCTTGTAGCATCAGTACAATAATCCAGGTATATAAGCACAAAGCAGTAGCAGCTGTGATCTATGGGGCTGAGCTATAGGGGTATGGTATCTAAATGATTTGCTGCAAGCAGTAAACAAGCATTGGCATAGCCAATAGGTCTTGCCTTTGGAACCTTATAAGTGTTTAGTTATCCAACCAGCAGCGGTCCGTGGAGGGAGTTCCGTGGGGCGGAAAGGCGGGGTAGGGGAGGGGCAGGGTGGGAGGTACTAAACACCGGAATATGGATAATTGGAGGTCAGTAAACAATTAAATAAATAAAATGAATTTCGTAGCGCGTGCTGCACCGCGTTTTGTGATGCAGGGCGCGCTACGAAATTTGTTTTATTTATTTAATTGTTTACTTACCTCCAATTATCCATGTTCCGTTGTTTGGTACCCCCCACCCTGCCCTTCCCCAGCCCTGCCTTTCCGCCCCACGGAGCTCCCTCCACGGACCGCTGCTGTATCCAACACAACATCCTTGGTGCAACAACATCAAGTGTTGCATGGCTAAACACTTATAAGGTCCCAAAGGCGAGACCTATTGGCTATGCCAATACATGGTTGTTTTTCTTTAGGGCATAGATGACACAAATTACTCTATTTTGTACCATAAGCAGTGTTGCAATCTTTTTTTATTGGGCCCCATTCTCTACAATAATGATGTGGTCTCTCTAATAGTATAAGGATACTTTAGAAGAGTTAGTTCTCTCTTAGCTCAACATAATGAAGGAAAGTGAGCTGACACTTTGACTGGTTTGGCGGAATTGTATGTTCTTAGCTTCAGCCCCTTCCAACTACTTTTGATACACATACCGGATTTTGTTCTTTTGGTACTTACTATTGCACACACTTACAAGAGAGCCATATAACTATATGCCGCTCGGTATGTATGCCTTTGCTGTGCACTTCACTGTGCCGGTCATTCCATCACCTACAGTGTATCCCTGGATTAGACATTACAACATGTATGCAGGCCTTAAAAATAAACATGAGGAGTGGGTGCATAGGGGTACCCACCTTCCCCCAATAAAAATTAAGTAAAGAGTAAGCAGGGTTAAGCCCCCACTGACGCCCGACCATCCTCCTGATATAAAAAAAAAAGCCCTCACACTGCAAAAGAGGCCGGTCGCAGAGCATGGACAAAATAAAAATGACCGTATTACGACCCACCCCCAATTTGATCAGAACAAGGATGCTGAGCCATCTTCTCCAAAACCATAGAGAGGACAGGAGAAGAGCAACACAAAATAAAGCTGACAGAAGGGGAAAAAAGGGAAACATGCATGTGGAATTCACCATGGGACAGACGGTGGCACAACTCATTCACCTTCATGCTCCAGTGAATGTCTCGTCGGGAAATGTCCTAGAAGCAGGGAGTTTTTAATGGAGGTCTTTGTTTAGGTGTCAGTGTTAATGTAGACCTCCCTTGATAACATTTGATAGAGCTTGTGCCGTAAAATGTTTGTGGGCCGGGTCATGAGTTGTATAGATTCCTGAAGGTCTTATGTGTCGGGCTTTTGTAAGTTCACAGCGGTTATTATAGACCCACAGCGTCAGGCCTAGGGTGTATGTACTAAAAAAGATTAGAGAATGGGAAAGTAGGTTTCTTGTCCTGAATAATGCTAACAGGAGATGAGAGTTGGGCAAACTTTGTGACAGAAGGATTTTGCAAGTCAGAATGTATGCACCATAAAGTAATGAAAGGAATGAGATGAATATTGGCATAATATGAAATAGCCACACTGCCCCACCATCCTCATAGCATTATTTCAATGGACATAATGTGATAATGCGGCTCAGTATACTCTCCCCACATGGGGCTAGATTAGGTATTATATCCTGTTTCTTGTAACTTTGATAATAAACATATGAAGACATGCAAGTGCAGCACCATAGTCTGTAAATGGTTTTAATGAATAGTGTGCATTTATAATTATGATTTTTAGTCTAGTAGGGAAGAGCCACTGATAAAAACGAATTTGTAGGCCTTGTTTGGTGGTCTGCTGTCTTCAAATATGCATGTGCTGATGATACAAGTTTACTTTTGCAGAGAGCGGAAGGTGCCTGTTAGCAGATCACAGTTGATCTGTAGTAAATGCTATCTAGGGTTTGCATTTTAGGAGTTATCTGTTGATCGCGCTGAAAGTTTAAAAAAAAGAATGGCGTGCAGGCTGCAGCAGTAGGCGCGCGCGCGCTTGGGAGAGCAGGCTTCACTTTTTCAAGCACTGCACTTGTGCTTGTGGCGCGCAGCTGCGCACTCCCGCACGGTGTATGCCGCCACAAGCACGAGTGCAGTGCTTGAAAAAGAGCTGAACAACGGCTGAAGGTCCTTGCAACGCATGCGCGCTGTGTAGGCGAGACCTAAAAAATAACCTTTGAGGGCTCTGTTAAAGTTGAGACCGGGTACCCCCTTGTTAGCACATTATATGGAGCTTGGGCTAACTCCCATCTCAGATCTGGCAGCAATAAAGCCGATGCTATACTGGATTAGGCTGTTGAGGAACCTTAAGTCCACCGTACATCTGTGGTCTTTGGAGGATGTGTATGGATGTGGTGGGCCAGTCGAGGAAAGTGGTTGGCGCATGTGAGGAATTTGCTAATGGAAATGCATCTGGGGGCCTATTGGCAAATCCGAGTAAGGTTGGGTGTGTAACCAATGATCATGTGAAAGACCGCTCTTACAAACTTAGGTGGGAATCAGAGTTAGATACATTAATACCAGGCAATATATTGAGCGATTACTTTGCGAGTAGAGTAGATCCTGATTGGAAGTTCTATCTGGACCAAGTCTGTACAGAACTAAAACACACACTGCATATCAAATTCAGATTGGGGATTTTTCCTACCAGGGATTGCCTTGTTAATGTTCAAGACTTCAGAGAGGAAGCAAATATTCTGATTGTATCCATGGGGGGGGGGGGAGGGGGGGGAATAATACTTTGCACATTTTGCTTTTTCACACAAAATGTTATATTCCCCGTAAAAGATGGTTGCTGCCTCGGTTTAAGTTCTATGATGTTGGCTCTGTTAGTACTGCCCTTGCTTTCTGTCATAGGACGAATGATGAAATAATTTTTAATACTGTAGCTTCATATCTTTGGGCAGCCTGGCCACGAGTAAGAGAGGTTTTTAATTAGCTTCATAGTAATTCAGAGCTATTTTTTTGGAACCATGAGATGAACTGGAGATGCTTGGCTTATAGAATTTATATCTGACGAGTAGTGATTTATATACTGGATTAGTATTTGTACCTTGATGTCCTAATATACATAGGATTTGTGTACCACAACTAATGATTTTAAGGCTGTTAAAATTCTAGCTTATTGTCATCATTACTAAGATCTGACCTGCACTATATTTGGCATATGCACTTTACGGTACTAGTATCTTCACTATGATGTTTTATTGTACATAGGATTTGTGTACCCTAGTTATTGATCACGAGGCTGTTAAAATGTTAGATTACTATTAACACTATTAGGATCTGATCTGTATGAGATTCGGCATATGCACTATATTATATTTTTATTTTAATTGATATTTTGTATGTACTGTAACTAGGGTAAAAGGTACATGCTGCTAGAGGGAATGTGCAATGTTAAGTTGGATGATGAAAGTTTAGTAGTAGAGTGTGATAATGCCATTTAATGTATATAGAGGTCGATTGTTATTATTTTTAACTCTTTTAGCTGGAAGGGTATCTGCCAATCTAAAATTTAGCTTTTAATTGAAAAATATACAGAATGGTATTATTAATGAATCAATGTGTAAAATGTTTAATGGTGTTATTGTATGGCTTACTGCTGAAACAATAAAGAATATTGATACATGGATTGGTGATGAGTGCCGAAGGGATGGGGGATTTCTGGTGACTTCTACACCCAAGAGTCAGGGAATATGTTTTCTTTGTCCTGCGTTCACGGCGCTTGCTCCTGGATAGACAATGTCCTCACTTCCCACTCGATCCTTCATTTTTTTTGCCGTATTAGATGGTGGAATTTCTGATTATTTACCAATCCTTATGTCCCTTGATATGCTGATTGCTGTCCCGGGGTCCAAAAGGTGGAGGATGAATGTCCCCATACACCAGGCTAAGCTTAGGGACGGACAGACTTCCTTGAGGTTGACATTAGGCATCCGATGGTCAGTTACAATGATTGTCTTTTCCCAGAACTGAGGAGAAGTCTAGAACATAAATGTTTTGTCTTAATGTGTTCTCTACCAGCAGAGCTAAGTATGCTCTATCTCGGCTGCAATGGTGGCTCTATGAACAGAGGGAAAAGGTAAACAGATTGCTCTCAGCTGAAACTCAAATGAAGGGAATCACAGGTGACCATACCGGGAATTTATGGTGATGACAATACTCTAGATAACGCAAAAAGTGCTTGTAGTAAATTAATGAATAAAAAAAGAGTCTGTCTGGAATGTGTTAGTTAAATTGGTTTAAAGGGACAGCAGTCTTCACCCACCCTGGGGTGGCATACTTCATCATCAGGCCTCTCTTCATAACAACTCCATGGATGGTGTTCGTATGGGCCACAGCCCTCAAATAAAGGGCTGGACTGTTCCCATGAGGCACAGGGTCAAGCCTGATTTGCATATGGCCAGGTCTAAACTGGGGTGGCATGGTGAGCAAAAGAATGATTGGATTTAACCCAGATCTCTTGACTGGGGGTGAATGTTTTGATTTGTTCTGCATTCCGTCCATCAATTGTGTGTCTTTTGTTTTCTCGCTCTAAGTGCGCCAGATATGCCCAGACGTGGGTCCTGGGCTCACTGTGCCACTGTAATCAAGCTATCCTGGCTGAAGAGGGGTGAAACCCCGAAACCGGTCCTAGGATGCTTTTTTCCGGTTCAGGGAAGACCTGGCTTGGCAGTTCGGGCTGGACTGTTCCCATGAGGCACAGGGTCAAGACTGATTTGCATATGGCTAGGTCTAAACTGGGTGGCATGGTGAGCAAAAGAATGATGGATTTAACCCAGATCTCTTGACTGGGGGTCAATGTTTTGATTTGTTCTGCATTCCGTCCATCAATTGTGTGTCTTTTGCTTTCCCACTCAAATAAAAGAGAGCTCCTCGGTGTTCCAAAAATAGCTGGAGGGGGGTCCTCCGAAAGAGTAGGTGTATAGAAGGGATAATGAATCTAGAGCGGAAAACTGTTTAAACCACCTCCTGGTAGACCTATATATAGTTTATTATTGTCCCGAGTGGTAGAGGATACAAAATGGGATGTCATGCGACCCATTCTTTGAGATCAACATATTTCAATTGAATTATATCTTCAAACCAAAGTGTGGCGACATTCATCAAAACATGATCCACTCTGTTAGTGCAAATTATCAAAAGAAGCAAATACATTATACAACCAGTGATGGCTGAGTGTATGCTGGAATTACTGGTTTCTGCATCTGTATATGTCAGGTGAAAAAACACACAATTCCTGTGACTAAACATTCAAAAATTGCAAAGAGTGAATGCACAGTCCTGCAGTCATGTGAACCGGGATCACTAGTGTACCACACAGTGCAGGTGACAAGAGGACACTAAACACACACACAGCAAAATAATGAATTTAAAAGAGTTAATCATCCTGCTACCTAACTTGGAAATGGGCCCATTTCTTCTCAACAAGGACATGAAGATCTTGGCCAAAATCTTGGTGAACTACTGACAGGTCATTCCTACCCTGATCCATGAATCACAAGTTGGTTTTGTGCCAGGCAAAACATCCTGACACCACTTTACCAGATGGGCAATGATAGGTGATGGATGTTCCAGTTGGTATGATTGTCTTCTCTCTAGACACAGAAAAAGCGTTTGACCAGATCTAATCTGGATACCCCCTTCAGATCTTCGAGAGAACTGACATTGGTGCTGATTTTATTGCCAATGTCAACTGGCTCTATGAGAACCCCATGACAGGGACTGTCATGCAGAGGGTTTCTGTCTTATGCTTTTGTGGTCCATAGGGAAACAAGATAGTGGGTTTACAGACTGTTGTGGCCCAATATAGGGGCACCAGCTCAGGCACCTACTATTCCTGATGATGTTTGAACCACTAGCAATCGCAATTAGACAAAGTTCATGGGTGTAGACATTGAAGTTGGCCCCACAAAAGTTATGTTGTGCACCATATTATCATGCTCACATTAAAATGCCTAGAAGTAGTTATCCTGAGCCTACTTTCTCTCATAGATTATTTCTGGTCATTTTCAGGATAAAGCATTGAGGGGGATGAATGCGAAACTCTTCCCCTTACTAAAGGCACCTCTACAGAGGTAATAGTGGGTTAAATGTTCAGCTGGCTGCCCGCGAATGTTAAATATCTTGGTGTTCTGGTCAACCGTGGCTTGATGGTTATGAGGATTGACAATCTACAACCACTGCTGACCAAAACTGATTATCACTTTGCCCTTTGGTCCGCATTACCAGTGTCCCTACAGGGACAAGTCCAGTTCATCAAAAGTTTAGTGGGCCCCAGATGTGTTTGTCTATTGGGAATGTTGCCTATGCTGATCCCGGTCTCAACACTGTGGGTTATTAATGACAGTATTAAGACTTTTGTATCTGACTTCCCCGATTTTCTCATATGTACCATATGAGTGGATACATGGGCCTAGTCTCTGGTCTGTATGATACACTGTTCTGACCAATGTACTCGGATGAGGTGTTGCCAGACTCTAGGGCTCATTGGCAGACTATACTCGATGTCGATTTATTGGACGATGACTAGACGTCACTACTCACCACACATGTCAAGGGTCTGTGAGAGGCACACTTAAATTGCTTGCACCCGAGAAGTCTTCACAGGTAGTACTGGTCTTCATCCAAACTCTATATTGCTATTTTGAGTACAGATTGCCTTTGCTGGAAGTGTGGGACCTCAGGTTGTGATGTGTTTCATGTTCTTTGGTGTTGGTTTCAACTAATGATTAGTGCAACGGGATTTGGTGTGTGTTAGGCTCTACCAGCGGCTGTCAGTTCCTCTCCTTCACTTACCTAGTCACCCTCCATGGCACTATTTCACGTTGGCAATGGTGGATAGCCATGGCTCTTATCTGTAAATTTGCATTCTGCGTGAGAATGAGGCCTCCCACATTTTTGGGGAGTTACGGCACCTTACGCTCATTCATATATAATTTATGGATTAAGCAATCAGGTTTCAATGTAGCAGCGTACATGGGGCCCCTACTTGAGTTTTATGCTGACTTTGCACAATAGTAAAGCAATCCTTGGACTCCCCCGCACCCTACTGGACTCTTTCCCACCACTATACATCCCCTGACGTCCTGAGGCCTTCGCACACATATGCAGCTTTCAGCCATGGGGTTTTTCTATTAAGAGTTCAAAGAGATACTTGTTCCTGTCTGTCCTTATCTTTCCTTTTCTCGGAGATGGGATTCGTTACTAACTGATAATTATATGTGGGATAGAATGTTGCTTATTACTGACTGCTGAACGCCAGCTTGAACTGGGTGTCATGGAGGTCCTCGACATGTTCACTCTCCACACACCCTTCTGCTGCCCCACTATCCCACCCCCATCATTTGGGCCACTGGAATTATATGACGTGAGGACCAAATTATGCCGCAATGTGAATCAAATTATGCAACAAGAAAAGGCAAGTCATGCAGCACAATATGGCCCATTTTGTAATGTTTTTACTTCATTGTGTTGTCATTTGTACACATGTTAACATTTCTAGGAAAATATTTCACTTCATTTGTACCAATTTAACACCCTAATACAGCAATAGGCAGCTGGAAGATGGCTAGTCATCCTTTGCAACGGGCCCTCCATTGCTCTGTAATAGATGTGGCTGCTTTTTTAAGTAACTTTTGATCTATTTGAATTAGTATGTTTTTTTTTTTAAATCTGCAAATGATGCTGCAGATGATGAATTATGTGGCAAAGTTGTAGTGGCATAGAGTGGTGTATAGTGGAGTGGCATTGAGTGGAGCAACATAGAGTGAAGTGACGTAGATTGGAGGGTCATAGAGTGAAGTGGTGTAGAGTGGAGTGGCATAGAGTGGAGTAGAGTTCTGTAGAGTGAGGTGGAGTGTGGTAGAGTGAAGTGTTATAGAGTGGAGTAGAGTGGAATGGCATACAGGGAATTGTGTAGAGTGGAGTAGAGTAGTGTGGAGTAGAGCACATAAGGGAATTGTGCAGAGTGGAGTAGAGTGTCGTAGATTGGAGTGGCATAGAGTGGCGTAAAGTGTAGAAATGTGGCAGAGTGGAGTAGAGTGTTTTAAAGTGAAGGGTCATAGAGTGGAGGGGGCAGAGTTTTGTGGAGTGGATTGTCATGGAGTGGAGTGTCGTCAAATAGAGTGGAATGGAGAGTCTTGGAGTGGAGGATTGCAGAATGGAGTGGAGGGTTGTAGAGTGAAGAGGCATAGGGGCTTATTTACAAGCCCCTTGGCCACCCGTATGTCACTTTTCCCATGTTAAAAATTACGCAAAAATGGTGCAAGAGGGTTGTAAATGAGCCCCCAAGAGTGGAGGGCCATAGTGTGGAGTAAAGTGTCGTAGAGAAGAGTGGAGTGGCAAAGAGTGGAGTGGTGTGGCATAGATTGTAGTGGCATAGAGTGAAGTAAAGTGTTGTAGGGTGAAGTGTTGTGTAGTGGCACAGAATGGAGTAAGGTGATGTAGTGTGGAGTGGCGTAGAGTGTTGTAGAGTTGAGTGTCGTGGAGTGGTGTACAGTGGAGTGCCATAGAGTGGCATCGAGTGGAGTAGAGCGTCGTACAGTGAAGTGTCAGCGAGTGGAGTGGGCTAGAGGTGAGTAGATTGCTGTAGAGTGGAGTGTCATAGAGTGGCATAACGTAGAGTGGAGTGTCATAGATTGGAGTGCCCTAGAGTGGAGTGGAGTGGGGTAGCGTAGAGTAAAGTGTCATACATTTTAGTGTCACACAGCATAGAGTGGCACAGAGAGGAGTAAAGTGGCGTGGAGTGTAAGAGTGGAAAGTTATAGATTGGAGTGTCATAGAGTGAAGTAGAGTTGCCTAGAGTGAAGTGTCATAGAGTGTTGTTGAGTAGATTGGCGTAGAATTGCATAGAGTGGAGTAGAGTGTAATAGATTGGAGTGGTGTAGGGAGGAGGAGGAGAATTGCATAGCATAGATAGGAGTAAAGTATCATAGAGTGTATAAGAGTCGAGTGGCAAAGAGTGGAGTGCTGTAGAGTGGAGTGGAGTAGAATAGAGCGGTATAGAGTTGAGTGGAGTACAGTGTCATATAGTGGAATGGTCTAGCCTGGAGTGGCATAGAATGGAGAAAAGTGGGATGAAGTTTTGTTGAGTAGAGTGGCATAGAGTGTCAAGTGGAATATCGTAGAGTGGAGTGTCGTAGAGTGAAATGGCATAGAGTGAAGTGTCATAAAGTGGAGTGTTGTAGAGTGAAGTGGGATAAAGTACAGTGGTGTGGAGTGCTGTGGTGTGAAGTGCTGTATAGTGGATTGTTGTAGACTGGAGAGTTGTTGCGTTTTATTCATTTACATTTTATGCCTTTTTTAATATCAGATCAGGACTATTGTTGATGGACAATATACTTCTAATAAGGCATTTATGTATTTTTTGAGACTGAGTCACTGATTCTATGATACTTCCATTTCCATCATATTGACACTAAACATTACAAAAATTAGTTTCTTAAGAAGAGCTACATGCATTTACACTTAGTTTAGACATATGTTTTAAATGAATTGATTGAAATTAAAATAATTCACAATACTTATCAGTTGTGCTATTATTGATTATTTGCTGCAACTGAAAGAAAAATTATTTATACATGACTTTTATTCTCCTCCACAGAAAGTGCATTTTTGCACCATGTATCATAGACTTATTGATTAGGAGGGGTTACTAACCAGGTGGATACCAGCAGTGCATGGCCACTGGGCTTATCCCTCTCTTTCCGTTTAACCCATTGTATGAAGGCACATTCCGACTGAGGTTGCTGTGGATAGGAAAGGGCCTGCGATGACAGAGGGCAATGCATGGCAACGGAAGCCCCTAGGGTGGGGGTGGGATGGGGAGTGGGCAGTCATTTTCTTTGAGCAGGTGTCGGGCTGAGATACATTACTTCTGGCAAAAAGTTGTCAGAGAGCCAGGTGAGTGGAGTGGGTTGGCAGCTGTGATTTTGCTCCACCAACCTTTAAAAGTTTGGGTCAAGGAGGAGGCACCCACTTTTGCTGGTGACCCACAGCCTGTCAGTCCTCATCCCTGGTGCTCTTCCAACTTAAAGCTGTTGGAGGCAAGGCTGAAACTGGGAGTAAGTCTTGCACGAAACATGGTCAACTACTGTAACTGCGACACCCTCTCATAGAAAATAATTGAGGCAGCGATTTAAAATATAACCCCATAGTAAATAATTCTAAAATAAATTAGTTTATTTAGACTTTTTATGAATACATTTGTATTTAATTGAATGTTAAAAAATTACATATAAATAAAAAATATTAATTTTATTATAAAATATTTGAATAACTATAATTTAAAAGAGAAAACATCTTAAAATTACATATTTAAAAAAGAATTTGAGTTTAATATATTTAAAGTCACTAAATATGTAATTAGAAATTAAGTTAGAAAGTGCTGTAACCTTTTTTGAATTTGTTCTGTATTTAAAATAATTATACAAAATGTTTTTCACTAATATTTAGCAAAGAAATATGTTTACTATTTTTAGAAAAGTTTAATAAACTTTTTTAATTTGTCCCTAGCATTGTCCATGCTGCTGACCCACATCCTCCTTCTGCCTGTCGGTCCTCACTACCTGTTTTTGAAAATCTAATAGTAGAATTTTTCCAATTTTAAATTTGCCTCAACCCTGTTTCAGGTGGTGGAGGCCTGTAAGTCTACATTTTGTACTAAATGTACATTTGAAAATACTTTGTACTAAATTTACATTTAGAAATGCTGAATAACCAAAAGAAGTAACATTACTACCAAGGGGCCTATCCACAGACTATTTTGTTCTATGTTTGGGAGTACTGCAATAGTACTACACACGTACTACAAAATGCTATTCACTAACCCAAATACAGTGGTGTCTGCTTCCGTGTCTGCCACTCCTGCAGAGATCTCTGCGTTTGTACGTATTCATTTAGCAGTAAATGTGGAAAGGACGGAGTGGCTGAAGGGTTACGGGAGGAATAAGTCATGGCTAAGGAAGGGCTACGGAAGGGCTTAAGGGAGGGGCATGCACATACCCACAAAACAGTAAGCCCATTCCCTATTCACAAACTGCACTCCTAAAGTTACTTTGGCTAAAAGGACCCAAAACAGTAGTAAATATACTCCAGCTTAGACCTGGAGTAAATCTAGCACCACAAATGGCCAACCACTGATACTGCAATATCCTCCCATGGAAAATATTGGAGACAGGGACTTAAAATAATTCCCCCATAGAAATCCATGTTAAAATAAATCAATGTATTGAGACACTTTACAAATATATATATAAATTAAATTCAATTAAATGTTAAACAGTAGATGCCCATAATATATATTTATTTAATTGTAAAATATTTTTGTTTTTTTTGTATAAATAATTGTAACTTTAATATTGTATTTTTTTTTTTAATGAATTCAATACATACCCCTCCATAATTTTTAATACAGAGTAGATATATAGATGTTAGTTTCATTTCTCAAGAAGTCCCCACTGGGCAATACCAGCGAGAGACTTCGGTGATGACTAATAATGCCCCTCCCGCCCTTCCAGGATACACTAGGAGCCACCAACACCGAGACAGCATGAACCACAAATACAGCCACTGCTATCTGTGTGAACACACTGCGTGCTAGAGTAAACTGCGCAATGCCAGCATAGAGAGCATGCTTGCCTATAAAATGATACTGCCATTTATAGGAACACTGCCTACAAGGTTACCCTGGGCCTTGCCAGGGCAGAGAGCATCGGCCACAAATATTGACACTTTTACGTGGGCCGGGTCCTGCGGTGCTCAGCACCAGCAGTTCTAAAAAGCAGGTGCTGAAATGGGTCCCTATCGGGTTCTCCATTTTTGCCCCCACCATCAGGGTGAAAATAAAATCTTAACTCTGCAGCAGTACCACCCTCCACTTCCTTTGATGTGGCTCCAAAGAGACCAGTTATAGTTATTTCAGTCTCATCATTTCAGAATGGAAGCATTTTCAATATTATATACAACGAAGCCATAGTTGTTGCCTATTTATCTTATGCAACTAACAATCATTGGCAAAGCCAATAGTGCTGGCTTATTGTAGATGTAATGTTACTTGTTGTATTATATATCTGGATGCAGTGATAGAAGCAGCAAAATACCAGAGGGACGGAACACTATGGTAAGCATACATTTTTAGCTTGGGTGCTTTTAAGCCACGCCCTTAATCACATCGGCCACGCCCCTTTGAGAGACCTCCAATTTTTTCTCCGCCTTAAAGCCCTGCTTTTACCGATTTAAACACCCGGCCGGCCAACCTACAGGGGGCACTACCAGCCTAGAGGCAACGTCTAACCTTATACTGGTATTAATGACCTCAAGAATAGACTTCCGGCCACGTACGCCGATCAATGCCAAACTCAAAGAAGACGTCTGCCACTCATATTGGCAATGCTCGCTCCTCGGAACACACAGCGTTGCATGGTACAACTGGCCCTGCGCGCGCCTGTGAGGAGCCTGCTATAGTCTGACACCGGCGGCCTCGTGGACACCGCGCATGTCGCAGTGAAAGATGTTTCAAAGGGGTGTCACAGGGCTGAAACGCCGATGGAGATCACATTTCTGGCTGAATATAAGAAGCGATATCCGCATGACCCCCCTTTGGAGGCTCAGAGTTGTTTCTAAGGCTCCATCAACCTTTAGCAACGTTCACATCGCGATTATAAAAACATTTACGGTGTACTCTAATGTAATTAACCTTTCAAAGACGATGTTATTTATTTATTTATTGTCACTTACCTGATAACTCTGAATAAATACTGCACAATAAAGCAGCTTTTTCAGGTTTCTTGCCCGAATCTTAATTTTAAGGCACACGCAGAGTATCTTTTTTACTTTTATTTTGCCTAGCCAGCGTAGAAAACCATGCTCGACACTGTTAAATGTTCCTTTTTCCCTCGACATTGTAACAAGAGTTGAAAAAACACCGTGCGAGGGGCCTGCAGCCGCGTCGAGCACCCCATTTTTTTTTTTGCATTATTTACACTCCAAGCTCCAAGACTTGGCTCACTGCCCATGGCAAAGAGTAAAATATGTTTTTTTTCAGCGTCTACATTCGTGTTTTAAGGCCTGCTTGTGCTCAACTGCAGTCCAGGCAGCCAGTATTATCTCGAATGCACCGTATCATTCACACCAGCTCACTAACTCTTTCACAAGCTTCCACAGTCCCTCACAGAGCGTAATCCAGATTGGAAATATCACGCAGAGATTGGTTCCCACACTATTATGGTTTTATACAATTCTTTATTAAAATACGTATATGTATGAAAGCGTCTCATTTGCTATATAAAAAAAGCTGCAGTTCAACATTCCAAGCAAGCAAATTATTTTGTCGAATTCAAACACTGACGATCCCTACGTGCCCAGCACGTGGTCGACGTGAGACGGGCTGTGCGCGCGATTCTATTTCACTCCCTCAAAGTACAAATTAATTTATGTGCACCTATGTGTATAAACCCTGTTTTTGTTTATTCCCCTTTTCTGGATCACCACCAATTAAGTAGCGAGATAGCGCAATTGACCCTCAAGGATTCAGCCAATATCTTCATCATGTTTACATTTTCCACGGGCAATAACTTTTAAGTTTTTATTTGTAACCAACCTACCCTAAGCTTATCCAAGCCGTGTTTGTACACCCAAGGATGTTCATGCTGAGTCTGGTAAAGGTCGGACAAAGGAAACATTTTGCAGTGAATTATAAAATATGTGTTTTGGGTTTTGAAATGTCCATATACAATATATACTGAGACTTCGCAAACACCTTCCACAATAGAGCTTGTTGTTTCTAAACGGGCAGGCATCCAGAGGTTGTTCAAATTAGTTTCATAGTTTGTGAGTATAGTATTTATGTTCCGCAAAACTGTATTTATATTCTAAGTAAAATAAGAAAAAATATATACAATTATTATAGTAACAGAATCGAATTGTCTACAGCACAGAATTTCCAACAAGGAGAATACACGAAAATAATTAATAAAACGTGAATTTTGAAACAAATTTCCTGTGAGAAATGTTCCCAATTTACGAAAATATGTGCAATGTAAAGTATTACAACGGTTAAAGAACATTTAATAATATAACGAAGATGTATGAGTTAAAGTAAATTCTATCGAATTTAATCGATAATGTGCTAGAAGGAGGAACATTGAAAAACACAAAAGGGGAGGGAAATTAGGAAAGGAAATCACCAAAAAAGGAATATATAACTGCTTTTACAAATAAAGACAGTATTGCATTCAAGTGCAATGCATTATAAATAGTAGGATATAATTGATCGACAATGTATTATTCTAAGGTTATATATAATTACCGATGCTTAGGAATCTCAAATGTAAATAGTTTTGAAACTGTTTTCTTGTGATGTTTAGACAGAAAGTGATGTTGGGGAATCCCTAACAAATATGTCTTGATCTTATCATTAATTTTACTCACAGGCTGTACCAACTCAAAGAAACAAGGTTCCACCAAGAATACTAAAAGAGACATTCATGTTTTTGAGTACTTATGCAACAAGAAGTAATTTGTTGAAAATCATCTGAAATTAATAAATAACTTTGAGGCATATTATCTACAGTCCGCAATAAATATCGCAAAGTGCGCTTAGCGCGATTTTAATTATATGAGGCTATCGCTGGATTTCATGGCCGTGTCAGCGGCGTATTAGCAACGCTTAGCTGACAGGCGATGTGAAATCCTGCGATAGACTGCGATAATGAACATTAGCGTGTGAAATCCTGCGATGATTTCACAGCGCTAATGTCAAACTTGGTAATAGGGGAGTGTGGACTTAACCGTACAATCCACCCCCCATAGGCATTAATGGCAAGTCAGGTTTTATTTAGGCAATAGAATATTACGATGATGGGGGCTTCTTTCTCATCCCTTCGCTGTTCAGGGGCAGCGTTGATAATACCGCGATGTAGGTTTTGCTGGCATTGCACTGTTTGTCCTAGGAGGGAACGCCTACTATTCATCTCATTAGCGATGTATATCGCTAGGATGCGTGGCGTTAGTAATTCGGCTGCTAACATGTGCTGATGCATGTTAGCGCCGCCTTGGTAATGGGGCGATGGGATTATCGCCACTTTAGCGGCTAAAAGTGCCGCTAAAGCGGCAGAACTGCCGTTGATAATATGCCCCTTCTAACAGCTAATATCCGGAAGGACATTAACTGAGGAAAAAACAATGTTTATATTTTGGCAAATTTAAATCAAGTATTTCTTAGCTTTTTATTTATGTATTTCCCCAAAACTATGAACCTGTTTCACACTAGAGGAATATGTGTATTGTATTATGGTATATCTTTTTTTTTGCAGGATTAGACTGACCTAAAGGGCAATCTGGCAGCGCCAGAAGGGCTGGTCTGATAGATTAAGGTGTGAGTCAATTCTTGTATTTTTGTGGACTGTTTTATGGCCTGGCGGGCCATTTTTTTACTGTTTATTTCCCTGATATTAACACAAACATTGTTACAGCAAGCACAAATGCATGATGTCTTCCATACCTTGCAAAACCCCTATATATTGCGACTTTAAACTCAAAACTGCCCGATCTGCAAATCAGGGATACTTTTTCAGCTATTGTATTCACTAATAGGGTCCGCTTTTATTTTCGTGCCCAAGCCTACTTTATTTCCCAGCTTGCCTCTTTTTCTATGTATGAATTTCCTACATACCATTACTTTTGCAAAGTTTGTGATGAGTTAAATTATGTCTATTATACAGAAAATGAAAGCCAGAGTTAGAGAAGAAAATTTGGAAATGTTATACAATCTGAGCAACTATTGTCTAAACATTGTTAATCAGCATACTTATTTCCTCATCTAAATCCAATAAAAATTCTATGTTTGTTTGCTCGCTATTATTCAATGGCCTACAAAACTCAATATAAACTGTAACATATTATGGAACATGCACACACAGAACAAAGTTTCAAAGGCAAGGAGAAGGTGAAAAATCTCTTCTCAGTAATAATAATCAATAGAGTGGAACACTGAGTTTTTTTAGGAGCAAGTATTTGAGTAATGCGGATTAGATATATGCTAAATATATAGTTCATCAAATAAAATAGTGACTTTATCTTACAAAAATGCACGTACCTATATCGATCTATGTCTATATATAATTGTGTGTATATATATATATATATATATATATATATATTACCTACTGGCGGTCGCCAGTAGGTAGTTATAGTTAGGACCACGTTTCCATAGGAAATCCGCAACATTCTATTTTGAATAACTTTGGCGCCGGTCGACGAATCCTCGCGAATTTTTCAAAATAGGTGGGGCGCTACGCTCCGCTCCTACCCTGAAAGTCTCGGGGGGATTCGTCAAGCGGGGGCTGAGATAAAAGGGGGGTCCCAAAACGCGTTTTTCCCATGCATTTTTCCATAGGACCTTTAGACACAGCTACAGCCCGAACGGCTGAACAGAATTACTAGAAATTTGGCAGAGAGGTAGTCCTCAGGTCAAGGAAGTGCCTTTTGTAGGTTTGGTGTAAATCTGTTCAGTAGATTCTGAGAAAATAGCCTTTAAATCAATATATATATCTGAGCCAGCTTACGGTGCGCTTACGGTACGCTTACCGTACGCGTACGGTGGCGTGCGCGAGCGCGATTCTGATTGGCTCTTAGATCTTAGTAAACATTCGAATCGGCCGAAACCAGGAAGCGGTGGCCGCCATTTTCTCTCTCGCACTGAGAGTGTGGAATAAAATACAAAGCACAAAAACATGTAAAGGGGCTGTTTGGACAGCTCCAAAACACCTAGCCTTATTGTGGGAGTCCCCAATGATCCCCCAAGGCCAAAAACCGAATTTTTATTTTTTTGCTAATTTAGCCGATTACGCTTACCGTACGCGTACGGTAAAAAAATATTAAAAAAAAAAATTATCCACACTCTCCCCACCCCGTGTGCAAATGGTGCCCGAAGGGCACCCTTTGTGCATGGCTTATAAGAGATGTGAAAAATTTAAATATTACCTTTCAAAACGAAGTGCATCATATGTCCTGCATGTGCGCACGGTGCGCGAAGCGCATCGTGCGTACATGGCCCATCTAGCGTAACGTGGGCACGCGGTGCGCGTAGCGCACCGCGTGCCCACCGTGCGTGCACGGCACTAACTGCGTAAAGTGGGCGCGCGGTGCGCGAAGCGCACCGCGTGCTCACTGTGCGCGCACGGTGCGCGAAGCGTACCGTGCGCGCATGGAACGAACTGCGTTAAGTGGGCGCGCACGCCACGAATGGCGTAAAGTAACTTAGCATTTAAAAAACCGTACAAATTCACTGAAAAAACCATAGGTTTCACACACGTTATAGTTAGGAATTAGCATTTAAAAAACCTTGCAAATTCACTGAAAAAACCATAGGTTTCACACATGTTATAGTTAGCGGAAATTTTACTGATAAAAAACCAATGAAATTCCCCCGTTATAGTTAGTGCAGACAACTATAACTCACGCGACCGCAATCTTCTGCTGATGACATATGTGTCTTTATGAAAAAAAAATATTTGTAATATATGTATAGCTAAAAATGTATGGAAGAAGACATGGGCAAATAAGTGTCTAAATACAGTATTAGCATCAGCAGAGGATTGCGGTCGCGTGAGTTATAGTTGCCTGCACTAACTATAACGGGGGAATTTCATTGGTTTTTTATCAGTAAAATTTCCGCTAACTATAACATGTGTGAAACCTATGGTTTTTTCAGTGAACATATATATATGTGTGTGTGTGTGTGTGTACAATATCTATATATCTATTTACACACACACACATACAAACTCATATTTTCAAAATACAGTTCTGTGCTTAATCCTATTTAGATTACTATAGCAAATGGAGGAAGAAGACAAAAGTTAAAAGAGTATTACTAAAGAAAGCATGAATATATTTGGGAAAGCTCAATTTGAAAACATAAGGCCCATTAGTCATGTGTATGATTTTTGGGTGAATCAACCCTGTAAGGCTATCTTCAGAACCTTATACCCAATAATACCACTCTCTCAAACAATGGTAGCATGATAAGATTAAAGAGCAAATAATGTAATCCTACCTTCACCTTCAGTTTTCCTTCATTTAAAAATAAATGGCTTACAGTTATCTCATTCTATAAAAACATTAGGTAAAATAGGTAGAATAGTTTGAAAGTAGCAATTGGGTAATCACAATCAAAGCACGGACAATATACGATTAAAAACATAATTAATTCAGTTTCAAACTGCTCTACCACGCGAGAAGCAATAGAGATTATGGTTACATTAGAGGTTTTAATTTTCCTTAATATAAATAAATTTATTTTTAATGATGCCCTGAATATTATTGGAAAAGATGGACTAATAGGTTTAATTTCTTTGGGCTTCAGATACTACTATGAGGTGCTGCACTGATGTTTTCAAGCCGATTGCTGACTTCTGCGTTGCCATTTTTGGGCTGACCTTGCTTGACCGTCCATATTGCCTATTCACACTAGGGTATAACCCTGATGGCTGGCTCAAGGACAACTCTAGGAGATCAATTTCTAATGTTTACTTTTTTTTTATGTATGCACCCTAACTACCACTTATTAGGTTGAGACTACACACAACTAGTTGAGCAGTGGATAGTTTGATTGGGACCCTGATGAAAACCAGAGACCCTCACTTGAAGGCAGAAATCTGTTGATCCTAGGAAAAGAGAGAGGATTAACACCCTCATTGTCTGATAACGTTTTTAACCTTACCTCAGGAAACATAAATAATGTTTGTTCACTATCAAGTCATTATAACATTGTCACAGAAAGGATCTCCTTATAAAAGATCCTTTATAGGATCCCGCTCAAGCAATGTAAAATTGTCAGCTGAAAGAGGAGCAGACTCGAGGGTGAAGCATGGCACTTAAGTGGATGAGGTCCTCTTGGCCTTAAAACAGAAATCATATGGAAAATACTGTTCCATAAGGAATCCTTCAAATAAATAACTTTGATTTAGCAAGGGCTATTTTCTTTATCATCCCTGCCATTCCAACAAAATCAACATTTTTTTTTCTGATTTGATATAACATAGGTGCTCTTAGTAATGGCACAATGCAAGTGATGAAAGTGAATTAAAAAAATGTCAATACAGTGCGCACACAACATATATAATAATCGTAACCATCAGGACATGATTTTTGTGCAATCCAAGGAAATGAATATCCAGGATTTCCTGGCATCCCACATCATATGAGAAATGGTTATGATTAACAAGTCGACATTTCGTTCCTTTACAAGGATTCCTACTGGGTCTCCCTCAGGACAAAACAAAATCAGTAGTGACCTGAAAATGATATAGGAACTGTCAGAGCCCATATTAAATATGGTAAGGTCACAGTGGAACGCATGTAAGGTCGCCTCACGTGACCAAAGGATCCTGGAGGAGTCATTAAATATCCAGAGACCCAGGATGGGAGATGTCCTAAAAACTGTGAATTATGGAAAGAAACCTCAATGGTACTGGAAACGAACTTGTTCAGAATCTATACCAAGAAGACATAGATGAATGCAGTGTTGAATATGACAAATCCCCAAAGCAAATCTTAATCTGAAGACAATCACCCAAATTGAAATTTCAATCACCCAAATTGAAATACCTGCAACAGTACTGAAACAATGTGTGTGTGATAGAGACAATGTACCGACATGCATGGTAGTTCTGAAGACCGATCAGGATGCATTTTATCCATAAGGGCTCATGTTGTGAAGGAAAGATGTCACATTCACTGCATCCTACCAGCAGAAACAACTGGTTACCGAATTAAACTTTGAACTTTTGCCCAAAAGTAAAGAAAAGGAAAATGTGCATCCTAACAATATATGTTGCCTAGCTTTTTCGACCACCATTCTCAACATATTTAGTGAAATTCAAAACCAAACTGACAAAGCAGACTCAATTCTTATTCAAAAGACTCACTGTAGGATAAAATGCGTAAAGTATGTTAGCGACCATCCCAGACAAATGGGTAACACTTCAGAAAGAATGGAAGAAACTATTCATTAAGTTAGCGTGCCAGTGAAACCATCCAGAGCACCTCACAGCCATCACATAAGATAAGTCACTGAGAGATAAGACTCATGGTGTACTCATGTTAAACACTGACGAAGGGCTAAATACTAGACAGTGAATCTATTAGTCTAGCAGAGTTGTGTCAAGAGAAAATGCTGCCCTCTTGCATGCACAAAGTGACAAGTAAAAGGGAGGGGAACCAGTTCTTGTACAAAACAATACCGAACAAACGGTAAGGGGGGGCACATGGCCCACAAATCTTGTTAGGCCCTAGAGACCCCTTACCCCAGAGTCACTCTTTAAAAAAAAAGGAAGGGAGTGCATGTGGCCCCTCCTCGGGTGGATGTAGGTCCTGGGGACCTAATTCCCCGGGCCTGGTGTCATTTTGTAGGGGCAGGGGGCACGCGCCCCCCCCCCCCCGGGCCAATTTCAGAGCAGGGGATCCTGAGCTGTTTGTTTTTTAATTAAAAGGGAGGGTCCCTCCTCCCTGAGCCTTGTTGAGCCATGTGTATCCCATCCCCCTGGTTCATTTCTAAAAACAAAGTGTAGAGATCTGTCCAGCCTACCTCCCTGATCCTCTTTAGGTCCTGGGGACCCCATGCCCCAGGGCCGTAATTTGCTTTTTTAAGCGGAGATGGGTGGTGTGCCCCCCCCCTTGAGTCATTATCGACCCAGGGGACCCCATATCCAGGTCCATTTATTTCAATAACTGGGAGGGTGGCCATATGGCCCCCCTTCCAGAGTCTTATTAGTCACTGAAGACCCCATTCCCCAGGGCCACTCTTTTAAAAATAGGGGAGGGGGCACACATGCCCCCCTCTTTGGGCCGATTTCAGCACGTGGACCCCATACCCTGGGGCCTAGCATTATTTTGTAGGGGGATGGGGCATGCAACCCCTCTCCCCAGGCTGATTTTGGCACTGGGGATCCCATCCCCTAAGGCCTGGCAACCTTGTGCAGGCGGAGGGGAGCACATGACCCACTCCCACAGCTGATTTCATCCACGGGGACGCCATCCCCCGGTTTCTGATGACATTCTGCAGGAGGAAGAGGGCACGAGCCTCCCAACCCAGGTCGATTGTGGCCTTGGGACCCCATCCCTTGAGGTCTTAAATTTAAAGGTGGGGGTGCCCACCCAGAGCAACCACCATAGTGTTGTTGTTGTCCACGGGTGGAACCCTAAGGCCCCAGCCAGCTTTCCACATACAGCGGGAGCCGTCATTGCACCTACCCATAGGGAGCAGCTTCTAATGTTGCCCCCTGTGTGTGGGAGCTAGGGGGACAGGGTATCCATACCCTGCCTACATGTATCTTTATTTTTTTTTTTACTTCAGGGCAGGGTACCTAGTCCTTGAGTCTTGTAATGTCTGCCAGCAATTTCTTTTTCATGTTGCCTTATAGCCAATCAGAGAGCTCGATCTTGCGAGAGTCTGACTTCCACGGGAGCAAGATGGCCCAAGAGAAAAAAATGCCCCGTGGGCCAATCAGACGGCTCGATTTTTAAATTGGCACTTCCACAAGAGTCACTCAATACTTTCTTGACCCAACTGCCAAAATATACAATTATATTTTTCATTAAATATCTCAAAAACTACTGAACAGATTTACACCAAATCACAAAATGCACAATCTATGGGCAAAGATCTATCTTCCTGCCAAATTTTGTGTAATTCTGTATAGCAGTTTTTGCTGTAGTCATCTTAAAGAAGTCTATGGAAAATACATGGAGATTTTGTGTTTTGGGATCCCCCTTTCTTTTTGGCCCCCGCTTGACGAATAACCCTGAAACTATATATATATATATATATATATATATATATATATATATATATATTACCTACTGGTGGTCGCCAGTAGGTAGTTATAGTTAGGACCTAGTTACCATAGGAAAATCGTAACATTCTTTTCCCAATAACTTTGGCGCCGGTTGACGAATCTTCGCGAAATGTTCAAATCTGGTGGGGTGCTCTGGTCAGCTCCTATCCTGAAAGTTTGGGGGTGATTCGCCAAGCGGGGCCTGAGAAAAAAGGGGGTCCCAAAACGCATTTTCCCCATAGGAAATTTTAGACAGGGCTACAGCCCGAACTGCTGAACGGAATTACACCAAATTTGGCAAAAAGGTCGCCCTTGGTTCAGAAAGCGCCCTGTTTTTAAATGGTGTAAATCCGTTCAGTAGTTCATGAGAAATTCAAAAAATAGAGGTAAAAAAATCAATTTCCCATAGGAAACTTTAGACACAGTTATAGCAAAAACTGCTGAATTGAATTGCACAAAATTTGGCAAAAAGGTACTGTTTGGCTCAAAAAGCGTCCTTTTTAAAAATGGTGTAAATCCGTTCTTTAGTTTTTGAGAAATTAAGAAATAAAGATAGTAATATCTATGGCCGCGTAGGATCCGTGCACCCTCCCGATCATGAGCTTCATACTAATTGGCTGTCAACACTCCAAACCAGGAAGTGTTGGCAGCCATCTTGTGCCTCGGTAGAACCGAGGCACAACAAAACAGAAAAAGAAACGCGAAAAACAAGAAAAAGGGGCAGGGTAGAAACACCGTGACCCCCTAGGCCTGCTCAGGGGGTCCCACAAGGACCCCAGGGCCAAAAAAAGCATTTAAAATAAAAGAAAATCGTCGAGATTCGTGCACCCAGTGCAAATTTCGGGTGGAAAAAACAAACGAAGCCCGGGCTCCCGCACTTCATTTAATTAAGCCCCCGGGTGGGTCAGGGCCCGGGGGCAGTTAAAAAATGTGTGGGGTGCCCCAAGCCCCCCACACAGCCCCAGGGACCGCCACCCCTGGGGCTTTCATTAATTGTTTGCGGGGGGCACACAGGGCTTTATAAAAAAAAAAAAACCTGTGTGGGGGGACTCGAGCTCCCGCCCCGGGGACTGCCACCTCCCCGGGGCACTAATTATTCAAATTAGGGGGTCCGTTATGTGGAAATTTAGCTCGCAAACTGAACATTATCTGCGCCATCTTGCCTCTCCCCAGCGCCACGCACAACGAATGCACGGCCGCCATTTTAGGCACCCCGCTCTCTCCCCGCTCACTCTCGACCGCCAGCGTTTTCCCTTGGCGCTGCAAGCATCCCCCGCGCGCCGACCACCCCCGCTCTCTCATACAGGCCATAAACCCTCTCCTTCTGCGCGACCCTGCTACGGAACCACTTCCAACCGACAACCCATACATGGTCATGCCTCTCCTTTGATAACCCCCTTCCTCTGCGCCCCATTGTCTGAACTGGTCCCAGGCCATCACCTAGCCCTGCGGATGCAGTTTACTGCCCCTACTGTAAGGGAAACACCCCACATCAAAGGGATTACAGTAGATCAAAGCCCCTACCCCCTGAGACCCGGCCAGTTGCACACACCCCCGGGAATTAGCGGAATTCCCTGCTGCGCGATAGCCATCTCCCACTGCGGGTAGGGTGGGAACTTCTACTGTATCTATGTGTGGGATCGGATCTGAGCCGGGGCTTCAGGGGATGTTCTTTCAGGCATCAAGGGAATCTCAAGAATGTACTATATGTAATAAAGCAATAAACCAGTGTATAAGAGACCAGGTCTCAGAGATGCAGTTAGAGCACCTCGTGACGATACCTTGCTGTCTGATCTGATGTGTTCTGCTCCGACGGAATAAAACTTTGTTTCCTGCCTTCCAGTCTCCGGCGCCTGCCTCTTTTATTGGTAAATCATCGAGTGGTATGAGAGGCGATTACCGCCGGGCAAATACTTGAAAGATTATCGACTGAAACTGCCGCTACCATTTAACAATTGGCGTCCCAAACGTGGGGCCCATCAGCGACACGTGGATCCAGTGGGAGAGGTCCCGACGACAGAGTGAACGACTGCAACGATCGGGAGAGCTCCTGCCCAATAGACCCTCGTCTGGCAGCCGATCATCCGAACTTCACTGGTTCCGAGCAGACCTCTCTCGAGTGATCTACGGTCCTGACTGGGAACCATCAGGAGTGCCGCGGCAAATACGGAGAATAGAGGACGATCGGGCGCTGGAGGCGGAAGACGAGAAACTGTCCACGCGGTCCGGGTAAGGTCGTGAAATACGACAAAAGTGCGAAATAATTGATTGATTGTTTGAATACTAGTATTGCTCATTGATTGTTCTTTTTGAGATATTCGCTGTCTACAAACGGGGAGGAGTAGGAATACTTTCTCTCTCTCCCTTTGCAGATAGTGAAGGGTAGGTAACGCAGACTTTTGTCCCCGTTGAAACCCGTCGTGCCTATCTTTATCTCCCCATTGATTGATTGTCCGAACATTGATTGTTTTGAAGAATAGTACTTTTTGAGATATTCTCTGTTTGCAAATAACGTAGAATAGGAATATTCTGTCTAGTCTTTGCAAATAGTGAAGGGTAGGTAACGCAGACTTTTGTCCCCGTTGAAACCCGTCGTGCCTATCTTTATCTCCCCATTGATTGATTGATTGATTGTCCGAACACTAGTTGTTCGATATTGGTTCTTTGGAGGTATTCTCTGCTTACAAATAACGAAGAATAGAGATATTCTGTCTAGTCTTTGCAAGCAGTGAAAAGATAGGTAGTGCTGACTTTTGTCCCCGTTGAAACCCGTCATGCCTATCTTCTCCCCACTGATTGGTGGTTGGTTCTGCCCGGACCGCTTATTAGAGGTGAACCATCCGGCTCCACTGGAAGGCACCCCTAATAAGGACATGTTCACTAAATATGGACTAGTCGCCGTAGCTTATAGCAAGCTGTGGCATAAATATACCAAGAAGGACCCCGAAAGTCAGTGGCCACTGATGGGATCCTTCGACGACCATAAGATAGAAGCGCTAGAAATAGCTCTGCGTAGCAATAAGACGACGCCTACTATGCTTGACAGTATCGGCATGTGGCGCAAAGAAGCAACGCAACGGAAAAAGAGGGAAGAAGTAAAAGCAGAAAAGGAATTACGAAAGGCAGCTCACCTTGCCGCTAAAAAGTTAGAAGAAGACATAAAAGAGAGAAGGGAAACTAAACTAAGACAGGAGCCCGAAACCTCAGGCCAGTACGCTGTTAGGACCCCTTCTCTGCTCTACCCTGTATTGTCCTCCAAGCAGCAAACGAATGACGAATTACTGTTAGGTCCCCCGACCATTTACATGCCCCCTCCGTATGCACCCTCCCAATCGGTAGTGCAACACCCACAACCCCCGAACACGAGCGAAAGCAGTACAAGGGCCTCGACCCTCACGGCCTCCGCGCCGACTGAGCCTCTTGTGCCGAACCCAACGTCGACTACAACGCTAGACGACCATGAGATAGGAAAGAAAGAGTCCACCAGAATGAATCGATTAGCTAAGGATGAGCGAACAGGAATCGACAAGATAGTAAAGGCACTGGTAGGATCCTTTTTGACCTTACAAAAACTAAAATAACGCTAGGAGTTAGCCCTTTGTGGGACATATGAAACCAAGGGAAGGAGTCAAGCTCACGGTCGAGACGACCACGAGGTAGCCCGACTCCAATACTCTCGCTACCTAAACATGTCCGCCCTACTGCCCACCCCGCCCAATAAGCATGACAAAATCCCGCACAAACGGAAGCCTGCTGACACCCACCCTCGACGTCACCGAACTAGGGCTAGCTCGCGCACAATTGGGCTATGTTATTTTTCCGATTGCACAGTCACCTCCTGGTGCTCGTCATCTGACTACAAATATGTACAAACACTCCAACGAAGTAATGTAGTTATAACATTTTAATAACTTATAAGATATAACAAACACACCAACAGGGTAAACAGGTTAAAACACGTTTTAAAACAACTATTTACATGACGGTCTACTGCAACCTCCATCCCAAAGCCTTAACGTCCACGTGACACCGTCCTCGCCTCTCCTTCCTCGAAATTGCAACATTGGCCTGTTTTGGGCGGTCCCTCTTAGTTGACTTTGGGCTATAAAAACCATGCAAAAATCCATTGACATCAGTGGCGAGCGATTGTGCGAATAGGCCGGAGGCTATACGAAGCGCCGAAGTTCTGGCAACACCAAGGCGGAGCCCGCCACGCTGTGCGGACCTTCCCGTTTTCTTTCTTTCTTCAATTATGGCTGCTGCCCTGGCGGGGGGAGGCGACGCGGACGGACCTCCCCCACCTCCCCAGGTGGAGGCTTGCCAGGCACCCCAACCGCCTTTAACTCTCCGGCCAGCTAAGCTGCACCCAACCGTCTTTCACTCACCGGCCAGCTAAGCTGCACCCAGCCATCTTTTTCATCGGCCTGCTGAATTTCACCCTGGCACGCTGTGCGGGTCTTCCCAGTCACTTCTTCCTTCAATAACGGAGGGTGCCCTGGCGGGGGGAGGCGACGCGGACGGACCTCCCCCACCTCCCCAGGTGGAGGCTCGCCAGCAGATGAGGGCACCCCAAACCACACCTTTCACACGTCGGCCAGCTGAGTTGCGCCCTGCCACTTCATTCGCCGTTCGGCTGAGCCGGCACCCCTGCACGCGGCCGCCAGGCAACCACCCAAGCACCGGGTTCACCAGGACTGCCGCTAGCGCCCGACGTGAGGAGTGGGCCCCCGCAGCAAGGTAATCGGGGACCCACCCCGGTGGTGTTACCATCCAAACTGCTGTCGTCACTGCTACTGGAATCACCCCGGTGGCAGCACCACCCGAACTGCTGCTGTTACTGCTGCTGGCTCCTCTCCGGTGACTGTACCGAAGAGCTGCTGCTACTGCTGCCCTTGAACTCCGGCGGTCGACCCCTCCGGTTCCAGGCCTGGCCCACCGTGAGACAATTCTGGACTCGAAAGCTTGTTTGCTAGGGCATGGGCCCCACCCTTGACAGAACGCTCCCCTCAGCCTTGCAGAATTGGTTGGAGTCATTTGACGTTCGACTCCTGCGGACTTCCGGTAAGGACAAAACCACCGCCATTGCTCTTTTTGCCCCCGGGCGGCAGCCACCTTGCCTCCGCTTGATACAGTGAGACAGTAAAACGTCGGCGGAAGAACCCGCCTGCTGCCCCGCCCTAAGAACAAACCGTGGCATTGCTACAAGGTTGCAGTGACGCAAAGTTGACGCTAACGAAAGTTCTCGAACTACCGAAAGGGATTCTGGTTCAACTGCTAATTCATGGAAAGACTTAGACTGTGCACTGGCCCGACCCCGCCCTAAGATGGCGCTGATGTAGGAGTAGCCTACAACTCCTTGTGGCGTTCCAGTCACGTGACATTCGTGTTAAAAAGAGATATATATACATGTATGCGATGCTTTCACACATGGCGGTGGGGGAGAGGGGGGAACCGATTTTTATGTTAATCCAGTGTTGCTCATGTTGCTCGACGCCTCTCACACAGTGGCCGGTCTGTGGCGGCTGTAGGCCCGTATTTCCATACTGACATTGTTTTAAATAAAGGGCTTCTTAAAAAGGAATTACGAACTCAGTGTCATGACTAATCATCTAGGTTGTTGAAGGTTTTTCTTTTGAATAAATGATTGTTACTCCTAAGCGAAAGCATACAGATAATACAGACACCATTTGCCTAAAAATCTTTTTGTTTAACGGAATTTGTACCCATCACGCCTGCCCTTTTTCCAAGAATTGTCAAATCAATAATGAACTATAACTTAAGGTATATGTCGCATGCAAGGTACGGTATCCTGCACCATAATACACGACCAATTGAGAAATACATGCACGACCAGGGAACGCGAATTTAGGAGATGAATGAACTAGAGCATCTTTGCCTCAAACTAAAGAATAATGGGTCCGTGGTATTACCCAACCCTGCGGCTAGCCTGGTACATGGTAGGTAGAACCTTTCGTGTCTGCGCGCGCTGGGGTATTTTGAATACTGCACCTCCCCTCCCCTCTTATTTCCCCTCTATAGGTCACGACGAAGTTCCGACTGAAGAGTGGAGTGGACATGGACCGCACCAAGTTCAACATCAGGGAAAACATAGACAAACGTTGTGAGATAGTGTGTAAAATTACAGACCACCATTTGAGAACATGAAAAACTGTATGATATGATTGTGCGTGTGTACTACGATTATACGATATGAATGTGTATGCATTTCATGTTCGGATCACTTGAAGAGAGCGTCATTGTATGATTGAAGTGTGCGTCCACCGATCAAAGGGAGGAGAATAAAGGGTCAGACAACCCATAAGATGAACTACAAAATACTGAAGGTACGCAGCATGCGTAGGAATAGAGGACAGGAAAGGAGAGGTCCCCGTGCTCGACGCAGCCCTGAGTCTCCGTCTTGACGCATGTACTGTCACACCCTATCCGGCATTTGTGTGTACGTGATCACCGAATTTATGTCTTTTCCCCGCTTGTGTTTTCTTACATGGAACAGACCCATGCTACTCCATGTTGTGTGTGCACCAAGTGACCTATTATCTCTCTCCCTCTCTCTCTCTCTCTCTCTCTCTCTCTCTCTCTCTCTCTCTCTCTCTCTCTCTCTCTCTCTCTCTCTCTCTCTCTCTCTCTCTCTCTCTCTCTCTCTCTCTCTCTCTCCCCCTCCCTCGCAAAAGGCTCTTTCTTGCCCTCTTTCTTCTTGAATAAATTAACGACATACACCTCTTTGGTAAGTGTATAATTGGCCTGAACACAGTGGTGTTCGAACAAATTGATAGAAACAAAAACGATCACACTTTACCACGTTACTACCTCTCCTTTTTACAAACATTAAGCCTAATCGGCTGAGAAGGAAAGGACAGGTAAGACGACTGATGTCTCCCAACCTGACCCACAACACGGGGACTATATGTCAGTGGTTTTTGTTCTTAAAGGACACCATCTCCACCACCCAGAATTACCCCTGACCAATTGGCCCGGAATAAAATGTCTAAAGCACCCTGTTCTCCCAAAGATAACTCCAGCCCTATACTAGCCGTCTCAGAGTATCCCGAACAAAACAGCTGATGGCCCCTGTTTTAAACTGATAAAGGGTCACCTACTGTATGAAAAGGATACTCGTGAACGCATGACCATAGCACCTCGCACTTACGGGTATTACCAAACCTTGCATTATAGGGCGCAGAAACTGACACCTAGAAGGCCAGACGATGGACAGGGACACCCACAGAACCCTGCACCACAGCAGTAATTAATAGATTAGTAACACGCACATTAACATCAGAGTTAATAGACACCAATCATATAGTAACAGATAAGAGCATTTCCGCAACTACTCAGTGGTTGGGAGAGAGAATGAAGTATGTAAATGTCTTCCCTGCCAAGATCTCTAAGACTTTCGTTTCTTATAACCTATTCAAGGATAACCTGCAGCCATCGGAAGAGAGGGGTCGGATGTGACGCACAGTCTGGCTGAGGATCATAAAACATCTATGACATCGACCAAGGGGGAAGCGACGAAGCAACAAGAGTGTGAGACGAGGCACCCTTATCAGAACGATGAGCGCGAAGGGCTACATCGAGGCCCCTGCTCACTGACCAGCGTGCCTGAAGTCTTAACCCGTCGGGCCCGATTGATGGGCCCAGTGCTGAAAAGATTCTGCTCTCCTTGGTCCGCATTTTTGATCTGATCCCATGCCACCCCATTCTCTCTTCCTCTTTCATTTGGACTATGACTTTGACCTACTACCGAGGAACAAAAGGCCGGCACCCTGTCTCAAAAGTACCTGTGGTGAACTGTGTTAAGGAACAGGACTATGATCAAAGAACAGTGAGTGGTCACACCCTGCCACGTGAAGAAATCGGATTTGAGCTGGACCTTAGTTCCACCGCCGGTGCTCAACAGTGCCAACGAAAGAAGAACAACAATGAGAGCTTACCAGTGATAGCTCTTTATAAACAAGGACACTGGAAAGAAGAACCCATGTCAAAGTTGAAAATCCTCTCCCAACCACCTTATTATATTAACTATCTTCTTATCAAGTTTTCATGATGTTGCATCAATCACTTCCGACTGTACACTGAGAAGTTAAGAAAATGTAACTTTGTATAGTAACATTCATACAACACCAGCCATGTACACAACTATACTGTAACTTTGAATGTACTTCCTCCTCGCCTGCTTCATCAAACTGTATGAGACAATGTACAAATGTGTCAGATTACTCCTGCCTACCCTAAAAACTCTGTATCTTTAAATGTGTGACGAACATTGACGATACTGTAACTGAAAGGCTAACAAAGGCGAATATTGGCCGGACAAGCTGGCGAGATATGTTAAAAGGGAGGACTGTGGAAATTTAGCTCGCAAACTGAACATTATCTGCGCCATCTTGCCTCTCCCCAGCGCCACGCACAACGAATGCACGGCCGCCATTTTAGGCACCCCGCTCTCTCCCCGCTCACTCTCGACCGCCAGCGTTTTCCCTTGGCGCTGCAAGCATCCCCCGCGCGCCGACCACCCCCGCTCTCTCATACAGGCCATAAACCCTCTCCTTCTGCGCGACCCTGCTACGGAACCACTTCCAACCGACAACCCATACATGGTCATGCCTCTCCTTTGATAACCCCCTTCCTCTGCGCCCCATTGTCTGAACTGGTCCCAGGCCATCACCTAGCCCTGCGGATGCAGTTTACTGCCCCTACTGTAAGGGAAACACCCCACATCAAAGGGATTACAGTAGATCAAAGCCCCTACCCCCTGAGACCCGGCCAGTTGCACACACCCCCGGGAATTAGCGGAATTCCCTGCTGCGCGATAGCCATCTCCCACTGCGGGTAGGGTGGGAACTTCTACTGTATCTATGTGTGGGATCGGATCTGAGCCGGGGCTTCAGGGGATGTTCTTTCAGGCATCAAGGGAATCTCAAGAATGTACTATATGTAATAAAGCAATAAACCAGTGTATAAGAGACCAGGTCTCAGAGATGCAGTTAGAGCACCTCGTGACGATACCTTGCTGTCTGATCTGATGTGTTCTGCTCCGACGGAATAAAACTTTGTTTCCTGCCTTCCAGTCTCCGGCGCCTGCCTCTTTTATTGGTAAATCATCGAGTGGTATGAGAGGCGATTACCGCCGGGCAAATACTTGAAAGATTATCGACTGAAACTGCCGCTACCATTTAACAGTTATGGACCCTCAAGCCCCTGGGACCACCAACCCCCGGGGCTTAGCATTAAGTGGGAGGGGGGCCTTGCGGCCCCCCTCCTGGAGCCAGTAATGGCCCTGGGGACCGCACACTGCTTTGCTTCATTGAAGCGAGAGCAGGGAAACCTGCTCTCGCTTCAATGAAGCAAAGCAGATTGCTTTTCCACATGGGGAGCTGCATGTTAGCAGCTCCCCATGTGGAAAAGTAATGCCGGCTCCCGCAGGATGCGGGGAGCCGGCAGGGACCGTGGGGGCATTGGGGCTCCCCCCACGGTCCCCAAAGGAGAGGGTCAGCCCCAGGGGATGGGGTCCCTGGGGCTAGGAGTGGCCCGGGAGGGGGTGCCACACGGCCCTCCTCCCCTGTGCATTAAAAAAAAAAAAAGCAGAGGCCAGGCCCCGGGGGTTGGGGTCTCGGGCCATATTTGGCCTGAGGAGGGGGGGCCACGTGGCCCCCCTCTGGAAAAAAAAGTAAAAAAGCAATGGCCAGGCCCCAGGGGATGGGGTCCCCAGGGCCAGAAGTGGCCCGGGAGGGGGGCCAGGCAGCCCCCCTCCCAAAGAAAAAAATTACATAAAAAAATAAAGGCTGGCCCCGGTGGGTGGGTTCCCTGGGGCCAATAGAGGCCTTAGGAGGGGGGCCACGCAGCCCCCCTCCATAATAAAAAAATATATATTTGGCCATGCCCCGGGGGATGGGGTCCCCGGGGCCGGAATTGGCCACAGGAGGGGGGCCCACGCAGCCCCCTTCCCGTAATAATTATATATTTTTTTAAAAATGGGGGTCAGGCCCTGGGGGATGGGGTCCCCTGGGCCCATAAAATAGAAAAGGAAGGGGGGGCCACACAGCCCCTCTTCTTTAAAAAAAAAAATATATACTGGCATCGCGCCGGAGGCCCCGCACCTCCCTGTAGCACTCTGCAAACGCACCCCCTGGCACGTTGTAAGATGGGGAAGTAATTCCCCTTGAATACTGGGGGTCCCTGGGGGCCAACTAGCCCACCAGGAACCTCCAGAATGCGCCAGGGAGCTGCGTTGCAGAGGGGTGTTCAGAGGCCATGCCCCTCCCTCTTTGCACCTCTCTGCAACGCAGCTCTGTGGCGCCTACTGGAGGTACCTGGTGGCCTAGTTGGCCCACAGGGGCCCTCAGGATTGAAGGGGACTTAATTCCCCAACTTAAAACGTGCCACAGGGCGTGTCTACACATGTCATGGCTGGCCCCGCCCCTCGCTTTACCACTGTGCAAAGGCGCCCTGTGGCACGTTTTAAGTTTGGGGATTAAGTCCCCTTGAATCCTGAGAGTCCCTGGGTCCAATTAGCCCACCACGTACCTCCAGTAGCACCACAAAGCTGCGTAGCAGAGAGGTGGTCCAAGGCCATGCCCATTTTACACCTCTCTGCAATGTAACTCTGTGGCACTTCCTTGACGTACCTGGTGGGTTAGTTGGCCCCCAGGGACCCTCAGGACTGAAAAGGAATTAATTGCCCAACTTAAAATGCACCACAGGGTGTGTTTGCACACATGTCACCTCAGGCGCTGCCCCCTCCCTTCACCACTGATCAAAATCGCACCCCTTGGCGCATTTTGAGTTGGGGGATAAAGTCCCCTTGAATCCTGATGGTCCCTGGGATCTAACTAGCTCACCAGGTACCTCGAGTAAACGCCACAGAGCTGTGTTGCAGAGAGGTGTAAAAAGGGGCGTGGCCTCTGAACACCTCTCTGCAACGCAGCTCCCTGGCGCATACTGGAAGTACCTGGTAGGCTCGTTGCCCCCCAGGGACCCTCAGTATTCAAGGAGAATTAATTTCCCAACTTACAACTCACCAGGGGGAGAATTTGCACAGTGGTGAAGGAAGGGGGCGGGGCCTGAGATGACATGTGTGCAAACACACCCTGTGGCATGTTTTAAGTTGGGGAATTAATTCCTCTTCAATCCTGAGGGTCCCTGGGGGGAAACTAGCCCACCAGGTACCTCCAGTATGCGCCAGGGAGCTGTGTTGCAGAGAGGTGTTCAGAGGCCACGCCTCTTTTTACACCTCTCTGCAACGCAGCTCTGTGGTGCTTACTGGAGGTACCTTGTGGGCTAGTTGGCCCCCAGTGAAGCTCAGGATTGAAGAGGAATTAATTCCCCAACTTCAAATGCGCCACAGGGCATGTGTGCACACATGCCCGCTGGGGTCCCCGCAGCCCCGGGGCTTCCCTAATTTTGGGAGGGGGGTTGCACAGCCCCTCTCCTCAAGCCCTCCGTGTACTTATAACTTTGACGTCGTTTGACGAATCTTCCCAAAATTCTCCCCCAAAAAAGTCTATCCAGTTCAGCTCCTATCCTGAAAGTTTGGGGGTGATTCGTCAAGCGGGGGCTGAGAAAAAAGGGGGTTCCAAAAACACGTTTTCCCCATGTTAATTTCCAAAGGAAATTTTGCGACGAGCTACAGCCCCAACTGCTGAACGGAATAACCCCAAATTTGGCAGAATGGTAGAGCTTGATTCAGAAAGCGACCTTTTTGTTTAAATGGTGTAAATCCGTTCAGTAGTTTTTGAGAAATTTAAAAAATAAGAGTCCCAAAATCAATTTCTCATAGGAAACTTTGTGCAAGGCTACAGCTGAAACTACTGAACGGAATTACCCCAAATTTGGCAAAAAGGTAGTGCTTGGATCAGAAGTTGCTGAGAAATTAGAAAAATAATTGTTTCGATATCTGGGCGGAGCCTAAGTCCCGTGCACGAGTTTCACTGGCTGCCAACACTCAAAACCAGGAAGTGTTGGCAGCCATCTTGTGGCTCGGTAGAAGCAAGTCACTAGAAAACAGAGAAACAAAGGTATAAAACAAGAGAAGGGGGCAGGGTAGAAGCACCCTGACCACCTAGGCCTGCTCAGGGGGTCCCAGAAGGACCGCAGGGCCAAAAAAGTATTTAAAAACAAAAGAAAATCGCCGCAAATCGCGCTGGGGTCGTGGGTTCCAACGTTTTATTTTAATGAGGCCTCCGGATGAGGCCCCCGGGTGAGCTAGGTCCCGGGTGAGCTAGGTCCCAGGGGCATTTCTTAAAAAATAGTAGCGGGGGCTCGCTGGGGCTGCGGGGGCCCACTGGGGTCCACGCAGCCCCGGGGCTTCACTCATGTTGGGAGGGGAGTTACGCGGCCCGTGTCCTGGAGCCCTCCATGTACTTATAACTTTGGCGTCGTTTGATGAATCTTTATGAAATTTTCCAAAAAGTTTCTCTTTTTCAATCAGCTCCTATCTTGATAGTTTGGAGGTGATTGGTCAAGGGGGGGGCTGATAAAAAAGGGGAGTCCCAAAATGTGTTTTCTCAATTAATTTTTTATAGGAAACTTTAGAGAAGGCTACAGGTCAAACTGCTGAACGGAATTATGCTAAATTTGGCAGGGAGAAAGGTTGTGGTTCAGAAAGCGCGCATTTGTTGAAATGGTGTACATCCGTTAAGTAGTTTTTGAGAAATATCAAATTTTACAGACATCGATATTTGAGAATTCTGACATCTGATTGGCTGGGGGGTTACGAGCACGAGCTCGTGGCTCATTGGCTGTGAACGGTTGAAACTAGGAAGTGTTGGCAGGCATTTTGTGACTTAGTCTGTCAGCTCGCATCTCTCCATGTAGAAGTCATCGGGTGTGTAGTTTTGCCTCTGCGAGGCAACACTGGCATCTGTGTCTGTGTGAGATTCCCGTTTCATGCTGCCTCTACCGACATCACCAGGTCGCGGCTATGCGTTTAGAAGCCAGTCAGTTAGCTCGGAGCTCTGTGAGTCAGTCTGTTGGCACGACCCTCTACACTACCCAAACACCACTGCACTACCTAACTAAACACTAAACCACTACTGCCAGCACAACCCCCTGCACTACAGAAACACCACTGCACTACCTTAAACCCTAAAATACTACCCCCAGCACGACCCCCTACACTACACAAACACCACTGCACTACCCTAAACCCTAAAACACTACCCCCAGCACAACCCCCTACACTACCCAAACACCACTGCACTACCCTGAAACCTAAAACACTACCCCCGGCATAACCTCCTACACTACCGAAACACCACTGCGCTACCCTAAACCCCAAAACACTATGTCCAGCACAACCCCTACAATACACAAACACCACTGCACTACCCTAAACCCTAAAACACTACCCCAGCACGACTGCCTACACTACACAATCACGACTGCACTACCCTAAACCCTAAATCTACCCCCAGCATGACTCCCTACACTACCCAAACATCACTACACTATCGTAAACCCTATATCTACCCCCAGCACGACCCACTATACTATCCAAACACCACTGCACTACCCTAGACTCTAAAACACTACCGTCAGCATGACTCCCTACACTACCCAAACACCACTGCACTACCCTAAACCCTAAAACACTACCCCAGCATGACCCCCTATACTACCCAAACACCACTGCACTACCCTAAACCCTACAAAACTATCCCTAGCACGACCCCTACACTACCCAAACACCACTGCACTACCCTAAACCCTAAAACACGACCCCCTACACTTCACAAACACCACTGCACCACCCTAAACTTTAAATCTACCCCCAGCATGACTCCCTACACTACCCAAACATCACTGCACTATTGTAAACCCCAAATCTACCCCCAGCACGACCCCCTATACTATCCAAACACCACTGCACTACCCTAGAACCTAAAACACTACCACCAGCATGACTCCTACACTACCCAAACACCACTGCACTACCCTAAACCCTAAAACACTACCCCAACATGACATGACCCCCTACACTACCCAAACACCACTGCACTACCCTAAACCCTACAACACTACCCCCAGCACGACCCCCTACACTACCCAAACACCACTGCACTACCCTAAACCCTAAAACACAACCTCCTACACTACACATTCACCACTGTACTACCCTAAACCCTAAATCTACCCCCAGCATGACCCCCTATACTACCCAAACACCACTGCACTACCCTACACCCTAAAACACTACCGCAAGCACGACTCCCTACAGTACCCAAACACCACTGCACTACCCTAAAGCCTAAAACACTACCCCAGCACGACCTCCTACCCTACCCAAACACAACTGCGCTCCCTAAACCGTAAAACGCTACCCCCAGCATGACCCCCTACACTACCCAAACACCACTGTACTACCCTAAAACATAAAACACTACCAGTCCGTTGGCTCACAGTTCTGCGTTTGCGTGCCGAGCTCACGGGCTGCAGCTCTCCCTCTGCGAGGCTGCTCGATGGCCCGCAGGTCTCCCTGTGCTAGCCGGATCGCAGCTGTCACTCTGCGAACCGATATTGGGAATATAAGGCGGCTCTAAAAAGATCCTTTGTGTTTATTTGTTGGAGTTACACATAAGTGTGGATGCACAGCTTAAGGTTATTTAGAAAAACTCGATTTCCCTGATCTGTGAAGTGTACTCCATCACTTCTGTAGAAATCAGCCATATCAAAACATATGTTGTTGTTGGAGATCGACCCCATTCTTTGGTCTCTGAGGTATGCAGACACAGCTTTGTTGACATTTTTTCTAGAGTTTTCAATGTGAGGACAAAATTGGTTTGACCATTTCCACTTCTGTCTTTGGCTTATATTGGAATATACAAAGACAGTTTGAGGCAAAAGCAACATCTATTGTCTAAAGGTGCCCTTCATTAGCATTTAAAAACCTACCCCAGTCAATGTGCTTAGGTTGTTACCACCACAGTGCACAATCATGAGGTCAGGGTGTTGGAGATGCAAACAGGTTTTAACCAAAGGGAGCAATTGGTGCCACTTCAATCCTCTCTGTCCAAACCATTTAATGTCCACATTTTGTAAACCTAGGTCTAAGTCAATACGTCTCTGTTCTGCATACCTCTTGCACCATAAAATATAACTATGTCCTACGATCCACACTAGTATTTTGAAGGTATAGCTGGAAGATATGGATAGATGTCTGTAGCTCATGCAGTCCGTTCATAGAATAAGAGATATGTTTAAAGATGGGGAACTACTTTTTTTCTCATACAAAACGATAACTGATTGGGAGATGAAAAACATTGTTTACTTAAAAGTAGGGTGCATATTAGTTTGTCGAAAAGCATCTTTGTCATTGGTTAATAAAAAGCAGTTTGAACGTGGAGTACATATGATAGGATAACATTTGCTCAGTTCAACCACACCTGCTATTTGCATTTGGAAGGCACTGTTCGAACTTAAAACAATGGAGAACATTTAACCTGCAGGTGCGTTAAATGTTCAAAAAAATGTTGCAAAAAAATATCATTAGGTTTTAAGAAAATATTAACTTTTAACCTGCACGTGTAGTAGAATGTTCTAGAAAGTGTGTTGATAGAATTAGTTGAACTTCTCACCTGTATGTGTTCTTAAATGTTAAAAAAACTGTTTATATGGAAAGTTCAAAAATAACCAATAGAGACAAGTTTTGCAATTTGAAAAAATCAAGGAACTATTCTGATTTGTTCTTTACATGTATTTATGTGTGGAGCAACAGGGAAATTGTGCCATTACTGGTTCCTTTCTTGATGAGAGCTGTGCATTACATGTACTGTGTGACAAAGAAAGAATTGCATGCGTTTGTGACATTTGGAATCTGCATACCAACTACGAACATAAGTTAAATTATGTTCCTCTGTGAGGCGGCCTGTAGCTCTGTCTCTACGAGCCAGCCAGTTGGGTCGCAGTTCTTCCTTTACGAGCCAGCCCGCTGGCTCGCAGCTCTCCCTCTGCAAACCACTGGTGGGCTCGCAGCTCTTTGTCTGCGAGGCAGCTCGTAGTTGTATCTCTGCAAAACAACACTGGAAATATACCGCAGTTGTCTCTGTACGAGATACCCCCTTCATGCTCCCTCTCTTCACATCATTGTCCCGCACCTATGAGTTGCAAGCCAACGGCCCCCACCTTTCCCTATAGAAGTTGGCCCGCAGCTCTCCTTCTACGAGCCCACGGACCGCAGCTGTTCCTCTATGAGGCAGTTAGTCGGCGTACAGCTCTTCTGCTACGAGCCAGCCCACCGGCCCGCACTTCTCCCTCTGCAAACTATCGTACGGCTCGCAGCTCTTCCTCTGCTTGCTAGCTTGCAGTTGTACTTCTGCAAGCCACACTGGAAATATACCACAGTTCTCTCTCTACGAGATACCCCCTTCACGCTCCCTCTCCCCACATCACCGTCCCGCACCTATGCCTTTGCAAGCCGACGGCCCGCACCTTTCCCTATTGCAGTTGGCTCGGAGCTGTTACTGTGCGAGCCAGCCCTCAGCTCTCCTTCTTCGAGTTGATGGGCCGCAGCTGTTCCTCTACGAGCCAGCCATTCGGCTCGCAGGTCTACCTCTATGAGCCAGCCTGCTGGCCCGTAGGTCTCCCTCTGCAAACCACTGGTGGGCTCGCACACTGGAAATATACCGCAGCTGTCACTCTACAAGATAGCCCCTTCATGTTCCCTCTCTCCACATTAGTGTCCCGCACGTATGCCTTTGCAAGCCGATGGCCTGCATCTTTCTCTATAGCAGTCGGCCCGCAGCTGTTCCTGTGCGTGCCGGCCGCAGTTCTTCCTCTTCGAACTGACGGCCCGTAGCTGTTCCTCTACGAGCCAGCTAGTTGGCTCGAAGCTCTTCCTGTACTAGCCAGCCCGCCGGCCCGCAGCTCTCCCTCTGCAAACCATTGTTCGGCTCGCAGCTCTTCCTTTGTGAGCCAACCCACATTTGTACCTCTGCAAGCCAACACTGGAAATATACCACAGCTCTGTCTCTCTGCGAGATACCCCCTTCATGATCCCTTTCTCCACATCACCGTCCCGCAGTCAGTCAGTCGGCTTGCAGCTCTTCATCTACGAGCCAGCCCGCCGGCCCGCAGCTCTCTGTCTGTGAACAATCGGTGGGCTCGGAGCTCTTCTTCAACAAGCCAGCCCGCCGGCTCACAACTCTCCCTCTGCGAACCACCAGTCAGCTCGCAGCTCTTTGTCTGTGAGTCGTTGGGCCCGCAGTTGTAGCTCTGCAAGCAAACACTGGAAATATACCACAGGTCTCTGTCTACGAGATACCCCCTTCACGCTTCCTCTCCCCACATCACCATCCCGCACCTATGAGCCGACGGCCTGCAACTTTCCCTATAGCTGTTGGCCCGCAGATCTTCCTGTGTGAGCCGGCCCGCAGCTCTCCTTCTGCGAGCCCATGGGCTGCAGCTCTCCTCTACGAGCCAGTCATTCGGCTCACAGGTTTTCCTCTACGAGCCAGCCTGCCAGCTCGCAGCTCTCCCTCTGCAAACCATCATTCGGCTCGCAGCTCTTCGTCTGCGAGCCGTCAGGCTCGCAGTTGTACCTCTGCAAGCCAACACTGGAAATATACTGCAGTTCTCTCTGCAATATATCCCCTTCATGCTCCCTCTTCCGACATTACCAGTCGTAGCTATCTCTTTGCAAGGCAACGGCCTGTACTTTTTACTATAGTATTTGGACCGCAGCTGTTCCTCTGGTAGCCGACCCGCATGTGTCCCTCTGCCTGCCATGTAGTTTAGCAATCCTGCTGTCAGTGTCATGCACTTCTCCAATCATCCATCCAGCACTATCTACTTACCCTATTACTTTTGCCAATACCTAAGCACTTATAAATTCACCATGCACTCTGTTTGCAGCACTGTAATCATTCCATTTACTAGTTATGTACTTATGGAATGGCCTAGCCACTAACACAAGTAGAAGGGGAGTAGGAGGGGGAGTTGCAGCCATCATTCATACTAATTTCAGGTTCTGCTCTCTAACGTGTCTCCCTCTCATAGACACCGAGAACATAGTCATAAAATTGGAATCTATTAACAACTCCTTTGTCTGTGTTCTATTATACAGGCCACCTAATCACATGCCTCACTTTCCGCTATCACTTAGTGAACAGATGGCCAAGCTTGTGATTGATCATGCCAGAGTCCTCATAGTGGGTGACTTCAATTATTGGTATAATGACCCCCAGGAAGGGCCACAATCCGTGGAGATGTCTGACCTACTTAGAAACCTAAACTTTATTCAGCAAGTCCTTTCTCCTACCCACTTGAAGGGCCGGATCCTTGACCAGATGATCTGTCTCTTTCCCCTCCCATAGTTATGCCCTGTAGTTGGTCAGACCACCATCTTCTTAAATTCACGCTGGCACGACTATCCATTAGGAATATTAATGTGACCGAAGGAGGTCCTGCTAGGAGATGGAATTCCATCAATAAAGAGGACTTTCTTGACACACTATTAAATACAGTCCCACCCCGTGGTAATGATGTTAATACCATGGAAACGAATGCATCCAAATGGTTACTTGACGCTAGTAATAAGCATGCACCATTAAAAAAAGTTAAATTAGCACGTCGCGCGGATGCACAAAGATGGTTCTCCAATGACCTCAAGACCCAGAAATTGGCCTTACGCCAATTAGAAAGGCAGTGGCGCCTGAAGTATTCTCCTGAAAAAAAACTATTATATACTTCTGCTCGGAAATATTACAAGGAAAGCATCCTTATCACCAAAGCTGCCCACTTTTCCAATCGCATTCTCAATTCTAATAAAAATTCTAACGACATTTTTATCAAAATTGATGAACTATCTAATCCTGAGCGAACTCTTTTGAAGGCCATCCCTTCCCAAGCATTATGTAATTTGCTAAATGATTACTTTATTGATAAAATTATTACCATAAAGGCCAGCATTCCTAACCACCTCTCCTTACCTGACGCCTGTGTGGCACATCGTAATAATAGGACTCTTAGTTGCTTCCCCATCATTAGTAATGAGATTTTTCAAGATCTGCTAGTAAAAATCAAATCAGGCGCTCCGTCTGATTGCTGCCACCCCCATATATTGAAAGACTGTCTTGCAACTCATTCCGGTCCTGCACTTGCATTACTGAATGAATCTATCTCATCTGGCATAGTCCCCCAAGCTTTTAAAAAAGCAGTAGTGGTACCTCTCTTGAAGAAATCTGGAGCTCACCCTGCGCTCCTATCCAACTATCGCCCGATCTCTTTGCTACCTTTCCTGGCTAAGGTTCTAGAGGGCCACATAGCTAAATGCCTCTCCAATTTTCTAGAGGTATCGAAATACTTGCACCCTCATCAGGCTGGTTTTTGGCCAGCCCATTCTACTGAATTTGTGATCCTAGCGGTCTTGGATACCCTCCGGGAAAACGCTGATAGAAGTTATCCCCAGGCACTGGTCCTGTTAGATCTCTCTACGGCCTTTGACACGGTCGACCATATCATCTTGGCTGACCGTGTCAGACAGGCTGGTGTTCAAGGGACAGCGGCTCGATGGCTCACTTCCTTCCTGGAGGATCGCTCTCAGGCTGTTCGTCAGGGGCAGTTTCTAGCGCCTCCACACAATACCACATGCGGGGTCCCACAGGGTTCTGCCCTCTCTCCTCATTTGTTCAATCTCTATATGGCACCCTTGATCCAGTCCCTTAAAGACAGGAATGTGTTGGTCTTCAACTATGCAGATGATCTACAGCTTATTCTCAAGGTTGACAGCTCACACAATTCTGTCATTGACTTCCAGGCCACTATGTTACACATCCAAAGTTGGATGGATCTTAACCATCTCAAATTAAACCCCGATAAGACAGAGATAGTTCTTGCCGGGGATAGCCACAAGCACTGGGGCCCCCACTATTGGCCTCCTGAGCTTGGCTCTCCACCCCTCCCTTCCACTTCAGCCAAAACCTTAGGAGTCTCCTTGGACAGCGATCTCTCCCTGAAAACTCAGGTCGGAGCGGTTGTGTCCAAGTGTTTCTTTCAAATGCGCAAAATTAGGAAAATACATCTTTTCCTCACTCATGATGCCTTGATTCAGGTCATGATATCCACGGTTCTATCTCATCTGGACTATTCCAACTCTGTGTATTTAGGCATGCCATACTACCTGCTTAAACGTTTACAGATGGTCCAGAACCATGCAGCCCGACTGGTTTACCGACAACCTAAATGGCATTCAGCTTTCCCCCTGTTGAGGAAATTACATTGGCTCCCCATCTCTCAGCGCTGTGCCTTTAAAACTAGGTGCATTATTTTTAAATCCTTGCATGGCATCAGTCCTGAGTTCATTAATAGTTTGATACTCAGGCACACCTTCACGTGCAATTTAAGGTCTGCCCATCTCTCACTCCTTTCTACCCTGGGTTTCAAACGGGCACGTCAAGGTGGCCGTAGATTTGCTACCCTTGCTCCCAAATTGTGGAATTCCTTCCCACTAGAAATACGGTATTGTACAGACCTTTTGCAATTCAGGAAATCCCTGAAAACGTGACTATTTGCACAGGGTTAGTCTTTTGTCTTCTCTGACAGTTTCTCGAGCCTCAGCGCCATGAAGCCACCCGGCATACGTGCGCTCTATACATTTTTATTAACATTAACTACAATATTCTGTGCACTATCCATGCAGACCTTTAACCAGCTACATAGTATTGGTACACTTCTCTAAATATCCAGTTAGCACCTATGCAGTGTAGGAATCCTCCTGGTAGTCCTATGCACTTCTCCAATCACCCATCCAGCACTATTTACTTATCCTATCACTCCGCCAGTACCTAAGCACGTATAAATGCACTCAGGCACTCTCCTTGTAGTATTCTAATCTTTTAGTCACTAGCCATGTATTCATGGAATGATACAGGTTGTAACCATGCAGTTCTACAATTAGATGTGTACTACTAATGCTGTGCTCTAGTATCTTTCACACTACTCATACACTACTACAATTATGCAGTTAGCACTGTTCCATTGCTGAAATTATTGAATTAGTTTCTTTGTATGTATTTTTATAGCTATACATGTGAATATTTATATATAATTATTTAAATTATATTAAATTGTTTTCAAAACTTTTCTTATTTTACAGATATTTTGCACAATTATTAAGAAAGAGTAAAAATGACAAGAAAAAAGCAGAGAAAAAGAGAACTGAGAAAAGAGATTTATTTAATAAAAAAAAGGAAAAGAGGAATTAGATCAACTACAACATGGATCTTTAAAGAAAAAGTGTTCTGGTAAGAGAAGTAAAGATTTTTTTTTAAAACTTGCAAAACAGTTTCCAATTTTAAAAATAAAGAACAGACAGATACAACAAGGACAGTGAAACAAAAGGAAAAGAAAAATGTACAAAAAAGTGGAAAATTGAATTATTGGAAACATAATTATGTTTGAAGCAGGAATAAACAATTTTCAGAAATTCGAAAAAGAATCTATAAAAGTAGAGTACTCCAAAAATTACTAAAAGATTGTAAAATATATAAAAGGAGATCAGCATTTTACAGACAAAAAAAGGAGATTCTAAGTGTAATTGAAAAAGCGTTTGAATTGAAAAGAAAATTGTTTATCTTAATTTTAAAAAGATTGAAGACTTTAAATACAATAATGCAGCGTATGAAGGACAAATGAAACAGAAAAAGAATTGTAAATAGAACACATTTTTGTAAAATATTTTCCAGGGAATGGAAGCATACTTCTAGTACAGAACCTATTTTTAATGAAGAAAGTACATTTCAACAAAACAGATTACTGCATGCAGTTGATACCTGTGGTCGTTGTTATGTAGTGAAAAATGGTTGTCCAATTGAAAAAGAAAAGATAGTTCCTAGAAATGTTGAACAAGTAGTAGCTGAGGAAGTTCTAGGGAGACGTACCCAGGCTCCAGTGTTTACATGGGATTGTAGTAGTATTTGTAGTATACATCAACAATCTATTGAAATTTTACTCAATTTCTTAAGAGAATATGGAAGAAAAACTGTGAAACTGAAGATTAAGATATTACAAGTACTGGATCCTTGCAAAGTGAGAAAAAATACAGGGTTGCAAGGTCATTCTCTGGCTTGTCTTTCTAGGAAAGTGTGTCAAAGTCGTTTTCATCATTTGAGAATGTTAGCAGTACATCATTCCGAAATGCGGAAGTTAGTTAGAAAATTATACTACGTAAAAAGTCCTGCATTATGTCTAAATGAAATTAATACAGCTCTTTTGCATGGTTCAGTGTTGGATGTAAAAAAATTGTGATGATATAGAGTTACGTTTCTTTGCTGGTCAAGAGGAGTGTAGAGAAAGTGAGAGTTTGATAAGTGTAGGTGTTGAACAAGAGATGGAAGATAGTACTGATGTGAAGTTTGAAAAAGAAATAACAAAGTTTAAAGTAGTTTCTGGTGAAATTCCCAACTATGTTTGTATTTGTTATCGACGTACTCACTATAAAATTCAAACTAGGAATGTAGATGTGTTTTTAAAAAGTGAAAAGGAAAACAATGATAAATGGAGAGAATTTGCTGCTGATCTGTTTGTGGAAGGTCATTTTGAGTTAGGTACTGTACAATGTATTTATAAATATTGTTACAATAAATTAGAAGAAAACAAAATGCCAGCTAGAGCTGTCCATAATGACTTAGAATTAGTAGCTATACCTCCAGAACTTAAAGATTTAAATACATATGAGACCATCCTTATACAATCTGTGCACCCTTTTCAGGCTATAATTCGTATGGAGCCTAAAACAGGTAATCTGCCTCCAACAGATCTACAAAGAGGTTTAAAAGGAAGAGTTGTGTATTTACCTTTGGATTTTAAGAAAAATGGTGAAACTGTTGGTGTAGAAAGAGAGGATACTGAACCTGTAGTTATTCTTGTTAATGGTGTACCCACAAAGAGTCAGAAAATATGGCAAGAGTTAGTAGATGTCACAAAAGTCAAAATGGCTACATTATATCTGGTGCAAAAACAATATTTACTATAAAAGTGTAAATGCAGAAGAAGAAGAAATTACTTTAGAAGACGAAACACATATTTCAAGTGGACAAATAGAAAATGTGGAGAGTTCTAGAAAAGAAGACATTTATGAACATTATACTATACACCCTCTACATTCAAAAGAACTGATAGGAGATACTATTGAATTGTTTCAGATGAAAAAAGCAAAAGGAACTCCTATGAGTGTGTGGGAAAAAACTTTGGAAGCTCGTTGTTTTCCACAGCTGTTCCCTACTGGAAAAGGTGGACGATATGATGAACAACTAGTTCAGATTCCAGCTTCAGAATATCGTACTTTACGACTGTACTCAGAAGAACCAAGATTTCGTCATTGTATTCCATATTTATTTCATCTTTTATTTGAGAGTGATCTGTCTGCACTTTCATATGCAGTCAATCATAGATTAAAAACTGGAACGCATCTTTCACATGTTTCTGCAAAGCAATTTATGGACAAAGTTGAAGAAAGAGCCGAACATTAGAATCACAGTTAATTCATTTGATGGCATGTCAACGTGGCACTAATGAATATAGGTATCGACGTCATGTGGAACTAAAATGTATGTTAAGAAACTTAGGAACCCCTACGTGGTTTCTTACACTTAGCTGAGCTGAGTACGCATGGGATGATTTCTGGATTTTCTACGAGAAGCAAATTCAAATATAGAAAATATTGAATTGAAGACACCTGGAAAACTGTGTTCCCTAGATCCTGTAAATGTCTGTAGATATTTTAATCATAGATTTGAAGCTATGATGTCTTTCATCTGTAATAAAAAGAATCCACCTATTGGTGAAGTTACTGATTTCTTTTGGAGAAAGGAATACCAAGCTAGAGGTGCTCCTCATATACATATGCTTTTATGGATCAAGGATGCACCCAAATTTGGAACTGATTCGGATGAGACTGTTTTATCTTTTATTGAAGATTATGTTACCTGTGCGATTCCGAAAACAGGAGGAGAAAATATCTTAAGACAGCAAGTTTTACGATTTCAAAGTCATCAATGTGGAAAATATTGTCCACGGAAACACAATTCAAAGGACAAACTTAACACAAAATGTTGATTTGGTTTTCCACGTCCAGTAATTTCCAAAGGAAGAGTGAATAGTTTTATGTCTGCAGTGAGGCATACTATCACTCAAAAATCACCCAAAAATACTTATAATATAAAAAGAACAGAAGAATCGAAATACATCAATGATTACAATCTAGTGATTTTAAAGATGTGGAATGCAAATAAGGACATACAATATGTTGCAGATAACTCAATTTCTGTTGCTCACTATGTCACGTCATATATTACAAAATCTGAGAATACAGAATTGAAAGAAAAGTGGGAGGAAATTTCACAGGAAAAGACACTTAGCAAAAAATTGTACAGCTTCAGCTTGAAGATGCTTTCACATCGAGAAATTGGATCCTACGAATGTTCGGAACGATTGACATCTGCAAGTTTATATTCAAAGTCAAGAGGAATCATCTGGATAAGTCTAGGCCTTGCTGCAGCACAAATTCGAGTTTGGAAATCTGTACAAGAAATTGAATACTTGGCACTGAATGAACCAGAAAGTTCAGATATTCAGAAATCAAATATGTTGGATACATACTATCCAAATAGAAGTCCATACCTGGAAAACATATGTCTATATGAAATACTACAACATTATAGTTTTTAAAAAAATGTTACAGAAAAAATAAATGAAGGAAAATACACTATAATTGGATCTGAAGGATGTATGGTAAAGCATGACAAAGGAAATTTGATTAATCACAGGAAATTAAGATGTGATACTCCAGATAAAAGAGAGTTTTTCTATTTAGCTCTTCTGCAACTCTTCAAACCTTGGCGGACTGAAATGGAATTACTTGGAGATTTTGACTGCTATGAAGATTCTTTCAATGCATGTAAAGATAGCATTGAATGTACAATTTTTCCAAATTATCTACAAATGTTGAACAGAGATTAATCAAGAAAGAACTATTGCAGCTGAAATTGCTAGAAATAGTTCTCAAGATAGTCAGAGTTCTGCTCCACAAAGTCAAGAATCACTAGGAGAAGCCATACTTGAAAACGAAGCGGCAATAGCAATGAGTGAAGTGGAAACGGTGATGCAGCAAGCACAACAGGAGAATATTGATTTGGTAAATTTGGAGGAACGTTTGAATACTGAACAGAAAGAAATATATCACCAAGTTACACAACAGATACAACGTGGATTACTGCATGAAAAGAATGATTGCCAATGTACATCATTTAGACCTATTCTTATATACATTAGTGGACAAGCTGGAACGGGGAAAAGTTTCTTGATTAAATGTTTGTCAAGTTATCTACAGAAAACAACGGATTCACATTTATCTTGTGTTATAACTGCTTCAACTGGGTTTGCAGCACACAACATCAAAGGGCTTACATTACATCGTCTACTTATGTTACCAGTAGAACATGAAAATATGTTGGAATACCACAAGCTATCTGGAGAAGCTTGTTTCAAAGTTTCAAGAGTACTAAAGAAAGTGAAACTTCTGGTAATTGATGAAGTAAGCATGGTCTCAAACTTAATGCTTGTGTTTGTACATTTGAGGATGCAGCAGATTTTAAAAACAAATTTCGATGTTTTATTTTGAGAAAAACATGTAATTGTATTTGGTGATCTACTACAACTCACACCTGTGAAAGGCCAACCAGTTTTTAAAACCCTTCTTCATGAAGACACTAAAAAATCTTTGGGAAGTATTGGAAATGTGAACATTTGGAGTTATTTTGAATATAAGGAACTTATCAAGAACATGCGACAAGCAAATGATGAAGATTATGGAAATATTCTACAAAATATTAGAATTGGTGTCTTAACAAAGGATGGAAAAAATGCTTTAGAAAGTCAGCTACTAAGAAACTTGTTTCCAAAAGAAAATATTGCAGCTGAAACAATCTACTGAAGAATTGCAGAAAAGAAATCTATAATTTGCCTTATGCCAACACTGAAAGAATGCTCTACATTCAATGAAGAACTGTTGAAACTGGAGAATGAACCGATATTGAAAATGGTAGCTATTGATAAAATAGAACATGAAGGAGTAACTATTCTTTTGTCAGAGAAACTGCAGTTAAAATTAGACTCTTTGGAAAAATCAATATATAAAACTGCTGGTTTGGAAAATACCTTATATGTATGTCTAAACTGCCGGGTAATATTACAGCGTAATTTAGATGTTGAGAAAGGATTAGTAAATGGAGAAATGGGGAAAGTTGTTGACTTTGTTAGTTAAGCAAATAGAGATGGAATTGAATTTGTGAAGATTAAATTTGATCAGATTGAAGAGGTGAAACAGATTGGACGCTGTTCTGTTCGTTTCTTGCTTGTAAAAGATTTGTATGTTTGTAGAAAACAGTTTCCTGTTTGTTTAGCATATGCAGTGACTATTCATAAATCTCAAGGTTTAAGTGTAAACAGTGCTCTGGTAAATATTGGAAGTTCTGTGTTTAAGGAGGGTATGGCATATATTGAATTATCTCGAGTAAGAACGTTATCCAGATTGTATTTGATTGATTTTGATGAAGAAAAGATTAGTGCAGATGTAAATTGTGCAGAAGAGTACAATAGGTTAAGAAGACTCTATGCTCCTAGCTTAAGTGAATATACTATTTATGAAAAATGTTTAATACATCCAAAATGAAAATATGATAAAGATTTTACTGAGGTTGCAAAGAAAAAAAGAATTGAAAAGAATGATGAGTTTGGAAAGAAAATCCAAGGGAACATGGTTGCTAATATTGTAGGATATCAGTTTGAAAATAGTTCAGGTATCAACTGCTATGCTAATGTAATCGTCAAAGTTGTGTTTTGTTTTTAGAAAATCTACAGCATAAAATTATGGAAATTCGAGAAAAAAGATTTTGTTCTTTGTAACATTATATTTTTAAGAAGTTGAAAACTGATAAAACGAAAATCCATACTGCTTATGATGTGCGGAATCTTCTGGATATATGTTCTGGATCTTCACAATTTACACAGAATGTACAGCAAGATGCGCAGGAATTTCTTATGTTTATGCTTTCAGTATTAGAAGAGGAAGGTATACAAATTGAAAACCTGTTTGGACTATGTTAGTAGGTGGGTTCATTCATGTGACAGCTGTTAATTTTCATCTACTACTAAAACAGACACTGAACGATTCATATATTTGACAATACCAGATTTGAAAACAGTGTCTTTCAATGATTTAGTAAATTCAGCTAATCAACATATGCAAATCAGAAATGTTGTCAACATTATTTATACAAAAATGTGGACAATATATTATTTTAATGCTGCAACGTTGTAGAGCAGATGGAACAAAATTGAAAACCCAAATTAAAATTTTTGTGGCAGGTCAAGTTTCAATTTCAGGAAGAACTTTTAAAACAGTGGCTATTGTTTTCCACGATGAAACTACTTCAACATCTGGACACTTTACTGTATATTTAAAATGCAATAAAGGATGGACACTATCTAATGATACACATTTACAGTATACATTTCGGTTGCCTAATGAATTACCGAATTCATATTTAATATTTTTGATGCCAAAATTCTGAGAAGATATCAACATGAATTACTGACTATATTTGGGATATTTCCACTACAAATGTTTTTAGATACATCATTCACCCTATTGGAAGCATGTGAATATGATTTTAGAAGTTTATCTTGGATATCCTCATTGCAAATGTTTTCAGAAACATCATTCGGCCTATTGGGAAGGTGTGTATATAAATTCAAAAGTGTATTTGCGATATACTTAATGGAAACATTTTCAGAAACATCATTCGGCCAGTTGGGAAGATGTTGGTAATTACGGATTCAATTATTGATTCTGTTCTTCAATATTGCATTTGGAAAATTGTGTTCGAAAGAATATGGTCATATATTTGATCTTTGTATTATGTATACTATGTTATTAAGGATGTTCTTCTGTGAAAATGTAAATACCAACCTGCGTTTGTTGTTGATACTTTGAAGAGAAATATGTTTTATCTGATGATTAACATTGATATCACTGTTCATGGTGAAATTCAATACAATCTGAAGACAGCAAAAAAAGGCAAATTGAATATGTGATGTAATTGTATACTTATGTTGTGTTGCAAAAAATATAAAATTATATGTAATAACAGAATTTTTTTCTTCTCTTTTATGAACCTTATTACTAAAGTTTAAAATATTTTAAATTTGCATTAAATAAAGAAGTGAATATAATTTACTTTTAATTTAATATCTAATTGAAAATAGGTAAGATTAATTCACCCAGGTACTACCCTTGCAGTCTCTCAAAGACACTGTTAGTCCCCATGCCCATCTCCAGTCACCCAGACAGTACTGGTTTTCAAATGCTAATCAATTAGCATATTGTAAATGTCATTTAACAATTATGTGTCAGAGAGAGCTACAAATATGTGTCAGAGAGAGCTACAAATCTTAGTGCAATTAAGATTTGTAGCTCTCTCTGACACATAATTGTTAAATGACATTTACAATATGCTAATTGATTAACAATTGCTTTCAATCATGATTAGTAACAATTATGTTTTAACGCTGTTGATGCAATTCTTAAATGTCGAGAGCAATACCTGAAACTGTGTATAACTCTATAGGCTGGTACGTTATCTTCACCCTGTTAAGATGGCCGCCATGCGATAGACTGTATTGCATTGGCCGTATGGGTGAGGAAGTGACGTCATGGGTCTTTTGATTTCAAAATAGTTCTCGCGCGGCTAGCGTAATTAGACACTGACGAAGGATACCCTGAAACGCGTCTGTCTTTTTGCTTGTTGCCGAATAAACTGATATACGGAATCCTCCCGGAGTGCTGTGCTTTGTCCGAGAGCGTGGACATCGTTGGTAGCGTGGATATATATATATATATATATATATATATATATATATATATATATATATATATATATATATATATATATATATATTCAATGAAAAAACCATAGGTTTCACACATGTTATAGTTAGCTGGAAATTTTACTGATAAAAAACCAATGAAATTCCCCCGTTGTAGTTACTGTAGGCAACTATAACTCACGCGACCGCAATTCTCTGCTGATGCTAATACTGTATTTAGACACTTATTTGCCCATGTCTTCTTCCATTAAATTTTAGCTATACATATATTACAAATATTTTTTTTTCATAACGACACATATGTCATCAGCAGAGGATTGCGGTCGCGTGAGTTATAGTTGCCTACAGTAACTATAACGGGGGAATTTCATTGGTTTTTTTATCAGTAAAATTTCCAGCTAACTATAACATGTGTGAAACCTATGGTTTTTTCATTGAATTAGCAAGGTTTTTTAAATGCTAATTCCTAACTATAACGTGTGTGAAACCTATGGTTTTTTCAGTGAATTTGTATGGTTTTTTAAATGCTAAGTTACTTTACGCCATTCGTGGCGTGCACGCCCACTTTACGCAGTTAGTGCCGTACACGCAAGGTGGGCACGCAGTGCGCTACACGCACCGCGTGCCCACGTTACGCACCGTGCGCACATGGAGGACATATTATGCGCTTCCTTGTGATAGGTAATCTGTTAAATTTAATTTGTAAGTGATGACAATAATATGCCATGCACAGAGAGTGTTTTTTTTTTTAATTAAAATTTTTAGCGTAAGCGCACCGTACGCGTACGGTAAGCGTAATCGGCGAAATTTTCAAAAAATAAAAATTTACCGTTTTTGGCCTTGGGGGATCTTTGAGGACTCAACTAACATGGCTATGTGCATGGGCGCTGTCTAAACAGCCCCTTTATATGTTTTTTGCCTTTGTTTACAGCCCCCCCCTCAGAGTGCGAGAGAGAAAATGGCGGCCGCCGCTTCCTGGTTTCGACCGATTCGAATGATATAACAGCCAATCAGAATCGCGCTCGCGCACGCCACCGTACGCGTACGGTAAGCTTACGGTAAGCGTACCGTAAGCTGGCTCAGATATATATATTGATTTAAAGGCTATTTTCTCAGAATCTACTGAACAGATTTACACCAAACCTACAAAAGGCACTTCCTTGACCTGAGGACTACCTCTCTGCCAAATTTCTAGTAATTCTGTTCAGCCGTTCGGGCTGTAGCCCTGTCTAAAGGTCCTATGGAAAAATGCATGGGAAAAACGCGTTTTGGGACCCCCCTTTTATCTCAGCCCCCGCTTGACGAATCCCCCCGAGACTTTCAAGGTAGGAGCGGAGCGTAGCGCCCCACCTATTTTGAGAAATTCGCGAGGATTCGTTGACCGGCGCCAAAGTTATTCAAAATAGAATGTTGCGGATTTCCTATGGAAACAGGGTCCTAACTATAACTACCTACTGGCGACCGCCAGTAGGTAATATATATATATATATATATATATATCCTGCAGGTGGTCACCAGTAAGTAGTTATAGTTATGACCATGTTTCCATACTAAAAGTGTTTTTTGACTTTCCTATTTTCCGATATCTTTGGGCTATTTGATGAATTTTCACAAAATTTTCCAGAAGAAGTGTGCCGATGATTCTTGTTTTACATGGAAGGTTTTGGGGTCATCTGTCAAGCAGGTGCTGAGAAAAAGGGGTGTAAAAAAGGTGCATTTTCCTATGTTAATTCCCATAGGACATTTGAACATGTCTACAGCCCGAACCGCTGGATGGAATTACACCATATTTGGCAGAAAGGTAGATTTGGTTACGCAGGTTATGCTATTTATTATTTGGTGTAAATCCGTTCAGTAGATGTTGAGAAATTTAAGAGAATAAGTCAGTGATATCTGTGGCCGCTATTAATCCGTGAATAATAACAAGCTTGTGCATGGAAATGCAGAGCTCTGATTGGATGCCAACATTTGATCTATGAAGTGCTGGCAGCCATCTTGGGTCTTGTCTTCTGCCGTGCTCCCCAAAAAACGTAAAAGAAAGAAAAGGGGGCAGGGTAGGAATACCCAGACCCCCCAAACTTGGTCATGGGGTCCCAGAGGCACCCGGTACAGCAAATAAAGCGTTAAAAAAATTACCCTGAAATAGTGATAATCACAGGCTTTGTGCTTATTTTAAAAAGGGCCCCTGTGTGGGCAAAGTCCCAGGGGCATTTTATAATCAAGCATTTGCAATGCAATCAGTCTCGCCTTTGGGACCTTGTAAGTATTTAGCCATGTAGTAATTATCGCATATTACTGCAATGTAGCCTAGCTCACATATTAGGAAATGTAAATTCTGGTAAATGTTTGGACATTAATATTTTTGAAATGTTTACAGCTGTACTGTTAAAGCAATTTTTATTTAAGGAATTTATATTAAGTACAAACGTCTACACAGTTTCCTTTAACATTAGGATTGAAATACAAGTCATTGCATACAAAAAGAGATTGGTAACAAAATAAAGTATGTTGGTGTACTGCAGTGCAATAGCACGTACTTGCCCATGCCCCTTCCACCTCTAAAGAACCACTAATAACAATCTACCCTTCAAATCGTTCCATCCAGTTACCATGATATTATTTATGTGGCTTTAGGATCTACAGGGGTGATGATTATTTAAAGGTGATCTATAACTGTGGGTAACTCGACACGCAGATACTATATAGAGATGGGGCATACACAGCCTGTTGCACACAATACTTATTATTAATTTGTTACACTTTTTTTTTCTCTAGGCATGACCGCATTCTTTTTTATCACTTAGTATCGCATTTTGAGAACAACGTTACCCTATACAGAAGTGTATGGACACGGCATGTAGGTATCACATAGTGAAGTGGACACATTTATTTATCACTGTCACATTGGGAATACGTACAACTAGAGTTAATAAGTTAGGTTTTTAGCATGAGACCATATACGTTGTCAGAGTTTTTCTTGCAAGGTTGTTTTTTAGCACAGGGAAGGATCAGAAGACTCACAATCACGAATGAGTCTGTTCCATGTCTCTGTGCCATTACGCCACGTTGGGGAAACATGCATACGTCAGGCATTAATTAACACTCCATCAGTAGCGATTGCGAGTGATTTTCTAAGGACGGGTGGGGTACACTTGAGAGCAGCTCGGTTTGTGAAGTAAGTCTAAGCCATTTAGTAGTTGATATTTTTGCATCTGGTTGGTTTGCGGGATGGTTATTCATGAAATGTGTTACTTTATCTAGAACAAGCATCATACCACCCCCTTGACTTGATCGTACAACGTTTTACGACATCGGAAGTAAGTGTTTTTTAGGTCAGAGTCTTTCATGGTTTCAGACTGTTGGTCATGTTTTTTGGCATGAGCCGGGATACTGATCTTTACATGTGTTCAATTTAGAGAAATACTCACAACATTGGCAGTTGAGATCAATCTTTGACCGGGTAGGTGTCAGCTGATTTGACATTCTTCTTGTTGATCACATTAACACACAGTTCAGGGGTGTATCATTCAGATGCATCACACAATTGGACACATCTCTTGGAGAAATTATATACCTCAGGGGCACGACAGAGCATTTTGTATGAAGATGTTAATGGATGACTTATTACATTCACAAATAGATTCGGTAAAGTAAAGGCGCGGGCTCTTGAGCAACAGCATGAACTTATGGCATGAACTTATGCACCAATCTTCCGGTGAAGGGTATACACCTGAGAAGTTCTTATATATTTTTGTTTATTTGATTTACATGGTATGGTTAAACTTATGTATCATTTGTTAATGTAGAGTTTCCCTGACAAAGGGATTCACGAAATGCATTGGGAACACGGCAAAGAAAAACCTCATGTTAAATGCATAATGTTAAGAGAGCATTAACAACTTGTACAGTATAGATGACACAAGTGAAGTGTCAACATGAAGGTGATTGCTGTTGTTTTTTCTCTGGTTATCAGTAGCATTGAGCACATGGTTTTACTGTTTATGTACTGGCTAATGATCTAGGTTTAAAGTGTTTAACAATTGAATTTGTGAAAGAATTTTCCTCTAAGTAGCATGGCACCATATGGGCAAGAGTAGTGCACCTTGTTGCATGTGACAGGATCTGTACACATCAATTGGTTGATTTACAGGTCATCTGACACGGTTTACAGGTGTCTCGCGCTTGCTGGGGGCAGTGCAAATATGAAGCAGCATTTCTGACTGCAAGGCTGATCATCATCATACATATTCCCTCCTCTAAAAAACTTAGTCTGCACTATAAAATGTTGCACAGTGATCCCTGCCAAGTGAAACAAAAATCTTTTTACTGTGTGAGATGGTGTGTACATGTGCATCAGGAGCAGCCTGGGGGGCGTGGCTTGGCAGCCGACGGGCATGGACGCGTGAGCGACGAGCTCCGCATCCAGCCCAGCCATTAATCCTGCAGCGAGAGTCCCCCCGGCGATCTGAAGCTCCCGCAGGGCTTCCCCTGCCAACTCGGGACCCCTGGAGCAGTCGGGCGGGGTGGAGCGCGGCGCAGAGGGCTGGCGCGGTGCCGGCAACACGACGGAGATGGGCGGCCGTCGGCCATGTTGAGCGGCCTGTGAAGGGACGTTCGGCAGCGGCCCACAGTGCCTGAGGAGCTGGCCGGAAGTGCGGCTGAATCGGCTGCGGGCACCGGAAGTGCCGGTCTAGCCCTGACGATCGGTGGAACACTGCAGAGTCCGCCTTCTATGCGGAGCCCGGGACTGGGAACCCCGCAACACCCTGAGCTAGCGGCGGTGGTCGCACTGCGGTGAGGCGGCGACACAGTGGACGGCGCTGGGCTTGTGCCGGGAGCGGAGGGCCTGGAGCTGGAGTGGAGGCAGTGGGACCCCGCGTGTTTGGTGGACAAGCGAGGTGGGTGACCGGTGCTGCGAACTCCTCGAAGGTGGTGGCTTGGCTGGCCACAGGTAGCGGACTCGAGGGCCTGGCTGCTGGATGGTGCCCACCCTGGTGCGACAGCCCCAGAGTTCCCCGGAGAACAGCGTTGGGGGTCGGACGGTGCTACCAGCCACAGCGGCGATGACGGCTTTGGAGAGTGATGGGGGCCGCTCCCGTCAGGGCGCCCAGTGAGAGGCAGGAGTGCGCCGGAGCCCTTGTTGTCCGGAGGCAAGGGGGAGCAGGTCCCTGAGGCCGACGAGGGGGCGCACTTCCCGCAGATTTGGGGAGCGGGCCTGGAGGCCGATTGGGGAGGGCCTCCCTGACGAGCGGCCTGGCTGGAAGAATGGGCAAGCCGCGACTCAAGCTGGGGGGGAACCCAGCGGAGTCGGCGGGAGACTCTACCGGTGGCCGAACGGGCGGCACCAGCGCCAACTCTGCGGCGGGCCTGCAGCAGCGACAGCTCGACCAAATCCTGTTGGCCATAGCGGACACGAAAACGGCGCTGCAAACTGATATCGCTCAGGTGGCCTCGGATCTGGGGCTGCTCCGGGCGGACCACAGGAAGCTGGTGGACAGGGTCAAGACCTCGGAGGATAGGATGGACCTGGTAGAGCCAGCACAGAAGGTATTGGAGGGTCAGACAGCGGATCTCCTACGGCGGGTGGTGACTCTGGAACAGAGGGCCGAGGATGCTGAAGGGCGCAACCGCCGCAATAACATTCGCGTAGTCGGGCTGCCTGAAAAGATTGAAGGGGGAGATATGCTGACCTATCTGGAGACCTGGCTACAGGAGGTGGTGGCGCCCGAGGGACTTACGCGGTTTTTCACCTTGGAGAGGGCGCATAGGGTTCCGGCCCGTCCCCCGGACCCGGGCCGCCCGCCCCGGCCGGTGGTGGCCCGCCTGCTGCATTACAAGGACCGGGATATCATCCTCCAGAGGGCCAGAACTTCGGGACCCTACCAGGTGGAGAACGCTCGGGTGTCTATTTACCCGGATTACCCCATGGAGGTCCAACGCAGACGTACCTCATTCCAGGCGGTGAAGAGGGCACTGCAGGAAGAGGGGCTGCAATACTCTTTGTTGTTCCCGGCCCGCCTCCGAGTTGTGATGGATGGGGCGACTTCCTTCTTCACTGACCCCGCGGCAGCCTGGAGTTGGCTGGAGTCGGCCCGGACCCGGGCGCCGGCGCATGCTGCTGGGGAGGGGCCGCAGGGTACCCCGACGAAGGCCCGTCGCAACAGACGCAACAAGGTGAGGACAGCGGGTGCCCGATCACCGGGTGCGTCCCAGACGGCTCTGGAGAGGCGAGCTGCACTGCGGGCAGTATCTGTGATTTCCGGGGCCACGGCCTCCCAGCCCAGCGAGGATTCGGGCTCCAGGAAGGGCACAGAGGACTCCCACTCGGACGGTGCTATCGACGAAGCGGAGGTGCTGCCGGATGTTACCCCGGGGACGGCAGATGAACTGTTGGACGCTTGAAGGTTTGGGGAGTGCTCGGGCCATGAACTGAGGGACATGGGCAGGGAGGACTGGGTACGTGGGGAGAAGGAGGCTGGGCCGGGCTTGGTGGGGCTCGGGGAGGGACCGGTGCCTGATGGGGTCCACGGCTGGAGATTATTGAGGGGTCCTGGGGGTGGGGGCGGGGGAGCCTGCAGGGAGTGGAACGCTGGGGGAGGATTGGCGGATTCTGGGCGTGGATGCTCTTGGGAGGACTGCCGTCAAACCCGTCAGGCGTAGAGCCACCACCTCAACCTCACGGACATAGTGAGACTCTGGTGGCTACCAGAGTGTTTGGTTTCTGTTTGGGGTAGTATTTGGATGGGTGACTGTGGTTTAGAACCTGTTCTGGGGAAGGGTGGGGAATCGGGGAGTTGGGGTGTTCTGGGGTTCCAGGGGGTTGTCAGTGTGCCTTGGAGGGGTGGGGAGGGATGGTTAGTTTGGCGATGGGATGGGGACCCCCCCTGAATTGAGAATTGTGACTTGGAACGTGAGGGGGCTCACCTCTATGGTGAAGAGACATAAAGTCCACGCCTACTTAGTGCGGAGAGGGGTTCAGGTAGCCTTCCTTCAAGAGACCCACTTAGACAGAGAGGAGGGGAAGGCATTGCAGAGGCGCTGGCGGGGTCATTTGTACTATACCACCTTCTCGAGGTTTGCCCGGGGGGCTCTGATCTGGGTGAGAGCAGGTGTCCCTTTTCAACCCTTGATGACGTTGGTAGACCCAGAGGGCAGGTTTGTGGCAGTGCAGGGGCGGCTGGACGGGAGGGACTTGAGCATGTGCAGTGTATATGCCCCTAATATGGACCAGGATGCGTTCTTCTCCAGGCTGTCGGGGCAGTTGGCGGCGTATCTGACGGGGCCGGTGGTGTTGGGGGGGGATTTTAACTCGGTGACTGATGTGGAGCTGGATAGGTCCCACCCACCCCTGGCACAGTCAGTGGTGCGTCGGGTGGCCAATAGCCGACGTAGCTGGCAGACTACCTGGGGTCTGGTAGACACTTGGCGTACTCATCACCCGCTGGACAGGGATTACTCCTTCTATTCTGCCCCTCATGAGCTGTATGTCCGATTGGATGGTATACTGTGTTCCCCGGACGTCCAATCGCTGATGCGGCATAGCGAATATCTAGCTAAAACTCTCTCGGACCATAACCCCTGTATGGGGGTGCTGCAGTGGTCCAGGCAGCGGCAAGTTATACCCACGTGGCGTCTTAACCCCCTGCTTCTGGAGGACCCGGTCTTCCGGGCTGAGGTTAGTGACTGCATAAAACAATATTTTGAGTGGAACTCGGGTACGACGGTAAGCCGGGCGACGGAATGGGACGCGTTTAAGGCGGTTGTCCGGGGGGTTTGTATATCGTCCACAGCCGGAGTACGGAAGACTTTATTGCAGGAGGTTGATGGGGCGGAGGCCCTGCTGCGGGCGGCTGAACGGGCGCATCAGGCGGGGAACGGCGAGTTGGCTGCTGTTGCCGAGGCACGTGAGGGTGTGGCGGTGCAGGTGGAGAAGCTCCGCTGTTTTGACCATAAAAGCTACTTAATGCGAGCGCACGTGGAACGGGATAAGGTGGGATCCCTTCTGGCGTGGTTGGCGAACCCGGCGGCCCGGGGGAAACCGATACTTTCCCTGGTTGAAGCGGGGGGTGCCCCGGTTTATTCCCAGAAGGGGATAAATCAGCGGTTTGCCAGATATTACGCTGGGCTGTACGATAGCACTATGGAGGGGGAGCCTGAAGGCCTAGCGGGCTTCTTACTGGAGGCCCGCATTCCTCGACTGGACCCGGAGATTGGGAAAGATCTCGGGGGTGCCATATCGCTGGGCGAGATTCGTGCGGCGATTAGGCACATGGCCCGTCGGAAAACCCCGGGGGCGGATGGGTTGCCTGTCGAGTTCTTTGCGGCGTTTCCGGATCTGTTAGCGCCGCAGCTGCAGGTCCTATACAGCGAGGCCTGGCGGCGTGGGTGCTTGCCCGCCTCAGCTCGAGAGGCGATTGTGATACCCTTATTAAAGCCCGGAGGGGAGGCCGACGCGCGCACGGCGTATCGGCCGCTCTCCATGTTGACGGTGGACTATAAAATATTGAGTAAGATACTGGCGTCGCGCCTTTTGAGTCATATGACCGCCTTAATCCACCCGGATCAGGCGGGCTATATTCCTCGACGCAGCACGGCCACTTCTGTGCGGCGGTTGTTGCGAGTGATGGAAATGGACCGGGAAGTCTTCCCGGAGGCCTGCACGCTGTCGGTCGACATAGAAAAGGCCTTTGATAGTGTGGAATGGCCCTATTTATACCGAGTGCTGCGGGAGTTCGGCTTGGGGGAGGACTTCGTACGCTGGACCACGTTGCTTTATAGCGATGCTACGGCCCGAGTGAAGACGGGGGCCACCATATCGGCCTCCTACCGTGTACGGAGGGGGACAAGGCAGGGGTGTTCCCTCTCCCCCCTGTTGTTTGCTCTGGCCATCGAACCGTTGGCGGCTCATGCCCGACGAGGGGGTGCCTATGTGGGAGTTTCCCTGCGGGAGGATACGCACTATATCTCCCTATATGCAGATGATCTGCTGATGTTCTTGGCGGATGCGGAGAGAGCGCTGGAAGGAGCGGTTGCCCTCTTGGAGGAGTTTGGTCGGCTGTCTGGGCTTACGGTCAACTGGGGTAAGACGTGTTTGTTCCCGTTGTCGCAGGGGGGACGGCCCCCGCGGGAGTTGGGCCATATCCGATGGGAAAGCAGCTGTCTCCGTTATCTGGGGGTTAACATTTACCATACCCAGACTGATTTGCTGGAGGGGAATGTTGGTAGGGCACTTCGAGGCCTACGGGGTAGCATGGGGTTTTGGAGTACGCTCCCACTCTCGTGTGCTGGGAGGGTGGCGCTGCTGAAAATGGTGGCGCTGCCACGGCTTCTTTACTATTTTCGCACCCTTCCTATATGGATCCCGGCGTCGTTTTTCGCGAGGCTGCGGGTATTAGCCACGGGCTTCATTTGGGGCTCGGGCAGGCGTCGAGTGGCGCTGACCACCTTGCGGCGGCCAAGGGCGGAGGGGGGCTTGGCGGCACCGGATTTTGAGTGGTACTACTTGGCGGCTCAGCTCCAATGGCTCACGCAGGCGGTGGCCAGGGAGTACAGGGGCCCGGAAGGCCCTCAGGGCAGACTCATACCGCGCCATGTGCTGGCCTTTATAGTCCTCCACCAGAGATTAGACCTCGCCCAGCTCACCTTGGAGGAACGTACCCTCCGGTTATGCTGGAACAGATGCCAGAGGAGGGCCGCCATAGTCCACCCCTATGCCCCGGAGATCCCCCTGGGGATGTGTACGGCGTTCCCGCATGGGGGAGATTGGTCGGGGTTAGCGGTCTGGGAGGAACTGGGGGTACAGATGGTGGGGGACTTATTTAGAGAGGGAGTACTGCTACCTTTCCAGGACTTGCAGGACTCTTATGGGCTCCCGCGGGGAGACTTCCTGCTTCATGCGGCCCTGGTGGCAAGCCTCCAGAGGCATTGGAACATGGGACTTTCGGAACCGCCGACTGCCGCGGGTTGCCAATATGTAGTGATGGCGGCGGGGACGGCTAAGGCCATCACTTGCCTCTATCGCCGGCTGTCGACGGAGAGACTCCTCCCCCTGGGCGCTCTGAGGGAAAAGTGGGAAGCGGACCTTGGCAAAGAGATCCCTGAGTCCACGTGGTCCACGCTGGTGCGGAGGGCATGGAAGGGAACGAGGAATGCCCGGTTCCAGTTAGTCCAGTTTTTTACGTTACACAGGGCATACCTGATGCCGGCCAAGATACTGCGATATTTCGGGGGAGCGCACTCTCAGTGTCCGCGGTGCGGGGTGGACGGTGCGGACTTTCAACACATGTTTTGGTCCTGTTTGCAGTTGGGCGACTACTGGGAAGCAGTGGTGGATTGTTTGAACCAGGTAACTGATCGCTCCATTGCCCCGATATGGGGACCTGTTTGTTGCTTTGGTTCCCCCACACTCGCCGCACGAAGGTTACTAGCAAATTTTATGATCTGGGGTTGATAATGGCCAAGAGGGAACTGACTCTGCACTGGAAATCCCGGGGGGGACCTAACTTCCTGCGCTGGAGATCGGCGTTGGCGCGTTGGGCGGGGGCCGAGGGCACGCTCCGGGTGCAACTGGCCCTCCGGAGAGATGACGAAAAGGCGCTGGCGACGGCCCGGGCATGGGAAGCGTTGGTGGTAGAACTTCAGGGGTTGATGTCCGAGGCTGGGGCTGAGGAGAGCGGGTCTGACGGGCAGGAGGTAGTGGGGAGCGGGGAGTAGAAGAGGCGAGACGGTGGGCTCTGACCGCCTACACTTTTGGCTGGGCTAGCTGGAAGGTTCTGTTGGTTTAGGGAGAGGCTGGGCTCCTGTATTTTATTGACTAGGGAGGGGGGGCACGTCGAAAGAGGGAACGGGGTAGGGGACGGGGGCACACTGACAGGGGGTGGGGGAGGGGGGGGGGGGAGGGGACCGGGTGGGAAGGTTGAGCCGTCTTCAGGAGAGTCGGGGATGTTGAGACATGTGTGGTATTTCCTGGACGGGTGGGGATGGTGAGATGATTGTTGCCTTGTTGAGTTGGAAAACAATAAAAATGTTTCAACAAAAAAATCAGGAGCAGCCTGCAATTATAGGCACAGAACACTTCAAAGACCCCCTTTGCTAGTGCTTTGTACAGTGGAAGAGCTATCAGAGTCGCTCCTTTCCCAAAGACAGCCTGTTTCATAGCTGGTAACACCACGTTCAGTAAAACATATTAATTTTTAATACAACTTCAGACATCAATTGTGCAGTGTGGGCAAGATTCTCAAACTCGCAGGTTGTTAGAATGATGCACGTATTCATGGAACCAAAGCACAGATATCATGAACAGAATCCTTTCTCCACATACTCCAGGCTGCTGTGCAGCAGTCACAGTTAGAGGCAAATAGAATAAAACCTGCTCTAGCACTCAAACACAAGTATTGGCAATTTATTTTTTGCAGTTTAATAAAGAGCAAACTCGAACCGAAGGTATTGGAGCATTTTAGATGAGCACCAGTTACATTACACAAGGACACTTCGTTTTTTACACAAAGGGAGATTAAATGATTTTCTCCAGAATCACAGGATGTTGAGGCCACCGCAAGACTCGAACCTGGTATCCAAGTTGGCACATCTGGACATTACGCCAATTGAGGTCTGTTAAAAAGTTGGGCTAATCTTGCAAGATATATTTATAATGCTGGTGCGCTACAGCTGTTTGTGCTCACCTTTCCTTCTACTTCGTTTCCTAAGCAATCATGTTACAGAATTTATTTCCACAATGTACTATTATGAAAATAAATACAGCAAAATGATTGTATTTAGAGAAACATAGAATAAACAGGGTGCACAGCACACATTTAGTTCAATTGCACTAATCACTCAAATCAGCAAATTAATTTATTTTCACAGTTACAGTAGTTTTTTGCTTTTGATTGTGAATATGTACTTGTTCCAGCTAGATCATCACGATTGGCAGGCTTGATCACCTAGCTATGTGTAGGCCTATAGGGAGGGGTTAGCTACAGTGATCCAGCAAACAGGCTTTGAGGGTGCTTTGCCGTGCACAGAGGCCTTGCTGCAGGGTCTTACTGAAAGGGGGAGCTATAAGAGGCTCTGATGCCAAACACAGCGGTGGCCGCCATCAACGAAGGGTGGGGTGGTGGGCTGGGTCACGTGGAAAGCGTCGCGCTGGTGGATTGGATAAAAACAAAAAAACAAAAACGCACCTTTTGCTGCCGGCCGCTCCAGCGCCATGTCTCCTCATGCCGCCACTCCTCTAACTGCCTTCTGGTCCCAGCAGCCCCTAAAACAGACTCCCTGTCCAATCCCCACGCTGCAGAGCAGCGCAGCATTGGTCTGAGTAGGCAGAAAAGACACCCTGCTCAGACCAGTGTGCCTGTTGGGTTTTTCCAGGGTTGCTGCTCAATGCAGCTGGGCTACAGAAAACCTAAGTGCGCATGTGTGTTTGAGTCGGCCTGAGACGGCCGGCCAAAGCACATATGCGCACTTAGAGAGTAGAGTGCACTAGCACTCCTCTTCCCCCCTCCGATACCTCGCCGGCCTCTCTCAACAGCGCTGGCTAAGAGCCAACAAAGTAAATTAAAAGGATGCAAGAACATCATTTTAATTAGCATTTGCTGGTTCTGAGCCGGGCAGTGGGGTGATGCTCCTCCGCCATTGCTCAGGAGCCACCACTGGCCAAACAGCTCTAAGGCTCTTCAAGAGACCTATCTCTCCCATGAGAAGGGGAAACAATGTATGGGGAAAGGCAGCACTGCACACCGTATTTGGACTGTGCATGCCACCAGTAATCGTGCAGATGGCATGTCCATGATGATGTGTTGCTACCTGCATGCATTCAAAGAAGTGCTTTTTATGGCAGGCCACAGAAGATTTGGTTCTGTGATAGCAGCACCACAAGCACTGTACTGCTCTACCCTGTCCTCCTAGATCACCACGAACGGAACCCTCACTCTGGGAAAGCATCCCCTAGCACTCTACCCTGTTCCAGCCCTCCTAGCTTACTTGCTCTCCCATGAAGAGCGACCTTCATAAGCACTGCAGTGAGAGCTCGTAGCTGTGAAGCACGGAGGACAGTTGTACATGGAGCCTGGGAAGACGTGCTCTGCAAAGGCAGCATGGGAAGAGGATGTGTAGGAAGGGGTGGGATAGGAGGGCTGCCAGGAGTCTTCCGTTCCTCACCATAGATGTCTCTGCCTTAAAGAAGAACATAGTACGTGCCTGTAAAGAAACACCAGTGTAATAAAAAACCTGTGCACTCTCACCAGGAAGGAGATATAATGAAAACTTTTAGCTAGACACTCATCCGCACAGCATACCGTGTTATCTGTTCAAGGAAGTGGCAGGCTAGCTTCTTTCACTCAAGTCAACTGGTAAAACAAGCAACACCAAGGGCATAGATGGGGGCACCGCCGGCAGTGAAGGGCAGAGTGACGGGAGTGTGCAGGCTGCATATAAGCAAAGAGTGCACCAACACACAAAAACAGAAGTCTGGACTAACTAAGGCATCATGGAAGACATCGGCAACTCAGTGTCTCTCTATTCTGGCTCAGCCATTTGTGAACATGAAAAATGTGCTGCCAAAGTAAAATGTTTTACTTTTATAGTACTAGCATCTTATGGGATTCCCTCGTTGTGAGCAAGCAGATGCTTGCGTCTCTCACTCAGCATCACACATAAGGGACAGATGCCTGATCGGGGGTAGTAAGTACTATGTTATAATAAATGGCACATACCTTCATTTAGCACCTCCTCCTCTTGGAGATCCTAACAGCCCACAAACGACAGCATCAGCACGCAGGGCATGAAGTGCCGGGTTGGCTTCCAGTAAGGCAGTTTTGGATGAAAATACATTTCCAGCTTCCTCCTCACGTCGTTAACGGGGGATGGAGTAGGGAGGAGAGGAGGAAACTACAAACAATGAGAGGAGTGAAGAGCAGCTGTTCAGAATACAAACAAGCTGTGAGGTACAGGAGATGTTGTTCTGGGAGGCACAGGAGATTAAATGAACTGGGAGCAGCAGCAAGGACAGAGCAAAAGACAAAGTAGTGCACTGAAGGAAAACATGTGGCCCATAGTGAAAGGATTCATGTAACAGGAGCAGTCTCCTGGGCGGAACAAAAGGAGGGACTACTAACTGTATTCACCAATGAAAAGTCAGCATTTTTAAAGGACAGTAAGAAGAACCAATGAAAAAGATGGGTGTTTTTTTAAGCCCATATCTAGATACAACATGTCTCTTCGAGACAGCGCAGGCAGCATACGCGCTGCCTAGGTGAGACCTAAAAAATGAGGGGGTGTACAGGGCTCCCCTCCATGGGCTCTATAAGCCCCGGGACCAACACCTCCCCGGGGTTAATTAAACATTGATGGGGGCGCGTGGATCCCCCGTGGCCCAGGGACCCCCACCTCGCCGGGATAAAAAACACCTAATGGGGGACTCACCGACACCTCTGGGGCCCACCACCTACCTGGGGCCAAATTCTTTCAAAACAATGTGAGAGGAGCCACGCGACCCCTAGCCCGGCCAGTTCTCGGCCCCGGGGTCCACCACCTCCCCTGGGCAAGCCCACTCCTGGAGCCAATAATGACTCTGGGGACCACAACCCCCTTGGGCTGCCTCCTTCTGTGTCCCGGAGTGCCCACCCATGAGGCAGAGCTGTTTGCTTTAGCTTGGCGGATGCTCACAGCTTCCACCAAGCTAAAGCACACACTCCGCTTGCAGCTGCTGGGAGCTGTCAAAGTCCTCCATCGGAGAGGAGCTGTCAAAGCGCTCCATCAGAGTGGAAGCTCCACCTCTTTCCCTGCTTACAGACATACATGCTGTGAAAGAGATGAAATGATTGCTCCTGCACTTAGGGATCTGCCTTTTCAGCAGCTTCCTTTGTGGAGCAGCAATGCTGACTTCCACAAGAGGCAGGGAGCCGGCTGGGACAATGGGGGCCTTGAGGCTTCCCCTGCAGTCCCAGGGAAAAAGAGCAGGAGGCAAAATAAAAGAAAGAAACAAGCAGAAAGAGACAGAATAAAGGTCAGCAATGAACAGAAAGAGGCAGAATAAAGGTGAGAAACAAGCAGAAAGAGGCAGACTAAAGGTCAGAAACAAGCAGAAAGAGGCAAAATATAGGTCAGCAATGAGCAGGAAGAGGTGAAATGAAGTGAGAAATGAGCAGACCGATTCAGAATAAAGGTCAGCAACGGGCAGAAAGAGGCAGAATAAAGGTCAGAAATGAGCAGAAAGAGGCACAATAATGGTCAGCAATGACAGAAAGATGTAAAATAAAGGTAAGAAATGAGCAGAAAGAGGCAAAATAATGATAGAAGGGATCAGAAAGAGGCAGAATAAATGTCGGAAATAAGCAGAACGAGGCAGAATAAAGGTTAGAAAAGTGCAGAATAAGACACAATAAAGATGTGAAATGAGTAGAAAGAGGCAAAATAAAGGTTAGAAACTAGCAGAATGAGGCAGAATAAAGGGCAAACATGAGCAAAAAGAGGCAGAATAAAGGTCAGCAACGAACAGAAAGAAGCAAAAAAAAAAGTCAGAAATGAGCAGAAATTGGCAGAATAAAGGTCAGAAATAAGCAGAAAAAGGTAAAATAAACGTAAGAAAAGAGCAGAGAGATGCAAAATAAAGGTCAATAACGAGCAGAAAGAGGCAAAATAGAGGTCATAAATGAGCAGAAAGAGGCAAACTAGAGGTCAGAAACGAGCAGCAGGAGGCAGAATAAAAGGTAGAAATGAGAAGAGGGTTTTTGTGCACCCCCTTTGATGATGATTCCCCATTCAATGTTGATAAAGAGACTCTTATAATGTCACTGTGTGCCTGTACCATTATCTGTATTTATCTTTTCAGTTTATTGATCACATGTACAACGTGTCTAGTTTATGTGATATGCTTATTTTAACAACTGCTCTTCCTTTTTGTGTTGCTGTTCTTATTATATTATTGTTTATTGTTTCTTTAATAAAAAGATTAAAAAAAAAAAATGCGCAGAAAGAGGCGGAATAAAAGTCAGCAAACAGTAGAAAGAGGCAAAATAAAGGTGAGAAATGAGCAGAAATAGGCAGAATAACCGACAGAAATGAGCAGAAAGAGGCAAAATAAAGGTCAGCAGCAAGCAGAAAGAGGCAAAAAAGAGGTCAGAGACAAGCAGAAAGAGACAAAATAGAGGTCAGAAACGGCCAGCAAGCGGCAGAATAATGGACAGAAATGAGCAGAAAGAGGCAGAATAAAGGTTTGAAATGAGCACAAAGCAGCAAAATAAAGGTCATCAACAAGCAGAAATAGGCAAATTAGAGGTCAGAAACAAGCAGAAAGAGGCAAAAGAAAGGTGAGAAGTGAGCAGAAAAAGAGTGGAAAATGTGCAGAACATACTCAGGCAACAATAGGGGTTCTTGGCTCCCAACGACCCTCAGCAGCCAAAGGGAGTTCATCCCCCAACCAGTAGTGTGCCAGGATGCCCCTTTGCAGAGTGGTTGACAAAAGGGCATAGGGCCTCCAACGTCTCAGCAATCCCGCTGTGGGGAAATTACTTGTAGCAGCAATAGGGGTTCTTGGCCTCCATCTACCCTCAGCAGTCAAGTAGAGTTCATCTCCCATCCAGTAGTGCACCAGAAGGTACATTTGCAGAGTGGTTGAGAAACGGGGCGTGCCTCCAATGAGGTCTCAGCATTCCTGCTGTGGGGGACTTACTGGTGGTACTAAGAGGGGCTCTTAACCCCTAACTACTCTTAGCATCCAAGGGGACTAAATTAGGGGTGGCGGAACAATACACCACCCGCTTACGGAACTCCGGAGTTTTTTGGTAACTCTGTGGAGAGAAATGCAGTGAGCTCTGCCAAGGCCTAGCAGAAAACGAAAAAATAAAGGTCAGTAATGAGCAGAAAGGAGCAAAGTAAGGGTCATAATTGAGTAGAAAAAAGGCAGAAAACAAGCAGGACCCACTCAGGCACTTATGCACCTTCTCACAGAACAACTCAGTCACTCACACATCCACTGAGACACTCATGCACCCACTCACAGGCCCACCCAGACACTTATGCACTCTCACACACCCACTGAGACACTCATGCACTCACACTCACTCTCAAAGGTTACATTTACAGTTAGAAAAAAAACATTAAAAAACCTTAGAAATTCACTGAAAAAAACAAAGGTTACAGAGACATTATAGTTAGTCTCTTATTTTACTTGTACAAAATCATAGAAATTCAGCAGTTATAGTTACCTGAGCTAACTATAACTTATTCCTCTGTAATGTACTGCTTATGACCTCACATATTACATCACTCATGACATGGCCAGTGACATCACTGATGACATCTCAAATGGCATCACTTATGACATCATCCACAGAACCACTCACATACCAACTCATATATACATATGACCACTCACACACCTACTCTCACACCCAGTCAACCACTCACACACTGAATCATACCCCCATACAACCTCTCATGCACCCACTCAAACACCCACACTACAACTCACATACCTATCCACAAGCCCATACACCCACTCACGCACCCACTTACTCATCCATACAGATACTTACACACCCACTCACACAACTATACTGCCACTCACACAGCCACTCTCTTACTTATACAGGTAATAATAAGTGCACACTCACCCATACAGCCACTCACACACCTATAAGCACACCCACACAACCACTTACATACCCATTCACTCATCTGTACAAGCACTCACAGGCCCACATACTCACCTATACTGCCACTTATACAAACACTGATTGTGTAATGCAGACCCTCACATACCCACTCACTTACTCACACACCCACCCAAACAGCCATTCATTCACATATATACCCACTTACACACACAGCCACTCATCCATAAAGCCATTCACACACTCACTCAGTCACTGATACAGCTACTCAAACTGCCACTCACCCACCCATACAGCCACTCACACAGATTCAGTTACACAGCCACTCAAATGAAATATGTTAGAAATAGTATCCTCATTAGTAGTACAGTAGGAAAAGTAATTTAAGTTATGAAGTAGATATATATATATATATATATATACACATACATATACACATATATAAACATTCATAAATATTATATATTTATATTAAGATAATGCATAAGTTACATTATTGTTTGTTCTCTGCTACTAATAAGTGATACTATTTCGAACATATGTCATCTGAGTGGCTGTGTCAGTGTTGTCTATTAGTGTGTGAGTGGGTTTTGAATGTAGAATTGGGGTATGACTGGGTGTTTGAGTAACTGTATGGGTGTGTGAGTGGGTGTCCTGGTGGTTGAGTGGATATGTAAGTGGGTGTGTGAGTGGTTGTGTGAGTGGGTGTGTGAGTGGTTGTATGGGTGTGTAAGTAGTTGTATGTGTCTGTGAGTGGTTGTATGGGTATGTGAGTGACTGTGTGAGTGGCTGTATGGGTATGTGAGTGGCTGTGTGAATGGTTGTATGGGTGTGTGAGTAGTTCTAGGGATGATGTCATGAGTAATGTCACTGATCTTTCATGAGTGATGTAAAATATGAGGTCATAAGCAGCGCATTGTGAGAGCATAAGTATAGTTAGCTCAGTCAACTATAACTGCTGAATTTTATAGGTTTTGTATGAGTGAAACCTTAGCCTAACTATAACAGCCCTAACCTTTGGGTTTTTTAGTGACTTTCTAAGGTTTTTTTTAATTCTATTTCCTAACTATAACATCCCTGCAACCTTTGTTTTTTTGCAGGGACTTTCTAAGGTTTTATAAATTCTATTTCCTAACTATAACATCCCTGTAACCTTTGCTTTTTTCAGTGAATTTCTAAGATTTTTTAAATTCTATTTCCTAACTATAATATCCCTGTAACCTTTGGTTTTTACAGTGAATATATACTGGTTAATTAGTAAGTGCTACCTTGTTGGGTAAATGTCTAGTGCACATTTTATGCTACAGTTGTGTAATGGGCCATAAGGTAATGTCTCTTGTGACCTTGTCTGAATTTAACTTTGGCAATTTGATTGTTCTTCGAGTGTCTTGTCCCGAAGTCTGTGCTAACATGAATACATGTATAGAGAAGACGGAAATACTACAAAGAGGTGAATCTCCACCCAACAAGGATACTTCCTGTTATTTATATGAACTAAGTACTTCTTTGTTTGGCAGATCTGTTCTCGTATTCCTCTGCATCAAGAGCATGTCACCAAAATTAATGAGAAACCCGCCAGGAGGCCGTTTGGCAAACTGTTCATCAACCTGGGAAAATGCGGGAAGACCTTTGCCTACTGTTAACGTGACTAAATGGGCAGAGCTTTTAAGTGATTTTGCCACATTTGTATGCTCGTAGCAATCTAAAAGAACAACGATGGAGTCTGCTCTCACCAGGAGACGACAAGAAATAACCGACTTGTCACACTCACTACAGAGAGATTGTGGCCTGATAGATGAAAGAAGGAATTATTTTGCTGCATCAATGATTTTAGAGTGATTTTCAAGGTAGAATTGCCAAGAAAACACAATTACTTTGGCTTCACCAATCCGTAGAAGTTAGGATCATTTGTCCTTTACAGATGCTGAGCTTCATCTTCAAAAGCTTTGGTATCGCTTTGGTATCGCTTTGTTCGCCCTAAGTTGGCAGGGTATGCCCAGAGGTGGGTTCCTTGCTCACTTTACCACCGGATTCAAGATAGCCTGGTTGACAAGGGTTATGAACCCCAAACCGGTCCTAGGATGCTTGTTTCAGGTCCAGGGAAGACATGGCTTGGCAGTTCGGGCTGGACTGTTCCCATGAGGCACAGGGTCAGACTGATTTGCATATGGCCATGTCTGAACTGGGGTGGTGGAGTGAGCTAAAGAATGTTGATGGATTAAACCCAGATCAGTTGACTGGGGGTGAGTGTTTTATTTGCTCAAGCGCTCCGTCCATCCTCCCCTTTGGTATTGCTTTGTTCACCCTAAGTTGGCAGGGCATGCCCAGACGTGGGTCCCTTGCTCACTTTACCACTGGATTCAAGATAGCCTGGCTGACAAGGGTTATGAACCCGAAACCAGTCTCAGGATGCTTGTTTCCGGTCCAGGGAAGACATGGCTTGGCAGTTTGGGCTGGACTGTTCCCATGAGGCACAGGGTCAGACTGATTTGCATATGGCCATGTCTGAACTGGGGTGGTGGTGTGAGCTAAAGAATGATGATGGATTAAACCCAGATCAGTGGACTGGGGGGGAGTGTTTGATTTGCTCAAGCGCTCCGTCCATCACCCCCTTTGGTATCACTTTGTTCGCCCTAAGTTGGCAGGGTATGCCCAGATGTGGGTCCCTTGCTCACTTTACCACTGGATTCAAGATAGCCTGGCTGACAAGGGTTATGAACCCGAAACCAGTCCCAGGATGCTTGTTTCCGGTCCAGGGAATACATGGCTTGGCAGTTTGGGCTGGACTGTTCCCATGAGGCACAGGGTCAGACTGATTTGCATATGGCCATGTCTGAACTAGGGTGGTGGAGTGGGCTAAAGAATGATGATGGATTAAACCCAGATCAGTTGACTGGGGGTGAGTTTGTTTTACTCAAGCGCTCTGTCCATCATCCCCTTTGGTAGAGCTTCATCTTCAGCACCTGCTATGTTTATATTTGTAAGTGCTTTCCATTAAGATTTAATTTCTTTGAAATGAGCCTCAGGGCCATAATGCAACCTTACCTACCCATTTATCCAACAAGAGTCCACAGTTTTGCACAACATTTCTACTCAACTGGAGTACTTTCTACTGGTTATTTAGTAAGTGCTACCTTGGTGGATAAATGTCTACTGCATATTCAACGCTACAGATTTGTAATGGACCATGAAGAAATGTTTACAGTGACCTTGTGTGCTTTTAATTTCAGATGATAGTAGAGCCCTCATTTCTCCCAGTACAATGTTGCAGAGACCCCTGTTGCTCCGTGCACCCACTAAAATGATTAGAGTGCATATTAAAGAGTGGTATTCCTCATAACGTTTTGATTTGTATTATTGAGTATTTTTAAAATCTTTTGTTTGGGAGTCGCAAATCTATCTCGATAAGTGCCGCCATGTATTTCCCTGGCCACGGGAGAGTTGTGACTCCAGCTTGTTATTTGTCAGTAGTTAAAAACACATATAGAGACATTAAATGTAATGTTTAATTGAAGTGGTTGGCTACTAAAAAAATTAAACTATTATAATTATTGATAAAAAAATATTCAATGCTCGTTTAAATAACATTTTTGGATTCGCAATGACATTGCAACGTCATCGTGACTTCATCACGAGCTCATCACAAATCCTATGTGACACAGGAAAAGTGGATTTGATTGGTTAAACACCTTTTAATGATCAATAAAAGAAGGTACCTTCTGTTTTCTGTATTCTTTAGGAGTGGCTGTGATTTTTCACACTTCTCCATCTCTCTTCTTAATGTTGTTTTGGCTTTGGTAATTTGGTTTGGCTTTTCTTTAAAAAAAATGGCATCTACTCCTGAGAATCATGGACATTATAACAGAAACTTTTCATTGGAGGAGGAGTTAAGGTAAAAAAAAGAGAGCATTGCATGGCAATTGTTTTATAATTCCATCAGGAGAAAAAAAGGTCCACCACAAACATCTGATATGAGCAGAGAAAGAGTGAGAGATGAGCCAGAAACCAAAAGCTGGAGATTATGCAGAACTATCAGGCACCTATTTAGCTCCTCAAGTGTCATCCGACATTCCTGCGACTGTCCCGGAATTTGCAAAGCTCGGGCAATGTTGCCTCAAATGTAAAAGGATTTTGAGCACGGGGAAGTGGTCAATTCCTGCTCTAATAAATATTTTTAACACGTGTTAGTTGTTTTTGTGTGTTACACCATTTTGTGCACAACGTTTGTTCCGAAACAATATGTTTTAATGTTTTATTTGAACAACTCAAGAAACACCAAAAAAACCTAAAATATGTTAAAAAAAGAATACATGTTACATGTATGTTTGTAACAGTGTGAATATGTCTTGTTTGTCTGACAATATGTCAGTGAGTGTATAGATGAGTGAGTGGGTGTGTTAGTGCCTGTATCAGTGAGTGAGTGTGTCCGTGAGTGGCTTTATGGGTGAGTGAGTGGGTTTGGGTAGATCTATGGGTGAGTGAGTGGCTGTGTAAGTAGCTGTATGAATGAGTAGGTGGGTGTGTGAGCGGCTGTATGGGTGAGTGAGTGGGTGTGTTAGTGGCTGTATAAGTGAGTGTGTGAGTGGTTGTATGATTGAGTGAAAGGATGCATGAGTGCCTGTATGGGTGAGTAAGTGCATATGAGAGTGCCTGTATCAGTGAGTGGATGTGTCTGTGAGAGTGACTGGGTTTGAGTTCTGTATGGGTGACTTAGTGGGTGTGTAAGTGGGTGTATGAGTGAGTGACAAGGTGTGTGAGTGACTGTATGGGTGAGTGAGTGTGTATATGAGTGGCTCAATGGGTAAGTTGCTATAGGAATGAGTGAGTGGGTATATGGGTAAGTAAAAGAGTGTGTCAGTGGTTGTATGAGTGAGTGAGTGGTTATATGGGTAAGTCAGTGAGTGTGTGAGTAGCTGTATGGATGAGTTGCTGTATGAATGAGTGAGTGGGTGCACAAGTGGGTATATGGTATATAAGTGGGTGTGTGAGTTGCTGTATAAGTGAGTAAGTGTGTGAGTGGCTGTGTGAGTTAGTGATAGGGTGCATAAGTGGCTGTATTGGTGAGTGAGTAGGTGCATTAGTGGCTATATGGGTGAGTGAGAGCACATGAGTGACTGTGTGGGTGAGTCAGTGGATGTGTGAGTAGTTATATGGGTTAGTGAGTGGTTGTATGAGTGGCTGTATGAATGAGTGAGCTAACCATGTTTTTAATGTGTCAGTGACTCTATCAGTGTGAGAGTGGGTATGTCAGTGTGTGTATCAGTGTATGTCTGGGTGTGTTATTGGATGTATTTGTGTTTGGCTGGGTGTGTCAGTGTGTGCTTTAGTGTATACCTGGGTGTGTCAGTGTCTGCATCAGTATGTCCCTGGGTGTGTCAGTGTATGCATCAGTGTGTGTGGGTGTGTTATTGCATGCATTAGTGTATGGCTTGGTGTGTCAGTTTCTGCTTTGTTGTGTGTATGGATGTGTCGGTTTCTGCATCAGTGTATGCATCAGTGTGTCAGTGTATCCATCAGTGTTCTTGGCTGTGTTATTGGATGCATCAGTGTTTGACTGGGTGCATCAGTGTCTGCACTGTTGTATGTCTGGGTGTGTCAGTGTCTGCACTGGTGTGCCCTTGGGTATGCCGGTATATGCGTTTGTGTGTGCCTGTGTGTGTCAGTGTATGCATATGTGTGTGCCTGAGTTTGTCAGTGTATACATCAGTGTGTGCATAGATCTGTTAGTGTATGCATTACTGTGTGTGTGGCTGTGTCAGTGTTTATGTCAGTGTCTGCCTGGTTGTGTCAGTGTGTATATGTGTGCATCTGTGAGTCTTTGCATGAGTGTGTGCCTGGGTGTGTCAGTGTATGCATGAGTGTGTACCTGTGTATGTCAATGTATGTGTCAGTGTATGCATCAGTGTGTGCCTGGGTGTGTCAGTGTATGCATCAATGTGTGTCTGGATCTGTGAGTGTATGCATTACTATGTGTCTGCTTGTGCATCAGTGTGTGCCTAGATGAGTCAGTGTATTTTTGAATGTGTGCCTGGGTGTGTCAGTGTATGCATGAGTATGTCCCTGGGTGTGTCAGTGTAACCATTGGTGTGTGATTGGGAAAGCAGGATCTTTATCTGTGTGTTTGGGTTTGTCAGTGTGGGCAGCAATGTCTGCCTATGTGTCTTATTGGATGTATTATAAAGGGCAAAGATGTAATTAGTCACCTACATTATTGCAATAAATTGTTCTATTCATCTTTATAAAAAGAGCGAAAATATAAATATAAGTTATTGTTACATGTTATAAATTTGCATTGTAAAGTTTAAGTTTCTGTAATACAAATGTTCATGTTAATAATAAAGCATTACACAGCTGTAAGGCTATAAAGCAATTACACATTTAATTTAAGCATTTAATTTCCCCTTTTTACTGTTCTAAGCTTTTATACTTATACACCATCAATGATGTACTGTATAAAGATTCATCCTTGACCAGTGGGGGAATAAATCATATAGATTTTAGAGCCTCCCCCCAGAACTTAACAGTATGTCACTATAAATAAGTGGCACTATGGATTGTACTCACTATAATTATTTAATACATTCTTTTATCTATAGTTACTGAACTAATCTAAACAAACATATCTTAATAATAACTTTTTTATTATTAGAAGTGGTACAATACTACTAGTAGATATAAAGCACACTTGAATTTTGGAGACCCTTTTGAAGACATCACCCCTAGTATGCTGAATGGTGTCTTAAACATTGACGATCCACGTGGAAAAACATCTGTATGCTACTTTTTAAACAGTAATCCTCCTTAGAACTTTGGTTGAAGAAATAAAAGGTAAGAATGTGATAGCTTGAAAGGCTGTTTTTATTTGAATTTAAGGTTGCTCTCATTGCATTCAGTTCATTCAGTTTCACTCTTTAAATAGGCAGTACAATGTCCGAATGTAATATTAAGTCCTCCGTGAAAGATGATAGCCAAAGTAGTATAAGTTCTTCTAGACATTGATATTTGTACAGCTTTGAAGTTTGTAATTTTGGTTTCTAATTTAGATCCATCTGCTCTGCATCGTTGTAGCATTAATATAAGGTGTTTTCCACTTCTTCGTATACGCAATGTAGGCATAACATCTGATCTACAATTTGGGCAGGTCATAGTTTTGTTAGCCATTTTGGTCAATCTGTCAAAATACACAGTTTTGGAATTCGGTAGTGTTAAGTACAGAATTTGCTCAGAATTGATTTGAGTGGTAGGCATAAAAGAGCAATCTTCGTACTCATGTTTCATGTGTAACTCTGTCCAAATAAGATATCAATACTGATTTATTCTTCTTCTAAAACTCCAAGGATGACCATTATATATTCCTGTGCATCTTGTTGAATGTTGTGAGTAAATACTACTGATCCACTACATATATCTACTTGATCTCGAATGCCTGACGCACAGTGTATTACAGTCCTACCACTATGTAAACGTTTTAAAAAAAAAACACCTAGTGCAGAACATAATCTCTTCTGTGGTTTCCGTTCATTTGCATTTATAAGATGTGGTAAATAAAAAAGTACATTGAGAACCACATTTGCATAGCAGTTGACACCCGAAGAGTTTGAAAACTGGTAACCTACAATATCTCCCTCATTCTCCAGTTCTTTCTTCTTGATACCTCCTTGTTCTCCTTATTTTCAGGAACATCCATATATTCTTTTCTTAGCTTTCACTTTGGACAGATTATCCATTTTTCATGAATGGGATAGTGTCCCAAATGAGGAGCGTGTACACTTCTTAACCGATTGTACTCTTTCACGCAACTCGCATCAGCACTAACTTTGCTGTTATCAAATGCAACCAAAACAAACCGGACAAAGTTTTAACTCATGGCAATGCTACTTGGCAGTTCAGGCTGGACTGTTCCCATGGGGCACAGGGTCAAGACTGATTTGCATATGGCTGGGTTCAAACTGGAATGGCATGGTGAGCAAAAAAACGATGGATTTAGGCCCAGATCTCTGTACTGGGGTGAATGTATGACATTGTTCTGCATTCTGTCCATCAATTGTTGTTTTTGCATTTGTCACCCCGAGTGGGAAGGGTATGCTCAGACGTGAGTCCCTTGCTCTCCATGCCACTGGAATCAAGCTATCCTGGCTGACGAGGGCTGAAAGCCCGAAACCGGTCCTAGGATGCTTGTTTCCAGTCCAGGGAGGACCTGGCTTGGCAGTTCAGGCTGGACTGTTCCCATGGGGCACAGGGTCAAGACTGATTTGCATATGGCTGGGTTCAAACTGGAATGGCATGGTGAGCAAAAAAACGATGGATTTAGGCCCAGATCTCTGTACTGGGGTGAATGTATGACATTGTTCTGCATTCTGTCCATCAATTGTTGTTTTTGCATTTGTCACCCCGAGTGGGAAGGGTATGCTCAGACGTGAGTCCCTTGCTCTCCATGCCACTGGAATCAAGCTATCCTGGCTGACGAGGGCTGAAAGCCCGAAACCGGTCCTAGGATGCTTGTTTCCAGTCCAGGGAGGACCTGGCTTGGCAGTTCAGGCTGGACTGTTCCCATGGGGCACAGGGTCAAGACTGATTTGCATATGGCTGGGTTCAAACTGGAATGGCATGGTGAGCAAAAAAACGATGGATTTAGGCCCAGATCTCTGTACTGGGGTGAATGTATGACATTGTTCTGCATTCTGTCCATCAATTGTTGTTTTTGCATTTGTCACCCCGAGTGGGAAGGGTATGCTCAGACGTGAGTCCCTTGCTCTCCATGCCACTGGAATCAAGCTATCCTGGCTGACGAGGGCTGAAAGCCCGAAACCGGTCCTAGGATGCTTGTTTCCAGTCCAGGGAGGACCTGGCTTGGCAGTTCAGGCTGGACTGTTCCCATGGGGCACAGGGTCAAGACTGATTTGCATATGGCTGGGTTCAAACTGGAATGGCATGGTGAGCAAAAAAACGATGGATTTAGGCCCAGATCTCTGTACTGGGGTGAATGTATGACATTGTTCTGCATTCTGTCCATCAATTGTTGTTTTTGCATTTGTCACCCCGAGTGGGAAGGGTATGCTCAGACGTGAGTCCCTTGCTCTCCATGCCACTGGAATCAAGCTATCCTGGCTGACGAGGGCTGAAAGCCCGAAACCGGTCCTAGGATGCTTGTTTCCAGTCCAGGGAGGACCTGGCTTGGCAGTTCAGGCTGGACTGTTCCCATGGGGCACAGGGTCAAGACTGATTTGCATATGGCTGGGTTCAAACTGGAATGGCATGGTGAGCAAAAAAACGATGGATTTAGGCCCAGATCTCTGTACTGGGGTGAATGTATGACATTGTTCTGCATTCTGTCCATCAATTGTTGTTTTTGCAATGCTACTTTAAATACAGTACTACCAATATTAATAAAATCGGCATCTACACTTAAACCTTGAGATTTATATATAGTTGGAGCATATGCTACAGGGAATGGGAATGTTTGCCACTGGACATACAACCTTTCACAAGCAAAAAACTTACAATGCACCTTCCAGTCTGCTTCAAGCCATCAATCTAATCAAATTTTATTGCTAAGTATTCAACCTTATTCCTATTTGGAAAGTTAATGAAATCAATCACTTTACCTATAGCACCGTTTACAAATCCTTACTCACCATTTTAATTTCTATGCAAAATTACTCTATAATTCTTGCAAACACTTAAACATTTGTCTAATCCAGTGGTTCTGGATGCATATTTTTCACATGAATCCAGTTTTTCATTTAGGAGCATTGTCACACCCTGGTGTTCCATTTTGCCTTTGCTGTAAGTTGCAAACGTGCAGGCATTAGTCAGGTAATCATTTTCTCTTCTTGAATGAAATTAAACATTAACTCTGCTGTTCTTGGTTGTAGGAAACAGTTTCTTAACAAGTTGACTTTCTAATTGACGTTTTCCCTCTCTGATGAGAACTTCTTCTCTAATATCCTTGAGAATATTTCCAGATTCCAAGTCAGATGCTTGATGCATGTTCCTAAGTAGTTCCTTGTATTGGAAGTTTAGCCAAATGTATACATTTCCAATATTGCCCAAGGATTTCCAAGTTTCATCATGGAGAAGTGTTTTAAATACATGCTTTCCTTTGATGAGGGCAAGTTGTAGTAGGTAGCTGAACACAATTAAGTGTTGTCCTCTAAAATTCACATCATACTCTGCTTTTAAAATCTTTTTCATTCTCAAGTGTACAAAGGCAAGCATTAAGTTTGAGACAATACTCACCTCATCGATGATTACAAGTTTCTGGGGCATATTATCTAGGAAGTGGCAGTGAGAGGCGTTAGCCTCCTTGGCTTAACGCCTTTCATCGCCACTTCGGAAGCGCCAGGCTGCACCATATTACCAAGGATATGGTGCAGCCTGGTGTTTCCCCCTGCGATGGCGCTAAGTCTCACGACTTAACGCCAACGCAGACACCCTTGCACCAGAGTGCAGGGGTGTCTGCGAGCAGGGAGGTTTGTTTATGTACAGGAAAGTGTCCCTTGCTGTACATAAACAAACCTAAAATGCCATTTTGTAACTTACATGTGTGCTGCTTCATGCAGCACACGTGTAAGTTACAAAATGGCATTTAAAAAAAAGGTTTGTTTATATACATAAACAAAGCTTGGCATTTTGCTTTTTCCATGTGTGCTGCCAGCAACACACATGGAAAAAGCAAAAACGAGGAGAAATTAAGCATTTCTCCTCATTTTGCCACCTTAAGACCAGGATTTTCCTGGTCTTAAGTTCGGCGCTGCCACCTATTATCGCCTCTCTTGATAATAGGTGGCAGCGTCGAAATGAATGGGTGTTGCGGTGGAACTCCCACCGTGACACCCACTGCACGCCTCCTTCATGCAAATTTTTGCGTGAAAGGGGCCCTATTACCAAGGCAGCGTTAAGCCACTTAATGTGGCTTTTGGACACGGTATGTGGTTTAACTCTGCCTTGGTAATAGGGCGCTGACCCTATCGCCACCACAATGCCACAAAAAGTGACGTTGTGGTGGCGATAGGGGCTTGGTAATATGCCCCACACTTACTTCAGTACTCTTGAAACTTCATGACAAGCTTCAACGGATAACATTTGGTACTCCAGTTTGTTGTCATGTTCTACAGGTAGCATAAGTAGACAATATAAAGTAATTCCTTTAATGTTGTATGCAGCTAAGCCAGTTGGTGCTGTTACTAAACACATCAAATTTGAGTCTGTAGCCCTCTGTAAGTAAGCTGTAAGAACATCAAGTAAAGCTTTTCCTAGTACCAGCTTGAGCACTGTATAATAGTATTGGCTTGAATAATGAGCATTTACATTCATTCTTCTCATGGAAGAATCCATGTTCTATTTTCTCTTTTACCTCTCTGTATCTTTCTTTCTGCTTGTTGTTCAGTTGTCCAACTAACTGCTCGAAATCAGCACTTTCTTGCCTTGCTTGTTGCATTGCAGTCGCCACCATATTCATAGCTATGGCAGCATCATTTTCAATAGTTTGTTATCCATGAGAATCTTGACTCAGTGGTCCTGAACTTTGTCTGCTTTGTAAACAGTCTTTAGGCATCTCAGCAGCAATTCTTTTATGCTGTTCAATCTCATCATTTAACATTTTTATGTAGTTGGGAAAGACTGAGCACTGAATGTTGTCAGTCACAGTGTCGAAAAAATCTTCATATCAATCAAAGTGTCCAAGTAACTCCAATTCAGAACTCCAAGGCTTGAACAGTGGCAGGAGTGCCAAATAGAAAAACTCTTTTATCAGGAGTTTGGCAACCTAGTGGTTTATTAAACTTCTTTCTGTATGTTGAACCGAACAACCATCGCAACCAACTACTGCATTTTTCCCTCCATTGCGTTTTCTGTTACATTGTTTCTATATCTATAGTGTTGAAGTAGCTCATAAAGACACATGTTTTCAAGGTATGGATCCCTTCTTGGATACTAAGGGACATATTTACAATGCAGTCGCACTCCTCCACTTCTGAAACGCAGGGCTGCACCATATTTACAACAATATGATGCAGCCCTACATTTCCTCTTGCGCTGGCGCTAAACTTAGCAGCCTAGCACCAATGCAGGCACCCTTGCAGCCTAGTGTAAGGGTGTCTGCTTTGAGGGGAGGATTGTTTAGGTGCATGAAGGTATTCCTTCCTGCACCTAATGAATCTTTAAATGGCGTTTTGTAACTTTTATGTGTGCTGCTTAAAGCAGTACACATAGAAGTTGCAAAACGTCATATTTTTAATTGTTTATGTGCAGGATGGGTCACTTTCCTGCATATAAACAGTCAATGGCAATTTGCTGTTTCTATGTGTGCTGCACAACGCAGCTCACATGGAAACAGCAAAAACAAGGAGAAATAAAGCATTTCTCCTAGTTTCACCTGTTTAAGACCAGGTTTTCCCTGGTCCGAATTTTGGCGCTGCCTCCTATTTATGCTCCCCTTGTAAATAGGAGGCAGCATCAAAATCAATGGGTGTTGTGATGGAACGCCCACTGTAACGCCTATGCTAAGTACAGCGTGAAAGGGTGCCTTATTTACAAGGCAGCGTTATGCCACGTTAAGTGGCGTAACGCTGCCTTGTAAATAAGGCGAAGCCCCTATTGCCATCACAGCGTCCCTAAAAGTGATGTTGTGGTGGCGATAGAGGCTTTAAATATGCCCCTCAGTATCCAACATGTTTTTTTTCACAATATCAGGACTTTCTGGCTCAAACTCCACTAGCTTCTGAATTTACGGGACAGACTTCATGATTCTGTTTCGTGTGCTTGCAAGGCCTAGACTTACCCAAACAAATCTCCTTGACTTTGAGTACAAACAAGCTGAGCTCAACCGGTCACAACATTCATAGTAGCCTATCTCCCTATGTGAAAGCATTTTCAAGCTGAAGCTGTACAATTTCTCTGTTAGATTTTTTTCTGAAGAAATCTCCGCCCACAGCTCCTTCATCTTTGTCTTCTTTGCTTTTGTGATATACGAGGTGAGAGAAAGAACAAAAGTGATGGAGTTCATTCAGTGTAAAAGATTCTTTTTGTTCTGTACTTCCGCCGACAGTACTTCCCACATCTATGTGATTGAAAATGCAAAACTTGCTGTTTTAGGCCTTTTTCGTCACTGTCTTTCGGGATGGTGCATTTAACAAATTGCTCTATGAAAGAAAGAATATACTCATCTGTGTCTGTTCCAAATTTATGTGCATCTTTAATCCATAACAACATATAAATATGAGAAACACTTCTTGCTTGGTACTCTTTCCGCCAAAGAAATCAGTTACTTCGCCAAGAGGAGAATTAATTTTATTGCAGATGAAATGCAGCATTGCTTGAAACCTGTGGTTGAAATATCCACAAACATTAGCAGGATCCATAGAGCAAAGTTCCCTTCTGTCTTCACATTGATGTCCTTAATGATTGAGTTTGCTTTCCTCAAAAACTGAAGTAAGTTATCCCACGCGTACTCTGCACAACTGAGTGTCACAAACCAAGAAGGTGAACCTAGGTTTCTCAACATACATTTCAGTTCTCCATGACGACGATACCAATTCTCATTGGTCCCACATTGCCATGCCATCAAATTAATCAAATTGTATTCCAATTTCTCATCCTTCCCATGAATATTGTCAACTAATTTCTTTGCAGAGAGATTTTGTAGATTAACTTCCATCTTCAGTAGGTGGTTTACAGCATATGATAGTCTAGGCAATTCACTCTCAAATTATAGATGAGATATGTATGGAATGCCCTGGTGAAATCTAGGATCCTCTGAATATAATCTGGTAGACCTGTATTCAGCTGCTGGTATTTGTATGGGGTGGTCATCATACCGGCCCCCTGGTTCAGTGGGAAATAATTGTGGAAAACAGCGAGCCTCTAAACCTTTCTCCTTCACACTCATTGGAGCTCTTCTTGCTTGTTTAATTTGAAAGCGATCAATAGCATCACTAATGACTTCTTTGGTATACAATGGATAGATGCTATAGTGATCATACATTTCTTCTGATTGGGATCCATCCAGTTTTTCAATCTGTCCACTTGATGGTAATATTTCATCTCCCACACAATTTACATCTCCAAGAACATCAACATTTTTATGATAAATATGATTTAGTTTGAGGTATAGTTTAGCCTTTTTACTTTATTAACATCCACAAACTCTTTCCAGATTTGTTTGTTTTTGGTAGGGACACCATTTACAAGAATGATAAGTGGTTCATCAACATCTCTATCTACAATAAACGTTTAAATATTTCATTTAAAATCTAAAGGTAAGTAGACAACTCTTCCTTTAAGGCCTTTCTGTCACTCAGTTGGTGGCAGCTTCCATGTCTTTGTTTCCATACAAACTATTGCCTGAATGGATGCATATATTGTAAGAAAATTGCCTAATAAACATTTAATTTCTGTAGTTCTTCTGGAATTGGTACCTATTCTAACTTGTTATATATTTCTCTGGCTGGCATTTTTTTATCCTCTGACTTATCATAGCAATATTTATTTATCACTTGCAGTGTTGACCAATCAAAGCATTCTCCTAAAAATAAATATACAGCAAATTCTTGCTACTTATCTCTGTTCTCTTGTTCAGTTTTTGAGAACTAAACAACATTGCCAGTTTGGCTTCTGTTTGGGTTATCTGAAGAAATTCTGTTAAACTTTACAATCTATTGTGCAAAGTTATCGATACTTAACTCCTGTGTCTGGTTCCTCTACACCTGCACATTCCGACTGCTTATTTTCCCTAGACTCCTGTTCAGGACCAAAGAAACTAAACAGAACATCTTCAAAAACATTTTCTACCTCTGCTACTGAACCATGAAACAAGGCTCTATTAATTTCTCCTAAACATAAGGCAGGGGTTTTCACATAGTAAAGTGTCCTTACTAAATTTCTCATTTTTGAGTTATGAACAGCTAACATTCTGAAGTGATGAAAGGTGCTCGTGCACACTTTCTTCGATAGACATGTCAGTGAATGTCTCTGTAAATAAGCATGCTTCCTTACCGTGCATGGATATAATTCTTGCAAAACTGCAATTTTCTGTTTCAGACTTCTGCATGGAAACTGGTGATGGAAACTTCTTAATGTATCAATTGATTCCTGATGAACCATGCAAATACTGCTACATTTCCATTTGTATATAGTGGCCTGTCTATGCCTTCCTTGTACATCTTCAGCTAACACTTCCTCTACTTTCCTAGGAACAATCTCTTCTTTTGCAAAGGAAATACCATCTTTCACTTAAAAACATCGACCAGTTGTTTCAACTGCATGCACTAATGTGTTGTCTTGGAAATAGCTTTCTTCATTAAAGAAGCGCAGTGCAGGATGTATGCTTCCATTCTCCTCTGAAGATTTTACAAAAATTAATTATATTAACAAGTATTTTCTTTTAGCTTTTCCACTTTATAGAGAACACAGTGTTCTTATTCTGTTTACTATTAAGATAAATAGTTTACGCTTCAAGGACAATGCTTAATATTCTACACTTTCCATGTGCTCTTTTTGCTTGTAAGCTGCTGTTCTTCTCATACTGCTTTCTATTGTTTGACCAAATTTTGCAGTACCCTACTTCTAAGCATTCGTCTTCTTATGTCTTTGTACCGTTTCGGCCTTTTTGTTAGATGAGTTGGTTTTTTTGGATTTATTTTCATTTTTTATATGAGTTAATGTTTTTTGTTGGAGCTGTTAGTAAACTTTTATTTTTCTTCACATCATTTTCCGCATTTTTCATTTTTCTTACTACTGTTTTAAGAAACTCGTTGGTTCTCTTACAAGCAAATCTTTTTTTAGTCACTACGTTCCATCCATCATCTCCTTCTTTCTTCTCAATTTTTTGCAGGTAGTACTGTTTCTTTTGTTTTTTCCTCCTCTGCTCCTTTCTTACCACCGTAAACTGTTTTCTTTGAACACAAGTAGCTATTTGAAAACAAAATACAGTACACATTTTACAGAACATACATCAATCAACTAAATGCCTACATAATTCAATATATCAGTTTATCATTCCATTCCACTAATATTAAGCATAACAGCTCTACTCCCTCTCAATCTACGTGTCTTAACTTCTAAGCACATATCACCCTGCCCTATGGCCTACCTTAGGAGTGACTAATATGTTGAAAAAGAGGAACTTAAAACTTGGCAATGGGTATTCAATGTTTAGTCAACCTGGCAGTCAACCTGCACACTTATAGTCTGCAGTAGCTGGCCCGAGATATGTTTAAAGGCTTACTTGTTTGGCTGGGTGACTTGGTTGTCAGTACCTGAGTACATATTTAAGTGAATGTATCATTCTGTCTGTGGGTGTGTGGCTGGATGTCTAAGTAACTATATTTCACTGGCTGTCTTAGTACCTGTATGGGTCTTTAAAACCGTATGCTAGGGGCTGTAGTGGTAGATTATTGCCTGTGTTAGTGAGTGTTGGGTTATGTAAGTGTGTGTGCAACTGGCTGTTACTGCTGGATACATAAGTGCTGTTTGAGTGAGTGCCTCTGTTGCTATCTGACTGGGTGTGGGATTGGCTCTATTCCTTTGTAAAGAGGTATGTGAGTCACAGTATGGGTGGGAGACGGGATGTATAACTGGGCTTATGGATGTTTAAGTGAGCGTCTAACTCACTGAAACTTAAAATTATGGGCCATATTTACAAGCAAGTGGCAGAGTGTGGTTAGTTCCAAAATTGCTAACACCACGCTCTGACACTCTAGAAATGCAGGGATGTGACGTTTTTATGATGATATCGTTCCCCCCTGCGTTTCTCCCTGCGCTGGTGCTAAAATCAGCTGCCTAGCACCAATGCAGGCACCCTTGCACCACAGTACAAGGGTACCTGTGTTGAGGGAATGATTGTTTATGTGTATGAAGGTGTCCCTTCCTACGTAAACAATCCAGAATGGCGATTTGTAACTCCTATGTGTGGTGCATTGTGCAGCATGCATAGAAGTTGCAGATTGTCATTTTTTAAAATGATTGTTTATGTGCAGGAAAGGACACCTTCCTGCACATAAACAATATTTCATGGCAGTTTGCTGCTTCTATGTGTGCTGCGCAATGCAGCACACATAGAAATAGCAAAAACAGACTCTGAATATTAGGGACTATTAGCACATAATTACCTAATTCCTCCCTTTTATTAAACCCCTTTTTATCCTTTACCAGCTAGGAGCAAGAATAAACTTATCCTACACTCACTAGCTAGGTACATTTTAATCAATCCACACCACTCCCCCCTCACTGCACTACACATAGTCTTTATTAATTCAGTGCTCCTACGTAACTCTTGCAAGTCGCAGCACGCCCCAAGCAGTAGATGCTTGGGATGGCCCCAATGATGAAGCATGTCACCTAAGGGAAACCTTGGGTGAGTGAGGGGACTCAAGAAAAGTATTTTCTTTTCTTTCAATTGTGGTGCGTTGAGTCATTGAGTTTTGACCCCCAGTCCCTACTAACTAGGTTCACGGATCCATGACCTTGGATCTTTTTGTCTTACATGTACCTAGGAGGACAAACCTAGTTATATCCTCCTCTCCCTCCTTTCTATTTTGATATTTACCTTTTAAGTACACAGCACCCTGTCCTATAGCCTACCAACGACCTAACAGATGACATATATGTAGTAGAAGGGGAGTTTAAGGCTTGGCAAAAGGGTTTTAAATGCCAAGTTGACATGGCAGTAAAACTGCACACGTGGATTCTGCAGTAGTACACCTAATACATGTTTTAAGGGCGACTTGTCTTGTTGTGTGACTTGGTTGTGTCAGTACTTGAATACATATCTGAGTGAGTATATCAGTTCATCTATTGGTGTGTCACTGTATGTCTGTGTAATTCTATCAGTATATGAGTGGCTCTCTTACTAACTCTATGGGACTGTAAATCTGTATGCAAGTGTCTGTATGTATCGCTTGCTGGCTGTGTTAATGAATGCTGGGGTATGTAACTGTGTGTGCAACTGGCTCTATTACTGCTGGATACATAAGTGCTGTGTGAGTGTGTGAGTTAATGTCTAAGTGCCTCTGTTGCTGTCTGACTGTGGGGGTAAGTGGCTCTATGCTTTTGTATATAGATCTGCTAGTCGCAGTATGAGTGGGAGACTGGATGTATAACCGGTGTATGTGTGTGGAAGTGCACGTGTAACTTAATGAAACTTCAAAGTACATGTCTTACATTTTAAGCACATAGAACCCTACCCTATGACCTACCTATGGCCTACCTTATGGGTGACTTATTGTATTAGAAGGGGATTTTAAGGCTTGGCAAAGGGGTTTTAAATGCAAACTCAACATGGTAGTAAAACTGAACATGCAGACTCTGCAGAAGCACGCCCGGGACATGCATATAGGGCTATGTGCCTGAATGAATGACTTGGTTATGTCAGCACTTGATTATATATGTGAGTGAGTGTATCAGGCTGCCTGTGGGTGTGCGACTGGATGGCTAAATACCTATATCTCTATTTCACTAACTCTCTTAATAACTCTATAAGTCTGTAAAATTGTATTCAATTGCCTCTATGGATAGCTTAATGGCTTGTTAGTAAGAGTTCAGTTATGTAAATGTGTGTGCAACTGGCTCTGTTACTGCTGGAGACATGAGTGTTCCGTCAGTGTGTTAGTGAAGGGGAAGTTCCTCTCTCACTGACTGACTGGATGTGTTAGTGGCTCTATGCTTTTCTAGATAGGTATGTGAATCGCAGTATGGGTGGAAGAGTGCATGTATAACTAGGCATATGGGTCTGTAAGTACGCATGTAACTCACTGAAATTTCAAAGTATGTCTTCCCTTTTAAGCAGATACCACCCTGCCCTTTGGCCTGCTTACGGCCTGCCTAAGGGGTGATAAATATAGCAGAAAGGAAGTTTAAGGCTTGGCAAAGGGGTTTTAAATACCAAGTCAACCTTGCAGTAAACCTGCACACACATACTCTGCCTTAGAAGGCCCAAATCATGCTCAAAGGGCTGATTGTCTGGATAGGTGATTTGGTTGTGTCAGTACTTGAGTACATATGTAAGTGAGTCTTTCAGTACCTCTTTGGGAGTGTGACTGGCTGCTTAAGTAATTATATCGCTATTTCACTCACTCTCTTAGTAACTCTATAAAACTGTATTCTAGTGGCTGTATGGATAGCTTACGGACTGTGTTACTGAGTGTTGGGGTATGTAACTGTGTGTGTAACTGGCACTGTTACTGCTCAATAAATAAATATGTTGTGTGTTTGTATGAGTGAATGTAGAACTCCCTCTGTCATTGTCTAACTGTGTGTGAGTGGCTCTATCTTTTGTAATTATGTAAGAGAGTCGCAGTACGGGTAGGAGACTGAATGTATAACTCACTGTATGGGTCTGTAAGTGCACATGTAACTCACTGAAACTTCAAAGTATATATCTTACCTTTTAAGCACATACCACCCTCCCCTATGACCCATCTATCACCTTAGGGGTGACTCATATGTATTAGAAGGGGAGTTTTAGGCTTGGAATGGGTTTTAAATGCCAAGACCACCTGCAAGTAAAACTGTGCACACATCCTCTGCACTACCAGGCCTCAGACATGTTTAAAGGACTACATGTCTGCATGGGTGAGTAAGATTATCGGTACTTGAGTACATATCTGAGTGAGTGTATGAGTTCCTTTATAGGTGTGTCACTGGATGTTTGAGTAACTATGTCAATATATGACTACCTGTCTCACTAGCTATATAGGTCTGTATTGTGTATGTAAGTGGCTGTATCTATTAGTTACTGGTTATTTTAGTAAGTATTGGGGTATAAAAAATGTGTGCTGCTTGTCCTGCTACTGTTGGATACATAAGTGATATGAGGGTGTGAGAGTGAATGTGTAAGTGCCTTTCAAACTGACTCACTGGATCTGTGAAAGGATCTGTAAATAAGTATTTGAGTCACACTATAGGAGTGTGTCACTGGGTGTCTAAGTTACTTTGTCACTATATGATTCTCTTTCTAGCTAAGTGTATTAATCTCTATACACATATGTATGTGAGTATGCAGGTGCGGCCGGTATAGGTAAGAGCATTGTGGCAGGGGTGGGGCGGGGGAATTCAACATACAACAGGATAGGGAAAATAAAGTAAATAAATAAATAAAACCACAACCCTTGCGCTCGCTGCATTGCTGAGTCAGGCCCTTTCCATTACGAACCCCTCAGTCACTGTCCAATATTCAATCAAGATCAAAAATGGTAACGACATTAGGCCCCACTTCAAGGGCACCCCCATGGACCCCCAATCTGAAATAAATCTAGACAAAAGTCAAGAGGAGAAAGATACAAGCACTGAGGATCAAAAATGAAGGGTAAGTTTAGTACTTTGGAGGACAAGTCGTTTGAACCTGCCTTGCTAATGCCAATAGTAACAACTAGTGGGAGAGAATTGGATGCGTTGGACAGTGTCGGCCTGCTTAAACTAGAATACCCACTATCCCCCACAATAATAAAAGACAATAGGAAGATCAATGGTGCATATGTAAAAATATCAGAATTCTTGACAGATAGCCCCAGCAAGGGGGCAACGGATCATGAAACGCAGATGTCGATAAAGGAGGCTAGTATCAGAGCATCAACATTAATAACAGCTTCAGCTGCACTAAGAGCTGAGGCCAAACTGTTGTAAATTGAAACGACAATGTGATTAAGCATTTACTAAAGACATTAATTCCCCTCTTATAGATCATGTTTTCTCCGTTATGTTGACCGAAGTTTGGACTCCATTTTGTATTGTCATGCTTCCACGTGTTCCCCACGAGAAGAGTCCAACCTCTGTGTTAGTTGCTCTTGTAATCTGCCTAGTAACAGTCTATAAATAGCTCCTTTGTCCATCTGGCACATGCCCAGACTTGACCACATCTGTTATCAGTTAGCCTTGCTTGACCATGTTTTCGCGGGCTCAAGGAGTGTGTTAGCTCCGCCCACATATTGATTCAGTATCGAAAATGACCATAAATGGTAATGTTCTTCGGCCTCATGTTGTATCCACCCACTTATGAGCCCCTCTATTGTGTATAAAAGGGGACCATGTACGTAAGTTCTTTGTGCTACTCTATGCGATACTGAAGAGTGTTGTGTGGATTGTAGGACCACCCTTAAGGGTTAATAAATGCTGTCTTTGTACTTTGCAGTTTCCGTGCCAACTTCCTTATAGATTCCATTACAGGAGAGCGAACCCTTGTGTCCTGCGGGCCTAGCTGGGGCCTGTATTCATCAATTGGCGCCCGTCACGTGGGGCTCATCGGCGACTCGGATGCTCGAAGGACTGGTCGCGACGAAGGTGAGGAATTTGGCCGGGGACGTGATCACTGCCAGCGGCGTCTTAGGCCTGGCATCCCGAGGTTTTTCTTCCTTCCCTTCCGAGCTGACCGTCTGGGTGGCGCCGGTCCTCGACTGAGACCTCTTCTGTCGGTCTTGCCGTGAAAGCCGTTTGAGCGATTGTGGAGCTTGGCAGTTGGAATCTGGACTCTTGATTGGTAAGAACCGGTGTACGGTACTTGCTCCGAGTTTTTGAAGCCTGATCTGGCTATTTGAGTTTGATTTGTGATGACTAGTCATATTTTGTATTTGTCTTTGTGAATATATATGCGTTGCAACACATATAGGCAGGTAATGTGGAGAGATTTCTCCGGAGCTGTGTAATTTTGAACGGCGCAACGATTAAGTGCCATTTTTTCTATAATATTGCATATTTTGCATTATTCATGAGCATGCCTGCTTTTAGCGCACTCCGTAAGTGGTGTTGCTGTTTTGGAAACCGGTTGAACCTCGAGGAATCTGCTCCAGCTCCCCCAGAGGGGACTCCTAATAGGGATATGTATGTGAAGCATGGTCTTTCTTCCATAATGTACAGCACAGTATGGAGGAAATATACTAAGAAAGATCCTGAGTTACGATGGCCTTTGTATGGATCGTTTGATATACGTAAGATTGAGTATGTGGAACAGTGTATGTGTAAGCGGCGTGCTCGTCAGGATATGTTTGAGTGTGTACGGTTGTGGGTGAAGGAGGTGCGTGAGCGAGAGAAGCGCGAGAAAGCGCTGTTTGATAAGGAACAACGGAAGAATGATCATGTGCGAGCCCAGGAAGCGAAGCGTCGGGAAGACAGAGAACAGACAGAGAGACAAGAGAAAGAGCGTGGGCTGCAAGTTTCGGGTCAATATGCTGTTCGGCAGCCACTTTATCCTGTCCTTAATAATCTTTTTTTTTTTTTTTGAAACCGTTTATTACATTTTAAAAAGGCTACAAGTATGGGCCTACAACCATCCGGCCGGCCGCTAGAGTGGCAGAAGCATATGACATACCTACAGTACGAGTCTCTTGGCGGTGCAGATTGGTAAATCAGGAGATATCAATAGCGCAGGCCACATAACTCCAAGCCCACAATACGGTTTCCTTTTTTCAAAACAGAACAACACAAAAAACCACACCCGCAAGGCAATCCGCCATCCAAAGTGACGGCACGTGCTCCTTAAGTGGGGGATCCCAACCAGCGGCCAAACTCTGAAGAGGGGAATGGGAATAGATCAGGGACTGGGGAACCACATGCCCACGGCTGAGGGAGGGGGTCGGCTAGGGGGACGGAGCTGGTGAGGCAGCCGGTAGCAGTGGCGGCTCACAAATACCCCCGCGATGGGCGTTCCAGGGGCCCCAGATTTTCACCCACGCCCCAGGCTTACCCCTCGCCACATACACTACCTTTTCACGAAACATACACCAATCCATATGTTCTTTCCAGGCCAACACCGCCGGGGGCCTCTGGGATCCCCACAATTGAGCAATGTCACGCTTAGCTATCATGTATCCCAGAGTCACCCACCGCGTCTGCGGGACCGAATAGTCATTTGGTTCCCACACATTCAGCAAGCATCTCCTCGCTTCAGGCAACAGCGCAACACGCGTCACCACACGCAGGACCTCATGCACACCACGCCAGAATCGCTCCACCTTTGGGCACTCCCACAGAATATGCATGAAAGTTGCCAAGGCACCACAGCCACGCTTACACAATCCGTCACCAGCAAAGCCCATACGTAGAAGCCTTGGCCCCGTCACGTAAACCCGGTGGAGGATTTTAAGCTGGACGAAGCGAAGGCGAGCCGGGATGGCCACCTCCTTCGGAGAGGCCACCGCGGAAATCCAGTCCTCGTCGTCCAGTTCCAGCCCATCGGCAACCCAGGCCTCGCGGAGACTAGTCAGCAGGCACGATCTGTCGTTGATCAGTTTTTTATATATAAGGGAGATCGTGCTGTCTGGGACATAGCCATCCAGCACTCTGTCCTCCAGGGGGGAAGACTCCGGAATGGACGCGACATCAGGGAAGACGGAGCCCAGCGCGTGGCGGACTTGTAAGTACCGAAAGTACTCACTGCCTTGCAGCTGAAATTCCGTCTGCAGCGTCTCAAAAGTTTTGAATCCCCCCCTCGTCCAGAGATCTCCCACTGTGCTGATTCCGATCGTGTCCCACTTCTCGAAGCCCTTCGATGTCCACAGGGAGCCCAACCTCTCAGACGCATATAGTGGTGACGCCCGGGTCAAACGGTCCTTCCACCCCATAGCTGCATTAGCCGCGTGCCAGACACGCACCATGACACGCGTCGGTCCCGTGAGACGGGAGTCGGGCGCGCCAGAGTAGAGCGCTCGATTGTAATCGCCACCGGGCAGGAGCATCTTGTCCATTTCAAATGCCGGGTTCAAGGCGGGCCCGTAAAGGCCATGATTAATTGCAGCTAGCTGGGAGGCCCAGTAATACCGTTTAATGTCCGGGAGGGCGACCCCCCCATCGTACCACGGGAGCGTCAATTTAGCCAGAGCAATACGCGGCCTCCCGTCCCAGAACAGGCGCCGCTGCAGGCTCTCCACCTCACGGAAGTAGCGCGCCGGAACCAAGTCCATAGTGTTCTGGAGCGCGTACAGAAAGCGCGGCAAGGACATCATCTTAAACAAGGCCGCTCGGCCAAGCGGCGAAAGCGGAAGACGCCGCCAACGCGCAACGTCCTCCTTCAAGCGCTGGAGGGGGGGTAGCAAGTTCCGCTCGTAGCGGGCCTCCGGGTCTAGAGTAATATATATACCCAGGTACCGGAACCCCTGGGAGGCAATCTGGATCGGGCAGTCCCGTGGTAGGGCCGGAGCCTCCCCGGAAAGCACATATACGCAGGATTTCGCCCAGTTGATGACAAGGCCTGAGTTACGACCGAAGGAGCGCAAAACATCAACCAGGACAATCAGCGAGTTACGCGGGGAGGCGAGATACAAAAGGATATCGTCGGCGTAGAGGGACACGCGGTCCTCATGCTCGGGGGTCCAGCGGAGACCACGGATAGAGGGGTGCCACCGCAGCCACTCCGCCAAGGGCTCCAAGGCCAGTGCAAACAGGAGCGGCGACAAGGGGCAACCCTGACGCGTGCCCCGCCCCAGCGCGAATGGGGCCGAGACTCGCCCATTCACCACCACCTGCGCCAATGGGCCCGAATACAACAATTTGACCCAGCTAATGAATCCTGGTCCAAATCCAAATTTCGCCAGCATCGCCCAGATGTATGGCCATTCAAGCGTGTCAAACGCCATGGTGGCGTCTAAGGACGCCAAGATGGCCGGCTCCCGCACAAACGGGACACGCGCGAGCACCCCGTGCAAGCGTCGCAGATTAAGAGCCGTGTTGCGATGGGGTATAAAGCCAGATTGGTCTTGGTGGACCAAATCGCCCACCACGCCGACCAGCCGGTTGGCCAGCACCTTGGCGAGGATTTTGGGCTCCGCGTTCAAGAGCGAGATAGGCCTATAGGATGTAACCCGCTCACGGGGTCTCCCCTCCTTGTGGATCACCACGATTGTGGCCAGACGCTGGTCCGGCGGGAGGGAACCCTGCGAGTGGGCCGCCAGGAACATCGCGCGCAGGTGGGGCGCCAGTACATCCGGTCGCAGCTTGTAAAGCTCGATGGGGATACCATTGGGGCCCATGGCCTTGCCGGATGCGACCGAGCGAATAGCCAGGGCAATTTCGTCCGAGGTGGGAGGAGCGTCCAGCAAATCCCTGTCCTCCACCGTAAGGGAGGGCAGCGCGATGTCCCGAAGCAGGGCATGGGAATCTTCCTCCGAGCAGGGAGAAACCGGGGAGTACACCTCGCGGAAGTAATCCGCGAAGCAGGAGACAATGGCTTCCGGCTCGGTGACACGCACACCATCCATCCCCTCAATCAAAGGAACCACACGACTCGCTCTCTCCCTCTTGTCCAACCACGCAATCAATTTACCAGCCTTATCACCCACATCATACAATCGCCCCTGTTGCTCTCTACTGAGGCCCCTGGCCGCCTCCGTGACGAGGGCCCTATAGGCCGCCTGCTTGAGGTGCAGAACATGCAACTTGGCGTCCGTTACCCCGCTCCCCAGGTCACCCTCTAGTTCCGCAATTTCGGCCTCCACCCGGGTTACTTCCTCCCGCTCGCGCCTCCGGGCATGGGAGATAAAGGAGAGGGCCTCCCCTCTGAGAACTACCTTAAAAGCCTCCCACAGGGAGATGGCCGAAGGGACAGACCCCACATTCTCATCAAAGTATCGCTGTAAGGATTTGATCAAGTCGGCACGAATAGTGGGGTCGCGCAAGTACCAAGCATTGATTGGAGCCACCCTGCCCTCCCCCCTCGGGAAGACATCGAAATGTAACAGTAATGGGGAGTGATCGGAAATGCCCCGCGCCAGATGGCACACCTCTCCCACCCTCCCAGCATAGGCCGCCGGGACAAGGATGTAATCTAGCCGCGAGAGGCTACCATGGGCACCCGAGTGGAAGGTGTATTGCCGCTGTGCGGGATGCTTTAGTCGCCAGCAATCCACCAGGCCCAATGTATCTAAAAGGCCGGACAGCCAAGCCTGTGCCCGGGGGAGGTCCCTAGGGGGATGACGATCCATAGACCCAGAAACTACCGCATTGAAGTCCCCCCCAACCACCAGCAGGCCACCCGGAAGGTCTAGGAGGAGGCGCCCCAGGTCCGCAAATGTAGTAGATTGTAACCCAGGCGGGACGTACACTGATATAAAAACAAACACTCTACCCTCCATTCTACCCACCAGAACAGTGTAGCGTCCCCTCTCATCATGGCGCACCTCATCAATCTCCAACGGGAGCGAGTTCTTGATCATGATACCCACCCCCCGCGAGCCCGAGGTGAAGCCCGAGTGGGCCACCAAACGATAGCCCCGCCGATTCATGGCATGAAAGGAGTTACCTATAAGGTGTGTCTCCTGCAGGAAGATAACATCTGGTGAAATACGTTTCAGGTACTGCAGGACCACACCACGCTTAATCCTGTCCCCCAGGCCGTTAACATTCCATGACAACACAGTCAAATCCCTACCCCCCATCATACGTAGAAGCAATCAGTCGTCCCCCACAGAGCATCTCGAGAGCAACAATACAGTAAAGGGCTTGCCTTGCGGTGCAAACAAACAACACACCCCCCCCACCCCCCCCTCCCAACAGAACTCCCCCCTCCCTGCACCCCTGCATGAGCCCAGACAGCCCCCCCAAAGTGCAGTGTGCCTGTCGCCCCATAGATGAAAAACTAACTAGTCCCCCAGAGGAGGAGGGAAGCCCCCAACAGACCCCGCACGACCTCCATAGGAGGGGAACATACACGATCAGTAAATGGTAAAGGAATGTTGTCCAGAGCAAGGCCTATTATTCACCCCTCAGTTCTGATCCGGCGGGCCCTCCCCGCCAACCACACCCCCCCACCCCCTCGGCCCCGATCTCCAGGCAGAGTGTCCAACCAGTCCCCAGCCGCCTCGGGTCGGTCAAAAAAGTGCGTGCGACCATCCACCTCCACCCTTAGCTTAGCTGGAAAAAGCATTGAGTACTTAAGGTTCAGGTCCCGTAGGCGACGTTTAACTCCGAGAAAACTCAGTCTCTGTTTTTGGACCGCCGGAGTAAAGTCTGGGTAGAAATGCACATCCATGTTATCAAGCTTGACCGGTCCCTGTTGCCTGGAGGTCTGCAGGATAGCGTCTCTGTCCCGAAAGTTAAAAATCCGGGCAATGAGAGGCCGCGGCGGGGCACCGGCCTTAGGTCTGCCCCCAGGGACCCGGTGAGCACGTTCCACCGCAAAAAGCTTACTCAGCCCCCGGGGCTGGAGATGGGTAAGGATCAATTCTTCCACAAAAAGATCTGCCGCCTCCGCCTCTCGTCCCTCCGGCACCCCCACAATGCGAACGTTATTCCTCCGGGCCCGACCCTCGGAATCCTCCAGTCGCCGGTCCATCAGGGCGCTCGCCTGGCCAAGCCGGCGCACCTCCTTTTGGAGGGCCACCACGTCCGTCGTGAGGCTCGTTGTGGTGTGGGCCAGGGAATCGACCCGGTCGTTGGTTTTGGACAAGTCAGCCCTCACAAGGCTAACATCCACAAGGACCGAGTCTATCTTTTGCGCTAGGGTGTCGAAGCGCTGGTCCACCGAGGCCTTCATCTCTGCGATGGCGCCCATGACGTCCCGGAGGGTCAGATCCACCGGCTGAGCAGACGCCTCCGTCGGGCCCGCCGGGGATGTGCGCGATGCCTCCGGAGATCCCTTCTGGAGGGTGTAGCGGTCCATACTGTTGGATTGATGCGCCGGGCCACGGCGGGTCGTCTTCACCTTCGCCCGGTCGCCATCTTGTTTGGTGGACATGCCTGCTCTCCCACCGTCGTGCCAATCTCCTCGAAAGGGCCGATAAACCAGTTCACGGGTTCCGGGGGGGGAGGGTGACCACTGGACCGCAGGACGACTCACAGCCGGCGGGTCAGCCGGGCACCTGGACAAGGCCACACCACCGCACCCCGCTCCGCAACCCTACCTCGCTTGAGGGCAAGGAGGGCGCAAAAGCGAAAGTGAAAGCGCGGGATACGCGAGTCGCCCAGCCCTGCCCGCCGCTGTTGTTCGCTTTGTCCCCGGATCGCCCCACTACTCCAATCCGGGGGGCCAGCGCGGAGAAGGCCGCAACCTTCAATCGGTGCTCCCACCGGTGTCCGGGGTCCGATTCGAAAACGAAAAACGGGTGGCGCCTCAGCTCGGGTTCACCGATACAGTCCCCTCAACAAGGACAGGATATAGCCAGGATTAATTCAGGAGGTCGTGGAGGTCCTCGGGAGCCTCGCACCTACGCGGCCATCTTGGTTGCGCGCTAGGCTCCTCCTCCTGTCCTTAATAATCTTGATGATGATTTTTATTTACTAGATCGCTCTCCGCCCCCTTATGTCGGCGCATCTGCTCCGAGGCCGCAAGATTCTGTCCCGGGTCCGGGTAAGGTAGATACGCGGTCCATGTTATCGGCTGAGCATATGGCTGAGCTTCGGCAAATTTCCTTCCGTGCACTTAAGGGTAAGGTGTCCGTGGATGAATTGTTTCATACTTGGGGGTCGTGGCAGGATAGAGAGAGATTGTATTTTTTGAGTCATTTCGCTGAGGAAGTGATTGCTGCTTTTCGGAAATATTCTAGTGTCTTTGAGCCTGAAGAAGTGACATCGGATGCTAAAGCATTGCATGATGGTGTTTTTTCTCCCTCTAAGGCTCCTGATACGGCTCGGCGGCTATTCGCCTTGCGGGACGCGGTGCTGGCCCATAAAGGAAAAGCGCGCCCACGAGCAGGGGAGGAGACGCAGTTGGATTCGTGTACCGCAGAAGGCCACTCATCCACCTCTCAATCAGATAAGAGCGATCTAGTGCATGCTAAGCCAATGCGCGAGGCGGCGCCTTTGTATGTTCCTCCTAAAGGAGCGGGGACTAGCTCGGACATTACCTCCGCCGATGCTAAGGGATATTTTGTGTATAATTGGGTTTACACTCCGTGGCATAGGGCTGATGTTATGGCATTGAAGAAGGCGCTGCCCGACCCCCGCAAGAATCCAGCGGCCTTCTATGAAGAAGTTGAGGGGGCCTTGAATTCTTGCGTTATGACTTTAGCAGATATAGATTTGTTCTTTGGGCTTATTCTACCACCAGATATGTGGCGATCTGTGCGAAAGGTAGATGATGTTGCCACTTTTAAGGCTCGATGGTCTGAACTGGAGGATGAGGATAGGGAGAGGAAGCCTGCGCAGAAACCGCCCCAGAATATTTTAGATCTCCCTGCTGCTATTGTGGCTAAGTTGAAGACAATTATCCCCCCTAAAAAGATTGACTGGAATATGTTAGCTGCATGTAAACAGAAAGTTGACGAGTCAGTTGCGGACTTCTTTACGCGCTTTGAGGAGACGTTTCATGATTTTAGTGGACAGTCGCTTACCGACGATACGGGACGCCACCTTTTTGCGGATAAATATGTGGCTAATCTGCTGCCGGCAGTTGCGGCCCGTCTAAAAGCGAGTGAAAGTTCTTGGTCCTCCGCTACACCGACGGCCCTCCTGACTATCGCCCAGTATTATGAGCGTCAGGAGCAAGAAGCAAAGGGCCAGGAAGAAAAGAAATCGAAAGATTTGAAAACAAAGGTGATGTTGGCACAAGTCTATGGCCCGCCTCGACGGGGTAGTAATAGAGGTAGGGGAGGATCTTATGGTCCTCCCTCGGGCCGATCTGATTTGAATAGGAACCAATGTGCGTATTGTAAGCAATCGGGTCATTGGGCTAGGGACTGCCCGGTGTTGCATGCATCGCGTCAGGGGCATACCCACGGTGGCCCGCGAGGTAGAGGGGGTTTCTCGAACTTTCGAGGGAATTCTAACGAACAGGCTCGTTTTGACTCTGCTGGGCAGCACCGAGATAGATCAAATGTTTTCGATCGCCAGCATCAGTATCAAGCGTCAGGGATTGACCGGTCGGGGTACCATGACTCTCAGCATGCATAGGAATGCGTTGGATGGGGGTTAGAATCAGTTGAGGTGCCGGTCGATCAGAAGGGCCCTTATGTATCGGCTGAGGTTTTGGGCTCTACTGATCAGTTCCTAGTGGATACAGGAGCGACACGTAGTGCGCTATCTAAGCAATTGGTTCCGGGGGCTCCCCCATCCGGCTTAATGGTCACATCGGTAGGGTTTGATGGTACACTCTCCCGAAGCCCTCTTTCACAGCCCCTCATGTTTAAGGTTGATTCTTTTTCTGCACCCTGTCCGTTTCTGCTTGCCCCGTACACACCGGACAACATTATGGGTCTTGATATGTTAAAACATTTTAGGGCTACGATCCGCTGCTCCCCTGCTGGTGTACGGGTAATATTGAATGACAATTACCCCCGATCAGAACGAATGTGTACGATGTCAGAGGATGCGCTGTTAGCTACCCTCCCTCGTGCTTTGTGGGCAACTTCGGATACTGATGTGGGACAAATGGTGATTCCACCGGTCCACATTAGCGTCCAGGAGGGGGCGGTGTTACCACGCCTCCCACAGTACCGTATTTCCCAGGAGGGGGAGGAGGCTCTCATACAGATAGTGCAGGATTTGATGGCGGTAGGAGTAGTGGAGGAAGTCCCCTACAACATTTGTAACAGTCCGATTCTTCCCATACTGAAAAAGGATACGGATGCCAGAGTTTATCGGTTTATAATTGATTTGAGAGAAGTGAACAAGATCGTGATACCTCAGAACCCAGTGGTTTCCGATATCACGACGTTGCTTACCTTGGTCCCGCCTACGGCGACCATGTTCTCAGTGATTGATTTGAAGAATGCCTTCTTTTCCATTCCCATTCACCCTGATAGCCGATATCTTTTTGGGTTTACATTAAATAATAGATCTTATCGTTTTTGTAGGATTCCCCAGGGCTACACAGAAAGCCCTAGCATTTACAGTCAGGCTTTGAAAAGACAATTGGATTCCTTTGTTCTGCTCGAGGGGGTCGCCCTCATCCAATATGTTGATGACATCTTGCTGGCGGCTGACACCCTGGAGTTGTGTGAAAAAAGTACGTTATCCTTACTTTCCTTTTTAGCGTCCCACAATCATAAGGTATCTAGGAAGAAATTGCAATTCTGTAGACCAAAGGTGACTTATTTGGGTCACCTTTTGTCTAAGGAGGGACGTGCACTCACACCGGATCGTATCCAAGTAATTTTGGATACACCGAGACCGTCCACACAGAAGGATGTGCGTGCATTTTTGGGCCTCGTTTCTAAAGGACACGCCTATCCCAATCCCTTGGTCAGATGAGTGTGATACTGCTTTTCAGCAACTCCGGCAGGCCCTTTGTTCAGCGCCAGTGTTAGGGACCCCTGATTATGCAAAACCCTTTTCGTTGTATGTGCATGAGAAAGATGGATGTGCATTGTCAGTTTTAGTGCAGATGCACGGCGATAAGCAGCGCCCTTGTGCATATTTTTCGGCTGTACTTGATCCTGTCGCCCGAGCATTACCAGGGTGTTTTCGCTCGGTTGCGGCGACAGCTGTGTCAATACGCCAAAGCGAGGGAATTGTGTTATCTCATAAGCTGTTGGTATTAGTCCCCCATGCTGTCGATGCCCTGCTCAATCAAACGAAGACGCAGCATTTGACCAGCGCCCGTTTAACGGGATATGAGTTGACGCTTTTGGCTCCTCATATTACGTTGAAAAGGTGCGTAACGTTAAACCCGGCAACATTGTTGCCATACCCCGAAACCCAGCCTGAGGCGCGGAAAGCGCATGATTGTATTCTCGTGACTGAGGAACAAACAAAGGGTCGTATTGATCTCCAGGATACGCCCTTTCCAGATGTAGATGGAGAACTGTGGGTGGATGGATCCTGTCTGAAGCTACCAGATGGTACGACTTCAGCAGCATATGCAATTACCACATTACAAACGATAGTGGAGACAGCACGCATACCACAGAAATCAGCTCAAGCAGCGGAACTGATAGCATTAACACGAGCATGTGAGCTCAGTACAGGACTATGTGTGAATGTTTATACAGATAGCCGCTATGCCTTCGGAGTAGCGCATGACTTCGGCCTACTCTGGAAGGAGAGAGGGTTTTTAACGTCACATGGAGTACAGATAATGCATGGAGAGTTAGTTCATAATCTTTTAACTGCACTGACATACCCAAAGAAAATTGCCATCGTTAAGTGTAGCGCCCATAGGAAAGTAGTTGATAAAGTTGGAGAAGGGAATGCGTTAGCAGACCGAGTAGCACGGGAGACTGCGATGCAGCCCGGTACTACTGCCATGTATGTAGTAAAGTCACAGGTGGAAAGATGGCATGATGCGAAGGAGGAAGTGCGAGAAATGCAAAGGACCGCTTCTGACAAAGAGCGGGAACAATGGGCTAGTGAGGGAGAATTGGATGATGAGGGTTGCTGGAGGAATAAGCAGATGGATAGATGGAAATTACCCACGGCTTTTGTACAACCTATGGTTCAGATGGCACATGGGCTAGCACATGTTGGAGCTTCTGCAATTGTGAAATTGCTTACCCAAGTCTGGGAGCATCCAGAGATTGCTAGCACAGCGAAGAGGGTGGTGCAGACTTGTATGATCTGCCTGAGGTACAACCCAGGAAAGGGTACTCGAACTCCAGCAGGAGGGTTTGTGACACCCACTGCACCCTTTGAGGTTCTGCAGATGGATTACATCCAGCTGGAGCGCTGTAATAATCTGAAGTATGTTCTAGTAGTGGTTTGCGCCTTCAGCAAATGGGTTGAAGCGTACCCTACGAAAGACAATACTGCAATGACTACTGCGAAGCTGCTGCTGAAGGAGTTTTCCCCCCGATATGGCGTTTGTAGACTTCTGTGGAGTGATAACGGCCCTCACTTTGTAGCGGATGTTATAAAGTATGTCTTGAAGGGCCTAGGCATCACTCAGAAGTTCCACGCCGTGTTTCACCCTCAGTCTGCAGGCCTAGTTGAGAAGTATAATGGTACACTGAAGCTTAAGATCGCTAAAATTCAAGCTTCGACGTCTTTGACTTGGCCAGACGCTCTGCCACTGGCGTTATTGTCAATTAGATCGGTACCGCACTCTCGAACTGGCCTTACACCATATGAGATTGTTTTCGGACGCCCAATGAATATTTGGGGTCCACCAAGACCTAAGGCTGTGTATGATGTACCTTGTGTAATGATGAGCGATTATCTGGCACAGTTAATGGATAACTTGGTTTCTATCCATCAACAGGTCCGAGAGGCGCTCCCTGATCGGTCTACCGGTGAAGGACATGGTCTCCGGCCTGGGGACCACGTGATGGTGAAAATATTTGACAGAACAAACAGCTTGGAACCGAGATGGGTGGGCCCTGAGCAGGTCCTCCTCGCAACGAGGACGGCTGTGCGAGTCTCCAACAGAAAGAATTGGATCCACTCCCTGCACTGTAGGAAGGTGCCGCCCGGATTGGTGGAACCTGCCGTGCTGACCGATCAACGAGAAATCTTGGCTGCAGAGACAGGCCGTGCTGCGGAGCCAAACGCCACTGAGGAGCTCTTTCCGGACCACGCGACTCCTGGAGGAAGGCGATATCATCTTCGACCAAGGAAGTGAGTTTTCCAGTACCGGGACATACTGTCAGAACGGCCCTTGGGTTAGTGAAACGGAGAGCCGATGAGGCAAGGGGGGGGGATCAGCCCTGCATTAGTGTAGCGACACCCGTCTTGGCCCGCTGGTGAAGAAATCAACCGCTGCCCAAGGGGAAGAGTTCTGACAGACTTTTAGTTTCAGGAAGATATTGGTTTTATTCTTTTTTACTTTGACATGGAGAAAAAGAAAATCCTTTGTGCATTAGGGTTCATGCTGACAGTAGCCATTGTTGGGATAACCACATGGTTCGTGGAGGATGTAACTCCCGCTCGGAAGATTCTTGTGTTGACAATTCCGGTGCCTGAGGAGCACTACTTTTATACATTACCGTATCAAGAGTTGAAGCATCGACAATCTTACTTGAATAACACTTTCATCCAGATGCTGCATCATACCCACGTTGCTACGAATGCTACGAACTGTTGGATATGTGGGATGATGCCAGCTCATCAGAAGAAAGGAGGAACGCCATTTATACCACTTCCTTTCTCTCATAATGGCTCTTGTAGAGCATGGTATACTTTGCTTTTTGCCACTCGGAAACCGACAGTGGGACGATTGCTTTTTAGACTTAATAAAGAATGCCATCAAGACAAAAATGGGTATCCACAAGCGAATGGGACAATTTGGGAGTGGGAAGAGTACCGACCAGACAATGAATCCATTCCCTACATCTTCACGAACACAAGAGACACTGTGGGAAAGGACAAATTTGTGATTCAAGTAGCACAAGCTCAGGCGGACCTGTGTGTCCAGAGTGTGGGTTTCATCCCTGTTGGTGTTAGTGATTGTATTACTGTTCTGAATATTGATGGGTTGAACAATAGTACCTTCTTGGCCTCCCATAATACGTATTTTGTGTGTGGAAATAAAGGTTATTACCGTCTGCCGGCTGGGTGGTCTGGGGTATGCTATGTATCATTTCTATTACCTCCTGTATTCCTAGCACCCGCATCTTATCATAAGGATCTGAAATTATTGAATAATGTGACTGTAAATAGGTATAAACGTACTTTATCAATTGACGATGTAGATCAGACTGACACCAGTCTGCAGCAGTATATTGATTTTAACTTAGGATTGTTTTTCTCTGTTGGAGCTGCCCTGAACAGTAGGAAGATCCGAAGATTAACAAGAGTGGTAGAAGCTGTGACAAATCAGACTGCTGCTGCTCTTGGGAATCTTACGGAGGAATTGCAAATTACTAGAATTGTTGCATTGCAGAATCGTATGGTATTAGACGTTATGCTAGCTGACAGAGGAGGAGCATGTAAAATTATTGGAAGTAGCTGTTGTGTGTTTATCCCTGATCATACGCCATCGGTTTATAATGCCATCAATAAACTGCATAAAATTGCAGCTGAGATCCATACAGAAAACGGCACTTGGTCCTTTTCTGGATGGTTTTGGGCGTTAATTACTGCCTGGGGATGGAAGGTTCTAACTGGTCTCTGCATTATTGTAGCGGTTCTGTTTTCGTGCTGTATCTGTATTCAATGTGGTCCCTTGCTCTGCTCATTATGTGTATCATTCTGTATCCCTGATAAGAAAGCTATTGCCGATGTTGCTCACCAAAAACGTTTAGCTAAGGAAGTTGAAGAAATGATGACAATTGACATACATGATGATTATCCTAACAAACCGGATGTCTTCAGTAAATGCTGAAAGGGTCGTCTGTTGTAAATTGAAACGACGATGTGATTAAGCATTTACTAAAGACATTAATTCCCCTCTTATAGATCATGTTTTCTCCGTTATGTTGACCGAAGTTTGGACTCCATTTTGTATTGTCATGCTTCCACGTGTTCCCCACGAGAAGAGTCCAACCTCTGTGTTAGTTGCTCTTGTAATCTGCCTAGTAACAGTCTATAAATAGCTCCTTTGTCCATCTGGCACATGCCCAGACTTGACCACATCTGTTATCAGTTAGCCTTGCTTGACCATGTTTTCGCGGGCTCAAGGAGTGTGTTAGCTCCGCCCACATATTGATTCAGTATCGAAAATGACCATAAATGGTAATGTTCTTCGGCCTCATGTTGTATCCACCCACTTATGAGCCCCTCTATTGTGTATAAAAGGGGACCATGTACGTAAGTTCTTTGTGCTACTCTATGCGATACTGAAGAGTGTTGTGTGGATTGTAGGACCACCCTTAAGGGTTAATAAATGCTGTCTTTGTACTTTGCAGTTTCCGTGCCAACTTCCTTATAGATTCCATTACAGGAGAGCGAACCCTTGTGTCCTGCGGGCCTAGCTGGGGCCTGTATTCATCAAAACTACTAAAAGATCATATCTTGAATAGTTCAAACAGATCAAGAACTGTCCACACCCTGGCCTTATTGTCTCACCAAACCAGCCCTTTGCCTGATATTTTAAGTCAAACCTGCAAGGATCCACCAGCGCCTTGACCAATTTCCTCCCTTCTCCTGTAAACTAAGATGGTTTTAACCAGCAATAGAATATCATAGAGAGGTGGGGCCCGGTTGAGAGAACTCTGACTGTTATTGGTCAAACAGCAATAATGCATGCTGATAAACTCGATGTGGAAATTTCAGTATTGCAAATACTAGCATCTCATACAAGAGCAATAGACTTGAAATTGGAAAAATTAAATGATCTCATCGTTAAAGTCCAATCTGCAAAAGGGGAACAGTAACATTGTGTTACTGTATGCACTTAATCGATAAACTAGCCAGCCTCCCAGAAATAATGTCAAGCTTAATTCAAGACTTAAAAAGCAATGGTCCAACTCACACATGTGTCAATTGTTAGACATCCTGGAGGTGAGAAATGATTCTCATAAGAGCCAGAGTAACGAGGAAGAAGACGCAATGCAGGCCATCCAATGTATATTGAAAACTTCTCTTCAGCAGAATGAAGAGAAGTTAACAGAGATAACTAAAGCCTCTCCGGTGTTATCCAGAAAGAAGAAAAATTTATTTTTTAAACTTAATAAGAAAGCGAATAAACCAGGGAAAGCAGTATGTGGCTTCTATCCCCTGTTCAAATATGAAGGCACACAGAGGGCGCATAAGATGAAATGGAACAGGAGGAGGGCACCAGCGTCAATATTATTGCTGACACATTGATAACAACAACGAATGGAATTTCATCTAAAAGCCCTATCTAAAAATCATGCAAGTCTCACCTGAAAAAAATTCTGATTCCATTTGAGCACCTGGAGGAACATAGGAAGGAATTAAAGCGCATGCCGTGCAGCAATTCTGTACTAACCCAAAATTGAATTCCAATGATAGAAGAAAATGTAAGTAAAAAAACTAATGGAGCTCGATACAGCAAGCTATAAATAGGATCCCTTTGTTGATCCCAACACCATCTGCAACATTTCCACTGACTGGGATGCAACCACCCACTGGGAGTTCCATAATAAGGCAGCAACCAGTGTGAAAAAACTAGAGTTGGAATCCACAGAATTGGGGAGTGCTGCTAAAGGAAATTGGGACCCAATTAGAGCGGTTCAACTCATAAATGTTTTAATAGTCCCAGGAGACTTAGATCTATCACAGGAATTAGACCATCATGAAATAGTGCATCAACAGATGAACGAAGAGTTTGGTCTATTCATTTTGTACCTCGAATATCCATTACAAGGAAAAAGATATACTAACTAGGGGGGATTTGTTACATCTGCTCTCAGTGCTACTGGGCCTGGAGAACATTTCCTCATCAGATAATGATTTAGTGGTTCAGGGTTGAAGAAATTGGAGAAACTAATGAATGTTTGAACCTCGTTATATCTAGTAGTGAGATTAATGCCAAAATAGTATCTCAGAAGGCAAATCTTGAAGCATGAGAAATTTGGATAAGGGTCCCCCTAATTATTCAGTACCTAGAAGTGTTCTCACAACTAGCTCAGAAAGGGCAGTTACCAATGCAAAAGGGTCAAAGGAATGACCTAGAAGTGTTCTCACAACTGGCTCAGAAAGGGCAGTTACCAATGCAAAAGGGTCAAAGGAATGTAAGAGTCAGACTAGATCTATTCTCCTGAATACTAAAGGTTCTGAATTAATTGTTAATCTGAAGTAATTGGCTGACAACGTTGTGGGGAGAATCATAGATTTATTCAGTACAACAGCAGTACCCCTGACCGCTTCTGGCAAAGAGGCTGAAGCCAACCGCCGCTCTCTGGAAACTAGCAATCCTGAATTCCAAGAGAGTATGTACCGACTTAAAGTAATACAAACATAGGTAGGAAGGATAGGAGCAAGACCTTACTATATTGAGTTTTCCCTTTTTGAATAAACATTTGTTTAAATACAACCAAAGAAAAACAAAATAAACATGCGCAAGAAAAAAACCTTAGTGAGCCAGAACATTAGCTTAACAAACGCTAAAATGACATGAGCTACACATAACTATAAATATACACTATCTGTATTCTTATGTATATATTTTTTTGAGAAACAAAAAAACAGAAACAACCAGGCTGAGAAAAAAAAAAACATGTGAAACAGAACACTCACTCAATAAAGGTGCTAACTGTACATGCTAGTAATCTTTCGGGCACTGAGGCTCCCCCGCAGAGGTTCAGAAGGAGTCAAGGCACCTTCAACATATCCAGGAGAACCACCACGAGACTTGTCTCGAACTGACACAAGGATTGGTAGATTTCTCAAGATCGCACTTAACAGACTGAGAAACCAAATCATCATGTTTAGGCACTTTAACAATTCTAGCAGTGTTCCACCAATTGCGACCTTGGACCCTTACAGCGTTACCACACACTTTGTCAATAACCAAAGGATCAGAAAACTTGGCTCACATTTCTTCACAAAACTTGGAGTTTTAATCTGTATAAAATCAATTGCCCTATAAGTGCAGACTTTGACTTTCTTCCTTGCATCGTAATACAATTTCTGTTTCTGTTGGGCGCATTCCACATTGCGTTGAAGCAGTTCAGTACGACAATGATGCGATAATTCATTTTTTTTAAACCTACTCATCCAAGCCAGCCTAAACTAAAATGCAGGTTTCCTTCCTTTAAGAGCCTCAAATGGAGAGAATCCTGTTGTGGAATGCGGAGTGGTTCTATAAAACCACAACATGGATTGGACAGCATTATGGACATCACACTTATTGGCCAATGCCCACCTGACACACTCACCAAGCGCGCTATTGAAACGTTCCACAAGGCCATTTGTGGATTGTAAGGAGAACTCTTGAGATGATGAATGGAACTATCACTCAAAAATGTCTCCACTTCACCAGGGACAAATTGCACACCATTGTCTGAGATGATCTCCTCAGGTAGACTTTCATTCAAAAAAATATCTTTGAGGAAAAGAATCACAGCCTTGGAGTCCGGCTCTCCAATAAATTTCACAAATGGCCATTTTGAATAGTAGTCCATGAGTACTAAAGCAAAGCGAAAATTATGTGAAAGAATATTAAATGGCCCCACCAAATCAATGCCTAGTTTATTCCAAGGTCCAGCAGGACAATCAATGGTTTTCAACAGTGGAGTGGTTGTTTTGAAATATTTATCGGAAGTGGAACACACAAAACAACTCTTGACCAACTCATCAATTTCTCCATCCATTTGTGGCCACCAGAATGACTTATGCACCGTCCGTTTGGTCAAAGTGGAACCCAAGTGACCTTTATGCGCTTTAGATAAAATACTGCGCCTCAACTCAATTGAGGGAACAAGTTTGTCACTTCTCAAAAGTAGACCATCTTCAATGGTTAACTCCTCAGACACTTTGATTGCATATTTAAATCTAAAGATTTTTCTCTAGGCCACCCAGAGATGACCTTATCTATTACTTTTTTAATACCTCATCATGACCCAAACTTTCTCTCCACACCTCTTCAGTGAACTGACAGCAATTGTCGACCTCTAAGGCAGCAATGAAACAACACTCATCATCGTTCTCACCGTTCTCACCAACCATCACATCCTTCTCAACAATAGGATTTCTGGACAAATAATCCACCCTCACATTCTTCCCTCCAGAAATATGAACAACTTCAAAATGGAACTGCAGAAGTCTGGCAGCAAATCTTACGATCCTGGGAGTGCTGCTCTTGCAATTAGTACCATTACGAATGGAAACTAAGGGTTTGTGATCCATTTGTAAGACACACCTTCTTCCCCAGAGATAACACTTGAACCTTTCTATGGCCCACCAACATGCCAGAAGTTCTTTCTCTATCACTGAATAGTGGACTTCAGACTCTAGAAGCAAAGCCAATTGTGTATTCAGAATTAACATCTTTCTGTGTCAGCACAGCACCAACACCAAACTTACTAGTGTCGACAGTCAAAACACATTTAAGATTGTGATCAAAAGGTTTCAGAGCATTCACACTGGTCAGTTGTTTTCTTATGTCGGAAAAAGCGGCAGAACATTCATCACTCCACACAAATTCTGACCTGTCTTTCAACAACATAGAAATTACCCAGACTCTAAAAGTGAAGTCAGGTATAAAGCGTGAGTAAAGTTCACACAGACCTAAAAAAGATTTAACCCCAGATTTATCAACGGGGGAGGAGCACCTCAAACCTACTTCTGGCTTCTAAGGATCCCGCCGGCGGGAGGTTCTCCTTGATGAATGTTTGACTACATGAGCCCCCCACTTCAGGGATCCATTTGATCTTTTGCTAACGAACAATATTTATACCAGCCTGTGGGTCCGTAAGTACGGTCATCACACCACATGCACAGCACACCTTAGCCCGTGTGCTGAAGATCACTCATTCACTCACGTGGCATAAAAAAAGAAATTCTGACATATCATGGTTCATATTTTCACGGTCCTGAAGAAAGCCTCATTTAATTGAATTTCAGAGAGGATGAAACATGTTGACCTTTTTATAAAAAAAAGAGATATAGAAGATCATTATTATCTTCACAATATCTCACCTTCATTTTAATGTGTCCTAAGGCCCTATAAATAAACCACTACTTGTTCGGGCACTTCAGAGACATTTTTAACTACACCAGTTCTATTCAAGACACTTTTTCACACTCACACCATCACCAAATTCCCGCCTCGCTGTAATCAGGTCTTGTAGCACAGCTGGGTTGCATTGGGCAGCCTAGCTGTGAACCCTATGATGAAGCATGCCACCAACCAGGTTGGTGGGTGAGGGTTCTTTAACAACCTTATTGGTCTTCTGCACTCTAGTACTTCATACTGAGTCGGAAGTTGTTCAAGGATAAACCTACGGGGCCGTCCACGTTGTCCTATGAATGTATATATGTTTTCATATTAGTATGAATAGCCAACCATTTGTGAATAACTCATGCAGTCTTGAAACTACTGCATCCACCTCTTGAGAGAGAAAAAAACAAAATGCCTGAAGCATAGACAGAAAGTTGTACTCTAGTGCACACATACCAGAGTAGACGCAATAACATAAGATGGCCGCCGGTTTGGTTTAATGTCTCTAAAGTAATTAGGCACTTTCTATTAATGAACAATATTTCTGTACATTTCCTAAGACGGCCGCCGTGTTTTTCCTCTTATTTCCAACGACGATAGGGCTTGTTCAATTCATATGCGTGTCACCAACGCATGTGTAGACTCTCTCCTCTGGGCCTGGACCAGTGCTCCACCTTCCTCAGCCACCCGCCGATCACCTTGCAGGCAACGTGGCAGACAGCCGATTCTCCCAACCAGTCAACTGACCATGCTTACAGTTCCACGCTTCTCACTGCAGCCACAAACGAAGCGCCGCACCACCTGCATAGTTCCAGTGACTGCAGGTCCAAACTCCTCTTTGCACAACCCCACCGAGGGCAGAAGCGCTAACGAGGGGAACACTAACGATGCATGATGGCACTCTGACTCTCCGCTGGAGGTCACGGTGCACCATGAATCACAGAAGCAGTGACCGACAACAAACCCGACACTCAACAGACGGGGAAGGGCAATGGTCCAACTAACACTTCTTGCACACGGTGAAGAAGTTCACCACTCGGGGGTACTCAGATCCAGCTCATCGCCACGTGAAGTAATTGGCTGACAATGTTGTGGTGAGAATCATATATTTAATCATATATACAACAGCAGTACCCCTGACCGGTTCAGGCAAAAAGACTGTAGCCAACCGCCTCTCTCTGGAACCTAGCAATCCTGAGTTCCAAGAGAGAATGTACCGTACCCACTTAAAGTAATACAAACATAGGTAGTAAGGATAGGAGCAAGACCTTACTACATAATCCCTTCCAAGGGATCTCAATTTCAAGACGCTTTGAGAATGCCGTGTATAATAGTAACATCAGTTTCTTGCAACTCAATAATGATCAATACCCCTAATATAGTATGTCTTATATGAATTGGTGTTCGCAATCGAAATTTGGCCTTAATTCTAACTATTGTATCTTGTAATGCTAGAGGCTTGAACAGTTTGTTTAAAAGACCTGATTTATTGCACAATTTGCAGCAAAATAACGTAGTATGTCTTCAAGAAACCTGGCAGTGATCAGATAACCCATTGCAAAATCTTAATGAAAAGTACGCTCCAGCTGAACCATTGGAAAAAGGGGGCCACCCTTTGGTGGTGTGGCAATATAAATACAAAAGAGCCTGAGAGTAGAAATCACTGTCCTATATAGAGAAGAAAATGATCTTGTTTTTCTTATATTGCATTCCAACACCACCGTTCAGTTGATACCACCAACAATCCTTATCGGAAATGTTTATATAAACCTGTACACATAGGAATGGGGACCTCTCTGGAGACCAGATTGATGATGTGGGAACATGATATCCTGTGTATGGTGAACGATTCCTTTGTTAAAATGAATAAACAAATTTTTTAAAAAAAAGAAAAATAAACCTGCACACCGCAAAGAAAAAAGCCCACCAAACATCTTTGATGGAGGTAGTGCAAAGCAACTTATTGACGCACCCTGATGCATTGTGGCTGCTTACAGGTGATTTTAACTGAAACTTGCAGGCTCAAACATCCAAAACCCAAGTAGAGGACTCTGAAATGGGAGTAGAGGACTCTGGAATGGGAATCTCTCCTATAGTTAAGAACAATTCTAGGGAAGTGCAGGAAGCCTTTCTGCTGGCCAGCACACTGAACAACTTAGGATTCTGCGCAATGAATGGTAGATTTACAACTGATCAGCCTGATTCACATACTCACATTTCGGAAACAAAGAATCAATACTGGGTTACATTTGTATTATAGCCACCCATTTTTGAGCACCCAAAAAATTCAGGTTTTGCACACTGGTGACGGTGATGATTCAGTGGTTGCAATCCAACCACCTCAAATGCAACACAGACAAAACAGAGATCATGCTCCTAGGTAAGACTAACTCCTTCAACCTGATATCATGGTGGCCAGATTCTGGACCCCTTCCCCCTCACCAAACATGGTTATGGTAGTAAAAAATCTAGGGATGAAATTCGATGTTGCTCTATCCATGAAGCCACAAGCCCTTGCAGTGGCAAGAACATGTTTCAACTTGATAAAATCCCCCCAAAAATGTTTTGCTATCTCTCACTTGCAGCAAGAAAGACAGTTGCCGTTTCATTAATTACATCCAGACTGGACTATTGTAACAGTCTATATGCAGGCACAACCCAAAAAATTATTTAAAAACTGCAGGTAGAACAACATGCAGCCGTTATGCTCGTGCTGAAACTACCATGTCGCTCCTCTGCCTCAGCTGCCCTTAGGACACTCCATTGGCTCCCCACACATAAGCGAATTTTATTTAAAATCCTCTTGCTCACCTTCAGAGCATACAGATAAAAAGGTCCCAAATATCTAGCTTCTAGATTTACTCTTAATACCCCCTCCCGCACCCTGAGGTCCTCCTCAGCTAATCTTCATGTTTAGCTATAAGACCAAGGGCGGTAAATCGTTTGCAGTTTTGGGAACAAAGGCTTGATTCAACTCCCTCAACAGATGAGATTTAGCAACTCTGAATCCCTGTTTGATAAAAGTCTCAAAACCTTGATCTTTTCATCCGCTGACTCATTGTGCCAGGCATTTATTCGATAATGTCAGCACCCTTTCACTCCCCCGGTCTCTTGAATTCTTGCTTTTACCTGCACAGCACCAAGATGCTTCTTAGGGATCAAAAGTCGCAGTCTACAATTATGATATTGATTCATTCATCGTGCAATGCTAAGGTGCTAATTATTGGTTATTTCTTGCTTGATGGAGCCCATACAGCAGCTAGGTAATCAAATGGAAATAAGAACTGTCAGTAAAATTAGATGGCAATTAGAGTCTCAGGAGGATGACACCGCCAAACTGACAAACTCCCTAGACTGTCTGAACAAGGAAAATGGTGTCTTGATAGCAACTTGGCCTATAATCATAAATACAATATTAGAAAGGGACCAAACTACTGGGGAGGCACTGATAAATTCAGGCTGGAAGCCGAATGCTCCCGCAATGACACTAAGAAGATCATTTGATTAAAAAGAATAGTGAATACCTGTGCCAGGTTACAGGTGAGAGACAGACAAAATTAATCGATGTGGATAGCATTAAGGTTAGCGAGGCGAGAATATAGAAAGAAGTGGGAATTAGACTAGGTCCACGAAGAAAAACAGATGATGAAATTATATAAAGCAGCAAAATCAACTAATCCATGTACTTTCTGGGTGCTGGTTCACAGGATAATGAACCCTAAGAATCAACACAAGTTTAGTATTATCTCAGCAGCAACTTGGTCGACCTACATTGTAAAATTAAATGAGGCAAACCAACCTGTGGAACCACTATATTTCTCTAACCTCTCTGGTGACTCAAGTGCACCGGTTCCTGTCCCTCGAAGACTAACTTATGAAGAAGTATATAAGAGCTTTAGGTCATGCGGTCGGCAGGAACTCTGGGAGCAAACAACCTTTTACCCAGGATTTTCAAAGCAGCAAGTACAGAATGGGCTGAGATGATGCACTCATTATTTATTCAATGCAAGTTGTGCAATACTGTTCCAGAGAGATGGCAGTATTTGTTCCTGGTCCCTTCTGATGACCCACCAATCATAGACTAATTTCATTGTTGGACGTAGATGGAAAGGCATATGCCAAGATCCTACTTCAAGAGTTGGAACACTGGGCATTGGGAAAAAGGATATACCCCTGACCCAGATGGGTTTTCATGGTGGATGTGGGAAAGGAGATCTAATGGCCTTGGCATGCCTTCAGGCATGGCCATGAAATAGGGCTCCCTCTCCCGTTCACTGCTTTTATTGATTTCACAACAGCTTTTGATTGCATGCACAGGGGGAGGCTGTGGCTCGAACTCCATAAGTGGGGGATCCCTGACTCTATACTAAATGCCATTATTAGTCTTTACTCTAACACATTGGTAAGAGTGCTGATCACATCCAATTGGATAAAAACAAACAAAATCCCAACCTTGGAGGGGTTAAAAAAAGGTATATCTTGGATCCTCTCCCCTTGAACCTGTACCTTACAGATATTAATAACCATCTAGCTGGTGTGAGGGCGTGTCTATCATAATTAGCAAGGAGCAATATACACCTTCTTCAGTATGCCGACGACACCATTATCTTTGATCAAACTCAAGTAGGCTTACAGAGTTGTTTGAATGCCTTGAATGCATGCTGTCAAATTAACATCATTGAAATTAACAGGGGAAAAACTAAAATCTTAATAATCTGTAGGACAGAAAAAGCCATGCTATTTGGGCAGCAAACAATTTGAAATAACATCGCCCAGAGAAAAGCTGGCTCTGCTTTAACAATCACGTTTTGTTAATTGAAACGCAGATAGAATGTGTAGAGTGATAAACTCTAAATTAAGGGCAACTTTAATGTAGGAACCTTCCTTTTTAGGTCGAGCAGACCTAGCGTCACAGTGCGCATGCGCTACTCGCTCTGCAAGGCATATTATATTAGGGTATGTTTTACAAGTAGGGTGAAAGCCCGCCCCTATTTTTCATTGGCTGGCATCATCGTCTTTGGTAAACACGGGCTTCTTAGTCCCTCCCTGTTACCACCCTGTCTCCTTTTGGGACGGCCCATCATGACTGGATCATTTACTTGTAGCGTTACACCCACGGTCTCCATAAGTCAGTGAGCACTCTTTTTTTGTTATTTGCAGCGCGGTCCTCTTTCACTTCAGGGACCACGCTTGTTTATTTAATTGATTTGCCGCGCGGGCGGCTTTCACCGTGCTTGTTGATTTATTTAATTAATTTGGAGCATGGTCCGCTGACTTTAGCGGGTGCGCTTGGTTTATTCATTTAATTAATTTGGAGCAGTAGAGGTTTCTTTGGAACAGGAGGTGCGGCCTGATTTTTACAACCAATGATGGGGTTCGCTAGGAAGTCCTTGCACAAAGATCCTCTGTGCCCCACCCCTTCGCCGCTCAATTATCCTAATCCCAGCTTTTTATTACCTCCACCCTCGGGAGCCTCCCTCCATTCCGCAGGTGGGCATATATGCGATATGCCCTTTTATCTCCTGCTTTCGTGCAGTATGCTGGTTTTTTGTTGGGTTCCCCACACACTCTTACAATCCTAGGCTATTTAAGAGTCCACAGTGAAAATAAGCTGTTCACTCTTAGCTAAAATATTGTGAATGTGGTAGTCCTCTCTCCACTAGTGAAATAAACTTGTATTAACTCTGTCTCTATAACTTAAGATAACTTTTTGGGGTGCAGTGTCTTCAACTTTCCTGCATGAAAATTGTGTAAATCACTCCATATTTTAGCAGACTAAATACTGCCTCCCAGCCTTGCTTTTTTCGAAGCAAGAAATAAAATAATCGTCCAATAGTTAAACCAAGTGCGGAACGTTTTTGTCCTTCTTTGCTTTTTACTTGTGTGAGGACAAGGCAAGAGGCGAAAAGTCATTCCGGTTTGTGGAAATCTCACTGTGGGGACAGCAAGTGGTTATAGGCAGGGCCACTGGAATTATTCGCAGGAGAGCACCAAATTATGTGGCAGGAATGAGAAAATTATGCAGAAAAATGCAGCACTTTTTATTTATAGTATTACTTCATTATTTTGTCATTTTTGCACATGGTAATACTGTCTGGGCAAAAAATTCACCTTTTTTGTACCAGTTTAAAAACTAAATGAACCAGTTAACCTTCGCAAAGGGCCTTCCACTGCGCCTGAACACGTCACCACATTATTATAACTTTTGATCAGTTTGAGCTAGGAACAATTAATTTTGGGAAATAAATCTGCAGGTTATGCAGAGGATGATGTGTAATGTGGCAAATCCATAATTAGGCACAAAAAAACAACAGGCGTAGAATCACATAATTCCTGTGGCCCTGGTTATAGGGATAAGAGGCTCATTTAACGGTACAGACTGATCACCGTCCTGTTAACAAATACTTTTTGGGGATCCCAAACTGCAACTTATGTTTTAATGAACTTCAGAGTACTAAAGTCTAAGACTCACTGGTTACCACTTAAGACGTGGCCATGTACAGGGCTAAACTATATTTGAATGAACCACTTGTAGTGTGTTTCATGGTAGAGATTATTGTCCGCGTCTGCATTCTAAAGCTTAAGATCTGTTTTTTATTTAAGTCTTTCTTTGAAGTTGCCTGTTAGTTTGATGCAAGTTCCCCAGATCACAAATGTTATAATTTGAAGAAATTTAGTGAACTACTTCCTCTCACCCTGTTAAGTGCACACGTGCAGAATCTTTTATTTGCAAGTCCTTTGTAAAGTTTGTGATAGTGAGCAATATCAGTCAAGTTTCTCAAATTCGAGTGCGTGGAATCCTTGAGAAGATATGTTTTTACTTCTGCAATGTGGATTATTTTTAAAAGGCCGTAAAGCCACTGTCAATATCATGTTATGCGTTAGTTATTTAAGTTATGGAGCTATGATATGACCTAGTGAAAAGAGAGTTTTGCGATTCTCAAATTGCGATTTTTAGCGAATTGAAATTAGAGAATCGCAAAATGCAATGTATGTAGAATTTGCTAAACATTTCGCGAATCCTACATATTCGTCATTTGCGAATCGCAAATTGAGAGTTGCAAATAAGGAATAGCTTCCCAGTCATTCCTATGCGCTAGGAGTCCTATAGGAATGAATGGGAAGACATTCTCAATTTGCGATGACCAATTAGAGAATCGCAAATTGAGAATGCAATTTCAAGGTTGCAAGGGTGCAAAAAGGACACCCTGTTGCACCCCTGAAATATGTATGTGTGCACATTTTGCGCACATACATGCCCTAAGGGCATGTATGTGCGACATATGGCACTATTAAAAAATAGCTTTTTTAAGAAAATCTCAAATTACCACCAACTTGAAGTTGGTGGTAATTTGCAATTCCTTAAGGCCAAATAGCAAATTTCTGGTGCTTCCAGAATTGCGTTTAAGGAATCGCAATTTGCAATTCCTTAATTGCATTCGCAAAATAGAGAATCGCAAATTTTACGATTCTCTATTTTGCGATGGCCTTTTGGGATGATACATCTCAAAAAGCTTTTTCTCATTTGCAAACGGGAAAAAGGCTTGATACATATAGCCCTTGGTGACGCGCTGTTGGTTTGCTACTTAACCCCTCATTCTGTGCCTTGTATCTTTTGTAGCGTAAGACTGGGTGAAATAATGTTACCACGTGGTTACAGTTTTACTATGAGTTCTTTTTTATGATTGATTTTGAGTTTATAAAGGGTGGACGTAGTTAATATGCAGTTTTAGTTTCATTGCATGTTTTTGCCTTTTCCCTGCGCAAATTCCCTCAGGTAATACCTGTCGAGCTCTGCACAATATAGCCATGGCCAAAAGCAAGTTGTGTCCATCAGTAAGTCTAAAATCAGGTACAAAAAAAATCATATCTTAAGGGTTAGGCTACTGAACAGAAATGGCGACTTTTAAACCATAAAGCAAACGCATGTGCTTTGTTAGAAAATATTTTACTCCCAGTAACAAACAATGTCAGGAAACTAGTTGTGGTTTAGAGAAGGAGAGACTTTTCATTGACTGGAAGGACATTCGGTGTACATTGGGTGTGCTTTTCTGCTTCTGATTGGTTGTTTGGCGTTAAATAAAACTTGAAAGTAATGTGCACATTTATTTTTTCTGTCATTAATACCCACTTTTTTTGACATCTTACATAGATAAGCACCATCAGTTAAAAGCTGGTGGCAAGTGCCCCTGAGATCACCAGTGTCAGGGTAGTTTGTGCTCAGTTCCTGGTTGGCGCTACTGCTAAAACCAAGGCAAATGCTATTTCCGTCTGTTTTACAAATACCAATTGGGTTTATTTGTTCCAGGCAGAATTTTCTTACCATCATTGTAAAAAAAAAATTTATGGATACTCCATGAAATTTTGCAAAACAGACCTGTGTCCTTTTATGCCTTTATTCAGTTGTACAACTATTTTTTGACATGTAATTGCGAAAGCGCTATAATTCCCGAAAACAAGCGTTAGCAAAGTCTAGTAGTTGTAGTTCTAATGTGCTAACGCACGGAAGCAGCAGTTTTATGTGCCTGCGCTTACTTGCATTAGGACCGCTAGACATCTGTACTATGCAGTCAGCTGATTTTCCATACACTTTATTTATTTAAAATATTTATGGTATATCAATATAAATTTCTTGCCTTTAATTCCCTGTACATTTCTCCAAATTAGTTTTTTGTGCATTCATTTAAATGTAAATTTAGAATTTAAAAAGAAGCAGCATATGCATTTCTCCTTAAAACAATAATATGCAAACTAATTGATAAATTTACTCATTGGCTACATGACCATATTTGGTGCCTAGGCGAGCTCTTCAATGAAGTTTTGATGGCCAGAAGGGTGGGCTGGGTAGGGAAGCAGCACAAGGGATTCCTGGGTGACAGTGTCATCATTACTTTTTGTAACCCGAGAGTAACAGCAAATTTGATTGGGGTCTTTTCCCTGGGGCAGCACAAGGCCAGTAAAGTCATGATTCTACCCCTTGGCTATTTCTACAGGCCCTTGGTAAGCCAAATACCCAATCTAGTCAACAAAGAGGATGCACAGGGTCCTAAGCATGTCCACCCACATCTTTTTAATATCCGCGTTCAGAATCGCTTCTGGCCTGTGGGAAGCCTGAATGGCATGGACTGACTCGGGAACGGTGCAAATAAGCCTGTGTGTGTCCCACTGGATGGTGATCATCGCATGGGCAGGCATTCTGATGAATATGGCTTGAGAACAGTTTTGGCAAGTTTACCCCTCCACTCATCCCTGGCTCTTCAGCAACCGGCTTACAAAGCCATTCACAGTGCTGTTTATACTGTGGATATGCTCTTTTCACTAAAAGGGGTTTGAGAAATGATCCCTACATCTTGAAACTTACTTTGCCCATTAATTTTGTTCTTAGATTGAACATTGGTTTTCAGGCCGAGCCTAGAGGCAGGGCGCATGTGCTGCTCTGCCAGCCATGCTTTATTGGAGTATGCACTTGAAGCCCCACCTACTCTCCGCCCATATTTGTCATTGGCTTGTGTCATTGTCTTTTGTAAATGCTGACTTCTGATTCGTAAATTGGCTTCTTAGTCCATTCTTAGTACCGCCTTGTCTTCATTTGTAACCTCCCATGGGGACTTGCCCTTTTACTTCGGTTGTTACACTGTACGTGTTATTTAGTCTATAAGCACTATTTTCATTATTGATTTTCTCTTACTGCAGGCAGGACATGTGCTGCTTCAGCTGGAACCGCTTGTGCTTTTTTAAGCAGCATGGCTGCGCTTTATCTTGTGTTTTTAAAATAACAACATGGGCGCCCGCTTTCTCCTTAACACGGTTTCTTATTAACACGGGCGCCCGCTTTCAATAACAACACATGCGCCCTATTTCACTGACGTGCCTGGCTGTTTCCTCCCTTAATAGGTACCTTAGCACTGACCTGAAATGCAGCGGTCAGTTTATAGGAGGCATAAAAACATCAAACCAGGTTTGGGAGAGAAAGGTGTGCAGTGCTACTAGGGGCATGGGACTGGGAACAAAGACACTTGCTATCTCCTGGTCCCCACCCATGCTTTGTCAAAAAGTACAACGCCCTTTCTATTTGTGACACTCCCAGTTTTTCGCCTATTTTTGCGTTTCCCATAACCGTATTAAGTAATGTTAGATGACCCGCCCTCCGACCACCGACTTATGTATTTTGCACCATTACCGAGGCTTGTTCCACTCGAAACGTGGCTAAGAATGGTTGCTTTGCAAAAACAAAGCAACGATGTGATATATAGCGCGAATGCGTGGGCTGCACATACATCACGATGCAAACCAGAGCAAGAATACTATACGTTATAGATCTGTTATTCATAGGTTTTAAAGAAAATTAGATAGTACCATGTTTTCCCAAGAGTCATGAGTCACTGCGTTTACAGGACGTGGTCGTCTCTAGTTGGTTAAAAATAAAAAGCATTTGCAATGCAATAGGTCCCGCATTTGCGTGACTTTGAGCTAATGGCATTGTTAAATGACAATGCCTTTTATTTATGTTAGTTTTTAAATTATAACTAAAAAGTATTGTTATTTACAATGCAAATAGCTTAAACTCTCGCAAATGAAAGACCTATTGCATTGCAAATGCTTGTTAAAGATTATCAAGAGGTTTGGCTAGAATGTGTCTAGAACCGCCATTCACACTTCTTGCTGCCAAACTGTTCCCATCAGCATGCCTGCGCCTTGAATTCAACCTGCCTAGACAAAGTTTAATATTAAAATCTCGATTTGTAGTTTATTGTGCAAAGGCAAGGAATGATGAAATTGGTTAAATGAAACATTAGATTGAGCATAACATTTCAACAGAACATTTGAAGTGGCACCAGTACCTTACTTCTGCGGTAAACACTTTAGCAGCAAAGGAAATCTGGGACAGTAACATGCCACCAAAACTAATGTTGAGAGCATTGTCTAAACAAGCTAAAATAATTTCTAGATCTATGGATAAGGAAGCTGTTCTTGCCTTGGTGCAAACAGGATTTCCCCTTCCCCAGTATAATGAAAATGGAGTTTCAGGGTTTTTAGATCTACCCTGGAAAATGCTTATGAAGCAAAGTTTACACTTCTAAGGTGTGATGTGATTCCACTGGAAGAATATTGTTTTGGGCACATAAAAGGAATGACCAACATCTCTTCCTGACTTGGTGGAGTGCAGTCAGAGTCCTTACTGCATACGATCTGCATTTGCGCTCCCTTAATGGCTCTTAGAAGATATTGTTTGCAACTGGTTATCCTACAGTTAAGTCTGAGGACAAATTAAGATGAAGTTGCAGCCTGCCATTCTGGGGAATTTCTGCAACTGTTAGCCTGCTATTTGACATTTATGTGACTGCAATTGAACAATAAATCCTTGTAAGTGATTTTATTAATGAACTTAATGACTAATGTAGGGAGTTTTATTCGGTTCTCTAACTTTTACAGCTTATTTAATTCAATGTATTTTTAGAATTTCTGGTTTATGCATTGAGTCATAGATATTGGAACTGGATAACAAAGTTCAAAACATATGTATCTTCTTGGATCTTTTTGAGCTTCGGTTCATATTTGATAATAACAGGATTGTAAACCAATATGGATGAGAGCATAAATGAACCCTAGCCAATTTACAGAATTAATAGAACCGCAAACTATGGTTATGCACTTTGCCGCTTTACCCACACGTAGGACCAAAATAATTGATAGGGTCATATCCAATTGATGATGCATTTGTTAAGTTACTTCTTGCTAAGAATATTGGGCCCGATTCACAGAACTAACTTAAGACAAAATCCTAAACTTACTACTTTTGGTATTCACAGAAGTTAGGATTTTGTCTTAAGTTTGTCTTAAGACAGACTTAAGACAGGATTTTTTCTTAAGTCTGTCTTAAGTCTGTCTTAAGTCTGTCTTAGGACAAACTTAAGACACAATCCTAACTTCTGTGAATACCAAAAGTTGTAAGTTTAGGATTTTGTCTTAAGTTAGTTCTGTGAATCGGCCCCATTGTTTTATATATCTGATACATTTGTACCTACTTATTGGTATGAGAAAATTTGCTGTTTTTAAAGTTTTTATCTCTTTTTGTAATGGTTTTAATTAACTGATACAAATAAAGACTATTACTTACTTACTGGTACCGCAATACCCTGCCATAGAACCCAGTGGAGTTTGGGCCTTAAAATAGCCATTGGAAATCATGTTAAATTTAATTAATTAAACAGTTAAAAATCTAAATATTTATAATTGAATGGTTAAACAAATATAAAAATAGAACATCATTTTTAATTAAAAATTAATGGAACACTTAAAAAAATATATATAATTAAATTACTTTCATTGTATATATGTAAAAATATGGGGTACGGTCGAGAGCAATTTGTCTAGACCTGGCATGTGGTTTGAGACACCGGGATGTAGCCATTGCCATCGGCCAATATGTACGCCATAGGTTATCATCCCATGCCATGATTTTACCTCTCTAACAGTCATAGGCTGGTGTTGGTATTCCGTTTAGGGTTACAGGGATGTTTCTTAACTATTAAGTAGATGTTGATCAAATTAGGAGGATTTCCTGGTTATGATATTGGCCCTAAAATTTGATAATTGGGTCCGTTAGTGAGGCCAGACTGATTAAGACTCCTAAGTTGGCAAACCTCAAGGTTCCCGCCTTGATGTTCGCCGATGATATCCTCCTACTATCTAAGTCCCCTATGGGAATACAGAGAGCCCTAGATATCTTCCATAAATTTTGTAAAAGTAGGGGTTTAGAGATAAATTCACAGAAAACCAAATATATGGCTTTTAACGCAGGAAACACTACACAATAAAATCCTCAGCTAGACAGGAAACCACTAGAGAAAGTGACTGTCTTTGAATACTTAGGAATAACACTCACTGAAAAAATGGACTGGAGTGCACAAATTAAGAAGGCTAGCCTAAAGATGGCCCATACAATGGGAGGGTTAGCAAAGATGCTTAGGAAGTGCACCCATAAAATGGTTGGACCTGTGATGGAAATTTATAAAGCCCAAGCAAGGGGGGACGGCCTTGTACGGGGCAGAAATCTGGCTGAAATCTGGGGCCATCGGCCATCCTACCCCCTTTCTAAGAACGAGAATTCCTTTGCCAGGCAACTCCTAGGTCTTCCCAAAAGTACACCACTTACACCACTTCGAATGGATCTTTGGGTTGGCCCAATTGCAGAGGAAGTTGCCCTTAGACCTCTCTTACATTGGCGACGTTTATGGAATACCCCAGAATTAGTCGTTTTTAGAGAAGAGCTGAAGGATGTTAAACTTACAGGTAGCTAGTAAAATCCCATGGCTGGCATATATCAAAAACTCTTTAGAAGCTATGGGGATGGGCGACCTATGGGCTAACGCTGAAGGAAGCTGCTTGTCATTATCCAGGAAGGCCCTGTCAAAGACCTTTAGGGAATACAAACTTAATCAGATAAAGAGGAACCCTGCGACTGGTATATTGACTGCATCCTTTCTAGAGGTTAAAGCGCTATATAGGCTAGAACCTGCTCTTGATGTCATCCAGCCTCCCCTTTCTAAAAAGCTGATCTACAATTTAGACACGCAGTATTGCCATTTCGAGCATTCACAAACAACTGGGGGGCACTCTGACTCAGGGTTGTCCGGTCTGCAATAACATATCGGAGACGGAGCAACCCGTACAATTTTTTTGCCCGGCATACAAGAAGGCTAGACACCTATGGTCACTACAGGTATGTAGAAACCTCAGAACAAAACACTGTGCGGAGGCTTACAGGATACTAAAATATGATACTAGCATGCCTATCTTGTACTCAGTTTCTCGATATTTATTCTCTATTGGGTGTGAACGCCGAGCCATTTTAAAATTAGGCCCCACCTAATTCGATCATCTCATCTCATTCCTGTGATTACAAACTTTTATCAACTCCATCTTACAACAATAGCAAATGCAAAAATGTTAATTTCATCTTTCTGCCTTTATGCTTTTTAATAGCGCCCAACAGGCAATCATCTGGGTCCAGCTCCATCTCAACACCAAAGACCGTGGCCACCTTTCTCACTATAGATTCCCAGGCAAGGTGCAGGAACGACGTCACCTGTGCCTAACATCGGTAACAACTTTAAGGCCTACTGGGTCAATCTGTGAGACAGAACTGGAGTGATATACCTACGGTGCAAGAAATTAAAACGGGTCATCTTAATACACTATGGAAGCAATCCCACCCCGGGGGGATGGGGGAGCCTTTTTCAGGCCTCTTCATTCATGCCCTTTTGGATACCTCGTAGTGCTGCTCCACTGCTATTGGAAGCTAAACGTATTGAAGCTTGTGTCATTTTATTTAAATGTGCTATCTTTCTCTGATGTTTATTATTTCCGTGTGCATTTATTTATGGGCTTCACTACATTCGTCTGCTCAGTATCAGCTAGTCTGCAGACATTGGTCTCTACTCTCTTCATGATTATCCATGCCTAAATCTCCTTCAGCAGTGCTCTGCACAACCTTACCTTCCACACGTTCTCCCATCACTAATTGTTGCAGCCGTTCAGTTACTCTTAGCATACACATGGCTATTTACTGTGTGCTTAATGGGATATATTAAGGCCAAGCTGCTTAGTACACAACCTCAGTCATGCTGTCTGCACTCTACCCCACACAGTGCTCCCATCAGCCGGGTCACAAGTGCTCACCTCCCATCAGCAGATCCGCACATGCTCGGCTGCGCACCCTCCCTCCACTATATAAGCTGGACTGCACACGCTTTCCCCTCTTCCCCTGTATAAGCCGGGCCACACCCGCTTCCCTCTCCGCCCCTATATAAGTCGGACTGTGCACGCTTACCCCTCTTCCCTTATTTAATCCAGGCTGCGCGCGCTTTTCCCCATTTCCCTATATAAACCGGGCCTTGCATGTTTCCCCCTGGGCTCCTATATACGCAGAACCACTCATGTTCACCTATTCCGCCTGCTCCACAACACCAAGCTCATGTAAGATACTTTGAAGGAACTGTGCAGGAAGTTTGTGCGGAGAGTTCTCAACAAAAAAAAACTTTGAATCTTCTGCTTGTTTGCTATGACTTTTGTTATGTGCAGCAGGAATTAACACACACTGAGATGATCTAAAGAGCACTGCATTGATTGATCCGCAGTTCAAAGCCACAGAAGCTGAGATTTAGGCCTACATTGCGTGCCTGCTAATTATATTTGGTAATTGAACTGAGTCAGTTCTACAGTGACACAACTTGGGACATGGTCTTTTATTAAAGGGCCCAGAGCTCCAGTTCAACTTTGAATACTCCTACATAGCACCTCGTTCATATTCTCAACTTGTGGCTACCAGATATCTCCTGGGGGCCTGTAATTACTTCTGTCACTCTTAAAGCAGAGATTTGCTTAACTTGGTACCACATGGATTATCGCACCATTTGCCAATCTCTTTGTTTCCGTGCATCTCGCATTGATTTTTCCCGAACTCAACATGGCGGCCGTAAAGGTGTAATAAAGTATTGAGCACAGTGTTTGGTTTAAAATGCATCAGTTGATATTTTTCATTTCGGTTTCTCCATCATCGTAACAACGTCCCCTGTCCTGAGTCAATATACAGGGCTGTCGAACCTCCCACCTTGAAAATATCATGTGATATTGCACGAAGCATCTCATGCTGTCCCCTGCATGAATTTCGTATCCCTGAAAATGCTCTCTCCATTTTCAGACAGATGAATGTCTGACTCTGCCGGATTATGCTCTCAGTAACTCTAAGAGACACACTGCACAAAATTTGCAATGGTGTGAAAAAGAAGTAAGGCAAAGAGCACGAACATCCCAGCAGCCTCCCATTAGCTCCCTCTCCTCTTCTTCCTCGTGTTGCTCTTCATCTTCGTCGGGACTCACAGCCATCGCCTCACCTGAGGGGACGGACTACAACTATCTTCTGTCCTCCTCGCTGCTTACCGTCTGCTCGGGTAGAGTCTGTCCTCTGTAGCAGTAGGGGACGGGAGATAGCCCACTGTATGTGAACGGCACGCGACCCTGTACGAAAGCCACTGATTGGCTGCCACAGAGCGGGCAGTACAGGAACTTCACAACATGTGCGGGAGACGTGGCCAACATGTCCAGGATACAGTCACCGCAGAAGACATGAGCGCACTCCAACATCCTTGGCTTCGGGTCGCTCCCCTCAAAGTAAACCCCACACAGTGGGCATATTTCCTTTAGAAGGTCGGGCCCACTCTGGCGTTGGCATCCCTTGATCATCCCTCCCTCCTCCTGAGAACCGTCCTGCGGGAGTTCCAATATCCGGGTGTTCACTGTCCCGCTGCTTGCTGAAGGGGTCCTGCAGAAAGGGCACGCGATCTTGTCCCCCGGTTGGAGGAAGGGATTGCTTAAAACACATTCTGGCTTAAAACAACACATCAGGCAGAAAGGCGCGCACTATGCCCTACCTACCTCAGAACTTGAACACCCGTACTTGGCTTACACCGTGGTCACTGGATTGTTCTCCGGGCACACCGTTTCCTCCTCGTCCCTGGGCTCTGCGGACCGAACTGCGCATGTGCCGCGTGCGGCGCGCAAACGCTCACCTAACGGTCTCCTCCTTTCTCCACATACGTCTGGCATAGTACCGGCGTCATCCCGCGACACACCCACCATTTGCAGGCAACACAGTACCGTGTCGCGACACAGAGTTTGGAAAGCTATGCCCTATGGGATACTTGAATGGGAAATGGGGGGAGGTATAATGAAACACGAAGCCTGTATATACAGTTAAAAGCCAGAAAGGGATCGTACCGCAGCGTGCTCTTGAAGTGTGTGGCTAAAGTTATGGTCTGATCACACCCGCCGTCATTTGGTCGCGCAGTCACAATGAAACCTTATGACGCGCTGTGCCTTTAAGACAAAATTAGAAAAGGACTCATGGACCCCACTTGAGAACGTATACCGGGTGATATGTGTAATGTTTGGACACTTGTCAGTAAAACACTCAGGAAGGGTTAGTTGTCGGGTACAATAAAGTTCATTGAAAAGAAAAAACACCAAGAGAAAAAGGAAGGAGAGCGACTGCAGATGCAAAAGTAAATAAAATGAAACATCTTATGTTAAAAATGCAATACTATTAATGCAATGTATAAACACACTCTCGCTTGTTCTATCTAAAAACACTGAATTTTAATAATGAACTTTAAAAATTGTGTGTGAAGTGTTTTGTGTATGTCTTTGGTACTACGTGATGGTAACAAAACATTTAAATTTATTTTGGGAGTTTGGCTCTACATGGGATCAAGGCAGGGGATCCTGCTGAAGCGTGTCATAGCCCTAAGTCTAACAATATTAAGGGTCGATAAGACCCATCCTCTGCGCAATATAACAACAGGTAAAATACCTGGACTTTTAAAACATTGTTATCATCACAATATTAGTATTTATATTTTTCATTTCATAAACATAAATTCCACAGCAGATTCAGAAAATAATCCAATGTATTTGCATAAATACATTCAGTCTTTATTCAAAGAATGTCCATAAGTTCGTCATTTTCATTCCAACTGCGAAAATGAATAGTAAATTCAAAGAATTATCTTGCTGCCCAATGCATTTCGAGCCAAAGTTGGCCCTTCTTCAGGGGCTCAAATTCTAGAATATAAACGGAAAAATATAATACTATACAGCAATAGTACTAACATCATCAATATCAAAGCATCATTTACATGATACATAGAAAAGTAATAGTAAATCGTAGATGTATTTGTAAACGACATATAAGTTAACATAAAGCCCTCCACCAGAGAGTGACGCTTGTCTGGGTGTGTGCTTAGTCCTAATTCAAAGAGATTGCTATGTAATCTGTAGAGGTCAAAAGGCATATCTCGAGTTTAAAGGCGCTGTTTCAAACAATCCAAGTGGTGTCCACCAGCGTGATTATTGAAGCGTAATTAGGGAATACCTTCTCTCTCATGCGTATATACGCTAGTGGCCCAGCAGTTTAAGTAGATGCCTGAAAAGATAACAGATTCAATAAAAATCAATACCGTGGTTTATGTATCACTCTGAGGAACTACTCTATAGTAGCCTCATTTCATGGGAGACGATAAATAAACATATCATACCGTGCGGGGAAATTCAAAGTGTAGATGCCAAGACCCTCGAAGTCGGCGTGGCGGACTTGGGAGTGTTCTGCCACAGGTCCGCTTGGTTTGGAAACAACCTTCCATTATGCGTTAATACGCGAACAGTTTAGAGATAAAAGATGGACTGATCACACGCTGAAAGAAACTTTCATGGAAACTGAAGACGAACGCTAAAGTGCTTATCTTAGAGTGTAGAAAGAAATTCAGCCGCCATCTTAACGCTATGATTTACATAAGCGAGACTAGAGTCCAAGTAGCTAATACAACTGACGATCATCTGAGGAATAAGTGGAACTGATCAGTGAGCTATAGAAATATAAAAAGAAGTGCAGAGAACAAAATAAAAAAACCCAAGTGAAATGTCGTGAGTTTAAAATACATCTGAATTCAGCGCATAGTTATCATGCAGAACAAGCCTGTAACAGTATTTATGTCATACTCATAAGTAACATGAATAGTCTATTCTGTCATTAATTCCCCTATCTATCAGGGTATCTAATGGTTTTATCCAGAATGTTTCTCTTTGCAAAAGACCTCTGGTGAGATCCATGTCTGAATGGTGTACAACCCTTTCTAATACTGAAAATTTTAATTGGGCTATACTATGTCTCTCCTCCAGCCAATGGGTAGCTAAGCTACTGTTTTTATTCTGTGTTCTTATAGTGCTTTTGTGTTCAGATATTCGCACTTTTATTTTTCGTTCTGTCTTACCCACGTAGAGTTTTCCACATGGGCACTTGAGGTAATAGATAAGTTTGTTAGAATTGCAATCAGAATCATGGTAGAGTTGGATCATTTCTCCAGAAGTAGGATGGTGTAACACATTCCCCACTATAACATTATTGCATTGAACACAGTTATGACATTTACTCATGCCTTTGAATTTAATGCCAAGTGACTTTTTAGGAGTGTTGATAAGTTCTTTCAAGTTTTTAGATCGCGTGTAAGCATACATGGGCGGATCCTTAAAGATATCGTTGAAATCAGGTTCGTTCTGTAACATTTCCCACCTTTTGTTGATGATCTTTTTAAGCTTTATTGAGCTTGTTGAGTACTTCGAGACAGAAACTTGTCTAGATGTTTGTCTTCGAGGTTGAGATTGTAACAGGCTCTTTCTCGTATATTTAGAGGTACGTTGTTTGGCTTGTTCGATCACTTCACAGGGGTATCCTCTTTCAAGATACATTTGTTGTTGTTGTAGAGAATGTTTTTCCGTATCAATGGGTTCAGAACAAATTCTTTTAATCTGCAGAAATTGTGAAAATGGTAAATTATGCTTGAGACTGGTGGGGTGAAAACTCTGGAAGTGCAAAGCACTATTGACATCAGTCGGTTTCCTGTGTACTTCGGTCTGAATAATCCTCCCGCTGATGGCAAGGGTCACATCTAGATATGAAATAGTAGAATCCCTGATGGTATAAGTGAATTGAATATGATGATCTACTAAATTAAAATTTAGATTTTTCTCTTCTAGTAGTTCCTGGGTGTTTGTCCATAGAATAAAAATGTTGTCTATGAACCTACAATAAAGCAGGGAGTTCCTTGTCCAATCAACATCGTTATATATATGGTCAGATTCAAATTTGGCCATAAAGGTATTGGCGTATGCAGGGGCCCCTGCAAAGCCCATCGAAGTACCTTGCTGTTGAAGAAAAAAAATATTGTTCCAATGAAAATAGCTATGGTACAGACAGAAATGTAGGATTTCAAGTATGAACACTTTATCAGCTCGCAGTGAAGGTTGACGCAGCAGGGCCCACTCTACAGCTTCCATACCAGCAGCAGTGTGTGGTATGGAAGTGTACAGTGACTTAACATCAATCGTGCAAATCTCTTCTGTGAGAACTACAGTCTCCAATTTTTGTAGAAAGTCCTTGGTATCTTTTATATAGGAACTCCATTCTTGGACAAAAGGTTGCAAAAAGTAATCAATATAATGGCCAAGAGGTTCAAAGATAGTACCACATCCGGTGACTATCGGTCACATGGGAGGGTTGTACAGGTCTTTGTGGATTTTAGGTAACATATATAGTAGAGGTTTGCGAGGATAATCCACAGTGAGAAATTGTTTAGTGGCAGTGGTAATTCAACCCAACTCAAGGGCGTGTTCCAGGATGCTCTTGAGAGTAGTTTTAAGTTCATTGACAGGATCTTTGTCTAACTGCAAGTATGTCTGTAGATCTGCTACATGATCTTGAACAGTGTTAAAGTAAAATGAACTGTCCATTATGACAATAGCGCCGCCTTTATCCGTTCTTTGCACCTGCACTTCAGCATTGTTCTGGATAGAACGTAGCGTATAGGTTTAATGTTTGGTTAGATTGGTCTTCTTAGTTCTTTTAAAATGCAACTGATGGAAATCTTTTCTCAAAGGAATCCAGTATTTTGTGGGAAATAGGTGCTTGGAATTTGGATTTTGGGCGAAATTCCAGAAATTCGGAGACTTCTTCATCTTTTTTAGGTGGTGGCACGTTGGTGAAGAAATGTCTAAGATGCAGAATTCTCAAAAACTTAAAAAGAGCTATTTCACATTCGAGAATGTTAGTGTCATATGTAGGGACAAAGCCCAGTCCTTTATTAAGAATTTGAATCTGTGATGGAGTGAACTCTTTGGACAAAATATTAACCACTAGGTTTGTTTCTGGCTCCGTGTTCGTCCTGACTTTCCGGTGACTTCTCCTGGTTTTCCGGTTTTTAACGTTCCTGGTGGTTGACTGGGATCTGGATCCTTGGATAAAAAATGAGTGGAGCTTGAAGTTGTTGCACTTTCAATGTTATCCTTAGGAGTTGCTGTACTTTTCATTTGGCTCTGCGCTGGTGGTCTAGTCATAGTTGTGTCAGTCTCAGTAGCTACGCTTTCTTCAGATGAAGTGGTGGTTGTAGATTTTTTGAAATATGAACGCCGCCGTGCGTAGACTTCTGCCCAAGTATACACTTCGTTCAATTTATAATCCAAAGTATCTCTCTTGTATTTCCGTAATTTTCCTTCTTGCAATTCTTTGGTATATTTGTCTAGTCTAAAGTTAATATCTTCCAAGGACTTTTTTAATTCTCCTTCTTCCATCCGTGTAGATAAGTTTTGTTTGATCTCTTCAATTTCATTAGTAAGTTCATTAATGGCTTTTGATAGTTCCTCTACTAGTAGTAAGATCAGGTCTAGTGAGCATTTATTTAAGATCGAATACCATCTCTCCATGAAGTCTTTATTGAGATGAAACCAGAATAACATTGGTTTAATAGACAACCTCAATCCCCGCGGAATCCTTTTGGCTCGGTGATACTGTACTAGGGTGGACGCATGAAGATGCTGATTCATTTCTCTCTTAACTAGAAATTCTAGTTGTTTTAGTTGTTTAGTGATTGTGCTGCCTTGTAGGTCTGATGCTTTTACATCCTGTATTAATGCGTAAATTTCTGAAGCTTGTTCGGGTGTGTAAGCAAGAGTACTAGCTCTATTATCTGTTAAGCTCGTGATTGCGTCAAATGACATGTTTGGGTGCTCTCTACCTGGGACTGCTTAAACAGAGAAAACAATATTTTTGGAGAGGCACACACTAAATTAGCTTGATCAACAAAAACTTTTCACAGTCTTAAACACTTTTATATAAAAGCGTGCTGCAGGGGGGGCATGCAACAGTCACAAATGCCAGTAATAACCAACAATATTAAGGGTCGATAAGACCCATCCTCTGTGCACTATAACAACAGGTAAAATACCTGGGCTTTTAAAACATTGTTATCATCACAATATTAGTATTTATATTTTTCTTTTCATAAACATAAATTCCACAGCAGATTCAGAAAATAATCCAATGTATTTGCATAAATACAGTCAGTCTTTATTCAAAGAATGTCCATAAATTCGTCATTTTCATTCCAACTCCGAAAATGAATAGTAAATTCAAAGAATTATCTTGCTGCCAAAAAAAAAAATCAGCCGAATTTGCACTGGGTGTGCGAATCCGGCCAAGAAAATAAAACAAAACGAAGCGCGGGCTCCCACGCTTCGTTGTATTGAAGCTCCCGGGTGGCCCAGGACCCGGGGCAGTGAAAAAAAAGTGTGGGGGGCCCCAATCCCCCCACACTGCCCCGGGGACCGCCACCTCCCCGGGACTTGATTAATGATTTGTGGGGGGCACGCAGCCCTGGGCACTGCCACCCCCCAGGGCTAATTTGAACATGCATGGGGGTCTCCAAGGCCCCCCATGCCTCGGGGACCGCTACCCCCGGGGCTTTCATTATTTTATTTGCGGGGAGCACACGGTCCCCCCGCAGCCCCGGGGACCACCACCCCCCGGGGCTTGTTTTTTTAATAAAAAATATACCTATGTCGGGGGGCTCGAGCCCCCCACATGCCCCGGTGACCGCCACCTCTCCTGGGCACTAAAGTTAAGGACCCCCGAGCACCGGGGACCACCACCTCCGTGTGGCCCCCCTCCTTGAGCCCGTGATGGCCCTGGGGACCGCCACCACCCCAGGGCCAGCTCCTGCAGTGTCCCGGGGTGCCCAACCCCTGGGACACTGCTGTTTGCAATGACAGGGCGCTGTCATTGCAAACTGCTTTGCTTCATTGAAGCGAGAGCAGGGAAACCTGCTCTTGCTTCAATGAAGCAAAGCAGATTGCTTTTCCACAAGGGGAGCGGCATGTTAGCAGCTCCCCATGTGGAAAAGCAATGCCGGCTCCCGCAGGACACGGGGAGCCGGCAGGACCATGGGGAATTGGGGCACCCCCTATGGTTCCCAAAGGAGAGGGCCAGCCCCGGGGGATGGGGTCCCGGGGCTAGAAGTGGCCTGGGAGGGGGCGCCACATGGGTCCCCCTCCCCAAAATTTAAAAAATACATAAAATAATAATAATAAAGGTCAGCCCTGGGGGATGGGGCCAATAAAGGCCTCAGGAGGGGGGCCACGCAGACCCCTCCATAAAAATAAATAAATAATGTGGCCATGCCCCGGGTGACGGGGTCCCCGGGACTGGAATTGGCCAAGGGAGGGGGGCCCACGCGTCCCCCTTCCTGTTCATTTTCTTTTTTTTATAAGAAAAAGAGGTCAGGCCCTGGGAGATGGGGTCCCCAGGGCCCCAAAAAAAGGAAAAGATGGGGGTCCACACAGCCCCCCTTCTAAACAAAAAGAAAGAAAAAAAGATGCGATCGTGCCAGAGACCCCGCCCCCTCCCAGCAACACTCTGAAAACGCACCCTGTGGTGCGTTTTAAATTGGGGAATTAATTCCCCTTCAATACTGGGGGTCCCTGGGGGCCAACTAGCCCACCAGGTACCTCCAGTAAGCGCCACAGGGCTGTGTTGCAGAGAGGTGGTCCAGGCCACGCCCCTTTTTACACCTCTCTGCAACGCAGCTCTGCGGCACTTACTGGAGGTATCTGGTACACTAGTTGAACCCCAGGGACCCTCAGGATTCAAGGGGACTTAATCCCCCCAACTTAAAACGCGCCACAGAGTGCGTTTGCACAGTGGTGAAGGGAGGGGGTGGGGCCTGAGGTGACATATGTGCAAACATGCCGTGTGGAGCGATTTAAGTTAGGGAATTAATTCCCCTTCAATCCTGAGGGCCCCTGGGGGCCAACTAGCCTACCAGGTACCTCCAGTAAGCGCCACAGACCTGCATTGTAGAGAGGTGGTCCAGCCCATCCCCCTGTTTACACCTCTCTGCAAAGCAGCTCTGTGGCACTTACTGGAGGTACCTGGTGGGCTAGTTGGACCCCAGGGACCCTCAGGATTCAAGGGAACTTAATCCCCCAACTTAAAACGCGCCACGGGGTGCGTTTGCACAGTGGTGAAGGGAGGGGGTGGGGTCTGAGGTGACATATGTGCAAACACGCACTGTGGCACGTTTTAAGTTGGGGAATTAATTCCCCTTCAATCCTGAGGGCCCCTGGGGGCCAACTAGCCCACCAGGTGCCTCCAGTAAGCGCCACAGCCCTGCGTTGCAGAGAGGTGGTCCAGGCCACGCCCCTTTTTACACCTCTCTGCAATGCAGCTCTGTGGAGCTTACTGGAGGTACCTAGTGGGCTAGTTGGACCCCAGGGACCCTCAGGATTCAAGGGGACTTAATCCCCCAACTTACACCGCACCAGGGGGCATGTTTGCAGAGTGGTGGAGAAAGGGGGCATGACCTTTGTCTACCTCTCACCAATCCCACTGCGTGTGGCTTACTGGAGGTAAAAGGTTGGCTAGTTGACCCCTAAAGGACCCCTAGCAGTGAAGGGGACTTCATTCCCCATCCAAGAGCATGCCAGGGAGCAAGTTTGTAGAGTAGTGGGCAAAGTGGGCATGGCCTGGTACGGGTACTTACCAATGCTGCTGTGTGGGACTGACTGGAGGTAATAGTTTGGGAAGTTGGCCCCCAAGGATGTCCTTGGGGGCCAACTACCCCTCTTGTTACCTCCAGTAAGTCCCACACAGTGGGATTGCTAAGACGCCTTCGGAGGCCATGGCCCCCTTTCTCTACCACTCTGCAAAAGTGCCTTGTGGCAGACTACGGGATGGGGGATGAAGTCCAATTTAGTACTGAGGGAGTTTGGGGGCCAAGAATCCCTGCTGGTACCTCCTGTAAGTCCGACGCAGCGGAATTCCTGAGCGTTGGTTGGACGCCCAGCACCCTTTCTCCACCACTCTGCAAACGCGACTACTAGTTAAAGTAGCATATTTCTGCACCTCTGACTTAGAGGTAATTTTAATCCCCCTACCCTATTATGTACTATGGCCTTACAGAGGAGGTCATGCTAATCACAGGGGTACCCCAACGCATAGTGTTCCCTAGTGTATGTAAGTGGCTTCACTGTATTCTGAGTGTCTTTTAACATAGCACTGGCTCTAGGCCTGGTTAGTCAGAGTCAGTTACCACCAGTACCCGTCTGAAAAAGTTGTGGGCACAGGATTATTTTGCAACAAGGCCTCTTTCTGCTCCTCTTTTGGTTCTTTCTGCACACGTCTTGCTTCTTCCTGCACTTTTCTTCGTCTTTGTGGACTTCTGTTGCTTATTTCTGCATTTCTTTTGCTTCTTTCTGTGCGCTTTTTCTTCTTTCTTCACATGTCCTACCTCTGTAGGCATAGTTTGAAACTAGCATTTAAAAAACCTTTGAAATTCACTTAAAAAATCATAGGTTTCAGGCACTTTATAGTTAGAAATTAACATTTAAAAAACCTTTGAAATTCACTGAAAAACCATAGGTTTCAGGCACGTTATAGTTAAAAATTAGAATTTAAAAAACCTTCGAAATTCACTGAAAAAAATATAGATTTTAGGGAAAGTTATAGTTAGTTGGACATTTCCCTCGTACAAAACCAGAGAAATTCCCCCGTTATCGTTAGTTCAACTAACTATAACTCGCGACCCCGCAATGCACTGCTGATGACATCACATATTACATCTCTCATGACATGGTCAGTGACATCACTGATGACATCTCAAATGACATCACTGATGACATCATCCATATGATAAATTGATGCATCTTCTCACACCCTAATATAACTTTTGATACACCCACTCTAAATTACAGACTGCCATTCTCAAAACCATAGACACTCCAACACCAATAACTACATACCCATTCACTGATTCTTAGTTTTACACACACATCCACTCACTCACCCGTACAGTCACTCATACTTATGGACTCATACACCTATATAGAAACTCACACACCACCACTCATCCATAGAGGTACTCACACACCTTGTCAATCATGCAAATAATTAATCACACTGCCATTTACTCACCTATACAGCTATACACACACCAGTTCAATTGCTAATACAAATACTAGCACATTCTTACGCTCTTATACAATCACTGATACAAGCATACACTCATCCGTACAGCCACTCTCACAATCAGACACTCTCACTATAGCCATTTAAGTACTCCAACACACATATATACTGCTTTTCACATATGTATGTTACTCACACATGTACCACTGAGATATAAATTCACTCACTAACACACCCATACATACACTCACCCACCCATACAGTCCATCATAGATGCAATTTTGAAAGCATGCACCCAGTGAATCACCCACTCACACATCTATGCACAGATTCACACCCACCCCACCCACACAAACACTCAGGCATCCATACAGATACCCAGACAACCAATCAATAACCCATATTGACACTCATGTAGCTATTTGCAAACCCATGCAGCCGCTTACACACCACAGACAGACGGATACAGACATTCACACAGTTTAGTCACTAAACCATGCATTCAGTAAGATACGTTTAATCACTCACTTAAAGAGTCAGTCATGCATCTACTAAATTATGCATTCAGTCACTTATACACCCACTCATTCTTCAATATGCCTTTCCCTATATATATTAAACATATTAAACTATACAGAAACACACAGTCACTGGATGATGTCATCATTGATGTCATCAGTGATGTCATTTGAGATGTCATCAGTGAAGTCACTGACCATGTCATGAGTGATGTAATATGTGACTTCATCAGCACTGCATTGCGGGGGCGTGAGTTATAGTTAGCTGAACTAACTATAACGGGGGAATTTGTCTGGTTTTGTACGAGTGAAATGTCCAACTAACTATAACTTTCCCTAAAACCTATGATTTTTTCAGTAAAAAAAAATTATATATTTATATATATATATATATATATATATATATATATTACCTACTGGCGGTCGCCAGTAGGTAGTTATAGTTAGGACCACGTTTCCATAGGAAAACCTCAACATTCTATTTTGAATAACTTTGGCGCCGGTCGACGAATCCTCGCGAATTTCTCAAAATAGGTGGGGCGCTACGCTCCGCTCCTACCCTGAAAGTCTCGGGGGGATTCGTCAAGCGGGGGCTGAGATAAAAGGGGGGTCCCAAAACGCGTTTTTCCCATGCATTTTTCCATAGGACCTTTAGAACGAGCTACAGCCCGAACGGCTGAACAGAATTACTAGAAATTTGGCAGAGAGGTAGTCCCTAGGTCAAGGAAGTGCCTTTTGTAGGTTTGGTGTAAATCTGTTCAGTAGATTCTGAGAAAATAGCCTTTAAATCAATATATATATCTGAGCCCGCTTACGGTACGCTTACCGTACGCTTACGGTAAGCGTACGGTGGCGTGCGCGAGCGCGATTCTGATTGGCTCTTAGATCTTAGTAAACATTCGAATCGGCAGAAACCAGGAAGCGGCGTCCGCCATTTTGTCTACCGCACTGAGTGTTATGTATCAAACATGATGGCCAAAAACATGTTACGGGGATGTTTTGACAACTCCCTCTCACATAGTCATGTTGAGGGAGTCCCCAAACATCCCCCAAGAGCAAAAACGGCATTATTTTTTTTTCGGGAATTTCGCGGGGTACGCTTACCGTACGCTTACCGTAAGCGTACGGTAAAAAAATAAAAATAAAAAAAACACTATCCACACTTTCTCCACCCCTTGTGCAAATGGTTGGCGAAGGCCACCATTTGTGCATGGCTTATCAGAGCACAGAAAATTTTCCCAAAAAATTTCAACAGATTACCTATCACAAGGAAGCGCATAATATGTCCTCCATGTGCGCACGGTGCGCGAAGCGCATCGTGCGTACATGGCCCATCTAGCGTAACGTGGGCACGGCACTAACTGCGTAAAGTGGGTGCGCGGTGCGCGAAGCGCACCGCGTGCTCACTGTGCGCGCACGGTGCGCGAAGCGCACCGTGCGCGCACGGAACAAACTGCGTTAAGTGGGCGCGCACGCCACGAATGGCGTAAAGTCACTTAGCATTTAAAAAACCGTACAAATTCACTGAAAAAACCATAGGTTTCACACACGTTATAGTTAGGAATTAGCATTTAAAAAACCTTGCAAATTCACTGAAAAAACCATAGGTTTCACACATGTTATAGTTAGCGGAAATTTTACTGATAAAAAACCAATGAAATTGCCCCGTTATAGTTAGTGCTGGCAACTATAACTCACGCGACCGCAATCTTCTGCTGATGACATATGTGTCTTTATGAAAAAAAAAATTTGTAATATATGTATAGCTAAAAATGTATGGAAGAAGACATGGGCAAATAAGTGTCTAAATACAGTATTAGCATCAGCAGAGGATTGCGGTCGCGTGAGTTATAGTTGCCAGCACTAACTATAACGGGGCAATTTAATTGGTTTTTTATCAGTAAAATTTCCGCTAACTATAACATGTGTGAAACCTATGGTTTTTTCAGTGAATATATATATATATATATATATATATATATATATATATATATATATATATATATATATATATATATATATATGAGGGATTCCGCTTTTCCCATAGGGAAGTTTTTTCCTCGTGCACTCCCGTGTAATGAAATCAAGGGAACCAACACCGGGTTTTCAATCAAATTTCCATGCGTTGATTACAGCATCCAGCAAAGCCTTACGCGTTTCGGTCTCTACGGAGACCTTGCTCACAGGTAAAGTTTTCGATTGAAATTGTGCTTTTTAAATCAGAAGACAAACGGAAAAACCAATAGGGTTACATCACTTCCTGTAAGTTCTACAGGCATTATGGGACATGTAGTTTGTTCAACAAATTTCAGAAATCGTATGCAAACATTGATTATGTCTTTTAACACACAAGAGGGGAAACAAGAGTTACTTTATAATTAAGAAGTGAATGCATTTAACTCGAGCATTGGTTATCGTCCTCGTTGACATTGAAAAATTAAGATTCCAAATCCATCAATTTATATCAAGGCCTTCCAGTGGGCGTGTCTGATTTACATTACATTACTAAGTTTCTGGAAACAAAGACACGTTTTTCCAAACGTGGGTACAAATATGGGGATATCGTGCGAGGAGAGGCCAAAGCTAGACAGAAAACAAGAGCCCAAACTCTCATCGTCAAAAATAAACAGGAGAAAACAAATAAAAACGATGAAACGCCACGACTAATTTTGACTTATTCAAAAGAAAGTTTTCAAATTCGTAAAATCCTAATGAAATACTGGAATGTGATCAAAAAAGATGTAGACATTGGTTCCATAATAGGAGATCGACCTCTAATCTCATACAGAAAGGTACCATCACTTTGTGATACACTAGTCAACAGTCACTTCGATTATAAAAAAACAGAAACTTGGCTACAAAAACGACAAAAGGGATTCACAAAATGTCAGACCTGCAAAGCGTGCAAAGTAGGAAAAAATCTTAAAGTCATCAAAGATCCAAGAGGAAAAATATTTGAAATCAAAGACACAATCACATGTGAATCGCAGTTTGTAGTCTATCTTATTGAATGTCATTTTGGCAAACGCTATATAGGATCTACTATCTGTCCATTGAAGAAGCGTATATTAGAACATATTAGAGCGATCCAAAACAAAGATACAACTTATGCTATAGCGAAACATCTGCAAAGTCACAGTGGAAAAACTTGGCAAGACATTAGATACTCAGGCTTAGCAACGATCTGTGAACATGAAAGAGGAGGCAACCACATTCAGAAATTGAGACGCTTGGAGTCGAAATTAATAATCAGCTTCAAAACAAAAAGCCCTTTGGGGCTCAATGGAGACGAGGAGATGTATGTACATCTATAACATGTCAAAAACAGACTTGACATATGGTACTTTGAAAATTTACAAATGGGATTCGACTCCAAAAAGCGCCCTGTTTGCTTTCTATATGGCTACACAAATAAATATGAATCTTGAAATTGATTGTTAAAATGTGATGTAATGAATAGAGAAAAACATATAAAAAACATAATGGTATAATCATGGTTATCAATAGTTTATGTCCATTGTTTGACATGTTGTGAGGCATGGTGTGGAACATTAGGTAAGTTTCGAGCTTTTTATGGCACTTAGCCGTGATTTATTTGACACTTAGTCTATAACATACAAGCGGTCGCTCTATCAGCAAGCCCGAGATGTGCTCTGATAAGCGTTGACACAATGAGCGTCACTCGGTGTGATAATAATATCACCCATAACCGCTCACGGATAACCACTCAGGTACGATATATTAAGCTCCTAACAAACAAGTGCGACACACCTATGCCAAACAGCATCGTAGACTTGGACTGAAAGCACAGAATCGTGCTTTACTTAAGGAAATAAACTACTTAACCCACAATGCCCCATTATGGGATAAGGTGGAGTTGAGGTATAAATTAGTGAAATAAACATAGGACTTATCTTACTACCGTGATCAAGAACTGTGTGAGTTCGAAACGCGTAGGTGGGGAAGAGGAAAAGGTAATTAAAAACTACGCTGATAAATCCAAGAGGAGTGCGGCGTTTTTTCTTCATGTGTTTGATATATATATATATATACTTAGACTTTTTTTACATCGAGTCTAATGAACTAAGCCACTGTTGTATTGAAGAAATAAATGTGAATTTCGAACTGACATATGAACTGCAATTACACCCCGCAGCCACGGATTTACTGTTGGGAAATGTTTATTCTAGTCCCCTGTCACTGTCCATGAATGCCAGGTATATAATCAACCAGGTGGTGACTGTAGGATGATTTGCATATGATTAAGGCTCAGTAGAGCTGAAACGCGTAATGCTACTTAATTCTGCCGGAATAAAAACTTTTCTTAAAATGAAGCACAGCGGTTGGGCCTGATTGCGCGCACCAGAGGGTGGAGTGCGCTCTGCTTTTGAACATTTAGAGTCCTGACACAACTCAACAGGCCCCGATTCGAGAGGCTGGGCATTCCTAGTGTCGTCTTTGCTGTTTGGATTTATCGTCAATAGAAAGCCCGCCGGCTGACAAAGAAGGTTGAGCAGGGCCACAGTTGTGAGGCCCGCACAGAAAATTCTGAAAACTTTGATGAGTTAGCCAGGATTTTGGGGGGAATTGGTTCCCTGCACGCTGCGCTTGTGTGGAGAAAACGGAGGCAGACCAGCTTCTTCCATCGAAGTTTGCCAGTATCAGCCACGACTTTGGATGAAAAGTATATTGTTGGAATCTTTGCCGTACATGGAACTTTTTCCTTTAAAGGCATGAAGGAGACCAGAAGTGATATACTGGAAGCCAGAGAACCGAAGGTATTGGAATTCTGTGGCAGTTGGGACATGGTATACATTTTGTTAAAATTGAAGCATTGTGGGAACTGTGGTTCGATAAATATTCGAGAAAAAACAGTGAGCTGTAAAGACAAGAAAATACTTAGACTTTTTTTACATCGAGTCTAATGAACTAAGCCACTGTTGTCTTGAAGAAATAAATGTGAATTTCGAACTGACATATGAACTGCAATTACACCCCGCAGCCACGGATTTACTGTTGGGAAATGTTTATTCTAGTCCCCTGTCACTGTCCATGAATGCCAGGTATATAATCAACCAGGTGGTGACTGTAGGATGATTTGCATATGATTAAGGCTCAGTAGAGCTGAAACACGTAATGCTACTTAATTCTGCCGGAATAAAAACTTTTCTTAAAATGAAGCACAGCGGTTGGGCCTGATTGCGCGCACCAGAGGGTGGAGTGCGCTCTGCTTTTGAACATTTAGAGTCCTGACACAACTCAACAGGCCCCGATTCGAGAGGCTGGGCATTCCTAGTGTCGTCTTTGCTGTTTGGATATATATATACATATATATATATATATATATATATATATATATATATATATATATATATATATATATATATATATATATTCACTGAAAAAACATAGGTTTCAGGGGCGTTATAGGTAGTTGCACATTTCACTCGTAAAAAACCATAGAAATTCCCCGTTATAGTTAGTTCAGCTAGCTATAACTCACACGCCCGCAATGCACTGCTGATGGCGTCACATATTACATCACTCATGACATAGTCAGTGACATCACTGATGACATCACTCATGACATCTCAAATGACATCACTGATGATATCACTGATGACATCATCATTGTGATAGAGTGGCAGATCTCCTCTCACCCTAATATAACCTTTGATACACACACTCAAAAATACAAACTAACATTTTCAAAACAATGGACATACCAATACCAGTTACAACACACCTATTTAGTAATTCCAAGATCTACACACACATCCACTCATTCACCAACAGTCCCAATACGGTCACTCATACATGTACTCACTCATCATATGTACTCATACACCTATACATCCTGGTACACACCGCCACTCATCCATAGAGTTTCTCACACACATAGTCACACATGCAAAGTATCAAACATCCATTTACTTGCATATACAGTTATACACACACTACCACACTTACTTCTACAGAAACTTATACATACTTACTCTCTTAAACAATCACTCATAGAAACACCTACTTATTTGTACAGGAGCTCTTCCAATCTCTCACTCTCACATATACTCACTTATATACACCAATACTCACATATACTAGTTTAAAACATATGTAGTTACTCATAAAGACACTATAGCGACAGTCATTCACTCACTAACACACCCATACACACACTCATCCACCTATACAGTCCTGCACACATGCTGTCTTCAACACATACAAACAGTGAATCACTCATTCATGCATCTATGCACTAAGTAATGCCCCCCCCACCGAACCATACAGATACTCATACTGATACTCAAAAAACCAACTAATAACCCATATAGACACTCATGTAGCTACTCACCAACCCATGCAGCCACTTATACACAAAGTGAGAGACTGATACAGATATTTACATATTTAAACATTACTCACTAACCCATGTATTCACTAAGATACACTTAGTCAGTCATACAATCAATTTTACAAAAACAATCATTCATTTAGACACTTATATACCCATTTATTCTTCCATCAACCTTGAGATATACATATATAAAACATATTTAATTTTCAGAAAAACACACATTCACTGGATGATGTCATCAGTGATGTCATTTGAGATGTCATCAGTGATGTCATGAGTGATGTCTCTGACCATGTCATGAGTGATGTAATATGTGGCGTCATCAGCAGTGCATTGCGGGCGCGCGAGTTATAGTTAGCTGAACTAACTATAATGGGGGAATTTCTATGGTTTTGTACGAGTGAAATGTCCAACTAACTATAACGCCCCTGAAACCTAGGGTTTTTTCAGTGAATTTCTAAGGTTTTTTAAATGCTAATTTCTAACTATAAAGTGCCTGAAACCTATGTTTTTTTCAGTGAATATATATATATTTATTATACTATGTATACATGTGAAAATGTCTCGGTCCGCCTGTTTGCCACGGTGGCACAGAAAAAATGGGTGGAACTGACGTCAACACGCTGACGAGGTCCTTTTATGGCTCCGATGACGTAATACGGTGTCGCGAGCGGAGCCGTGCTATTATGACGTCCTCGTCGACATGGGAGAGCTAGGAAAGAATTTCCGTGGAATGCAGGTGCAGGGGATATTCACCTAAGTATTCAGGCTAGTCCTTTGGGAGCAACTGTTTATGTTGCCACTCCAGAAACCAAAACCAGTGATCCGAGGGAAGAGGCCCTGCAGATGGCACACGAGGTGGGGTGCCCAGTTGTGTGCACCGTGGGACAGCGAAGTGACAAGCACCACAACCCACAAAAAAGGTAACGAGGGCGCTGAATAAGACAGGATCTTCTCTTTGTATCTGGCAGGAATAACAAAGTTAATATGCCCTAGTACCAAAATGTAGGATTAGTGCTACAACGGTCTTCAAGAGGACCTGCGATGCCGCTTCTGCCTCCCGTACCCTGGAGGTGGCACATGGGTCACGCGGTACGGTCATACTGCGGTGGGATGCACGCTCGTTCACCTCTCATGGCACTGCTCCACACTTCAAGGAGGATGCTTTCCATTAGCTATGTTTTCTGATGACGTGTCACGCTGGCCCCGTCCAACAACAGAACTCCTTTAGATCCAAACAGACTCTTCCACTTTCTCACCGGAAGTGAAACCAGGCCTCGCGGACACTTTCACAATACAACAGCTGGGAGTGCACTTTTTGGTAAAAAAAACACATTCCTTCCTCCAAATTAATCAAATAAACGTCTCACTGAAGAACAGGGGCCAAGTTTGATCGGTAAACAGCCGTTATGACGACTTTTTTAACTTCGCGATACCATTACAACGCATGCATTACCACGCATGCGTTGTACATCGCGAAGTCATTACTACACATTTTTTTAGAATGCATGGTCATTTACCACGCATGCCTTTACAACAAATTTTGTTGTAAAGGTATGTATGGTAAATGACCATGCGTTCTAAAAAACATGCAGACGATCCACGTTGTTGTAAGGAAACAGAGGCTGTTCCGTTTCCTCACAATGACGTGCACCGCCCCTCAGAGACGACGTGAAGCAGGAACCACGAGGAGAGAGGAACCACCAGGAGTGAGAGGTAAGGGGGATTGGGCATGGGGTGTTTTTTTCCCTAGGGTTTAGGGTAGTGCAGTGGTGTTTGTGTCCTGTAGGGGGTTGTGCTGGGTTCTAGTGTTTTAGGGTAGTGCAGTGGTGTTTGTGTAGTGTAGGGGTCGTGCTGGGGGTAGTGTTTTAGGGTTTAGGGTAGTGCAGTGGTGTTTATGTAGTGTGGGGGTCATGCTGGGGGTAGATTTAGTGTTTTGGGTAGTGCAGTGGTGTTTGTGTAGTGTATGAGGTCGTGCTGGGGTAGTGTTTTAGGGTTTAAGGCAGTGCAGTGGTATTTGTGTAGTGAAGGGGGTCGTGCTGGGGGTGGATTTAGGGTTTAGGGTAGTGCAGTTGTGTTTGGGTAGTGTAGGGAGTCGTGCTGGTGGTAGTGTTTTAGGGTTTAGGGTAGTGCAGTTATGTTTGGGTAGTGTAGGGTGTCGTGCTGGGGGTAGTGTTTTAGGGTTTAGGGTAGTGCAGTGGTGTTTGGGTAGTGGAGGGGGTAGTGTTTTAGGGTTTAGGGTAGTGCGCCCAACCAGCCACAATATCCATGGACAAATGGGATCCTGACTCTTTTGAACGCTCCGCCAATTGAATAATTTGGTTCAAGGGCCCTACCACGTCCAAGACCTATCAATTTCTTTCTTGGGATCCCTCATATACTTGGAGAAAAGGTACATAGTTTCTCATCAATTTCAGGCGTGTGTGCCACCTTCCCCTTCAGTGAGGGCCTGGGGCATTCTCCCCTCATCCTATTCCTGACCTCCCTTTCAAGGGGTTGATGGATTTTCCCCACCACATACTCTGCCACTTTGGTGTCAGGGGTCCACTCCGCCGACCTAGGATGGCAAATTTGGGTAGGCTCGAACATGTCCGAGTGGACCCCGTCCCCAACCCGGGACTGAGGGGAGTGGGACTCTGGATGCCAGGGATGCCCCGAGTCCTTATCCTCATCGGAGGAGGAATTGTCCTCCGATACACCCTCTCCCTCTAAGGGAAACCTGCCGTCGGGGTCTACAATAGTGGTGACAGCGTTGCAATTTTCTCCGGACTCCTCCTCCTCCCGGCAGGGTGCATGTTTTAGCGTTGGCGCATTCTTGAGGAAGGTCTCCGTAAGTTTATCAAATCCTTCCAAGTGCCCCGCGTTATGCTTAACGGCCCTTTTATTCCCCATCTCGGAGCTACTGGGGCCCGCTACCAACAGATCTGGGTCACTGAACACCCCAGGGATGCTTTTCGCCAGCTTATCAACCTGATCCCTAAGAGGAGCTAGAGCCCTAGAAATAGCCAGAGAAAGGGCTTGGTCCACTGCTGGAGGGAGACGTTGGGGGGCCATTCCTCTTCCACATCCTGGTAGGAGGAGTAAAAATGGTCTTCTGGAGAAGACATGCTAGCAGAGGGTGTGAGCACAGAACAAATGCCCTTAGCATCTTTAAGGCAGCCCCCTCGCCGGTGCTCCAACAGCTGGGCTTTCCCCGAAGCTGTCATAAGAATAGCCTGAGGCGCAATACCAATTAACGTGGCCGTGTGGGGAAATCACCGCGTAGCGGTGTAAAAATTAGGCGAGGGTTGGTCGGGAATCAAGCGGACACTACAGGAGTGACCGGATTTCCAAATGCGCGTAAAGACCAGCGGGAGCGCTCAACGGAGCTGCCTCGCTCGGACCAGACAAAGTTCAATGTTTCGCAAGATCAATCTCATGTACTTCGTGCAAAATACGCAATAAGGGGTCCAAGTAAGATGTGACGCTCCAATACCTGGCCAGTCTGCACTATATAAAACTGCAGAAAAACTAAAAATAAAAAGTGTTTTGCACACTTCTGTCATTGGGCTATATGTGGGCTACATCCGGGTGATATTTGTGCTACATTTGTGCTCTTTTTTCTCGGGTGGCCATCTTGGGAGACTTGTTTGTTATGAAGTTTCCTAATTTCCTCATTTACTGCAGTCTCCTCAGTAGGAAATGCTTTCAGTTTTTTACTTTGATTCCATCAAGAAGGCATTCATATGTGTCACACATTTGTCATAAATCCAGACTGCTCACCAGGGAGTTAACTGGAAGTCTACTGCTGGTATTGAGAGTGATTGTTTCAGTCTGCATTTCAGACTTTTCTAATGAAATAGAAGAGGATTTGAGATCTCACTTAAACATGCCCTAAATTTTCTTTCTGCAGCACTAACCATAATTTCTATGGAAAAATGAACCCCCTCATGTTGTTCCTTTTTAAATTAAATGTTTTAAGTGTTACCAGTCTATTCCAATCAAGATTGCTTCAGGTGTGCCATAATTTTGTCATAAGTAAGACTGTTAGCTTTCTAGTTGTTCTTTAGAACACTCTGGGAAGCTGCAGTAGAACACAAAGGCATTAACTGACAGGCTGCTCCTGTTGAAATATAACAGGAAGATATTTCAGATCTCACTTAAAGCATGTTCTAATTTTTCTTTCTACAGCACTAACCATAATTTCTATGACAAAATGAACCGCCTCATTTTGTTCCTTTTTAAATTAAATGTTTTAAGAGTTACCAGTTTATTCCAATCAAGATGGATTCAGGTGTGCCATAATTTTGTCATAAGTAAGACTGTTAGTGCTCAAGTTGTTCTTTAGAACACTCTGGGAAGCTGCAGTAGAACACAAAGGCATCAACTGACAGGCTGCTCCTGTTGAAATATAACAGGAAGATATTTGAGATCACACTTGAAACATGTCCTAATTTTTCTTTCTACAGCACTAACCATAATTTCTATGACAAAATGAACCTCATCATTTTGTTCCTTTTTAAATTAAATGTTTTAAGTGTTACCAGTTTATTCCAATTAAGATGGCTTCAGGTGTGCCATACTTTTGTCATAAGTAAGGCTGTTAGCGCTCTAGTTGTTCTTTAGAACACTCTGGGAAGCTGCAGTAGAACACATAGGCATCAACTGACAGGCTGCTCCTGTTGAAATATAACAGGAAGATATTTGAGATCACACTTGAAACGTCCTAATTTTTCTTTCTACAGCACTAACCATAATGTCTATGACAAAATGAACCCCATCATTTTGCTCCTTTTTAAATTAAATGTTTTAAGTGTTACCAGTTTAATCCAATCAAGATGGCTTCAGGTGTGCATAAATCTGCCCTTACTATTGTGCTTGATACCATCCGTACCAGAGTAGATAAGGGTCAGACCACTCTCCTTATCCTGTTGGACCTCTCGGCTGCGTTTGACACCCTGTCTCCCTCAGTCCTAACATCGAGGCTGAGAGAGATAGGGGTGGAGGGGCCGGCACTTAGTTTGCTGGCATCTTTCCTGAATCAGAGGGAACAGAGAGTAAAGCTGGGGGAGTTTTTGTCTCCATCCCTTTCTGTGCATTGTGGGGTCCCTCAAGGGTCGGCATTAAGTCCGACCCTTTTTAACATCTATGTGACCCCACTTGCCAGGCTTATTAGATCTTTCGGGATGGAGGTAATCTCCTACGCCGATGATACACAGACATTGCTGTCTTTTCCTCAACCTACCATCTCTGCTGCCTCCAATTTTAAGAACTGTATGAAGGCAGTCGCTCAATGGATGATCTGTAATTCATTGAAGCTCAATGGGGAAAAGACAGAGATTCTGGTGTTTGGTGGAAAGGAGGATATTTGGTCGGCGGATTGGTGGCCCTCCTCTATGGGTGTGTGTCCGACACCGACGACTCTGGCTAAAAATCTAGGAGTCTTGATTGACCCCTTTTTGAGGATGGACCAACAGGTAAAGAGGACCATTTCCACCTGCTGGGGCCTTATAAACATCTTACGGAAGATTAGACACTATTTGTCCCTTCAGGCTAGGAAACAAATCCTCCTGGCATTGATAGGCTCCAGACTCGATTATTGTAATGCTCTTTATTTAGGCATTAACAGGGGCCTGTTGATGCGTCTCCAAATGGTGCAGAATGCTGCCGCCAAACTTGTACTGGACTTGCCCAAACGGGCCTCTGCCCGTACTGCTAGAAGGACCCTGCATTGGCTTCCAATTGAGGCCAGGATTTCTTTTAAGTCCCTGTCTGTGATCTACAGGGCTCTGGCCACTAATAGGTCCGGAGGTTTAAGGGACCTGTTGGTCCCTTATACACCTTCCAGAACCCTCCGGTCTGCCAATAAATCCCTGCTATTAGTCCCCCGGATCCGTAAAGCTAAGTGGGGTGGCAGGGCCTTCTCAACTCTTGCCCCTAAGCTGTGGAACACACTGCCCTTGGAAATTAAATCTCTTCCCTCCATGCATGTTTTTAAGAAGGCCCTAAAGACGTGGCTATTTGCCAATGCCTACTCTTAGATTTGATTTTGCCTTTTTTTGAATTCTTTTTTCATTAGGCGCCTTGATGCCTTCGGGCTTAGTAGCGCGTTTACAAATTTCCTTTCATTCATTCATTCATAAGTAAGGCTGTAGTGCTCTAGTTGTTCTTTAGAACACTCTGGGAAGCTGCAGTAGAGCACAAAGGAATCAACTGACAGTCTCTGCCCTTGTTGGATGTACATGATTTACTGAGAATGACAGACTTCATTCTCATATGACTAAGAAAGATAATGTGAATTTACAGAAAATATGCTCTCAATTTAGCTTCAGTTTTCTCTCAAACATGATTCATGATATCCCAGTAGAAGGTTTTTCACAGGGTAAAATCACCTTAGAACACACCACATTTCCTGAAATTAGTATGGTACCATCAACAAATGAATTCTAATGTAACTAAAGTCTGTTATCACCCTTTATAGTTCTCCTTTTGGTAACCCTCAAAATCTTCGATTCACTACAATGCATTTCAATGGGGTACTATCATGTATATTGGTCCCAAGATGGCTGCCAGCAATTCCAGGAAGAAGTGCTGACAGCCAATCAGATCTCACGATGAAATGTGTCGTTAGGCTCCGCCAAGATATTGAAACTTTTTCTTTTTCTAATTTCTCATGAACTACTGAACGGATTTACACCATTTAACAAAAAGGGAGCTTTCCGAACCAAGGGCTACCTTTTCGCCAAATTTGGTGTAATTCCGTTCAGCAGTTCGGGCTGTAGTCGTATCTAAAGTTTCTTATGGGAATTAACATGGAGAAAACACGTTCAGGGACCCCCCTTTTTTTCGGCCCCCGCTTGCCGAATCATCCCGAAACTTTTAAGATGACCGGGGCGTCCCCACGAGTTTAGAAAATTTCACGAAGATTCGTCAACCGACGCCAAAGTTATTGGGAAAAGAATGTTACGATTTTCCTATGGATAATAGGTCCTAACTATAGCTACCTACTGGCTATATATTTATATATATATATATATATATATATATATATTCACTGAAAAAACCATAGGTTTCAGGGGTGTTATAGTTAGCTGGCCATTTCACTCGTACAAAACCATAGAAATTCCTCCATTATAGTTAGTTCTGCTAACTATAACTCGTGCGCCCGCAATACACTGCTGATGATGTCACATATTGCATCATTCATGACATGGTCAGTAACATCACTGATGACATCACTGATGACATCTCAAAAGACATCACTGATGACATCATCCAGTGAATGTAGTTTAGTTTGAAATTTAAATATGTATTATATATATACAAATCTGTATTGAAGATTGAGTGGGTATATAACTGTCTGGATGGAGGATTTAGTAGCTGTCTGACTGTCTGTTTAAGTGAGTAATTAAAAGTGTCTCACTTAATACATGGATTAGTAACTAAACTATGTGAATGTGTGCATCACTGTCTCTGTTGTTGTATAACATGCTGCATCAGTTGGTCACAAACTACATGAGTGTGTATATTAGTTATTGATTTGTTGGGTGAGTATTTGTATGGCACACTGAGTTTGTGTGTGATTGGATGGAGTGTGTGTAACTCTATGCATAGATGTGTGAATGGTTGATTGACTAGGTGTATAGGTTTAAGAGTGCATGTGGAAACAGTTGTTTGGGTGACTGAGTGTATTTATTTGTGTGTTGGTGAGCGAATATATGTTTTAGTTGTACATCTTCAACAAAGTAAAAAAATAAAAGGCATTGTATGTGAGAGATGGTGTATATAAATAAGTATGTGTAAGAGTCAGTGATTGTGAGAGTAACTATATGAATGAGTGTATAATTGTAATGGTGATTTTTTAACATATTAACTATGAGTTACTATGTGTTTGAATAAATGAGGTGTTGTTGGATAATTGTGTAAGTGAGTAAATGTAAGTGTGATTAATTTTTTTCATGAGTGAGTAGAAAGACTGCATAACCGACTAAGATGACTGATGATGTGTCAATGTCTATATATGTATATTTGATAGTATTCTATTAATTAGTGCCTGCATGTATAAATGATTCTGTTGTTAAAAGGGTAGTTGTGTGTTTAGACTTAGGAATCAGTGAGTGGGTATGTAGTAACTGGTATTGGTGTGTCAATGGTTTCAAATATGGTACTCTGTATTTTACAGTGAGTGATGAAAGGTTATACTAGTGTGTGATGAGGTGTATCAGATTGTCACGTGGATGATGTCATCAGTGATGTCATTTGAGATGTCATCAGTGATGTCACTGACCATGTCATGAATGATGCAATATGTGACATCATCAGCAGTGCATTGCGGGCGCGCGAGTTATAGTTAGCAGAACTAACTATAACGGAGGAATTTCTATGGTTTTGTACGACGTGAAATGGCCAGCTAACTATAACACCCCTGAAACCTATGTTTTTTTCTGTGAATTTCTCAGGTTTTTTAAATGCTAATTTCTAACTATAACGTTTCTGAAACCTATGGTTTTTTTCAGTGAATTTCAAAGGTTTTTTAAATGCTAATTTTTAAGTGTGATAGTAGTTATACCTATTTTTTTGTACTGATTTTCTACAGTTTTTTAACTGTTTATAAATATTTTATTCATTAAATAACATTATATATTTTTCTGAAAATTGCACACAAATTGTATTTAAAAAACACAAACCGAAATATTGATTAATTTTTTTTTTCATTTTTTATTTTAATATATTTACATTATTTTTGTTTAAAAAATGTTTTTCCAAATTTTTTTCGGAGTCGCGCACTCAAAGCGTACACATCACGGTGGGTGCGTGGATTCTAGTCACAATTTTAGAAAAGTCGTGAAGGATCCGCGTTCGGTCTGCGTGTTTTTCAGTTACATCATATACATTTAATGTTAAGTGATGTGCGCGATTGGTATGCGACCAGTCCGTGACTCCTGCTCCTGCGCATTCGAGACACATGCCCATTACCGTACAAGATGCTTGCGCGGTGGCGGGTCCCGCGTGACGTCATATACGTGCTGGGGCGCGCTTGGTGCGCAACTTCCACAAAAAAATGTTATGTTCCAAAATGATATGTATGTGTTTTTAATATACAATTTAGGGCAAGAGATTATCTAAGATATTCATACAAATAATATATTTGTACTTATAATAAACTTATATTATTTTTAAATATATTTTCGCGAAGTCGGGTGCCTGCATCGTGAGCGCAGAGAACCAGGTCAGCAGAGCTGCTGTAGAGCCAGAGAAACCAGGTCAGCAGAGCCATTCTAGAGCCAGAGAACCAGGTCAGCAGAGCTGCTCTAGAGCCTAAGAAGCAGATCAGCAGAGCTGCTCTAGAACCAGAGACCCAGGTCAGCAGAGCTGCTCTAGAGCCAGAGACCCAGGTCAGCAGAGCTGCTCTAGAGGCCGAGAACCAGGTCAGCAGAGCTGCTGTAGAGCTAGAGAAACCAGGTCAGCAGAGCTGCTTTAGAGGGAGAGAACCAGGTCAGCAGAACTGCTTTAGAGCCATAGACCCAGGTCAGCAGAGCTGCTCTAGAGGCCGAGAACAAGGTCAGCAGAGCTGCAGAGAAACCAGGCCACAGAGCTGCTTTAGAGGGAGAGAACCAGGTCATCAGAACTGCTTTAGAGCCAGAGAACCAGGTCAGCAGAGCTGCTCTGGAGCCAGAGAACCAGGTCAGCAGAGCTGCTTTAGAGCCATAGAACCAGGTCAGGAGAGCTGCTCTAGAGGCAGAGAACCAGGTCAGCAGAGCTGCTTTACATCCAGAGAACCAGGTCAGCAGAGTTGCTCTCGAGCCAGAGAACCAGGTGAGCAGAGCTGCTTTAGAGCCATAGAACCAGGTCAGCAGAGCTGCTTTAGAGCCAGAGAACCAGGTCAGCAAAGCTGCTCTAGAGCCTAAGAACCAGGTCAGCAGAGCTGCTTTAGAACCAGAGAACCAGATCAGCAGAGCTCTTTAGAGGGAGAGAACCAGGTCAGCAGAGCTGCTTTAGAGCCATAGACCCAGGTCAGCAGAGCTGCTCTAGAGGCAGAGAACCATGTCAGCAGAACTGCTTTAGAGCCAGAGAACCAGGTCAGCAGAGCTCTTTGGAGTGAGAGAACCAGGTCAGCAGAGCTGCTTTAGAGCCATAGAACCAGGTCAGCAGAGCTGCTTTAGTGCCAGAAAACCAGGTTAGCAGAGCTGCTTTAGAGCCAGGGAACCAGGTCAGCAGAGCTGCTCTAGGGCCAGAGAACCAGGTTAGCAGAGCTGCTTTAGAGCCATAGAACCAGGTCAGCAGAGCTGCTTTAGAGCCAGAGAACCAGGTCAGCAGAGTTGCTTTAGAGCCAGAGAACCAGGTTAGCAGAGCTGCTTTAGAGCCAGGGAACCAGGTCAGCAGAGCTGCTCTAGAGCCAGAGAACCAGATCAGCAGAGCTGTTGTAGAGCCAGAGAACTAGATCAGCAGAGCTGCTCTGTAGCCTAAGAGCTAGGTCAGCAGAGCTGCTCTAGAGCCAGATAACCAGGTCAGCAGACCTGCTGTAGAGCCAGAGAAACCAGGTCAGCAGAGCTGTTTTAGAGGGAGAGAACCAGGTCAGCAGAGCTGCTCTATCTGACACTGACTAACTGACACAGACTGACTGACAATAACTGATTGACACTGACTGACACTGATTGACTGACACTGACTGATTGACACTGACTGACACTGATTGACTGACACTGACTGACTGACACTGACTGACACTGATTGACTGACACTGACTGACACTGATTGACTGGCACTGACTGACACTGATTGACTGACTGACACTGACTGACTGACACTGACTGACTACTCTCTACTACTCTACTACTCACTCTCTGCTACTCTCTCCCTACTACTCACTCTCTACTACTCACTCTCTACTACTCTCTACTAATCACTCTCTACTACTCTACTACTCTCTACTACTCACTCTCTACTACTCTCTGCTACTCTCTCTACTACTCACTCTCTACTATTCACTCTCTGCTACTCTCTACTACTCACTCTCTACTACTCACTCTCTACTACTCACTTGCTACTACTCTCTACTACTCACTCTCTACTACTCACTCTCTACTACTCTCTACTACTCTCTACTACTCACTCTCTACTACTCACTACTACTCACTCTACTACTCTCTACTACTATATAAATACAAATATAAATGCATGCATGCATACATATACATATATGCATACATATGCATGTTATGTACATGAAAGTTTGAAAAACGCTAATAAAAGCAAAGCTTAAAAGCCACCTAATTACAAACAGAATTGCTTTAACTTAAACGAGGGCAAGACCTATTGCATTTTCAATGCTTGTTTACTTTGGTTCCATCAAGAAGGCATTCAGATGTGTCACACATTTCCTAAAAATTCTGAATGTTAGCACTCTAGTTGCTCATTAGATCACTGTAGTAAAGCTACTGCTCACCAGGGGAGTCTGTTGCTGGTATTCAAAGTGCATGTTTCAGTCTGCATGTCAGAATTTTTTAATGAAATAGAAGAGGATTTGAGAAGTCAAAATGTGCCCTAATTTTTCTTTCTGCAGCACTAATCATAATTTCTATGGCAAAATGAACCCCCTCATTCTGTTCCTTTGGAAATTAAATGTTTTAAGTGTTACCACTTCATTCCAATCAAGATGGCTTCAGGTGAGCCATACTTTTGTCATAAGTAAGACTGTTAGCGCTCTAGTTGTTCTTTAGAACACTCTGGGAAGCTGCAGTAGAACACAAAGGAATCAACTGATAGTCTCTGCCCTTGTTGGATGTACATGTTTTACTGAGAATGTCAGACTTCATTCTCACATGACTGAGAAAGATAATGTGAATTTACAGAAAATATGCTCTCAGTTTTGCTTATAGATCACCTTCCAAACCTCTGTGGGAAAAGCATGAGAAAATAGTTTTCTCTCAAACATGATTCATGATATCCCAGCAGAAGGCTTTTTCACATGGTAAAATCACCTTAGAACACACCACAATTCCTAAAATGAGTATGGTACCATCAACAAATGATTTATAATGTAACTAAAGTCTTAAAACCTTCTATTAACTGCAATGCTTTTTAATGAGGTGCTATCATGTATATTGGTCCCAAGATGGCTGCCAACACTTCTTGGATGAAGTGCTGACAGCCAATCAGATCTCACGATGAGATGTGTGGTTAGGCTCCGCCCAAATATATATGTATTTTTTTCCTTTAATATCTAAAAAACTACTGAACATATTTACACCATTTAACAAAAAGGCACGAGTCTGAAACAAGGGCTACCTCTTTGCCAAATTTGGTGTAATTCCATTCAGCAGTTCAGGCTGTAGCTGCGACTAAAGGTTCCTATATAAAAATTGCATGGGGAAAACACGTTTTGGGACCCACTTTTTTCTCGGCCCCTGCTTGACGAATCACCCCCAAACTTTCATAAAGACACATATGTCATCAGCAGAGGATTGCAGTCGCGTGAGTTATAGTTGCCTACAGTAACTATAACGGGGGAATTTCATTGGTTTTTTATCAGTAAAATTTCCAGCTAACTATAACATGTGTGAAACCTATGGTTTTTTCATTGAATTAGCAAGGTCTTTTAAATGCTAATTCCTAACTATAACGTGTGTGAAACCTATGGTTTTTTCAGTGAATTTGTACGGTTTTTTAATGCTAAGTTACTTTACGCCATTCGTGGCGTGCACGCCCACTTAACGCAGTTCGTTCCGTGCGCGCACGGTGCGCTTCGCGCACCGTGCGCGCACAGTGAGCACGCGGTGCGCTTCGCGCACCGCGCGCCCACTTTACGCAGTTAGTGCCGTACACGCAAGGTGGGCACGCAGTGCGCTACGCGCACCGCGTGCCCACGTTACGCACCGTGCGCACATGGAGGACATATTATGCGCTTCCTTGTGATAGGTAATCTGTTAAATTTAATTTGTAAGTGATGACAATAATATGCCATGCACAGAGAGTGTTTTTTTAAAAAAAAATTTTAGCGTAAGCGCACCGTACGCGTACGGTAAGCGTAATCGGCGAAATTTTCAAAAAATAAAAATTTACCGTTTTTGGCCTTGGGGGATCTTTGAGGACTCAACTAACATGGCTATGTGCATGGGCGCTGTCTAAACAGCCCCTTTATATGTTTTTTGCCTTTGTTTACAGCCCCCCCCTCAGAGTGCGAGAGAGAAAATGGCGGCCACCGCTTCCTGGTTTCGACCGATTCGAATGTTTACTTAGATGTAACAGCCAATCAGAATCGCGCTCGCGCACGCCACCGTACGCGTACGGTAAGCTTACGGTAAGCGTACCGTAAGCTGGCTCAGATATATATATTGATTTAAAGGCTATTTTCTCAGAATCTACTGAACAGATTTACACCAAACCTACAAAAGGCACTTCCTTGACCTGAGGACTACCTCTCTGCCAAATTTCTAGTAATTCTGTTCAGCCGTTCGGGCTGTAGCCCTGTCTAAAGGTCCTATGGAAAAATGCATGGGAAAAACGCGTTTTGGGACCCCCCTTTTATCTCAGCCCCCGCTTGACGAATCCCCCCGAGACTTTCAGGGTAGGAGCGGAGCGTAGCGCCCCACCTATTTTGAGAAATTCGCGAGGATTCGTCGACCGGCGCCAAAGTTATTCAAAATAGAATGTTGCGGATTTCCTATGGAAACAGGGTCCTAACTATAACTACCTACTGGCGACCGCCAGTAGGTAATGTATATATGTATATATATATTGATGAAGATTCCACCGCAATTGATCAAGGAACACTCGCACTCCAAGGTCCAGTATTTCAATAAAGTTTTATTGGCTACGCGTTTCGAGCAGACGCTCTTCTTCACTGGCCACAAAAAGTAAAACACTCGTCCTCCATTTAAAACATACATAAACATAGAAAATGGACCAAGTGTGGCTCGCTGTTCGAGCAGTGAAATAAACAGAAGACTTCAAAGTCCTCAAAACGAGGAATAACGAAATCCTTAAAGTTTACAGACGCAAGTGCGTAAACAAAAGAGTGTGATTGATAACAAACAGAAAGGGGCAAGTGGCTCTGAACTGAGAGAAATAACAAATATACTCTTCATAGGCAATTCATTCCATATAAACACTCTAGTAAACATAGGTCATGTGACCATTAAACACTTGGTCCCATCAAATGAGAGTTTCATATGAGTGAAAAACAAAATCACTAACAAATATTTACTACGAGAAAATGAATGTGGCAGGGGAGAACCGGTGGCACCGATCGGACACCATTGTCCTAGGAGTATAAAGTAAATCAGACAATCAATCAAAGTATTCAGAATGCATGTCCATAAATTATTCATCCAATGTGTACATAAAGTTCCTCATCTTCATTGAGACCAAAGGGATTCTTCGACTCAAGAAGAATAATGTACTGTGACTCCAGGATTCTCAGTTGTTTTTGGCGATCTCCCCCTCTGGGGTTGGTCGGCACCCTGTCAATACCAAAGAATGAAAAACAGTTAACATCCTTGCTATGATGTTTCAACCAATGCCTGGCTGTTGAATAGTTCAAATCAACATTTCTGATGGCCCTTAGGTGCTCCAAAATACGTTTTTTTACAGGAAAGATCGTACTTCCTACATAGAGTTTGGAGCATGGGCACCTGATAACATACACACAGAAATCTGAATTGCAGTTAATGAACTTCTTGATGGTACCACTCTTCCCTGTTGGTAAGGGATAAGTCTTTACATTCTTGCTAGTGGTGCAAGCCTTGCATTTCCCACATTTGAAAAAGCCTTTTTGTTGTTGAATCCAGGTCAGCTTTTTACTTGCTCCCAAATAGCTTCTTACCAGCATGTCCTGTAAGGAACGTGCTTTACGATAAGTGACTTGAGGAAAGACATTGACACTTGTACCCACCACTGGGTCACTTCTAACCAAATGCCAATGTTTACTGAGCGTGTGGTTAACTGCTTTAGCCGCCACATTGAATGAGGTGATCATTCTAATGGTGTTGCATTGTTCATCCAAGACAGGTCTTTTGATTAGTAACGTGGTTCTTTTTTGTTTTGCTACTTTATTCTGAGCAGTCAAAAGGACATCCTCAGGGTAACCCCTCTCCCGGAACCTTTGCAACATTATCTCCTGCTATATATATATATAAAAAATAAATATATATATATATATTATCAAAAAAGAACACCCAGCTTGGAGAGCCAACGTACGTAGTGTCAATCTTTATTCTATGAGGCAGCCTTGCTGAACAAACTTCATACGTACAGCAAATGTCTCGTCAACAAGTCCTTACGCGTTTCGGACGTCCTCGCGCCCTTTCTCACAGGTGTCGACAATGAGGACAGGCAGATTGCCGCATCTCTTATACCCAGCATTCTCTGTTCCGTGTTGGACATACTTTGCATAGTGCATGCTGGTTTATTGAGTTTCTTAATTTGCATGTGCCTTGTTAAATGCGGCTGCCGTAAACCCCATGAAAAATTCTTACCCCAGTGGGTTGCTGTACCAGATGGGGCTTGCTGCAAGACTGGAATGTCCAAAACAGAAGACATAACGTTCCGTGTTGCGCTGTGAAATACCTGCGCTCGGACCCGCACATCCGCGGTAGGGCTCTCCGCGACCCGGGAAAGGCCGCAATAATTATTTCCAAAAAAGAACACCCAGCTTGGAGAGCCAACGTACGTAGTGTCAATCTTTATTCTGTTCGGCAGCCTTGCTGAACAAACTTCATACGTACAGCAAATGTCTCGTCAACAAGTCCTTACGCGTTTCGGGCGTCCTCGCACCCTTGCTCACAGGTGTCGACAATGAGGACAGGCAGGTTGCCGCATCTCTGATACCCAGCATTCTCTGTTCCATGGTGGACATACTTTGCATAGTTCATGCCGGTATATTGAGTTCCTTAATTTGCATTTGCCTTGTTGAATGCGGCTGCCATAAACCCCATGAAAATTCTTACCCCAGTGGGTTGCTGTACCAGATGGGGCTTGCTGCAAGACTGGAATGTCCAAAACAGAGGACACAACGTTCCGTGTTGCGCTGTGAAATACCTGCGCTCAGACCCGCACATCTGCGGGAGGGCTGTCCGCGACCCGGGAAAGGCCGCAATTAATATTACCAAAAAAGAACACCCAGCTTGGAGAGCCAACGTACGTAGTGTCAATCTTTATTCTGTGAGGCAGCCTTGCTGAACAAACTTCATACGTACAGCACATGTCTCGTCAACAAGTCCTTACGTGTTTCGGGCGTCCTCGCGCCCTTGGTCACAGGTGTCGACAATGAGGACAGGCAGGTTGCCGCATCTCTTATACCCAGCATTCTCTGTGCCGTGGTGGGCATACTTTGCATAGTGCATGCTGGTATATTGAGTTCCTTAATTTGCATGTGCCTTGTTGAATGCGGCTGCCGTAAACCCCATGAAAAATTCTTACCCCAGTGGGTTGCTGTACCAGATAGGGCTTGCTGCAAGACTGGAATGTCCAAAATAGAGGACACAACGTTCCGTGTTACGCTGTGAAATACCTGCGCTCGGACCCGCACATCAGCGGGAGGGCTCTCCGCGACCCGGGAAAGGCCGCAATTAATATTACCAAAAAAGAACACCCAGCTTGGAGAGCCAACGTACGTAGTGTCAATCTTTATTCTGTGAGGCAGCCTTGCTGAAAAAACTTCATACGTTCAGCAAATGTCTCGTCAACAAGTCTTTACGCGTTTCGGACGTCCTCGCGCCCTTGCTCACAGGTGTCGACAATGAGGACAGGCAGATTGCCGCATCTCTTATACCCAGCATTCTCTGTTCCATGGTGGACATACTTTGCATAGTGCATGCTGGTATATTGAGTTCCTTAATTTGCATGTGCCTTGTTGAATGCGGCTGCCGTAAACCCCATGAAAAATTCTTACCCCAGTGGGTTGCTGTACCAGATGGGGCTTGCTGCAAGACTGGAATGTCCAAAACAGAGGACACAACGTTCCGTGTTGCGCTGTGAAATACCTGCGCTCGGACCCGCACATCAGCGGGAGGGCTCTCCGCGACCCGGGAAAGGCTGCAATTAATATTACCAAAAAAGAACACCCAGCTTGGAGAGCCAACGTACGTAGTGTCAATCTTTATTCTGTGAGGCAGCCTTGCTGAAAAAACTTCATACGTTCAGCAAATGTCTCGTCAACAAGTCTTTACGCGTTTCGGATGTCCTCGCGCCCTTGCTCACAGGTGTCGACAATGAGGACAGGCAGATTGCCGCATCTCTTATACCCAGCATTCTCTGTTCCATGGTTGACATACTTTGCATAGTGCATGCTGGTATATTGAGTTCCTTAATTTGCATTCGCCTTGTTGAATGCGGCTGCCGTAAACCCCATGAAACATTCTTACCCCAGTGGGTTGCTGTACCAGATGGGGCTTGCTGCAAGACTGGAATGTCCAAAACAGAGGACACAACGTTCCGTGTTGTGCTGTGAAATACCTGCGCTCAGACCCGCACATCCGCGGGAGGGCTGTCCGCGACCCGGGAAAGGCCGCAATTAATATTACCAAAAACGAACACCCAGTTTGGAGAGCCAACGTACGTAGTGTCAATCTTTATTCTGTGAGGCAGCCTTGCTGAACAAACTTCATACGTACAGCAAATGTCTCGTCAACAAGTCCTTATGCGTTTCTGGCGTCCTCGCGCCCTTGATCACAGGTGTCGACAATGAGGACAGGCAGGTTGCCGCATCTCTTATACCCAGCATTCTCTGTTCCGTGGTGGGCATACTTTGCATAGTGCATGCTGGTATATTGAGTTCCTTAATTTGCATGTGCCTTGTTGAATGCGGCTGCCGTAAACCCCATGAAAAATTCTTACCCCAGTGGGTTGCTGTACCAGATGGGGCTTGCTGCAAGACTGGAATGTACAAAACAGAGGACACAACGTTCCGTGTTGCGCTGTGAAATACCTGCGCTCGGACCCGCACATCAGCGGGAGGGCTCTCCGCGACCCGGGAAAGGCCGCAATTAATATTACCAAAAAAGAACACCCAGCTTGGAGAGCCAACGTACGTAGTGTCAATCTTTATTCTGTGAGGCAGCCTTGCTGAAAAAACTTCATACGTTCAGCAAATGTCTCGTCAACAAGTCTTTACGCGTTTCGGGCGTCCTCGCGCCCTTGCTCACAGGTGTCGACAATGAGGACAGGCAGGTTGCCGCATCTCTTATACCCAGCATTCTCTGTTCCGTGGTGGGCATACTTTGCATAGTGCATGCTGGTATATTGAGTTCCTTAATTTGCATGTGCCTTGTTGAATGCGGCTGCCGTAAACCCCATGAAAAATTCTTACCCCAGTGGGTTGCTGTACCAGATGGGGCTTGCTGCAAGACTGGAATGTCCAAAACAGAGGACACAACGTTCCGTGTTGCGCTGTGAAATACCTGCACTCGGACCCGCACATCCGCGGGAGGGCTCTCCGCGACCCGGGAAAGGCCGCAATTAATATTACCAAAAAAGAACACCCAGCTTGGAGAGCCAACGTACGTAGTGTCAATCTTTATTCTGTGAGGCAGCCTTGCTGAACAAACTTCATACGTTCAGCAAATGTCTCGTCAACAAATCTTTACGCATTTCGGACGTCCTCGCGCCCTTGCTCACAGGTGTCGACAATGAGGACAGGCAGATTGCCGCATCTCTTATACCCAGCATTCTCTGTTCCATGGTTGACATACTTTGCATAGTGCATGCTGGTATATTGAGTTCCTTAATTTGCATTTGCCTTGTTGAATGCAGCTGCCGTAAACCCCATGAAAAATTCTTACCCCGGTGGGTTGCTGTACCAGATGGGGCTTGCTGCAAGACTGGAATGTCCAAAACAGAGGACACAACGTTCCGTGTTGTGCTGTGAAATACCTGCGCTCAGACCCGCACATCCGCGGGAGGGCTGTCCGCGACCCGGGAAAGGCCGCAATTAATATTACCAAAAACGAACACCCAGTTTGGAGAGCCAACGTACGTAGTGTCAATCTTTATTCTGTGAGGCAGCCTTGCTGAACAAACTTCATACGTACAGCAAATGTCTCGTCAACAAGTCCTTATGCGTTTCTGGCGTCCTCGCGCCCTTGATCACAGGTGTCGACAATGAGGACAGGCAGGTTGCCGCATCTCTTATACCCAGCATTCTCTGTTCCGTGGTGGGCATACTTTGCATAGTGCATGCTGGTATATTGAGTTCCTTAATTTGCATGTGCCTTGTTGAATGCGGCTGCCGTAAACCCCATGAAAAATTCTTACCCCAGTGGGTTGCTGTACCAGATGGGGCTTGCTGCAAGACTGGAATGTCCAAAACAGAGGACACAACGTTCCGTGTTGCGCTGTGAAATACCTGCGCTCGGACCCGCACATCCGCGGGAGGGCTCTCCGCGACCCGGGAAAGACCGCAATTAATATTACCAAAAAAGAACACCCAGCTTGGAGAGCCAACGTACGTAGTGTCAATCTTTATTCTGTGAGGCAGCCTTGCTGAACAAACTTCATACGTTCAGCAAATGTCTCGTCAACAAGTCCTTACACGTTTCGGGCGTCCTCGCGCCCTTGCTCACAGGTGTCGACAATGAGGACAGGCAGGTTGCCGCATCTCTTATACCCAGCATTCTCTGTTCCGTGGTGGGCATACTTTGCATAGTGGATGCTGGTATATTGAGTTCCTTAATTTGCATGTGCCTTGTTGAATACGGCTGCCGTAAACCCCATGAAAAATTCTAACCCCAGTGGGTTGCTGTACCAGATGGGGCTTGCTGCATCCTCCCGCCGATGTGCGGGTCCGAGCACAGGTATTTCACAGCGCAAGACGGAACGTTATGTCGTCTGTTTTGGATTTTCCAGTCTTGCAGCAAGCTCCATCTGGTACAGCAATCCACTGGGGTAAGTATTTTTCATGGGGTTTACGGCAGCCGCATTCAACAAGGCAAACGCAAATTAAGGAACTTAATATACCAGCATGCACTATGCAAAGTATGTCCACCATGGAACAGAGAATGCTGGGTATAAGAGATGCGGCACATTACTGGCGTGGGGGGGTGGGCAGCAGGGTTCCGAGGCTCGGCTGCGAGACATGCTTAGACCTAGTATCTGGTGCCCCTCCGTGTGATGGCACAAGGGGAGAGGTTTGTACAGCGGGACCCGCATAGTAGGGTCAATGTCTTGACGTGGAACATACGGGGGTTGGGAGACCCGCGTAAGCGTCGACAGGTCCTGGGTTACCTCGATCGCCACCAGGTACACATCGCATTGCTGCAGGAAGCCCACACAGATCCCCGCCGATTACCTACATTTGCATCTAGATGGGCAGCTTACAGCCTTTTCTCTTCATATTCAACATACTCCAGGGGAACAGCCATATTAGTTAAGAAACACACTCCGTTTGTGCCTCTAGGGGAAAAAACTGACGTGGAGGGGAGATTCTGTGTCGTGTGGGGACGAGTGGGAACCGCTACCGTCACCATTGCATCCTCCTTTGGGCCCAACATTGACAAACCCATACATTTTATCTCCCTGTGGGAAGTCATACTGGATATAGGATCCACGCACCTGATCTGGGGAGGGATTTTAATGTCACCCTGAATCCTGCTCTGGATCGATCTAATGCAGGCACTACACATCACCCTCGCTCTCAAGCCTACATTTCTGACTTAATGGCTCATCATTCGCTGCTCGACGCCTGGCGCCGCATTCACCCGGATGCGCAGGAAGGCACACACTGGTCGGCGCCGCATTCCACCTGGGCTAGGTTGGATTATATGCTATTATCCAGGGGCCTGGGGTCCTCACTGCTAAGCGCACGACACTTGCCTCGTACCCATTTGGACCATGCACCCATGCTGATCACCCTGGCTAGAACTGGATTGGTCCGCGCTCCGCTTCCATGGCGCATGCAGCCTAATATTCTCTTAGACGAACTTTTTAAGACTGAAATGGCCCAAGAGATAGCAGAATGTATAGATCGGAATAGGGGGTCGGTGGATAGTGTGGCGACGGTGTGGGAGGCCTTCAAGGCCACCATGTAGGGTGTGTGTATTTCTAAGGGCTCGGGGGTTCTGCGTTCGCTTCGCACCACGCTGACCTCCCTGGAGCATGCCCTGCACGTATTAGAAACTGCCCCTCATTTTTTGGATGATCCCGTGGCACAACTTGACTACCGCACCAAACTTACCGAGTTCAAGGTCACTGCTGAGAGAGAAGTCCACTTTTGCTGTAAGCATTTCGCTGCGCGAGCGTATGGGGAGGGGGAACGGCCCGGCAGGTTTCTGGCGGGAGTAGTCCGCCCCCCGCGTTGCGCCAGCTACATACTGGAGGTCAAAGCCCCTGATGGCACCACGCAGCGCGATACGCATTCTATACTCTCCACCTTCGTATCTCACTATTCCGCCCTGTACCCATCCAAGCGTGAGTCGCCATTAGAGATGTCTGAGTACCTGTCGGAGCTTACCCTTGGATGGATATCCGACGCCCAGCGAGAACTTCTGGCGGCCCCCATAGGGCTAGCCGAAATTAAAGAAGCCATAATGCAAACAGCATCGGGCAAGGCGCCGGGTCTGGATGGCTTCTCTATTGAGTACTACAGAACCTTCATTGACCCATTAGCGGCAGTTCTACAAGAAGTGTTTGAGGAGGTGAATGAGACTGGATCCTTGCCACCCAGCATGTCTGAGACCCTAATAGTCTCTCTTCTCAAGCCAGGAAAGCCCCCGGACTGCTGCGATTCCTACAGGCCCCTCTCTCTCATTAATAGCGATGTGAAGATCCTAGCCAAAGTCCTAGCGAACCGCGTTAATCTCTTGATCGGAGACTTGATTCTGCCAGACCAGGCGGGGTTAATCCCTGGCAGATCCACCTCCCACAACTTACGGACGCTTTTCTCGATCTTGAACAACGCTGATCCCTCTCTCGCCCTGGTGGCGGTGTTTTTAGATGCCACCAAGGCATTTGACTCGGTCGAGTGGGACTACCTACATTTGATTCTAAAAAATATGGGCATGCCGTTGGCTTTTTCCAGATGGATTCAAATCCTGTACCGCCGCCCCATGGCAAGAGTCCTTATTAATGGTCGTGTCTCTGATCCCTTTCTTGTCACCAGGGGTACTAGGCAGGGGTGCCCACTGTCGCCACTCCTTTTCGCCTTGGCGATAGAACCGCTGGCGTCCCGCCTTAGGCAGAATTACCTTGCGGCATCCCTGAGATGCCAACGGCGGCAAATTTTGCTGTCACTGTATGCGGATGACCTCACACTATATATCAAAAATCCCTGGGATAATTTAAACCCCATACTCAGAGAATTTGTTAGATTTGCGCTGTACTCTGGGATACACATAAATTGGGGTAAAACCGCTATCTTTCCTCTTACGGATGGTATTGACAGAGTCCTGCTTGACTTCCCACTGGAGTGGTGCGATACCGACGTGAAGTACCTGGGAGTGTGGGTTTCCAGGGATCGGCAAGAGGTGATGCGCATGAACTATGGTAGGGCCCTTGAAGCTATACGCTCGAACGTGGACAGGTGGCTTACCCTACCGCTGACCATGGCTGGCCGGATCTCACTGATCAAGATGATAATACTCCCCAAGCTGCTCTACCTCTTCCTCAATATACCGTTTCATCCAGGTGGCTATTTCTTTAGGGCATTACGATCAGAACTCATCCGTCTGGTGTGGGGAGGAAAAAGGCCGCGGCTTAAATGGAGTGTGCTTGCGCGCCCGTACATACAAGGCGGGTTCGATATACCTGATTTCGAACTTCGCAGATTTTAACAACAACAAAATTCTAGCTCAAATGGTTAAAAAGTTATTAAAAACAATGTGGCATGTGTTACTGCGCAGTGGAAGTCCCTTTGCAAAGTTGGACTGGCCACCTTTTTGTTGCCTATTGCTATATTTGGGTGTTAAACTGGTACTAAAGAAATGCAACCAATGCCCTGACAGTGTTAACAAGTTTAAAATTGCCAAAATAACAAAGTAATACTATCACAAATTGAGTCTCAGAAAGCATAATTTGCCTTACTTGCTGCATAATTTACTCAATCCTGCTGCATAATTTGGCCCTCAACTGCCGCATAACTCCAGTGGGCCTGCATATTACATCACTCATGACATGTTCTATGAAAATCACTGCAACATCTGAAATGACATCATTGATGCCAACACTGTGTACAGCAGAGGTGAGAGTTATAGTTACTTTAGACCAAGTTATAGTTATGCAACATAACTATAACCAGGGGTGGCTCCTCCATGTGGGTGGAGGAGCGTCGCCCCACTGCTTTCTCGCACTGCAAGAAGCAGAAACATAAAATGGTATAAATGCCATTTTATGTTTCTGCTTCTCGCACTGCGCAAAACCAGAAGTAGGGTTTGGTTGGGGACGGGCAGGTGGGCTGGTCAGGGAGGAGTGGCTAGCCCAATCTTGTAGGCGCTGACTGTTTGGCCGGCCCCAGGGCCGAAGAACCCAGTCATGCACACTCTCCCTTTTCTCCATGTAGGATGCATGCAGCCTGTATGGAGAAAACGGGCTCTCCATAAACGCCTGTGCGGTCGGCGTCCCAGCCAATCACAGCGCTGTCATTGCAGTGTTTTGAATTGCTTAGGGGAGGGAAGCTGCCTGCGACTGATTCCTGCAAGGACGATGCAATGCGGGACTGGCGAAGGTAAGTTTTTTAAAATTTTATTTTAAATTAACCTTCCGCGCGACCCCCTCCCTGCATGACCCCCGCCCCCCCACCCGCGAGTCATGCCGACCGCGACTGACTATAACTAGTGAATTTCTTAAAACTGTATGTTTTAAGTGATATTTTCACCTAACAATAACATCCTTTTAACCTTTGTTTTTTTCTGGGGGGTGGGTATGTGTGTGTTTACAGTTTCACGAAAACTTTTTGCAAACGTTGGCCAACCTAAAGGTTGGGGGCTAATGCAAAACCTATTGGTTTTGCCAACGCTTGTTTAAAATTGTGCTCATGTGTTACACATTGTACTCCATGCAAGTGTGATTTAGTGCATGTGCAGTAGCCATTTTAGCACGCTAAAAAACTTTGGCCATCGCGTACGATAAAACAATGGCACGATTTTCCCTTGGTGCATTAACAGACACACATTATTAACCCAGAAGGCAAGAGCCTGGGTTTAACATCTCAATATTCTAAATGAGGTCTAAGTATATTGCATAGCGGACCATGAGTTTACTGCATATGCTTAACCTGTCTTTAACCTGCCTATGCATCAAGGCTGTCCTGGGGTCGGAATGCTAATAGGACCCTGGGAATACACCAGGGGTGGCCGTCACCACAATACTGCCGTCTATGATCTCCATTTACATGTGAATTATGACAAGGCCTTTGTATTCAGTAATCTGCCTGGCGTGCCCCGGCTGCCCCCCCTCCCCCTACAGTAGAGCGCGCATCCGCAGTCACTTCAGGGGCAGCTGTTGCCAGCAGCGCGCGCCGCCTGGGCTCTGGGTTGGTTTCCACGTGTGCTTTGGAGCTCGGTGTCCTTTTGTGCCCGGATAATAACCGGCTGGGGGATTAGCAGGGGTCCAACACCCGGCGGAAGGGTTTTCCCACTTGTGGCGAGACAACCGCCTTTTACCCTGGGTGCAGCAGGTGCTGTGAGGGGGCAGCGCACTGTGACACGAAAGTCTTTCCCCGTGTAAACAGGGGTCTTTTCAGCGAATCGACAAGGGATGCCGAGTCTCAGCCATGCTGCTGCTCCGGGATTTTGTGCGGGTTGTGGGTGAGAGGGAGGGTGGCGGTTTGCTCTCTTATTCCTATTTACCACAAGCGTGCATTCTAGTGCCACTCCTTTTCAAAAATGTATTTAGAAAGGTATCGACATCTTCTTTCTCGCTCTCCGCCCCCTCTGTCTCCCCGTCTCTCTCTTGCGCACTCTCCACCCATGTCGCGAGTACGAATCGTCCTACTTTTTGTTGTATTCGAGTCTGATGCTCTGCTCTTAATGCATGCTTCTTTGTTTTGGTTGCATTGCTGTTAGTATGGGTGGTGATTTTCGGTGACTACTGTTTGATTTCAAAGGATTGGTGTAAATGTTTAATATTTTGCCATTTTTCACTCTCGAGCACTTCTGTGAAAGACTTCTAAGTTTGTCGCCGTTGTTGCTTTAGTTCCTCAAGCGTGGAGAGCACAAGCGGCCTCTTCTCTGCGGCTAGGCAGTTCTCCCACTTGAGGTTTGTTAGTTAGTTTGCAGCCAGCATTCTTTCCTCTCCACGTCACCCACAAGCAGGGACCACCGGGTCCTTTTTATGGCAGCCCTTCGCCCATTGTTCGCCGTCAGTCCTTGTTTTGCTAATTGAGCGCCCTTCTTATGCTTCCTTCTGTGGAACTATTTACAATTCTGCCACAAGTTAAATGGGATGCCGTATCGGAATGAGAAAGCCTCCTCCCAGCCCCTCTGAGAGGCCCATACATCAGGGTCCGGCTGTGATTTATGCTGCGTCGTTTCTGACACCTCACGCACCAGCCAACCAGCCCGGTTACTGAATGCCCTGGAATCTAGAGCGCACTATACGTTGCAAGCCCTCCACGCCACGGAGCTCACGCACGGTTCACGTCGATGCTCCGGAATATCCCCTCAGGCCCTAGCCCTAGATAGGGTATCCGGTCTTATTTACTGTTGACAGAAATGGGAGCTGGCGGACAGATGATGTAAAGATCAGCGAAGTGCAACCTAATAATATTTTTGAAATTGTGCACAAAAATGAGCAATACTTGTCGCATAATACTTAGTGAATTTTACATAAATATGTATCCAGCAGGCACACAATAATGAGGAAAAAAACGTTTTTCTTTGTTGTGGCTGTATTTAAAAAAGCAAAAAATTGGCTCGCTAAATAAATCGCGTTCCTCTTTTAAACTGTGGAAGATGAAACTGTAATTGAGGCAAAATCAGTTTGCGCCATTCTGCTCTCAAACGCAGGATACGCATTTGATTTAATGTATTTGTGGCCCTAAACCAATTAAATAGCTGCGTCAAGGTGCTAGGTCAGGTGTAATACAGAAAAGAAATGAAGGGATAATCCAGCAATAAAAGGGAAAGCTAGTGAAAGAAAGGTTGCAAGAGTGTTGGGTACTTGTGTGCTTTAATTTCATCCTGTATCTTGGTTGCAGCCACGTGCCCGAGGGCACATGTGAGTTTTCAGACATCCATGAATGTAACAAGTTGGATTTGGTGCGCCAATGTGATGGGAGGATGTTTTAAAACATTGAGCCTTGTCAGGCAACCAACCCTTTTGAATTACATTAGGTTGGTGGCGGCCTTAGGTGGCTTGTCAGCTGATGTGGCACACTGAGCTTGGAAAGCGGCTGATTTCTTGGAATTCCAAGCTATGTGGATGAACACGAAGATGGAATAAATTTTACTAGTCTTGTCTAGTCACTCAAGAAACATGCAAGAGGTTGGCTCTAGGTCCACCAGTTAAACACACTTTTTTTTTATTTATATGCGAATACAATCATAATTAATTAGTGAATATGTTTGTGTATTTATTTGAGGACCTAAAATAGTACAAGGACAACTTGCTCCATTTTTTCCTAACAAAATAAATTAATGGATCAAGTTTTACTTAGATAAACACGCTCCTCCGCGGAGAATAAAACGATTCTAAAGCAATATATGTATCATTTTGTTTCAATGTCCAGTTGCACCATCCCCTACTATGCAAGCAACCACAACTGTACAAAAAATGGTCTATTCTCCCCCGTCACTATTGTCATAGTAGAACCACGGTAGTAGGGGCCGAGCAATTCACCAGCTGCAGTCCCAACAGGTGCAGACACAAGGAATAGAAGCAAACATGTCAATCTCACATCCCTTTCCTCTGGGCCACTAACTGGCAGTGTTAGGCCAGTGGTCCTACACAAAGGAGAGCTGCCCAGAGTAGGAATGCCAGCTGGTGCCCCGAAAAACTAGTGAGGCTGGGGTTGGAGTCAGCCACAAGTTAGGAACCTTTTTTGTATAACACGTGACTGGTGTTGCCTCTGCATCCGACTTAGTGTGGGAAGCACCATGTGCCATATTCTCTGGGATGATGAACAATGACACCCTCTCCTTAAGCCTTTCCATGCCTTCCTTTAATTTTTTTTTAACTAAACATGGTTACATCCTGAGACCCTCATTGTACTCTTGCGGTCAAAACTGGTGCTAGTACCACACTTATGTCCTCATTACAAGCAGCCCAGTTAATTGTGATCGGTCTGGCAACTCGAGATCTGCACATATTGCAATTCTGAGTTTTGTGATAGATATGGGCTGGTCCACCCAGCTCATATAATGGCAGCAGTTATCAGAACAGGGTTTTTTTGGTGGTATAAGAACCAAAATATACATGTTATTTCCCTAAAACTAATTAATTGGGCAGACTTGATCTCCCCTAACCAATTCTGCGGAGGAGGAGTCGAGTTTGATCAGGTGCAATAAATATCACACCAATTACTCGGCACTCAATATGAGAAGTAGAATTACCGAGGGATAACACAGAAATGCAGCATGATTTCCACATTCCATTAGTCCAAAACTCAGAATCATGCAGTTTTTGCCCAAATCAGACAGCCCCCCCCCCCTTGTGATCATCGAAATGAAACAAGCTCGCAGTTACTCAGAATCCCACTTTTAGGGCAAACTCATTTTTCAACAGGAATGGGCAGCCCAAATAACTCTATGTGTGTTCATGTTTGATGAATTGAAGCCTCGAGGCCTTTAATGCTGAGAAAGAGCCCCTTGAGACGCTCCTTTCCCAAGGCCCCCAAGAGATGTTTTCTAGTGCTGACGATTTGAAAGGTCCCTCCACCCAGAAACAACCCCTCTCTTTCAGCAGGGGACACTCCAGAGTCTTCTATGGTGGGGTCACCACCATCACAAGCACTCCACAGGGGTGTGTCCAGCAGGTTTATCTGTGCTGTGAGGCCAGATGTGCCCTTGTGTGTATTTATTTCCCCAACAACATTTTATTAACTTCTCGGATATTTCTTGTTAATTGTCGATTCATATAGCACCCTAAAAGTAGTCCAATCTTCCACAAATATGGCTTTCCATCTTTCAGGCAGGGGATTGGCTACTTCAAGACCTGCCTTGCCATCATTGGTACCAAGTGGCCGTCTGTCACACGACCGCAATGTAGATGTCACTTAAATACATAAATGCGTTGAGTAGAGTTCACCTACTCAGGAACTCCAGATTTACAAGGTTGATCTGTTTTTTGACTCCCTTTTGATTTCCTGCAGGTTACTTCAGAGCGCTAGTGAAACGCAGAAAAATGGCGGGGGTGATCGGTGAAGAGGGTCCCGAGTCCAATAATCTTTCATCGCTGTTCTGGAGGTGTGGCTGTTAGATGATGGCAAGATGTATACTACTACTAATAGAAATCTACCGATATTATTGTTGTTAATAATAATTGCTTGTTTTATGTAGTGCGACGTAAAGCACTTTTCCCGTTTCTAAGCACTACAAGGCATACTTTATATAATATAAACATCTTGTAACCGGCCAACTGGAGCTTGAACGAGCGGCTGTCCAACTCTCGCCAGCGGCGGTACACGCAGCTCCTGTTCTCTAAGTACTGGACATTTGTTTTTTAAAGAGGGGGCACCGGGCATACATTCACTTCAATGTCGACCGCTTTACACATTGACCAGTAGATTTCCCGAGCGTGCCTGAACTGTATAAAAATAACAGCGATGTGAAAGAGTTCGACAATGACGTCACGGCTATGGAGGGGAGAGGTGTATTTATGTTTTTAATTATATATAGCGTGACCTGTGCCGGACAGTATTGGAGCGCGTTACCTGCGCACCGTTACATTACAGGAGGACACATCCATGTGTGTTTTTTAGGCACCGAGATATTAAGTGATTTGCCCAGAATCACAGGATGTTGAGCCGGCGCCGAGACTGGAACCGGGTTCCCGGGTCCTCGGGCGGCAGCTCTGCCCATTGGCTGCCCTTGCAGGCAGAGGGGGCTGACGGTGGCCCGGAGGAGCAGAGTGAGCCTCACAGAAGCGCCTCAGACTCGCCCGAAGGCACCTTTCATCCAACTTTCATTCGGAGCCCTTTCAACTATAAAGCGCTCCATGGTCGCAAATGCACACTCAGCACGTCACAGACAAGAACTTCGGCAGCAAAAGCCCAAATTGAGAAAAAGATAAAATGTGACTCAAAAAGCACATCTCTTTTTTCTGAACATGCAACAGGTTTTTATTGAAATATATGATTTGTGGCGCCGAACCTAGCTTTCCAATATGACATTTGTTTTAATATCTGTAGCGCCGAGTGGGGTAGGCACCAAACTTTGTACGACATTTGCACCGCAGGTGTCCTGCTCAGTACGGGTACTCCCTCTGCGTGGATTTAAGGATAGAAATAGTGCCAAGACGCCAGTGTGGCACTAACCTGCGATTAATTTTTATAACACAGCCCTATGACTTTTAAGATAGCGCAGTGACGCGTTATACTGTGTTTTTTAGTTAGTAAAAAGACAACACAAATAGATGTAAAGCAAATCGTGATAACAGCAAAAACGTGAACAGAACGTTCAGTAGAGACATATTGTTTATGTTTATATCAAAAGCAGGTTTAAAAAAATGAATAAAGGATAAAATAAAGATTGTGGAAAATTTTAAACTGAACGTAAAGGTAAAACGTATCTTGTCTCCCAGATTCCCAGGAGACGCCTGGCTCTTCCGTGCCCTCCCCTCGGCCAGGCTGACGGGCGAGCTCCCGGCGCAGCCTCCCGCCCCCACCTACGATTCTCCATCCATCATGCCTTGTTTTCTGTCCCCAAAATTAAATTAAGGTAAGAAGGCACGAATTTAGATCGGTCATTTGTTTTATTCAAATGTTTAATCATTGACAATAAGTGAATCAGCTCGTGGGCAGCTGCTTGCCTCGCGCGCATTATTCATCACAGTAAATGCTATGATCACATATACACATATTTCATGGAGTCTTATAGCGGTGATTTATGAGCAATCACACCAAAATAAGTTGGGCGCTTTTTTTCGGTGGTGTGAGTCTGGGGATGGGGGCAGGGCCGTGGAAGGACAGAGCCTGATTTAATGCAGTAGTTTTGCAGCTCTGATAATTTAGAGCAATTTACACATTTTATAAGTGCATTCTGGCACATTGTGCATAACAGAGATAACGTGTTTTACCCTCAAGCAGTACTTTTCTTCTACACAGCTCTGTCGCAGTCAAACTGAGCAAAATGGGCGGCAAGCGCGGAAGCTACTTACTGCAATTACCCGAGACTATTCCGCTTTATCTGACATTCATAAATATGTCGGAATATAGCTCCGTGGGTTAATGCACGTCCCACATACGTTTCTTTTTTAATATGCGAGTTAATAGTCCTTGCTAGCTTTAACATACTAATTGCACATCTAACCTGTGGTAGTCTCTCTAGGCAGACATTCCGCTATTAATCCACCTGTAAAGCTGAACACGAGGACCGCCATTTTAATTTAAAAGCGACACAGGTCGGACACCAATCCCAGTAGGCAAGCAGCAGGCTGGGGGAATTCACTCCGTCTTTCGGAGGCGGGCCCCCCAACCCTTCAGGGGGCCCAAGCCTTCAAGGGTCCCTCAGTCACCCCAAGGCCAATGTACATATGTGAGATATGGGCGTCTAGTCAGGGGCCCCTTGTCACATTCTGCAGGGGAAGAGGGGCGTCATTTTGCGGTACGCCACTAAAGAGACGCCCCACAGCCCCTCTCCCTATAATACACTGAACTCGAACTATCAGTGTGGGCTGCGGCATCACTCTGTAGTCATACCCGTTGCCTAAGCCCGTCAACTGCAAACTTTGGGAATGGAAATCTTGAATGAATCACTCACAGGTGGTCACATTTCGTGACATTTTCAGGCAGTCCTTCACGCCTCCCTTCTACAGGCATCAGTTATTATACAAGACCGACAATTTAGTGACTCGAATATTTAACTTTGTCAAAAATGCAACCAGCTTCAAATAAGCTCTTAGCTGGAAGCGAACATTATTTATTCTATCCATGTTTTGGCAGAGAAAATCAGCACCTTACCTTGGAACTGCTATAATCGGTCCAGCAGCGCTCCCTAGTGGGAGGCCTCTGGCACTGTCGTTACGGATTTCACACTTTTCATGAATTAATTCATCAGTTTTAAGAGTAATTATGTTCTTCATAATGAACTCACAATTTTGTGCCAATGTGAGCGGGAGGAACCCGCCCTCCCTCGGGGCTCCTATAATTTTTATTTCTAGCATTAATTATTACATAATGGTGTTTGAAGCACTTTACGTTTCTCGCCATGTAGAAGCCCGAGATGAAAGCTCATGTTTTTTTTCGCGAGTAAACGTCGGCTATTTAAGTTTCGATTCTTTACGCACGTTACTTAAGTACATTACCTTTAAGATGAAGAAGAAAAACAAAATGTTTGCCCTGTTCCCAGACAGGCATTGTCTTCTTAAGCGGATATATATATATAATACAATTTCGCGAAATATTTACGTGCAAACTCCGGATACCGTTCTTTGGTGCATTTCTTCCTAACACATGAAAGCGATGTACTGGGAACAGAATCCTCCGTCCTTTACATAAATCATATTTAATACATTGTTTTACATGTCAATAGTTTCTAAATGTAACTGCACTTTCTAAAATTGTACGGCACATTATGACCGGTTTTATCCGACACCCCTTCAGCCGACAGCCACAGGCGTACACGTATTTAGTTTTTCTGATAGCGACTTGTGTGATCATCTATCTAATATGTACATAGTTTGAGAATTTTCTTTTTAGACTATTGGAATATTTTTTTCTCTTTTAGGCATTTTTTACAAGTTTACTATTCGTGAAAAAATCACATGCATGACACAAATATGCATATCGTGTTTTTGTGCCTGCGTGCTCCTCATTGCCCTTGTAATTATAATAGAGTTGGAGTCAGCGCGTTCTACTCGAAAATAACTTTCAAAATCAAATACAACTGTATTCGTTTTTTGTCAAACCATAAAAGTCACAAGTAAAAAAATCCAGAAAGTGAGCTTCAGGAGGAAACATCTTGACATGTTAAAAAACATGGGGACCCATCATGGCCCTCCAAATCGAATCTTTTAAAATTCAAAACCCTCAATCAGCCAAAATAACCATCAATTCTGTTAAATTTAAGTACATCAGTTTTGTTAAAATTCTACAAGACATGATGCCTCACCCTATGAGGAAACGTCATGTGGAGGCCAACAGGACTGATAGTGGTTCTCCCAGGCCCCAATACCATTCATGCCATAGGAGGAGAAGTTCTTGCAGATCCTACATACTGCTGGCTTGACAGGAATACCTGGTGCATTGGAGTCTGGTAAGTTACACTCTGCAAAGTCACAATAAATAACAATATCCTGTTTGTTCTCAAATCAGCTGTTGTGAATGTGTACACATATTTTCCGAACATACAAGCCTCAAAGTATCAAATAATTATTATTGTTTCTTTGAATGTATTGTGTTGCATCTAAGATTACAGGTGTCAATCTCCATTACACATCACATGATGGTAGGGTGCCTGTAAGTGTTACAACACCAAATAACCCATTACCCATATATATATCAAAATGTAAGTGTCTGGCCCTTTTTCCCTGCATATGTTCCACAGGTATGTTCCACTAAGCATTTTGCAAGTGTTGAGAAGTTGTCTTTTAAATGACTACAACTACAATGATGCCCTGTTTCTGTTTCTCTAAATAATATTTCTATGTCATTTTGCTCATTCGCTCTTTCCTAACAGATTTCAATACACAATAAAGTTTCATGTTGTGATCTATACCTATTCAATGATCTCTAATGAAAATGGTCTGTGTTGTTTTCTGAAAGTTGTCCTGTTCCACTCAAACAATTGCAATGATGTCATGAGTTTCACTAATCAAACTGTGTTGACACAACATTTTTCAGGTATGCCAATGACTATGCTATATATAAGTGATCCTTGCAAATATTGACACTGCACTGTTCACGTGATGACTAATGCCAAACATCAATCCAAGTAGTGGAAATGTCTGTTTTGCAGCCATATAGGCAGTGGAATTGTCAATTACACGTTTCACCTCTCCACTGTGTTGGGATGAATTTTTGGGGGATGTTAAGTATACTCCTCAATCACTACATGAACATTTTAGGTTATCTGATTACCTGCTGATTTGAAGTTGTAGTGTTTGAAATTGCTAAAAGTTTGGGTAATATGTTCAATATCACTGGAAGCTATCATCACAATATTTTCTACCTAGTTTGTTTTCACGGTATCCACATTGTTTTTCACAGAAGATTTGAATGTACAATACACCCGTTTTCTAAAAAGAATATTCTCCATTTCTCAATAGTTCAAACTGGGCGAGCACGTGGGCAGGTGCCAGCCACTTAAGGAACATCCACTCCAGCCCAGGATCAAGCCTTCAGTGAGGACAGCACTGCTGGTGATATAGAAAAGCTTGAGGAGCCTGATACATCTGGTCAACCCGGACAGACAGCTCCAGTGTCACTTCCTGCATGCACACCAACACCTCCCACCCCAGTTGTAACATCTCAGTAACCTGAAGACTCCACTTCAATCCCCTCAGTCCCGGCTGATGTTGAGACCACACCACCACCCGCTCCAGCTCACTGAGGAACCAGATAGGGCACACTGTGGCAAGGGCACCGGGTAGTGGAGTTAGGGGTCATGGGAGGGTGTTTGTGCGCCAGCATACTGAGTCCACTGGGGTCGCTGACACCCAGACCATCATCAACCAAGTCTTGGGAGCCTACCATCTGTCCCAAGACATGATGGGTCAGGTACTTACCGAGCTCCAGGAGATGAAGCAGCTGCAGAGGGAGCACAGCAACCAGATGAGGCCCATAATTCTTCCAATGTGTGCCTACCATTCACTCTGTGGACTATTTCTGGACACATTTGCCTTTCTGATGCCAGTAGTATTTTGGACATTGGACATCACACACTTTTGCTCTACAACTAGGGCTTCATTAACCATGACTGACTTCCTCACTTTTTATTTTGCTTTAGTTATGTTCACCTTCTTTATTTTCATCACATTTGGCACAATACATTTACAAGTGAAAAATCATAGACTGTTTTTGTTGTATATCTTAACTCTATCAATGTATTTGTTTAGTCCCATCATAACCTAACAATGACAGAACATCACAATATGGTGTCAACATAGATGATTTACACGTAGATCTTGTTTATTTCAAGCCCCTAAACATTGATACCAAAATATGTCATACTCTTCACTATATGTATCCCATTTGACCAATACTTGTCTGTCATCATCATCATAGTCTTTATTCGAATTAAAAATAATTCATACAAGACACAAACATATACATAAGACAAAAGTATAAAATCCAATTCACTAAGGCTATAAAAGATTTTACAATAAATAGTTAAAAACAATTTTAAATTGGGAATTAAACATATCAGCTGACTACAGATGAAGCAAAATATTAAAAAAGAAGAAAAAGACTGGACAGTATAGCGTCCCAAGATAGAACCCTACGAAGGTGGCGCCTCTATTCCCCGTATAACATTACATCTTAAGGACCATGCCCATCCCAGGTATTTAGCTAAGGCGATTGAGTGGACTGGAAAAGTGCTTGTGCTTAAAATCCTAACAGCAACAACAGAACTCCTTGTGCCCAATAATTTGCACAAAGGAGTGAGCCACTTTCGTCTGGGATTCACGTAAACAGGGCAGACAAACAAAAAGTGGGCAATAGATTCTTTTGTGTCACCACAGCCAGGACAAGTGTCTTTGCCTATACCAAACCACCCACTAGTTAGGGACCTGAGTGGAAGGGAGCCTGCTCTAAGTTGGAAATAAAGTTTCCTGTCTCTAGGTGAGGTGATCAAATCCCAGTAGGGTTCAAAAAGTGGGGTGGCCTTTGCCTCCAAAAAACAACTAGTCATCGAAGAGGAGGCAGAGTCACTCCACACCCTATGTTCTACCCTCTCCCAATAAAGCGTTTTCAAAAGCTTCTTAGCGGGAAAGCCAGCAGTAGCGGGGTCGCTCCATAAGTCTGCCAGTCCCAAATCTGCCAAGGTTTCCCGTAAATTCCTAAGCCACCCTATCTTATGAAACTTGTCGGCCTGCATTACATCCATGATACCCATTGCATATGGCCGAAGCTCTGGCGTAGTCCACAGTCTCCTCCAGTATAAGACTGGGCGGAGTTTGGGCAAATCCTTGAGGGCCTTCCTTCCTAGGTCGTAGCGCAGTGGGACCAAAGGGGTGCTTTGTGGGAGACCTGTTATACAGCGGAAGAATTTGTTTTCAACAACTGTAAGAGATGATAATACGTCAAAACCCCAGAGCTCTGCCCCATACAACACTGCACTAAGGGCCTTTGCCTCGTAAACCTGGAGCACGGGCTTGACCGGCTTGGTGGAGGATTTTTTATGCTCTTTGATCAATGTTCCCGGGATCTGTGTGAGTTTCAACGCAGACACCTCCAGGTGTCTATTCCACTTATTGTTGTGTGACACATGGATGCCCAAGTAGGCAAAGTTGTTTACCTCCTCGAGGACTTGGCCATTCATTGTAAGTTTACCTGTTCTATAGCTTGGGTGCGGGTTGAATGTCATGAGCTTGGTCTTGGTCACATTGACCTCCAGTCCATGTTTGTTACAAAAGTCTTCAAAGACTTTCAGAGCCCTTTGCATACCACTCGGAGTTTTTGATACTATGAGGGTGTCGTCGGCAAACATTAGTATTGGGGTAGGGACTCCAGCCAACTTTGGAGCGTCGGTGCTAGTTTGAAGCATATAGTCAACTATGCCATTAATATACAAAGAGAAGAGTGTGGGTGCCATGGCACACCCTTGGCGCACACCACGCTCAACCGGAAACTCGGGGGTTGTGTCCCCCAGGCCTCCCCACTGTATTTTGGCAAAATTAGGTTCATGGAGCCTCCTGATTAGAGTCAGGAGTTCCATGGGAAGGCCGCGTTTTGCGAGTACCCACCAGAGTTGTTCTCGAGGGACGAGGTCAAAGGCAGCTCTTAGATCTACGAAAGTGACATAGAGACTGCCTTTGCCTAACGTGACTGTCTTCCAAAGCAGTTGTTCAAAGCGGAACACCTGGTCCACGGTGCTGGTAAATTTTCTAAAGCCTGCTTGGAGGCTAGAAAGGATCTGATTATCTTCGATCCAGACCAGTAACTCGTTCAATACCATCCTCCCAATAACTTTTTGGATAGTATCGATAAGGCTAATAGGCCTATAGTTTCCTGGGAGGGTTTTATCGCCCTTTTTGAAAATGGGAATTATAATGGCGCCCCCCCACGATTTAGGTACTGGGGCACCTTCAGCCACAGCATTGGCCAGGAGAGCAATATACTTACTCCAGGGTATCTTGTTGTTAAGAAAAAGGTCAGATGGAACCCCATCTACCCCTGGTGCCCGCCCGGCGGCTACGCGAGCCAAAGCAGCTAAAACGTCCTTGGGACTAAAAGGGCCAGGCGAATAGAAGACATATGGGGTTGGCCTCAAGCAACTATAGAGGGGGTCGCGTGCATATTGGGGTTTAAAATACCCCAGCCAATCTTCTTGGGTGACATGGTTTGAAGGTTTTTCGGGGGAGCCACCTCTGTTCCACTTGATCACATTCCAGAACAGTCTAGTGTCCCTGGCATAACAAGCCTCCTTCAGATCTAGCCAAAAAGATTCGTCCCATCTTTTCTTAGCTTTATCTATGCACTTCTTATACGAGGACCTGGCTTGCTGAATGTATGCCTTGTTTCCGCTAGAGACAGCTAGTGAAAGGGTACTTCTAGCGCGTTTGCATTCATTATCATACCACCTCAATTGCTTGCGCAGTGGCTTATTGCCCTTATTGAGTGGTTTGAGAAAAAAGCCGCGCAGACCTTCAAAGAAGAATTCATGTATTCTGGTTACTTGGTCACTATTTCCTTTGTCGTTCGAAGCTTCCTCCAACCTCAAAATGGTTGCGGTAAGCTCGGTGTCAATACTAGCAATGGTCGTGGGATTGGTCATTACCTGGGGCCACTTTAACCTCCGCATGTCATTAGACAGAACGCATCCAGTGGAAACCATGGGTGTCTCCTCACACCTCGAATGATCGCTCCCCCACCAACTGTGGGAGACACAAATAGGATTGTGGTCGCTCTCTAATCTTATCTCGACCACCATATCAATGAGTTTGCGCCACATGCTCAAGCCACAGAGCACATAATCTATCCTACTCATTGAGCGGCCATTGTCAAAGGTGGAAGCTCCCATCCTATCCCCTGGGGTCCTACCATTCAGGGCCCTTAGGCCCCTCTCAAGGCAGAGTGCATTTACCTGCACTGCTACCGAAGACCACCTTTTAATGGGAGAAAGTAAGAGTGCTGGAATGCCCCATAAACTATCCTCTACGGGATCAAGGCCACTTTCTAGGTCAGGATCCAGTAGGGGTTCAAATGTGACATTGAAGTCACCAGCAACAATCAAGTCTCTGTTACACGATTCAGTTTCTATGAGGCTAACCAAGGTATCCAGCACCCTTGACGTTTTCCCTCTTGTGCCACGGAGGTATAGATTATAAATATCCAAACTACCCCTGTGGTCGAGAGTTAATCTCACTAATTGAATATCTGGGGAGCCCGTATCAATCGTAACGGCGCTCGGGAATAAATCCTGGCGAGCCCAAATGATTAGTCCACCCATTGGACGCCCGAACGGACCTTGGGTGGCTGGGACATGGAAATTCAAATATCCCAACAAACACTGAGCCTCGCAGGCCCATGTTTCCTGCAGGAGACAAACATCATATTTACTCACAAAACTAACCCATTCCGGTGAATCTAGTTTGGTCTTAATACCAGCTAAATTCCAAGACAACAGGGTCCCTTGTTGGGTACTAAATGGTGCCATGTGGGATGGAACGATCTGAACTAGTGCGCTTTCCCTATCGCCCGTCCTGAATTTAGGCGGCGAAGGGGCCCCGGGGATTAAAAGTGGTCCTATCAAATCTGGGGGGACAACATCATAGTCGGCCGTGAGTATACTTTCATTGGCCCTCGGCTTCTTAAGGGGTGAAACGTTTGTCACAAAATGGGATTGTCAGTAATTGAAGCCCGTGTTGTAAAAGAAGTTTAAATTATGGGCCTCTATCCCTGTTCTGGGTCCGTATGTTGGGTATTCCGTAATAAACCTTGAAAGACGTGCGTCTTCAAAATTAACGATGATGCAATCTCCCTGGGTAGTTTTAGGTTGAAGGCCTACCCATTGTACTCTTCTGACAAATAGAATCCGCCCATTAAAGTGAGTAGGGATTGGCCTGTGCATATTCAGCCAATGACTCGTTTTATTTTTTAGTTGGTGAAAGGATTCAGTTTTGCCAGTGGGGAGTTCAGGGACGCCAGTTAAGATCACGACATAAGGTAGTGATTCGGGGGGAAGATGTATTTGCGTTGGGGATGCTCTGGGCACAATGCCTGGGGGAGGTAACTCAATAGCTGTTCTCGTGCCCACAGATTTCTTAGGGTTTGTAACCGGGGATGCTTTACTTGTGCAACCCTCCCGCCCGGGTGGCTGATGGATAACTGACATCCCCTCCCGCCCAAAGGACCCAGAGGGCTGACACGTATTTGAAGGTTGTGAGGACAGGGCTGTACCTAGGACTATGCTTGCGTCAGTTATAACGGGGCGTTTGTCTGTTAGAGACGGCATGGGGGTCATAGGATTTATGCCGTGAGGGCAATTACTTTTATCAATGTCCCTTGTTGCTAGCTTAACAACATTCTTAAGTGAACAGAAATTGTCCAGAATAGTTTGTTCAAGTTTGTCCACCTTTTCTACAACTGTTTTTATCCTTTCTAATAAAGGTAAAATTAAGGAGCGAACAGTGTGTTCTAGCTGGGAAATCATATCATTGCCATTAGGCAAGGAGGGAGTGGGTGCGATTGCGTCGGCTGGTGTAAGACAGGCTGGAGAGTTAGAAAAGTCGAAAGGTAGGGTATTATTAGTAGGTTTGGAAATTTTCGCCTGCCTGTCACCGTCAATTACCCCGGCCCTTTTCCATTTGTGGTGCACTGGTCTAAAAGGTTTTCCCCCTGCCCTGGTCTGAGGTCGAGTGGTTTTAGGTTTAGGTGTTACCACAGATTCCGCTACTGAAACCAAATCTGTCATCACTGGAGATTGTGATAACCTCCCGGGAGATAATGGCGAGTTTTGTGGTGATGCAATCTCTATGTGGGAAGGAACAACCCCCCGTGTGTAGTCTGTATGTTTGCTTGGTGACTTAACAAGTGCTAGCGGGCCCAGGGAAGAACGTCTGGCAAGCTTAGGATCGATAGAGAGGCGTCTTTCGGTAATAGCGATTTCTTGCTCGAGTACCGAGACAGCTCGGGTGATAAATTGATCCATGGTGCCAGACACAGTTGAAGGGACCGCAACACGTTTCCCCATTCCAGGCATTTCTCACACGGCGAGTGGGGTCCCAAAGAAGATAACAGGATAGCGCAAATGTCAAACGTCATGCAGTGAGTCTTCCAGAAGTTCGCAAAATGTACTCACTGTACAGGAGGGTGGCCCAGCCCGGCCACGACCGGCCCCGGACGGCCACAGACGGTCCCGCCCTTGTCCCGGGCTTCTCCCGGCGCTACCCGCGCGCGGTCCCGCGACGCGGGAGCAGCGTCGTTGATTTAAGCGCCTCCTGGCGCGCAATTAGGGCTCAGCTGGGTTTGTCTTGCTCGGGCTGCTGGGACGTGTAGTCCCGTCTCCCCACCGCGGCCGCGATAGGTGTTGATGCGGCGGCGGGAGATCGGGACAGCTTGGAGCAGCAGGGCCACAGGAACAGGCAACGAGGTCCGTATCAGCAGAAAGGGACGAGATGCCATGTAGGTTTTACTTTAGAAAGGATCCCGCTCTATCAAAGCAGCGTCGTTGATTTAAGCGCCTCCTGGCGCGCAATTAGGGCTCAGCTGGGTTTGTCTTGCTCGGGCTGCTGGGACGTGTAGTCCCGTCTCCCCACCGCGGCCGCGATAGGTGTTGATGCGGCGGCGGGAGATCGGGACAGCTTGGAGCAGCAGGGCCACAGGAACAGGCAACGAGGTCCATATCAGCAGAAAGGGACGAGATGCCAGGTAGGTTTTACTTTAGAAAGGGTCCCGCTCTATCAAAGCAGCGTACTTGTCTGTCAACAATTGCACTTACATAGCAATCCACACGTCACACTAATACTCAGTGTCAGTTTGCACATTTCCAGTTCAAGACCATGCCAATATAGAAGGAGGGGATATGTCCAAAACAATAGGATAGCATTGGCAATTTTTCATTGATTCATGTTATGAGCTGGAGCCAGATCTTGTGGCCCACATAAGGAGCCCACATCAATAACATCAAGAGACAAAACCATGGCAGCTCTCCATATTGGAGTCACAGGATCATTCAAAACCAGTGGTCCAGTATCTGATGGAATGCCACAACCACGTTTCAGCGGTGTGCCACAAGAAGTATGCCCCACATTTATGTGACAGATCAGCAACCACATACACTTTACACACACACAAAGGATTTTACCAATGGGAAGGTAGAGTATCATGATTTGGCTCCACTACCACATGTGTTTTGAGTAAATGATGGTACACATATAGCTTTAGTGCAAATACACAACAGATAGCAAGTCTAATGCAATCTTCAAATCTCCCACCGAATCACAGTTCAAGTGACCTTTGCACAAGATTTGTATATCCAAAGTCTGTGAATGTCTTTCCCAGGATCAACCCAGGTTCCATTTGTTCTTGGAAACAGCACCATATAGCTGCAAATGTCACAACTCTGAAATGTCCAAATAAAGATGACATGGTGAAGGAACCTAAAACAGATCTAAAAAAACAAATTATCAATCACTTGGCACATGATGGCCATATTACCAAGTCAACCTTTGGAGGTCACAGTTTCGTAAAACAATAAGGAATAATCAATGTAACTGAACACAGTAGTCAATGTGTCCACGCTTTACTCTACAAACACCTTTGGCCTGGTTGTACTAGAATTTGGCCTAGCAAAGTACCACCACATACTTCTGTCATCACTACATTAATAGTTGGTGAAATGATGAAAAACATTAAATATACTTACACTCATAAGAAGAAGTTGTCAATGACATCTAGATGTAAGTCAACTCCTTCCTCTTCACCACTATCATCTTTATTTGACATATCAGGATCCGCACCCAGAGTCTCTTCATGGTCTCCATCCTCTGCAATGTAAGGGATGTTCCATCGCAGGGCGATGTGGTGGAGTATGCAGCAGGCCACAGTGATTTGGCACACCGTAGCGGGTGAGAAGAGGAGGGCTCCACCAGTTTTATCCTGACAACAAAACTTGGCCTTTAGGAGCCCAAATGCCTTCTCCACTGGCCACTGTGTTTGTCCATGGCCCTCATTGAAGCTGCCTCCCCTGGTGTTGTAGGAGTCCTCAGAAGTGTCAACAGCCATGATCGGTTGGGATAAGCTGAGTCTCCTAGATGGAAGATAGAAAAGGCCCAAACTTATGTAACACAGTTCCAGATAATGCATCTAGCAATACCCCAAACAATAATATGAAAGACTGTACTGACCAACAAGCCAGGCCCTCTCAGGTCCAAGTTGAGACATTTGCAAGTGTATGGGGCTGTTCTGTACTACAAAGGAACCATGGGCAGAGCTGGGGAAATGGGCTCAGATGCTTGTGATGTACTAATCCAGTAAGCAGACAACTTGTACATTGATTGAATGGAAGTTCTTTCGATTCCAGTATATCTGTTCTCTGGCGTGTGGTGGCACTAAGGTAATATGAGTGCCATCAATTACTCCAACCACATGTGGTAGGCAACCCAAACTATAGAAGTCACCCTTCACATTGGCTAAATCCTGCTGCTGTGGAAACTGAATGAATGTGTTGATGTGTCTCATCATTGATGATAGAACGTCTTGTAGCACACTAATGAAAGTTGGTTTTGACATACCACCAGCTACTGCCACAGTGTATTGGAAGGATCCTGTGGCCACAAAATGAAATACAGACATGATTTTAACAATTGTAATAGATGTGGGATTTCTGTTGTGAGGCTGTAGATCCGGCTCCAGCTGATAACATAAATGCAGTATGGTTTGCCTATTCAACCTAAACTTCTTGATTATATCGCTTTCTTCCATAGTGGCAAGGTCTAATAATGTGTGGTACACTGGAGGCTGTCATTTCCTCACTCTTCCAGGGTTCATTCCAGGGTTCATATGTGTGCATTGGAGAAACGTGAACATTTAATACATGATCCACGGCTACATATGTGATGAGTAACACAAAAGTCATCTATTTTTAACAAATGTATATGGGTTAATACATAGTTTGAAGCTACATTTGCTTCCTGTTCTTTAACCTTCACAAATTACTTTTATGGCCTTGATATCACTCTTAAAAATAAATGTGAAAATAATCCTTTTCAAGTGTCTCATTTACACGATTTTTTATATTTTCACTTATTTTCTCCAAAAAGACCCATAATGTACGTGTACACAATACCACGCTAATATCGCGTTTCAGCACAGTAACACACTACACATAAACGTATTAAAAAAAAAAGTGTTCATCAATGTGTGAGTATTTGAACTAAGTAGCCCCCATTTGGCTTGGTGGTGATGCACTTAACAGTCACTAACACACTAGTATGCAGTCCTGAAATGGCGGCTGCCTGACCTCATGGATAGGACTGGCAGTTGACCGCACAGTGCACAGTAAACTCCACGACAGACACAGCTAAAGACTAACATTGACAAATGTAACAGTAGATGGCCAGTGGCTGTGTCCATATCCGGTGACGACTGCGTATGTTGCGTACATGTATGTGGTGGTTGGAAAAACCCTCACTTGCCTCCTATTACTGATGCTATCAAGACCTATATCACATTTGCTGCTGTTTCTCACCTCTGGGAGCAACCATGCCAGGTCCAACGACTGAGAGGGCCCCTGCCTTCATGCCAGAGGAGCTGGAGCAGTGGCAAAGGAGGTTCTCTCTCTGGTTGGCCAGCTGTATAGCTCACCAAAGGAACAGGTATATGCCTGGCATACATGCGTGAATTTTTATAACTGGCTCTTTTCCATTTCCACATGCTACAATGTCCCATTGAGTTCCTGAGTGAAGTGTAGTGATTAATGTTAAGTGTCACATAATGTGGTCCTTACATAGGCCAATGATGATACGGAATTGTATACACTCTCCAGTGTCAAATATACAACACCATCAATATGTGTTCTGAGTTAAAGCCCTAGATTCACATTGGTTTGTATGTAGAGATCTATGCATTTATATGTTTGATGTACTTGTGATAAGTTGCCGAATAACATCATGGTAAATGGTAAACACATCATAAAATCTTTACACCTGGAGATATGTATGTACTGTATGCAACCAAATTGAAAGTGATGTGCATGGTGCCACAAATTACTAAGCCTAGATCAGGGCTCTCCAAATGTAGTTTGGGAGTTACCAGTAGCTCTCAGATCCCTTCTGAGTAGCACACAGCCTTAAGTCCTTTACTGGATGGGCATAAGGTGACTCATGTAATCTAAAAGTTGAGGAAAGGCGGTGTTCATGTGACATAATCGTCATCAGGCTGCAGATAGCAAGGCCTTTCATTGAGCAGTGCTCATTCATAATCATGGGCCAGGCTGGGCCAGAGTCACAAGATCATACAACGGATGCACTGAGGTACAGCTGTCAAGAACATATATCCTATGCAGGTCCAAATTTGAGCTGTGCTTAGATACTGTCCCTGAATGCTTTTAAATTGACAACAGTTGAAAGTGAGAATTCCCTGACTTCTTGAGCTAACACTTCTTTTTTCAATGGACTAACATTTCAAAGAATGTTATGTCCAAACTTCTGGCCCCTTATTCACAGTGCAAAACCAAAGGGAATAATGTTCAGACATGGCCATATGCAAATCAGTCTGACCCTGTGCCTCATGGGAACAGTCCAGCCCGAACTGCCAAGCCGTGTCTTCCCTGGACCGGAAACAAGCATCCTGGGACCGGTTTCTGGCTAATCAGCCATCATCAGCCAGGCTAGCTTGAATCCAGTGGCAAAGTGAGCAAGGGACCCACGTCTGGGCATACCCTGCCAACTTAGGGCAAACAAAGCAAAGTGTGCAAGGGACCAACGTCTGGGTATACCCTGCCAACTTAGGGCAAACAAAGCAAAACCAAAGGGGATGATGGACGAAGTGTTGAACATTGCAAGCACTCATCCCCAGTCAACTGATCTGGGTTTAATCCATCACCATTCTTTAGCTCACTCCACCACCCCAGTTCAGACATGGCCATATGCAAATCAGTCTGACCCTGTGCCTCATGGGAACAGTCCAGCCCGAACTGCCAAGCCGTGTCTTCCCTGGACCGGAAACAAGCATCCTGGGACCGGTTTCTGGCTAATCAGCCATCATCAGCCAGGCTAGCTTGAATCCAGTGGCAAAGTGAGCAAGGGACCCACGTCTGGGCATACCCTGCCAACTTAGGGCAAACAAAGCAAAGTGTGCAAGGGACCAACGTCTGGGTATACCCTGCCAACTTAGGGCAAACAAAGCAAAACCAAAGGGGATGATGGACGGAGTGTTGAACATTGCAAGCATTCACCCCCAGTCAACTGATCTGGGTTTAATCCATCACCATTCTTTAGCTCACTCCGCCATCCCAGTTCAGACATGGTCATATGCAAATCAGTCTGACCCTGTGCCTCATGGGAAAAGTCCAGCCCGAACTGCCAAGCCATGTCTTCCCTGGACCAGAAACAAGCATCCTGGGACCAGTTTCTGGCTAATCAGCTGTCATCAGCCAGGCTAGCTTGAATCCAGTGGCAAAGTGAGCAAGGGACCCACGTCTGGGCATACCCTGCCAACTTAGGGCAAACAAAGCAAAACCAAAGGGGATGATGGACGAAGTGTTGAACATTGCAAGCACTCATCCCCAGTCAACTGATCTGGGTTTAATCCATCACCATTCTTTAGCTCACTCCGCCACCCCAGTTCAGACATGGCCATATGCAAATCAGTCTGACCCTGTGGCTCATTGGAACAGTCCAGCCCGAACTGCCAAGACATGTCTTCCCTGGACCGGAAACAAGCATCCTGGGACCGGTTTCTGGCTAATCAGCCGTCATCAGCCAGTAGCCACTATTTACTGTGCCATAATCATTAATGTCTAACCTTCAGTAGTTCACAATCTTTAGCACTGATAAGGAGTAGGTCAAATCTCAGGCTATATTGGGGCCCCTGGGCTAGATGATGTCACAGGCCTGGATTTGTGTTGGGTTCGGTCAGCATGTGACAATACACATGTTGTGTGGTAACTTATGAGTTATGCTGCTGATAGCTGTAGACAATTGTTGTGATAGCAATACAGACTAACAAAAATTAGCAATACTATTGTTCTTTCCTTTCATGTATCCATACAGGTCAATGCCCATCAGAAGCGTGTCATATGGAAGACCATAGCCAGAAAGGTGGGGACTCGGGGAGTCTACAGGTGGCACAGTGTCCATTGCGGCAAGATGTGGGAGGGACTAAGATGCTGGACCCAGAAGATTGCAGAAGTCCAGCTTGGGAAGTCCTCCAAGCATGTTAGAGGCATGTGCCGCACACTGACCCGCCTATCCGGAGATTGATGGGCAGTTGAGGGCCCAATAGCAGCAACAAAGGGGTAAGTTCTTATCAGACTTACACACGTTGCATGACCCATTTTTTGTTACAGCCAGGATTTTTACCACCAACATTCAGGGTAACGGGACGTGGCTTACGTGCTTGGAGAGAATGGCGGCGGCATGCTGAGCTCCGACCTCACACGGAGCTCAGGAGGGAACTTTCGGCTGCCTGGAGACACCATTCTGCCCTTCCATAGCCGACTGTGCATTTCGCTAAACGGAAGCCCACCACTCTGATGATGGGTGAGTTTGTAGCTCACCTTTTATGCGAATTTGCCACAATGTCATCTACCTCACAAGAGCGCCCGCCATCTTGTTTTCCTCTCGCCAAGAACCAAGACGCCACCGACAGCTAGACCATCTATTATACTACATTATACATCTTTTAATGTGATGTCCCTCTCAGTCACTACTGCAGCACATCCCACCAAGTGAAAAGGGAAAAGCAGATACAGCTCTAGGCTTCACATTTCCAGAGAGTAAAGGCTGAAGTGTGACTTTATTTCAGACGACAATAATACCAGAAATCCAAAGTGCATGTGAGTAAGAGGTTGACTGGTGGCCCAAGCAGCAGCTTTCACAACACTATCATAAAAAGGAAGTGAAACAGGGTGTACCAAATGGATGGTGAATTAATGCTCCTTTTTCCAGGCTTTGACTGCACTGGTGACAAGCCCGAGAAAGAAATGCCACAGCGACGCGTGTGCTTTTCTAGCAAAGCCGCAACACTTCCATGCTCGTAATATTCCTGCGGCTGGGGTCGCGAATGCACGGCGTTTATCCAGTTACTGCTTCTGTATAACTCTCCTTGAGATGCAGCGTGTGCAACAAAATTAGTTTCATTTATTTATATGTTTACTTGCCTCTAATCGGCTGTAATCTGTATTTTACTACCCCCACCCTGACCCTCCCCCGCCCCACGTCAGCGCTCGGCAGCACTCCCACCACGGGCTGCTACTGGTACTAAATTAACCAAACCACAATTGTTTTTCACTCAAGTTTCTGATACAAGAAAAAGGAAAAAAGGTAAATGTGAGAGACCTTATAAGACAAGGAATCCCATCAAAGAAAATCTATCATCACTAGTGCCAGCTCACTCAATATATCAACTGTCCTTTTTGAGCTACCATAAGGGCACGCCAACAGGAATAAACTCTTACATCTCTGAAGAATTTGCCAACTACTGCAGTGCACAGGACAGTACACCCCGTGTTGCGATCCTGTAACCTCCCATGGTGCTGCTGAGCGCAGTACCTGTTTATCCAGTTGGGTTCTTTCACCTGCTCTGCTGTTTTCGACCTTCTTCTCGGAGCCCTATAATGGTCATGATATAGGTGTTTCGTTGTCATTGTTGAGATGGTCCTACTCTTGCCGTCTCATTAACCTAAATTTGAGTGGATGTGAATAAGCATTCATATGTTGTGATCCGTTATCTCAGTTGACACTTCATATCCTATTTCCTACTATTTACAAGTTGGTGGATGCTCCCAAAACTCATTACTATATAATCTACCATATTGTTATAATCTTGTTTCCTAGGATGCTAGGATCTGGTTGTGACATTCCTTAATACAGTGATCGAACATTTCATATTTTCATTGAATCCTTTATCTGTGATTTTCTGCTTTATGGGCAAGACCTCCATCATCAAAAAACTTCCTTGACGTCAAGTACATATCGTCAAGATGGCTAGTGACTTTCTGTCTCTTACAAAAACATCTTCATCTGGCACTAAACCAAAAAGAGCCAAAAATGACCCTCCATCTCCAATTCAGTCATCCTCAAATCTGGTTCTGGACTCAATTTTAGATGAATTGCGTGCTCTAAAACCGTTTATGAACACCACCAATGTTAAAACTACAGTTGATTGAAGACAGATGGATCAACATGGAGGGTAAAATGTTTGAAATGGAACAACGTATAAGTGATCTTCTAGATGTAGCCACGAAAGTACCCTTGCGGGAACAGGAAATTCACAAGCTTAAGCTTTACACCGAGGATCTTGAGAATCGTAGCATAAGAAACAATCTTCGTCTGAATGTCCTACCTGAAAATGTTGAGGGTCCTTCTTTCCTTTCTAAAGAATTTTTTGTCTGACCTTCTTAACCTTCAATCCTCTACTCCTCTTAACATCCAGCGGGCACATTGTCTTGGTCGACATCAACCTCAATCGAGTAGACCATGCGGTATCATAATGCTCTTTTTAGAATTCACCGACCTGATGCATGTATAAAAGGTTGCTAGAGAAAAATGTCGCCTTCTATGGTCTGGTCATAATATCGTCATATCACAGAATCTATCTAACACAACCAATGCCAGACGCAAGGAATTCTTAGCTCTTCGTCCTCAGATTAGAGCATATTACATCCTAGTCTTTGTAAAATCACACATGAAGATGTCTCTCGCTCATTTGAAGATCCATCTAAACTAAAACAGTTTCTACAATTCATCACCAGAGCACCTATGGACACAAATGCTTAATGTTCTTAAATTGCTAAATTGTTGATACTTCTAGACTTTTCATGTCTGGTCTCTTGCTTCTTGTATTTTATATATAGGTTTCGCGGTCTTAATATCTTATTTATATTCTCTTATCTCTTTTAGTTCCTTCGTTATCCATTGTTGCTCTTGTCTCTGAGTGTGAACTTGTCCGTTTCATGTCTCCCTCTCTTCTTATTTCAGATCTGGCTTTATGTCCTTGATCTGTCCTTATTTCTCACTACTTTTTCTATTCTCTTCTCATCTGCTTTACCATTACACCCTCTTTCTCTGTCTTCTCTTTCTTTCCTATCTGTTGTCCTTATATTCACGTGTACATGTTTGTTTTACACCCTTGTGTGCTTATTAATTTCATCAAGTTACCTTTCTTTTAATGATTGGTGTCTTATTGTTCCCTTTCTTTTCCCTGCATTTCGTCATCATTGTGTTTTACTTCTGCCCCTTAAACATCAACATGCTTAATGTTGTGTCGTGGAACGTTCGTGGTCTGGGTCATCCTGTCAAACGTCAAAAGGTACTTTCTCATTTATCGCAGCTTAATTGTCAGATTGCTTTTTTGCAAGAAACCAACTGTAATGATTTAGAATCCCTCAAATTCAAATGCCAATGGGTGAGTCAGGTTGTCTTCTCCTCAACTGTCAACCGTAAGGGAGGTGTTGCCATCCTCTGTCATAAATCTTTAAATTTACAAATTGTATCTACTGAAAATGATGCGTGTGAACGATGGGTAATACTTAATGCTACAGTTCATAATAAACAAATCACCTTCTTCAATATTTATGGACCAGTTAAGTTTGATATTGACTTTTGGCATACTATTAAATTAAAATTATGCTCAATCACTAACCCTAATATTATTGATGCTGGAGACTTCAACAATTGGATGGACCCTTTTTCCGATAGAAAAACAGATTGTAAATTCAAACCAAATGAATCACACAAAGCATTTCAAGCTGCATTACCTCTCATCCACTCTATGATGCCTGGAAAACTAGTAATCCTGACAAACAGGAACTTTTCAACTGTTGACCACACCATGTTACGCATATATTATATCTTGAGCTTAAAAACCTTACTTCCCACTCTCAAAACTTCTGAGATTGGCTCCATTTTCATTTCTTATCATGCCCCTGTTTCAGTTTCTTTTGATTTATCCCTTGTTACTCTCAAACATGCTAGATGGAGAATCAATAATTTCCTATTATCTGACCAAACTTATATTTCAGATGTTTCCCTTTTTATTAAAGTATTATTTTCAATTCAACAAACCAAGTGATACCTCTGTTCATAATAACTGGGATGCCTTTAAAGCCTCCTTTAGAGCCTTTACCATTTCCTAAACTGCCAGAAAGAAAAATAAATGAAACTCCCAATACCTTTCCACTTTAACACATATCAAAACCCTTGAACATGCCAATTACACTTCTAAATCCCCTGATCACCTTTGGTACCGCATCAAGGCTAAATCTGACTTAAACAAATTAGCTACATCTGATGCATGTAATATTTTACTCAAAGAAAATCCAAATATCACGGGATCAGACCAAAGCAGGTAGTCTGTTGGCCAACTATTTAAAAGTCAAATCAGAAAGGAAAACCATTGGACCTATTCTTAATGACCGCACTAACACTCTACTGCACTCTGACTCAGATATTGTCAATGCATTGCAAACCTACTATCACTCACTATACATGGAAGACACCCATCCTTCCAAAAATAACATTCAAATGTTCTTTGATGGTCCCCCTTGCTCTATACCTGATGTTATGGCCATATTGGAAAGAGATATAACACCTCAGGAGATTTTAGATGCAATTAAATCTCTTAAAAAAGCTAAGGCTCCTGGCCCTGATGGTTTTTCCATTTAACTGATCTATTCCTTTTCTTCTATTTTTGCTCCACACTTACATAAGCTTTTCACCTCTTTTCTATTACACTTCAAACCTAAGGGTTCCTTTCTTGATGATCTCATTGTAAGTATCCCCAAACCCGATGAAGATCACTCGCTATGTCAAAATTATCGTCCGATCTCCTTAATCAACTGTGACTGCAAGATTTTTGCCAAAATCCTCGCTTCTAGATTAGAGGATGTTATACCCCTGCTGGTAAAAGCTGACCAATCTGGCTTTATTAAGGGTAGGCTCACCTCTGACAATGCTAGAATGTTCTCTAATATCCTTACTATGGCAAAACGATATCCTGATCATTTAGCTGTGTTGTCCCTTGATGCTGAAAAAGCCTTTGACCGTATAAATTGGCAGTTTATGTTCAAATCTCTTCACTGGTTTGGTTTCAGCCCCAAATTGATCTCATTCATCAAATTACTGTATTCAGCTACCCGTGCATGCGTTTCTGTCAACGGCTTTTTATCCCCTTATTTTAATCTACAAAGGGGTACTAGGCAAGGATGTCCCCTTTCTCCCCTTTTATTCCTTGAACCTTTTCTTGAACACATTTGTTGTAATCCGTTGATAACTGGCTTCCAACATAACTCTCATGAAATTAAGATATCCGCTTATGCTGACGATATTTTGATATACCTTTCAAAACCCTTAATCTCCTTCCTTTCTACATGAAATTGACTTATACTCTAAAGTATCTGGTTATAAATTGAACTTTTTTAAAACTGAGATTTTACCCTTAAATTACCCATGCTATCAATTCATTTTTTCTGATGCTAATTTTAAATGGTGTCCTTCTAAAATGAAATACTTGGGAGTCTGGTTCTCTTCTACTATCTCTCAAACTCTCTCTCACAATTTCAATACATTTAAATTCAAAACTTATTTTCTTCCTGATCCCCTCTCTATCTATCCTGGTGGGGTAGACTGGATACCATCAAAATGATGAGTGTACCACTCATCTTATTCTTACTCTCTATGCTCCCCTTTAACATTCCCAATTACTATTTTAATCAAATCAACTCCCTTTGCACTTAAATTCTTTGAACAACACACCTGCTCGTATTGCTCTTTCTAAATTAATTAACCCAAAAGGCGAAGGGGTGTACGATGTACTAATTTTAAATTATATCATACTTCTTCCCTAATTAGACAAATCTACGCATTAAACAGACAATATCATGATGAACCAATACCTGGTTGGATTCAATTTGAATGCTCTTTTTTACACTAATTTTCTTTCTATGATACTTGTTTTCTGTCTAATTGCACTTTTATTTCCAAACACTCTATTTTAAAATATTCCCAACACCTGATACACTCACTTTTCACAGATGGCTCCAATTTTCACCAAGGTTTTCTTGCTTCCTCTATTTGGTACGATACATTTATCAAGTTTCGTCATAAGTCTTTCTATTTCAAACATTGGAGGGAGAAGAATATTATATATATCCATCAACTTATTTCACATAATTCTGTTATACCTTTTAATACACTACAATACCCTTATGATTTACCCGCCGACTGTTTAGCCCAATACTCCCAATTATCACAGGAACTTCAATCATTTGTAATAACCAAAAAATGTCCCACCAATGTTACTACATTTATTCCCTTAACTCTGTTATATAATATACCTATTGATTCTAATCCAAACGTTTCTCGTATATATAAACTCTTATCTACCCCTAACTCTGAAAGACCAATATCATCTGACGAATTGGCTTGGGAATAAGATCTTTCGATGTCTCTTTCAATTAAAAAATGGGACAAATTTTGGCATAAAGTTCTTACTACCTCTAAAACTGCTAATATTACTCAATCACTATTTTTCTTATATAACAGAGCAGTTCGGACACCCATATTTATTCACAAAATCAACCTGTCTTCTTCGCCTCTTTGTTGTTCATGTCTTTCCTCCACTGGTACATTACTTCATTTGTTATATTACTGCCCTAATGTTCTCAAATTCTGGAAATCCATATGGACAAATGTTCTAAGATATTTCTTTTTTGTATTCTACTATTAATTCATAATGTTTTTTTGGGATCCATGTCTGCTGATTTCTATGAATCCTCGTTGAAGTTAAAATTATTCGACCTCTTTATTGCTCTTGCATTTACAGTTATTCTTATTGAAAAGATAATTCTAATATGTATGTTAACAAGGTGGAATTTTATTTGTAATGAACATAGAATCTCTACTGACTCATCTTCATCACTGTTTCTTCAAAAAATCAAATCGGATTTATTATGGTTACCTTTTACTACTTTCTTATCTGCACACTCATCTCTATACTAATAACGACATGACTATCCCATTTCCCTTTCTCTCCTCTCTTCTATTTCCCTCTCCCCTCCTCTCTTCTTCCACTCTTTCATCTGTTTCTCCCTTTCCCAAATCCATAAAAAAAATATATATATATTATTAACTAAGCGGTTCCCTAATATTTTTTCTTTTAATCCTTTTCATAAGGTTGTATCTTATCCGTTATATTCCTTAACATGTTATTTCTATTTTCCTTATGTATTTTGTACTCTTGGTACTTTGTCTTCGACTCAATAAAAATAATTTAAACTAAACCAAAAACATTCAGGGTGACACATGTCCATTGCTCACAAAGTGTTCCTGAAGTTGTACGTTTTGTACAAGGTGTATGATGATGTGCTTTGTCTATTGTTTTTGGATAATGAGCCCACCTTATTCCTATCCCCTACTAATGGACTTTTCTGAGAAGACACATTGCTGCCTAAACTACACAGATTAATCATGTTGTTTGATGTAATGAAAGACAGTTGTAACAAACAGGCAACTGGTCTTTATTGTGTGAGGTGTGATGCTCCTTCACCGATGTGGATGATGTCATGTTAGCCCTATTACAGGTGACATAGCATACTAGGCACTTAGTGGATGCACTAACTATCACATTTGCAAGTTGGGATTCTACACAAAACAGAGTGAGCATGTGATCCAACATGGCTAGTGACTGCAGAATTGATGATTACATATTGGTATCAAGACATGTCCAAAATGTGTTCAGTATCAGAAATACTGTTTCATACATACTAAACAGTGACATATTAGCATGATGTCTTACTGCTCCACAAATGTGTGTGTAAGGTAGTCTGCTTTTGGCCAAATTATTAAGATAGACATACAATTTTGATGAAACACAAACAGGAAAGTGTGCACAATGGTGTTAGAGTTCCAGATAGTCCAAACCATTGTCCTTTGTCATGACCAGATGAGCTATCAATAATAGAGTAAGATGGGAAACTTAAAGGTATTTTAGAAGATGGAATGTTTCATCACATATATGTATGAGTATCTTATCAGGAAAACTCAGATTCAGGCCAAACTCATGAAAAATGGTGAAATGCAGAAAGGTGTACTATGTTGCATATTGTGATTGACATTAAAATCTTAGAATGAAATATCATATATGATTCATTGTATGTAATGATTAGTGTGATGTTTTACAACATTGTGACTACAGTGAAAGTCAGCATATTTAGTGAAACAATTTCAGAAAGATACAACAAGGTTCAAATGTCTACAGATGTTCAGGAATCATTTATGAAGATGCTTTTGTTCTGTGCTGAAGTGTATTAGAAATGTTACAAGGGCTATGTATTTCATTATGTTGCAGTAGTCTTTTGCCAGTCCCCCCAAATATTACTCCCACACTGTCTTCAACAGCATAGCTATGTAGATAGTATGTGGAACATTGCTAAGCTACTTCAGTAACTGATTCATGTATGAATGTTGACACTTGACATGTGCTTTACTGACTTGAAATGAGTGTTATCATCCTGAAATGTCGAAACAATGGTAGCCTACTTTCAGGTTATGCCAAAATCCATACAAAATTGCAGTATATGTTGAGAGATATTGAGTCAATTTGACTTATTGATAATGCTAAGTATGCAGATTCTAGGGCCTAATAAGGTGTTGTTGGTACATATCCTTTTTGGTGACAGTTCACTAATCTATACAACAATGGCGAACCATTCTGAGGCATGCAGCAGTTCCTGAAGAGACATGATAATGGATAAGAGACAAGATCAAAGATCATACATGATATAGGAGCTATTGTGTAGAAATGCCTCACTGTGACCAAGTATCTTTTTAAAATGTTGCCTACATGCATGTGATTATGCTAATGCAGAACCAAAGTTTGAGAGGCCTGAAGCAGGTGAAATCTAAAAACTGATTTGTGGTGAAAGTTAATAATCTGTTCTGTTTACACAGATACAATAACCCAATTGTATATGCCCTTTCAGTATCAACTGGAGCAGGGAAAGGAGATTATGCCAATGTTTGTGGGGAAGCATCTGGCCACAGTGGCTCTGGTACCTACATCGAGGAACACAGTGGCCCGGAGGGTGATGGTAGTGCAATGGAGGCCACCAGTGCCACTACATCTTCTCTGGAGGCCTCCTCCAGCAAGCTTTCCCTAGTGGTGGTGGACCCTATGGTTCAAGTTACAGCTGTATCCTTGTCTGCCACCTAGAGTAACATCTCCATCCTCCCCCCCAGTTGGCCCATCCATGTCCACTAAAAGGACTGGGATCTCTTTTGCCCCTGTCTCACTGGCTGCACTGAATGAGGGCTCTATTGACCTTCTCCGGAGCATTGTTGTAAGCCAGACTGCCCAGCAGAATACTATCCAGGGGCTTAGCTGCCATATGCAACAAATGGTAGCTTACCAGGAAGGCATTCACAGTGATGTGTCTGTCCTACAGTGTTCATTTCAAGCTCTGGCCTTCTCATTTACCACAACTTTCTAGCCATCCCAACCTTCTGCTCCACCTCCCTCCCCTACCCATCAAAATTTGCTGTCCCCTGTTCCCAGCCCTGTCAAAGCACACACACCTTTTCATGCACCTGCTCAAACAGACACAATCAGCACACACACACAAACAATCACCCAAAAAAAACCTCCCACATTATGTTATGTTATTTTATTTTATAACGCGCACAGATACTACGGAGTGTCCCGGCGCGGAGCCATATGAGGGGAGGAAAATAAAACATTAAACAAAGAGATGTGTTTTCAGGAGCTTTCTAAAAGTCAAAGGATGATGTTTCGAAGGGCAAAAGGAAGGGCGTTCCATGCCATGGCAGCTTTGCAAGCGAGAGAACTGCCACCTAACCTCTGGTATTTGAAGCGGGGAACCAAGGCCAGAAATTAATTGAGACGAGGAGTGCAATTGTCTCAGAGGGGCATAGAAAGAAAAGTGTTTCTGCAGGTAAGTAGGGCCTTGGCCATAGAGAGCACAATGGGCGTTAACTAATGATTTCAACTTAACCCTTACCGCTACGGGCAACCAGTGTAGTGAGCGCAAATGGTGGCGCATACTACTTCTGGAGGGTAAGTCAAGAAGAAGCCTGGCTGCCGCATTCTGGACCCCCTGAAGCTTTTTCAGCAGGTAGCCAGGAATGCCAACATAGAGAGCATTGACGTAGTCCAGCCGAGATAGGATAAGGGCACGGATGACTGTTTCCTTCACAGCCCTAGGCAGAAGAGGGAGAAACCTCCTCAGGGTTTTAAGCAGGCGGAAACAAGTGCCAGCCAGCTTCTTGACCTGGGTATAGAAGGAAAGGTTCTCCTCGAACCACACCACCAAATTCTTAGCAGGCCTCCCCATGGAGGGAGGCAGGGGGGATTCTGGTGGCCAGAGAGTGTCCCAGAACTTAGGTGGAAACTTCCCAAAGAGGAGCATCTCGGACTTCTCTCCATTGCATTTAAGCTGTGCGGAGGCAAGCCATTTAAAAATGGAGGACAAACAGTGCTTCGCAGAAGAGACTAAGTCCGTATTTTTCTCCCATGTAAAGAGAAGCTGGGTATCATCAGTGTAGGCGATAATCTTCGCCCCCAGTTCTTCTGCTATATAAACCAATGGTGTAGCGTAAACGTTAAAGAGAAGGGGGCTAAGAGAGGACCCCTGGGGGACCCCTGTGGTCACCGTCTGGGGAGCAGAAGAGGATGGTGGAAGCCAGACCTGCTGGGCCCGTCCATCCAGGAAGGACTTGATCCAGCCCCAGGCCGTGCCAGAGAACCCTATTTCGGTAAGTCACATGAGGAGCCATGAGTGCGGGACCGTGTCGAACGCCGCCGACAGGTCGAGCAAAATCAATGCCGCCCTGCTGCCGGCGTCCAAACACTCCCTGATGGCTTCTGAGACCTCTACCAGGGCTGATTCTGTGCTGTAGGAAGCCCGGAACCCTGACTGAGCCGGGTGCAGGAGACCTTCGCTTTCGACAAACTTAGTAAATTGTTTAGTCACCACCTTCTCACATACCTTTGCTAAGCTGGGCAGGAGGGAGATGGGGCGGTAATTCCTTGGGCTAAGGGGGTCTAAGGAGGGCTCTTTTAAGAGGGGAAGAAACTTGGCCTGCTTCCAGACCTCTGCAACACAAGCTTTTTGCAGGGACAGATTAATGATCCCATTCACTTCGGCATTGATAGTTTCAGGAGCCGCTGCAAACAGCCTGGCTGAGCAATGGTCCACGGGAGAGCCTGACTTCAGGTCCTTTAAGATTTTCAGAGATTCCGACAAGTCCACTGGACTAAAGACCTGGAGGAAGTGAGTAGGGTGAGTCGATGATATCGCCGACGCGACCCCTACGACACTATCGCCAGAGGCAAAAGATGCCTGTATAGTACTGATCTTATCTCTGAAGAAACAGGAAAGATTGTCGCACCAGGAGTCCGTCGATGGAGACATATTTAATTGGGCAGTTGGCGACGTAAAGCTCTGGACAATTGAGAAGATCTCCTTGGCATTATTATTGGCAGAGTCAATGCGTGATGAATAGAAACACCTTTTGGCCAGGATTATGGCTTCATAGTAGGTTTTTTGTTTATGCCTAAGTTGCAGCTTAGCTGCTGGACAAAAATCACTGCGGCGCCATCTTCGCTCAAGAACTTTGCATAAATGTTTGAGCACTTTAAGTTCCGGGATGAACCAGGGTTTCGATGGAGACTCCCTAGAAAACTTGGAGGAAATGACGGAGTTAACGTGTCCACCACATTAGTCGCCTAGTCTGGAAATCCAGTAAGGCCTCCCTCAAGATCACCCTTGAGTACAGGCCTAGAAGCATCCAAGGCCTGATTGAAGGCAACGGGATCAATTTTGCTGATTCCTGGTTTGCGGTGGCTTGGAGCAGGGGGGTCAGCATTGAAGACTGCCCATGAAAAATAGGTTAAAAAGTGGTCCGACCAGGGGACCGGGTACGGATCTTCTACTGTGATGGGAAAATTGGTGCATATAGGATCTAGGGTGTGTCCCGCTTGGTGGGTGAGACTGCTTATCCACTGAGAGAGTTGAGCGAGATGAAGAATATCCACAAAGTCGGATGAATCCCTGGCCTCTGCCTGGTCAAGGTGAATATTAAGGTCTCCTAGAACAATATAGTTGGAGAATCAGAGAGCCAGAGGGACAACAGCGTCACCAAATGACTGAAGAAAGGACCCAGCGGGGCCTGGAGGTCTATAGATCAGAGAGCCCCCCAGGGTAAAATGGGCCGAAAAGAGAATGCTAAAGTCAAATGCTTCACAGTCCCCCCTGGATTGACATCCCCTCTCCGAAAGTCCCATATGTTTGTGTAGATAATAGCTACTCCGCCCCCTCTTCCATCTGGGCGATCTGCTCTAGAGATCTTGTAGGCCCCGGGCGTGGCCAAGGTGACAATGGGATTGGACGTGGAATCTAGCCATGTCTCGGTAATGAACAGAAGGTCCAAAGGTCTGTCAACAAGGAGGTCAAAGATATCCAAGTGGTGCTTCCTGAGGGAGCGGGCATTAATCAAGGCGGCCAAAATGGGGGAGGCTCTCTTAGGCCTCTTAAGTGAGGTGCTAATAGGACCTGAGTTGGCCGACCCACCAACCCACATAAAGCCACTTGTCCCACAAGTGAGATCTTTACAGATAGATAAATCCCAAATACCTTGATGGGAACAAGAGAGTGGACGGAGGTTCAACAGAAAGTCACTACTATAGCTCAATCTGTCCAGTGTACCAGGGGCCCGGCGGGCAGAATGGCTGGCGCTGGCTGCTTCCGGGACGCTGATGGGTGCAGACAGGCTTGCCTTAGGCGCGCCAGTGGTGCAACCGCGCAGCATGCATTTTTATGGACCCGGCAGCCACGTAAGCTAGAGGGCGCACTGCCCAAGATGGTGGCACTCCGTGGTGTGCCGAGGAACCAGGAAGTCAGTCAATTCCCACCCAACCGCCTCAAATTCAACCACAGGTGTGCAGGCAAGAATAACAAATGCTTGTTTTTATATGTAAAAAGTAAAACCAACATTTATTTTAAAATCGGTTAAAAGCAAGACTCGTTTAAAAAAAAAAAGTAAATTCAGGTGGCAGAGATGTGCAAAATAGCGAGAATGTAAAAGTACAGGAGCGTAATGCAGCAAACCCCTCAAGGCGCCTGCGACTGCGCAGTGCGCATTTTTATGGACCCGGCAGCCACGTAAGCTAGAGCGCACACTGCCCAAGATGGTGGCTCTCCGTGGCGTTCCGAGGAACCAGGAAGTCAATCAATTCCCACCCAAACGCCTCAAATTCAACCACAGTTGTTCAGGCAAGAATAACAAATGCTCGTTTTTATATTTAAAAAGTGAAACCAATACTCGTTTTAAAATCGGTTAAAAGACCCCTTACCACACACACATGCACCTCACCTCCAGACAGCACACTGACAGACAGTACATCCACCACCACACACACATACACCACACCCACAGACAGCACACAAACAGAGCGCACACCCACCACAACACATACATGCACCATGCCCACAGATGGCACACCAACAGACAGCAGACCCACCACCACACACACTTGCACAATATCCACAGACAGCAAACTTAAAAGACAACATACCCACCACCAAACACATACACCCACAGACAGCACACCAACTACCCCACATACATGCACCATGCCAACAGATGGCACACCAACAGATAGCACACCCACCACCACACACACATGCACCACACCCTCCATATGCACCATTACCACACCCAGCACTTCCACAGCACATGCATACACAGACACAGGTAGCTTAGAATACATACCCCAAAAACTCAGACACTCACAAGCACACAATCACATGACACCTATAACACAAGACACACCCAAATAAGCACAACATACACCAGACCAAGGGCACCTGCACCCTCAACACACACATGCATATCAGACACTGCCACTCCTTCTACCTCCCAAACCCCACTCCCTCCCCAAAGCCTATCAAAATTCCCATTAAGGATCTGAGATTTTCCCTTGCCCTACCCCCCCCCCCAACCTCAAACCACCCCTTCCAAACCCACGGAAACCCCTACCAAACACAGGGACACCCCTGCCAAACCTTAACCATCCCTCCCAAGTAAGACCTTGAAGGTGCCTGATCTGCCCACTAGATGTCTCTTCCTGAGGAGGTCCCCTTTGGCAGTTATATTGGAGGCAAGCTGAGTGCCACGGCACCACAGTCCCCAGGACTTATGACACCAAGAATGGACTGACATTTAATTTGCCTTGATTCTTAAGAGACTCTAGTGTGAAAAAATACTTATTTTTTGTTTCACCAAGTTTGTCCTGGCATTATTTTTCCTTAGCAGTTGTTTAGTCTAGCAATGTTTCTGAGTAAAATGTGAAGTACCAGTTTGTCTTTCCCATGATGGCAGGCGATACAACTGATCTGTTTAATGTCTAATTTATTAAGTGCATACACTGCTGATGGTCACTTGAATTTAGATGCAGGCTTTCATGATAGTAATGGACATGTGCACCAATTATTTGATGTAGAAAATGATTTGGTGATATGTTTCTACAGACGTGTTTCTTTAACCTTGATTACTGATCAGTATGAGCACATATTCATGACACATTTAAATTTCAATTGTGACTAATTATATAAGATACAGTACAGGACCAGCAGTAGACAAGGGGAAATGTTACATGTATGTAAATGTTGATTACTACTAATTTGTGACAGACATTCGTGCGACTGTTATATTCTGAGGTAAAGGTAATACCTTGTCTAGTGCAATTTTTACATCATGAAACATTGCACTTATCCCTATGATGTGTGTTGCAAATGTTTTTAATGTTGGAATTTTCTTCCTTTCTATACACACACCTGTATGGTGACACTTAGATTTTCATTTTGATATCCTATTTTTGTGCAAGTGTCAAATTTTGGGACAGCAGCCTGACTAAATTTATACATACAATGTGCATATATGGGTGTGTTTCTTTGAATTTCTAAGACTTCAACATTACGGACATCTGTATTACGCATTGGTATGCTAGTGCTTGTAGAAGTGAGTTCTAAATACCCAAGTCCTGTGCAAATGATGACAGAAAAGCCAATGGGTAACAGGTAAGAGTGTGGCTTACCATGATGGTGTTAGTTTCGTTCGTCATCAACCAGCACCAGCAGTGGCAGGACTTGGCAGATTGGATCAATGGGGAAACAGGAAGTGTGAAAGTGAGAAAAGGTGAGTTTCAGCCTTATAGCCCTTCTTATCCGCCAACTCAGGTGTGAACGTTCGGCCGCCACAGACACATCGGCAGGAAGGCACATCGTGATTGGCCCAGTGGGGAAACAGCTGCTTTTGCCTATCCTGCTGTCTACGCGGTTGAGATTTCCTGGCGGTGATGGTGGGATCACGGCAGTCTTTTGTTTATGCTATAGGCAACATCTAAATAGGGTGGGTGGACTGCCAATTCGGCGTGCTGGAAAGACACCAATAAAAGCGACTGCGTGACTGATTATGCCAAGATCAAATTCAGCCCTAAGTTTTTTCTGACAAGCAGAGGACACATAGATTGAGTATTATGTTGTTCCAGACTCACAGTATTGGAGGGTGTGGGCAGGTACTATGAAGACCTCTAGCTGAACCCAGCCTCAGTATTCATCACTTGCTGGTGCAGGTAGTGCTGATAGTCCTGTCCATGCTGCTGACTGTGTTGAAGGAATTGATGGTGTCACACATGCGACGGTGCTCCCAATGAAGTTGATGAGGTTGGTATAGAGGTTGATGAAGTAGAGGGATACACAATGCACATTCCTCACCAGTCAGCAGCAACAGATCCTTGAGACCCTGATTGTCACACACAAGCACCTGCTGGCCGGCCTTCGGCTCTGTGAGCTAGTGTTGGTAAGCTGCTACCTCCTTCTAGATGGCAATATCCTGGCACTGCCCCAAATTTTTCCTTTCACAGGGCAGTCAATGCCTCACCTGCTGGTCACTGACCAGGAAACAGCTGCACTCTTGAAGCTCATGGTTGTTGTGCTGCAGCTTCTGGTTCACCTACTTGAGTTTACAGATTTCAGTAGGTTGCAGCTGGCAGTTTGCCCCCTTCTACAGGCTGCCCATAGCAGCATCCTGCTCATCTTCTTGGCCTGGGGTTTCCACAGCTGTCAGAGCAATTCCTCCTTGTTCAACTTCAGTGTCTCTACCACCTTGTTCATGCTTTCCTTCGGCAACTCAAGGGAGCCCTTGGGAATGGCATTCCTAAAAAGAAGCAGAGCGCAGACAGAACCACAATGTGAATATGTGGTTATTTGTAGCATGCAAACTTCGCTGAACACAATAGAGAACTGAAGCAGAGTGCCAAATGGAAGTTATTGTACAATTACATTGAGGCACAGAGAAGAGGAAGGTTTAGCAATGGTCAAGAAATAATCTGTGAAAAGGGGTGCATTGAGTACCAAGAATGTAGAAGTGTGGACACGTAGCAAATGAAGTGATATTGTTCAGTGAAATGCTGTGTCTTCAGTTTTTATCTGAACTGCAGAAGACTGGGGACATTCTAATGTTGATGGGAATAGTGTTTTCGATCTTGTGGGCATAGACTGAGTTACTTGCCTTTTGGTCTTCTTTCCTGCATTTTCCTGTTTCCAGCTTGGTGACATTTTGTCTTTTGCTGTTGCATTGTCCTACTGAGATGGCTCCTTCCTTAGTTTGATACTCTGGAATTGTTTTCTAAGGGTCTTGTACTTGATGCAATTCATCTTAATAAATATGCAGTTAACAAGTGGGATGTAGTGCAATTCCTTCAGTACTGGGGTGCAGTGGTGAAGGTACTCCAAGCTCTCAATGAGATATGTTGTTGCATGTAGAATGCCTTTCATAGGTCCCAATGTGGAGTCAAGGAGGCTTTTGAGCAGAGTGCTGTCTCCATCCAGGTTGGAAAGTGTCAACACTTGCACTGTTGATCTGAAGTTGGTCTCAGGTATTAAGAGTTTTACATGTTTTAGGAGGGAGAGTGGGAGATGTGCTCTATTAGCATTTTAGCAATATGTTCTTTGAAGGAGAGCTCTATATCAAAAATTGATCCAAATGATTTATTGATTAGATATTTACTTGAAGGTGAATCATACAGGTTCATTTCTAAGCATGACTCAAGGATTGTTTGGCGCTAGTGGTAATCAAGAGAAATTCTCTTTCTGTGGGCCTAAGCTTAAGCTGGTGCCTAATATTCAGTTCTGATTTTCTCAAGAAGAGTTTAAGTCATAGTGTGTCATCTGGATATTTTGAGGTAGACTTGCTTGTTGTTATAGTACTGATAGATCTTCATGTTATTGGCAGTGAGTCAGATACCTAGGTGTTCCATGTACAGCCTGAAGATGACTGAGAGAAGTAAGTTTAATAATAGATTGACTCGCCCATATATATGGTGGCATGCATGTTTTAACAACACGAGGTGCCACTTAGATTCTATGAATAAGTGCCAGAGCAAAAAGCAAGTGCCAGAGGCAAGAACAGGCGTGTAAGAAGCATTCACCACCACACATGGAGCAAATAAACTAGCACTTTTTCAGCTTCTATGCATTCTAGTGAAATGGCTGCAATAAAAAGATTCACTTAACAAAAACCGTCAAATGCTGTCATTTTAAAGGGTAAATCAGTGTTTTAATGAATGCTATACCTTCTGAAAGAGCGATTATGGTAGTCCCCTTCAAGAAAATTCAAGGGCTTATTTTAGATTTTGGCTAATGGATACCCTGTCAAAACATGCGGATATCCCATCCAACCAATCACAAGGGTTTTAATACACTTGTGATATGGCAGGAGGGGCATCCACCATGTTTGTAACAGAGTATCCCATCTGCCAACCTCTAGATAAGGTCCCAAATCTTGTAATTCACTTCCGTTAGTTCCACTTTTGTTTGACTATTGACTCGAATCATTATTTTAAAAAACCGTAGGCGCTTTTATAGTACAAACCTTGTTTGCAAAAAGTTTGCATGTTTTCTTTTTTTTTCTTTTACATTTTCAGGGATTCCCCACAAATGTATACAATTCTTCCCTTCCTAATCATCCTCTCATAGCCAAGACCAGCCGCGGCCCGTGGAGGGAGTTCCGTGGGGCGGAAAGGCGGGGCGGGGGATGGGCAGGGTGGGGGGTTCTAAAAACTAGAATATGGATAATTGCAGGTAAGTAAACAATAAAATAAATAAAACGAATTTTGTTGCGCGCCCTGCATCGCAAAATGTCTAGCGGGCCCTTGTAAGGTCTAGGATGGAAATGTGCTCCCTCAGGAGAGTAGTCTGGTGGACTGCTCATGAAGGCTGAACCTGGTTCCCTTGTTCGGAATTCACCAGCTCTGGCCATAGTGCCACATCCTCTCCCCCACTGAACACATTACTGCTCCACTGAGAGAAACCTCCACTGCCTTCAGCTCAGCTACAACCCAATTCTGCCCCGCAATAAACACCTGGATGCGCCTCAATTTAAATTATGCACTAGACAAGAGTAATATGCTACCTGAAAAAAAAAATAATATCCTGGAAAAAGCAAACACTCATAGGGAATGCAGGATTAAGTAAAGTATGTGAAATGTAAGCAGGAACAACAACATGGTAACTGTAACACTTTTACACTCATTATTCAGATATCAGTGAGTGCTTTTGCCTGAAAAGTTGAGGACATGACTACATCGCCCAGAAGGGACCCATTTCAATGTCCATTGCTTTTATCCTTACAAAACAGAAGCAGTATGGTTTAAATAGACCACATCCATGAACAGAGAAGCGCGGTACACATTTTGTTTGCCAATCCACTCATCAACCAGGAATTGCAGTACCTCCAGGAATGGTGCACCTTCCCACCAAGGGAGAAAATGTTGTTCAAAGAAAGACGAGATACAAAGGTAGTGCTTTGCTAGCAAACTCTGTAAAGTGGTGCTAATGTGTTTGGGTGTGAATGAAACCAATCTGGCCTCTTTGCGACCACTCTGTCTTGCTTTATTTAGTTATTTATTTAATTTTCATATTTTGAACCTTTTATTTTTCTCCGTCCGAAGGCTGGACCTTGGAATAGAAAAATGTCGGCTAAAGGCAACATTTGCAGCAAAAGTGTTTTTCTGATATTTGGATCCATTTCACAGGGGAACAAATAAACGAAAGCTGAGGAAAGAGAGGGTAAGAACCGTTTCTTGGAGCTTACAGTTTTCAGCAAGTGAATAGGAGCGAAACAGAAAGAGAGGGAAGAAGGGGAAGAAGGGGGGGCAGCTGCCAGTGGCAGAGCAGAAGTGGACACTGTCCTTGTCTTCTCTGGGCAAAAAGGAAAAAGACCCGCAAATCTTCCACAGAGCCACCGCCGCCAGAGCACCCAAACTGCGACGCACCATCAATTCCACCTTCAAATCCGGCACATTTCCTGATGACTGGAAACATGCAGAAGTCAAGTCACTCCTCAAGAAACCCTCTGCAGACCCAACAAACCTAAAAAACTGCCGACCCATCTCTCTCTTCCCCTTTGCGGCCAAAGTCACTGAGAAGATCGTCAACGTCACGCTGACGAACTGCCTCGAAGAGAACTCTATCCTTAACCCTTCCCAATCTGGATTCCCCAGCAACCACAGCACCGAGACCGCCCTCCACGCCGCCACAGACAGCATCAGCATGCTCCTCGACCAAGGCCACACCGCGGCCCTCATCCTCCTTGACCTCTCTGCAGCCTTCAATACCGTCTCCCACCGCAATCTCACCCCCAGACTCCACAACGCCGGCATACAGGAACTGCCCTCGACTGGCTCTGCTCCTTCCTCACCGGCAGAACCCAAAGAATCAGATTCCTGCCCTTCTTCTCCATACCCACAGAGATCAACAGCGGAGTACTCGAAGGAATCCAACACCACCAGACTCATCTTCCAGGAAAGAATGAAAGACATTGCATCCTGGTTGAGAAGCAGCTGTTTGAAGCTCAACTCTGAGAAGAAAGAAGTCCTCGGGCCCACCCCCTCAGCATGGGATAACACCTGGTAACCCACCACCCTTGGCAACGCCCCCACCCCCACAGACCACGCCAGGAACCTCGGCATCATACTCGACTCCTCGCTCACCATGACCCGACAGATAAGCACCATCACATCCACCTGCTTCAACACCCTCCGCATCCTTCACAAGACATTCAAATGGATCTCCCCCGAATCCAGAAAGACCTTCAACCACGCACTCATAACAAGAAAACTGGACCACGGAAGGGCACTCTATGCCGAAATAAACAAATCTCTGCTATGCAAACTCCAGACCATCCAACACTGTTGGCCATACTCGTCCTCGAAATCCCATGACATGAACACATCACCCAACACCTGCGAGACTTCCATTGGCTCCCTGTCGAGAAGAGAGTAACCTTCAAGCTACTCACCCATGCCTACAAATCCCTCCACAACACCGGACCCAAATACCTAAACGAAAGAGTATCCTTCCATGTACCTTGCACTCGCTGAAACCCCGCGCACCCGCAGAGCCAGAGCAGGGGGAAGAGTCTTCCCCTACATCACAGAAAAGACCTGGAATGTGCTCCCGATCAACATCAGATGCCCCCCCACTCTGCACAGCTTCAGGACCTGGCTCTTCGGCTGACTCGGAGCTGCACCCCCCTCCCCAGCGCCTTGAGACCCTCACGGGTGAGTAGTGCGCTTCACAATTCCCTGACTTATTGAGAATCCTTTTCCTTCTCTGCATACCCCACCCTTCCCCGAACAGCCAGAAAGCCTAGCCTTATCTATAGGCGTTTGGCTATTTCTGCCATCCTGGGATGCATTTTTAAAATAAAAAAAAAGTAGGGGAACAGATTCTATTAAATTAAAGAAGTAGGGGCATGCCGTGCCCTGCTGATCCTGCCCACTTCGACCACTGCTTCTATCAGAGTGGTGCAAATCAGCAGGGAAACTGTACTGGATTTGGCCCCATCCTTCCTTGCCTCAGTCCTGCTGATGGATGAGAGCCCTGCATAGATGCCTACAGACACTACAAGTCAGCTTTCACCACAACCCCTCTTGCGCTCCTTAAAATACAGAAGGAGCGTTACTGGGAAGTATTCTGGCCATTACCCCTTATTCCATACCTTATCTTTGTGGCATAGCCGAGCTAATATGACTGATAATCTTACATAGATCAAGGATCTGCAGGCACAGTCAGTCACCTTCATCAAGTGAAATGAACAATCTGCTACGCTCTCATAATTAATTTTGGTCATATACATACGTATTTCTTGGCTTATCTATTAACGTCACTTATATTATTATATATTGTGAAGGGTAAAATGTAAAAATTATAATATGGTGATTGATGACTATGTCCACAAATGCCTCCCTTCTTCATTCATGCACTATTACCTTATTTTAATGTTGCTTGCTGATCACGTAGGGTCAGATGTATCAACGCTTTTTGCAATCGCAAATGGTTTGCGAACGCAAAAATGCATTTGGCAATGTATGAAACATTTTGAATTCGCAATATAGGTAATCGCAATTATTTGCGATTACCAAAATTGCGAATGCAGATAGGGAATCGCAATTCGCAATTCCCTTAATGCAATTCTTGTAGCTATCGCAAATTGCGAATTAGCATTAAGGAATTGCAAATTACCACCAACTTCTAGTTGGTGGTAATTTACAAATTCCTAGAAAAATGCATTTTATTGCATTTTTCTAATTGCCATGTGGCACACATACATGCCCTTAAGGCATGTATGTGTGCCACATATGTTTACATGCATATTTCAGGGGTGTAACAGGGTGTCCTTTTGGCACCCTGGAAATTGCATGCACAGTTTGCGAGTACCTATTGGGTACTCCCAAATTGCGCATGCAATTCCCATTCATTCCTATGGGCCTTTAATGCTGGGAAGCCATTCCTTATTTGCGACTTAAAATTTGCGAGTCGCAAGTAAGGAATGCGTAGGAATCGCAAAATGTTTGCAAAAACCTACATACATTGCATCTTGCGATAACGAATCGGTAAAATTCGCTATTATAGACTCGCAAATCCAATGTTGATACAACTGGCCCGAAATGTTATATTAGTTGTATGAACTATTATCTACATGCATTTATCCTGCACCATATAAAGACCCCTAAAATAAAGCTTTGAAAAAAAAGTCTTGTCCTTTATTGCAGCACTAATAGTATCCTTTATTAGTATCTGGTACCCATAACTATTTCAGTACTGACCATAATATACCAATATAAGCACATTTTGTATCTCTCACTTGTGGACCTTGAAAAAACATGGCAAAGTAACCAATGTGTCTGTCCTATAAGTCCCCATCATCAGGACGCTTCGCAGCTCTGCCTAGGATGCTGCCACCAATCTCACTGGCCTGCACTCAGATTCCTTTGGTTGGTATCTGTTCCATTGAGTAAAACAAACGTTGGTAGAACATATGTACCATGAGACAAGATTGACACCCTAGGACCCAACTCTGATGTCCCACAGGTCACAACCAGGCTATCAGATTGTCTAAGCCATGATGCTGTGTCCAAATAATGCATGACCACTCTCATAACATCTAGCGGCCAAAGACGCTCTTCTTCCACTTGTGCACTTGGAAAAAAAAAAACAAGTGCCATTGCTGTTAACTGTCCATGGATGGAAACCTTTTGAATACGTATTGCCAGACTTCATGTATCTGGCGGGCTCAGTAGGCTGTTTCCCCGGCAGCTGGTACCCCATGGCCAGCAGTCATTTGGCCCCAACAATTAGGCATGTCCTAGTCTGCACACAGGATGGAAGTCACCCATATAGAAAGGCTGTTCAAATTGGTCGCACCCAATTTGTAGAAGAATTGAAGTCCAGATTTACAAAGACATTGTTTCGGGTTTGGGGTACTTTTTTTATGTGAACCAGACTCACAATGTTTGACATGTCAGAGGCCCTTTGTCCCTAAATCAGGTACATCACCTTCCAGGAGACTTGGAATTTTATGTATAGTCAAGTTTTCTGTCATTGGTCCCATTTTTATTTTGGACGTCTGTAAATAGTTTTATTTGAGGTCAAAGGTAAATATGTATACCTCTACTGCGGGATCTACGTATATCTTCAAACAGTGGTATTTGGCAACAGGCCGATTAGCCAGCCTGAATTGATGCAGCAGATGAAATGTTGGGGCAAAGTGATTAATTCCAAGCACATCTTCTTTCAGGTACAGATCAGTCCCTTGGTAATGAACTTTCCAAACTAACATTTGTAGCATTCACAGCGTCCCATGTTAGATGGTAGATCACTTTTGATGAACGCTATCTCCAGGAGAGCTGAGGAACCAGTGCAGCGGAACAACTTTTACCAAACATAAAGCACCTGCCTAGGGATTCATGACTCAGGTTTTCAATGCACAACGATTTATCACATCAGTGATCAGTCGCAGCCCGTGCAGGTAAGCGGGGTGGGGCAGGGTGGAAGTGACAAATGATGGAATAGAGAAAATTAATTAAATAAATAAAACCACTTACCTTGCGTTCGCCGCATCGCCGAGTTGGTGATGTGGCAAGCGCAAGGAAAAGCGATTTAATTTATTTAATTTCCCTATTCTGTCATTTGTCGCTTCCACCCCACCACTCGCTTGCCACTGCCTCACCGCGCTTACCTGCACAGGCCGCCCGGTCAGTGATGAATGTCAAAATGGGGAGGAGGGATGCAAGGGCTGCTGTGTCAGGAGCCTTTGACTCTACAGTTGTACTGAAAGCATCTGTGAGTGTAAAGCTCCAGATTTCTGGAGAAATTGCAAAAATTGAAGCCTCTCATGAATAGCCTCTGACTTTATAATTTCACCAGAATTCAAAATTTTTTACATTACTCCCAACTCAAAATTAGGTCCATAAGCCCAGAGAGAATACGATTTTCAAATTGAGGCAGAAACCATGAACAAAAAACACAACCCACATACAAGCCAATTAAGAAAATAAGGGTAAGGAAATCGAAGGGCCTGGTAAAAGATTGAAACAGATGTCCATGTCAAAAATACATGCCACTGACGGAGAAAAATCTGACTTGCAAACACTCTAGAAGTGTATTTTGTGCTACCAGTTCTTAATGGTAGATCGATCCTAGCCACAAAATACTTCTTTGTTAATATTACCATGAGCAAGCACGGAACGATACTGAAGAAATGAAATGCAGGATCACCTCTTGCTTAGAGAGAAAATTGCAAAGGCTCCCTCAACTCAGGGGAGCCGTCAATATGGTGGCAAGAAGTGGCCCGACCCCAGGGGCACAGCACAAGCCACCGTGGCCCTGGGCTATGGTTGTGAGCAGATTGGCTGTTGGGGCTGGAAGGTGACCCCAGAAGTGAGAGAATGCTCTTGGGGTTCTGGATGTTCAGCGATGGTCCCGCCCACTCAGGCCAGCACACGTCGGGGAACGGGTCACTTTCCTGCTCTCCTCCTCACAGGAAGGATGTTTGGATCCTAGCAACCAGCAGCGGTCCGTGGAGGGAGTTCCGTGGGGCAGAGAGGTGGGGCGCGGGAGGGGCAGGGTGGGGGGGTACTAAACACCGGAATATGGATAATTGGAGGTAAGTAAACAATTAAATAAATAAAACAAATTTCGTAGCACGCGCTGCACCGCATTTTGTGATGCAGGGCGCGCTACGAAATTCGTTTTCTTTATTTCATTGTTTACTTACCTCCAATTATCCATGTTCTGGTGTTTAGTACCCCCACCCTGCCCCTCCCCCGCCCCGCCTTTCCGCCTCACGGAACTCCCTCCACGGACCGCTGCTGCTAGCAACCCCAAGGAAATCTGTGTTTTTCTGTTTTCTCTCTCTGACTATCCCTAATTTCCAGACACGCTCCGTGGCAGGTTCTGCACCACAGCCCCTGAGCTTGTGCCTCTGGGAGCTGCATGGGCTCTCGAGAGTCTTGCCCTACCCGAGGTGCAATTAGGCCTGTTTTGCACTCAGTGGCGGCTCCAGTGGCTCTCCGGGGCTGTGGAGGTGATGGGGCATAAGGGGGAGGGCCGCCCTTTTCCACGGTTAATTGCACAGGCCATGTCGGGCTTGAAAGCTAAACGCCACCATTCCAGGCTATGAGGATCTGGGAGGCCTTTCTGAAGGGTTTCTATGGGACTGTAGTGCGGCCCAGCCCAACTAGGTTTAATGAGGAGTTAGGTCTCTTTACGAATGCAGCTGGCAGTGAAGGTTTCAGTACCATTCTGGGTCCCGAATGGTGGGCTTAGCAGTGGCCAAGGGCATGGGTTGAGTCAGCTTTACTGACAAAAATTGGCTTTCTTCAACTCTTCCCCATTCTAGTGGCCCTCACGGTCGGGCCTGATAGGTTTTGCAACCAGTCTGTGGTATTCTGGTCACATAGCATAGCTGTGGTTGACTGCATCAATCACAGGTAGCCAGGTGCAATATGATTTTTAGACTCATGAAAAAGATTGTGTTCTTGTGCTTAAGATTGAATGTTACTTTTAAGTCTAAACGTGTACCTGGCGGACTGAACAATACAGCAGATGCAGGCTTTCAGGTTCCACCACCCACGAGTAGCGGAGTTCTCTACACCATTTCCAGAGCGACTTTGACAGCTTGGTGCCCCAGCTTACCAGGCCTTGTGGCAGTCAGCTTAGCACTCAGGACGAGACATGCTTATGGAGGGCCATTCAACACTTAGATCAAATTTCAAGGGCATGCAAGGGAGGGGGAGGGGTTTGCTTCTGAGTCAGTGATAACATTTCTGGGGTCCCTGAGGCAGGAGGGGTGGGCAGTTTCATTCGCCAGGTGCCATTTTGTTGCTGTATCATTCTTTATGAAGATGCTAGGGTATGCCGATGGGACAAAGGCTTTCAGGCTTTAAAGGGCATTCAAGGGTTGACAGCTTTTGGAAGTGTCTAAGCTGGACTCAAGGTGCCACCATTGACACGGTTTGGCTAGCAGTCATCGTGTACACCCTGGGGAACATTTACAAGTCAGAGGATGAGGTTCCTTTCTTCAGGGTGGCATTTGCCCCAGCATTTTATGGAGCACTGAGAGTACGTGAACTGGTGGCTAAAAACAAGAGGCACCTGATCGATTGTCTACAGTATACAGACATTCATTGGCCAAATGGCTCCCAGGCAATCACAATCTCTCGTTCTAAGTCCAATCCTCCTGCATAGGGCCCCAGGTAATGAATGCTACCCCCGGGGAATCTGGATGCCTTTTTAGCTCACCACACATGGGGGTCTGTGGGTCCTCTATTGGTACATGCAGATGGCACACCACTTACTACGTTTCAGTTCTGTAGAGTGTTGGCAAGTGCATTGAGGGTGGTGGGCTTATATCCCATGGAGTATGACTCGCATTCGTTCAGAATTGGGGACGCAACTGCTACAGGGGATGGGGCTAGCCGGGCCGGCAGTGCAAAGCATCGGAAGGTGGACATCAGACTGTTACAAACGCTATGTGAGACTGAACTTGTTGAAGCCACCTCTCTCTAATGCCTTTCTCCCACAACCCCCACTTATCTATTTCTCTTGTTGACGCAGGTAGACGGCGTGAGTATTTAAAACAGAAGCTGGATATCTCGGCACCTCCTGTCCAAGCAGGAGTGGAGGAGGTTACAGAAGTGCTGGTGCTGGGCCATTCATATGTGAGACAGGCAAAGGTTTTTTTTTTCACACATGGATTCGTGGTCAGGGCCAAGGAAGCTGAATATTGATTGGCGTTCTGTGCTAATATTGGTAAGTTGTTCAGGTTGACTAGGTTGTCATCTATAGCTCATGGTTGCATCAAGGGTGAGCGGTTTGTCTTGCAGGATGGGCTCCCTTTTTCTAAGACAGGTATCAAAATGTTTCTTGAAGATTTGCTGTCTGGTTTTCCCATCGCCCGCACCATGGTGGGGTGGGGGGGCCACACAGTAGGTGAACTAAGCTGGCCTGTGGCGGGTGAGGTCATTGGTGGGACAATTCAGGTCTATATAAGGCATCCTTATAGACAAAAATATTAGCGGTGTCACTAGACCCTCCAGGGGGTGCTGGCAGCCAGTCAAAGGAGGTTACGGGGAGGGAGGGGTTGGGGTGGTCGCTGACATGAAGCCCTTGTGTGGCAACCACCCACACAGGTGCAGTGGGCGCAACCTGTCAACTCTCACCTTTATTCCCACAGGAACGATATGCAAGATAAATTAGTCCCCCCCTTACCCTACCCAGGCGTGCAACACCCATTGGATTCACAGGGCTTCAGCCCCCCCCCCGTCGTGTGTGGCAGCCCGGGATGAGACAGCTTCCGGGCACACACACAGCCGCACCCGAGCACTTCACAGGTCTTTAAAAGACCATTTGTATGTTAATGAGGCCTCGCTGTTGTTTCACCCCTTCTAAGAGCCCCTGCAGCTCCACTCTGCCTATTGCTTAAAGTTTCAGCCCCCCACCGACATTTTTTCTTAGCCCCCCCCCCGAAATTTGGCTCTAGTTGCGCCTCTGACCCTACCCACCTAATGTGCCTAACTATAGTCAAAGCAACACTGATGAAGGTGGGGAAGAGGGGAAACAAGGGAGGAGAAAGAAAAAATGACCCACGGAGTCCCCAGCTCAGAAGGTAAGGAACAAGGCAATCAGATGTGTTCCCTGCATGTAAGGAAATCTGAAAGAATGTTGATTACGTGAATAATGCTAAAACAATCATTAATTGCTAGTACAGGCATCACTGTAGCTAAGCACTTTACCTACCTGTTTATCTCTCCTCTTCCACTATGTAGTAAATCACTGCAAGATTAGGGACTGTGGTGCCATCTATAGAAGACAAAAACATAGGCACACTTGTACATACAGACTATCAGGTAGACAGAGATATTAAAGAGAAGTACTGTGAAGCACCCACCTATCTTGGATATAACAAGAAAAATATAATAGCCCAAAAAATGACTAAACAAAAAGAGACCTTTTATAAGGCATGAAAAAATGTGCAGGCACAGAGACCGACTTCGGGAGCCAAAAGGGGCAGCAGAACACCAACCGACAGAGAACGCCGAGATTCCTCGAGCGCGAAGACCCAAAAGAACTCGGGTAAGGGAACCGGATGTAGAAGAGCCTCCCGCACACTAGAATGCAAAGCCTTCCTTCACGGGCTTGAGGCGTTCTTAAACTGTTTCTACCGCAAGTGGTGTCAGGGGCGGCGCAATCATGACATAAGCTATTAATGGCCATTAGGGGGGAGGAGTTGAGGTGTACGGGTGCCTAAAGTAGGTATCCTAGCAGGCAAACGGGCCCCTTGCACAGGAACATCCTGGTATGGGAGGTCCTGGGTGGGTGGGGTCCTCCCATGAGGAGGGACCCATCCAGGTTCAATGCTATTGGACAAGGAGTTTAGGAGGGAGGGACACTGCTACGAGTCATGATCTCACTCCTGAAAATTTGAATCAACAAATGTACAGGAACAATTAGTTGTGTATAGGTAACTCTTATGTACTAGTGTTTCTGTTAAGGCTAGGATTCAATCTATGTAAGAAAAGCTTTAGAAATGATGGGTTACTCTGTATGTAAATGATTGCAATGTGTTTTTGTATATAAATGTAAATAAACACAGCTTGGGTCTTTCGACCCCTAACCAAAGAACGTGAGCGATCGTCGTGTAAGTGATATTTTGTGGGGGCTGGGGCAGGTAGAGGGTGGGCTTGTTCCCAGGGGACATTGGCGAATGCCTGGCATTATACTTATGTGGCTTTCCAGAATATTTTCCTCGTGGTCCAGCCAGAGGAATCCTTGCCTTGGCAGATGTGCAAGGTGAAAGTTTACATGTGCTAATCCACATAGGTTCAAAAGTGTCTTTGTTGTGGCCTCCACGGATCACATTTGTAGTTCAATAGGTAGCTGTTTTACACTGTTCCTTCGCCCTAGTGATGGTAGGAACTAGGGTCAGGAGGTGTTATGCTCCTTCTTAACACTCGCTCACTTGAGTACGGCTATATAGTGACTCTTCAGTCATGGTATCATCACTTTTTATTTAATACTTTTACATTCTCTATTTAGGGTCTTTTGTCGGCGTCTCCGTTGTTTTACCTTGTATGGTTTTCTTTTGCAGCGTCTGCTGCTACAAGTGAAAGACGGCTGAGCGGCTCTTGGATGGGAGGAAACATTTCTGCATAATTTACGTGATATGTTCCTGTTTATACCCTCGATGGGTTTCATCGTCATGCTTGTTTCACTGATGATGCAATATTGACTTATCTCCACTTTTTTCTTCTCCCAGGTTGGTACGTCTGCATTCACTGTTAATGGGGCGAGAGGTGGAGTTTTACCTTCTCCGGTCTGCAGTATCCCTTCTAGGAGGTGGTAGAAATCTACCTATTTCCGGTTTTAGCAGGTTGACCAGATTGACTGTTCTTTCAGCCACGAGCAGCCACTTTGTGTTGCCTCCCTTGGTTCAGGTTAGGTCTCAAGGAGTCTGGTAGCTTTCTGGACTGAGGCCTAAGGCTTGCCCATCCAGGATGTTTTCCTTACGGCATCAAAGACATGTTTGTACATCATTATGCTGGGATGTGGGTGACAAAGTTTTACCATCAGCGCCACAATTAAATTGAAGAACTCTTAACAGCGGCGGTGCGTCCATTGGGGGCGTTGGGGCGTAGCCCCCCCCGCCCGTAGCTCCCGCCCGTAGCTCCCTCGGCGTTTCTAAACTCAAGTAAACACTTAAGTTCAATGACGCCGAGGGAGAACCAACTGACAATCATGTCAGTCAGCATGACGTCGGACCACCCACCCCCTTCAGAGTCTGAAGGGGGTGGGCGGTCCGGCGTCATGTTGACTGACATGATTGTCAGACCAGGGGCAACAGGCAGCAGCACAAGTGCGCATGAGTGGGGAAGGTGAGCGAATTTTCACCCGTGCCCAGTCATGCGCACTTGTGTTTGCACTGGCTTGCGCATGCCCATTAGGAGCCCCTCGGCCTCCTAATGGGCAGGCGGCGGGCGTAGCGTAAGCTGTGCCCTCAGCCAATCCTGGTGCTGCTGGCAGCGCCAGGATTTGCTGAGAGGGGTTGGCAGGCCCCTCCAGTGCCGTTCGTGAAGGCGCCAAGGGGAGCAGAGGTCTGAGAGGTGGCGTGGACCGGCTGTGAGGTAAGTTTAGTTTTTTGTTTAATATTTCATTCCCCCCCGTAAAACGACCCCCCCCCCCGCGAGCTGCTAGGGGTCTGTGGTATTCGCTGTTGTTGTTAACTTGTACAGCGACTGGCGCTATTTAAAACATGTTTTTGGGCTCTTGTACGCTTCTGTTCTGAAATGATGTATAACTTAAATATATGTATAATAGAAGCGCTCCAACCCCCAAGGGATGCTACAAAAACACAACCCTTGGACACATACACAGTAATATAAGCACACACACATACAAGGCGCTATGAAAAACATTCCTATTTCTGGCTTCTTGTGCACACAGACGTTAAACATAGATACAGAGCTGGGGTCAAATGCGCCGGTTCTGTTGTGAAATTATGATGTACATATTGTAATATAAGGACACCACCATCATAAAGCGCCTTTAAAAACATGTTTCTTCGCTCTTGTAACACAAGCGTCGGACGGATACACACGGGCCCCAGGGGTCCAACTCTTCGATTCTGAGATGAAGTTACAGTTTAAATATTCAGTAATATACGCACACCGATCTCCGTAAGCGAGTTGAGTATGTCACAATAGGCGATACGATTCCGTCTTTATTTAGCTTGTCAACCCTTTAGGTGAGTTCGGAAGGTGATTTATACCGCTATCTTTTTTTTAAAAGTAATTTTTTATTAGGCAATTACACTGCCGTGCATTGTCCAAGCTTTTCGAAACTGGAAACAGAAGTGTCAATGTGTTTAACAAATCTAGAGAGTGAAGAGTATTAACAATGATAATGTTCTTATTCCCCTCGGTTGTCCAATTAGAAATCTACACTTGTCTAAAAGTAAAAACAAAATCCATTGTTTATAGAAATAAATTGTTGAGGGTTTGTATAAACACGTGCACAAAAGCAACGTCTAGCGAGAGTCACAAAAGCGATTTAAATCTATCTATATATATTTTTTTGATTGGTAATTTTTCTTGGAGCAGGAGAGAAATGAATATGTGTGGGCTTCTGTGATGTAAAGAACGGTAACAAGACAATGCCATGCTAATATCTTTATTTCGCGCCTTTATTTGAAATATGCTTTCCATCTGTAAAATTCTGTATCACGTATCACGTCTCTTCGTCACTAGTGAGTGCGCTAGGATTTCACTCCTTCAGACTAACAAAACATCACTAGACAGTTTGGTCGACTCCCATGTGTATAGAATGAGTGAGTGGCTGATTGTTGATAGTGCCTCTGTCTGTCAGGCAGCTGCAGGACGCTTCGCTAGAGTGACAAATGGATGATAAAGCTGAAACAGGAGTAATAGGACCCTTTCCTTATACAGGAAAGTAGTAGTGCCTTATTACCTTACCTTTGCTTGTGGGTGCAGGCAGGTAAGGAGCACGGAATCTGTCCTAGTCCTGTGAAATTTTCTGAACTGATGTTATTTACCGGTGATGTCTTGAAATAAGCCCGGACATTCGGTGTTGATACAGTATTAGGTAATTGCACTATTGTTTGCCAATATTATTGATGGATCAGGTACATTCTCATTAGATTATCTGATTAATGTGATGTTATAATGCTTTCGTAACACACTCAAACTGTATATATTTAATTGTTTTAAGCTGTAACAAGACACAAATATAATGAAACGTTAATACTGTGTTAAAAACGGCAGGGAACCCACCTTCCAGGAGAGTGACTGGCAGATATTAAGATTTTGATGAAAATTGTCTTAAGTATGTATCATTCCCTGAAGTTACAGTGCTTGGAAATGCAATTCGTACCTCCTTGATACTGAGCACTTTCAACACTAACTTTCGATATAAGTTTTTACGCCTCACCACTTTCAAATGTCACCAGCCGCCACCGACTCTTAATACTACTGAAGGTTACAGATGGCGCCTTAAACGAGTTGTTCTGTTATTTGTTCTTTTGTGTGGTCTTTTCTGTGTGATGTTACTTTGATCACAGTCATAGAAGTAATTAATGTGATGAAAAAAGGTTGAATCGAGATTGACAAATAAAAAGAGCTCGATTATGTGGGCTAATAAGGAGGGAGTTGCCCAAATAACCGGGCAGAGAAATTAAGCCAACTTTACAATGAATAAGCCTCGAGGTTCGACTTTTGGCTGAGGTATGTGATACCTCATGAAAGGAAATACTGTAACCATGAAAAGAAGATTTTGAGGGCACTAGATTGACTGTAATTCCTCGAGGCAATGATATTGTATAATTTTTTTTTGTTTGTCGTTCTTTTCTTTTGAACAAATGTTGTTTTTCTTCCCCTTCTCGAGTAGGCAATACCGGAACCCCTTTCAGTTTTCCTTTTTAGGTCTCGCTGAGTCACCGCGCATGCGCTGCTCGGAGAGACATTTTGTAGGTGAGTTTTCAAAGTGCTGCTGGCTGGCCTAGCGCTTGCGTTCAAGCGAGCCTGCACGCGCGCATCCGCCAGCTTTCAGCCCCACACCGCATCACACACCACTCGCCAGCCTACTTTTGCCATCGTGCGCGCACGCGCGCACCACTTGCGTGGCGCACGCGCTTGTTAACATGTGCTTTGGGACGGAACACGACTGCTTGTATTTGGAGTAGCTGCATGCCTGGTTGCGCACAAAGTTCACAAAGAGACCGGCGCTGCCTCTCACCCACGACACACCTCGCACTCCACCAACACAGCATTTCTCCCCTGCGGCTCACCTTGTCGGCTCTCTGTTTTGAACCCGAAAACGGCGATCTTTCATGTAGTTCTGCAGCAAAGTCTCTGCGCTCGTGTTCCGTCCAAAAACGCATGTTTTTCCACATTAACCAGTGTTGCTTGTTTTAGCGTGGTACAATGACAGACTGAGTTAGCCTTGTGGAGATTCTTGTTTTGAAGTACTCAGTACTGATTAAGGTGGAAAAGTACCTGAGACGACTTAGACAAAATGAAAATCAAAAAACCATATACACATTGACAACATCTCGCCGAAGTGTTCTGAAACCTCTCAAGAAATCGTCTTCCGTTGAGGTGCACTTCCTGCGTTGGTAATATATACTATTCAAATGTGCCCCTTGTGTTCCCTGACACCGAGCTCGCCTTCCCTGTCCCGCCATACAAATGAAATCGAGTTGCGGGAGCTGCGAGGTTGAGAGACGCACCTCTCGGGCTGGTAAGGTGACAGACTCCCTAGGCTGGTGAGTGACAAGGCAGACTGCGTGGGAATAGCTTGTACTGTCCCTACACCTCGGCCCAGCGGGTGGAAACGGTCACACCGTTACAGAGCACGGTTCAGGCTCCATGTGGCTACTATGAAAAGTGTGAGTTTTGAGCTTTTGTTTGTTGTACGGATGCCCTCTGCTGGCCTTTTCACGCTCTACTCTGGAATATTAAACCCATTGACTGCAGATGCCACCCATACAAATGTACGGCCAAGTGATTTTCGGTATTTCTGTACTAGCAGACATTTCAGCAGAACAGCTCGGACAGTACTAGTTCTATTAAATATATGCCTTTAACAATATTTGTTTCTGCTAAAGACACATTTATGTATTTATTATTTTTGCAGGTTTCAACAGCGCAGATTTGGCCCAAGGCCTTTAAATATGCACCAGATTACATTTCAGCGCTGAAATGTTAATTCATATGTATTTCTAGATAAGAATGCCTGATTTGTATTGCTGTTGCACTCCACTATTATGTTTTCAAGTGAAAAATGCTTCAACTAACTCCCACCCTTGGTGACTTTAAGCTGCAGTTTTTTTGACACAGTATTAACCAGGGTGTTAAAAGATAAAGGACAGTAATATGAGGAGGTGGGCTCTACCAATGATGAAGACAAAAAGGAGAGCCAAGGACAAACAAGGTCTTAAAGCTATGTGAAAAACACTTGTGAAAACAGAAAACGAGGGACAGTCACAGTGGCAGCAGACTTCTGCTGTGGCATTGATTTGGAGACAAACACAGTGCGCTCATCCTGTGACCTGCGTTGATAAAAGGGTGTGTGGAGGGTGGGTGTCTGATGTGCACTGAGGTGTCTCAACACAGCCAGCAGAGCTCTGCAGCCCCACCAGTGTGGCACAGCTTTAGTTATCATCCGGTAGACGAGTAATGCCCAGCCCGTGTTGTGTAATTCAGACGAGGTATGCAAAAAACAGCAAAATAGAAAGGTTACGAAAATATAACAATAATTATAAATGCAGTTCAACTATTTAACAGTAAAACTTAAAGTGGTAGAATAGAGATTCTGCTCATTTCCACTTGCTATAGCCAGGATGTTTCATTTAACAAAGTGATCTCATAAATATGTGACAACAGAAAACAAATCTCCCCAAAATACATGGAACTAAAAAGTAACAAGCATTGGCATAGCCAATAGGTCTCGCTTTTGGGACCTTATAAGTATTTAGTTATGCAGCACAATATCCTTGGTGCAACAACATTAACTGTTGCATGGTTAAACACTTATAAGGCCCCAAAGGCGAAACCTATTGGCTATGCCAATGCTTGTTTCGTCTGCAATAGAAAATAAACATTCTCCTCGTCTTCCAGACTACCTTGTCACCCTTTTTGAAAATCTTTTCACCCAGATTCAAGTCACAATTTGTGAGTGTTGATGATTAAGCATCCTCACCTGTGGTACGTTTGTACTAAAACACAGAGGGGGATACGTACAAGGAAGTGGCTGAGAGAGGCGTTAGCCTTCCTGGCTTAACGCCTCTCTCCTCCACTTCTGAAACTCAAGGCTGCACCATATTTACAAGAATTTGGTGCTGCCTTGCGTTTCCCACTGCGATGGTGCTTAGTTTTGCAACTTAGAGCCAATGCAGGCACCCTTGCACCATAGTGCAAGGGTGTCTGTGTGCAGAGGAGGATTGTTTATGTGTAGAAAGGTGTCCCTTACTGCACATAAACAATCCTAAAATGCCATTTTGTCACTGTCATGTGTGCTGCTTCATGCAGCACACATGGAAGTCACATAATGCCATTTTTTTAAAGGATTGTTTATGTACAGGAAGGGGCACCCCCCTGTACCTAAACAATCCATGGCATTTTGCTTTTTCCATGTGTGCTGCACAAGGCAGCACACATGGAAAAAGCAAAAACAAGGAGAAATAATGCATTTCTCCTCGTTTCACCAACTTAAGACCAGGTTTTCCCTGGTCTTAATTTTGGCGCTCTCTCCTATGTACTCCGCCCTTGTACATAGGGTGCAGCGTCAAAATCAATGGGTGTCGCGGTGAAACGCCCATTGCAACACCCACTGCCCACCCCTTTCAGACTAACCATAGTGTGAAAGGGGGCCTTATTTACAAGACAGCGTTAAGCCACGTTAAGTGTATAAGGCTAAGCCCCTATCGCCACCACAACATCGGTAAAAGTGATGTTGTGGTGGCGATAGGGGCTTGTACATATGCTCCAGAATCTGCTGTTATCACTGTTGGTGTATGAAAGAAGCAAGCAATTTAAATTCGAGAACTCGCTGATATTTTCAATATGTTAAAAATAATTATCAAGGTTGTTTACAAAAAATCCCAAACTTGTTGAAAAGCGCTTTGGCTAGTAGGTTCTGCACTGCCTGTGTGTGTCCTACCCTACATAGAGAGAATTTTCTGAAGGTTCTCAAAACCTTCCATTTTGCCCAAGAATGTGGATCTTTTGTATCAACAAGATGCTTTTTTATATTTTTGTTTTACTTTGGTGCTTTATTGTGCTCCCATTTATTTAGACAGCATATCTCCACGCTGGTTAATTTAGGCATTAGGGTTCTTTCATAGCAAGAAACACTCACGGGCTTTCAAAACATATTAGCTGCAGCTGTTCCATACTCTTAACCCAGTCATGTCCTCAGTTGACTTCAGTGGCCCAGGCTGAACAGCTGAGAGTGGTATTTCTCATCTTGTCAAGAATAGGGCCGGACTGGGCTCCCTAATCCTCCATTTAAGATAAAATGCCATGACTCAGTGAAGGAGTAGGCACATCTGATACTAGTCGTTCAACGCTTTTGAGTAGCTACTTCAAACTTTGATGTCATTATCTGAAATTGTTTTATTTGTTTTGGAGAGGTACGGGCAGTTTAAAGTTCAAGTGCATATCTTGGGGCAGACTTACTAAGTTTTCATGCAACACATCTTAGCATACTGTTTTCTGAGTTACTGCCCTCGTTGTGTGAAAGGGAGAGCGCAGACCAGCGCCATATTTAGTAAGATATGGTGCTGTTTCCAGTGTTGGACTGGCCTTTTGTGTAGTTTGGCAGCCAGGCACTGCCAGATGGACCAACTTCAAAGGGTTATTTTTCGTCCCATGGGCTGTAATAGGACCAAAAAAAATCAGCACCCACAGTGGCTATTTCAAGGCGGTCAATCCATCTGGCAGTATTCAGATGCCACAGTGCATGAAATGCCAGTCTAACACGGGCTATTTCTTCCACTGCTCTGAACGTTAGAATGACTTGTGCCAATGTACTCACACAGTTCAGCAAGTGTGTGTGTTTGTGCATGATTCCAAACATAGGTTTAGACTGGAAAGGCATCCTTCTATTACAAAACCTTTTTTTTATAAATAGTTTTAACACTTTTCCCACGTTGTATGTGTGTTGTAAAGTGAAGCACACATGCAAAGTTGGAAAAAGTTTCAAAACGTTTCTCAAACTTTACACCTGCCTCAAGGAGGTATTAATTTTTGACGCAAAATCCTATGTACTTTTTTAAGGAACTAGGGCTTTGCGTCAAAATCCATGGGTGGAGACATGGGAATGCCCACGTACCACCCATGAAACTCCCCCTTGATGCAAAGTAGGACAAAGTTGCTCATTCATTGGTTCCTACATTGTCAAAAGTATTTATTTGTTTCTCAGCTACTTTTGCCTTACTGCATGGAACACAATATGTGTAACTCAGTCTCAGTGTGGGGGCGTTCTGTAGGAATGGGCATAGAATGGTACTATGAATGTTTGTACAGCAACATAATCAATATATTTTTTTAAGAGAGGTACAGATAAGTTTATCTTCATAGTGTTATTCGTTTAGTTACCTTATCCACAGACTGAAGTCCCACTTGACTGGATGACTTATGTTAAACAATCAGTCACAAAAACTGCTACATCACAGGAAGTTTCAGCTGACACTGTCAAGTGCAGCTAAGCAGTTCAATATTAATTGAGGCTTTTGTCATTTTTTGTCATTACCCTGTTTTTCCCTACTTGAACGTTCAGTCTTGCAATCAGTGGCGGCTGCTACCAGGAAGCAGCAGTGGTGCGGGGTGGGGGGGTAGAAAAAAAAATCACTTACCTCCTGGCAGGCCGGCTGGCTGGCCACCGCCTCTCCTACATCCTCTTCCTGGCTTCTTGGGGGAAACAGGAAGCACCAGGGCTCCCAGGCTCCCGCAGCCAAATCACAATGCTGTAATGCAGCGTTGTGATTGGTCTGAGTGTCTTGTTTCGGCGCTCAGCCAGGGGCTGAAGGGGTGGGCATGTTCTCCACCTAGGCTGTAATGCAGCCTGGGTGGAGAACATGCAAAGTGTGCATGACTGTTTGGCCAGCCCGTGAGGGCCGGCCAAACATTCATGCTCACAGAGGGAGTGTAAACCACTCATCCCCCTGCTCTGAGAGCAGCCCTGCCCCGCAAAAATGCTTCAACAGGAGAAAAAAATTATAATAACCTCGAGTTATCATTTTATTTTTCCTTTTTTTACACTGCAAAAACCAGTGGGGCAACTCTCCTCCGCCGCTACTGCTAGCAATATAAATATTTCCTACCAAAACAGTAACTACACATGCCTGATTAAATAATTTCATCTTCCATTGGAGGATGATGACAATTCATTTTTTGAGTATAGATTTTGGTGACCCGCCATTTGGTTTATAAGCAGCGAGTCAGTACACACTTCAGAAGTCAGGCAGTATATTGACCCACTGAACAGTTTTGGGCTTTAGTGGTAATTACTGTCCTTGCTAATGTTAATAGTTTTATGGAGGAGTGAGAATGGGAATGGGTCAGTTTCCTTTGGGGGAAACATCCTTTACCCCTCAGTCACAACAACGACCTGCCTTTACAATGCAGTCACTAACCCAACCGCAGCATTACTACGCATTCCTTTAACCAACAAGTAGTTACAACAACTTGCTTTAGGAGGCATGTTGTTGGACTGGTGTTGGATTTTTAAGTCCAACACCTTACCTACTGTTGCGTAGACTGGAGTTGGAATAGTAATTTATTCTATTCCAAAAGTCCAATACCCCCTAAGTCAAGTCATTGTAACAACTTGTGTTGTAAAGTAACGCAACGCATGGTATCATCGCAATTGGAGTAGTGACTGTGTTGTAACGGCATGTGGGGTAAATGCATGCAGGGTTCCATTATACAACCTTCCTTTGGAGGGCACTAGACTGTGGAATTAACAGCCCTAACAGTGAGACTTTCATGAAGATGATTTTTACACTAAAGAACTGTAGAATATACCACTAAGGCCTCAATTACAACTTGAGCGGAGTGGAGTTCCCTGGTGGAATTCGACATCACTCAATTATAATTGGTCTGGTGTTCCAGCACCTGTAATCCCCAGATCCAATAACACCAGAACTGGTTTTACTAGCCATAAAATCCAAGTGGTAACATTGCATTGGAAAGGTGATACACTGGTTTTGGCCACCACCCAACCATCTGCCAAGGCTGTGAGAAGCATGCAATGCGGCTCCTGCCATGGAATATTCTCCTCTTCCCTTGCCCACCCCTCCACTCTGCAGCGGTAACATGAGACACATTAATTTGCTTAGACCAGGTGGTAAATTTCTGCAGTAAGCCCACAGAATTGGGTATTCCATGCAGAAATCCACCTGGTAAAGCCAAGTCTACACAGTTGCTCTGCACTTTATTTGTAATAGATTGATACATGTGTGGAGATACTGGGCGGTAAAGGGAATTCCAGCCACTTGGTATCGTTGCACATATATCTACCTTCCTTGTAATTGGGTCCTAAAACTCAGTTCATACTAGGGGTCCTTGCTCAATGTCTTGTAAGTTCAGGAATTCGTTCTCCAGCAAGAGACTTTTCCAGATGCCATAGTATCTATCGATTCGCTGAGTGGCATAACATAACAACACTGCATGTGTCAATAGGGACATGAGGAATACACCCACTGACTCTTCGATGGTACTACTGACCAAGCCAGTAACTCTACCTGGCATACAATTTGACACAATACCACATGGGCAAAAGATGTTTTTTTTATAAATAATGTATCATATATACAGTTTAGTTTATGCAGTCTTTAAGTTACAATCTTTAAACGATATTTCTGCATGCAAACACGAAACATTTAACTCTTCAAAAGAATGACAGCCTTTTAAAATGACTACAAAATCTGTCGTAGAAGCCAATACATGTTTTGCAGACGTTGTCTGCTGTTTCTTCAGAAATGTCCAGACATTAAGGGGCATATGTACAAGCCCCTATCGTCACCACAACGTCACTTTTACGGACGATTTGGTGGCGATAGGGGCTTCAACCCATGTACAAGGCAGCGTTAAGCCACTTAACGTGGCTTAACACTGCCTCGTACATAAGGCACCCTTTCACGCCATAGTTAGCATGAAAGGGGGATGCAATGGGTGTTGTGGTGGGTGTTCTACCGCAACACCCATTGTATTTGACGCTGCCCCCTATGTACAAGGGTGGCGTACATTGGAGTCAGCGCCAAACTTAAGACAAGGAAAATCCTGGTCTTAAGTTGGCGAAACGAGGAGGAATGCATTATTTCTCCTCGTTCTTTTCTTTTTCCATGTGTGCTGCCTTGTGCAGCACACATGGAAAAAGCAAAATGCAATGGTTTGTTTATGTACAGGAAGGGCTCCTTTCCTGTACATAAACAAACCTTTAAAAAATGCAATTTTGTAAATTTCATGTGTGCTGCATGAAGCAGCACACATGAAAGTTTCAAAATGGCATTTTAGAATTGTTTATGTGCACGAAGGGATACCTTCCTACACATAACCAATCCTCACCTGCACACAGACATACTTGCCCTCTGGTGCAAGTGTGCCTGCGTTGGCGCTAAGTTGTTAAATGTAGCGCCCTCGCAGAGTGAAACGCAAGGCTCTACCACATTCTTGTGAATATGATGGAGCCTTGTGTTTCGGAAGTGGCGGAGCATGTCATTAAGCCATGGAGGCTAACGATAGGATCCACCACTTCCTAGTACATATCCCCCTAAGTTTCAATTATACAAACAAATGATAAAAAACAAACATAAACTATTTGTTTTAAACACATCTAATACAATATTGAAAGAATATTGTTTTTTATCTTTAGAGTTTGATAGTTGCTCTACATTGCAGTAATTGGGAGAGAATACATTGCTCTAAGAAAAACTACATGTTGAGAACCTTTAATCATTATTGAGAGTTCATAAAATGCATAATGTCAAAAAGGTACAGCACAAAAATATTATAATGGTTGCCACACTTGATTTAATTTAATTATAAACTACCAATCCTTATAACCTTGATTCAGCTTATGTTAAATGTTTAAATGTAATAACCAAATAATAGGTTTTTAGATTCCTAAACAATGTAATTTAAATTTAATAATATTAAAATTCAAAGGGACAGTACCTGACAATTTTCTAGGATGAAGGCGGAGCCCAATTTTTCGTTTAGGTCACAATCTTACATGGTTAATAGTCCATTATTGCACATCTTGCCAACTCGCCCAGCACTTGAATGGAATTGCTGTTGGTGCAAATATGAAAGTTGATGATTTAGAGAGTGAGGTACGCACCAAAAAATAATTACTCCCTGTAGCATAGATTAGACAGCTAAGTGGAGTAGTTTACACTGTGCATGTCAGGCTGGCCGTCGCAAGACAGCCGGCCAAAGTTACTTGTGGAGTGTACACTGGTGGAATGAGCATCACTACCCTGCTGCCAGTTAGCAGCAGCCCTGCCCCAAACACTATTCTGACTGGGAGCAGTGAAAAATAAAACAGCAATTCATTTCATTACTGTTTTATTTTTCACTTTTGCTACACTGACAGCAGGGGGGCAATGCTCCTCTGCCCAAATGGGGGGCCATCGCTGGGTGTAGTAAATACAAAGTTACACAATGCAGGGCATATTGCTGCCTTGCGTTACTTTGCGTTGAATTGATGGTATATGGGTGGAGGATGGGCATCCCTATTTATCCACCCATGTAGTTTGATTTAAACCCAGATTTACAAAGAATTGTAAACCTGGGTTTCTGCCAATATGCTGCTTCTACCCGACTGAAGATGAATGATGAGAAATATATTTATTTTTCCTTATTACTTCCTCTTTCCACGTGTGCTGCTTTCCACAGCACACAAAAAGAAGATTATGCCTCTAAGGATTTTATGGGGGGAGGATGGTGTTCCTTTCTGCACAAAAACAGTCCTGCCTGTAACACAGAAACCCTAGCACCATGGTGCAAGGGTGTCTGCTTTGGTGCAGGGCAACACACAGTGCCCGGTGCAGCTCTTCCGTAATGGCAGAGGAGCGTCACCCCCCCCCCCCCCCTGCTCAGAGAAGCTGATGAAAAATAACATGATAATAAAACATTTTTATTATCATTTTATTTTTCCTTTTATTTTTCCCTGACTACTGAGCCGATGCGAGTCTAGGACAGGGTGGGGACAGGCCATGGCAGGGAGGAGAAGAGTTGGTCGGTTTGAAGAGCCATTTTAGGATGGCAAAACCGACATGAGCACTTAGATTTCTCCAAACCAGCTGTTTTGCACAGCCAGGGGGCGAAAAGGCACAGGCTCCCTATGCCTGAGCAAGCGTCAGACCAGCCCACTCAGGCCAATCTCGGTGCTTCTCTCATGCTAGGTATAGCATGAAATCAGTGTGTGGATTGGGTGGGGATCCTGTGCTATGTGGTCCATGGACTGCCAGGAAGACAGGAGCACTGAGGCGGCCCGCAGTGTCAGTGGAGGGTAAGTTTTTTAAAATATATTATTATTTCCCCCACACAACTTCTGCACAGCCTCACCACTTTAAACTGATGGCAGCCACCACTGATCAGTGCAGCAACACCAACAAAGAGGAAAAATGCTCCATATCTTTGTAAATGTGCAGCTCTCTCACTTTCACACAATGCAGCACGGCAAGTTGCCTTGCTGGATTGCGTTGCATCAAAAAATGGTAAATCCTCCCCTCAATTTGGATGTTTGTACAATTAGATTGTTTGGGGAAAATCATGTACTTTAAATTAGTTTGTCCTTTGGTGATATGATGGAAACTAGTCACAGAGAAATCTTGTTAATCAGTATCTATTTGGAAGGGGCATATAAGCTTTGGAGAGAGTCTTTATGAAGGATAAGCAAAGAAGCATGTCCGTATTGCAAGGGTTTTATTTTGAGCAGTTTATTTCTCTATTTTTGATTTGAGGGTGAACTCATATATTATTAACAGGTATAAAAAACATTGAAACCCCAAGCTTACAGGAACATATTGTAGGTTGCCAATCATCTGCATTCTTACATACAAGTTGCTTAATTATGGGGCTGATTATTATAGTGTGGGTCCCAGGCTCACGGTGCCACTGGAATCAAGCTATCCTGGCTGAAGAGGGGTGGAACCCAGAAACCGGTCCTAGGATGCTTGTTTCCGGTCCAGGGAGGACCTGGCTTGGCAGTTCGGGCTGGATTGTTCCCATGAGGCACAGGGTCAAGACTGATTTGCATATGGCCAGGTCTAAACTGGGGTGGCATGGTGAGCAAAAGAATGATGGATTTAACCCAGATCTCTTGACTGGGGGTGAATGTTTTGATTTGTTCTACATTCCGTCCATCAATTGTGTGCCTTTTGCTTTATCCTCCTGATTATGATAGCGGGCGGACATTAGTCCGCCTGCCATTATAGCAGTGATGGGACCTCCCGCCAGACGTGCGGCGGTCTCACCAGCCCAATTAGGATGTGCCCGCCAAACTGGCGGGCACATCCTGGCCTTTTACCATTGCGGACGGTGCTGCTGGCTGCAGCAACATCCACAATGGTAAAAGAGCATGAACAGCCCTATCCAATTCCTTGATCCTAATATGGCGGACGGTGCCTGCTAGGCACCCCCACCAAATTAGTGGCCCAGCTCCGCCTGGCAGGCAATCGTAATGATTGCCACCGGTAGAAAAGCGGTGGACGGACTTTGCATCCGCCGCGATATCCACCGCCATCCTAAAATGGCGGTGGGTAAATCTCATTACAATGGCAGAACGATCGCCACTGCCGGGCCGGCGGTGGCGATCGTTCCGCCATCGAAATGAGCCCCATAATTCTTTTAGACCAGGAATGATTCACAATTTCCTATTTGCTACATTAATTCACAAAATAGCAATAAAAAAAAACAGAGGGCCCTATTCACAAAGGTAACTTTAAATGTGTAGATTTAATAACATGCAAATTTACCGTGTCACCTAGCTGTAAGTCTATGCTATCTCGTTATTCATAATTTCTGAGTATATATTTACAAATATGTGCAGGTTTACATGTGTCCACCGCTTTGGTTCAGGGGGTGGAGGAATCTAAGACAGAATTTCAAGTGTAATTTACTACTAGCAACTATTCATACATAGGTGGCGATCTCAATCACTGGCACGGAGATCACCCTATAGGAAAGTATATGGAAAAATAATAACAATACAATTAAAATATTTTTATGTAAAATAAAACTGTAAACATATTTAAATGAATTAAAATGAACTTAGAACTGCTAAAATAAAAATGTAAAGCACATTAGCTCATTAAAAGCAATTTTGTATTAAACAATTAATATTCAAAATATATTAATTTAAATTTATTTTCTTTAAATCAAAATTATAAAACAATCACCCTCACTAGCATTCTAATATTGAATTAATATTATTAAATTTAAGTAATAGTTATGGGTTTTGTATTAACTTAAAATAATGAAATAATTATTATTTGTGTGTGTGTGTGTATATATTATCTACTGGCGGTCGCCAGTGGATAGTTATAGTTAGGATCGTGTTTCCATAGGAAATTCGCAACATTCTATTTGGAATAACTTTGGCGCCAGTTGACGAATCCTCGCAAAATTTTCAAAATAGGTGGGGGGCTCCACTCCTACCCTGAAAGTCTCGGGGGGATTCGTCAAGCGGGGGCTGAGAAAAAAGGGGGGTCCCAAAACGCGTTTTCCCCATGCAATTTTCCATAGGTACCTTTAGTCCAAGGTACAGCCCAAACGGCTGAACAGAATTACTTGAAATTTGGCAGAGAGGTAGTCCTCAGCCCAGGGATGTGCCTTTTGCATATATGGAGTCCATCTGTTCAGTAGTTCCTGAGAAAATTGCAGTTAAAAGCACATACATATCTATAGCCGCGCACCGTGCGAGCACCGTGCGCGCACCGTGCGAGCACCCTAACGTGCGCGAGCGTAATTCTGATTGGTGGTTACATGTTAGTCAACGTTCGAATCGGTCGAAATCAGGAAGTGTCGGCCGCCATTTTGTTTGTTTTCAGTGCGAGAGTGAAAAAGGAAGGTGGCAAACGTGAAAAGGGGGCAGGGTAGAGAGTTCCTGACCCCCTAGCCTTTGTCAGGGGGTCCCTGAAGGACCCCGAAGGCAGAAAAAAACATTTTACATTTTTTTTTTTAAATCGCGAGGGTGCGCGCACCGTGCGCGCACGGTGAAAAACCCAAAAATAGTTTATTGTAAAATAAATATATAAAAAAATAATAATACATACATAACTTAGCATTTAAAAAACCGTACAAATTCACTGAAAAAACCATAGGTTTCACACATGTTATAGTTAGGAATTAGCATTTAAAAAACTTTGCAAATTCACTTAAAAAACCATAGGTTTCACACATGTTATAGTTAGGTGGATATTTCTCTCGTAAAAAACCAATGAAATTCCCCCGTTATAGTTAGTTCAGATAACTATAACTCGCGCGGCCGCCACTCTATCACAAGGATGATGTCATCAGTGATGTCATGAGTGATGCCACTGACCATGTCATGAGTGATGTAATATGGGACGTCATCAGCAGTGGATTGCGGTCGCGCGAGTTATAGTTATCTGAACTAACTATAACGGGGGAATTTCATTGTTTTTTTACGAAAGAAATATCCACCTAACTATAACATGTGTGAAACCTATGTTTTTTTAAGTGAATTTGCAAGGTTTTTTAAATGCTAATTCCTAACTATAAAGTGTGTGAAACCTATGGTTTTTTCAGTGAATATATATATATATATATATATATATATATATATATATATATATATATAGATAGATAGATATAGATATAGATATTACAGGTAACCTTTTTTCCTTCACGATTCAATATTCCTGGAATCGGAAAAATGGAACGGACTCCTCTTTCTGTTGTGCAAAATTATTTATTTCATTTTTTCCTTGCACTGTGCTGTCATGACGCGTTTTGACCCATGCAGGCCTTGATCACATGACGCGCTGACAACACTTCCCCATTTTTAAAGTGCTCGTGCATATAATAAATAGCAACAACAGACTAGCAATTTTAACGTCAACTTTGTGATGTTTGGCAGCAAATAATTATCAACTGTAACAAAGTTTTAAATGTAACAGATAATAATGTGCAAAAACGCATGTTTATAACTGTATAAACACAATTAGTTAAAAGGGACCTCCGTACATTCATTATCATAGCATGTGATAGCCTAGTACTGTCCCCCTAACATTTCGTGGTCCATTTGTGCAATTTAACACAATCAAATCATTTGTATAAATACAAATATATTTACATGTAAAAATCAATAAATACATTAAAAGGTATAATATCCTCTACTGTATTACTGTGATCTATTTTTAAATTGACCAATGTTTATTAGCCGTTTTTGAAACCCTTATTTAAATGTTTATTCTACTTTGTTTTAAGTTAGACTTTGATTATTATTTGTTAGTTGTTGTGTAAATTGCTTTTAGAGCGAGATTATCACTGGTGTGCTCCCTGTGTGATGGAAATTATTCATGATGTACATGAACTACCATTTTAAAAATTGAAAGTTCTTATTGTGCAAAACATTAAAAGGGAAATAACTTTAATTTTTTGGGAATTAAAATTAATTTTCTAAAAAGAGGCAAATGGTGAGGCAGGTATTAGCGGAAGTCACAGTTTTTAATTAGCTGACCCTGTTTTGGGTATATCTAGTTCACAAGTTGGTCACTACTGCATAATGCAAGGCTCGAGACCCAGCCTGTATCTCTGAATATGTATTTATAACCATGTATATAATTCCTCCGTGGTATTTAACCCGTGAGGACTTTTGCTGTCCAGCTCTAAAATGTATTTAGTTTCTAGTTCTCTTAGGAGTGCCTCTCTATCTCCGCCGCGTCGTAGCGGAAGAATAGTGTCAATGGCAAAATATTTTAGATGTTTTATATTATTGCCATGTGATTCCCTGAAATTACGGGCCACCGGATAGGTTTTATCTACATTGGTGATGGCCCACAAGTGCTGGAGAATTCTCTTGTGGACCTGCAGTTTTGTGCTTCCCACATACTGCAGTCCACAAGAGCACTCCCGCACATAGATGGCAAACTCCGTTTTACATGTTATCAACGTGTTGATTTTAATGGGTTTACCCCCAAAAGGTGTCTGAACTGTTGTCTTGTTGATGCCATATTTGCAGGCCTTACATGAAGAACATCTTACAAAGCCCTTCCTACCTGACAACCAACTGGACCCAGTATTAACTTCAGGACTGCTACTAACTATGAAATCACTAGTTGAGGGTGCCTTTCTAAATGTGATGGTTGTTCTTATGGGCACTGCATCTCGCATTTGTGGATCATTTAAAATCAAATGCCAGTTTTCCCATATGATCTTGCTCAGGCAATCTTTTGCTCTGTTTCTTGTATGTTAAAATGAGTCTCAGATCATTGTTTTCCTCCAAATTAGACTCTTTTTTTCTCCGTGTTTTTTCACTGGTGTTCGACGGTTTAAGCAAAAGGTCCTCTCCAGATAGTGTCCTAGTCTTTAGTATAGCTTTGTTCCCTATTTGCTCTGCATATCCCCACTCTAAGAAGTGCATTTTGCTATAATGTTGTGCCTCATTACTGCAGATGCAACGGATCCTAAGCATCTCTCCGTACGGGATGCTACAAATGGTATGTTTTGGATGAAAACTAGATGAGTTGAGTGTTGTGTTTCCTGCAGTTTCTTTCCGGTGTAATTTACTGTGTAATTGTTTCTGCGCAACATATACCTCCACATCTAGAAAACAAATGGATTCCTTACTAGCATTGCTGGTAAATTGCAAGTTCAAGTCATTTTCATTAATCTGAATGAAAAATTCTTCAACACTATTCATCGTACCATGCCAAATGATAAATAAATCATCTATATACCGGATCCATTTTACCACATGTTTTTTCACAATATCAGCATATTTGGTGTTCAAGATGACTTCCTCCCACCACCCCATGTGGAGGCAGGCGTAGCTTGGGGAAAAGCTTGCCCCCATAGCTGCCCCCCTCACTTGTTGAAGAACTGTAGGTGGAATAAAAAATAGTTATCTAAGCAAAATTGTATCAGACTCATAAGCAACTTGTTGTGTTGGTAGTATTGAATCAGTCTCGAACCTAGAAAGTACTCAACCGCTCTTAATCCATCTTTGTGATTGATTGAGGTGTATAAATTAGCCACGTCCAATGTTAACAGTACATAATCTTCTTGCCACGAAAACTTGAGTATCAGCTTTCAAAAATCTGTGGTATCTTGGACATAAGATGGCAGGTTTATCACGAGGCTTTGTAGGAAATAGTCAATATATATGGATACCTTTTCCAATAAACTTTGTTTAGCTGATATTATTGGCCTTCCTCGTGGATTTTTACTACTTTAATGGACCTTTGGTATAAAATAAATGGTGGGCGTTGTAGGATGGTCATTTTTCATAAATTTGTATTCGTCTTGATTTATGAGGCCAGCCCTCTTCCAAGCCAGAAGTTTTGTGTATAATTCATGTTGCGCTGTCTTGATTATTGGTTTGTTTTCCAGTCTGTAGCAACTCCGGTCATTGAGTTGCGACATAGCCTCTTTAAGATATTGTTTCATGGGCCAAATTACAAAGTTTCCACTCTTGTCCGAATTTCGGATAACTATTGTATTGTTGTTGTGCAGTTTGCTGATGAGTTGGTAGTATCTTTGTTGGTGGATGTTATATCTTCTTTTACTGGCCGCTGTTGTATAGTTTAACTTCTTTAGTTCAGCAGTTATTGTCTCGTTGAATGTATCTATGGAGTCTCTGTGTCGAATTGGTACAAACTTCGATTTTGGTTTGAATTCCATATGGGACATTGCATTTGTTACTACCCCTTGTTCTTTCATCAGTATTTGGGTGCTGACAAGAGGTGATTCGTAAGTATCACTCTTTTGTAAGGCTTGTAAATCCCCCATAAGATTGACATCCGCCGCTGTCAATGCGTTAGTGTTGGTTGCTTTGTTATCATTTGTCATTTGTGTGTTAGTCTTGCTTTGTTTCAGTAAATAGAATTTCCTTAATTTAAGTTTTCTTATGAGTTGATAAATGTCTGCCCTTGTTTGTGGATAATCAAAATTCGATTCTGGGCAGTATGACAAGCCCAATGCTAAGAGCTGTTCTTCAGCACTGTCGAGGTTGACATCCAACAGGTTCACAATTGTATTTTTACTTTGTGAGCTTCCATTTACTTTCGACGGCAGTTCCTTTTGGCCGCATTTCTGTTGGATTGTTTTTTGTCGCTCACGTCTTCATTTCCTTTGCCCTCGTCTCTTTGTGTATCGCCTTTGTTTTGTTTCGATTTTTGATTTCTCGGGCACAATGTTAAACGCCGTTCTTCCCTTACAAGAGTTCCTTCGCTAATGTATGTTTTGATTTGCGTGGGTTGGGACCTCCCGTTGCACCTTTATTTTGTTCTACATCCGAACCACTGTCTATTGCTGAACTTAAGTCTGATAGGGAAGATGCTTCTTGTAGTTGGCGACTAGTGCCTGGTGTGGATTCACTTCGCACTGTTGAACTTATTCCCTTGTGTGACGATCTCACTGCGTCATATTTTCTGGCGAAGGTAAAGATTTGGCCACTGTCTTAGTCCTGTTTATCCATCTGAAATTTGAAGGTTTTTCTCTTTTTGATAATGTCCTCCTCTTTCTTTAACCGTGCAATCATTTCTTCTCTTAGTTTTGACATAGTTTCGCCTCCTTCTATTGTCGCTATTTGCTGGTTTAGTTGGTCAATTTCCTTTTGCAAAGCAATTCTATCGATGTGGGCATATTTAATTAAAATTTCTGTTAGGTTGCGAGATGCTGCTAGATTACTTTCGGCCCATTCACGCAGCATTTCTGGATTTGGATTTTCGTAACTTGGAGCCAATAATATGCAAAGACCGAGAGGAATTCTTCCTACTTCCAGGTATTTGGTGAGAGACCTGTGCTCCCACCATTTTGCTTGTTCTGCTTTCATGGCTTTCTCCAGTTTTTTATATAGTTCTTTAACGCTCGTTGAGCTCCTGCGGGGTTCACTGTTGCTAACACGTTCAGCTGGTTGTATACACAATGTTTCCATGAACATTTCTTCAGCCGCTTCCTCTCTGCCTCTCAGCACGTCGGCGGCCATATTCAGCGCTATTTATTAATTTGCAAGTCTGCTGCAGATAATTCTTTTTGTCTCGCATAGCACACCTCCCACCGGACCAATATTTGCTCTCCTATCTTCGTGGATTTCACCGGCACTCCCCACGTCCTCCGACCCAGAAATTCCCGCTGTACCACTTTTCGGTTGGAGCTTTCTTGCCGTCCGGGGGCTGCTGCGACCTTCTCCTCGAGGAGACCAGTACTTCTGGATCACACACCCGGATACAGCTCCCTGACGCTCGTGCCATTGTTGGGAGGGGGTCCGTTAACACCAAGGAATCCATCTTGGTATACGTTGCAGGTAACCTTTTTTCCTGCACAATTCAATATTCCTGGAATCGGAAAAATGAAACTGACTCCTCTTTCTGTTGTGCAAAATTATTTATTTCATTTTCTCCTTGCACTGTGCTGCCATGATGCGTTTCGACCCATGCAGGCCTTGATCACATCACATGACACGCTGACAACACTTCCCCATTTTTAAAGTGCTCGTGCATATAATAAATAGCAACAACAGACTAACAATTTTAATGTCAACTTTGCTTGGTAGCAAATAATTATCAACTGTAACAAAGTTTTAAATGTAACAGATAAGAATGTGCAAAAACTCATGGGGCAGATTTATAATAACTGGCGCATCCCTTTCATATCAGCAGGGATGCGCCAGTTATTGTGCGCCACAGCTCCGCCACCATGGATGCGCCGCATTTACAATGCGGCGCACCATGGGGCAAAAACGGCACAGATGCGTGACGCATCTGTGCCGTAAAAGTGGCGCATTGCTGGAGTTGCGTCGCATGCGCGACGCAGCTCCAGTAATGCTTTGGGGGGACCTATCTTCACAATGCTGCGTCAATCCTTACGCCTGCTTCAAGCAGGCGCAGGGTTTTGACGCAGCATGGGCTAAAAAGTGACTGAGTGAAATCTTGTAGATTTCACTCAGCCACTTTTAGGAGGCGTTCCTGCGACGGAACGCCCCCCCCTGCACAGGTATGCCTACTGCTGGCGCAGGGCTTTACAACGTGACGCATCTCCCAGGTGCGTCACGTTGTAAATACCCCGCAGCATGGCGCAGGATTTCCGCCGCCGCTGTGTCACAAAAGTGACGCAACGGCGGCGTAAATGAGGCCCAAGGGCCTCATAAATCTGCCCCCATGTTTATAACTGTATAAATACAATTAGTTAAAAGGGACCTCCATACATTCATTATCATAGTATATGATAGCCTAGTACTGTACCCCTAACAGTTTGTGGTCCATATGTGCAAATTAACGCAATCAAATCATTTTTATAAATACAAATATATTTACATGTAAAAAACAATAAATGCATTAAAAGGTATAATATCCTCTACTCTATAACTGTGATCTATTTTTAAATATACATGGAGTAGATGTTTACGAGTGGAGACAAAATGATTTGTTATGCTGAGACGGCTTCCTCAGCACTTCACAGACCCCTTCTCCTTCAAGTGGCCGTGTGGCAGGAAGCTATTTCCAAGGAATAGTCAGAAACTGATGTGGTTCCAAGATGGAATAGCTGCAGCAGCCCCCTGACAGCCTACAGAGTTACCGAGCGTGCAACGGTGAAGCCCGGGTCGGAGGAAGCGAGTGGCACCAAAAGCACTAAGGTAAGAGTGTGACATTTATCAGGTTGAGAGGTGTGCTTTTGTTCGAGTGTCGATAGAGTGGCAGTACACATCGGACTCAAATCAACATAATATACAACAGTATGTCTGCCGACGCGCTGCAGGAACGCGAAGCGGTCGCAGACGAACTGTTCAAAAACCTTCTCATGGTCAATTCGTCTGCACAAGCATCGAGTAGTGCAACAAGAGATAGATCAACCAATATTAGGGATATTTTCAAAAAACTTGAGAAGCTTATGAAGCACGAGCAGGCCAAATGGTGGGAGAAGAAATCTCTACAGAAGTATTTGGAGGTGGGCAGAATACCAAGGGGATTAAGAAAAATGATGCCCCGAGTTTTGAAAATCCAAATCCCAACATGCTTAAGGATTGGGCAGAGTGTAATTTGGAATCATCCAGAAAGTTGGTACAAATCTCAGTTAAGTATGTCGAAATAGGACGGATTGAGCTTCAAAGGGAAATTTACCAAATAAACATAATGGAAGAAACTGAAACAATTGATAAATATCGAGAAGAGATGACGACCAGATTGCGTAAACTAGAGGATATCATCAAAAATAGAAAGGCTTATAAATTCCAACGTGACAAACAGGACTATGATAACGGTCAAATTTTCAGAAATATATGACGCATTAAAATCTTTAAAAAGAACAAGTTCAAGTGACAACAAACAAGTGGCCAGTATCAGTATGGGACCTTCAGGTGCCATGTCAGCATCTGATCTTAGCTCCGCTTTGGAAATTGAATCAGATTCTGAGACAAATAAACCAACAAATGGGCAAACATTACCTATGCTCTCCTTGGCAGAAGAGGTGGATTTTTTAAGGCAGGACAGACACCAAATGCTGTTACCGAGAGCACAAAACACCAGAATAAACAAAGGAGAATGAAAAGGCGCCGGGAAAGAAGAAAACTACGCAGGCAGCGGAAAAGGAAAAAAACAGGCAACAGCCATGTGGAGGCGCAAGTGAATGCAGTGTTGCAGGATGCTAACACAATAATTAACTTGTCAGAAATAACTCTGAATGAAGCAGAAACACAGCTTTTATTTTTGAGTTTGTCTTACTGCCCGGAAAGCGACTTCAATTATGCCCAGACTAGGCTAGACGTTTACAGGTTTATTCACACATTAAAACGTAAAAAATATCATTGCCTGCGAGACAACAGCACAAGTATTAGCCAGTCTTCATCTGATAGTGTCCCTCATAGTCCTAGCAACTTGCAAATTCAGATCTTCACCTTATACGTGAATTGGAAGAACTGCAAAATAGCAATTCAGCGTCGAATAGTATATCTTCCACGCAAGCAACAATTGTGCAACAATTGAGCACATATGGCATGGCCCCAATGGCTTTCAGACCTAAATTTACATTCTTTCAATCAATTATGTCACATGACTCCATTAATATTTTTTAACGAAAATCTAACATTACAGATTAAGAAATTAGATTATCAAATACAAAGAGCACATACAAAATACAAAATTCATGACCAGAAATATCGCCAACTTGTGGAGAAGCTACAAAACAACAAGCAGATAGTGATCCACAATGCTGACACTGGGGGGAATATTGTAATCTGGCCTAAATTGGACTACAAAGAGGAGGCACTCAAACAACTAAATGACAGAGATTGCTACAAGAGAAGCAGTACTCAAGCAACAAGAACAACATATAATGAATACTATTTCAAACTTTTATCATAGAAAAGTGCATGCCTTCTCAGCTCCAATGAATACAAATATCTGACAAACAATTTCCCAGTTCTGCCAGTCATTTATTTCATCCTCAAAGTTGACAAGAACTCTACCAGACCGCCAGGAAGGCCAATAATTTCAGATCGCAAAAGCATTTGGGAGATTACATCTCGCTATATTGCCTATTTTTTTACAGGAATGTAAGAAGCTTACCATCTTATATTCAAGATACAGGTGACTTTCTCAGACAAATTCATGACATCCCATGGCAGAAAGATTACTTGCTAATGACATTAGACGTTACAGCTCTTTACACCAGCATCAACCACAAAGACGGCATAAGAGCTCTAGAACACCTTTTGAGCAGTAGGCCAATTTGGTTATACCAACGCAGGACTGAACATGACAGTATTTTGTTTAGAAAACAATGTATTCTTGTTTCAAAAACAAATTTTCCAGCAGATTCGTAGGGTCGCCATGGTGCCAGTTTTTCCCCCACCTACACGTCTTTACATGGGCTGGTGGGAGGAAAGGGTCTTCATGGTGAACCACAATGAGATATGGGTATCATCAATCTGCTGGTTGCGGTATATTGAGGATTTATTTGTCATATGGAGAGGTTCTAGAGAAAGTACACTTAAATTTGTATCTGATATTAACATCAATGACATCAACCTCAATTTCACAGCAACAATAAGTTCTGAGTCAGTCAACTTTTTGGATGTACATGTTTACATTTCCAACAAGAAGATTAAAAAAAAGTTGAATAGAAAAGAGACTGCTGGTACCTCTGTACTCCATGCTACCAGCTTTCATCTGAATCCCCTAATCAATAGTATCCCCTATGGGGAAATGCTTAAAATCAAGCGGATCTGCAGCAATGAGTTAGATCTTAATTTAGCCCAGACTGAGAGCAAAATAAGGTTTCTGGCATGGGGCTATTCAGCACAAGTTATGGACTTAGCTATATACAAATCAGAGGTCCCAAGTAGAACAAACCACCTCTTTCACAAAAGCAGTACTTGGGCCAACAACAAAGCTACAAAACCAAAAGGGAAATGTGAGACCCGGTTAATTTTTACCTATAATGAACAAGAGCACCAGTTAAGAAGTATCATCAGTAAAAACTGGCCACTTGTACTCAATGATCCCGTAATCGGTCCCCTTCTACCAAGATCTACTACTATAACATTCAGAAGAGCTACCTCCATGAGTAATGCTAGTTAAGAGCAGCCTAGAAACAACAGAGGGGGGTAGCTGGCTTTCAGCCAGAAAGGGATTCTTTAAATGTAATGCTTGCCGAGCCTGCCAATTTGACGTTAATACATCATTATTTCTGACCCCCTTCCAAGAGAAACCAAACAAAATTCAGAAATTTCTCACCTGTAAAATGGAATATGCAGTCTATGTGTTGGAGTGCACCTGTGGGGTGCGATCTGTAGGTAGCACTAAGCTACAAGCCTGCAAGCGAATACTCCAGCACATACACGCAATAACAAATTCTGACCTGGCATATCTAGTGGCTCGTCAGTTCAAGGAAATCCATGGCAACAACTTGAGTCACCTCAATTACTATGTGCTTGACACTATACCTTGTTCAAGACATGGAGATAACCGCGAGGCAGTCCTAAGACAATTTGAAACTAGGTACATCCTCAACTTAGATACTTAAACTCCCAATGAGCTTAACTCAAGTGTGGATCTCTATACCTACCTTTAGTTTTAGTGAGGTCTCAAGTTGTTCAGCACCATGTGTCCTGTAGTATTGACTGCAGTATTGTGGTCCTATTTTTCCCCTATCTGCATTGTTCCTTTTTTCCAATTAGGAACCTACCAGAAAATGTTTACCTCTCCGCACTCAATATTAGGACCGTACGATGGGGGGTAATACAGGTGTATTAACATCCTGCATTTTGACCATTATTCTGCTGCTACTTTTCGCACATAGACACTTTGGTGCCGATCACGATCCGGTCAAAAAATTCCCCGTATGACTCTTATCCGGTCTTTTTACCGTACGAATCATACAAGTGCCGTACAAACTGGCAATCACGATTCGCATGGTAAAAAGTCCGTACGAATCGCAATGGGAAGTATTCCCCACACATCCTCAGGTCGGGAAATGTGTCCGACACGTCCTCGGACGAGTCACTGTACAAATGTGAAAAGTGAAGTCTGACCGAGGAATTACGATCCGTCCCGTGCGTCCGATGATACAAAATGCACCGTACGAACCGAACTCCCATAGCAACCATGGAGACATGTGCCCGCATATGCGCCGTACCCCCCCCAGCCCCCGTGAGTACGCGCCGTACCCCCCCGTGTATGTACGGTGCGAACCCCCCCGTGTATGTACGGTGCGAACCCCCCGTGTATGTACGGTGCGAACCCCCGTGTATGTATGGTGCGAACCCCCCCGTGTATGTACGGTGCGAACCCCCGTGTATGTACGGTGCGAACCCCCCCCTGTATGTACGGTGCGTACCCCTGGGGGTACGCACCGTACATACACAGGGGGTACGCACTGTACATACACGGGGGGGTTCGCACCGTACATACACGGGGGGTACGCACTGTACATACACGGGGGGTTCGCACTGTACATACACGGGGGGGTTCGCACCGTACATACACGGGGGGTACGCTCCATGCATACGCGGGGTGTACGCTCCATGCATACATGGGGGGATACGGCGCGTACTCACGGGGGCTGGGGGGGGTTCGGCGCGTACTCACGGGGGCTGGGGGGGGTTTGGCACGTACCGGGCCCCCAATTCCACTCGCATCGCGGCGTACTTCGCTTTTCCGGCACTTTTTGGGTGCCGTAAAAATATTGCCGTCCGGACCGCTGTCGGTTCGAATCGTAATTCCTGGTTCGTGAAGCGCTGCCTGAGAGCGTCCCGACGTCGCGTCGGCGCTTTCCCCGGATCACATTTGTATGGTCCTTTTCGTCGGTCGGTGTTTTGTACGACTCGTACGGAAATGCTGTTTCCGTGCGAATCGTACTTGCATGTTTGTAAAGTTTCACGACCGGGTACGAGTCGGACGTAAAAAAGCCTCCGTCCGACGGTTCGTACCCGGTTTTTGCCGGATCGTAATCGGCACCTTTATGTGTCTTTAGGCTTTTTCAATGTCAGGTATATGGGCATATAGCACTTTATTTTGCGCTACAGCACTTTGAACAGACCACAAAGGCAGCAATAATATTTGACAAAGCCCACATGGGCTGTAGGTTTTTGGGCGTTCTGGAGGAATATGGGGTGATAGTGCACAAATTGGCAATCAAATAGAGGCAATATTGTGGTATTTCCATCATGTTTAGCATAAGGCATGTCAGACATTTACTATACTGTAAGAATTTGATAGTATCTATCTACCAATGGTTAAACAAACAAATGCAATCGACTATACATTGATTATTGTATATATATTAGGCATAATGTGATTTGCACATCCTATATTCTGCAATATATCTATATATTTGTACAGTTTTAGTACTAATGCATTGATACTTATACATCAATTGCACTTTAAGACTGTTTCTCCTATATAAATATGTATTTATATAATTGTGTATTTATATGCTTTGTCCAAAATGTATTAACAAAAAGTGAAGAGCAATAACTGATTTGACTAAACCTGCAATGTGGTGACTTTTAAATCATATTAGCATCAGATTGGACATCTACCTTCAATAGCCAAAGGTTTACGAGTTTATTTAAATTGATACCTTTAAGCTGTAGTCTGTTTACATTGTTTATAACATACTCACACACTGTCACTTTAAAAGGTTTGCACTATACCGCAGCTGCGTCATTAGATCAAGGCCACTCTTGGTTGAAACGCATCATAGCGGACTGTTGGACAATAAAACAGCAATAAGCAGCACGAAATCTCTGGTGTCTGTGTCCTTTCTTCAGTGGAGTGGAGGAGTGGAGTTTACGAGTGGAGACAAAACGATCTATCTATCCATCCATCCATCCATCCATCCATCCATCCATCCATCCATCCATCCATCCATCCATCCATCCATCCATCCATCCATCTATCTATCTATCTATCTATCTATCTATCTATCTATCTATCTATCTATCTATCTATCTATCTATCTATCTATCTATCTATCTATCTATCTATCTATCTATCTATCTATCTATCTATCTATCTATCTATCTATCTGTCTGTCTGTCTGTCTGTCTGTCTGTCTGTCTGTCTGTCTGTCTGTCTGTCTATCTATCTATTGCGATCTGTGCTCAGTAAGTTGCCAAAGGTAAAACCATATCCATTGATTTCCAGTTTGAACTGGCGTGGAGGAGAGAAAGGGAGACAGGAGGAGAAGCATCTCCTCTTGACATTTCTGTGACACTCATGTTTTCAATGAGATATGGTTTTAACTTTGGCAATTTACTGAGCACAGATTGCAATTATGAAAGGAAGAATGCCTTTGAAATTCATGACCTATTAATATATGCATTTGGATTTTACATTTCTTACTGAGACTGTGATGTTTTCTAACGCTCTTAAGAATGAGTTACATTAACATTGCTGTTTTAAAGAACGTATTTATCACACACATGCAATATGGGAGATTGAGGATTTTACCTGAAGTACGTGTCAATTTGGATTTAAGGCACCTGAATATGTGCATTATGATATGGCTCACCTGTAAATAAGACTGCAGTGGAGCAGCCGAAACCCGTCAGGAAAATGAATGTTGCCATTCTGAAGTGAATAAATGCCTTACAGATTTGGGCTTCGATATTTTTCCTTGTTGTGTGATGTTGAATGACGAGACGCTCCATTACCATCCAACGAAGCAGCTCTGCAGGGATGGGGGCTCCCATCAAATTAGAGAATGGTAATTCGAGAATATATATATATATCCATACATGCATATGTATGTATGTATATATATATATATATTTTTTTTTTTAAAAAAAACATTTTTATTGATTTTCAAAATTTGCACGTTTCACACAGTGGCGTGACCTTGCAGAATAATTCTATCACATGACTTGTAGTGTTAAATAACATCATGTCAGCTTTCCGCAGCTGTTCTCTACTCTTGCAATTGCTTACCATATTGTTCATCTCCACAAATAACATATAACCCACAACACTAGCGTTCCCTCCCCCCTCCCCTTCGTCCTATGTATATATATATATTCCCTGAAAAAGCAAAGGTTGAAGTGAAGTTGTAGTTAGGCCTTCTAATAATATTTTTTTTAAAACAACATTCACTGGTTATACTTTACGGAGCTAACTATACCTTGTGCCTTCACATGCACTGCTTATGATCTCACATAATACATCACTCATGACATGATAAATTACATAATTGATGACCGCTGACAACATCTCATATGTCATCATTGATGACAATACTGATAACATCATAGCCATATACAGCATAGAGTTACTGAGTGAACATGTGTGAATCCATAGCATGGAAACTGTGTAAGCCCTGGCGGCAAGCATGATTGTGCATTTTGAAAGTTATGTGGTGCAGTATTTACAAATTATAAAGTTTGGGATGCAAGTAATACTCCCTGTTAAACGAAGATAAAAGCTGAGCTTACCTATTGTGTGTTGCAGAGATATCTTTAAACGTAGATTGCCAAAGCCTGTGCCAATAATCAGTGGAAAAAGCCAAATCCTATGTTCACAATAGATAATCCACAGGGGATACTAGTGCATATGCCTATATTAAATACTTGTAATACAGTGCTATAGGAAAATTAAAAGTAACAGAGATGTTTATAAAGTGTCAATGTTTATTTTAAAATCTTTGCTGAAGATTTAGAGGCACTGGAGTTGTTGAATAATGTAGAATGCATGGATGTGTCACTTTAAGACCTTTTATCTCTTACGGCTGTTGTAAGCGTAGCTCAAAGTTTGTATGTAACTGATTCCAATTGAGGAACAGATGCAGTGTATCTTACTAAAGTACTGTGAGGGATATTCACAAGAAGCTATCGCTGAGTTAACTGCACTTTATCGCAGCCAAAGTTGCGATAAATCGATTGCCCCATTCACAAGCTGGTGTTAACAGCCCACAGCACCAGTTTACCTGCGATAGCAGCCGCAAAAAACATCGCCACAGAAGACCCCCGCAACTATCGCTAATGAGATGCTGAGTAGGCGTTCCCGTGCCCAAAGCTGCTTCAACACCACTCCACAACATTCACAACGACCAGACAGAACTGCAATAAGAACACGAAACAGGCGATAAGGTGCGTTAGCAGCAGGAAAATAACACCTGCTCAGACCTGGTGCTAAGTCGGACCACAGCCTGCACCACAAAGGGAGACCAGCCCAGAGCCACACCTGAAGAACAACAGATGCACCCGGGCAACTGAACATGCAGCCCTGAGGGCCGAAAGGGAAACAACACCCGCCGCAACCCCCCCAGGAGTCCCCCTCCCCGGCACCCCCCTCCGACCAAAGACATGCCACATCAGCTACACCCAATCACGTACAAACTTATCCTCATGAAGTTGCAGAATCACAACTGGTGACATGCATGTGTCGTCACAAAAATGAGCATCACACATTCATTTCTGCAGCAACAAATCAAACTTTATTAAAATGAACACTGAAATGAAATGAAGACACATTGCGGCTCCCCTAGGGCCAACCCGTAGGTCACAGCCTGCAAGACTAAAATCATGATGAGAAGGTGTGTCCTGCGCACATCAAATGACAGAGCTAGAGCAAAGGGGAGAGAGAGGACGAGAGGGAGAGAGAGAGAGAGAGAGAGAGATAGAGAGAAGAAGAGAGGGGGAGAGAGAGAGAGAGAAGAAGAAGAGAGGGGGAGAGAGAGAGGGAAGAAGAAGAGGGAGTGAGAGAGAGAGGAAGAGAGGGGGAGAGAGAGAGAGAAGAAGAGAGGGGGAGAGAGAGAAGAAGAGAGGGAGAGAGAGAGGGAGCGCCGCCCCTGCGCACCCAGGCCACACTGCTCACCTGCTGCCACCGGTGTGTCTCCAACCACTTGTCGGCATGTAGTGCAGTCCATTAGGTCACACATCTGAGACAGACCTGTCATCTGAAACAGAGTCCACATACATGTTTGGCACAGTACACACAATTGCACAAGACAACATCGCCCGCCCGCCCATGCAAACCCAGACAGAGGCAACCCAGCCCCTCCCGCCGCCCATCAGAGCATGCTCGCCCATGCACACCCAAGCCGCACTGCTCGCCTTCTGCCACCGGCGTGCAGACTGGAGGTCCCACCACATGCCGCTGCAGGCCACAAGCCCAGGGCCCACGGACATTGCACACTCCACACCATGTCGCCCCTCTCCACAGGCCACCAGGTCTCACGTTTGGTGCTGGGTCTTGATTACTCCATGGCAGAGGACATACCAGGGCACCCCGCCTCACCGCAGGCTGCACACCTGCTCAGCCCAATAGGTGCCACCAACTATGTGATCCCGGAAGCGACGCCACGTGGCGGCAGGCCCTTGACGGCCACAAGGCCTCCGGTGCCACTAACCCTGTGCAACCCCAGTCAGCGCCACATGGCGGCAGGCCCGTGATGGCTGCAAGGCCTCGGGTGCCACTAACCCTTTGCAACCCCAGTCAGTGCCAAGTGGCAGCAGGTCCGTGACGGCTGCAAGGCCTCGGGTGCCACAAACCCTGTGCACAACAACTCATGGGCCCTTTATGATTGAGAACCGTGGAGCGTCAGTCATCCAGTCACCACCGTCAGAGGGGAATGTGACGTCGTCAGCCCCTTATGTTGGCGGAGTCACATGGCCAGTGATGCCTGTGCCAGATGGGTGGGGTGTGGTTGCAAACCTGCCCTCAGGGAGTGGCTCTGACATGCTGACAACTAGACCAGTGAGCTGCACACCACGAGCGAGTACGCCTGCGACGGGTAGCAATGAGGGCCCCCCTCTGGCCTGCCGTACGCCGGACCAGTGCAGGGCTTGCAACAATGACCCGTGGGATCTGGGCGTGGTTCAGTCCATGTCCGGACATGGAAGTGACTGATGCGTGTGTCCCTGTTGTAGTGTTCACGGGATCCGGTACACAATATGCAATGTAGCACCCTCTGACTGGCATCCCACAGGATGAGCATCATTGACGCAAGGGACATCACTGTCCCTACATTCACCCACACATTCATACATGGATTATGAACGACATAACACAGCAGTGTGACACTGGATGTTTATTGCACATCCAGTGCAGTCCTGCAGCTGGAGCGGTACAGGGTAATGCCGAGCATACTACACAATATGGGCCCATGGAGGGCCAGCCAGAGTCCATCTGGGGATGACAAGTGCTGCGGAAGAGGTAGGGTACAGTCCGCAGTCTGGTAGCCGTGTCATTGGTCATCAAATAGGATATGGCAGTCCATGTCGCTGTCCAAGGAGTGTGCATCGAAGTGTATCAGGGGTCAGTGGGAGGTCATGGAGCCATGTGAGGCACCAAGCAGGAACAGGCTAGGTGGTGGAAATGAAAGCTAGTGCCTCCTGATCACAAACCCATCCATGTCCTCGTCCCCGGATGTGTGCTCTGCCCCACCTGTGGGCATTGCAGTACTGGCTGGGGCAGTGTGTGCCACTGACACATCAGGGGCCAGAGGAGGGTTGTCGGCCACACTGTGTGGCAGTGACACATCAGGTGCTGGAGTGGATATGCCTGCCACACTGTGGGGCACTGACACACCAGGGGGCGGAGATTTGGATGGTGTGGGGTCAGCAGCATTCATCAGAGCCAGGCCTTGTGGCAGCAATGCTATGATGATGGTCTGCAGGGCATGGTAGATCCCAGATACATTTCACTGATGTACAGTGGTGGCTGCCATCCTTTCCGACTCCATCTGCACCATGTCCTCCATGAGCCTCCGCATGTGTGCCAGCTCACGGCTGCTATCGCTGGAGCCCCTCTGAGCGGGCAGGTGTTCTTCTCTCCGGTTTGATCATGCTTTCTTAGAACCGTCTACAGTGGTTACTCTTGATATTTCTTTGTAATACCAATGCTGTTGTCATACTTTCTATACCGTAACAGAACACTGCACTATTCAGTGTTATAGTCCGACCCTGATTTGCTGGAGCCTCTAATGCACCACTACGGGGTGAGTCGAATAATAAACCTTGTCAATTTATTGTACTTGACCACTGTGTCTTTTCAAACTTCTAAGACAACATTATGTAGTTTTGACTATGTATATTGTTTTAGTAATAGAATAACTTTTAATGTGTGTTTTCTGCACGTTCTTTTTCACTCACCATCAAGTGCATGTATAGATTTTCGAAAGCACACCTTTTGATCACCACTGGACTTTATTGTACCACGAGTGCTGCATGACACCACTTTACGTATTCGCAGTATATGAGGCCTACTGCCAATAACCTTGTGGGACATCTGTTTTTACTCGTGCCTGTTCTTTGTCTTCTCTTTACAGGTGCATTGGGTTTTTATCAACGAAGTAAGCACTTATTAGGGTGCTGTAAAAGTGGTAAGTGCTATAGTAGCTGCTATCACTACCAGTAAGTGTGTGAACTTTAGTTTTGGTCTTGATGAATTGCGGTTAATCTAACCGGTGCAAGAAACATGTTGACCATTGCAGCGCAAACCTGACAACTTTACTTCAGGGACGTGCACTTTTTTGTTTTAGTCAAGAGTGGGACCTGCTTTATTAAACTTTTTTTATTTTGGACCCCTACTACTTGTTTTAAACTTCATGAGTACACACTACATTTAGGGCCCTCACCCGCACTACACTAACCGGCATACAAGGAATAAAGATCTCCATCAAAAGGCCCCGATAAGGGCGCCGATCGGGGATTGCAGCGCCGCCCCGATTTGGAGCAGACCTGATGATGAAGCATGACATCTAGCTGGCTGGATGTGTGAGGGTCTTTTTCCTGAAGGAGGAAATCCCTCCTGATTCCACTGATTAACATATTACTGTAGGCCTCTTTCTCTTCTCACTCTCTAGGAACAGCATACGTCTCTGTACTTGTACTTATTATTGGGCTTTGTGTGCTGGACCTGTCCAAAATAGCCCGTTGTTCCTCCTACTTATAAAGACGTTCTTCTCTCCATGTCAGGACTCCAGCGATGTCAGTCAGGTTTCGTTGGAGGCCATGGAGCGGGTCTAGACACCCATGGATGGCGTCCAGTTTGGTGGTCGAACCCCATACGCACTTGCTCAGCCGTCTCTCCCTCTGGGCCTCCAGCACATGGCTTTGGAAGGCCATGTGTTGTTCCTGGGGGTCTTGGTCGACTGGCGGGGCCATGGGTGCCTCCTGCTGGGTGGTTTGGGTGGTGGGTGGGGTCTCCTCGATGCAGCTGGTCAGCCCTGATCCTGGAGGTGATTCGCGGATTATGTCAATGATGTCTAGGAGGGCATGGGTGTCGATGCTGGGGTTGTCCTCCTCGTCATCAGTGAAGAGTGGCTGGGACTGCTCTGCAGGGGGTGTTGACATTGGCACTGCAATGTGAAGGGGAGATGGTGTATTGTGATGTGTCCACATGTATGTAGCCGCATGGTACATGTTGACATTCAGACCGGATGACATTGTACATTGTGACAGTCTGTGGATCTGGGCGATGACCCAGAGTCATTGAGGGTGTGCACTGTGCTCTGCTTGATTGTGCATGTGTGCCATTGTGGCCATCTCCACACGTCCCTCCAGTACCTGGTGGTCACTCACCCTGTTGCGGTTGTGTTGTGTCCTGTCGAGCAGTGTCCGGTCCCCCAACTCTGGCCACAGTATCCACACTGATGACTGTCGACACCAGCTCCTCCATGTCATCCACAGGGGCGTAACACAGGCCCCCACAGCCCCCGCGGTGTGGGGGGGCCCCACGCTCCAGGGGCCCCCTCACTCTCAGCGGAGGGAGACGGCTGCGCCTGCAAGCAAGCCTCTTCAGCCTCCCCAAGTCCCCATAAATTAAACTGTGCGTGCACACCACGGTGACGGCACCTAAGCCTCCGAGTCTTCCCTCTTATTCTGTCTTGCTCCTCAGTTAGTGAAAACTGAGACTTCAAGAAACGGGTATTACCCTCTCTTTCCTCCTTTCGTTTATTTGCTCCCCTGTGAAATGGATCCAAAAAAGAATAACATTTTTGCTGGAAACGTTGTCTTTTTCTGACACAAGTGCAGCCTCGGGTGGTGAGAAATAAAACATTCCAAATGTGAAAAATAAATAACTAATTAAAGCAAGACAGAACGGTTGCAAGGTGTCCAGATTTATTTATTTACACATAAACACCTTAGCGCCACTTTACAGTGTTTGCCAGTGAAGTGATACTTTTGTTTACTCCTCTCTCTTTGAACAACATTGTTTTCCCTGTGTGGGAAAGTGCACCTTGCCTGGAGGTACTGAAATACCTGCTTGATGGGTGAATTGGAAAACAAATTGTGTACAGCAACTGTGTGTTTATGAATGTGGTCTTTTTAAACCATACTGCCTGTGTTTTGAAAGAATATAAGCAATGGGCACTGAAACGGGTCCCTTCCGGGCCCTGTAGTTATGGCCTTACCTTTTCATGCAAAAGCACTCACTAATTTCAGAATAATGAGTGTAAAAGGAAAAAGGTAACCATGTTGTTCCTGCTTACATTTCACATGCTTTACTTAATCTTACATTCCCTATGAGTGCTTGCTTTTTATAGGATGTTGTTAATTATTTTTAGGCAGCATATTACTCTTGTCTAGTGCGTAATTAGAATTGAGTCACATCCAGGTGTTTATAGCCGGTCAGTGCAGTGCAAGTTTCTCTCAATGGGGCATTATGGTGTTCAGTGGGGGAGAGGATGTAGCGCTATGATCAGAGCTGCTGAAGTGGAACAGGTGAACCAGGTTCAGCCATAATGACTAGGCTCCCAGACCACTCTCCTGAGGGAGCACATTCCTGTGCTACATCTTAGAAGGCGCCGCAAGATCTTAAAAGCCCTGGTGTCTTAGCACCAGCAGGTGGACCCCAGCGGTGGCAAGTGTAGGTTAACCTTGAAGACCTGTCCACCACTATCCATGAAGTTCACCTCCAGTCTTGGGACAGACCTATGAAGCAGCACACCATAGAATGGCAGTGACTCTGTCACTGAGGTCAAAGGACCCTTGAGCAGGGTGGTTCTAGGGCAGTGCGACTGCACCGGGCCCTAACTTCAGGTAGGGGCATCGTGTTTGTAAGTATATTATGGTTTTAAAAGCACTTGCTGCCTCCTTCCTCGCCTCCAACATTTTTGGGCAACAATAAAAATGTTTTGATAACTCCAGTGATTAATGTTCTTAGTAGACAGAGATGGTGTTTTGTCTAGTGGAAGGTTTGACTCACGAAAAGGAATGGCAGAGGTGTAATGTGCATGCTGCTAAGAACATGTGCCATGCAGATCACAAAGTGCACATAATGTGAATAGGTCAGTGGGTTACTGCTTTTGTCAGAGAGACCCTATTGTTACTTGCAGTTAATAAGTTTAAATCCTAACATAGAACAGTGAGCTATTAACTGTCATGTAAGAGCTGCATGCAAACTCCAAGGTATAAATTAGAGGGTTTTGGTTTTTCCCCAGTCTTCGATTATCCTAATGTTGCAAAAAAGGGTTCATTTGAAATCAATTCTGATTATTAAAGAGAACCCCTAACCATGGATTATGTTTTTAATTCTGAGTTTGTGTTTCTGCAGACCAATCACTATTAAACTATGCTGCCTACTAGTATGGTTGTCATGTGACTCCTACACCTTGTAGTCCTTTGTCTTATGTAACATTTCCTACGCAGTGATTTACACACAAATGAATGATTGTCTCTGTGTAATATGTGTGATGTAAAGTGCTCTGATACCCTACACTGGTATTAGTGGTGCTGTAAATTTTCGGATACTTTATTATTTTGAAATTTTTACACATGCTAACAGTCTCTGCAAAGATTTTCCTTATTAGTACTAGTGGAACATATAACTGCAGCAATGAGAAAGGTGACCAGTCAACCTTTGCAAAGGGCCCTCCACTTCACAGCAGCACAAGTCACATTTTTTAGTAACTTTTGATGTGTTTGAGCTATAAACAATTTATTAGTTAAAATCGTCAGATTATGCAGCAGATGATGTATTATGTGGCAAATACGGCAAAGCCATAGTTATGTGGAAAAAAATGCAAACTAGGATATTTTGCCATTCATGTTTGAATTCTCTCTCTAGGCATCTTGAAGCTGGAAAACTTCTGCATCCATCCCAAACTGGGTTTTGCCCCTCTCAAGGGACGGAAACAGCCTTACTGGCAGTCGCGGAAGACTCTAGAAGGATTCTTGATGCAGGTGGTTCTCTAGCCGTGATATTGTTAGATCTCAGCGCGGCATTTGATACGGTTAATCATCGTATCCTAATTCATCGACTCAAAGATCTGGGTGTGACAGGAACAGCCCCGAATAGGCTGTGCTCTTTCCTCGAGGGTAGATCCTTCCAGGTCTTCGAGGGCGAGGCCATTTCAAGCCCTAGGCCCGTTTATTGTGGAGTGCCTCAGGGGTCGTCCCTGAGTCCCACTCTCTTTAATGTTGACATGGCTTCTCTCGCGGACATTGTTCTACCCTTTGGGGTGCATATATTTACGTATGCCGACGACACTCAATTAGTGGTGGCATTTAACTACAAAAGCAGATCCCCTACTTTTCTTGGCCCATGCCTCGAGGAGGTGATGAGGTGGATGTGCCATTCCCATCTAAAACTGAACGGTGATAAGACCAAGCTTATGTTGCTCGGTAATCCCTCCCCCCTCGTGGTCTCCTCTATCTGGCCAGCATGTATGGGCCCTGTGCCTGTCCCCACATCCGTAATAAAGAGTTTGGGTTCCTGGCTTGATTCTGAGCTTAGTTTTAAAACCCAAGCAAGGAAAGTTGTTGCATCCTACTTCGGTATTCTAAGACTGCTGCGTAAAGTGTTGCCTTTGCTACCCCCTCAAGCAAGAAAGCTTGTGGTCCAGGCACTTGTCTTATCCCGCCTGGACTATGGCAACGCTCTTTATCTCGGTCCTCCCTGTGCGGTCTTTAAGAAACTTCAAATCATGCAAAATTGTGCCGCAAGGATTCTTGAGGGTACTCCAAGCCGCCAGTCAGCCAAAGCTGCACTTAGGTCTTTACATTGGCTTTCTATTCAGGAAAGAGTCCACTTTAAAGCCCTCTGCACCACCCATAAGATGCTAGGGGGTGTGGGACCGGCTATAATTTCTTCCTTTGTCCAGCCCTACAAAGCCAACAGGCGGTGAAGTTCAAATAACCTCCACCTGGCGTCTGTTCCCAGAATCAAGAGGTCCAGAATTGGCGGCCGGCTCTTCTCTTACAACGCCGCTAAACTCTGGAACTCCTTGCCGCTTCAGCTACGTAAAGAGCCAGACCACACCGTCTTCCGCAGGAAGCTCAAAACCTGGCTTTTCCCTAATTGAATGCCACAGCTTAGTGCGGTTTCTGCCCTAGCGCTGGGATGCCTTCGGGTAACCATGCGCTTTATAAATGCTATTTGATTTCATTAAATTAATTTCTGGTGTAAAAACGGAGGAGAAGTGCTGATGACAGAAACTCCATGGCTGGGAGACAAATGGCTTGCGATTCCACTTTTAAGGATATTTGGGACATTCCGTGATTGGAAATGTATCCCACTTTGTGAATGCATTTTAATGCTAATAACACATATTTAACCTTAAATAAACATGTGTATCTATTGGTTAAATTAAATAATGTAATAAGCTGTAACCGGTTAGTGAAATGGGAAACAAATACTAAAAATTGGGATATTTTGCTCTTTCTGCCACACCTTTCACTCCACCCACTGATCCAATCCATTGGTTATTCCCGCCCTCTGATTATCCTCCCACAGTTCCCCTACTTTTCCCCCCAACTTCGACCACTGCCTGGCACTAACATGCATTAGAGACAACTGTGGGCTTTTACTACTGGGTCTCTTAGAGAATTACACCTCAGGTCTATACACGGTTCTGGGTTCTCCGCACAACGTGTTTGCTATTTGACGCCAGACTTCTACAGCTTGTGTTGAGGAAACTAAACATCCCCTTGTGCTTGTATAAAACATAGCTACCAAGTGGCATTGGCACCATGTTGTGTCCATTTGTAGCTTTTATCCAACAACACTTTGCATGCTGGAATGTTTAACCCCTTACTTAGATGGTCACAGCACAACTCCCAGAATGCAAGGCGCTGTTTACTTAAAATCCAGGCCTGGCTGGCGGTGTCACACGTGACGATAGAGCCATTTGGAGGCAATGGTGAATCTATAATTTAGCAGGCGTGTCTATACTCTTAGTAAATTGTAGATACCGCCAGTGTTGACACACTGAGGTCTGAGGCCTCTGTTTGTTATGAAGTAAGGCCCAGTCTGGTGGTTCAGGTCAGTCCTTGTGAAGGAAGCTGCTGGACTTGTTTTTACCATGCACTTTGAAAATATTTTCACCTTGATGCAAGAAGAAAGTTGGATTGTTTTACAAAACATGCTTGATTTTTGTATATTGCTGGACTGGTGATTGCTTTATTTTGCACTTTGAAAGTATTTGCACTTTTTCTTTTGCTTTACCAACTACAGTTTGTATAGATTGTCATTAGGTACTTGCTGATATGGTTTGTTTTTATTCTACATGCAGTGTTATTTATGGTGTTGCTTGCACTTGTCTGTAACATGTGTACCTTAAATCTTGTATTTAGCATTGTTTACACTACAGAAATGATCAATTAAAACAGACAAACATCTGCATCAATGTTCTGAAGCATCCAAACAGTTTTCTTGCTCAGCCTTGTTTGCCTGCCTGTTTTGCAGTGCTTACTAATAAAGACATTATGATTGAAATTGCTTCCTCAGCTCACGTTATTATCATGCACAAACCTTGACAGTCGCTAGTGTGTGGCATGCAGATAATTCACCAGTCTATTTCTCTTGACTTTCGCAGGATACTGAGTTATAGCTTGTGTACTTCTCATGTATATTGTCAGTCGAGTTTTTATAGAATTGCAGGTTTGGGTTGGTCTTTCAAAGTTTCAAGGTATTGTCAATTCTATTTCAGACCCTTCATAGTTGTTCTTTGTTCTTCAGCCATAGGCAGTTCCTGAGACAATAGGATCGCTCCTTGGCATTTTTCTGATTGCTGCCTCAGTTAAATAATCTGCTTTTGACAGTATTGTTACAAATGGCATAGCTTGTATGTTAAGAGTGTTTCCCACTTTCTCATTATAACTTTGAGAAAGACAATATAGAGGCATTTCATTTAAATGTTAGAGGTTTCAAATCAAAATATGCCAGATTTCTGGGTGGTAGGGCAAAGTGGTAGATGGTGGGCCGCACCGCCGGGGGAGTGGGGGCCCCTCCATGTGCTTTGCAGGGGGGCCCCCTCAAGTTTCATTACACCACTGGTCATCCAGCTCGAGCTGTGGCGCTGGTCCCCCATCACCAGTCTGCATTGCTGCCTTCTGGTTGGCTGCGAGTTTCTCCTTGGTCTTCCGCTTGATGTCATTCCATCGCCTCTTGACCTCGTCCATTGTCCTCTTGTGCTCGCCGACGGCATATTACCTTGTCCATGATGTCCCGCCATATTCCAGTTTTGGTGCCCAATGACACGTTGGAGGCGACGAACAGTTGTTGATGGTGTTCCATCACCTCCGTGACTATGATCCTGTTCGCCTGCGGACTGAACTTCGTCTTCCTCTTCTTCTTGTCCTTGCCCTTCCCTGTCCCCGATGTCCTGGGCTGGTCGTCCAGTGCGCTTGTGGGGTTGCGCTTGTCCTCTGCGCCTGCTCCGGTTGCCTCCATGGTGCTTGGGTGTTTGTGTTTGGGTGCTTTTTCTACTTTCAGGGTGATTTTTCCCGCCGGCCAGATGTGTGTTGCAGGCCTGGCGCTGCTTATCGCTGATTTCCTCATCGCGTTTTGGCCCATCGCAGGCTTTTTGGTGTTGTGGTTTGTGTTTTTATCTCCATCGAGGTGGTTGTATCGTGGACATTGTCCGCGGTTTCGGCAGACTATCACATGGTACTGCCTTGTTGTGAATTCCACGTTGACACAGGGTTATTTTCCCGCGATGGGCTGCGAAGTTGAGAGTTGCGTTAAGCTACTCTTGCGGTAGTTATCACACGTTCTTGTGAATATGCCCCTGAGTGTAGTCCATTGAGCCTTGAAGAAAGTGTCTTTACAGTGACAAATGTATACTTGTCTATCTCTTGACCTCAAATTACAGGTCACGTGAACTACTGAAGTTGTGAATCTGATTAAGGTGAATAGAAAATTATCCACACCTGTAGTGTGTTAAATTACTTCAAACCCACTAAATCAATAGGTCTGTGTCATGATGATTGTGTAATGTCATCAGTGATATCTTCAATGATGTCATTTGAGATGCCATCAGTGATGTTATGTATCATGTCACCAGTGATGTAATATATGAGATCATCAGGAGTGCAAAGCAAAGACACACGTTATCTTTAACTGGTGAATATTAGTGTTTTTTTTGTTTGAAATAATAGTTTTTATATTCTTAAAAGGCCTAACTATAACGTCAAATTAACCTCTGTTGATTTCAGTGAACTTCTAGGGTTTATTTTTAAATAATCTAAAATTTAAGTACCTTACTTAACTATATTGTTCCTTTAGTCTCTATTTTTTTCAGTGAATTTCTGAGAATGTGTTTACCTAAAGTAAGATGTTATTACCATTCCTAAATATAAGGGCAGTTTAAACTTTTTACGTCATCTGCAAATTTCAGTTTTTTTTAATCATATTCACCAAACTCTCTCACTGATCATAGCTTTTGACCATGTGCTGCTTGGGGTTGGCCGCAGGGCCTGGCCTGCATCCAGGCCCTGCATCCAACCCCCCAAAGGTGGCCATCCTCCTGCTACACATAGCAAATTCCTATGTGAAATTGCATTTGAAAAATATGTTTTGAGACTCCTCTTTTTCTCAGGCTCCAGTTACCGGATCAACCTGAGACCTTAAAGGAATGAACTGAGGTGAACTGGTTGAACATTTTTTTCTGCTAAGTTTTGTGAAGATTCGTCATACACTGCCAAAGTTATTAGCAAACAAAAAATGCAATTCCTGTGGAAAATCTGACCTGACTATGACTACTTAGTAGCGACCACCAACGTTCCTACCGTGAAAGTTTAGAGGTGATCCGTCAAGCGCGGGCTGAGAAAAAAGGGGGGTCCCAAAACGCGTTTTCCCCATGCAATTTCCCATAGGATCTGTTGTCGCAGCTACAGCCCGAACCGCTGAACGGAATGACACCAAATTTGGCAAAGGGGTAGTCCTCAGTTCAGACTTGTGCCTTTTGCATAAATGGTGTGAATCCGTTCAGTAGTTCCTGAGAAAAGTAGAGTTAAAAGTACATATATATCTATGGCCGGGGAGAATCCGCGCACCCTACCCGCACCGTAAGCGCACCCTCCCCGAACCAAGCGCGCACCCTCCCGATCACGCGCAGAATGCTAATTGGCTGTCGAGTGTCTGTCTACATTCGAAACCAGGAACTGTTGGCGGCCATTTTCTGCCTCGGTAGAAGCGAGGCTGAAGAAGCAAGGGGAATAAGTGTGTAAAACATATAAAGGGGGCAGAGTGGAAATACTCTGACCCTCTAGAGGTGCTTAGGGGGTCCCAGAAGGACCCCCTGGGGCCCCCTTTTTTTTTAACGGCGAAATGAGCGCACGGTGCGCACATCCTATCGTGTTGGGTGCACAGATTCTCTCGCGTTGGGTGCGCGTATCTAAGGGGAAAAAAATTGAAAAAAGACAAGAAATCATTGGTTGTATGACAACTTTCTACACTGAAAGGTAGGGTGTATATTTCTGTTTTTTAAAGGCATGATTCTTATTGGTTAACAAAGACTGATTGTAAGGAACATTATATATGATAAGCTGATATGTTGAAAAGTCAAGCACACTTGCTGTCTTGTTTAGCAACATTGTGTGCTGAACTAATGACCTGTGTGCTCAGTGCAGTGTTCCATGACCTGTTTCTATGGTAACAGGCAGAAGGCAGATTGGGGGAAGGGTTGAAATGTATTTCATTTGGAAAGGGTTGACATGTTTAACCAATAGAAATGTGTGTTTGCTTTTGAATTTATGTGTGAAGGATTGTGATTTGATGTTTACATGTATATGTGTGGAAAATGAAAGGGAAACTTTTCCATTCTTTGTTTTTGCTGAGAGGTGCACAGTGCAGAGATTCTGTAAAAGAAAATCTGGTGTGTGACTGATATACTTCTTAATCTACAAAACAACTTGAAGGATGAGTTATTTAATTGTGAGGGGATGTATGTAGACTATTTTGATTTTAATCAGACTAATGTATTTCTCCTGCTAAAGTGTAGGGAGTACTTTTTTCTCTACAATCTTATTGACAGTGTGTGTGCATGTAGAAACCATTCTGTGATAAGCATTTGTATTTTTCATGTGTTTGCAGACAGATAACTGTGCTGTTTTTATATTTTGGTAGAATTAGAAACCAGTCATTGTTTATGAATTTGTGAAATGAGTTATGTTTCTATACTCACACAGTGAGTATGTGTGCATTTGGGAACCACTGTGAGAGAAGCATTTGGTAACATCATGTATTTGCTGACAGATAACTGTTTTAAAACCTGTCATGTTGTCAAGTTTTAGTAGCATTAGAAGCCAGTCTTTGCTTATGCATTGATAAAATGAGTCATGCTTTGACACTAATGTGCTGTACTTTAATATGTAGATTGTGTGTGGTCTCCTTACCCCTTGCACAGTAGTGAATGAGTTTTGGTAAGCTGCTAGGGATAGTGTTGCTTGTCTAGAATCACACTGTGAGTCTGTTTGCATTTGGGAACCACTGTGAGAGAAGCATTTGGTAACATTGTGTATTTGCTGACAGATAATTGTTTTAAAACCTGTCTTGTTGTCAAGTTTTAGTAGCATTAGAAGCCAGTTTTTGCTTATGCTTTGATTAAATGGGTCAGGCTTTGACACAAAAGTGCAGTCCTGAAATATGTTGATTGTGTGCAGTTCCCTTATCACTTCCACAGTAGTGAATGATTTTTGGTAAACTCCTAGGTATAGTGGTTGTTGTCTAGAATCACACTGTGAGTCTGTGTGCATTTGGGAACCACTGTGAGAGAAGCATTTGGTAACATTGTGTAATTTCTGGCAGATAACTCTTTTAAAACCTGTCATGTTGTCAAGTTTTAGTAGCATTCAAAGCCAGTCTTTGCTTATGCGTTGATTAAATGAGTCATGCTTTGACACTAATGTGCTGTACTTAATTATGTAGATTGTGTGCAGTACCCTTACCTCTTCTAGACTAATGAATGAGTTTTGGTAAACTCCTAGGATAGTGTTGCTTGTCTAAAATCACACTGTGAGTCTGTGTGCATTTGGGTAAGCATTGTGATAGAAGTATTTGGTAACATCGTGTATTTGCTGACAGATAACTGTTTTAAAACCGGTCATGTTGTCAAGTTTTAGTAGCTTTAGAAGCCAGTCTTTGCTTATGCATTAATAAAATGAGTCATGCTTTGACACTAATGTGCTGTACTTAAATATGTAGATTGTGTGCAGTACCCTTATCTCTTCTAGACTAGTGAATGAGTTTTGGTAAACTCCTAGTATAGTGTTGCTTGTCTAAAATCACACTGTGAGTCTGTGTACATTTGGGTACGGATTGTGATAGAAGCATTTGGTAACATCGTGTATTTGCTGACAGATAACTGTTTTAAAACCGGTCATGTTGTCAAGTTTTAGTAGCTTTAGAAGCTATTCTTTGCTTATGCATTGATAAAATGAGTCAAGGTTTGACACTAAAGTGCAGTACCATGTACTATTCTCTTCACTGTGCCAGAACTGAAAATGTAAAAGTTTTACCCAGGCACTGTCCTAGCAGTAGTCTGATGATTTAGTCAGTTTCCAAGTACTCATGTTGTGAACCATACATTACCACATAGACTGCTTCAAATGTCTATGCAGTATGCATGCAGTCTTCTAACATACTATACACTTGTCTTTCACATCTTCAATTCCCTAGTCAGTATCCATACAGTCCAGCAAACATCCTGTCACTCCCTTTGCACTCCTATAGTGACCCATTCAGTACAAAGTACTAATCCATTCACTGTGTCAAAAGCCAACCTCTTATAAATTCACCTAGGCACTCTCTTTGCTGTACTCTAATCATTCCGTCAGTTCCCAAGTACTCATGCAGTGAGCCAGGCCTTAGCACATAGACTGCTTCAAATGCCTATTCACTATGCAAGCAGGCCTCTAACCACCTACACAGTTGTCTTTCACACCTTCAAGTCCCCAGTCAGTATTCATATACTTCTAGCAAACACCCTGTTACTCACCCAGTGTGTCTCCTTATAGTACTGTAATCATTCAGTCAGTTAGCATGTAGTCTTTTAGTGAGGTAGGCTTTAGGGCATGAACTGCTTCAAAGTAGAATGCACTATGCATGTAGTGTTTTAACCATCGTCACACTTGTTGTTCAGGGCTATAGTTTCTTAGTCAGTTTTTATATAAAATGTGTTTGTACAGTAATGGAATAGTATACATTTAAAAGTTATTAATATACATGTATTTATGATTCTTTTTTACAGATACAGAAGAGGAGTGTTTCTCATCCGTTTGCACTCTTCTCGTGCAAGATTGTTTGGATGAAGGGTCCTTAGGTGTTTCATCATACTTGCTGTGCCCTACGAGTATTTCTTGCTAGGATCCCCTCGCAACAGAACTCTTTTGCAAATCTTGCACGTGACCAAGGTGGCATTGATCTTTGTTTGCTCCTCGGGAAAAGTAAAAAATGTCCACAGCACTGAAGAAAAACGTTGTGGGCGTGGTGCCTCCTCCAAAAATTCATCCTTAGATTCGGTGAATATTTTAAAGCGCCAACATTTACAGATTTTGTAAGTTAAACTTATAAAATGTTGTTAGCTGTAAGCATTTTATATATCTGTGATTTGTATCTTGTGGTATTTTGCTGAGAATTGCATGTTGTTTTTTTTTTAACAATCTTTCTGATTGTTTTTTTTTTTGCCCGCTGTTAAGTGATGAGTACGATTGAAATCACTATTTTTAGTGAAATTCAATATATTCTGAGAACAGCAAAAAAGGCAAACAAATTACTTTGTGGAAATTATGCTGTGTTGTAAAAAATGTATTATTACATGTTATAATTTTTTTTTCCTTTTCTTTCACAGATCCAAATTTAAAAATAAGCAATTTATATGAATTTAGATTGCAATGAAAATCTGAAAAATATGTATACCATTTTTTATTGCTATTACTGTGAAGGTAAGTTTAACTAAGTCTCAATATTCAGAATGAGGAGGTCTGCAAGAAGCTACAAAGTTGAAACACATTTCTAAAAACACTCTGTTTATACCTATGTAGTTTTGAAATCTGACCATAATCAGATATCATGTGACCTGCAAAAAAAGAGATTTGAGGGGTTCATAATATTTCCCATTGTAGCTATTGAAGGACCGCAATCATTTCAAGCATTCTTCTTTGTACATCTTTGCAGACAAAACTCTGTGCTTACCTTCTATCATTCGCAAGGAATTTTAAAACTGGAAATATGTCACTTTTTGAAACATTATTATCGCGCAAGACACTCTTTCATATTTACTAAGAGAGGAAAAGGCACTCTATGCACTTTTTATACTCCATGTAAATACAACCTCATTATGCAGACCAGTTTGCGTTGAAAGGGTGTTCTATAAGTGTTGTTGTGCATGATTGCACTGAATACTCATAGAACAAGACACATGTCTAGATTTGTCAGAAATCATAAATCTCGATATGTGTGTGAATGCTGCACCATTCTAAGATTGGTGTACGAAAGCACAACAAGGAGAATTGTTTTCATTTCTCCACATTTTTATATCTTCAATGCATGCTACAATGCTCAGCATACATTGAAGGAGAAAAATGCCTTTACTGATTGTTTTTGTGTAGGAAGGTGTGTCTTCCTGCACAAAAACAAACAGCACATGACACAGATATCCTTGCACTATGGTGCAAGGGTGCCTGTGTCACCACATGGCTGCAGTTTAAGCAGCCGTGCAGAGAGAAGCATAGATTTGCAACATATTTATGTACATTTGTTGCATCCCTGTGCTTCGGAAGTACTACAGCACACTGCAGTTAAAGAGGTTACTGTGTGATGCTGCAGCACTTCCTCATAGTTCTGCACTTATACATTCACCATATGCTACTAATGCATTCATTCAGTCAATTACGTACTACACATACATTCATGTAAACTTTCACACATTAACAAAGAAATTTAGCTCTTTTTTTAAACCATGAAAGTTAGTTCTTACAAGAACTTTTTTTATTCTTCTTTCTACTTTTATATTTTTTGGGGGGTTTTCTGAACAATTTTTAATTTTTGGGGGTTTTTCTGCACAAAAAAAACCAAAAAACAAAACAGGAGGAACCAAACAATGAACTTCAGGGAACAATGAAAAAAAAGCTAGCAAATGTGACTTTCTTGCCGGCGGCAGATCAGATCGATCGACTGCTCTGCTCACCGTAGCACAAAGTCGCATTGCACTTAGTGCAGAGCACTTTTAAACATTGAAATTGAGGACAGATGTCCAAATTTTGGGCTGATGGATGCACTCGTGCTCGGCTGCGATGAGGAGGAAGGCGCAGGAGCAGGAGTGTTTCTCATCCATTTGCAATCTTCTCATGCAAGATTGTTTGGATGAAGGGTCCTTAGGTGCTTCATCATACTAGCCGTGCCGCACGAGTATTTCTTGTTAGGATCCCCTCGCGACAGCACTCTTTTGCAAATCTTGCATGTGACCAAGGTGGCATTGGTCTTATTCTGCCCCTCCGGAAAAGTAAAAAATGTCCACACCACTGAAGAAAAACGTTCTTTGCGTGTTGTCTCCTCCAAAAATTCATCCTCAGATGTATGAGGAGATGCAGGTGATGCCTGCTGCCCTGAAGCCATTTTTAGTTGAAAAAAGTTAGAGCTAAGTGTAAACTTAGTCTAAATAAAACTTCTTCTCTGCAAAGAGGTGCTCCTCCAAAGAAGGTCAAAGAAGAATGATTGAATTGGGTGGGGTCTTTCAATAGTTAGAAGAGGAAGTGTAATGAACCAATCAAATCTCTTTTTTTGCATGTCACATGGGATCCGCGCACCCTGCGCATAGGCAGCATGCACCCAGCGTGCATCCGCAAAATTGAATTAAAAAAAATTATAGGATTAGATGTAAAAATATATTAGTCTTAGGACTAGTTTAGAGTTTGTCCTCAATTAATATTCACATAAAATACATATATATGTTTTTTTAAATGTTAAATATTTCGCGGGATCCACGCACCTACCGCGTCATAGACGCAGATGGCGCATCGCGGAAGCGCGTAAACGTCGCGTTACGTACATCGAACGTGTCGCGTATAGGCTGGGAGTCACGTACCTGTCGCATTGCAATCGCGCACTAAACACGTACCCAACGCTTACAATGCACGGATGCTAATGCGTAGGGATCGAGAACGGTGCGCATAGGGTGCGCGGATCCAAAAACATGGAAAAAAAATATAAAATAAAGTTTTGAACATATAGTTAAAGAAATATTTTTAAAAATATATGTTTGAAAAACCCAATAAAAACAAATCTTATTTTTTAATTTTCAAAAGAATTAATTAAAAAAATAAATTTAAAAAATGGTGATAAAAAAGAATTGAAAAAAACCCATAATTAATGAAATTGACACACTGAATTTGAAAAATATAGAAATCCTATCAAAATCATTAAACATGATATCTTTAGAGATAAGTTATACATAGGAATTAGTATTTAAAAAACCTTAGAAATTCACTAAAAAACCATAGGTTTCAGGGGCGTTATAGTTAACTGGACATTTCCCTCGTACAAAACCCTAGAAATTCCCCTGTTATAGTTAGTTCAGCTAACTATAACTCGCGCCCCCGCAATGCACTGCTGATGACGTCACATATTACATCACTCATGACATGGTCAGTGACATCACTGATGACATCACTGATGACATCTCAAATGATATCACTGATGACATCACTGATGACGTCATCCATGTGATAAATTAGTGCAACTTCTCACACCCTAATATAACCTTTGATACACCGACTCAAAATTTCAGACGGCTATTTTGAAAACCATAGATACTCCAATACCAATAACTACATACCCACTCATTGACTCTTAGGTCTACATACACCTCCACTCACTCACCTGTACAGTCACTCAGTACAGGACAATCATATGTATTTATACACCTATATAGACACTCACACACCGCCAATCATCCATTGAGGTACTGACACACCTAGTCAGTCATGCAAATAATTAATTACAGTCCAATTTACTCACCTATACAGTTATACACACACAAGTTCACTTACTTATAAAAATACTAACAAATTCTGACGCTCTTATACAATTACTGATACAAGCAAACACTCATCTATACAGCCACTCCCAAAATCACACACTCTCACATATAAATAGTTATATACTCTTACACACATATACACTGTGTTTCACATATGTAGTTACTGACACATGTACAACTGAGATATACATTCAATCACTAACAAACCGTTACATACAGTCACCCAACCATACAGTCCATCACAGATGCACTCTTAAAACCATGCACCCACTGAATCACCCACTCACACATCTATGCACAGAGTCATACACACCCTACCCACACAAACACTCAGGCACCCATACAGATACTCAGACAACCAATCAATAACCCATGTAGACACTCATATAGCTATTCACAAAACCATGCAGCCACTTATACACCAACACACAGACACATACAGACATTTACACAGTTCAGTCACTAATCTGCAATAAGATACATTTAATGACTCACTTATAGAGTCAGTTACGCACCTAGAAAATCATCCATTCACACACTTGTACACCCACTCATTCTTTCATAGGCCTTTCACTATAAATATATAAAACATATTTAAACTTTTCAGAAAAACACACATTCACTGGATGATGTCATCAGTGATGTCATCAGTGATGTCATTTGAGATGTTATCAGTGATGTCATCAGTGATGTCACTGACCCTGTCATGAGTGATGTAATATGTGACATCATCAGCAGTGCATTGTAGGGGCGCGAGTTATAGCTGAACTAACTATAACAGGGGAATTTCTAAGGTTTTGTACGAGGGAAATGTCCAGCTAACTGTAACGCCCCTGAAACCTATGTTTTTTTTAATGATATATATATGTATATATATATATATATCAAAATAATACCCTTTCAGACATAGAGTGACGCATAAATTATGCAAAAAAGAAGCAGAGAATTCTAGGTAGTTCTCAAGTTTAAGGTGGAAAGCAGCTCCTGTATAGAGCACCCTCAACACCAGCGACACTCTCGATCAGCTCACTTCAAATGTCTGCATTTCTATTAAAATCTTTAAGCATAGGATTAGCACAGTGCCATCCACGCCGAGATAGAAAGGGACCTAGGGCCAGATGTACGACCCGTTTTTGCATGTTCGTTTTTAAAGATTTTCTAAAGTGATCCTTATAGTGGCCATAGGTTACACTGTAAGGTCGACGGCGTTTCGACCTTGTTAAATAAAGGTCATCATCAGGACAATGGCTACAGCTTTTATGTAGTGCTGAGGACATGCAATGAATGAATCAAAATGAGGTAATCGCAGCGATTGCATAAATTAGTCGCTATCAGTAAATGTGGGATGCAAACCGGAGGGGCATCAGGACGAAGAGAGCTTGGTGTCGTTATCCATAAATGAAGCAGGATGGTGCTATGGCCAGAAGGTCCAAAGGTCAAATTTTTAGTAGAACAAGGTACCAATTGTTCCGGTTGTGGCACAAGGGTAACTGCATGCAGTGTAGATACTGCTTAAGGCGCAACCGTGAGTAATCGTAGAGTGCAACTGACGGTGTCAATCGCCGAATGAAACGTGTATGGGCCTCTGGAGTACTTTGGATTTGTAGCTGCCACAACGTCATAATAGCCCAAGGTGTAGCTATTTGTTTTATACAAGCTTTTTTTTCAGAAATAACGTTTTTTAAGTGCTATTTTACTACATGTATGTTGGATTTTTGTCGTTTTGGTCTCGTTGAGTTTTGATAAAGATACTGTATCGTTCTAAAATAGTGTGGTGTCCATTTGTGTTACTTTTTGTTCTGAGTACAAATACTTTACACATTTCCTTTGGGTAGGCCTGTTTGCTCGTGCCAAGCTACCAAGGGGGTGAACAGGGGCTATCTAGAGTGTGTCTTCCCCTTACCCTGGCAATGGTCCCTACTTGGTTAGAAAAAAACTACCTCTGCCAATTAGAGACCCCCAGTTCTAACAGCCAATAACAGGTTCAATAAAAGAATATTTTATGTAGGAACAGAGAAGAGGAGCTGATCGGGGCTGTTGTCCCAGCATACTTTACAATAACAGTCAGGCTATAATCAGTAGTGATTGATATATGTGAGAAAGTGGATTATTAGCTGGGTTGGAGCGTAGTCCACCACAAGTAATAATGACACTATCCTTGTTAGGTTCAGCAAGCCTGAGCTCAAACTGTGGCAGCTATGGGGCACAGCATGCAGGCTTAACCTAATGAAATCTGTAAACACCCAGTAATTATCCCACTCCAGTTTACAAAAGTAAAGGGCCTATTTAAAAGCCCCTATCGCCACAGGAACGTCGCTTATAACCATACTCCTGTGACAATAGAGGCTTCACCTTATTTACCATAGTGCAAGGGTGCCTGCTTTTGGGGAATGATTGTTTATGTGCAGGAAGGTGTCCTTTCCTGCGCATAAATAATCCAGAAGGGTGATTTGTAACACTATGGTGCAAGGGTGCCTGTGTTGGCACTAGGCAGCTGATTTTAGCACCAGATCAGGGAGAAACGTATGGGTGAGACGTATTATTGTAAATGCGGTGCATCCCTGCATTTCTAAAGTGACAGAGCACGACGTTGGCGATTTTGGAGCTAACCTGCACTCTGCCACTTGCTTGTAAATAAGCCCTATAAAGAATCTTATAATGAACAAAATACCACCAAAACAAAAAAAAGGCAGCAAGAGGAACCAGAGATATTAATTTTTTATAATTTGGATTGCATTTTAGCACCAAAAAGTGCAAAGTGCCAACAGAGGGCAACTGGTTGCGCTAGACCCATACAAAGGTAAGGTTTAAGACTGACCGTGATGGAGCGTGAATCGGATATATGGACCAGGTTCATTCCGCTCAAAGAGTTACCTTGACACTTACAAATTTTACTGTAGAAAAGGTGGTTGTCAACCAGTTGTCGGCAGGTCAAGCTGCAAGTTAGATTCAAGTGAAGGTTTGATGACCATGGGTGCCGAAGAGCAGGGTCCCGGTACTATTGTCAATGGAGGAGGCAAAGCCCTGAGCGGGCGAAGCCCAGCATCCATGTCCTTGAATGTCTTGCCCTCAATTGGCTTTGGCTCAGTGTTGCTCTCAGAGAAGCTCTCTACATTTGGACTTAGATTCTTTGGTGGAAGTCAGATCTCCTTCAGTGGGATAAACCAGCAAGTTCGATCTGACCGATGGTTTGGCATCGATGGCTTTGGCTCGACCGTGGTCTTCGGGTTCTGCCAATTCTTCAGAGAAAAAGTTGCCAAAAAGTTTCTAAGTCCCAGCTTTTGCAGTTTGGGCAGGAGATGTACAATCCAACACAAATTTAATGGCACCAGGACCTTAGGGACTGGTCTTATTTGAGTAGAAGCCCCCAGCAGGGTCCATGGCAGGTCCAGTTGGAACTGGTTAGCTGGGCTCTTCAAGAAAGTGGTCTTCTTACAGCTTTTGTTCCCCTGTAGTTTAACAGGGGGTAAGCCAACTGACCCTTGAGGTTCACTTCTCACTCATGGGTATTAATGGGAGCAGGCCCAATCCTTAGGGTTCTCCTCACAGGTCACAACAACAGGTGCAGTCCTTCTTATGTTTTCCACATGTACAGAGGTGTTCTGAAAGGTATTGTTGGGCACCACATTTATGCGCAGTGTCAGCCTGTGGGCAGGGAGAACTCCTGGCCATTCAATTACCAATAGGGTTAAAGTTCCCAGGGGTGAACCTACCCACTTTTACAGCACTTCCTGTGTGTTTTAATGTAACCTATCCCACAGTGCCCCTGTTTACCTAAACTCAACATGCCAGGATATTTCTCGCCTGTGCAGAGCTCCCTCTGCCCACCCAGAGGTGTGCCTATGATAATGGGAGATCCCTCCATTGTGGTTACTCCGAAACAGTTCTGGGGTAGATACCCCTCTTACTGAGTTTAGAGACAAGTTGGCTATGAAGACAAAAGGGTGGCATGCCTAGGTTTGAACTCCATCTCCAAGTGGCAGGGTAGGTATCCTTTAAAATAAATTAAGTTCCTGCGCACAGCCCGGATGGCAATCCTGTCAGGGGATGGTCAATCCATCTCCCTTTGTCTCAGCTCTGGGAGCTACTTCATACCTGATCAAGGAGCCATTCAGCTCCTGGGTGAGAGTGGAACACTGTCAAAAAGGCACATTTAGTACAGGCAGGAAAATGACCACATTCTAAAAGTGTGATTTTCGAAATAGTAATATGAAAACAGACTTGACCATGACGTTGGATTTTAAATTACCATTAAAATGAATCCTTGAATCATTTTCCTAGCTAATCCAAAACTGACATTAGGCATTATAAGGTCTTACAATGTAATCCCTTTGGAAGAGACAGGCTTGCTACAATAAAAAAACAATTTTGGAGGTTTTCCACTGCCAGGACATGATGCACAGCCTACGTTTTAAATGTCATGCACCCTGCCATATGGGCATTTAGGGCCTATTTTAGGGGTTACTTAGAAGTATTTTATTGAAGTTTTAGGCCAGGCAATAGGTTATTTTACCAGGTTGAATTGTCAGTTTTAAAACTGCAGACCCAGGCTGCAGGGGCAGGCTGTAGTGGCAGAATATGTGCTGCAGTCCACTAGTGACATTTAATTTACAGGCTCTGGGTGACGCAAACAGGGCGCAAAATCTTAGTAAGTCTCCCCCTGTGTGTGTTACTTACTTAGGTTCCCCATTTATATTTGGGCCGTAATCTGCACATGTTTGTATACCTTGTATTTCTGGAAACCTAGTGAAAAGTGCAAAGAGTTTGATGTACTACAGTGAAAGACCATCCCTTTGTCCTGCACATTAGTCATAAATGATTCATTCGCATTTTAGTATAATCATTAATTCTTTAAAATAAATCATTTTCATACATTTAAAGATGGTAGTTGAGAAGCACTGGTTTCTTTCATACGCAAACTACATTATTATTTTTAGGAAAATTCAATACATTCTTTAGTAGTATATAAATATCTCCCGATCTTTATCATGGATTTCCAAGAACAAAAAATATTGTATAAGCTGCATAGCATTTTCATTGGTACTCTCACATTCATATTAATGCTTATTACATTTATAAACATTTAAGATATAACATTTTAGCATGAAGTAATTGAAACTTCAAACAAGCATTTGCAATGCAATCTATCTCACATTTTATCGAGTTTGAGCTATTGGCATTGTAATTGACAATGCCTTTTATGTATGTTTTGGTTTTTAAAACATTAATAAAAGTAATTGTCATTAGATGAATATCCAAACATATGTTACCTTTCATAAATATGCAAATCAAAAATCAATAAAAACAGATTTAAACAAAAAATAAAAGGCATTGTCATATACAATGCCAATAGCTTAAACTCGCAAAAATTCGAGATCTCTTGCATTGCAAATGCTTGATTTTTTTAAGCACGTGGCGATTAAGTGATTTGCCCAGAATCACAGGAAGCTGAGCCAACACTGAGGCTCGTGCCTGGTTCCCCAGCTCCAAAGTCGGCAGCAAATTCTCGGAATCTCTCATTTCAAGCAGCTCTCTTCTATTTTTGTTTACAGATTTATATAACGCGAACCGGCGCTTTACATCAGCACCAGTTACCTTCGGGTTCAGTTTGCGCAATATAAATCTGCACACAAAAAAGTAGAAGAGAGCTGCTTGAAATGAGATATTCTGAGAATTTGGAATATCAATGGCCAGCTGACCCTGGCTCCTGAAAGCAGAAGCATGACAGCTAGGAGCACTAATTAGAAGCAAACGGCGCTCTTCCGAGTGGGTGGCATGTTTTCGGGGGTTACCTCCTCCCTAAACCCGCCTGACTCTACACTACTAAACTTACTGTAGACAATTTAAATAACTGGCACCACCTCAATTTTGGAATGCGAATACCACATTTTGGTCTTTAAATTCAAGGCATTTTATCTGTTCATGAGGGTTAGGGCGGACGGTTTCAGTTTAACACTGTTATTCAGAGCAAAAGGTGTTCTGCCGGCACCTTGGTTTTATCACAAGACACCCCGCACGAATCATCCTCATCCTTTGTGAGAAAAGGGGGTTTGTTATTAAGAAAAAAAGAATACAGTAGTATTAATCTATATTCTTTTTTGTGCTTTGCACTACCGCTGCTGCATCAACCACTTACTAGACCCAGTCGATAATAATTCTGAGGTTCTGTTTGAACTTTTCCTCACAAATAACTGGAAAATAGCGGACTAGAACAGCAACTGCAGCCACCATCTTGGGACAAGCACTGACTACTCATACTGGGTGCCTGAACTATAGTAATGCTTGTTACTTAAAATCATGCAGTTCTCTTTAACCAGTGTCATCTTAACGATTTTTGAAGTCTTCAAAAATGCATGTTTCAACAGTTTTTATGAAAAACCCATTTACATTATTGAGCGTAAGAACTTTCAAATTGCAGTAAAACAGTTCCAAAACCTTCTGTCCGAGATAACAAAATATACAAGAACAAGACCAATCCTCCATAAAACAAAGCCCAAAACCAAACTACCATCCTACAAGTGAAAGCCCAAATGACGGTCAACATTGAAAATTGCTAAATGCCTAAGAAATATAAACAACGAAGCGGGAGGCAGGGTGCAAGACAATACAACTGTGGAATTAGGAGAAGGTGGGAGGGAGGAAAACTGTATTTAAATGGAATCAGCTATGGTGCCGAAACTACACAGAGGCGAACAGAAACAGAGCAGGAACCCAAGAAAAAAGTAGTCCCCCAAAGAAAAGATATAGAACTATAGTGTGATGAGACAGTACTTAGTCCCTACTGCCCGGGAGGAACGGAAGCTAAAAGGGAGGGACAAAGAGGCAGGACTGACCACTGGCAAGCAAGGACTTTTTAAGGACACTGACATAGACAAATGAAAAACAAAAGCAAGCAATGGGTGGAGTTGGAACTCCACAAAGCAATTATCACAGGTTACTAAGCAACAGCACAAGCGCTGCCTAGGCTCGACATAAAATGGACTTGCTTAGCAGCAATTCAGTTTTTGATTCTGAATACGACCCCTATCAATAGTGTACTTCTTAAATACCAAACCTTTGGGTGAACATGAAACAAGCTTTGGCAAATCCAAGTACTTATATGTGGAGTTAAGAATAGTATATTCATACTTGCTTATTTTAACTTACCATCATTATATGGTGGAAGTGGACAGTTTGGCCACTATATTTTTGGAGGTCAACATTAAAATCTGGATATTCTGGTAGAAACCAATTTTGAGGGATCAAATGCTTTCTTCTGCAGTCTGGTATGCAGCTGCGAAGTACAGACAGAGGGTATAAGTGGCGCCTAATTAAAAGAAACACCTGCATTTGTGCGTGGTAGCCTACTTGGTCAATTTAATGTGACAAATGTGTTCTTTTCAGATGTAAAATCGACTGTCATGCATTTCAATGGAAGCACTTCCTCAGAGAAGAAAAAATACAAAAAACAACCATTAGCACGAGGTGAAAAAGAAAAATGATTGGCTGAGCCAGGATCTGAAAAGTATCAAACCATTGTCTGACATGGGCTGATCCAAAAAGCCAATGGTTTAAGGTGGCGGTCGCGAAAACCAGTATCTGTATATTGTAAACTATAGATGCTGCAGACAGCTGTGCTGTCAATCCAGATTTAGAACAGAAGAGTACAATGCCAGAAAAGTCAGCTAAAGAACGTCTTGTAGCAGCACAAACACGTCAAATCTGATAGGATAATTGCTTTCTACATATTTCAATTCTGACTTAAAACCCAATGAGGGTTAAGTGATCTAAACAAAAGTGGGCGGAATGCATAGGTTAACCTCTATCTTGCAGAAATGCAGTGTTAAGACTAATTTGTGTATGGCGTCAGATATATGTTTGACACTTATCAATACTGCAGAAAACAAGTGAAACACAGCGGGGCATATTCTCAAGGACTTATCGCCGAGTTATCAGCACTTTATCGCAGCCACAGTTGCGATAAATGTATCACCTCATTCACAAGCCGGTGCTAACAGCCCATTGCACCAGTTTACCAGCGATAGCAGCCGCAAAAAACATCACCACAGATGACCCCGTCAACTATCGCTAATGACATGCAGAGTGGGCATTCCCGTGCAAAAAGCCGTGTCAACACCACACCGCAACATTCTCAACGACAAGCCAGATAGGTGACAAGTCCACAAAACATGCGATATGGCGTGTTAGCAGCAGGAAATTAAGACCTGCTCTGACCTGGTGCAAAGTCGGACGACAGCCTGCACCACAAAAGGGAGCCCAGCCCACAGACACACCTGAAGACCAACAGATGCCATGGAGCCACTGATCATGCGGCCCGGACACCCAAGAAGGCCACAACACCCACCGCCACCACCCCAGGACCACACCCCACCGCCTGGACCTCCACCGCCCCCCCGACCAACACTGAGGCAGCACAAGCAAAGACAGTGACCGCCTGAAAACACAACAACCTCACACACCCAACACCAGAGAATGACATTACACACCACAGGCACAAAGGGACAACCAACATCCCACCTCAGGCAAAGCTGCTGGCTGTGCTGCACCTGTTTGCCTCTGGTACCTACCAACCAACAACTGCCAGAGTTGGAGGAGCCCTATCAAAGTTCCACAAACCTGTCCTGGATGCCATCATCAGCTTGGCACCCCAGTACCCATACTTCCCACACACTGCGCAGGAACAGTTGGAGACCAAGCAAGGCGTCTACACCATAGTTGGCTTCCCGTACGTTGAGGGTGCAACTGACTGCACACATGTCCTACTGGTGCCCCCTGGCAACACTGCACACAATAACCTCAACAGAAAGCACACGCATCCCATCAATGTGCATGCAATAACACCCCCCCCCCCCGGGAAATCTCCACAAACGTCAACGCCAACCACCCAGGCAGTGTGCATGACTCCGACATCTCCCGACAGTCCATCAGCAACCAGCGCTACCAGGATGGCACCTAAGGAAATGCACTGCTCTTTGGTAAGTACTAATGGAACACAACACACACCTCAACTCCACAATCATGCAACGCACACCACTGGGAATGCACACGTTACAAACTCACACACAACATGCCAAACAACATGCCCACCAACCAGAAACAGCACAACTTACTGTGGCAACCTGGGCCAGCCATGTACATGAGCCATCAACGTCATGGCACTCCAGCCACACCATAGCTGAATGTGGGGAGAGGTGGGAACCAGGGATGTGCGAAGGAGGCACGTGACCCATGAATGAGAAGGTACCCATTGCCAAGTGTGGTGTGGATGTGATGGCCAGACTGCAGTATGCAAACAACACACATAACCATGTCGACATATACAGCTGGTGTATGGAGTGTACTGGACAGTGAACGCAACCATGTCACCCCAGCCAGTGGAGAAGATCTTGGAAAAGCAGCTTGTTACGTCCCCCCCCGTAAACGTGAGCAGAGTGGGCTGGCCCGGCGTACACCAGGCCAGCGTAGGGGTGTGAAAAAAAAGCACGTAGCTATAGGCGTGGTCCTCTTCCGAAATAGCCAACGTCTCTGCCAGGGCGGTGCCCCTCAGTGCATCACAAGGCCCACGCCGTTGCCATGAGCAGTGTTGCCTGCGATCCTGTGCGCCTGCTGCACCCCAAGCCGCTGGTTCGCGAACTCGACTTGCCTGCCCCTGCACAGCAAGGCCTCAGTGCTCACCTGCTGACACCGGCGTGTATCGAAGAGGGCCCATCACATGCCGGTGCAAGCTCCAAACCCAAGGCTCGTGACCCTGGCAACCTGCTATGACCATCACGGCCTCCGCGAACAAGGCCCGCAGTACTCCTTTCTCATTGACGTACTGTACCGGCATACACAGCGGACTAGTAGTAGGTCATACATTTGGAACTGAGTCTTGATTACATTATGGCAGGGAACATCAATTATGGCTGATTTGATGTCACTATGCTCCCTTCGATGTGGTGTCACCAGGTCTTAGTAGTGCATCACAACTGCACGTTTCTGTGGGCCCACGCGGACTACTGCCCTCGGCCTACGCTGCGCCGGTCGGTCACACAATTGGAACTGAGCATCGATTTTTCAATGGCAGAGTACATATCAGTGCACGCAAGGAGAGGTGTAAGAGGATGACACACTGCAGTCCGGAGGGAATAGGATCATAGGTGATCGAACACTACAGACAACTGCCCTGGTGTCACTAACTCTGTGCATCTCGAGCCAACGACACATGGCTGTGGGCCACTGCTGGCCGCTGCCTCCGGCCTACACTGCGGTCAAGTAGGTCACACATTTGGGACTGAGTCTTCATTTAGCAATGGCGGAGTGCATATCATTGTACCGGCATCATCGCAGACTGCATCCCCTCTCAGCCCCGGTGCCACTAAGTCTATTCCCCGACAGCCATGGACACTTTCTGGTTGAACTTTGGTGGCGGCTGAGTCTATGGACAGATGGTTGTCATCATCGCCATGTAGCTGATACCTAAATGGTGGTGCAAGCAAGGCTGCAGCATCCCACTCCTCCATTTGCTGCTTCCTGATGGCTACTGCCCTCTGCATCATGCCCTGGAGGACACCCTCCACTGTCCCCCGCAGCCCTCCGCCACATTCACCCCAGACATCGATGAGGACCCGCTCAGTCCACGTGGCCCTACCTCAGTGCACCGCAAGTCACTGTCCCGTGGCGGGGCGCCTGTGTCGGCCGCTGTGCATCCGGGGCCACTGACTCTGTGCTGGTCAGGTCAGGGACCCCTTCTTCTGAGATATTGGATGGCCTCTGAGGCGATGGCCTTGAGGTCATCAACTCCATGTGTCTGTGGCCCTACGCTGTCCACTGCCTCCAGCCTCAAATGCGGCCCACCAGGGCTTACACATCAAATTGAGTCCTAACCGGCCCGGACGGCGCATCAACGCAGGAGGCACACGCCACCACCGCCAGAACCAACTCCAACCGCCAACTGCCAGTGTTGAAAAGGTCATACTGGCAGACTGATGGAGTTGCTCACACCTGTCGTGGATTTCATCTTCTGCCTGATCCCCTGCTCAGCACGCCAGGTGCCACTAACTCAGTGGACCACGAATCATCGTCCATTACTTTTTGGGTTATGTTCTGTGGAGAGCTCATGCAGCAATGTCACCTCAGGCAGTGTGGGAGACCTGGGACGACGATGAGGAAGATGATGCAGGTGTGACACCCCCCACTGCATCTGCATCAGGAATGTCCCAAAGGGACACAATCCTAGACATTTTCTTCACATGAGCGCGCTCAGCTCTAGTGCCCCAACCTCAGCGCACTGCAACTCATGGACACTTCTGTTTGCTCAATGTGTGACCTCTGGACTTGCTCCGGCTACCTCCATGATGCTTCGCAGTTGTCCCTGTAATTTTTCCGTATTCATAGTGTTCACTGTTGTATTTGTTGCCAGCACCAACAACTCCCTGAGGGCTGGCTTGCACTCACCCCACACACATCCTGCACAGGCGTCACTGTACATGTGACCTTGCCAATAAAGGGGCCAGGCATACGTGCCCGTAGCCAGTTGCAAAAATTATCTGTGTGTGTCCATGTGGTCATGATGTGTGCACGAGGGCCCCGGGCCCTACAACATTACATTGTGCTGTGTACAGCGGACGAAAACCATGTCATCGCAGACAGCGGGTTAGAGCTTGGAAATGTATCTTTGTCGTCAGCCACTCGATACATAAGAGGGGTGTACTGGGCCATCATACGGAGGACCAGCATGGGTGTGTGGATGGTAATTACGGGGCTCTGGGCGTAATTCGGTACAGGAAATGTGCAAATGCATGTGTCTCTGTCGCTGTTTGTGGGTCTCCTTTTTGTGGTGTAGGTGGTCCCTGATGGGACTTCGACACCCCGTATGTGATCTACTTCGGCTTCCCTGAGCTATGAGCCCACCCGCACCTGTTCGGCCACCTCCTTTTGGCATTCTGACACCTGGCATTCGAATGTGATGTGTGCCTCGGTGAAGTGTTGGGAGCCAGCCGTGGTGGCGGGTGCTTCCTGCTGTGTGGTCTGTGCAGGGGCTGGAGTCTCCTCTATGTAGCTTGGCTGCCCTGCTCCTGGGGGTGGGTTGCCTGAGATGTCCATGAGCTGTTGTAGGGCGTCGGTGTCGAAGGTGTGGTGGTCGTCTCACCCCGCCGCAGCTCTGCCTGCACCCCCGCTGTCCCTGCTGCCGCCGGTGATCTCGAGACCCTCCACCACCCGCAGGCTTCCACCTGCACCTCATCCCTGGTGTCCAGTGGTGGCCTTAGGTTTGTACCCGCTTTGTGCCTGTAACTATCTGTGCCCCCTGTCCTCCGCTCGCTGCTTTGCTTCTGTGCCCCTTGCCAAATTCTGTGCCTCCGTTCATATTGTACCCCTTTGCTGACCTTTGTGCCTTCTGTGCCCTTTGATTTTGTACCCCTTGTGCTCTTTTCTGTGCCCCCTTATCGAGTCCGCGCCCGTCTCCTGTCCCCGGTCCCTGCCGCTGCCTCCCCTGCGGCCCCGCCCCCTCCGCGCCCATTCGCTCCACCCTTCCCTCACCTCCCGCCTCCCAGCTGCTCCTCCCTCCCCACCTCCCCATATATGGCGGCTGCTGTGCGGTGAGGAGAGTGACCCTTGACCTTCCTGGTAGGTCGCTCCCCCCCCCTGCCGCAGCTCCGCCTGCACCCCCGCTGTCCCTGCTGCCGCCGGTGATATCGAGGCCCTCCACCACCCACAGGCTTACACCTGCGCCTCATCCCTGGTGGCCAGTGGTGGCCTTAGGTTTGTACCCACTTTGTGCCTGTAACTGTCTGTGCCCCCTGCCCCCACTCGCCCCTTTTATTCTGTACCCCTCGCCAACTACTGTGCCTCCGTTCATATTGTACCCCTGTGCTGACCTTTGTGCCTTCTGTGCCATTTGATTTTGTACCCCTTGTGCTCTTTTCTGTGCCCCCTTATCGAGTCCATGCCCCGCGGCGGTCTCCTGTCCCCCGTCCCCGCCGCTGCCTCCCCTGCGGCCCCGCCCCCTCCGCGCCCATTCGCTCCACCCTTCCCTCACCTCCCGCCTCCCAGCTGCTCCTCCCTCCCCACCTCCCCATATATGGCGGCTGCTGTGCGGTGAGGAGAGTGACCCTTGACCTTCCTGGTAGATCGCACCCCCCCCTGCCGCCCCCCCCTGCCGCAGCTCCGCCTGCACCCCCGCTGTCCCTGCTGCCGCCGTTGATATCGAGGCCCTCCACCACCCACAGGCTTACACCTGCGCCTCATCCCTGGTGGCCAGTGGTGGCCTTAGGTTTGTACCCGCTTTGTGCCTGTAACTGTCTGTGCCCCCTGCCCCCCACTCGCCGCTTTGCTTCTGTGCCCCCTTTTATTCTGTACCCCTCGCCAACTACTGTGCCTCCGTTCATATTGTACCCCTGTGCTGACCTTTGTGCCTTCTGTGCCCTTTGATTTTGTACCCCTTATGCTCTTTTCTGTGCCCCCTTATCGAGTCCGTGCCCCGCGCCGGTCTCCTGTCCCCCGTCCCCACCGCTGCCTCCCCTGTGCCCCCGACCCCACCACGACCATTCGCTCCACCCGTCCCTCGCCTCCCGCCTCCCGCCTCCCAGCTGCACCTCCCTCCCCACCTCCCCATATATGGCGGCCGCTGTGCGGCCGCGCCGCTGGCGCGCTGAATGCGTGCCTAAGGCAAGCCCATCTGCGCCCAGCGCCAGAACCCCTGCAGCAGCCACAAAGTCCGCCTCCGCCATGATGCCAACACCCTCGTCGCTCTCAACCCAGGAAGGACCCACACCTACTGCAAGGCCACCCCTCCACGCACCCACGGCCCCTTCACCTGCCGGAACTGCAGCTTCTCCTGCCACTAAAGTGCCAAGACGCCTGCCACGACGGAACCCAACCATCTTAGATGCATCCTGATCAACACCCGCTCCACACACAAACACGTCGTTGAACTCTGGGACCTACTCGACACCGCATCACCGGACGTCGCCTTACTAACCGAGACCTGGATGAATGAAACCTCCTCGCCAGACATCGCCATAGCCATCCCAGACGGGTACAAGATCACCCGCAGAGACCGCACCAACAGGGCCAGAGGAGAAATCGCCATCGTACACAAAAACACCATCAGGGTCTCAACAAACACCAACGACACCCTCAGCACCGCTGAACACATGCACTTTCAGATCCACACGGACCCCAAGACCACCCTTAGAGGCACCCTCGTCTACAGACCGCCAGGAACCCAGCCTCAATTCTGCGACTCCATCACCGACCTCATCAGCACGCACGTGCTGACCTCCACCGACTACATCCTCCTCGGAGACCTGAACTATCATCTGGAGAACAACAACGACAGCAACTCCTCCACCCTGATCGCCAACCTCGGACTGAAACAGCTCGTCACGACGCCGGCCCACATCGCCGGCCACACGCTAGATGCCATCTTCTCCTCAAGCCCACACGTCACCTTCAGCCACGCCTCCGAACTCACCTGGACAGACCACCGCTGCATCCACTTCTCCTTCCGAAAACCCCTCACACACCACCGCACACTACAGACCCCCTGCCGGTGCTGGGGCAAAATCACCCAAGAACAACTACAGATAAGCCTCGCACTCATCCCTCTGACGAACCCCACCAACCCCGATGAGGATGCACTCACCCTCGAACGCTGGATGAACGACTGCGCCAACACCGTCGCCCCGCTGAAAAATCCCACCAGCAGAGACACCAGCAGAAGAGTCAGCTGATTCACCTCAGAACTCCTCGACTCAAAACGCAACTGCCGGAAACTGGAGAACATATGGCACAGCGACAAGACGCCAGACAGCCGCGCGGCCCATAAAGACGCCATCTGCAACCACCACCACCTCATCAGGACCGCCAAAAGGACCTCCTTCACAGACCGCCTTGACAACAACGCATACAACAGCAAGGAGCTCTTCACCATCGTGAAGGAACTCTCCAACCCCAGCTCCAATGCCAACAACATCCCACCATCGCAAGCCCTGTGCGACTCCCTCACCGCCTTCTTTCACCGGAAAATCACCGACATCCATAAGAGCTTCAGACCGCACCGAACCAACCGCACCCCTCCGCCCACGACACCCTGACAGCCTGGGCCAACGTGAGCATCGAGGACACAATCAAGACCATGGGAACAATCCATTCCGGATCCCCGTCCGACCCTCTCCTGCACCACATCTTCAACAAAGCCAGCAATTCCATCGCACCCCACCTGCACAAAATCATCAACCTCTCCTTCGAGATCGCCACCTTCCCTGAGAACTGGAAGCACGCAGAGATCAACGCCCTACTGAAGAAACCCAAGGCGGATCCAAGAACTTCCGACCCATCTCCCTGCTTCCGTTCCCAGCAAAGGTCATCGAGAAGATAGTAAACCCCCAGCTCACCCGTCACCTTGAAGACAACAACATCCTGGACCCATCCCAATCAGGATTCCGCAGCAACCACAGCACCGAGACCGCCCTAATCGCCGCCATAGACGACATCAGCATCCTACTAGACAATGGCGAGACAGCGGCCCTCATCCTCCTGGACCTCTCTGCCACCTTCGACACCATCTGCCACCACACACTACGCACGCGCCTCCACGTCGCAGGCAGCGCTTAAGTTGTAAAATATTAAGTGCCAGAGCCTTGACCAGGAAGCCAATGCAGCTTGCACCACCCATCGCCCCTGTCATCACTGCCAAAACAACTACTAACCCTCTCTCTCGCATGTAATTGCGACAGTAAAGATTATTCCAGGTCCCCAAAGTTAAAGGAATGGCTGGGGTGGCAGGTATTAGTCATTTTTTTATGGATATTGTTTTTCTAAACAGCTGATATACTGCTCCTCTCTAAATTACAGGGCAGTCTGCCACAAGGTGGCGCTGCTCAAAGTGAGGTGTTGACAATTAGGTGCCGGTGCCGAGTACTGGAAACCAATTAAGTGCCGGTGCTCAGCACCGGAAATCTCTGCCTCAAATTAAGCACTGGTCACAGGGATCCGAGACACGGCCCTGGACTGGACCACCTCCTTCCTGTCCGGCAGAACTCAAAGACTCCGCCTCCCCCCGTTCTGATCCGAGGCCTCCGAGATCATCTGCGGCGTCCCTCAAGGATCTTCCCTCAGCCTGATGCTATTCAACGTCTACATGGCACCACTAGCACGCATCGCCCGACAGCACGGCCTCAACATAATCTCCTACACCGACGACACTCAGCTGATCCTCTCCCTCACCAAGGACCACCTCACTGCCAAATCCAACCTCTGCCTGGGAATGAAGGCCGTCGCAGACTGTATGGAGGACAGCCACCTCAAACTGAACACAGACAAGAAGGAAATCCTCATCCTCGGGTCCAACCCCTCCGCATGGGACGACTCTTGGTGGCCCACGTCACTGGGGTCCCCCATGGCCCCCACCGACCACGCACGCAACCTGGGAGTCATCCTCGACTCGAAACTCTCCATGACCAAACAAGTCAACGCAGTCTCCTCCACCTGTTTCAACACCCTCCGCATTCTCCGCAAGATCTACAGATGGATCCCGACAAACACGAGGAAAACAGTCACCCAAGCCCTAGTCAGCAGTAGACTCGACTATGGAAACGCCCTCTATGCTGGAGCCTCGTTCAAGCTCATCAACAGACTACAGAGAATCCAGAACGCCTCTGCACGCCTGATCCTCGACGTCCCACGCCATGACCACATCACCACCACCAGAGGAACCTGCACTGGTTCCCCGTCGACAAAAGAATCTCCTTCAAGCTCCTGATCCACGCACACAAGGCACTCCACAAAACCAGCCCAGCCTATCTCAACAGTCGACTCTCCTTCTCCGTACCCAACAGAAAACTCAGCTCCGCTGACCATGTCCTGGCCACGGTCCCACGCATCCGGAGAACTGCTTCCGGAGGCAGATCCTTCTCTCATCGTGCCGCCAGGACCTGGCACACCCTCCCCCTCTACCTGCAACAAACCGAAGACCTGCTGACCTTCAGGAGACAACTCAAGACATGGCTCTTCGACCAATAGCAGCAGCACCCCCCCCCCCCCAGAGCACCTTGAAACCCTCACGGGTGTGTAGTGCGCTTTACAAATTATGTGATTGATTGATTGATTGATTGATTGATTGATTGATTGTCTGGTCTGACCTGCTGGAGGTGTTGTTTGTCCCTCTACAATGTGAAGGGGAGAGGCATGTTGACATTGTGTTGACATTTATGTTGGCGCATTGTTCTTGTAGACATGCAGACTGTGTGACAATGTACATTGTGACTGTTTGGGCAGTGCTGGGAATTTGAGGGGGGACAATGGACATTTGGACTACATAACGGATGTGAGGTTGTACCCGTACATATGCATCTCACAGTTCCCTGCTCTGTCAAATGTGATTGGCCTGTTTCTGCACATAAGCGAACCCAGTTGTGTCACCTGTTCGGCAGTGTCGATGTTGCATTTTGAGCCACATTGTCATGGGATGTGCTGTGCTTGCTATGTGTGTGTGCTGCAGTGTGCCACGGGGATGAGGGACATGATCCTGGGTCATTGTGGGTGTGCAGTGTGCTATACTTAATAGTGCATGTGTGCCATTGTGCCCATCTCCCCCCGTCCCCCCAGTCCCTGGTCGTTACTCACACTGTTGTTGTTGTGTCAGGTCCTCTTGAGCTGTGTCCGTACTCCCACCTCCTTGCACCGTCTCCACTCTGATGACTGGCCTCCATTTCCTCCAGCTCCTCCTGTGGCGCAGGACTCCCACCTCCTGTCGCCGTTGCTGCCTTCCTGTTGGCAGCGGCTTTGTGCCTGGTTTAGGTTTTCACATCATGCCAGCGCCTCTTGGCCTCCTCCATTGGCCTCCTCAACACTCCGGCTGCATTCAAGGTAGTCTGATTGTGGGTCAGTTGCTGGTAGTGTTCTGTCACCTCCGTGATGCTGATCTTGTTTTCCTGCGGACTACACCCCGTCTTCCTATCCCTCTTCTCCTTGGCCTTCCCCGACCCTGTTGTTTCGTGCTGGTGGTCTGTGGGGCTTGTAGGGTTCACGTTGGCCTCTGCGCTCGGTCAGGGTGCATCCATGTTGCTACGCACTTTGAATTGTTTCTGGTGTGTTGTTTTTGTAGCTTTTATAGTACATTTTCCCGCCAGACGCGTGGGATTTGCAGGCCTGTCGCTGGTTTTTGCTGCTTTTTGTATCGCAAGTGGCCTCATCGCAACTTTTTTTGCGTTCGTGTTTCGCATTTTTGCGGCATGGCGTTGGTTTTATTGCGGTCATTTGATGCATTATCTGGGGACTATCGCATGGTGCCGCCGTGTTGTGAATACTTGGATAACACGGCGTAAACTTCCCACGATAGACTGCGATGTTGGAGGTTGCGTTAAGTAACTTTTGCGATGGTTATCACACGTTCTTGAGAATATCCCACTTTGCCTTTTCCGAGAAAAATTAAATTCCTAATTTTTTAAGTAATGTTCAATTGCACACGGTTAAATATTTAAGACATTGCTTTCACAACAGTCAGTGGTGTCCAAGATAGCTTTCTGACTTTGGTGAGATAGAGTTAAATATAAGAGAATAATCCCAGTTATTTTTCTTCATAACAACAATAATAATAATAGCATTATTTTACATAAACTTGAATTCTAAGATGATTTGCTCCTTTACTTACTGTTCTATTCAAATATGTGAGCAATATTTTATGATGAATGCAGAGGGAAGTTTCGTCAGTTTAGAGAGTTCAATGTAATGGACAAACTTCGCTTTATTTTCATTGTTTATCTGCACGAATCCTGGGTTACGGAGAGCAGCGTGATGGATTTATAATTTTCACCGCCCGAGGGCACTATAAGACTGTTGTATCATTCACCCTTCCTTTCAATAGGAATCGACTTGATCAAAGTAACTATGACATAACAGGATATTTCTCACTTAAAAGACGTGGGTCATTTTTTTAAAGAATTGTGCTTCATGGGAACATGAATCCATCCATTTGCCTGTATTTTTTAAATTACACAACTGTTATTAATTTCTGGTGTTTTACTTGTGATGACTAAAATATCTTCTAAATGCTTACAAAATTAAATGTCAGCCTTACATGAAAACCCTATATATTTCAAAGAAAATGTGAAAGCGCAACAATTCGTGCAATTCGCGGCCTACTGGTAAAAAACATTTGTAGACAAGGCTCAAACTACACGAAATATCATGACATCTTTCAGCTGCATTGATGTGAAACATTGCAAAGAATTGTGAGTGCGAGTGTCCATTTATTGTACAACCTGTGTACGCTGATATATATACCTTTATTAAGGTGAAACAGACCATTTAAATTCGTTAAAATAGACGAGATATTTAAAGGACAAGTATAAAAACTTAGGGGGATATTACCAAGAAAGTGCGATAATTATCGTAAAACACGCTTAGCGCTGTTTTTTTAATCGCCGGCTATCGCTGGATTTCATCGCGGAGATAACGCGTTATTATCAACGCTTATCTCTAAGGCGATAGAAAATCCAGCGATAGCGGCGAAACCCAGCAACAGCGCGAGAAAACCAGCGATAAATTCTACACGCTAATGAAAAGCTTGCTAATAGGCAGGTGAGGACTTAACCTTACAATCCACCCCCCCCCCATTGACTTGAATGGTTATAGTCAGGTTTTTAGCAGGTGTTAGATTCCAGAGATATTCGCGGTTAGCGCAATTTTTTTTATCGCTTTGCGGGCTTTGCCAGTAGGGGGAAGCTGTGTTAGCGACTGTTTTCAGTCGCTTTAAGTCGGGAACGCTGACTTTGCATGTCATTAGCGATATATATCGCTGACATGCAAAGCGGAACCAAAACGGTCGCTTTCGCCATAAAGCTATCGCTAATATCGCTTTAGCGGCAAAAAGTGCCGCTAAAGTGGCGATAAGGTCCTTGCTAATATCCCCCTTAAGGCGGGATTGAATCACAGCATGTGCAGGAATCCAATCGGTGTCTGCTTCCACCGCACTACAATAGGTCCTTTGGGGAAATCACAAGTAATCAAATGTGTATAACTTTAGCTGTGCAGGCTATGTTCCCAACAAAGCTTGCTCATGATTACGTCCTAAAAAAAAGGTATTTACTTTCTTGGCACCAATCTCGCTGTGAAATGTCAGACTAGGAATTAGGTGCAAATGACCTACCTTGAAATAAACTTGTCACATTTGAGTCAAAATAACCTTCTGGGTACAAACCCCTAATTGCAGCGAAACAGAAACACCAATCAGGGTTGAAGTGAGCCCCGCTTGGGGATCTGCACCTGGCCCTGGTACAATCTTCCATAATGCAGGTTCAGGCATTAATTCTTCGTAATTCCCCATTTAGAGGAGAACAAATAAAATCATGTGAAAATTGCACTCAAGATAATTACCTCTCCCAGATGCAGCATTAATTAGTGGGTGTAAATTTACACCTGAAATTTTCTAGTAACAATCTTATGTCAGCACGAGCAACTGACGCAAATTGTGCACACAGGAAATTCTCAGGCTGATTTTTGCCAAGCCACACCTGGCACTAATTGGCTATTTACACACCTTGGAATGGAAACCAGTAGCGCTTCCCCTGCGTTTTTGCAGGCATTACCAGCCAGGCTTCTAGCTAGAGGTAATTTAACGTAAAAGACTAGTCTATGTAGGTATTAACGTATATGTAGGCTAGCCCAGGTCTATGCCTAAAGCAGCAACGACTGTCATGTACAGTGGCTATATACATCAAATGTACAGGTGTATTACCTAAATCACATTAACATATACGATCTGGGAGGTCTAGTATGCATTGGAGTCTAAATATTACTTTGTATGTGCTTTAATATGAAGCGCCTTGAGGAATACATGGGTGAAGCGCAATATAGTCAGATGTCTGTAGGGCTTTCGCACATGGGAACCGATTCACAAAGGTAAACTGACACTATTGTGTAAGTTTACTACTTTTCGGTAATCACCTCAGGTAATCTGAGACCAAAAGTCTAATTTTTTAGATTTAACGCCGCCGTAGCATAATTTTTTTGACTGCTCTGCAGCTTTTTCTTTATTGCCATATTTACAAGTTGCCGCAAATACCAGTTAGCAGCATTTTTTAAGCGTTAACGTCAATTTGTCACAGCGCCACTTTGTTTAGTGTGACTTACTGAAAACGAGATGCAAGGTAGGCTTTCCCACGAAAAAACTCCCGCAAAACACACAGCACGATATTTACAAGTATATCCTTGTACGTCGTTAAAAAAGAAAAACTGCTGCTAAGTCACGTTAGCGACAGTTTCTTACTGCTAGGAATTACCTGGTCTTAAAAATGAAACTATAACACTTGCATAATAGGAGCCTAAATTATGAGGTTATGGCCAGGGCAGTGCCACAAGGAATCTTGCTGCTCTGCCCTGCGTCAAAAGAAAGGTGCAGGAATGCACAGTGTCTTTAAGATACAGCGCATTCCTGCCCTTTTCCCCAGTGCTGGCTCAGAATGGGCTGCAATGCGCCAACGGAGGCATCATTGCACTATGGTGCAAGGGTGCCTGCGTTGCGGGGCTGATTGATTTTGTGCAGCAAGGGACACCTTCCTGCACAAAATGAATCACTAGAGGTGATTTCCTCTTTCTATGTGTGCTGCAGAATGTAGCACACATAGAGAAAGGAAAAACCAGAAGAAATGAAAACATTTCTCCTCATTGCACCTCTCTAACACCACCCCTGGGGTGGTGTTAGATTTTGACGGATTTCTAGGTTTACAATGCTTCTGGTTCCATGGGTGTTGCATGGGAACACCCACAGCGACACCCATGGAAAGCCCCTTTCACAGTGTTCTGCATAAAAGGGACACATATTTACAAGACCATGAAAAGCCACATAAAGTGGCTTTACATGGCCTTGTAAATATGCTGTGGCACATTGTGCCACCAGAACCTCAGCAACAGGAAGCTGGAGACAGAGAGCTGTGGAAAGCCAGAGACTCTCTGGAGCCATCAGAAACCATAGAAGAAGGAATGACACTTAACAAGAAACCGTTGGGGGAGCAAAGATGCCCAGAGGGAAAGAGTGTAACAGCAGACAGGAGGCGCTCAGGTAAGGTAGCGTTGAGGAGGGCAAGTGCGTGCAGATAGTTTGAGAGTCTTTGATAGCCTAGCGCTCGAGCTGCTGCATGTGGAGGTGTGCTGACAATATGTCACCATCAATTAGGCAATGTGTGCATGTCTAAAGTTGTGTGGACACGTCATGGTTGCGAATGCAACATGCTTAATGTCTTTTGCGTAGCTAATGTTCCTCATGTATGCAATCATTGCTGGACATATCCAGAGTGGACAAATAGTAATTGATGGAACAACCACTGTCACCCGGGATTACTCAGATTTGTAGCACACATGGTACATTGGGACATTTAAACTATTAACATGTGTAACAGTTCCCTAATACTAGCTCTATTTACACTCCAGGATGGACAAGCATTAATGCACACAATGTGCAAGGACAGGGCGAAGCAGGATCATGACAACCACCACCACCATGGCAGTGCCGTAGAAGGGAGCGTATGTACCGCCAAAGGATCACCCTCATTCACCTCTGGCACGAGGAGGTCATAGCCCATTACAGGCTTAAGAAGGGGTCAATTGTCCGCCTTCTGAACTAGATAGCGCCGGGCCTGCAGTCCACATACCAGCGCTACACCAACATCCCTCCACACATCAAGCTACTCGCTGTCCTCCACATGCTGGTGTCAGGAACATTTCAACCTACCACCACCTGAGTGGTAGGAGTATCACAGGCATTCTTTTCCAGGTTCCTCCCCACTGTCCTAGATGCCAACATAAGCCTGGCAGCTAACAACGACGTCTCCAAGGGCATATTGGGAATGTCATAGAGGAAATCTGCACTGCTATTACCAGTGCAGACACACAATGAGTGGTTACCAAATACTGTCAGGGCTATGGCCTACACTGGCCCCAAGGTGTCTTGCATTGCAGTGCACACAGGATCATTGTTCAATGGTTCTGTGCAACCTCAAAATACATCTACTAACTTCTGTATACTGTCTCTACAGTGGACATTGGGCACCACCTTGTGTCGTAAAACTTCTCACAGGGTCACATACATCCACTTTCATGTTCATGCCTCACACAATGAAACAGCAAATTCCCAATCAGAAATGTTAGGAGTAATGTATGATGAAAGGTCTGAGGCTGGTGCTGTGCAAAAATTGGTAGCACGGTGCCTTGTCTTGTCTCCGCACACAGCTATGAGGCATATGTACCATATTTATAGTGCTTCCCTGTGAGTGCACTTGCGCTGGTGGCAACAAATCTTGGCAGTGACGGCACACTTGTACCTTGTAGCAAGGGTGACTGTGCTGCATGGTTATTTATTCTTTACATAAAGGGACACCTTACAGCACAAAAATAATCTAGAAAGGGGATTTGCCTCATCCATGTGTTTTTGAAGTACGCAGCACACATGGATTGAGCTGAAAGGCACGAGAACTAAATACATGTCTCCTAGTTTTGCCTGTATAACATCACATTTTCAGAGCAGTCAAATTTGACACAGCCCCAGGTATGTGAATCTGGAGCCACATCAAGAGCTATGGATATTGTGGTGGAACGTCCAGTGCAACACCAATTGCCCACACCTTTGATGTAGCAGAATGCTGTGGTAAGACAAATATGAACAAGGTGGCATAAATCAAGTTCAACTGGCTTAGCACAACCCTGTAATTTGGAAATGTTTTTAACACCACAAGAACATAAACAAATGTGGTGTCCCTTTGGCATTTGTGCCTTGTAACCATGCCCCCAAATCTTTGACACAAGAGGTACATGCTTTGTTGGTACATATGTGTGTGTCTCAACCCCATGACAGTGGTAGACTCCTTACTGGAATGGGGTACGTACTTTCCACATACATAGTCACACATACAACATATGGAAAACAGTGTAACGTTTACCATTGCATGCATTGCCAATCAAACATTGTGAAGTATGGCACAGCATGCATCTGTGAAGGTTTGCATGTTGAGAGCCCAGACACATTTTGAACCAAAGACATCTGACCAATGAAAGCCACATACACAACATATGCCGCATGTCCTAGCCAAAACTGTTGTCAGGCATGCAACAGCTAAAATAAATGGTACAAATACCTGTCAAATACCACTTAGCGTTATTTTATTAACTACATTACAGGTAAGCGTGAAGTTTTCATTCATAGCCGAAATAAAAGTAATGAGTTGTCAATGGAAATTCAACTCTTAACCGTTTGCGGCACAAAAATTCAAACAAACTACCCTCGACTGCCACCTCTGGTCTGCTTTGCTGCCTGTCAATTGTTCGCCAGTTTCTGCTTAGTTTTGCCCTTGCAATCATGCCATCGCTTCTTGCAGTCTGTTACTGTCCTCTTGACTTCTGCAATGGAGTTCACCTTGTTGACAATGGACTGCCAAATAGAGTTTTTTGGTCCCCAATGGCACCTTAAAGGAGACAAAGGGCTGGTTCTGATACTCCGTCACCTCCACAATCAGGATCTCATTCTCCTCTTGACTTTATCTGTGTTTTCTCTTCCTCTTCCCCTGGGACTCTGGCTGGTCATCCTGGCGGTTGGTCAGAGGAGTTGGGGAGGGGTTGTTGTCCTGTGCTGAACTTGGTCCTGGCTGCTCTATCCTAAATTCAGGTAATTTTTGTATTTATTTTTTCCTAAGTGGCGTATTTGTAAGATCTTTTTGCTGCTAGACGCTGAAAAGTAACGTTGGGCTCACTAGCATGAACTTTTTACTGCTATTTGGCAGGACGTCACTTTTTTAACACTAATGTGAACTTTTTTATCGCTTTGATGCTAGAGTTAGCATGAATTTTTGCAGCCGCTAGCTGATCCTAACACCATTTAGCGACGTCTTGTAAATACATTGCAAACATAGCATTAGGATTTGGTGATCGGCAGTGGTAAAACAATTGCTGCTAAGCAGTGTGAAAACTGCTTAGCGACAATTCTTGTAAATATACCCCCAACTTTGCTAGTAGTAACTTACCTTTGTGAATACCGAAAAGTAATAAAGTTAGACTTCTCATCTAAGTTTACCTTTGTGAATAATGAAGAGTAGTAAAGTTAGACTTTTGGTCTCTGTTTACCTTTGTGAATACCGAAAAGTAGTAAACTTCCACAAATTTTTAAGTTAACCTTTGTGAATCGGGCCCATTATCTTTTGACATGGGAAACTTAAGATGTTGCACTCCCTAAATAAACCCCATCTCCCTGGGTGATAGTGTTCCCATGAGGCACAGGGTCAAGACTGATTTGCATATAGCTGTGTCTGAACTAGGGTGGCAAAGTGATCTAAAGAACTATGATGGATACAACCCAGATCTGTGACTGGGGGTGAGTTTCTGAAAAGTTTCAGTGCTCCGTCCATCATCTACTTGTGTTTGCTTTGTTCGCCCTAAGTTGGCAGGGTATGCCCAGACATGGGTCCCTTGCTCACTTTGCCACTGGATTCAAGCTAACCTGGCTGATGAGGGCTGTTAACCTGAAACCGGTCCCAGGATGCTTGTTTCTGGTCACGGAAGACATGGCTTAGCAGTTCGGACTGGACTGTTCCCATGAGGCACAGGGTCAAGACTGATTTGCATATAGCATCTGAATTGGGGTGCCGAAGTGAGCTAGAGAACGATGATGGATTCAACCCAGATCTGTGACTGGGGATGAGTTTCTGAAAGGTTTCAGTGCTCCGTCCATCATCTCCTTGTGTTTGATAGCGAGGAGTGCCTGTAAGTAAGCTAGAAATAGTCTCTGACATAAATATTGTGTCCTAGGTATCATTTGCAAAAATATTGTTCTGTTGAGTATTGTACCATTAGATACAGATTTTCTATTATTGACTCCAATTGGGTGATATTTTTAAAAATGGTAGTTACGTCACAGAAGTATGGGAAATAGTGGTTTTAATACCTAAAAAATTGGAAATTCCCCTTCAACGGTCATTTGAATTTTTTTTTCATTTGAATCGGCTGAACAGGAGTCGGTGGAGGGACAGCTCTTCGGAAAAAAAAAGAACTTTGTTAAGGGAGGATAATAAAGATACATTACAATATAAGGTCTGTGCTGGGTAAAGAAATACAGCCTAAATTAAGCACTGGGGAAGAAGGAATCATGAGAAGTGTGTGAGCAGACCAGGCACAAGGGGATTTGAATGGGCGGATTATTTAGTGGTAATCTTCATTAGTGCAAATCTTACTCTTCCTAGTCATAGTCTTATCCTTGGAGCAATTTAAATACATGGAGATGGCTTGCTTGTCCACAAGAAGCCGCTGTGACTCCACTTAAGTTAAAGCAAAGTACGAGACAAAAAGAAACTCTTTAGCACAAGAAAGGGGAGCTTGAACATGACCAGACTCAGCTGTTCCCTCCTTTTGACCCTGAACCATTGAAAACGAATGTAAAGGAAAGAGGAGAACTAGTTAAAGTCATGCTGTAAAAGCCTGTGCAGTCTAAAAGATCTTAGGCCATATTTATGTCACAGTTACGCAGCACAGCGTAGCTGCTCCGTGACAGGGAAAGAGTAGGAAAGTACTGTATTTAGAAGAATATGGCGCATTCCAGCCTTTGTCACTGCGTTGGTGCCATTTTGGCTTTCTAGCTCTAATGCAGGCACGCTTGCACCATGGTGCAAGGGTGCCTGCATTGTAAGGAGCTTTTTTTTGTGTAGGAAGGGGCACTATCCCGCATCAAAACAATCCTCTGAGGTATTTCCCTCTTTCTATGCAGAATTGAGAACACATAGAAAGAGGAAGTTACGAGGAGAAATAAAGACATTTCTACTCGTTATGCCTCACCTGGGAAGACGTAGTATTTTGGCGCATTCCCAGGTCTACCAGCAATGGTAAATCTGGAAATGCATCAAATTCCATGGGTTTTGCATTGGAACACCCATGCAACTCCCATGGAACGCCTTCCCCAGGCAGAGTATCGCAACACAGCGATTTGTGCTGCTTTGCGTTACTCTATATTTATTAAGCCACTCAGGGCCATGCAAGGTGGCCTTGCGTGGCTTCATAAATCGCATTTTGGGCTTGCGTTGTGCTAGCACCACATTGAGTGGTGCAAGCACGATGCACTGCTATCCATAAATATGCCCCCTGGTGTGAATAAGGATCCCCACCATCAAGTATTTTAAATGTGTCCTCTATCACTGATGCTGTCCATTATTTACTCAGGCAACCACCAGGCTGAACACTGACCTGATACTATCACAGCACGTACTGTCATTAACTGTGTGCTTTTTTCTAGGGGGTTGGCCATATTATGTCGTTGATGCTCCCAGTATGCTAAAAATTAGAACTGATTATGAGGACTAGCATCTGCCAGCAGGAGGCAGAATCAAGCCATGAATATCCTCAATATGCCAAGAATTACCACCAATATTTAAGAGCCCGCACCTTACCAGGAACTGGACCTATTAGCACACACACATGCACTCTCCTGCAAGCTCACACACAAAGGTACCTGAACACAGGCAGATGCAAATACTTTCATAACCGTACACATACACAAACACACACATATCAAATAGCTTTGAACACCTTTTCCTAACTTCATTTTCGATTGCAGCTGCACAACACGTGCGGTGCTCTGACTGTTTCAGTGCAGCAGCAGAATAGGACTGCTGAAGATCAGAAACATAACTACGTAGTGAGGTGGGCTGCTAGAGCCGGGGCAGAGTCGATGATATTGATTTAGCTGCCGTTGCCTGGCTTTCTTGTGAGTAGCTCAGAGTTCCAGAACTCTGTCACATGGAGCCAGGTGCAAGGTGTCTCTACAGAATGGAGTGGGCATGAGTGATATTACTGACAGGTCAATGAAGCTTACAGACAAGGTAGGAGCACATGGGTTTGGGGGATGTAGACATTGAATGTAGAGTCTAAAGTGAATTGTCAGCTGGTTAGGATTCATCCATAGGCCTGAGGGAACATGGAGAGGTTTACTTTGGGTACTAGGTGACAAACCAACAGGCCAGGTCTGACAGGATATGTAGTGTGCCTGCAAGGGAAGAAGACTGCTGATCTGGCCCATACCCTGGTTCAAAACGGCTACTGGGAGATGGAGAAGCTTCTCCAATGCTTGATGGCATTTGGGGGACCCACACAAGTGCCACAGGTGTTATGTGAAGCTGTTGCTATTGCAAAAGTGAAATATTAATAATAATAAAACAATTTATAAAGCACCTAGTTACTTCTGATAAACTGTACCAGCGCTAAGATTTCGCTCCCAAATACAAGTCCAGCACCGACCAAGCAGCCTCAATAAGATCGATCTGAATAATTAATTTTTTTGCAGAATGATAGTTCCTTTTTTTTGGTCTGAAATTGAAGGGGAGAGAGTTTCACATCTTGAGTGCAAAAAAAAAAAAGATCATGCCCGACGCGCACTCTTTTTACAGCAGGGATGCAGGCCAGAAGAGCTCCTGCTGGTCTTAAAATCCTTCTAGGAGAATAGGATTTAAGAAAAGAAAGCTGAGAGCCCGAACCTTTGTTGTCAAAGATTCTGTAGCAGTAGCACATGGCTTTAAAAAAGAGCCTTTTTCTCACAGGCAGCCAGTGCAATTTAGCAAGAGCAGTGTCCGTAGACAACCGACTTGGAAGATTTAACAGGAGCCGGGCTTCCACGTTCCGAAAATTCTGGAGTCTTGCCAGTCGAGACTGTGAAACTCCCAATTTCAGGACATTGCAGTGGTCCAGCCTAGATGCAATCAGGGCCTGGATAATGTTTTCCTAGCGGTCTCTGGGAGAAATACAAAGATCTTTTTTATGGTTTTGAAGATCCCGAAACACTTCTCCGCTAGAATCGTGATCTGGCTATCAAATGACAGCTTTGCATCAAACTAGATTCCTAAATTCTTAACTTTGGGCTCAGGAACCGGCAACTGCCCCTGCGCGTCAGGCCACCAAACAGGGGACCAAATCAAAGGCTGCTTACCTAGGAGAAGGACCTCAGTTTTCCTGGCAGTCAGCTTCAGGTAACTGAGGTCCATCCACTCAGCCACCTTCGGGAGACAGGACCGCAGCAGAGCCGCCGTGTTGGCTTCATCCTGAGTTAGGATGATAATAAATTGTGTATAATCGACGTACATTACAATGTTAAAATCGTAACGCTCAATGATATCAGCCAGGGAGCACATGTGAAGATTGAATCAATTGTTACGCGGTGAAAATACTGATGTTAAAAACATATATGGTCTTTTCCCAGCACATGGAATGCCATCTTTAATAATTAATAAACCACTATCTAATTTAAGACCCTTACCCATTAAATATGTGTCTGTGGTAATGTTTACAACCCCTTGGCTTAAATTAATCTCTGATTATAGGACATTCTGAAAATAAACTTTTTTCCTTTTGTGTTTACTTCTGATCTTAGTGATTTGAATCTTTGAACTCTAGCCCCATTGCTTTGTGAAAAATATATACATTTATCCCCTTGCTGTACTTCCCTTTGCAGTAGACCTGCTCTGACTTTCTTCACACACTAAGTTGTCACTCAACTCTGTCAAAGTATTACAATTTGGCTCGTTGGAAGGATGCAGCATTAGTGCAAGGCTATGTGCAATGTTGCTTAGGAGTACTTTTCAAACTGTGGGGGAAGGAGATGTCATGCAAGTAGTTTTAAAATAGCACATGCAACCCTGTGCTATGATGAATTATGCCAACTGTGTGTCTTTTTTAAAATACAGATGTTAAAATGTATAATTGAACTGTACCTACCTATTTTACTTGTGTTATTTTAGATGTCATGGCTTGTCACAGGTTCTCAGCACCCCTCCCTTCTACCTCAGGTCCTGACATGATTGTCCACCCCTTCAAACCTTTCATCAGAGCATTGACAATCAAGCTGTCATCCGCATTGCATGACAGGAATCATGCCGCCCCGGATTGTGGCACCACACGTGTGCTACTCAGTTGTTGTCCCCAATCACCAGTACAGTCAATTCGGGTCCACTGCCAGCACCCCAAAAGCAATAACTGCATGCCCCATCTGAGTGACAAACTACGATGGGGATTTGAGGATAAACTGTTGGATTTTATGATCCAGCAGCCCATAAAAGCCGCACCCAAGGTGTGGCCAGGTGTTTAGCTATCATCCCTGGTAATGAGGGGAAGCTCTTTCTTCACCTGTGTTCATGTGCTTGGCCTCAGCTCTTCTTCTCTGTTCTTGATTCTCCAGTTGAGATTACCATCAAGCCAGATGTTGAGAAATATTTTCCCACACGTTTTCTGCTTCTACACTTCCTGAAATTCATTTTGCTGTGCCACTCTAAGACTTTTTGTGCATCCTAGACATTATTTGACCTCCCCCAGTGCTACTTTAGAGGCCTTAGGTTTAGGGGTAGGTAGTGAGAGTTAGATACTACTTGTTTGGATTGTGACACCTTCATACTGGGATTCTGTCACAACCTGTGTGGGTGTCCTTGAACCTCTTACTAAGAGGTCTAAGTACTATGCAAATTGCCATTAAATGGTGAAACTTAGAGAACCTTTTGGAACTATTCTCCAGCATCCTGTCAGGGCAGCATTGTGCATCACGTCAAGTTACTGACTGTGCCGCAGTCCGTCTGGCAAGTTTCAAGGATAAATCAGGTTGGATGCTTTTAGTCGGTGAATAATCTTATTTTGCTGGTCCTCCAAAGTGGTTATTTTGCATGAATGATCAGTCTCTTTGTGTTGTTTTGCATTGATTTTGACTATCTGCTCTCAGTTTCATCCTATTCATTTTTATATACATTTTGACCAGATTATTATAATTTTTGAAACATTTGTTTTATCAGATGCTTGGCATGTCAGCTAAATCTGGTTTGGACCTTTACATTCATTTTGACTGTTTTTGGTTGTGTTGTTACACACACCGCCTTGTTACTCTGTCTTAGCTATCAAGGAGACCCAAGAAGCGCTAACTGTACCCTGTTCACGTCTATAGACTAAATTATGGGCCATTGCACAACAGGACAGTTTCTCATAGTGATATTTATCGCAGCCAAATAAATCAAGAACTTTTTATTCAGTAGCACTTTATATAATCTTCAAAGTTTAGTGCTTATCAGCTGCAACCATGAAGGTCATTACTCATGCAGAGAACCTTTGATTAGTATCCAACATGTGCACAGAGTTTCACTGATTTCAAGAAAGTTTGGGGTGATAAAGGGAATCAATAAAACATCAGTGTGAAAGCAGGTAAAATTGCAGGTACAAAAGAATCAGAAAGGCACTGCATATGCAAACAGACTTTCTTCAGAGAAAAAATGGAAAACATCAGAACGTTCATTTTGAGAAACATCGATCTGTGTACCTTTCAAAAGAGAAATAACTTTTTTACTAATCGTAATAACGTTTCATATTTATTATTTTAGTTTGTGTATTCTATCATGAAATACCTCATACACAAGTTGGGACGCATCAGGGAGTAGATTTTGTTCATGTAATATTATACCGCACACTTACCAATCATTCTTTGGTCTGTCATTCTACCCAAATGTTTAGCCCAGACAGCATAATTACTCTTTCAGCAGAGGGGTCCTCCTTAGGGTGTTCTTCCCTGAAGGTTTTGCCTGCTTACCTTCTCTCTTGGCGTAGCAAGAGGGGGTGGGCCGCCCTGGGTGGCATGAGTTTTGGGACCCCCCTCTTACATAGGCCCGCTGCGGGGCAGCCACGGCAAGTACTGCCATGGGCAGCACAATGTCTAGATATGCCACTGCTGCTAACCAGTGCTAAAGTTCATGTTCACCTCCCCTAAATATGGTGACATTGGTTTGTACATTATTAGCATATTTACTTACTTACTTAAAAGTTCCTTGTAAAGTGGTATATGATATACCCAGGGCCTGTAATCTAAATGCTGCTAGTGGGTCTGCAACACTAGCTGTGCCACCCACACACGTAGCTTTTCAAACCCGTCTCAGTTCTGCCATTGCAAGGTCTGTGTGTGCAGTTTACTTTGACTTGGCATTTAAAACCACTTCATACATAAAGGTGCAAAAGAGGGAAACATAACAAGGGCTCCCTCCGCTCAACAAATCATATTATGCAAAAAGCTTTTGGTATGGCAAACACATCAAATCTTTTTTATATGGGTTTCAGGGTCCACTTCATCTATATCTAAGATAATGCTGTCTTTAGTGTGCATCTAGAAAAACATCCCTGTGTGTGTGTTATTATAGAAAAAAGAAAGGAAGCAGGTCCGGTGCCAAGGGATATATAGAGTGCAGCTATAGAACACTCTTAGAGGAAAACATAGGGAGTGCCTCACATAAGCAACCACCATGGAGCGATTGGCAGGTTCTCATCAATTTGCTCACTCTATCATCATCAGCACATAACCTATGTATGGAAAGCAACCACACCCAAACAACTTTAGAAGAATTTTGTGTGTGTTGTAATCTATCTGCTTGTATTGTGTAGACAGCATATCTCAATAATCCCCCCCCCCCCCGAGGTCCACAAAGAGGGAGGAGAAGCTTCTTCCTCACAAGAAAAAGTAAACAATTAGGTGCAAAGGCAATAAGCACTTGTTTTTACTTATCAATGCCCACACTCATGGTTAAAAACACAGTGCCATGTTTAGTCCATATTAAGTAGAACGGCTGACATGTTTTATTGCCATTGCATATTTTCTAGCAATTTCTTCAGGGCAGGAGGTCTTCGTGTCACCCATATGTGCACTGGACCAGATGGCTATCGGGTGAGTGCCTTAAACTTCACTTTTATTACACACAAGTCACCCCTAAGATAGGCCCTAGGTGGGCTAAAGGGCTGAGTGCTGTGTAACTAAAAGGTAGGACATGTACGTTTAAGTTTTACATTTCCTGGTAGTGACAAACAGCTAAATTAGTTTCTCACTACTGTGAAGCCTACTCCTCTCATAGGCTAGCATTGAGAATGCCTTAAAACACGTTTAAGCTATAGTTCTTGAATGGAAAGCAGTAGCTGCATCATGTTTTATATATTTGGAATGCACACAACAGCTGACCAAGGTCAAGCACTTAAATTCCACCTGTTTCATATATTGCACACGAGTGCAACTACTCCCGGCATCCGCTGCTGGGGGATGTCAATTAATAGAGAGAGTCCACAAAAAGGAAGGTGCACTCTGATTGAAGTCAGTCAGGAAACATACGTAGTCCCAAAAATCTTATTTTTTATTAAAGTTGTTTGTTTTTTAAGAACCGGCACACAGCCAACGCGTTTCGTTTCCTAGTGCCACGGGAACTTCGTCAGGGCTTACTCAAAAGTCAAATAAATGGATATAACAGGAATGGTCCCAGAAAGTCCATTGAGGTGTATCGCCACCTACTCAGATTGCCCAATTAGAAATAGTCCAAATATCTCTTGCAAATAAACAGATCTTCCAAAGGTTTATATTTTATGTTGAGTAAAACAAGGTAAGAACAACCGCTCCCCTTGGTTCTGAGAAGGCAAGTATAAATAGTACCAAAAAACAATATCTTAGAACGGATCAAAGGGGCATCCAAAGTTAGCAGCCCCAAAGCACTAAGTGGTCCTAAAATTAAGAACACACGGCTGTCGATAACACCCAAAAGTGCGTTCTCTATAATAACAAGCAGGTCTCGTACGGCATAATAACCGGTGCCGGATTATGGATTCATAAATGACCGCCAATTTATAAAGGGCTCGATTATGAGTCTGGCGGTCCACGGACTGCCAGACCTTTGGGGGCGCGGTGGTGGGGTTCTCCCGACTGCCTTATTACGAGTCAGACAGTCTAACCGCCACAGCTCCATTCCATGGGGGTGTTGTGGTAGTTAGGAGGCCGCAATATGCTTGGAGGGACCGCTGCTGTCCCACCAAGGATTTTACGAGTTTCCTCGTCCCCGCCGGTGTCATGAAGGTTCTTACTCCATGAACACCATGTCAGAGAGAAAAGAAAGGGAGCCATGCAGGGCCCCTTTGCCTCCTCCGCATGTGGATGCACGCAGGGGGGCACAGCATTTCCTGCCCAGCATGGACTTTAGAGTCCAGTCCTACAGGAACTGTTTTTGTTGTTTCCATTGCGGTTGGTGGTCTGACCACGGCTTTGATGGTGCGGCGACAGGGCGGACCTGACGCTGCACCACCAAAGTCGTAATCGTGCCCATGTGTCAAACTGCCGTCCCAGTGTTCAATATATTTAAGGGGATGGTATTAAAGTGCTATACTAGGCAATGCATAGGAACTGGCAGAGGGAGTTTTATGTCTCTTTTGAAAAAATAGATGGCTTTCTTCATTTCTTCATGGACAGTTCACTAATGGAAACGTGAAGAAATTCAAAATGTGACCAAAATGAAAGAAATCAAAACATCAAACTCATCTAAAATATTCTGGGCTTCTTGCGTCTAGTGGCGAGGGCATACAGGCAATCATTGTAAACAAGCATTTAAATGCAATCGGTCTCACCTTTGGGACCTTATATGTATTTAGCCTTGCAGCACATTAGCCTGGGTGCTGAAACATCTACTGTTCTTTAACATGGATTGAAAGTAAGCACCAAACTGTGTGACACGCCAGGTATGGGAACACATGGAGAGAAATATTGCCTTTCAGCAGGATATTGTATAGTCCCAAGCTTTGTTTTTAATATAAAATCATGGCCTTCAGTGGTCATATCACTGAAAATACAAGATTTGAAAAAAATATGATTGTGTACGGGTGCTTGTGAAAGACCATTTTTATGGACTGGAATCTAGAGAATGCTGAAGTGATTCTGGTATTTTACTGTCCTCTGCTGGTCGTTTTCTATCAAGAAAGTTAAATATAGGCAGTTGCCAGAAAAAATAAAAAATTAAAGTCCCTCAGCAGAAAGCAATTCTGGTGTTTTACTGACCTCTACTGGTTGCTTTCTATCAAGATAGTTAAATAGAGGTAGTTGAACTAAAAAAAAGTCCCTAAGCAGAAGCAGACAAGTCCTAGGGCTGATCTCCAGAGCCCACAAAGTACATAAACATATAAGTATATACTAAAGTATATACAAGAGGTATTGCATGCTCGCCCTAAAAAGAATTCCATACTTACTAACTTGATACAGTGTCAATGGACTCAGACAGGACTTTAAATACATTATTCGCCAAAATGATCGACGTATCCTCTCACATGTTGAACTTGACTCAGCACTGAATTGAAAAAGAAATTCATCTAAGGACGATGAATTTCTATGCTGCTGTGTTAGCCCCAAAATATAGAGTTCATGATAGTTCGGTTCTAGCTTATTTTGTTCTCGCTCTTGAATTATTGATACCTCATCTGTTACTCCTCTATTGCTCTGTGTGTTAAGGAAAATGATTTGACTGTAAACAATGCCTTTGCCACAAAAGAGTCTTTTTAGTTTCAGCGAGATTAGATGAGTACATCATTTATTTATGGTCTTTTTTCCAATGTGATTATCCTCTACATCTTTAACTTTGAAGCTACTTGCTAACTGTTAATCAGATTAATGTAACAGCCAACAAACCTTTAGCACAAAAAAACCTTTGTCCCACCCCAGTTGATTTGTAACTATCTTGCCATACCCACAAAAGACTAAACGTGCTTTTATGTCTTAAAATGGGAAACACATGCTTCTTTGATCGCCATTTATTTTTACCACTTTGACAAATCTTACTGAAATTTATTTTTTAAGTTTCGCACAGGTTTGAAAATCATAAACAACTTTCCAATGGGAACACTTGCCAGACTATAACTACACATTGGGTATTGCCAGTAGTTGTGTGAGAGTATTGTTATATTCAACGTACATGCATGGGTATTAGGGCTCATATGCATTTTTTGAAAGCACGAGGCTTGAACCATTTCAAACACACTAAAATATTACTAGACATGATTTGTTCCCATCTAAAAATATATATTTTTGTGTTTCCTAACCAACACCACAAACAAATCTAGAGAACAGGAGATGGTTACCTGCTTTGGAAACTATCAATGGGAATGATTTCATTGTTAAATTTACCATGACTAAAAATCTTTTCACCATCAGGTAGGTTCTTATTCTTTCGTGGCTGAAAGAATAAGAACCTACCTGAAGGTGAAAATTGTTTCCACCAGATTAAACCAGTATCTTTAAATCAGAAGCCCTGATGAAAGCCCCTGCAGTCCATCCCTGGGTCTCGAAACGCGTTGACATTTCGCATAAAAACTAAGGAATTGTGACTTGTTTTTTTATGTACAGCTTGAGGGAAACACAATGAAAATTTAAACCCCCACTGTTTGCATAAGTTGTTCTCAGTGTTCGACATTCCCTTTATTTGATGAAAGGTTATGGGAAAAGGGTTGTCGTGTTTTGTGAATTTAAAATGGTGTACGAACAATTTTGGTCTTTGTTATATGTAGTCATCTCATAAGTATATGTATGTTTAATTTCTTTGTACTACAAAGGTTTCAGGAATGAAAAGTGTTGACCTCGTTCTATACACCTTTGAAACAAAAAAAGATAAAAATTTAAAGGTTGAATAAATAATCAGATCAAATAGAATTTTTTATATTTGATCCTTGCTGCAAAAGAATAGCTGGAACGTTAATAACTAGCTAGGTTCACACTTTTTGTTATTACTTTTAGAAAATTGGCATTTTCTTGTCCTAACCAATTGGCCCCTTCCGCCTGCATCCTGGGTCACATGACTAGGTATAGTTGGCAGTGGACCTTTGTATATTCTTCCCAGAAAGTAAGAGAATAGTCAAGTGGTTTATTGTTTGATGAATTAAAATCAGCAACAGTTCAAAAAGACAAATTCCCAAATAACATTAAGTGAGACAAAATATTACAGTAAAAAAAAAAAAAGTCCAGACCATCATCATAAGACCAAATAGAAAACACATGTCATATACCTAAAGAGGCTTCTAGAAAGGACCTGTGTAAGACCCGGGACATAAACTAAAAACAAGCATTTGCAATGCAATTAACCTTGCATTTGAAAGAGTTTAAGCTATTGGCATTGTAAATGACAATGCCTTTTATTTATGTGTTTTGAGAGCTTAGACTCTTGCAAATGCAATGCAATGGGTCTCATATTACTGGAAATTTGAAAAATTGGCATTGCATTATTATTTGCAACGCCAGTAGCTCAAACATTTATTAATGCGAGACCTATTGGATTGCAAATGCTTGTTCCAGATGGAGTGTGGGAGGCTCCTATAACCTGTACTTCACCTTCTTATTTTATTTGCAGATGGTCCGATAAAAGTTATCCTGGCTTAGAGGTGTGCGTAATTTATGTTAGCAGAGTGTTAACTCTGGTGCTGAACATGGTAATCCCTGGTCTTAGTGACTGGCTGCAGAAGACGCTGCGGGTGGTTGATTGCCACACTGTAACTAAGAGCCCTGTGAAGGGAGACTGTTGGATGTAGACATGAGCGAAATAAAATATATATAAATAAAAAATAAATTAGTTGGGTGAGCCACGGGCAACGAGATGCGTGGCCTCCATTATTAAGCATGTAAATTAAAAAAACGAGTTGGGTGAGCCGCACACAACAAGACACATGGCTGCAATTATTAAGCTTTTAAATTAAAAAAAACAAGTTGGGTGAGCCGCGCGCAACTAGATGCGCAGGTGGCATTACTAAGTATGTAAATTAGGCCAGATTTCTTTCATTAAGACAGCACCCGCATCGTGGGTGTCCGTGCAGTGGGGAAAGGAGGGGGAGAATGGAGCTTATTAAAAAGTTATCGTGTGATGCTCCGGTAAAAATAAAATGCACAGGCAGGGCATAGATGAGGGAGAGAGGTGGAACAGAGGAGGAATCATCCAAGCAGATTTCTGTCATTAAGACAGCGCCTGCTTCGCCAGCGTCCATGCAGCGGGTGAATGGAGCATGTTTAAAAGAAATGCAAAGTCTGCTAGTAAGCGGCCTCCATTACTTAAGCTGGCGTCCCATGTGTGCTGTGTACACTAAGCAAATAATTCTCGGAACTGCTATCGAAAGCTCCAGAGTAACGACACATGTAAAAGGGCCAGTCCTCATGGGAGGTAACAGAGTAAAGGGAGGTACTAAAGAGGGACTAATAAGCCTATTAACAAATCAGAAGCCAACATTTACAAAGGACAATGACACAAGCCAATGAAAAATATGGGCGGAGTGTGGGTAGACCTTCAAGTCCATACCTGAATACAGCATGTCTCGTTAAGAGTGGGGTCTGTCACAAGCAGAAATACGATCTGCAGTTCCCCATTCCCACTGGAGCCAGGTCATAAGGGCCTGTGGGACTAGGGCCCCACCAATAATGTACAAGTGCCCTTGGCTTGGGCCAGGACTTCACACATTGTTTACTGGTCCACCCTTGAATAGCACCAAGCAAGTGAACCCCTGGTCTTATTGACTCTTTTTTGTGACCGACTCCATACGTGGAGTATATGCATGTGACTTACAACATTCTTTTCAAATTTCCATTTGAAATAGTTACTTTATTTTACATAGCGCTAACACGTTTAGGCCTTTATTCCCATCTACAGGTAATCCGACTAACCTGCATGCCTTGTCCACATGCAGACATCAATAGCCCAATCCTGCCAAGCAGAAACATAAGCACTGACATTTTCTTTTAAAGTCCTGTGCTTGCACATGCATAACAACATTCACCTTTCTGCTTTGCCCAAATTAGAAAACTACAAAAAAAAATACCTGCTGTATAGAAGGCCTATAGGCAATAGTGTACTTTTCTGATTTGAAGTATTCAACCATGCACTGCACTCAAATTCCTACAATATGGAATGTTAGACCAAAGCATGGAGCCCACTACAAACCTTGAAATAACAATCAATCTGCTGACAGCTGTGGTGTCAAGTCGCACCTAAAATGTGCAAATTGTGGTTTTAAGGATTTCAATATACATGAATCATGGTGCATTTAAGAGATCCATACTACACTTGCCATATGTAGCTTGTCTGTCTCCAATCCAACGCATAGCCCAGTCAGCCTTCTTTTTAACACAAGGTAGGGTTTTAATGACTTTGGAGAGAAACTCGCTAGAAAATTAAACAAGCAGCATTATTAACAATATGACTGACTTACTGACAATTACGTCGCCAACTCAAAATCACCCTTGCTTGGAAGATCCTAAAAGGCCTGACGAATTGTATTTCCATTTCAACCCCATACAATGTTCAGTAGGCAACTAGAGCATACACCCCAAGTTCAAACAGTGAAGAAAACCATTGTATGGCCATGGAGTGAGTAAACCCATAGATCAATGCTACAAATAAGTTATTAGCATGGTCAGTGGGTATTGGGATATCACTCATCTGCTCAAATGACTGTTATGGCCTTTGTGCCAGAGTATACATATGGTTATGTTTTTTGTGCCAGAGGGCACAATGCTTCGGCTATTTTAATTAGTCAGACGGAGGCATTTAATATTGATCAGCCTGTTCCTGGTCTTTTTGCTTGTAGTCTTTCCTTTAATGCTTAGGTGGGCACTAACGTGATGTTAACACGCGGGCACTATTTTGAAAGTGATAACACTGATCAGAAGTACTGCTCGCTACTAAGAAGACACCCCAGTAACTTAGGTAAACGCGATAGGACCCGCAGCCTAATACCGAGCCTTAAAATCGGGAGCACAGCCCCCCCAGTACCCAGCTGCCTACTTGAAACGACACTATTGACATGGATTGGGGGCCATGAGTTTATGCAATTCTGCTGTCTGGATTGTTTTCTTCTTGGGGCAGGAGTATCCTTGGTAGCAGAGTTTTTCAGCCCTGCAATATGTGTTCCTCAGCTCTTTGGTAGGTCAGATAGCCTCCCTCTGAAGGCGCCCCAACATTGGGTAGCCATCTCTAGCTAGGATTCAACATAGGGTTACACTCACCTCCTCTGCCATCCAAAAGGAGGCTTTAGATTTTTGCACATCTGCCAAGTGTCATGATACTTGATAGGGAAGATGACAAAACGTTGAGGGTTCTCTCTAAACAGAGGTTCATCCTGCACCTCCGACAGCTGGCTGACTTTACTCTTCACCTAAAGGAGACAAGAAAAAAATAAAATAAAATAATTGGTGCATATCTACGAGAATGTCTGCTGGAGAAATCTAGGCACGTGGGTCAAGAACGCTCCCATAATGCTGACCTGCCAGCTATCGAAATGCTCCTGAACCCCTAAACCCACCCACAGCACCAAACTATCACCTTTCACTCTTTAAGATGAAGCCTTTAATGGTGCGCCCTTTACACTAGGGTGGGGGTCATCGCTGTCCAGTATACCATTGATATAAGCCATCCATCCCTCAAGCCTATCGACTTGATTTCTGATATACCTCAGGATCTAAATTTACACTCACGCATCCTATGTGGGCATTCTATTAAATTAGGAAGAGTGTGAAATCGCACAAGATGGCAAATGCATTCAGGCAACTGTCAGTCGAGGATACTAGGCAATATTGCACCCTTGGGCACTTGGTACAGTCGGAAAGAAGTTAGGGTGTGGTGGGGTAACTTCTACATTTGGCACCAAAAAAGGCAATCCATGCTGTACCCAGCAACTTGACACACATCATCCATATTTTCAATGCTCAAAATAAAACCTGTCAAAAAGACAAACGCCATTATACGGGCTGCTGTCACTTCACTACCTTTGCTCACTTGCATGGTTAACTGATTCATCGGGTCACCTGACGTAGCTCCCCCCATCTTGCTCCCCCCCATCTCTCAACAGACCGGAAAACGGGACAGTACACTTCTCTTAAACCCTCCAAGTAGCCAACCCACTCACCGTTTCCTTCTCAGCTTCATTGAAAATGTTCCGTACAGTCTTGGTGGCCTCTACCCGGGTGCTCCTATGGGTCGGCAGCAGTAAGGGAGAGAAAATAAAGAAGAAAATGGGAAGTTTCCCACAGAGAATCAAACTTTTTTCTTAAGTTAACAAGCGCTTTGTTCTTACTATTAAAGCCCATCTGTTGATTTTGCCCCTTCGTCAATATTAAAAAAATAAATCAAAAACACCCACAGAAAATGAGAAAGCATGCTTTATTTTAAACAAGGACTCTAGATTTTACAGTGGAGAGACCATCATACTCTATAACATTGTGATGACCATCAGAAAGATACAGAAAAAATAACTGCAATTCCTGTGCAGGAAAAGGGAAGAGGGAGGAGGGGCCATCACATGCTATACAGTGTGATGGCCAAACAAAATGTTCTCTGAGTGAAATTGCTGGAAACAAAGCTAAGCACACCACGGAAGGACAGTTACAGAAGTGCACCAATAACAAACCAGCATTTCTGAATGCCACAGACAACAACCAATAGATAAAACAGGTCTTGCAGACAGTCCGAGAGCTGTCAAAGGCGCGACCTAACAAGTGTTCTACATTAAGATCTTAGCCTCCTTGAATCAATCAGTTATTCTAATATAATTTAAGACAATACATTTTACCCCCTATCTTAAGTGAACTTAAAATTGTTTTTAAATAATTCTCAAGGCAGATCGAGACTGTGATGTCTGAAGAGGTAAGACAGACTGATATGGTCTCCTTGCAAGTTTGGCTCAGTGTGAGAAAAAAAGGTTTCAAAAGGATATAACATAGTTATACCCCGGCACTCTAAAAGTTATATCCCTTCTAATGTGGAACCTTAGTACGTTAACTTCACAAAAATGTAACACCAATATGTCACTGGCAAGCAACAAAGATGAGTATGTGCAGAATACTTTCTTTACTTTAATTTATGCAGATTTCTTCAAACATAACAATTTCATTCAAGACTGTAAAAACCCCTGTTACAAAGAACATACAAATGGGGAGATATTATACAGAAAATTCAAAGCTACACAGTCTTGATCAAGATGTGCGAGAACAGCCGACACGTGTTTCGTCACATCCTGTGACTTCCTCAAGGTTTTCTAGACAATATTTAGTACTTGTGATGGTGGCCGATCCTGCTTCTTCATGTATTTTGTAGGATGCGACTATGGTGTGAAACTCAACTGTGTTTTTTGTATTTATCCCAAAGAGATTTCAACCTGTTTCACAAGCTGCAAATCCAGAGATCAACCTAATTAGTTGTCCGAAATACTTATAGCGTAAATCCTAAATATATCTTTCTTTGCTAAACACGAATTTGGAAGCCTACGCCGCCCAATCGTTCAAATAACTATGAGGGGCCTATTATAGCCCGAGCTGGAATTCAGAATACGGATGCGGCTTTACAAACGAAATTCGGAGGGTATCCCTACCTTTTAGTACTAAATACAGGAACCACTACTAGCGCACAGGGACAAGCATACCTTGGAATTTGTCTTTGGGCATCCAATTAATAACATGCTTTGGACATCTGTTATATACGTTGTATCCTACAGACAGATGTATTCAGGATTTACGCTATAACCATTGTAGTAGCTTGATTTGCTCATGACCATGGGTTCATCCCCATTCAAATAGTTTTTGGGTTTCTGTCACACTTCCAGCCGCGGCCCGTGGTGGGAGTTCCGTGGGGCGGAAAGGTGGGGCAGGGGAGGGGCAGGGTGGGGGGTACTAAAAAACGGAATATGGATAATTGGAGGTAAGTAAACAATTAAATAAATAAAACGAATTTTGTTGCATGCCCTGCATCGCAAAATGCGATGCAGCGCGCGCTACGAAATTCGTTTTATTTATTTAATTGTTTACTTACCTCCAATTATCCATATTCCGGTTTTTAGTACCCTCCACCATTTTGTTGTACTAAACTATTTGAATTTCTGGAATTACTCCTGAACAGGGGAATGAGGGGAGGAAAATCGAGAATAATAGGAATGAGAAGTGGAAGAAGAACTAGATGGTAAGGATACTGTAGTTTCCCACTAGATTGAATCCATAATTTGGATTTTTTTATAAAATCTTTCATTGGGTGAAAATAAATTTACATTTAAGTATGCTTCATACAATTTGTGCAGCAAGAACTCAGCAGAGGAAACTGATGCAAGTGCAGCTTTGAAACATCCTTCATACATAAGGAAGGAAGAGGTGTGGCGCCGCGGCCAGGGCGACTGACTCCGGAGTCTGGGGATCACGGTTCGATCGCCGGCACTGGCGGCAGATTAGCCCAGCACCATGTGACTCTGGGCAATAGCTTGCTTAATCTTCCCGACGGCCCCCAGCGCCTAGAGACCCTTACGGGTGATTGTTCGCGCTTTACAAATGTGGATTATTATAAGCAACTTAATGCATGGTATGAGGAAGAGCTACCTGCTGAGAAAATAAGGAGAACGAGAGCTCTTGAAGAGGTATATCTTCTTCCACCCTAAGGTATGCCATACTTGCTGGGTTCAAAAGAAAACCACTATTTTCTCCCACCAAACAATCAGACATTATTATTTGTTATACAGTCTGCAGGAATGTGAAAAGTTGTAGAAAGTTTAACAGAAGTGCTTACCTTAAACAACTACTACTTCATCAGCAAGGCTGCAGAAAGTTTTTTTTTTGCCTTGAATGAGATTTATTTGTATTGATAACAAAATGCACTTTTTACTACAAATTGAAGCATTCTTGTAGGGCAGTAACATGCAGCATCATGGTTGGGGGTGCTAAAAGAGTCACACTGGATTCATTCATGAGAATTAAAGCCAGTAAAGGCAAGCTGGCACCAACCACGTGATGAGCCATAAATCGTGCTGGCAGTGAGGTCCATAAAACCTCATTTTTTTGTTTAAATCTGTTTTTATTCATTTTACATTGTTATAGGAGGCAACAGACGTTTGGATAACTGTCTATACATGCAGCTGCCATCAACAATTTGGCATACAGTGCACTTTATGCGTATATTGGCCGCACCAACAATAACATATAGTTCCTATCGTGTAGGATCAAGTATGGTCCTGGTGCTCAAGCAATGTTGCAAATTGCACCGGTTACAGCTTGATTACATTGTGGTACCGTACTGATGTTCTACAAAGTCGTTCCATTTCATCCACCTTGTGCTGTCAAACAGAGGATATAACAAAGAACAAGAAAAAAAAGGTAGAACAACAACAGCAACATTGCCCAGTCTATGTGTATATATTCCCCCCCATTTCCCCCTCGCACCCATCTCCCCAGCGTTTACCAAACAACTGGATAGTTGTCCCCTTTTACTAGTGGCATCCGCTTCTATGTAGGCAATCTATTAAGTCACGTGTGTTCTTGGAATATCACGGTGCCCCACTGACGGCGAGCACGCCTCCCTCTGTTTGCTCATGCTCCTCTCGCTTGGGCCGCTCCCCAGAACCTTCCTCTTCCGCCATTGTAGCGCATGCAGGAGTCCCTCCCATTCGGTTGCTATGGGTTCTTTACGTAGTCCCAGTGTTTCCTCCCGCCGAATGGCAATCCCCTCTGCTTTGGCCCATGCTAACAGCAAGCGGCGCCATGCTCGTGTGTGTGGTAGGTCTTGTGCTTTCCATCGTTTAGTTAAAAGGCACTTAGTGACCACTATTCCCAGGTCTAGAAACCGTGATGTTACTTTTGTGATGGGGGTCCTCTTAAAATGGTGTAATAAGTATACCGGCCATTCAAAGGGTATGTCGCGGCCTGTGCATGTAACAGTCTACTTATTGTGTGCCAGTATGTGCATAATCTAGGACAGCTCCATAGCATGTGTAGCAACTCAGCCCCTTGCTCAGCACATCTCAGACGTGACGCATCCGTGCGATGAAAGTACCTGTTGATCATTGCGGGCGTGAGATATGCTTTATGTACAATGAATAATTGTATCTGTCTAAATCGCATGTTTCGAGGTATGCGCACAGGACTTTTAAGTATCCTCTTCCACTCTTTATCTGCCAACTGCCTCCCCAAGTCCAATTCCCATTTATGGCGGAGTGGATCTAAATTGATCGCTGCATGGGTTCAGAGTGACGCCACAAACCAGTGTATAAGGTATCTGCCACATCCCATGATGTGCAAATACTGTATAGTAAGGTGTTGATCCGGTTCTGTGGATATGTCCCCCCATCTGGCTGTCAGCGTCGCTAGCAGTGTACGATGTGTAAGAAATTGCCCCGGCGGAAGTCCCGCATCTGCTATCAAGGACTCATACAGTATGAGTGCACCATCTCGGTACAGATCTCCCAGGGTCTGTATGTTGGCTTCCCACCATTCCGTGAGTGAAAGAGTCGTGAGTAACCCGGGCCCGCTAGGGGATCCTTCTAGTGGCATTGCTGGCACGTAAGGGACAGTGGTTCTGGTAATGTAGAGGCACCTGCGATAGCATTTGTATGCCACTGCTAAAAGAAGCGGCTCTCGTGGCGGGGTGAAGGAGCCTGACTATGTGCTCAAGAGCGTATGGTGGCAACGCAGTCGCTGTATCTTCGAGGCCCTTATCCGCTAGCCAACGGGCTATCCACTGCAATTGAGCAGCCAAATAATAGTGCTCATAAAGAGGGTGCAGCGAGAACTCCCTGGTCGGTGGGCAAAAATAGTTTTGCTAGCGCCAGTCTATGTCGAGCGTTCCCCCAGATAAAGTCCCTAAGTAATTTAGTGAGCGTATTAAAGAAGGTTACCGGAACATATAGTGGCAAATTAACAAAATAGTATAGAAGTCGGGGAAGGATCACCATCTTGGCTAACGCTATCCTCCGAGTGACCGTCAGTGAAAGTGTACCCCAAAAGCGCACCTGCGACCTGATAGCTGTTAAGGCCTTCCCTAGGTTTCCGTCGAACAAGTCTTGATTGGCGATATATCTGGATCCCCGGGTAACAGAAAGTGCATTCTCTCCACTGTACCCGTATGCCATTCAGAGTGTATCTTGGGTCATGGTTTCCCTCATTGAACGTGTAGATGCAGGATTTGCCAGCTTTCACTCGGAGCCCCGAAATGGCCGCGAAGTCCTGCAGCAGGCATGGTAGTTGGTCAGGTATATTTTCTATGTCCTTCACGTAGACTAGTAGGTCGTCTGAATACAGCGATACTTGGTGTACCGCGTCCCCCAGAGGTATGCCATCCCCCAGTGTGGCACGTATCGCTGCCGCTAGGGGCTCGATCGCCAGCGCAAACAGGAGGGGAAACAGGGGGCACCCTTGTCTGGTGCCTCTGCGCACCGGTATGGCCTCGGAGATGTGTGGTCCCAGTCGCACCCGTACTTTGGGATTTTTGTACAGCGAGTTGACCATCTGAAGGAACCCCAAGCCCAGCTCATATTGTGACAGCACTGCCGACAGATAGCCCCATTTCTAAGCAATCAAATGCCATATCTAGGTCCAGCATAAGACAACCTGCTCTGGGCCAGTCCTGCATGGCATCTGTCGCTACCCTGAAAAACCTCCGCAGATTCAATGATGTGCTCCGCGCGGGCACAAATACATTTTGGTCGGCATGGACCAACTCAGGGACTACTGGCGCCAATCTTTCCGCTAGTACCTTAGCGAGTATTTTATAGTTCGTGTGAAGCAGGGCTAAGGGTCTGTACGAGCCCAGGACCGTGGGATCCCTATTCGGCTTTAACAGGGACACCAGATATGCTTCTCTCATCGAGGGGGGCAACGTTTGCTCTTCCAGTGCCGTAGTATATAGGGTGTGGAGGCGTTGTACGAGAGACTCGCGATAGGCTTTGTAATATTCGGCTGGTAGGCCATCCGGCCCAGGCGTTTTCCCGGATGCCATGGACCCGATCGCATCCCCAATCTCTTCCAAAGTGAGGGGGTTGTCAAGCGCCGCCTGATGTGCCTCTGAGGCTGTGGGTAGCTGGACGGAATCTAATAACCCCCTTAGCTCATGACCCAGGCAATGCCCCCTAGACTAGTACAATTGGGCATAGTGGTCTGTCATAGCCCTGTGTATCTCGTGTTGCGTGTACACTAGGGCCCCCTCCGATGTGCGTATGGCCCCGATCGGGGCATGACGACACTCCTGTCTCAGTAGTCAGACGAGTAGTCGGCCTGCTCTATCAGATGTAGCGTGCATGCGAGCTGTGTGAGCCGCGTAGTTGTGGCATCTCAGTCGCTCCAGGAGTTCCTCATGGCGGGCGCGGAGTCTTTCCAGGCAGAGCGAGTCTTTGCCTTTCCCTTCGCCTTCTCGTATTGCAGTAACTGGGACTCTAGTTCTGTGAGTGAGAGTGACAGCTGCTTACGTACATTCCACGTGGCCCCCAAACATTGCCCCCTAATCGCTGTTTTTGAGGCATCCCATTCTACTAGCGCACTGCTTGCTGTGCCCTCGTTAAGGTCAAAATATGCGAGGATGGCCGTCCCTAGTGACAAATGAAATTCTGGGTCTTCGAGTGCCGTCGTTTGGAGACGCCATGTAGGTATGGGGGGACGATCTGCCTCCCAACTGAGTTGGATCCACAGGGGATTATGATCAGAGTGTGTCCACCCTAGGTACCTTGATTTCATGACCAGCGGGAGCAGGGCTTGGGAGCCCACCACTCTATCAAGTCGTACATGTAGATTATGTACCGCGGAGTAGTAGAAGCAGATGCGCTTGGTGGGATTAAGGACACGCCACACATCCAATAATGCCCAGTGCGAGAGCCGGTCCGTGAGTGCCTGTGCATTAGACACCGCAGGGGTTTTGTGTAGAGGGGGGAACGTTCTATCTGTGTTAACGTTGAGGACTGAATTGAAATCCCCGCCCAGGAGCCAGAGAAGCCCTGCGTATGGGGTCAGAGCTTGTGACAGCCACGCTAGAAATTATGGCTGATCTATGTTTGGGGCGTATATCGATCTCAGTAGTATTACTTGACCATTGAGTCACCCACGCACTAAGGTGTATCTGCCCTCGTGGTCTATTACCATGTCCTCGCAGACAAATGGGGTGCCTGCCCTTACCCAGGTTAACGTGCCTCTCACATGCGCTGAGTATACCGTACCGTTCACTTGCCCTCTCCAGCGTCTACGCAGCCTGTCTAGCTCTGTCTGCGTCATGTGTGTTTCTTGCAGTAGGGTTATGCCCATCGAGTGTCTCTGAAGGTAGGCGAATATGGAGTAGCGCCACGTAGGCGTGTGCATGCCCCGTATATTCCATGTCAGTATATTAGTTTGTGCCATTACTTGAGTATTTAGTCATCCGGGATGGGGGAGCAGATTTTGCGCTGGTTTGCGTGTGTCATGGACAGTCTGTGATGTACCGGTCTGCTGTAGTAAAAACATGAAGCTAACTTTAAACGTCATAACAGCTGGGGCGAACTCTGTGGAGATGTCCGTCCAAACATCTTTAACAAATTATACTAACGTCCGTATAGCGACTAGTGCAGGGTGAGATGTGTGCCTAAATGGAAATGTCGTGTGTCCCTCTGTGACGTGGATCTGTCATCCGTGTCCCAACCCACGCGTCGGTGTGGATCTACCCTGTTCACGCGTCCCGGCGAGTGTGATCATTGTAGGGTGTTCAGGTGCACATTAGGTTAATGCATCAGGAGTTAACTTAACAAGTGAGAAAAAAGACATCAACAATTCAGGCAATTGCACTGGGAAAGCCTCTACTTGCGTATACAGTATTTCTTTCTGGTCCCGCTGCAGTGTTCCTATGATTTCATCTGCGGTCTGCGGTGTGACGTCTGGTGGTTGCATTTCATCTAGTTCATCTGGTCCGGGACTAGAGGATTGGCTAGCCACAGCAGATTCAGGGGAGTCTTCTTCGCGGTTTTCGCGGTGCACCTGTGTTTCCAGTGCCGCCGCCACCCACAAGGTGCCACGGTGCTCAATTCGACTTTGTTCCGGGTCTGGAGCCGCCACAGTCGTGTTTGTATTCGCTGTTCTACTCCGATGTCCACAACGGCGGGGTCCTCTGCGGCTGGGCCTGGGTGTTTCTTAGTTGGAGGGACGCATCCCCGACCACAACCCCGAGCTCTCTAACCAGTCCCAGGTGTCTGCCGGTGTGTCGAAGAAGCGGGCTGTTCCACCAGCCACCACCCGGAGTCTGGCAGGGGACAGCAGGGAGTACGGGAGGTCCAGAGCGTGCAGCTGCCGTTTAACTTCAGTGTAGGTGCTTCTCCGCTTCTGTACCTGCGACGTGTAGTCCGGGAACAAAATGACTTGGCTGCTGCCCACTTGCACATGGGAGAGTTTGCGAGTTTCACGCAGGACTGCATTGCGATCCCATTAATTCAGGAGTTTAAAAAGGAACGGTCGTGGTCGAGCTCCAGGGAGTAGTTTGTGTGCCAGCACGCGATGTGCGCGCTCCACCACAAATTGTGAGGATAGTGTCCCTCCGGGCAGGAGATCTCTCAGCCACCGCTCTACTTATATTTCCGGTGTCCGGCCTTCTTCGCCCTCCGGAAGGCCTACCACACGGACATTGTTGCGGCAGGAGCGCCCTTCAGAATCCTCAATTCGGTCTTCTAGGGCGTGTACTTGGTCTAGAATGTCTTGGAGTGCTGCGGTGTGGCTTTGAGTGATAGGCTTGAGCTTCGACAGGGAGTGTTCATGTGATTGGACTGTCTCTGCCAGCTTATGGTGATCAGCGCGTAGCAAAGTGAAGTCTGTGGTGACTTTATCAATGCGTGACTCAAGAGATGTCCTGGACTGATCCAATACAGTCCCTATTTTCTCGACGGCCGCTAGCACCGAGTCCAGCTTAGCTGCTAATGCAATACCCGAGACGTCCGGATTTGCCTCGTCCCCTGGAGGTGTCGGGTGCGAAAGGTTGGTCTTTGCGGCCGGTTACTGTGTATTCGCACGGAGGCGTCCCATAGCAAGTTTCTGAGCGGACAGCATTGACTTCCAGCAAGCAGCAGCTGTGTGTCCATGTGGGCAGTGATGCTGGCCCACGGTGTGGGGCACTTGATGAGAGTCTAATGGGATCAGTGGCAGAAAGATGCGTTCCCTGGCGTGTCTCCTGGGTTGTGGGGTCATCTCCACTTCTCGACTGCGTGAGCAGTTACAGCTTCAGAAGCAGCAACTCCTTAATGGGTTGTCAGCTTCCTCTTCCCGCAGGCCACCGGGCCAGCACGGTCATGGCACCAATGATAGTCAGTAGTCTCCGGTGTAAGAGAGTTGCTGGTTACAGGCGATTTGCCAATTATTTGTACTTCCCTGAGGTCGTGTCAGTAGCCGGAGGACTGAGACCTTAGATGCGGGAGTTCTGAGGAGGCCTACAGGCGCAGCTGGCAAGTAGACTCTCAGTCGTGTAATGTAGTAAGGTCCACGTTGTGAACTCCGAGGTCGGAGACGGCAGACAGGGCGGCCTCCTAGGGTGTTACGTAGGTAGTCCCAGGCCTCCTGGCAAGCAGCGGCAGCGAGGGGAGCACAAGGCGAGTAAGTGTAATGGCGTCTGTCCAGTCTCTTTATTAGGACTGAGAGGCGACCACGTGTACAGCAGAAGGTCCAGTAGGTCGCCGCTACCGATGGCTCCTGCTGCGGGCCACAGTGCCAAGGGCGGCGGCAAGCAGGCCCAAGGTCCTAGCAGTCCGTCGTGTCAGCCTTAGGAAGGTGCAGACGAAAGGACTGTGCCGGCCCCGAGTCGTCACAGCTGGCCCCGCGCTCAAATTAATTCAGGCACGCCACTGCAGTTCCCCACGCAGTAGATCACAGCAACATTGTCCCCAGAGCCAGAACTGTGCGGGACGGCGCACATTCCACACCAAATCGTGAGTCGCTAGGTCTGGGTTCTTATAAGTGCTTCTCATCTGTGTCAGGGCTAGGCCATGGGCTCCCCACCCGCTGCATCTCTGGTGCGGTGTGGCTTCAGTAGTTGTGGTCCCTCTTAGGTGGTAGGTAGTAAGATCACAGAGGGCACTGCAGCGCCGAGTTTGAGTGTGTACCCCATCAATGGGCCTTCCCAGGGGCTCCCAGTGCGGTGAGTGGCGGGGGTAAGTCGAAGGCCCAGGAGGAGCGCACCCAGAGTGGGGGCAGAGAGGGCGCCGAGCAACGTCTCCGCAGGTTGAAGTGCGGTCATCAGCTACAGCGGCAACGGGTTGCTCTGGGCAGTCCGCCACTTGTCACGCTGCCAGTGCCATCAGGCTTGGCCCTTAAGTACAGTCCCGTGAAGGAGGGTGGTGTGAGCAGGCTGAGGACCCTGGGACGTGCAGCGGGGAGCAGACGGCGGCAAGCTGCGTACCTGCTGTCAATGCTGGGCCATCAGTAGTTGTGCGTTTCTGGCTGGTCGCAGTGGGAGGCCATCACAGCAGGCAGGCCGTCTTGTACGAGTGTGGGCGCGATGCGGTGTCCTCCCGCCCGCTAGCAACACCGCCGTGCCGGTCCGGGCAGGTACTTTAGGCAGGCGTAGAGAGGTGGAGGCAGGTCACACACCTCCTTGCACGGACTTCCATATCGCTGCTTCGCGGAGTCAGGTACGAAATGTGGCATCTGCAGCGGTTGACTGCAGGGCGGGCCTTGGGCCCTCTCTAGCGTGGACTGCCTCCAGGTTGAGTCGCGGATGTTTGGACAGGCCACAGGGCATCAGAGGTGAGTGACGGGGAGGAGACTCACCGGTGTGCCGTTGAGTGGTTGTATGAGCTCGCCAGCAGGACAGGGGGAGTCTGCCGTTGCCGTCCGGTGGCCCACGGCACCGCCACAGAAGTTGCTGCAGTCTCAGCAGTCGGCCTGCAGCAACTAGGCCTCGGCTCCGCTTCAAGGTCTTTGGCGAGTAGGCCGCAGGTCACCACCTCAGGATTCTGTGGCTTTCACTCTTTTGCGAAAGGAGTGAGAGGCACCAGCGGGGGCAGCAGGTTAATGTTGTGCCGCTTCGCAGTTTCAGTAGCGTGGATGGCTTGGATGCAGGATCTCAGACAGGAGAATAGAGGGTTGCACTAGCAAGTTGCGTCCGCCATGTTGGCTTGCTATCCACGCCCCCCCTGCAGAAAGTTTTTTTTAGCCTCAGTTCTTTCCCCTTTTCAGAAAGCACTAGTTTCACTGAACTAGTGTTATTTGTTTTATTTTCCCCTAAAAGGAAATAAAAACACAAAATTACATTTCTTAAAATATTAACTTTACTGTTTGCTATGTGTGTACATTTTCTATTTATATATGTCTTGTTATGTATACATTTATGTGCAGCAGGTCCTGGCACAACCCACAGTGGATGGCCAATCTCCTTGCACTTGGCAGAAGGTTGGTCTAAACACAGTCACCCACTTCACCATGGTTTTTCCCTGAAATTGAAGAATCAAAGGACATCTGTAAGTGCCTGGAAAGGGTTTGACGATGTAATTATTGTTCCCTGTATATTGTTTGCCTTCTGGGACTTAAACATTATAAAACAATTCTGCTATAAACTTGGATTGTATATTTTTCTCCACACATTAGGTGCAATGCCAATTCTTCCAATTAGATTTTTTGTATTGTGCATGATCTCTTCAATACTCTCTGATATCATCGTCTACTGCACCATCTGAAGATCTGCATAATGATGATGTATCCAAATGCTTCAAGGAATAAGTTCTAACAATCACTAATTTGTTCTAGTCTTTTTTCTCTATTCATGTTGATGAAATTCCATGGCTCTCACCTCCTTCTTTTTCTTTTTCCAAGTTTAATCTTGTCAAGACAAACAAGGTAGACTTTCTGGCTTCCCTCTGAATGTCTGTCCTTCCTTAACTTGTTGAAAATGTTTCAGAGGTAGCAGCCCCAATGAATACTTCTTTGTGCACACTCTCTTCAGCATCAATGTAGGAAAATGTCAATTTTCTTGTCCCCTTTGAGTGGTCACTCCCATTTTTGACTCTGAGCACTAGGGCACTGCTAACCAAGCCCCAGTGCATGTTCCTTGATCCCTTAAATATGTCAAAATTGGCTCTACTCCATATTGAACTTACCTATAAGCCCCTAATATATAATACAAAAGTGTGACCAGGGTCTGGAAATTAAATGTCACAAGTGGACTGCAGCATATATTGTGTCACCACTAAAGTCACATGTCTGCAGGCCTGCCCCTGAAGGTTGGGTATCTAGTTTTAAAACTGCCAATTCGACATAGCAAAATAAAACTTTTGCCTGGCCTAAATCTTACTTTTTTATACATAAGTCACCCCAAAGAAGGCCCTAAATGCCCATATGTCAGGGTGCATGGTATTTAAAAATTAAGACATATATATTTTATTTTTTATATGTCCTGGCAGTGAAAAAACTCCAAAGTTGATTTTCACTGTGGCAAGGATTGCTCTCCCTTAGGAAAGGACCAGGTTACATTATAACACTGTATAATGCATAGCTTTAGTTTGGGAGTAGCTAGAAAACGATTCAAGGACTCGTTTTATAGTAATATAAAATCAAGCTTCATTGTCTTTGTTTTTTTTCAATTACACTTTTAGATAGTTGTCATTTTTCTGTCTGAGGCAAATGTGCCTTTATGTCAGTGTTCCCTGTCACCCAGGAACTGAATGGCTCCTTGATTAGCTCCGAGAGCTTAGGCAAATGGAGTGGGGTTGACCTTCCTCTAACAAGAGGGCCATCTGGGCTATGCTCAGAAACTCAACTTCGACGTATGCCTATAGTGCTACAAGCTGATGTAGCTCACACCTGGGCCTGCCCCCTCTATTGTCCCACTAGCCAGCCAGGCACCAAACCAAGTGGGAGAGAAGCTGCCCCAGAACTGGTTCTGAGTGACCAAAAGAGAGGGTTTGCTCCTTTCCCTGGCCACACATTTATGGTGTGCACAGGAGGTCTGCACTGGGGAAGAAAAGTTCTGTCATGTTGGTGTTAGGTAGAGATGGGCACTGTGGGATAATTTCTGTAAACCATACAAAACATGCTGCAAAAGTGGGTAGGGTCACCCGTGGGACTTTTATCCATTGGTCAGGGAGTGGCCAGACGTTTCCCCCTCCCAGAGGCTGGCAATGGTCATAAAGGTGCCCCCCCATATCACCTTCACAACATTGCTGGACATGTGGAAGAAAGAAGAAGGTCTGCACCTGCTGTTGTGACCTGTGAGAAGAACCCTAAGTGCTGAATTAGCTCCCACTTGTACCAAGGACCAAGAAGTGAACTCCAAAGGGTCAGTTGGCTGACCTTCTGATATGCTGCAGGAACATGAAAGCTGCAAGAAGTCCAGTTTCCTGAAGAGGCCAGTTGACAAGTTTCAACTGGACCTGCCCTGGATCCTGCTGGTGTCTTCTACTGGAGGGAGTCCTGACCTGTAGTGTCCCTAAGGTCTTGGGGCCCTTGGATAAGTGTCAGAGTGTGCGTCTCTTGCCTAACCCTAAAAGATGGGACTTAGAAACTGTTTCAATAATTTTTCCTGGAGAACCGACAGAAGACTGGGATAAACCTGCCAAGGAAATCTGATGACAGTGCATTGCTGCTGGTCCAAAGATTCTGAGGCTCAGGCCTTTTCTGAAGCAGCAAATAAGTTTCAGCGGGACATCCAGAGGTTTTGTGCCTCGTGGAGCCCTGCTCAGCAACAGCTTGTAGCCCTTCCCCACTGGAGGAATCTGTGCTCCCTAAAAGTGACTAAGTGTAAAGTTAGGAATCTTCACACAGTGAAAGCGTGAAAAGTATTTGGCTAGCGAGGGACCTTCATTGAGCGCAAATTTTGAATTTGTCCCGCTCAGAGCTTTCTCGTCAAAAGTCAACAGCTTCCCCAGGACTTCATCTAATGGCTATCCGACCTTGTAGAACCCATTGGCCTCAGCCTCTTGCATTGACCTGATGTTTTACTTCTATTTCAGAGACTAAGTCAGAAGGTAACACAAAGTGCTAATAGATATTTACAAAGCCACACAAAGGGTGATTTTGCACCACCTTGCTTGGGTTTGCATAGAAATGTAACACAACGCATGCATTATATTTTGTTGTTGGAGGCGTTCCTTGGGTGGAGCAGGAGTGTTCCTGTGCATCCACCCAAGGATTTCATGTAATCACAGATTTAGAACAATTTGTAAATCTGGAATTGTGTGAAATCGCTATGCCTCTCAGAGCATGGCGTAATGAGGAGAAAAATATATTTTGTCCTTATTATTTCCTTGAGGGATTGTATTTGTGCAGGAAGATATACCTTCACGCACAAAAACAATTCTCCTCCTAACGCAGGCACCCTTGCACCATTGTGAAAGGGTGTCTTTGTTGGCTGCCTGAACTGTGCCACTGCAGAGCAGAAGTGCACCACATTTTAGTAGATATGACTCATTTCTGCTCTCCTGCTTTAATGCAGCACAGCTCAGTAAGTTGCCTTTCTGCACTCCGTTGTGTGAAAGGTTAGTAAATCAGGCCTTCACTTTGTGATAGAGTATTGGTGCCTATTGTTCTTAAACGCAATCTTCATTCCAGATCATGTCATTGTCACACCAATATTCACTGAAGCCCCTGTGGGAAGCCTGTCCTTCAGCCATCTAGTGGGCAAACACTGGAATACTCTACCCTCCAGATATCAGATGAAGAGAAATGTTCATCTTCCTCAAGAAATGATAACCTGGCTTTTCATCTTGCTCAGTAGTTAATTTATGGCATGCATCTTTCAGCGTCATGATCCCTAGTTGAGCAGTAGCTGCACTCTATAAATACACAAACATAAAATGCTTAATTTGTAAAAGATGAAGGGCCTGGGTCCAAACTGGTGCTTAGAAGCCCACGGCCTGTGTTACTGAAAGTCAGCACGCTGAATACCAAAGCTGTGTAGTCTTGATTTGACCTCCTGCCTCTTTAACCGCTTCAGTGCCCATGACGAGATGGTCTCGTCATGGAGCGCGGTTGCGCTGTGCCCATGACGAGACTATCTCGTCATGAACCCCGCCCGCTAATGCAACGCCCGGCACAGGGCGGGGAAAGGGCGTGGCACTGAAGGGGTTAACCCACTACCAGACCCTCTCTGTCCATCATCTCTCTCTCTTGTAGGGAATGTTTGACGGTATTCCGCAAGCCGGAATCACGCTGTGCCTTCACAGCCCCTTCATTAGAAAGATTCCGTCTTTAGTACACATTTGTTCAGCACGCAATTCTTTATAACGACTTGCCTTAGGGGGCGCTAGAGTTTGGAATAGGTTAATTTACTATTCCAAATCCAGTCTGCGCAACAGTAGGGAAGGTGTTGGACTTTAAATCCAACACAATTCCATCAATGCACCCCCCAAGGCAAGTTGTTAGAACGACTTACATGCTGAATGAATGCATACTAAGACGCGTTAAGTTTTTTTTTTGCCGGTGCTGTAAAGGCATAGTGGGATTCTGACTTCGGTCTGAAGGACGTGGCCCCTTGTAGGTTCCTGCTTTCTCCTTTGTCATGGGTTTTTCATCTTTCTCTTCCTTCTTGCTTCTAATTGTATGTTTTCACTCACTTGTTCTTAGGCTAAGTCTAATGAAGAAAAATAGGTACAAGTCCCCAAACATTAGTGCTGTGGGCCCCACCTGCAACCACCGGTACAAATTAAGCATGGCTGGGCATACTAGGCTGTACTCTAGAAATTAAGGCTGTAGCATGGAGTAAAATATATCAGAGATGCAGTTTGTCCTTTTTGGGAGACAGCGGGTCACTTTTCCTTGGTTGCTGACCGCTGCAAATGTCTGCTTTTTCTATGGAAGTAAGTGTAATACCCACAGGCAAGTAGTGTCTTATAATGTCAAGACAGTGATGAATGGCTGATTAGATCTTAAGCACATTATGGTGGATAATCTACTCTATCTATATTTATAAGTATAGCTCTATCTATACCTATATCTTTGTTACTATACACGTCATTAAAATAGTAACAACATTCTGCCTTTGTTTCTTACAATGGTTGTATGCCATTCTTCAACCAACATACCATATCTTAGATTATGCACATGCTTATCTGATGTGGCTGTCGTTCAGTTCAGCAAAGAACAGTAAGTTTCTCAGCATTCTTGCACACTTGGTCACACATGCAGCATTTTGGCTTTCTGCTACACCTGCACCCCAGTCCCTGCTTTCAAGTTAGTTTTGTGCCAGTCAGGAGGAGAGTCTATTACTGCACCTAATTATGACCAATAGCTATTTGTCCTTTTACTTTTATTATCTGGTACCCGACTCGCATTCGTCAGGGAATTAACTGTCCTGGCCTTGAAGTGAAACGCCTTCATCTCGGTGGTAAATGCAGCCAGTTGATCTTTTGTGATGCTAAGAGCATCAGTGAACTTTAAAAGAGAGATAAGGTGCTAAAGTGACACATCAATCAAACGGTTCTATTTCATTTCCTTTTAACAGTGTGATCTAACCTTTCTGAGGACATACGAAAAAAGCCAAGGGGTGTGCCAAGTTGCAAAGGATTCCTCCGCAAACTTTGTTTCAAAACTCCCCATACTCAGTTAAGTTCAAGAAAGATGAAAAGTACAAATATAAAGAAAAACTAAAAGACCCCTTTTTTGTGGGAAATTCTCTCGCACAAAAAGGATTTTGTGGGAAAGTTCTTCAGCATAATCCATTTTTGAAGTATATTTCATACTTGAACTGAGTTTTGCCAAGAAGATCTATATATAAACTTGAGATAGTGCAAGGTTTGTCAACTTCACAATACTTTGCAGGCAACATTGACCTATTTTACATCCCTAAAGAAAATCAGAAGTTAGACAGAAACTCTGGCCTGAATGGCTTTGTAACTATCTTTTGTTTATGGCTTGCTAGCTGTGATCGAAGTACATGCGCAAGGAGCCGGAAGGACTGAGGGGCATATTCACAAAAAAGTGTTGGAGCGTGGGTTACCCCCAAAATTGCTAAACCCGCACTGCGTCACTTTAGAAACACAGGGATGTGCCGTATTTACACTAATACTGCTCACCCATGCATTTTTTGCCTGCGCTAGCGCTAAATTCAGCTGCCTAGCGCCAATACAGGCACCCTTGCACCCTAGCGATAGGGTACCCGCATTGAGGGAAGAATTGTTTCTGTGCAGGAAGAGACAGCTAACTGCACATAAACAATCATTCATGGCAATTTGCCGTTTCTACATGTGCGGCACAATGCAGCACATGTAGAAACCGCTAAAATAAGGAGAAATAAAGTATTTCTCCTCATTTTGCCATGTTAAGACCAGGTTTTCCCTGGTCTTAATTTTGGTGCTGCCTCCTATTTACGCCACACTTGTAAATATGGGGCAGCGTCAAAATCAATGTGCGTTGTGGAAGAACACCCACCGCAACACCCATTGCCAACCCTTTTCACGCTAAGTATAGCGTGAAAGGGTGCCTAATCTACAAGGAGGCATAACGCCACGTTAAGTGGCTCCAGGCCTCCTTGTAAATGTTGCAAAACCCCTATCGTCACAGGAACCTCATTAAAAGTGACGTTCCTGTGACAACTGGGATTTGTAAATATGCCCCTTAGTTTCTGGAACAGTTTATTCAGCATACTACCAACACTTTATAGTTGTTCAGATACTTTTTTGACAAACTAATCATCATTAAACCAAATTAAGGCCCTTTCTAATAAACTATGGAATCTGATTTAAAAAAAAGTGTGCTTATAACTGTTGTCATTTCTGCATGCTGCCCAAATATAGCAAATGGGTCTGATTCACAAAAGACTTATGAATATGGTATGCAGTAGTCCAGGGGTGCTATTCTACGTGCCTTAGATGCTGTTGTGAATAGACCCCACATGTCCAACTCCCTTTTGGTGAAAGTGCAAAGAGCGCACGGTTTTCCATTTGTATTAATTGCATATAAAACATTTCTGGGTAGTGGAATCAATTGACAAAGGCATGCACGAATACATAAAGGAGTCCTACAGAAGTACTGCTTTAGATATACTAAAATGCCTTTGTGAATTTGCCCCATGGTCTTAGTTTTCCAGCTTTTCAGTTCTGTATGTTGGCTGGTTTACATTGCACAGTCCAATCACAGTCCCTTGAGTGAACGAGGTATTTTCATCCTTATCAATAATGTAGCCTTTCAGGTCTCAGGTCTTTCCTTCTGACCTCTCTTATTATGTTAACATTTCTACCCTGTATCATATATGTTTCTATGTATCAAACTGCTCAATCTTTTATATACCGACGGTATCAAATTTAAAGCCTCCACTTTGTATGCCAGGAGCAGAAGACCCACTTAGATGGGGTTTCACGGAGGGAAGGGGGGGGGGGGTAATGGGGGAGCGGGTGGGGGTGTCTTCAGCAGCGTGGGTTCCCAGGGGTAGGAGGTTGCATCAGTGGGTGATATTCCATACACCCGCACAGTCCTCTGCCTTCAAGGTTCCAGGAGTATGACAACTTTAGACGGATGTAACTACTCAGACACAATATATATCTTTAAATATCCGAGACTGGGCGACAGACAACTCGGCAAACGTATTTTGCACTATAACACTGCATGTCTTTCTCTGTATTCATTCATAATTCATTTTATTCATATTATTTTTACATAAATCATCACAAGACTCAATATAGGAAAAATGGCTTATATATGGATGACAATGAATTTTTCATATTATTCAAATTAGTCCTGAGTTGAAGAAAGTGTTCTGCAACTTTAGTTACAATAGCGAATACAAATAGGCTTTAGTATTTTACAACACAGTTCAATAAATCTGGCTTACAAATCTGTATATTCGACCAATAGCCAGTTGTTTGTCCTAACCTACAATGACAACCTCTACCTCGCAGTCATCCACCATTAATACATTCATCACTGATCAAGATTTATTTTTTCCACTGTTGTCAGTAGCCACAGAAGCAAGGGCTAATCCATCTTCACTAATGTTGCCTGTGGGTTGATCGAGTGGAATTTAGGGCTAATTCGCTACTGGCTGCTGCTGACGACTGTCCGGTAAAGCAAATCAATTGCTCACTGCCTTCCATAAGCACAAAACCCTCATCCTGAGAGTTCAGGATCTGAAATCAGTGTCACAGAATAATCGCCCTTGAACACAGGAACTGGATCCAAAGAAGCATTGGCCGACACTGGTGGCCACCATGCTGATGGGATGCTGCCACCTTCGATCCCTGCTATCCAAGTCATTCTTGCACGTAACTCTCTATATATTTGTTGTACTTGAGGGAACTGGAGAGCAGTTTACTATCACTCTGATGCTACTCGAGCATATGGTCAACTTCCAAAATTTGTCTTACACAGTATATGTACATTTCTAAACAAACCTTCATACAAAATAATGTCTTAAGCAGGCCAATGGAAGTCCTTTGAAAATGATACATTGGGAACACAAGAAAGTTTTATTCACAATATACACTTTCTAACTAGTGGTACAGCTGACGTCAATCTTGCCATTCCGCAGAGACTGTGAGCAAAGAAAGTTTTGCAGCGGGTCTCTGATTGGGTGGGGGAATGAGCCAGTGCAGGGTAGACGAGGAAACAGAAAACAGCATCCATTTCAGATGAAGTGGCGTCTCACTCAAAAATGTGTAGTGTTACGTCAAAATTGGTAACACTGCACTCCAACATTCTGGAAACACAGGAATGCACTGTTTTTACAACTATATAGCGCACCCCTGCGTTTCACCTAGCGCTGGTGCTAAATTTAGCTGCCTAGCGCCGATGCAGGCACCCTTACACCATAGTGCAAGGGTGCCTGCGTTGCAGGGAATGAATGTTCATATGCAGGAAGGTGTTCCTTCCTGCACATAAACAATCAATAATGGTGATTTGTATCTTCTATGTGTGCTGCAGAATGCAGCACCTATAGAAGTTGCAACTCATCATTTTCTAATGATTTGTTATGTGCAGGAAGGGACACCTTCCTGCACATGAACACTCACAATGGCGATTTGCTCTTTCTATGTGTGCTTCAGACTGCAGCACACATAGAAACAGCAAGAACGAGGAGAAATGAATCCTTTCTCTTCATTGCACCAGTTTAAGACCAGGTTTTCCCTGGTCTAATTCTTGGCGTTGCCCCATATTTACTCCACACTTGTAAGTAGGGGGCAGCGCCAAAAAGCAATGGATGTTGCAGTGGAACGCTCACTGCAGCAAACCACTATCTGCCCCTTTCACGATAAGTGCTGCTTAAAAGGGACATTATTTACAAGGCGGCATTAAGCCACGTTAAGCGTCTTAACGCTGCCTCGTAAATAAGGCGAAGGGGATATTGCAACCAGAACATCACAAAAAGTGACATTCTGGTGCTGATAAGCCATTGTAAATATCCCCCCAGTTCCAATAGCACTTCTAAACCACTTGTTGTTTAATGCTCATTAAAACCAGTTCACCATTTGTGGCTACCTGCAACCTAAAAGTTAAAAATTCACACTTTTGAAAAATCTTCAGAAAATTCCCCCCTTTGATTATTTTAAAAAATCACTCAAACCCCATTAAATTTATTAGTTAGTCATTAATCATTTACAGCCGTCTTCAACTTCTTAGGTGATCGATCACTCTTCTCCATCATCTGTAATTGTTGATAAGCTTTGTCCTTACAGTTCTTCTTTTCCAAATCCATAGATAGTTTCACCTTTAATGAGTTGACCTTATAACCCCTCTTAGTCCAGTTACTGATCAGACACCCTATCAATTTGAATTAAAGAAATAGAACAATTGCCCAAATCCTTATGATTATCACAGGTGTTAGTATTGACTTAAGGACACCTCCACCAATATTACTCAGCCATTCACCTAGTATTCCAAAACTCTTCCTATCTCCCTAAACCGATTTCCCACAGCTTCCCACATGCTTGGTTCTACTAAAAACTCAATCAAAGAAATCAAGTTATTAATATTACTAATAAAAGAACTAATAGGCCTACCATGGTCTGGTATGTATGTACAGCACCTTTTGACTTTAATCATCCTGCTGACTCCTCCTTCGTTCGCCAAATTGAATATCTAGGGCAACACTATTCTCTATAGTCATCGGTCTTATTGCCAGCATTTCCTTATTCACCATCTTCATAGATCTTTCCATATCTAAAACACGCCTATCCACCACTGTGGACAATCACGGGCTGGCTGCTGGTGCTGTTGGCACCTAAGCACTTCACAGATACCGGCTGGCAGAAAAGGTGCATTGCTCAGGCAGCCATGGAATCACTTGAAAGGTCATAGCACAGACTACCCAAAGGTTCTGTGATGTCATAGGAGTGACTGTTTGTGCGCTAAGTATTCAGATAAATGTCTGTGATCTTAAAACGGTGCCCTTTGTCTTTGCATATAATGTGTAGATCTCAGACATTTCTCTGAATACTTAGTTATTATTTGGCACTGATCTAGCGCACAGTCACTCGTATGGCATCGCAGGGCATTTGTGTAGTCCGAGCTAAGACTTTTCCAGTGATTTATAGACACCACCGTCCTGGCCAGTATGATCATCAGAAACAGGCAGGGCGAGATCTTCATGCAGTAATAATAAAAGAGAAAATAATGTATGTAGAAAAATTTCTGAGCTCTTAAAATTGTGCCCTTCGTCTTTGCATGTAAGGGTGAATGTTTATGCGTTTTGTGATCAGCCGGTTAGAAGGTGCGAGATATAATGCAAAAATATATATTAAAGGAGAGGAAATTGTGGAGTATACAACAGCATTTTGTGTGTTTCATAGCTCATGTGGAAGTAGGGAATGGACAGATGCTCATACACATTTCTTATCTTAGCTTGGAAATTAGATATAATCAGCCCTGAAGTGAGGTGTGCACGCAGCTTTTCATCCACAGAGGCTGCTCTTGGTAGGAGTCGCTTTCAGCCGTTTCTCAATATTTGGCAACATTGTTTCATTTAACATGGAAGACAACTCGAGGCGCGTATGCCGAGCCTGTTTCGTATTTCACAGGCTGACACTCACTTCGCGTTTAGCGCAGTGTTCTAGAAAGTCTTGTTTGGGCTGGGGGAGGGGGAGCACAGGGAGAGAGAAGGAGACATGCGGGGGGGGAAGTCTGCTCTTTCCAGTGGTCAGTTGTTTAATGAGGCAGCCCTACACAGGACCTTGTGAATTATGAGCACCTGTTACAACAAGCAGGAAGGGGGTGGCAAACGGTGTGCACGTTTGCGGCCGCTTTGATGTCCTCAGTGGCCGCGCGGCTCACTGAGGACATCAAAGCGGCCGCGAACGTGATCAGGCAGTGCTTTTCAGGCTGCCAAATGGTGCGCGCGCCCGGCGCACATGCACTGTATTTGGAGGCCTGAAAAGCACTAGTTTGCACTTCCAGATCCCCCTTTTACAAAAGCTCTCGCGAGAGCAGCGCTAAAGCGCTGGCTCAGGCGAGACCTAAAAAGGAGAAGATGAAGGAATACGCAGACAGACAAAGAAAAGCTGCCCAGCCATCTATCCAGGAAGGTGACGTGGTATTGGTGCGACAAGAACAACAGAGAAAAGCAGACTGTCAATATCATACATGTCCTCTAGTGGTGACGAAACAAAAAGGGACTATGATCACAGCTGAATCGGAGGACAAGAGAATCACGAGGAATATGACGCATTTTCAGAAGTGCACGCCTCATGTCAGAGATATGCTAACTGCACCCCGTACTGTGGTCCAAGGAGATGCACCCGAGGTAGCAAGCGATCATCGACCTGCCATGTCTCCGGTCGAAGGGGAACGGGAGGCTCAAGAAGTACCCCTCCGGCCTCAGCGAACTCATTGAAGACCCGTGCGCCTGATCGAAGAACTGTAACTATGAGGTTTTCTATTATTGTATACTCCGACATGCATGGACACACTTGAAGTATTTCAAATTGTTAAGAAGGGGGAAGATGTAGGATCGTGATACATGCTGGGCGCTAGGACCAGCCCACGAGGGGAGGGAAACCAGGGACTGAGAGGGAGGAGCGAAGGCGGGGAAGGGCAGATAGAGTAAGAGCAGGGTACAGTAAAGTAAGTGAATAAATAAACGCTCATAAGTTTTCACGTGTCGGTGTCGTGCTTACTGTCTTAAGACACTACACAGACCTGCCATCTCACATGGTATCACCCTGTGACACACGATAACAGCTCCTATCACACGGTCACCTGGTGATGACCACGTGGCAGGGAAAACAAGCTGAAACCCCCTGTAAATAGTGGATTTCAAGCTTGTTTTCGGAGACTTTGAACTGCCGATGTCCATTAAGGGTTTTGAAAACATCCCAGGACATTTTTGTTTTTTTTGGAGGAGGGGGCTTTGGGGCAAAATTGCCTCTTAGGTACTTCTCAGCACGAGGCCCCGCCCCCTCCACACACGGTAAGATTTTTGTTCAGGTTGGTAGGTCTGCTTGACCATTGCACATCCCTGGCCTCAGACATGAAACCCAACACTTTTCTGAACAGACATCTGCAACACAGCGTCAGCGCCTCTCCAGTCACACGCCAGCTGCAGCCCACACTGTCATTGGACTGCTGAGCACTCCCATTACCTGCGGCCCTTATTAGAGAACATCCCTTATCTTGAAGCCTCACAGCCACTGCCTGCCACACAGGACAAACTCGAAAGACGCAGCTCGGCCACTCATGCGAGATCTCACTGGCAAAGCCCCTCTGACAACCTAGCAGCACTACAAAGCCACAGATTGCCCGAAATTATCCCTACATGGAATGAAAAATAAGTACCGCCTCGTGTACTCTCGAGGGTCCTGCTTCTGCTGCAGTGAGCTACCGACCCAATTCCAGAACCGAACATCAGCAGACGCGGTTGGAGAGTACCTAATGAGAGGACTGTAGAAGCGGTATTCTTTGTGGAAAATAGATAACTCAAACGCAATGCTTAATGAAGAGGAAAAGTCCTCAACGCGCGTTGTTCAAGACATTCGAACGCGTGACATCAAATTAATGGTGGTGTGCCATGTATAGCGCTTTTGATGACCTTAAATATAAACAAGAATGCACCCTATTTGTTGTAACTGGAAGCCATGAATTTAATTGGACACTTTAGAAAAAGGTGCGAACTCTCCTCGTTTTAAATTGTTACACATTAATCAAACATTTTTTTAAACTATTGTTTACAACGGAAGGATATCGTTTTATGGAAAATCTCTTCTGTGCTGGAAGTCACCGCTCGACAGTTTGTTTGTCAATCACATTTTTTGTATTTCCTCGTTCGCCCACGGCATTGGGTTTATCTCGTGCATGAGAGCACTATGTTAAAACAAGCGTTATTTATCGTTTTAAACACAATTTCGAGTTCGTTGTTTTACCTGTGTGTGTTGCCATTAAGCGCCATATAAATACAATTACAATTAGTCTTTGACTGAAGAAGGACTGCCAGTCGATCAAGAAAAAACATTTTTCCTCCGTCATTGTAATTTCTCGCGATCACAAGGTGGCGCCAAAAGGCTGCTGCCTTAACGACAGTATAGAAGACGTGTTCCGGTACAAATATGCCTACAAACTCACAGGATATTCACACAGAATGGACAACACCTACCTGTTCTGGATAGTGCTCAGCCTGCGGATAATCTCGGGTGTATGGGAGGGGTGCAAGTTATAGTTTAGCTAAGTAAACTGTAACTGGTGAATGTCAGTGTTTCTTAGTTACGTATTTTTAACTGACATTTTACCAAACTATAAACTTTGTTTTTCTTCAGTGAATTTATATTTTTTAACATAAAGTAAGGAAATATTACTGGACCTAAATATAAGGTCACTTTAAACCGTGTTTTTTTAAAGTACATTTCAAGTTTTAAAAAAAAATGTACAGTTAAATATTACTAGCGTACCTAACTGAACATAGCAGGCCCTTAGCTACATAAGGAGGCTTGAGTATGTGAAGGGAGTGAGCTCTCCTTGAAGAGCTGTACAGAGAGTGCAGCCTCTGCATAGTAGCAGGTCGTTCAGCTAATTGGGCTTGGGTGTCTGGAGGGAGTGGGTTCTCTATGAAGAGTGGCACAGAGGACGAAGGAACTGCATAGTGGGAGCTTGAGCACCTCATGGGGCTAGCATGTCTGAAGAGAGTGCTTTCTAAGCACAGTCTGTGCACTGAGTGCCGGCTTTGCATAGTAGGGGCTTGCCTACCTAATGGAGTCTGGATCTCTGAAAGGAGTGGGCTCTATGAACAGTCTGCTCAGTGAGCCTTTAATGTGCATGGTAGGGGCTTGCCCACCTCATGGGACTTGCGTATCTGGCGGAAGTTGGTTTTGTAGCATTCTCCCCAGCCTGGCTACTCATAAATGACTACGCCACACATAGAGCTTAGTATTACACATCTTTATTCCTCAGCGTGTAATTGCAAACCCAGCGTTCTAAAAATGAACTCTATTCCCTACACCTTAACACTTACATCATAGTTCTACGGAGTCCATCAGGAACCAACAGGGTTCCGTTATCGTTAACTCACAAGACACTACATATCCCTCCCCCTTGTTAAATAAAAAACTTTTTTTTTTGCAGTCCCACACACATATATAGTAGTTATAGTTAGGACCTAGTTTCAATAGGAAAAACATTTTTTGACTTGGCTATAACTTTGGCGTAATTTGACCAATCTTCATGAAATTATACCAAAAAAGTGTCAATGTAGGTTCTGGTTGTCATGGGAAGTTTGGGGGTTATCTGTGCAGTGGGGATCGAGAAATAGGGGTGCAAAAAAAGGGTGCGTTTGTAATGTTAATTCCCATGGGAACGCGTTGTCGAACCTACAGCCCGAACCGCTGGATGGAAGTACCCCACATTTTGGAGAAAGGTAGATGTAATGCAGATTGAGCTTTTTGTTATTTGGTGCAAATGCATCCAGTAATTTTTAACAAATATAAGCCAAACATTATAGATATATCTTTGCCCGCATATATTTCGTGGTGGTTTCGTGATGATTCGTGAATGCGCACGCCAACGGGAATGCTCTGATTGGCTGGGCGCAACCTGAACAAAAAGTTGCAGCCGCCCTTTTATCATCTGGGAACGGTTCCCGGGGTTAAAAATTTGTGTGAAAGCCCACATAAGGGGTCATGGTGGAGATACTCTGATCCCATGTTTGAGAAATGGGTGTGTTAGTGACACAAGTTATGTGTCCAAAACAGATTTTTTTAATCACATGCGATATTCGTGATGACCCCGCAATTGCCAGCATGCCCCCAATGTACCGTCGCTGGAACTTTGCAACTAACACAATGTCATCGCGACTATTGGTGAAAACATATTTTAAAAAATATATATATTTGTATGCACTCCCTGGTCGCTGTCACACACTCATGTATGCACTCGTAAACTCACTCAGACACTTATACATCCATTCATATACCCACTCACACACTTATACAATCAGTCACATACCCACTCAGCTACTCATGCACCCACTCACATACCCATTCAGGTACTCATGCACCCACTTCCAAACTCACTGAGAGAGTGATGGACCCATGTACAGACCCACTCAGAGACTCATGCACCTTCTTAGAGACCCACTCATAGACTCATGCGTACAGTCTCATACCCACTTGGAGACTGTTACACCCACTCGCAGACCTACCTGGGCAGTCATGTACCCAATCACAGACTCACTCAGAGAGTCACACACCCATGTATAGACCCACTCAGAGACTCACACACTCACTTTGAGACCCACTCATGTATGTACTCACATGAGATACTCATACACCCAGTTACAGATCCACTCAGACAGTCATACACCCACTCATACACCCACACAGTCACGCCCACACTCAGTCAGAGCCGCTCTCAGAGACTTATGCACTTAGTCACTCAGTCATACACTCAGAGACTCACAAACCCACTCACGCACTTACTCAGATGTACATGCACCCATTCACTCACCAAGTCAAGGCTCATGCATCCACTCACACACCCACCCAGACACTTGCCCTCCCCGTGACAGACCCACTCAGACACTGATGCATGCATCCATTCACTCACCTACTCAGAGACTTATGCTCTCATTCACAGACCCTTTGAGACACTCATGCACCCACTTACAGATCCACTCAGACATTCATACATCCACTCACAGACCCACTCAGACAGTCACACACCCAAACAGTCACCCACACAGCCCCTCATAGACCCACTCAGAGACTTATGCACCCAGTTAGTTATACACTCAGAGACTCACATACCCACACACAGTCATACTCACAGACCCACACACCCATTGACAGAACCACTCATGTTGCCAGTCAAAGACCCACTGAGAAACTCATGCTTTCACTCACAGATCCACTCAGACACTCATGCACCCACTCGCTCACCCATTCAGACACCCGCTTAGACATTCATGTATCCATTCACATTTCCAGTCAGACAGTCATATACTTACTTACAAAGGTACTCATGCACCTACTCACAGATTGAGTGAAAGAGTTATGCAACTAGTCACAGGGACATTGTGACACTGATGCACCCACTCGTAGATGTACTGAGGCAGTCATGCATTTAATTGCAGAAGTATTGATAGACTGATGCATCCTCTCAGAGATCCCCTCAAATACTTATACAGTGAATGAGAGACTTAGTGATACAGTGATGCATGCAGTCATAGATTACACTGAAAAAGTTATGCACCGTGTTATAGAGATATTAAGGGAGTTGTACATGCTATTATACAGTCGTTAGGATAGTAATGTGTTGTGTGTGTTGGTTATAATTTATTTTGCAGTTATACATTTTGAATGTGGTGGCCATTGAATGTCTGGATTTGTTTCTCATTTGGCAAAGTGATCACAATCATCATGACGTTGTCGCAGATTAAAACAATTTAAAAATATATATTTGACGAGAAAATGAAAAAAAGAATTTGCCTCTTGAGTGGCTCTGATTTAAATAATGCCTTCAGAGTGTTGAAATACATTTGAAATTCGGATGTAGCAAACCCTAGAATTAGGGTGTGTCCCCCGGGCACTGGTTGAATGAATGAATCATTTGCATTGTTTAAACCAATAAACGATTGTTTGTGATTTTCAATAAAGTTGCACTCTTGTCAATTCATTTGAACGTTCGTTTAATTCATCACGACGTTTTTTTTGTAACGAAAATGCAGTGTTTAACAAATTCTACGTGTCTCACATATCCCAATGCATTTCGGCTTAAACATAGCCTTCGTCAGGGGTTTATCTATAACATAAATGAACAAAATGAGCTTTCCTGCAATGTATCTAACGGACAAAGAAAACAGTAAGTTCACTTGGCTACAATGTGTCAATTGCATACCGTAGGTTTGTGGTTTCTCCTGTTCGCCGTGAGTCTAGCATGTTCCGGTTTTTATCTATGTGTGGATCTTTATGTGAGTTTGTGCGAGTGGCTTTTTGAACTTCGATTGAAATTCGTGGTGCGGAAGTGACTATGTGTATGCAATTTAATATGTTGGGCTCACTGGTGTTGGTTACTTACTCGTGAGTCAACGTAGTCTGGTTCAAACTGAGCTCCTTCGGTGTGTGTCGGTCGCTGAAGCGCTCTCCCTTCGTGTCAGTAGTTGGATTGGAAATTTCATGTCGGTTCTATGGGCGTGTGATTAAGTGTGCTTTGGAGTGTAAGAGTCGAAATAGGACTTTGAGTGTGGCGGTTAATAATGGTGCAAGGGTTTCTGGATCTAGTAGTGCTTGTGCGCTGCTTAGATTCTACATTATGTCTGATGGTAGATTGATTAACACATAATATTAGAAGCATGAACGGTCATAAAAAACTTCTCAAGATAATATCAATTAGGCAATTTAAATCAGAGATAACATGTAAATTCCATGCGATCATTCATCCCATGTGGTTTCATGGAATTTAGTAGACGTATCCAATAATTCTCCCGTTTTAACAATGTCTTATGGTTGTCTCTTTCTTCAATTCTGTTAACCGTTTCTAGAACCATGAATTTCAATTGGCTTACGTTGTGACCACTTTCTTGGAAGTGGCTGGCTACTGTGGATTTTGCATTGTTTGTTCTAATGTTGCTTTTATGTTCATTCAATCGTACCTTTATTTTTCTTTCTGTTTGTCCTACGTATATCTTCCCACATGGGCATTTTAAGGCATATATGGTGTTTGTAGTATCACACGTGGCTGTTACTTTCAGTTTGATGTTATGTCCTCTCATTGGGTGAGTTATTTGTGATCCTGGTATAATGTTGTTACAGTTGTTGCAATTTTTACAAGCGATTGTGCCTTTGTATTGAATGAGTTGATTTGATTGAATGGGGTTCTTTATTATTTCTCCCAAGTTTTTAGCTCTGGTGTATGCGAATATGGGTTCATTTTCAAAAATTCGGTGAAAATCTGGTTCTACACGGAGTATGGGCCAGTGCTTTTTAATGGTATCCTTAAATCTTTTGCTCATGGTTGAGTATTTTGACACCACGGTCATGCGATCTTGTTGATTCCTCTTACTTGGTTGTAGTGCCATTTTTCTGCTGATCTTGTTGTTTCTCTCCTCTGCTTGATGTAGGATATTTCGGGGATATCCTCTATTTTCGAATCGCTGTAACATTTCGTTGGTGCGTATTGTTATTTTGTCTGATTCTGATACAATACGTTTGACTCTGAGGATTTGTGTGAAAGGTAAATGGTTTTTTAAGGCGTTGAGGTGGAAACTGTTATATGCCAGAGTGTTGTTCTTGTCCGTGGTTTTTCTATAAAGATCTGTCTGAAAACCTTTGTCTGTTTGTATGATCGTCACATCCAAGAAGTTTATTTTGTGATGTTGAATCTCAAAGGTGAATTGTAATCTTTGGTCGATGGTATTGAGTTGTTCCAATAGGTTTGTAAGAGTTGTTGTAGATCCTTGCCATAAGATGAAGATGTCATCTATGAAACGTACAAACATTTTCAAATGATTATGCCATTCTGGATCAGCTAGTATGTGTGTCTGTTCAAAATTGCCCATGAAGATATTGGCATATGTTGGGGCAGTACAATTGCCCATCGATGTTCCCGTCTTTTGTAAATACCAGTTAGATTTCCATTTGAAGTAGCTATGGTGGAGTGTAAACATTAGAAGTTCCATGAGAAAAATTTGTAAGTCTAGGTCGTAGTCACTTCGTAACAATGCTTGTTCTGTAGCTTCTATGCCAAGTTGATGGGGTATTGAGGTGTAAAGAGATTTTACGTCTACTGTGCACATGATCATTGATGTTGTTATATCTTTTGTGCTTTGGTGAAATTTTATTAAAAAGTCTGTGGTGTCTTTAATGTAAGTTGGTAATTTGATGACACTATCTTGTAAATGTCTATCAAGGTACTTTCCCACTGGTTCGTGAATACTGTTTTTTGTAGATACAATTGGTCGAAAAGGTGGGTGAGTCGGATGTTTGTGTATTTTTGGCATCATATAAATGGTGGGGCTTTTGGGATGCGTTTGGATTAGGTATTTTTTAACCTTTTCATTGATGGTTCCTCTTTGAATTGCTTTATCCACTATTTGAATGAGTGTTTCTTTGATTGAATTCGTAGGGTTGGTATCCAGTTGCATGTAAGTTTCAGTGTCTGATAAATGTAGTTCTACTTGTTCTTCATAATATTTGGTGTTAAGTATTACCAATGCTCCACCTTTGTCTGCTTTCTGGCAGGTGATGTTGGTTCTGTTGGCCAGATTTGTTAGCGCTCCCCATTCTTTCTGAGTGAGATTTTGATGTCTTTGTTTTTTTTGGAAATTGAATTTCTGTAAGTCTTGTTTCACCAGAGCTTCAAATGTATCGAGGGTTTTGTGGCTGATAGGAGCCAGATAAGTGCTTCTTGATCTCAATCCTTTCAAGGGATCATCCTGAATGGTTTCTCTGGATTCTACTATGTTGGAAAAGTAGTGTTTTAATCGTAATTTCCTCATTAGTTTGAAAAAGCTGATCTCTATTTCCAATTGATTGGTGTTTGTCGTGGGAACAAATGATGTACCTTTTTGAAGTACTTTATGTTCAATTTCTGTTAATTGATAATCCGAGATGTTTATGATTAGGTCATTTTCAGTCCCCCTTTCTTCTGTTTGTTGAATTTGGAGGTCATCTGGCGTGTTTGCGGTGGTACGCTTGTTTTTTCTTTTGCCCCTCCTGGGTCTTCCTCGTCGTTGGTTCCTACCCCTAAAAAAGGGGCCGATGGAAGTGTTTCAGAGCGTGAGGTTGTGGGAGCATTGGATTCTGTAGGTCTACTGGTGGTGCTTGCGGGTTCTCCTTCAGATGAGGATGTGTCCGTGTTGATGTTGTATGGTCTATTCTGTCTTCTTTTGGCGTATATATCCGCCCAGGTGTAAACCTCTCCCAATTTATAATCAACTGTGTCTCTTCGGTATTTGCAGATTTTTCTTTCGTTGACTTCTTGTGTGTGTTTTGATAATTGACCATTAATGTCTTCTAGTATCTTATTCCAATCCTCTATGGTGGAGTTTGTTTCCAATTCGGTTTTTACCACTTCTATTTCTTTGGTCAATTCTTCCAAAATGTTAGAGAGTTCTTCTATTATTAATAGAATGAGGTCCAGTGAACATTTGTTCAGTATTGCGAACCAGCGGTCTTTGAATGGTTGATTGTTCTTACATAATGATGGTTTCAATGGAATCCTAAGTCCTCTAGGGATCCTTTGGGCTTTGTGGTATTTTATCATGGTGCTGGCATGTAATTTCTGATTGATTGCCTTTCTTGAGAGATACAGTAGTTGTCGTACATTTTGTTCATTTGTTCTAGTTGATGACGATTCTGTGATGTCTTCCTGAATAAGAGCGTAGATTTTGTTCGCTGCATCTTCTGTGTAAGCGAATGTATCAGCTCGTATATCCGTTAAATTTGTGATTTGTTCATAAGCCATGTTTGTGGTTGGCGTGCTCCGTGTCAGATTTCAGAGATATAGGATTTATCACAAGGTTTGTTTGGCACGTGCACAGCTCCTTTTAAAACAGTTTGACAGTTAATGTTGACTTTTCAAAATTTTGAGTGGATGTTAAGACCGTGCTGCCAGGGTGTCACTCCTCTGATGCGAGTGCCTCAAATGAAATTCTGATGTAGCAAACCCTAGAATTAGGGTGTGTCCCCCGGGCACTGGTTGAATGAATGAATCATTTGCATTGTTTAAACCAATAAACGATTGTTTGTGATTTTCAATAAAGTTGCACTCTTGTCAATTCATTTGAACGTTCGTTTAATTCATCACGACGTTTTTTTTGTAACGAAAATGCAGTGTTTAACAAATTCTACGTGTCTCACATATCCCAATGCATTTCGGCTTAAACATAGCCTTCGTCAGGGGTTTATCTATAACATAAATGAACAAAATGAGCTTTCCTGCAATGTATCTAACGGACAAAGAAAACAGTAAGTTCACTTGGCTACAATGTGTCAATTGCATACCGTAGGTTTGTGGTTTCCCCTGTTCGCCGTGAGTCTAGCATGTTCCGGTTTTTATCTATGTGTGGATCTTTATGTGAGTTTGTGCGAGTGGCTTTTTGAACTTCGATTGAAATTCGTGGTGCGGAAGTGACTATGTGTATGCAATTTAATATGTTGGGCTCACTGGTGTTGGTTACTTACTCGTGAGTCAACGTAGTCTGGTTCAAACTGAGCTCCTTCGGTGTGTGTCGGTCGCTGAAGCGCTCTCCCTTCGTGTCAGTAGTTGGATTGGAAATTTCATGTCGGTTCTATGGGCGTGTGATTAAGTGTGCTTTGGAGTGTAAGAGTCGAAATAGGACTTTGAGTGTGGCGGTTAATAATGGTGCAAGGGTTTCTGGATCTAGTAGTGCTTGTGCGCTGCTTAGATTCTACATTATGTCTGATGGTAGATTGATTAACACATAATATTAGAAGCATGAACGGTCATAAAAAACTTCTCAAGATAATATCAATTAGGCAATTTAAATCAGAGATAACATGTAAATTCCATGCGATCATTCATCCCATGTGGTTTCATGGAATTTAGTAGACGTATCCAATAATTCTCCCGTTTTAACAATGTCTTATGGTTGTCTCTTTCTTCAATTCTGTTAACCGTTTCTAGAACCATGAATTTCAATTGGCTTACGTCGTGACCACTTTCTTGGAAGTGGCTGGCTACTGTGGATTTTGCATTGTTTGTTCTAATGTTGCTTTTATGTTCATTCAATCGTACCTTTATTTTTCTTTCTGTTTGTCCTACGTATATCTTCCCACATGGGCATTTTAAGGCATATATGGTGTTTGTAGTATCACACGTGGCTGTTACTTTCAGTTTGATGTTATGTCCTCTCATTGGGTGAGTTATTTGTGATCCTGGTATAATGTTGTTACAGTTGTTGCAATTTTTACAAGCGATTGTGCCTTTGTATTGAATGAGTTGATTTGATTGAATGGGGTTCTTTATTATTTCTCCCAAGTTTTTAGCTCTGGTGTATGCGAATATGGGTTCATTTTCAAAAATTCGGTGAAAATCTGGTTCTACACGGAGTATGGGCCAGTGCTTTTTAATGGTATCCTTAAATCTTTTGCTCATGGTTGAGTATTTTGACACCACGGTCATGCGATCTTGTTGATTCCTCTTACTTGGTTGTAGTGCCATTTTTCTGCTGATCTTGTTGTTTCTCTCCTCTGCTTGATGTAGGATATTTCGGGGATATCCTCTATTTTCGAATCGCTGTAACATTTCGTTGGTGCGTATTGTTATTTTGTCTGATTCTGATACAATACGTTTGACTCTGAGGATTTGTGTGAAAGGTAAATGGTTTTTTAAGGCGTTGAGGTGGAAACTGGTGCACAGTAGACGTAAAATCTCTTTACACCTCAAAAAAATCTCTTTACACCTCAATACCCCATCAACTTGGCATAGAAGCTACAGAACAAGCATTGTTACGAAGTGACTACGACCTAGACTTACAAATTTTTCTCATGGAACTTCTAATGTTTACACTCCACCATAGCTACTTCAAATGGAAATCTAACTGGTATTTACAAAAGACGGGAACATCGATGGGCAATTGTACTGCCCCAACATATGCCAATATCTTCATGGGCAATTTTGAACAGACACACATACTAGCTGATCCAGAATGGCATAATCATTTGAAAATGTTTGTACGTTTCATAGATGACATCTTCATCTTATGGCAAGGATCTACAACAACTCTTACAAACCTATTGGAACAACTCAATACCATCGACCAAAGATTACAATTCACCTTTGAGATTCAACATCACAAAATAAACTTCTTGGATGTGACGATCATACAAACAGACAAAGGTTTTCAGACAGATCTTTATAGAAAAACCACGGACAAGAACAACACTCTGGCATATAACAGTTTCCACCTCAACGCCTTAAAAAACCATTTACCTTTCACACAAATCCTCAGAGTCAAACGTATTGTATCAGAATCAGACAAAATAACAATACGCACCAACGAAATGTTACAGCGATTCGAAAATAGAGGATATCCCCGAAATATCCTACATCAAGCAGAGGAGAGAAACAACAAGATCAGCAGAAAAATGGCACTACAACCAAGTAAGAGGAATCAACAAGATCGCATGACCGTGGTGTCAAAATACTCAACCATGAGCAAAAGATTTAAGGATACCATTAAAAAGCACTGGCCCATACTCCGTGTAGAACCAGATTTTCACCGAATTTTTGAAAATGAACCCATATTCGCATACACCAGAGCTAAAAACTTGGGAGAAATAATAAAGAACCCCATTCAATCAAATCAACTCATTCAATACAAAGGCACAATCGCTTGTAAAAATTGCAACAACTGTAACAACATTATACCAGGATCACAAATAACTCACCCAATGAGAGGACATAACATCAAACTGAAAGTAACAGCCACGTGTGATACTACAAACACCATATATGCCTTAAAATGCCCATGTGGGAAGATATACGTAGGACAAACAGAAAGAAAAATAAAGGTACGATTGAATGAACATAAAAGCAACATTAGAACAAACAATGCAAAATCCACAGTAGCCAGCCACTTCCAAGAAAGTGGTCACAACGTAAGCCAATTGAAATTCATGGTTCTAGAAACGGTTAACAGAATTGAAGAAAGAGACAACCATAAGACATTGTTAAAACGGGAGAATTATTGGATACGTCTACTAAATTCCATGAAACCACATGGGATGAATGATCGCATGGAATTTACATGTTATCTCTGATTTAAATTGCCTAATTGATATTATCTTGAGAAGTTTTTTATGACCGTTCATGCTTCTAATATTATGTGTTAATCAATCTACCATCAGACATAATGTAGAATCTAAGCAGCGCACAAGCACTACTAGATCCAGAAACCCTTGCACCATTATTAACCGCCACACTCAAAGTCCTATTTCGACTCTTACACTCCAAAGCACACTTAATCACACGCCCATAGAACCGACATGAAATTTCCAATCCAACTACTGACACGAAGGGAGAGCGCTTCAGCGACCGACACACACCGAAGGAGCTCAGTTTGAACCAGACTACGTTGACTCACGAGTAAGTAACCAACACCAGTGAGCCCAACATATTAAATTGCATACACATAGTCACTTCCGCACCACGAATTTCAATCGAAGTTCAAAAAGCCACTCGCACAAACTCACATAAAGATCCACACATAGATAAAAACCGGAACATGCTAGACTCACGGCGAACAGGAGAAACCACAAACCTACGGTATGCAATTGACACATTGTAGCCAAGTGAACTTACTGTTTTCTTTGTCCGTTAGATACATTGCAGGAAAGCTCATTTTGTTCATTTATGTTATAGATAAACCCCTGACGAAGGCTATGTTTAAGCCGAAATGCATTGGGATATGTGAGACACGTAGAATTTGTTAAACACTGCATTTTCGTTACAAAAAAAACGTCGTGATGAATTAAACGAACGTTCAAATGAATTGACAAGAGTGCAACTTTATTGAAAATCACAAACAATCGTTTATTGGTTTAAACAATGCAAATGATTCATTCATTCAACCAGTGCCCGGGGGACACACCCTAATTCTAGGGTTTGCTACATCAGAATTTCATTTGAGGCACTCGCATCAGAGGAGTGACACCCTGGCAGCACGGTCTTAACATCCACTCAAAATTTTGAAAAGTCAACATTAACTGTCAAACTGTTTTAAAAGGAGCTGTGCACGTGCCAAACAAACCTTATTGAAATACATTTGCTCATCACAGATTCTCTATAGTAAATGCAACAATATTGTGCCGATTAAAACAATTCTCACAATTAAAACCAGTGCTAATGTACTTTCTGATAAACACATACCAAATAAAAAAAAATGAGTGGTATATAATATAATTACAATATACAATATACAATTATAGAAAGAAAATACGAAAATCTTAGAGGCTCACTTAAAATAAATGTATTTTACAATTAAGAAATAGGATTAAAAAAAACCTTAGAAATTCACTAAAAAAAATCAAAGGTTACAGGGACGTTATAGTTAGGAATTAGCATTTAAAAAAGCTTACAAATTCACTGAAAAAAACAAAGGTTACAGGGATGTTATAGTTAGACTGACTTTTCACTCGTGCAAAACCAGGGAAATTCAGCAGTTACAGTTAGCTGAGCTAACTATAACTCGTGCCCTGCTTATGACCTCACATATTAAATCACTCATGACATGGTCAGTGACAACACTGATGACATCACTGATGACATCTCAAATGACATTACTGATGATATTATCCACAGAATCACTTACGCACCCACTCACATCCCAATATAACCTTGCATACACCCACTCCAACTTCCACACTCCAATTCTCAAAACCATTGACACACCCATATCAGTACTTACACACCCACTCACTGATTCATAGGTCTACACACACATCCATTCAGCCACCCATACAGCCACTCCTACACCACCTCACTCACTAATACAGCCACTGATATATCCACTCATGCACCGATACAGCCACTCACACACTGTCAGTTACCCACCCATTGAGCGCTACTCACACACCTACTCAGTCCCCCATACAGTCAATCACACAGCCACTAACTCACCTATACAGTTATACACACACCCACTCACTTATTCATACATATACTAACACATGCTCAATCACCTATACTGTCAGTGAGACAAGCATCCACTCACCCATGCAGCCACTCTCACATTCAGTCACTTACACATATAGTCACTCACATACTCCAACACTCACCTATACTGCCTTCCAACATATGCAATTACTCACCCATATACCACTGACACATCCATTCACTCACCGACACAGACACAATCACACACACACTCAGTCACCCATACAGCCCCTCACAGATGCACTCCCAAACCCATACAGCCACAGACTCACCCACTCACTCATCCATGCAGGCAGTTATACACCCCCTCACCCATCCACACAAACATTCATACACTCATACAGGTACTCACACAACCAATCAATCATCCATACAGCCATTCACGTACCCACTCACCAACCCGTACAGCCTCTTAGACACCAACTGATGGACTGATACAGACATTCACACAAACTAGTCACTCACCCGTACATTCACTGGGACACCTAATCACTGAGTTATACAGTCAGTCACCCACTCACTGAATCGTCCATACAGGCACTCATACACCCACTGATTCATCAATACACCTTTGTATATATATTAAACATTCATAAACTTTTTAAAAACACTCACAGTCACTGGATGATGTAATCAGTGATGTCATTTGAGATGTCATCAGTGATGTTACTAGCCATGTCATGAGTGATGTAATATGTGAGGTCATAAGCAGTGTATTGCAGGGGCACAAGTTATAGTTAGCTCAGCTGACTATAACTCCTGAATTCCTCTGTTTTTTTACGAGTGAAATTTCAGTCTAATTATAACGTTCCTGTACCAGTAACCTTTGTTTTTTTTCAGTGAACATATTATAGCAAGCGCAGCAGCTCACGAGGGCGGCCTCGTGCAAAATATCAGCAAACAGTTCAAAGGATGCTGCGCACTCCAGCTATAATTCAATCAGAATTTTTATTCCATGCAACTGAGGGCATACTGACAAACGAGTTTCAGCCTCCTGGACTTCGTCAATGTCAGTAATTCAATGCAGGGTACTGCCTTGTAACAAAAATGTAATTAATTGGTTCATGGCCGAACGACAAAATTGAACACTGAAAAGGGACTGCATTGTTAAAACATCCACGGTGAGTGGGAAAGTGTCGGCCATCTTTAAACATTATAAAGTACATTGTATGGATGACAATTCATAGCCCCCTGGATTCGGGAACGTCACCTATGGTGAAGTACACAATTCAATCAAACATAAAGGAATTCATGAGTAGAATCATGAGATCGCTACTACTCCTATATTAGACCTGGCACCTTGGCGTGGGTCTCCCTTCCATTTTTTGCTGTTGCCTCATGTGTTTTTGCTGGTGTTAGATGCTTTGGGCACTGAGCCACTGCTATCCAGTGCCACAGTGCAAGTGCTCCCTGTTGTAAATTGATGTATGGATTAGTGATTTCATGATTGGGTGGTTTGGTTTACCTGTCAGACCCTAGTACAGTGCACCAGGCGTGCCTAGGGCTGGTAATCCAAATGATGCTAGTGGGCTTGCAGCACTGGTTGTGCCACCCACAGAAGCAGCCTGTTAAAGTGTGGCTAAGGCTTGCCATTGCAGAGCCTGTGTGCAGTCTGGTACTGCCATGCTGACTGAGCAAGTGCACCCACTTGCCAGTCCCTAAACCTTCCCTTTTCTTCATATCGGACACCCCTATTCTAGGCCCAAGGGCAGGGGGCATTGTAAGAATAAGGTAGGATATGCCCTGGTGTGTGTGGCATGTCCTAAAAGTGAATTACAGCCATTTTCGTTTTTCACTATTGCAAGGCTACCTGTTCCCCATAGGCCAGAATGGGCAGTTTGATTATTACATCTTATAATCCTAACTGACTCAGGGAACATGGTAGAAATTCGAATTTTGTATGCCTGAACTCAGAATGATAAAATACATCTTTTAGTAAAGTTGGTTTTAACATTCTGTGTTTGAAAATACCACTTTTAGAAAGTAGGTATTTTCTTGTCTAACCATCCAAACCTGTCTCTGCTAGGTTGTGTATTCCTTGTCTGGAGTTTGAGTGACAGGGGCTGGGGGATTCCAGGAGACAGGGTGAGTCAGCACAGGGCTGAATAGAGAGATCTGCATCTAGATCGGTGGGAGGAGTTGCACCTGGGACCTGAATAGGGCTGTGCCTTTCCTCCACAATGCTGGCTCCACCTCCTGCAGTGCGTCTGATGTCTCTGCCCTGCACTCTGAAAGGAAAGAAGGAGTCTTGTCAACAAAATGCTCCAGGACTGACCAGAACTTCACCCACCAGCTCCCCAAGAGTTCTTTGGAAGTGCCTGCTGTTTTGCGAGGCTTTCTGAAGGACTGCGTGTCGCAAGGAGCTGGAAGCGCGAATCATGAGCAAGAAGCGTGCCGCCGCACTGCCGCTGTCGCTTCACAACGAGAAAGCACCTCGCATCACCGGAAAAGAGGATCGACGTCGCAGCAGATGCCGCCGCATCACTGGGAAGCGTGTCGCAGGGCCTGTCGCGGCCCAGAAGAACCGTTGAGTCATCGCAGGGTCCCCGAAGCGGCTCGCATCGCAGGAGAAGAGGATCGATGTTGCATCAGATGCTGCCGCATCACCGGGAAGCGTGTCGCAGGGCCTGTCGCGGCTCGCATCGTTGTCGAAGCAATTCGCATCGCCGAGGAAGAGGATCGGCGTCGCATCAGACGCTGCTGCATCACCGGGAAGCATGTCGCAGGGCCTGTCACAGCTTGCATTGTTGCCTGAGCATCCCACACTATCGGAAAAGAGGATCAACGTCGCAGCAGACGCATCACCGAGAAGCGTGTCGCAGGGCCTGTCGCGGTCCGCATTGTGACGCATCAAGAAAAGACTCCATCTTTGTTTCTTTGCACCAGATGTGCATCGCATTATGGCGCTGCGTGCCGCATCGCCACGGAACCGCAGTACGAAAGCGACACATCACCTCCCCTCACAGAGAAGAACCGACGCATCACCGTTCTTGCGTGTAAGTAACCGACGCATCACCTTCCCTGCAACACTTTCGTTGTATTGCGTTACGCATCTTAAGGTACATTGAACTCAAAGGGTTGCATTTTAACATCTAAAGAAAACTAAGCTAATTCTCCCATTTTAAGTACAGTATTGTGGATTTTTGTTGTTTGTGGTCTTGTGATAAGTCTATATAAAGAATACTTATTTTTTATATAAAACTTGTGTGGTGTCCATCTGTAGTGTTGTCGCTAGGTTACTGTATGTGTTCACAAATACTTTTCACACTGCCTCTGAGATAAGCCTGTCTGCTCGTGCCAAGCTACCAAGGGGGTGAGCAGGGGTTATTTTAGGAGTGTACCCCTTACCCTGACTAGACACAAGGGCCCCTACTTGGATAAAGGTACCTACCTCTGCCAACTAGAGACCCCCAAATCTAACATTGGTGGTCAGCGGTGAGGATTTGGACTTGCATTTGTGACTAATTTTTTTTGAATTTTTTTTATTTTTATTTTAAACACTATCGATAAATTCGGCAAAGAAGCACAGAAATAATAAACATTGAGACAAATAACTGTGAGTTACCAGTGGCCTAATCCGGAACAACAATGTCCAAGTTCATGGCCGCGGAATGTCCATAATCTTCAACATTTTCTACCGGTGTCCCATTAATTATGCAATAACAACTCCGAATGTAAAAAATTCCCCCCCCACCTCCCATCTCCTCCCCCCATCCCAACGTTCCCTCATCATGCCCTCCCCCCCTCAGCCGGGTCAACGTAACTCGTGGTCCATGCTTCGACCTACTCATGTGGGGCCGCCTTCTGTCACCCTCCCCTGTCCTGGGGTCTCCCCCTCCCCGAAAGATGCCTCAGCTACACGGGATATAGTGACTTGGGAGGCCTGTCCCGCTATCTCCTGCACCATTGCTCCCCATGCCAGGAGCACCTCAGGCAGCTTGGCATCCTTCCTGGTACTCCGTATATGCCCCTCCTCAGCTAGGGCCCACTCCCGAAAATCGGACCTCCACTTTGCCAATGGCGGTCCCTGCTGTGTTAACCAGTGGATGGCTATGCGCCTCTTGGCAATAACTAGCCCCAGGATCAGGAACCGCCTGCTTATCTTGCGTTTCGGGTCCCTCGGAATCAAGCCTAGGAGACGTGCGGGGATCCAATGCAATAGTCCATCCGGTTATCCGGGTCAGATCACCAAGAACCGCCCCCCAATACGTCTGGATTGATGGACACGTCCAAACCATATGCACAAAATCTGCTGGATCATAGCGACATCTAGGGCAGTGGGGGTCCCTGGAGCCATCAATGGCGTGCAACCTTCTAGGGGAGAGGTACGTCATATGTATTATGTTGTACTGAATTTGCTTAAAACGATTGCTCACTGACACCTTCTGCACACTCTCATGTATCCTTTCCCAGTCTTGTGTCGTGACCTCCTGAGGACACACCTGCATTGCAGAAACTGCCCTACCCCCAACTCAAAGGCAGTCACAGCCTCCTGATAAGTGATACATTTTCCTTCCGGGTACAGGTCTGACAATATCAGGCAGCCCCCCGTCTGCCATGCCTCCGTCGACATCACCTGGTCAATCTGTGCAAAGGGCGGCAGCTGCCATAGGTTCGCCTCCGGGGCAAAAGGTCTGTCCTGAATGATTTTACGAACCACTCGGTTCCAAATTGCAGCCCCAAGCTGCACCAGAGGCGAACCGGGCGCCGCCGGCCGCCCGGACCGCCACAACAATGCCCCAAGCTGTCGGTCCCCGTACGTACCCGCCAGCAGGGACCTCTCCCAAGAGGGGTCCGCGTCCAACCAGGCTATGGCATGTTGCAATTGCGATGCAAAGTAGTAAAGTTCCAAGTCAGGGATCTCCAGACCCCCTGTACCCCAACTATGTTTCAGGACTTCTAAACTAACCCTGCATCGCTTCCCATTCCATAATAATTGGGCCAACAGTGAATCGAGTTCCCGGAAGACTCTGTGTGGAATTTCAAAAAAGGAGCCTTGCATGGTATAGAGACAACGGGGCAGGACTACCATCTTTATGAGTGCAATCCTACCCATCAGTGAGAGGTTAAGAGAGTTCCAAAAGGTAATACTACCCTGCAACCCACGGATTATCCTTCCCATATTGCGCTGATAAAACCCCGTCTCGGACCTATCGACCCATTCCCTAGGTATCGGACCGTGTCCTCCGCCCATGGAAGTTCCAGCACCGGTCGTTGGTCCTCCCCCCAATTAATCTCTGTGTCAATCGCGTAAAGCTGTGACTTTGTTCTATTAATGTAGAGCCCGGAGGCGTCAGCAAATTGGGCCAACGCTGATATCAATGTCGGCAGTGATTGGGTCGGCCGACTCAGGTATATTAACGCGTCATCGGCGTACAGTGACACCACATGCTCCGAATTCCCCACCCGCACGCCTTGTCCTACAAGTATCCTGCGCAGGTGACACGCCAAGGGCTCCAGTGCCAGGGCAAATAGCAATGGGGAAAGCGGGCAACCTTACCGCGTACCCCGTGCTATAGGAAATGCGTCCGACATGTACCGACCCGTACGAACCCGCGCCATCGGCCGAGCATATAGTAACTTAATCCAGTTTACAAACCCCTACCCAAAGCCCACTTTTAGCAGAACCTGCCAGAGGTAATCCCACCTGATCGAATCGAATGCCTGTTCGATATCAAGGAACACCAAGGTGTTCTGTTGGGCCCGTCCTTCCACAGATTGCATAATGTGGGACAGGCGGCGGATATTCCGCAGTGTATTTCTGCCCGGTATAAAGCCGGACTGGTCATCATGGACCAGCCGCCGAAGGTAAGGGAGGAGCCGAGTCGCCAACCCCTGACTAATAATTTTAAGGTCACCATTCAACAAAGAGATGGGCCTATAGGAGCCGGGGAGGAGGGGGTCCTTCCCAGGTTTAGGGATCATCACAATCAATGCTTCCCGCAGGGAGTCTGGGAGTGTACCACGTTTCTCGGCCTCCACTGTGATCTCTAGTAGTTTGGGGACCAGTAGGCCGCCGAATTCCTTATAGAGCTCGGCGGATATGCCATCGATTCCCGGGGACTTTGCAGTTTTTAGGTGGGCGATAGCTGCCCGTAGTTCTTCCCCACTAAAGGGGCCCCCCAAGGCTTCCTGACTGTCCGCGTCTACACTGGGCAGTTCCACCTCAACCAAATAGGCCTCCACCGCCTCTAAGGCCGAGGGGGACTGTGTCTCGGAGTATATTTTACGTAAGTGGGCCACGAATACGTTATTTATTTCCTGTTGGGCATACACCATCTGCCCATATCGTTTTTTAGTGCCAAGATCGGGTGAGGCTGGGTCTCCGCCCGTATCAGGCACGCCAGCAGCCGTCCAGCCTTATCCTCCTCCGTGTACCATCGACTTCTACTCGCATTTCTAGCATATTTGCCTAACGAGTCCCATAAGTCTCCTATCCGCTGCCTCACGTCGTCCCCTTCAGCCGACCTCTTACTATTCGTGGGGAGTTCCTTTTCCAACGCCTCTAATCGTTCCTCCTGCCACCGCAGATCACGCTCCAATACTTTTTTGACCCCTACCTCCATGGACCGACAGATCCCCCGAACCACCACTTTCATTGCATCCGATTCAGTCGCCCTGGTGCTAACGGAGCCCCAGTTGAGCTCCATATACTCAGTCAGCCCCGTCGATATGGCGTCTTTATAAACCGGGTCGCCTAAAGCTTCAATATTGAGCCTCCATAATGGTACCCTAGATCTTGGTCGGGCCAGCGAGTACGCCATCAGGAGCGGGGAATGATCCGACAGATAGCGGGCTAAGTATTGTGTCTCCATTACCCGATAGATCGCCGTCTTTTGAATGAAAAAGTAGTCCAATCTGCTAAAGTTATTGGCAGCAGGTGTGTAGCAGGAGTACACGCTACGACTAGGGTTATGATGGCGCCACACGTCCAGTAGGCCATAATTAAGAAGCATTTGGCTCATCGCTTCTCTGACTCGGGCTTAGCATCCAGTTTTGGGAGGAATCTGTCAAGCTCCCCATCCAGGGCACAATTAAAGTCCCCTGCCACCACCAATTCTGTGTCAGGGTCCAGATCCAACCATCCCAGTACTCGGCTTAAAAACCCACCATCGTCACTATTCGGGGCATAGACATTCACCAGGCAGATACTGCGCCCATCTAGGGTCCCCTTCACCACTACATACCTCCCATCTGGATCCTGTTTAACATGCAGAGCCTGAAAGGGGACTCCTGGTGCCACCCATATTAGCGCTCCCCGGGCAAACCCCGAGTATGATGTAGCAAAAAACTGACCCCTCCATCTTCTTTGGAATTTAAGACAGTCTCCCCATAGGTGGGTATCCTGGAGTAGAGCTATACTGACCTCATACCGCCTGAGGTATGATGCCACCCGGATCCGTTTCACCGTGTTATTGAGCCCCCGAACGTTCCAAGTAATCAGTTTGTAATTCTGTTTATCCCCTGCCATGAATGAACAGTTGTTGGTATCTCTGTCCCTCGCGCCTGCGGTGCGTAGAACCCCCATTAGTATCATAGCGTGCCCCTGCCTGAGGAGTAAATCGTCGATCCCCTGTATGCCAACATAGACCAGACCCGGCAGCAACCCCAACAAACCCCCAACTGAAAATCTCAACTCCCCCCACCCACAGGCGGTAGCCTGTCATTCTCACAACCAATCCTGGTTTGAGGACTCCGACCCCGCCCCAAAGCTCCACCCTCCCCCCAGAAAACCACTTTCAACGTAATAGAACAATTACCACACTTACACCCCCAAGTCCGTTTAAACCTCCCTCGCTCCTTTGACTCTGTGAATCAGCCGACTGCCTGGCACCATGCAGCCCCGCCCAACCAAGGTCTAGCCAGGCCGCCTCGGCACTCCACAGCCGGCAATCCTAACCAGCGTGTAGGCGAAATAGTGTATTCTCCTCCAACAATTATCAATCCCCCCCTCCCCCACTCAAGTTCAGAGGGCACAATGCCTCACAGTAAAGTCAAGCACCCAGCGGGCCAAACCCGGTACTCACAGTGTCTCTGATGGTCCAGCACTCAGTCTGAGCATCAGGGTCCTCCCTCACCCATTTCCAGAGCCTACCACATCCGGGCCAGTGGCACCCTCCAGATCCGACTTTGTTTCCTGCACCAGAGTGGGGAGAACTGGTTCTGCGTCGGGATCACCACTCTCTCCGTACGAAGCGTGCCATCTGGTCCCACCACGATACGTCCCTCGTCAGCCCGTTCTCGGTCTCGCCGCCGTCGTCCTTCTTCACTACGTTGCTGGTTCCTCTGTCGATTACTCCGGCGTCTCTGCTCCTGCCATCCTTGGTTTTGGTCCGGGCCGGCCAGTCCCAGCGAATCCATCCAATCTGCTGCCTCCGACTGGGTACCAAAGAAGTGGACTTTATCTGCGTACTGCACCCAGAGCCTAGCGGGGAACATCAGGCTATATTTAATATTATGGCTTCGCATCCGTCTTTTGACACTCAGGAAGTCTTTCCGCAGGTCTTGCACCTTTTTAGTATAGTCGGGGTAAATGTGAATGTCTTGGCCTTCAAACCGAGGTGGGCCTTTGGCACGAATATGCTGCAAAATCATGTCCCGATCTCTAAAGTTGAACAGCCGGGCAATCAAGGCTCTTGGCGGGGAGCCCAGTTTTGGTGGTGGCCCCAGCGATCTATGTGCCCTTTCCACCGCAAACCTCTTGGAGAGCCTCAGCTGGGGGAACGCTCTGCCAATCCAGTCTTCCAAAAAGAGGTCAGCTGCCGGCCCCTCCGCCTTTTCAGGAAATCCCATAAAGCGGAGATTGTTCCACCGAGAGCGTCCTTCAGTGTCTTCCGCCCTGTCCTCTAGTCGGGCCGTATGATCCTGGAGTGCCGTGACCGTCTCCCGCAACTGTCTAACCTCTGACTGCAGAGAACTCATGTCTCCCTCCGTAGTGGTGACCCTGTCTGCCACCTTCCTGAGATCCAGGCGTAGGTGATTAATGTCCATGGCCATCCCATCCATTTTTGTTTCCAATGCCACCCTGGAGTCTCGAATCGCTGCCAATGTATCTTCTTTATCTCGAGCGGCCGAATCTTGATGGGCCCCTTGCTCCCTATCCGCACGAAGGCGATCCGTCGTTGTCGGCCCGGGAAAGTGTATTGCACAATTTTATTCGTCTGGGCGCCTCTCAGGGGACGGTCCTTCTCCATCGTCCGCGAGGCTGTCGCAAGGGATGACGCTGTGGCCCCTCCATTTAAATGAACCCAGGAAGGGGTTTCCCTCCAACAATCCACCTCCCCACTGGGGATTCAGTGTCGTCCACGCCAAGCAGGCCACCCGTCCTCCGCTCGGAGCTGTTACCAGGCCTTCTGTTCCCCAGCCACAGCGGGCTGGTCTAGTAGGGTACCCCGGGTCCGAACCCCGTACATGTCACTCGAGGGGGGATCCCTCACCTCACCTCCTGGGGTGCAACCCCCGGCCTCCGGTACTATGCACCACCGCTCAGCCCCCATGACGTCTTCAAGTCTGGCTTCCAATTCCCCCGCTGGGGTGGAGGTGGCCTCGCCTCGCCTTTTTTCTGCTATCCGGGCTTATCTCCGGCCTCACTGTTCAGTAATGCCAGCTTCCGGGGGGGCAAGTCGTTCACTGGGCACGCGACCCCCACAGACGGGCGCAAGACGCAGCCCTCAGATATCCAAGACTCACAGCCGGGCCCCCAGGCAGTCCCCACGTGGTCTCCAGGCCAACCACCAGGCAGGCCGCAGAGCCGCGGCCTCGGGTAGATGTCCCCGCCGGCCCACGAGGCCCCGCCTCCTTCTTCTCGCGTTAGTTTTTCTCCGTCACCGGGGGCTGCATCGCAGGCACCGCCGCATAGCCAGAGGCCCGGGGGGCGGATCCGCTCACTCCCGGCTCCCGACTCTCAACACCGCCTGGAGCTGCCAAAGTGGGGCTCCGCAGGATATCGGGTGGGCCAGTCTCTGCGTACCTTCTGCACCGGGCCCGCGCGCCTGTCTGGGTCTCACCACTTCAAGGGGCCCGGGGATCCACCACCGTCACCTGCCTCCGGGTTCGCCACCAACAGGCCCCCACTCACTGCGGCAGGGATCGTGGCTCCGTCCGGGACCCCGACGCGGGTCTCCACCTCGGGGCCTGTGAGAGATGGCTTACGGAGAGGTCCTCGATCCCCCGACACGGGCCGGCGCCGCCATCTTGCAATCAGGTAAGCCGGTGCTTCTCCAGGATTTTAGAGGCGTTTTCCCCAACTGTGGACTGCCTCCTCACCCCCAATCAGGGACCCTTGGGGCAGGGGGGGCACCGACATCCACTGCATCGAGAATTATAGTAATTTCGCCAGGATTACTGTAGGAGTTTTTCATACGGGGCAGGAGCTCCGCAGAGATGCGACTAGCTGGCCATGCTGTCAGGCCACGCCCCCCCAGCATTTGTGACTCATGTACAGTGATTGGTGTAGACTACTAGTGAGTGCAGACCAAAATGCGACCGCATACTTTTTGGTAGATTGTTTTTCTGGGACTTTCTATTTTTGCAAAGAACTGTCAAGTTTAACCACCATGGAGAAAGCAGCATCCATAGCATCTGTTGTTTGTGATTGGGAAGAGGAGAAACTGGAATGGCACAATGTCAAACAGCTGAAGCATTTTTGCAGGAGATTCAAAGTTGCAATGACCGGTCTCTCTAAGAAGGATGAGTACCAGAAGGCGCTGAGGGCCTGGGTCGCAGCAAGAAGTACCCCTGAGGATGAGGAAGGGGTTGAGAATGCAGAGGAGCAGCTGGGTGGGCCATTGGGTCCAAGGGGGAGGAGAGCAACTTCCCCAATAGGTAGCAGTGTTTCTGCCAAAGGCCTGTCTCTAGAGGAGTTGGAGGACAGGGAGAGATGTAGGATGCATGAAATTTAGCTAGCCAAGCTCAAATTGAGTGGGCAACTGGAGTTAGAGAATAGGAAATTGGCCCTAGAGGAAAAGAGAATGCAGTTGGATCATGACAAACGTTTGAGGGAGTGGGAATTGAAAGCCAGGAGCTTAGGTGGCAGCACACCGTCAGTGCCTGTGGAAGCTAGAGTGTATATTCCCAAAGATGTGGTGAAAGAGTTTTACAAAAATGATGACATTGGGCAGTGGTTTAAGGCCTATGAGGTAGCCATGTCTTTCCACCGGGTCCCTGAGAAGGATTGGGAGTGGGGTTGTGGGGGCGGTTCCTTAGTGAGGGGCGGGGTACACTGTTAGACTTGCCCTCTGAATGTCATAATTCTTACAGCCACATAAAGGAAGCATTGATGTCCAGGTATGGGTTGACTCCTGAATTGTATAGACAAAGGTTTAGAAATTGCAAGAAGGTGGAGTCAAGTACCTGGGTAGAACATGTAACTTTCTTTTGCAGAGCATTGGATGGTTGGGTGAAGGGTAGCAAAGTGAATGATTTCGAAGGGCTCTTTGATTTAATTGCATGGGAGCACTTGTCAAGTAATTGTTTTCCAGAGCTACACCAGCATCTCATTGATAGTAGGCTGACTAATCCTAGGAAGCTTGCTGAGGAGACGGACCACTGGGTGAGCACCCTGGTCCACAAGGGTCACGTGGGAGACTCAGCCAAGAGTGGGCAGGGTCCCCAGCAGAAGAGTGGGGGTACAAGGGTAAACAGAGGAAGTTCCATAAAGAGCCCCAAAGTAATTCCCAATTGAACCAAGGAAAAGGTTCCTAGCCTCCCCCTCGGAAGAAGCATGGGGCCCGACAGGTAACTCTGTTCACAAGGGACCCCTGAAGTGCTACAAGTGTGGAGAATTGGGCCATAAGTCTAATGATCCCCAGTGCCCACAGTTTGGAAAGACAGCACCTACTTGTGCTCCGCCCCGGCAGATGGCGAGTGTGGCCCTGGGGGAGGAGAGGGGTGTCCAAGGTGGGTGGGGGCCAGCAGAGATGTCCCTTGTCTCTTTAGGAGACTGTGAGGTGGTCCCCAGGACCCAACTGCCTGATAACACTGAGAAGTACAGGCAGTGGGTGACTATCAATGGCCATAGAGTGGAGGCTTTTAGAGACACAGGAGTCAGTGTGACAGATGTCAAGTGTCACCTGGTATCTCAGGAGCAGGTTGTCCCCAATGCATTCTATCCAGTTGTTGCCGCTGACAATACAGAGAGCCACTGCAAGGTGGCTCAGGTTCCCTTTGAGTGGGGGGGGGGGGTCTCTGGTACTCTTCAGGTAGCTGTTAAGCCCGCCATTCCTGTTTGTTAGGGAATGATTTGGAGAGCTCAACTTGGAAAGGAGGTAGAGCGGAGTGCTCATTTGGAGATGTTGGGTCTGCCTGACTGGGCGTGTGTTACCACACGGTTCATGGCAGCCAGTAGGGGTTCTCAAGAGGACCTAGAGCCTGAGAGGGAGGCCCAGGTGCATGCCTTAAAGAGAAGAGGCGGGGGTGCGGGAAACCGGCCCCTGAAGTTCCCACGGTCCAGGAGGAGGTAGACCCTGAGGGGGATGCCCTGGAGCCTACAGGGGAACAGGTAGCTGAACTGGGGGATCTGCCTGAGCTGACCCATTGGCAGCAAGAAGGAGGACCCTCCAGGGAGGAGTTCTGTGAGGAGCAGAACAAGTGCCCTTCTCTTGTGGGTTTGCGGCAGCAGGCTGCAAAACCAGGCAGCCGGTGATCAGTCTGGATCACATTGGATCTACTGGGAGAATGGTCTCCTGCATAGTGAGCCCAAGGTTGCTGAGCCAGGGTCAGCCCATGTGCTGGTGTTACCCCAGCGCTTCAGAGCCTTCCTGCTGGGGCTGGCTCATGATGTGCCATTGGCAGGACATTTGGGGCAGGACAAGACCTTTAAGAGGCTTGTCACCCACTTTTATTGGCCCCAAATGTGCAAGAGTTCAGACACTCATTGCAGGACATGTCAGACTTGCCAGGCAAGTGGAAAGAGTGGGAGAAAGCAAAAGGCTCCTCTCCAGCCATTCCCTGTGGTCAGCACCCTCTTTGAACGGGTGGGCATTGACATTGTGGGGCCACTGGACCCCAAGACAGCCATGAGCAACAGGTTCATCCTGGTCTTGGTGGACCATGCCACCCGGTACCCGGAAGCCATACCTCTGAGGACAGTGACGGCCCCCGTGGTGGGACGGGCACTGATGGGAATTTTCTCACCAGTAGGATTCCCTAGAGAGGTGGTGTCTGACCGAGGTACCAACTTCATTTCTAAGTATATGAAGTCCCTGTCGCAGGAGTGTGGGGTAACCTACAAGTTCACCCCTCCTTACCACCCCCAAGGAAATGGGTTGGTTGAAAGGTTCAACCGAACACTAAAAGGCATGAATATGGGTCTTGTGGAACCTATGAGGCATAAGTGGGACGTCCTCTTACCATGCCTGCTCTTTGCTTACCGTGAGGTGCCACAGAAATCTCTAGGGTTCAGCCCCTTTGAGCTTCTCTATGGCCACCCCGTGAGAGGACCTTTGAGTCTGGTCAAGGAAGGCTGGGAGCAATCTCCCAGGAAACCTCCCCAGGATGTATGGGCCCGATTCACAGAACTAACTTAAGACAAAATCCTAAACTTACTGCCATTTTGGTATTCACAGAAGGCACTTACTAATTTTGGTATTCACAGAAGGCACTTTCTCATTTCGGTATTCACAGAAGTTAGGAGTCCTAACTTTAGGACTCCTAAACGCCCTCTGTGAATACCGAAAGTCTTAAAGTTAGGATTTGTCTCAGTTTAGAAGCAGTAAAGTTAGGACTCCTAACTTTAGGACTCCTAAATGCCTTCTGTGAATACCGAAAGTCTTAAAGTTAGGATTCTTCTCAGTTTAGGAGTAGTAAAGTTAGGACTCCTAACTTTAGGACTCCTAAATGCCCTCTGTGAATACCGAAAGTCTTAAAGTTAGGATTTGTCTCAGTTTAGGAGCAGTAAAGTTAGGACTCCTAACTTTAGGACTCCTAAATGCCTTCTGTGAATACCAAAAGTCTTAAAGTTAGGATTTTTCTCAGTTTAGGAGTAGTAAAGTTAGGACTCCTAACTTTAGGACTCCTAAATGCCTTCTGTGAATACCGAAAGTCTTAAAGTTAGGATTTTTCTCAGTTTAGTAGCCTAATTCGGCAGATCAACGGTGGCAAAATAGCCACAGTGTGTACATGTTGCAAATATGTAACCTGATGTCCACAGATGAAGTTCTTGCAACTACTTAAGGTGGCTCTTAATGACCAATGTGCGCAAAGATGTGTGTTGGACATCATGGAAGCTACTTATGTGCAAGAGGAGCTCTATAAAGATGTATGGCAATATGCTATGTGTGTTTATTACCCAATCTGTGTGGAAAGAGAGACAAATATAGATAGCTCATGCACTATAGAGCCCAGTTATATCTCACAGTGAGACCCAAGGAATGTCATCATTTAAACCTTTTTGATCGCTGTGAATTCTAAAGACCCATCGTTGCTCTTTCAGAAACAAGCAGCGAGATATATCGCTGACATGAGATGGGATAAAAGGTTTTTCTAGAACTGTCCACCAGAAATCATTGGCTTGATGATTGGCTTCTTCGAAGTGGCGTGTAAGTCTCGTGTTCGTTTTTTTGCACCTGAAGGTGCTCTTGTGCTCTAGCATGCGTAGTCTGACTTTGCGAGTGGTCATACCCACGTATCGGAGTTTGCAAGGACATTCAATCAAGTAAATTAAATTCTCACTATTGCAATTAGTGAAGATCCTTTGTTCCCGCGGTGTATTTGTACCTATGTCTAAAGATTTAAAATGGCTAGTTTGTGGGCATACTGAGCATGTTCCACATGGGTGGTGTCCCAGTACTGCTGGTAAGTCCCACAGAGTGCTAATAGGACGTGGTCTCTCTTCTTGAGGTCTTGTGTGGACCAATTTGTCTCTGAGGTTACTTCCTCTCTTCAGGGAAAATAGGGGTGACTGTATCTTTTCTTTGCATGAGTTGAGGAGATGCCAGTGTTTCTTCACGCATTTCTGAATCCCGTTGGTTAGGGTACTGAAGATGTGGACAAAAGTTAACCGTTCTAATGGTGGTTTTGCATAGGGAGGTTCAATTAATGCCTCTCTGTTGTTGTTAGAGGCCCGTTTGAAAGCTTTCTTAATCAAGGATTTCGGATATTTCTTCTCAATTAGTTGTTCTGTAAGATTTTTCGCATGTATCTGATACTTATCAGATGTGGAGCAGTTGCGTCTTACACGCAGAAATTGTCCGTAAGGGAGATTGTCTCTGAGTGATTTCGGGTGTTGGCTATCATATCTCAGAAGGGAATTGCGAGACATCGGTTTTTTTGTAAAGTTCACTTTCTAATCCAGTTGGAGAGCTAAAGATGGAGAGATCTAAAAAAGCCAATCTTTCTTTGTGTGCTTCCACTGTGAACCTCAAAAAATTATTTCTGGTGTTCAGCCAGTGTAGAAAGGGAGAGATTGATGACAAATCTCCACGCCAAACTACAAAGATGTCATCAATGTAGCGCTTCCATAATCTGATGGAATCAAGGAAGGGATTGTCATGATTGAGCACGTGTGTCTGTTCGAAAGAATGCACATAAAGATTGGCTAGACTTGGAGCAAAAATGCTTCCCATGCTGGTCCCGGAGACTTGCAGGTATATAGTGTCCTCGAATTTGAAAAAATTCTCTTTCATAGCCAAATGTGCAAGCGTCATAATGAAGTGTACTGGAGTAATGGAATCCAAGGGTGTATTGTTCAGGATAGAGAAGATGGTTTCAAGTGTCTCATCCTGAGGAATAGATGTATATAATGATTCTACATCAAATGATACTAAAACGTCTTTATCAAGATCAAAATCTACTGTAGGTAGTAAGCGTAGGACGTCTTTAGTATCTTGTAGGTATGTTGGCATATCCTTAACCAGAGGCCGCAGGAAATGGTCTACAAAAGTGGACAAAGGTTCTAATAGTGACCCTTGGCCCGATATAATGGGTCTTCCTGGTGGGGGACGTTGAGTTTTGTGAACTTTGGGTAAAGTATAAAAATATGGCATCACAGGATGGGGAGTATGCAGGAATGATGCTTCTTGTGAAGTGATCCAGCCATTTGCTGACGCTTCTTCCACTGCTTCGGTGATGGCTCTTTGAATTCTCTTTGTTGGATCCTGTTGGAGAGGTTGATGTTAAAAACCATTGAGATGCGTGGAATCGCATTCCCATTGGTCGACCGGTGGCCAATCAATGTCGTTGTTATTATTTTCGTTACTCACGGAACCAGACTATTGTAATCAAGCCAGCCGACAAAGGCGGAGCAGTCGTCATTCAGGACACTGAAATATATCGTCAGGAATGTATGAGACAACTGGCAGATAGGAGATTTTATCAACCTCTCCAACAGGATCCAACAAAGAGAATTCAAAGAGCCATCACCGAGGCAGTGGAAGAAGCGTCAGCAAATGGCTGGATCACTTCACAAGAAGCATCATTCCTGCATACTCCCCATCCTGTGATGCCATATTTTTATACTTTACCCAAAGTTCACAAAACTCAACGTCCCCCACCAGGAAGACCCATTATATCGGGCCAAGGGTCACTATTAGAACCTTTGTCCACTTTTGTAGACCATTTCCTGCGGCCTCTGGTTAAGGATATGCCAACATACCTACAAGATACTAAAGACGTCCTACGCTTACTACCTACAGTAGATTTTGATCTTGATAAAGACGTTTTAGTATCATTTGATGTAGAATCATTATATACATCTATTCCTCAGGATGAGACACTTGAAACCATCTTCTCTATCCTGAACAATACACCCTTGGATTCCATTACTCCAGTACACTTCATTATGACGCTTGCACATTTGGCTATGAAAGAGAATTTTTTCAAATTCGAGGACACTATATACCTGCAAGTCTCCGGGACCAGCATGGGAAGCATTTTTGCTCCAAGTCTAGCCAATCTTTATGTGCATTCTTTCGAACAGACACACGTGCTCAATCATGACAATCCCTTCCTTGATTCCATCAGATTATGGAAGCGCTACATTGATGACATCTTTGTAGTTTGGCGTGGAGATTTGTCATCAATCTCTCCCTTTCTACACTGGCTGAACACCAGAAATAATTTTTTGAGGTTCACAGTGGAGGCACACAAAGAAAGATTGGCTTTTTTAGATCTCTCCATGTTTAGCACTCCAACTGGATTAGAAAGTGAACTTTACAAAAAAACGATGTCTCGCAATTCCCTTCTGAGATATGATAGCCAACACCCGAAATCACTCAGAGACAATCTCCCTTACGGACAATTTCTGCGTGTAAGACGCAACTGCTCCACATCTGATAAGTATCAGATACATGCGAAAAATCTTACAGAACAACTAATTGATAAGAAATATCCGAAATCCTTGATTAAGAAAGCTTTCAAACGGGCCTCTAACAACAACAGAGAGGCATTAATTGAACCTCCCTATGCAAAACCACCGTTAGAACGGTTAACTTTTGTCCACACCTTCAGTACCCTAACCAACGGGATTCAGAAATGCGTGAAGAAACACTGGCGTCTCCTCAACTCATGCAAAGAAAAGATACAGTCACCCCTATTTTCCCTGAAGAGAGGAAGTAACCTCAGAGACAAATTGGTCCACACAAGACCTCAAGAAGAGAGACCACGTCCTATTGGCACTCTGTGGGACTTACCAGCAGTACTGGGACACCACCCATGTGGAACATGCTCAGTATGCCCACAAACTAGCCATTCTAAATCTTTAGACATAGGTACAAATACACCGTGGGAACAAAGGATCTTCACTAATTGCAATAGTGAGAATTTAATTTACTTGATTGAATGTCCTTGCAAACTCCGATACGTGGGTATGACCACTCGCAAAGTCAGACTACGCATGCTAGAGCACAAGAGCACCTTCAGGTGCAAAAAAACGAACACGAGACTTACACGCCACTTCGAAGAAGCCAATCATCAAGCCAATGATTTCTGGTGGACAGTTCTAGAAAAACCTTTTATCCCATCTCATGTCAGCGATATATCTCGCTGCTTGTTTCTGAAAGAGCAACGATGGGTCTTTAGAATTCACAGTGATCAAAAAGGTTTAAATGATGACATTCCTTGGGTCTCACTGTGAGATATAACTGGGCTCTATAGTGCATGAGCTATCTATATTTGTCTCTCTTTCCACACAGATTGGGTAATCAACACACATAGCATATTGCCATACATCTTTATAGAGCTCCTCTTGCACATAAGTAGCTTCCATGATGTCCAACACACATCTTTGCGCACATTGGTCATTAAGAGCCACCTTAAGTAGTTGCAAGAACTTCATCTGTGGACATCAGGTTACATATTTGCAACATGTACACACTGTGGCTATTTTGCCACCGTTGATCTCAGTTCTCATAATATATATATTTATCATTATATATATATGTTTTGTGGTTCTTATCTGGCATGCTCATCAGCTTTGTCATTTGCCCGTTTCACACGAGCTAGATTGATAAAGTTAATATTCTCGGCCTGTGGAACTACAATTCCCGGGTGCGTTGACGTCATTCTGTAGTTTTAAGCGTAACGGGACACAGATTGGAGGTTCCGTGAGTAACGAAAATAATAACAACGACATTGATTGGCCACCGGTCGGCCAATGGGAATGCGATTCCACGCATCTCAATGGTTTTTAACATCGAAGATTCGGTTTACCTGTTACCTCCCATACGGCTCAGACCTACTCCGAGGCACCGACGGAGAGGTAGGGTAACGGATCTTTTCTTTTCTTTTCTTTCATTCCGTTTAAATGCCAGACTACAAATGGTCTACTAACAAACCGCATATCGTATGTCACATCTTTATATCTGATAGCTGCAGAGCTTGAGCGCTTACGGCTTCATATTGATTTCTATAGACTTTTAGACATACATTCGACACTGTGCCTTCTGGTTTGCTATATCTGCTAGCTTGGGGAAATCACAACAGAGGTTTTAACAGAGCGTGTAAAAGGACTATGCTAGAAGGTCCTATTTTTTGCTAATAATTGAGAGCTCACCACCGCTGGGGTTTAACAGTCTCTCCACTTCCCCCCATATTTTCTATAGGGCGGGGCCTCCTTTAAACCTGAGTCAATTCCGGGTGAGGTGAGGCTTACTTCTCGTGCTAACCAGGTAAGCACTTTGAGATATGGTTATAAGCCTGGCCTAAGACTTACTATTTCATCGTGAGAGAGTATGTTTAATGCCTAAACCTTACATTGTGTTCTTTCTGGTTTTTTGTGTTTGCACAGATAAACTTATATAGACTGAGTGCTCGAAGAAGTTATACACCACAAAAGGTTGTATTTTAAACACTTATTGTTCCTTTTTCACACTTTATTGTTGCAGTAGCAATTAATAGATTACAAGGTCCTGACGAAAGCCATTTGACCATGGGGTCAAGCAGGCTGAAACATGTTGACCATATTGTCATACAGCCTATTTGTTAAAAGCTGTTTCTGCACCATTTTTTAACCAAGGATTAGTAGGAATATTTTGTATTAAACTACCTTCTTCCTCTAAATCCTTTTTTAACATTTTCACTTTCTTGCACTGCACTGTTCATATATCATTTTTCGGTATATACCTGCACATCCTGCCTAAGCCAGTGACTTCGCTGTCTTCTTTTCTTCCCCCTTCCCGGGCTTTATCCAAGTGCTCTGGTTAACACCGATACCACACATAATACTCCTGGTTGGAGTGGTTTATAGTGGTGGGAAGGTCGGATATCCAGATGATGACACCTACCTATCACTGGTTTTTGATGGAAATCCTCTACAACCAATTAGCACTCCAAGGTTTTTCTCTCTCATGCTTTACATCTACATCTATCTCTCTGTTGACCTTGCTCAACACATAGACCGTCAGACCCTTTTTTGTATTATTGACCATTGAATAGGGGATTGAGTCTGTCCAGGTCTTTAAACATTCCCTTGGACCCTTCCTCATTTGTGTTTTGATATGTCAAAAGTTAGCTAACTCTAAGCTCAGCATTAAAACCAGGCTTATGGAAAAAAATATGATCAGCCTACATAAATATCATCTATCTCAATATGAAAGCGGGGATAAGATCGGTAAAATTCTAGCTTACAAAATTGCTGACGACAAATCTAGAACATCTATAAAAGAAATTAAAGGCACCAAACAACACGGCATATACTCAACCAGAGCAGATTCTTGAGTAATTCGTGGCCTTTTATAGGACATTATACACTCTAGACGAACAGCCTGTCTCGAACAACATCCAAGAATATCTGGACACTAATCTAATCAAGGGAAAGCAGACTGAAAGCACGGCGCTGCTCTCTGAAAACATTACCGAATTAGAGATCAGAAAGGCGATTTCCATGCTTCCTCAAGGTAAAGCTGCCGGAGAGGATACTATCCCACTAGATATTTACCAATTTTGCTCGGAGGAACTGATGCCACTATTATCTAATGTGATTAGTAATATTGGAATCACTGGGAAGGTTCCCGAATCTTGGAACACTACCAGGATTGTCTTCTTTTTAAAAAAAGGTAAACCTGGAGATCAATGTGGGTCATATAGACCAATTTAGCTTATTAACGTAGACGCTAAAATCTTCGCCAAGGTATTGGCTATCCGATTAGCTCCACTTATCCCCCACCTTGTGTCCTCTCATCAACATGGCTTTGTCACGGGGAGGGACACCACTGCCCATATTAATATGGCTATTACTTCATTTGATGTGGCTAGGTTTGGACCCACCCCACTCGGTATGATACTCCTGGACTCCGAAAAGGTGTTCGACCGAGTGGGGTGGGAATTTCTTTGGTCAACGATGTCTTTTATGGGCTTTCATGGCCAATTCCTCAAATGGCTACAGGCTCTTTATGACCACCCAACGGCTAAGCTTTGCTACGCCGGGCTAACTTCGACTAGTTTTTCAATCTACCGAGGCACACGGCAAGGGTGTCCATTATCACCCTTGCTATTTGCTCTATCATTGGAACCCTTTCTTGCTGCCTTACAAGCTAATCCTAACATTATCCCTTTCGAACACGGTCAGAATTCGTTAAAAATTACGGCGTATGCCGACGACATTGCGGTCTATTCAACTAACATATCGGCTGCTATACTGGGTATTACGGAGGAGGCTAATAAATTCGGGTCAGTTTCTGGTTATAAACTTAACTCACATAAAACACAAGTTATCGTGAATTACAAGCCATCGGCTCCGATCGTAGGTACTTGCAGAACTGCCACTTATCTTGGAATTAAAATTTCTTCTGATATCAACGAGATAATTAAACTTAATTATGAGGCTCTTATCAAAGAAACTGTTACAACTTTAAAAAAGTGGCATAAGGTCCCTCTTAGCATTATCGGTAGGATCAATCTAATCAAAATGAGCATATTACCTAAATTTTTAGACTTATTTAGGTCCATACCATTCCTCGTCAATAATACTTATCTCAAACGGCTAGATGGGATTTTTAGTAGCTTTATCTGGGGATATAAAAAGGCTTGCAGATCAATCACTCTGCTTAAACTACCTCTCAATCAAGGCGGTTTGAACTTTCCCGATTTTTAGATCATATTTCTTTTCAGCTTTTCTCAGCCTTCTTCGCTGCTTGTTCATTCGTGACAAGCAACTGTTTTATTGCTACCAATTTGCTCTGGGTGAGGAATCTAATATGTTTTTAGCCAAAACTAACGACCCAAATTATTTCAAACGTGTCAAATTTAAGACCATCAGAGACAGTGTTAAAATCTGGCAACTTATTCTGGCCAAGTGTAACACGTCTTTCTTCCACCCTCAATTATCTCTATGGGCTAACCCTGGCCTTCCAGGGATATTCCATGGTGGGATATTCTCTATGTGGAAAATTGCTGGAATAGAAACACTCGGGGATCTATATGGCAATGACGGCCTCTTGGCCTTCGAGACACTAAGAACACTTTATAAATTGCCTATAACTGCACAGTTTAAATATATCCAAATACATGATTATCTAATACGCAAAATGAAATTACTAAATATTTCAGATTCAGATATCTGGAATTGTTTCTACTCCAACAAGGTTAAATCACTTATCAGTCTCGGCTATAGAGTTTTAACTTCGCTCAAATTAGACGACTGTGGGAAAATTGCGGAAAAATGGAGCTCTCGATTAGGCTTGAATATCACCCTTAATCAGATCTCTTCTTCACTCTGCAGTATAAACCGCTCGGTCCAGTCTTCTAGTCTGAGACTTCAACAATATAAAACAATATACCAGCTATATTACACCCCAGAAAAAATTTCAAAATGGTCCAGCAATAGTTTGAATAGCGAACGGACAAGGTGTCCCAAATGTGACCTTTTAGCTGCTAATCTTGAACATATGATGTTCACGTGTCCTCAACTTACGGAATTTTGGCATAAAATTAGTCACGGTATGGCTCAGATTCTGTCACAACCAATCACACTTAGTTTAACTAATGTACTTTTAGGCACTCCGTTGATTAACAGCTCATTAGAAGCCCCTCAAGCCGATCTCATTAACATACTGATCGGATGTGCCAGACTGACTATTGCTCGGACATGGATTTCAAGAAACCCACCACATGTGATGGAGTGGTGGCTCCTTGTTAAAGAAATTTATATTATGGAATCTTCTCTCGCTAAGATCAGAGGTGTTAAATCTCTCCAAAAGATAGATAGAATCTGGGGTTCCTCAACTATATGAAGCCCTCTCAGATGGCTCGAGGGCTAAGATTGGTGAATACACAAATGTTCAAAAGATGTCCGACCATGGTGATGTTGGAAGGAATGTGTGTCTCTTCCCTTTTTTTTTACCAATATCACTTATGCCCGCTCTCTTATAGGTAATATACTCTTCTTTTTTCTTTTCCCGATTTCTAGTTCCGATGTACACTTCTCCGCCCCTTCATGACATACTTGTTATTTCAATCTATACCATGTCTTGTTTTTCCTTTTAAATATCTTGTTGTTCTGGTTTCTTGTCCTGATCGCAATAAAAATATATAAAAAAAAAAAAAGAAGTTTGTCCAAGTCCTGTATTACGGCTTCGAGGAAGCAGTCTATTGCATCATAAGGTGTTTTGGGAATAAACTTGGAGTTGGGTTCAAATTTGCTTTTCCCACTGTCTTCTTCGATTCCCATCTGTTCCAATAGTTCAGTGGCATTGACTGTGCTAGTGCCATCTATTCCAATTTGGGATTCTTGTAAATCATGTAGAGTTTGCAAAGTCTCAAAGTCACTTCCGGTCAAGATATCCGTGGTTGTTGTTTCCTGTTAATGTGGTATTTCATTTAGTTGAGGATGTACGGTAAACATTTTTTTCAGTTTCAATTTGTGGATAAACTGGTATTGGTCAATACTCTTTAGCGCATCATCTCATTCTGTTATAGGGCAGAATGTCAATCCCTTTTGTAGCACCTTAGTCTCTATCGCCGTTAAGTATCTATTCGAAAGATTGTCAACAGAGAGGTTGTTCACTTCTTCTTGTTGCCCCTCTTGCTCATTGTCACATGTGGTTTGTATGCCTGATTTGTTGACTTTGTCTCCTCGCCTGACATTCCGCCTTCTTGTTCTGGAGGACGTGTTCTCTGTGGGAATTTTCGCCATGATTCTTTGATCAGATGATACTCCTCAGCAAAATTGGGCTCCTTATTAAGGAGGATGCTCCCTGTTCTTCTGACCGTTTCTGTCTCGGATAGGTCGGCTTCCGATTCCGATGTATCTCGTATTGATGTAGTCGCTACATTCCTTGATTCCTGCAATGCTTGGCAGGGGACATCATATTTTTGGGCAAATGTTAGAACTTTGCCGGACTTGTAATCGCGCTGTCTTCACTTAATGTTTGATTCATTAAGTGAAGACGGCTGTATTCCCTACCATTGGTTAAGACGATAAATATCCAATCAATCAAGCTTTATTCGACAGTTGAGTCATAAAAGCACATTACAGTCATAACATACAAAAAACATATAAATTACCTAAAATATTTAAAACTAGAATTAAATTCCTATACAACCGTCAGAAGAGCTAAAATCAATCTAAAAGCTATACATTTGTTCTCAGAATAAAATAGCGCAATTTGGTAGGATTACTGTTTGTGTTACCAGCCTGAAGTGAGCTTTAAATGAGACTTGTACAATTGCGAATGTTTACGAGGAATTACCATCATTTCTCAAGGCTTTGGACCGTATGCCCCAGGCCCACCCTAGAAACGTAGGCACTGCTATGCAAATAAAGGGAGCAGTGTCAGTGCTCAGAATACGGAGGGCTATAGTGTGGCTCCTGGTACCCAGTGATCTACAGACGGGTTTTATCCAGGTTTTCCGGGGGGCCGAATACATAGGACAGAAATAAATATCCTCCAATGAGAGTCAAGACATGACCTTTTAAAGATAGTTATCGTAATGTGCCATATGTTTTTAATCTAGAAGTACTGAGGAAGGCAGAATCGCTGAAACATGTCTACTTTGATTAAAAGGAATATCAATTGAACCTGTGAGTGCTGAGCAATTTTCTGTGGATTTATATGTACCGTGAGCCTACCGTCACGTCAGCAGAAGCTCCCGCTATGGGTTCAACATGCTTTTTGGAAGTTATCAGCAATGTGCCTGAACCGCCGCATTGAAAAAGGTTTCTGTCCCGCATGGTCGTGAGTTATACAAACTCAAGGATATCCGATTACTCAATTGATACTCACGGACATTGTTTTCCATTGTGCTGCAAGCGAGGGGTCATTTGCACGAAATATGGAATGGGACTATGTCTGAGGAGCCATTTTTAGTATTAAATGAGAATCTCACTGCCTGCATGTTCCTATGTCCATTGCGGAGAGATAAAGTATTGGGACAATGAACTGAAAACAACGGCATGTGTGGGAACACAGGGACTGTCACTTGAAAAGTATTTTAGCAACACCATGCTAACATGGCGCCCAGAGTTACAAATATTAAGAGAAAATGGCTGTAGTCCCCTACCATTGGTTAAGACGATAAATATCCTCCAGTGATGTCACTAACCATGTCATGAGTGATGAAATATGTGACGTCATCATCAGTGCATTGCGGGTGCGCGAATTATAGTTAACTCAACTAACTATAAAGGGTGAATTTCATTGGCTTTATATGAGTCAAATGTCCAACTAACTATAACGTCCCTGAAACCTATGGTTTTTTCAGTGAATTTCTAAGGTTTTTTAAATGCTAATTCCTAACTATAATGTCTGTAAAACCTATGTTTTTTTCAGTGAATTTCGAAGGTTTTTTAAATGTTAATTTCATATTTTAATGTTTATAAAACCTATATTTCTTTCTATTTTTTTGTAATATTTTGCAACTCTATTATACTTCTTTTTTTTTAGCTTTAAAAATTAAGTAATGTTTTATATCTTCCCCAAAAAATATGTATATCTTTTTTTTTTTTTTTTTGAGAAAACTGCACTCCCATACCGGTAGTGTACCAAGCTCCATCACCACGCAAATACTATCCGCCATATTGCTAAACTCGTAAAGGATGCGCATTTCGTATCTGATGGATTTGTGGCACCGCGTCCCACGTAACATCATATATGTATGAGTTCGCGCCAGCTGCTACATAGGTATCTGACGGGTACGCAGTACCAAGCCACACGTTACTTCATGTACGTATGAGGTCGCGCCCGCTGCGCGTTGCGTATGTGACGAGGACACGCTGCCAGGCCCTGTGTTACATCATAGGCGTATGGTGTCGCGCCGGGTACGCCATTCCCTCATTTTTTTTTTACATCTCAAAACTATATCTAAATAACTTTAAACTGTATATGAGAGCAAGCGATAATCTAAAATATTTTAAACATTTATATATTTCTAACTGTAAAAAAATTCTGTTATGATAAATATATTTTCTCAAAATCTTGTCGGGTGCGGCCTCCTTGCGCCCTAGATCCGCGATTGCCATTTCACCTTAAAAAAAAAGCATTTGATTAGTTCATAACATTTCCCATTGTAACAGTTGGAGGACCCCACCCATTTTAGTCATTCTCTCTACAGCGTTTGATGAGACACACCCCTTCTGCTTAGAGAGCTTTTTTGAAAAGTTTCTTTGCTGTGTACACATATCTTCTACTACACACAACATGCAACGATCATCTTGATCAATATTCATGGTCTGTACATTAGCCTTCCACGTGTGATCGCTATGCATCTCAAACGTTACATCAAAAATCAAAAGTGTGTTACATGATGCCCCTGGTGTGTGTACATTATTGTGCTGCCTTGCGGCCTGGGTATTGCTGGCCCGAAGGGGTATCATCAGCCACGGGCAGAGTGCACATCCTAGCTCACATGTATACATTTGTATTGCTGTAGTCTCTGTTGTCAGGCTTTACCAGTAGAGTAGTGTGTCATATCTGAGACTTTCAGATTCACGTTTGGCATGCATTGCTTAACTTTAAAGAACGTTATGACTATTTATGACATAGCCTCACTGCTGATCCTCCCTCCATCCGAGCCCATTCACATGTGTGTGCTTCGCGATAGCAGCACTTTCAATAATACCCCACACCATTCACGAGTGTCTGCGCTTATCCACAACCTTGACAGCGACATGTTGGCATTTCAATGTTTTCGAACAGCATCTCATTAGCGATAGTTGCCGCCCTCCCGGTACATGCTACATTAATGTAAATTGCGCATTCTGCGACGTCAAAACTGCAACAGGGACACACACATAAGTACACTTCCTGGCCAGGCAGGAACTGAACAACGCCCAGGTCCCCGTAACTATTATTCACACCCCTACGCTTGCCTGGCTTATGCAAGCCCAGACCACGTTGCGTACGTATAAATAGTATAACGACGACGCCACATGTCCCAGTTCTTCTACACTGCCTCAGGTGATATGGCCGCATCCACCTCGCATATCACAATGCGCAATAAAAAAAAAGGGATCCATGAGGCGTATACCATCGTCGCAAACAACACTGCACCTGAATTGTGAACACTGCTGCCCGTCGTGTTTGGACACACAACAATGACAGCAGGTGAGCAGTGGGGCCTGGGTGCACAGGGACTGCAATTGAGCGGGATGCTGCGGGAGGGGTGGGGTGCATCAGCCTGGGTGCGCAGGTACAAAGAAGCGATATTGCCCTCCTTAATAATGTGTTCTCTGACCTCATTCAGTCCCATGTCTGTCTCATTTTAAGGACCTGCTGGACCGTACTGTAGGCCTGAGCCAGCGAGCAGTGCTGTCCTACAGGCACGTGTTGAGTGCAGTGCTGCGGGAGGAGTGGGGTGCATCAGCATGTGTGCAAAGGTGCGAACAACCGATGTTACACTGCGAACCGATGTGATCTCTGACCTCATTCAGTTACATCTCTGTCTCATTTTAAGGACCTGCTGAATCGTACTGTAGGCCTGAGCCAGCGGGCAGCGCTGCCCTACAGACACGTGGCGTTGGCTTTTGGGGCACTGTAGTGAGCTGATTACTAAGTGTACATGCACACAGGCTTGCGCCACTGCATTACACATGCACATTATACTTCTAGCATGCGCTCTGTTCCTTTGTATGTGAACGTTGGCATAACATATTATTTAACCTTGTATATTCTCGTGCACTCCAACTCCTCTTTAAACCACGATTACCACTAACAGTTCGAAGATCGTACTTCAAGAAGGAAGGATGCACTCAACTGGTGTTCTCTATTAACATTGAAAGAAACCTTCACTTACCTCATGACGTTTCCAATATTATATTTTTTCCCCCTTTTCAGACACTGGGTTAGTGGAGCCAAAATGGGCGGAGCGGGTGCTCACCCCGTGATGACGCCCTGGGCATTCTGACGCCTTCCACCGTGGTATCAAGACACCGTCCCCGACCAGAGACTTGCTGGGCCACCCTGATAGTGGCACCCCGGAGTTGGAGTTCGCACCGGCACGTCCTTGGACACACCGGGTGTGGCAGGTGAGCAGTCAAGCCTCGGCGCGCAGGAGCTGCAATTGAGCACAGTGCGGGGGAAGGGGCTGGGGTGCAGCAGCCTGGGTGCACAGGTGCAGGCAAGCGATGTTGCCATAGATAATAATGTAATCTCTGGCCTCATTCATATCTCTGTTTCCTTTTAAGAACTTGCTGGACCGCACATCACTTTACAGCAATGACCTCCCGGTTTAGGCTCTAGGTTTCATACCCGACTGTAGCACCATCTTATCTCAGAACCATGTCACTCTGAGCAACACCGCACTTTCAGACCGGTAGGTGTGACTACTTCACTTCGCACTCCCCCACTGAGGTTACAGTGCTCCTATCCTCCTGTTTCCTACTCTTTTTGCCCTTTTTCCCCCTTACTCGCTTCGACGGAATCACAAAATGGCGGCCAACAATTCCTAGTTACAACCGCTCACAGCGCTCGCAGCCAATAAGCAGCAAGCTCGTGCTCGTAACGCCTCAGCCAATCAGATGGCAGAATTCCCAAATATCGATATCTGTAAACTTGTATATTTCTCAAAAACTACTGAACGGATTTACTCCAATTAAACAAAAGCGTGCTTTCTAGACCAAGACGCTTCTCCCTGCCAAATTTGGGGTAATTCCATTAACCCGTTCGACCTGTAGCCTTGTCAAAGTTTCCTATGGAAATTAACATGGAGAAAACATGTTTTGGAACCCCCTTTTTTCTCGGTCCCCCCATGACGAATCACCCCACACTACCCACATAGGAACTGATATGAACAAAGAATTAGTTTGGAACATTTCATGAAGATTCATCAAACAACGCCAAAGTTATAAGCAATACAAAATTTTTTCTTCCTATTGAAACTTGGTCCTAACTATAACTACCTACTGGCGACCGCCAATAGGTAATATATATATTTATATATATATATATATATATATCACACACCTTCCTGTACCTCCGAACGGCGAACAAGAAATGCAACGTCCCACACGAGAGCTTGTCAATCACAGGTGATTTATTTTCTTATACCATCGCCTATTGTTCCTCACGACGCGTTTCGGGCATCCTGTGCCCTTGATCACATAATGAAATGGCGGTACAATTCAGATATATATACACTCTTTCTTTTTTTCTTTCTCAGTGTTTTTTTACGTTTGCACCATGTGATAATAGAAAGTGACAACATACTATACATATAGGCTTTTTTTCTTTTCTCTTTTCTCTTTTCTGGTTATTTTTAACTAATCACGCGTTTTCAATCACTGGTGTAAATACCTATGCGTTATCTTAATACATGACAATATTTAGCATCACAAATAAACAATGTTTCCCCACGAAACTTATTGAACAACAGAGGTAAATTTGTACACAACGAATAATTTAAATAACTTTAAATGTGCAAAATATGCATGTGCAATATTGCGCTTAAAACAACTAATGAAGATGTAATTGTATTTTCATAATTGCCATGGTATGTTTAAATACAAATATATGTGCAATTTATAAACATATTTTATAATGTATAAAATAATGTCACATTATATATGTGCAAAATACGCAAGTGCAAACTGAGCTATCATTAGTGCAAATATTTTTAGGATGTGCAAATCACCACCTGAATGTGGATCTGCTTGTGCAAAATAATGCTGTTGTAAGTGAAGCTAACTGTCAATATTAAAACACGTGAGTTAACTATTAAGAGGTGTCCTTAGATGTTTTAAAAGCCTGGATGTATATAAAAAGATTTGTTGTTCCTAGTGAATTAAAGTGTCAAGTGCAAATGTAGTTGAACCAAAAAAAAGGGCTCTATAGTTAATAAGAATTATTGATTGGGAACAAAATCAATATTCAACAAATATTGTTCAGAAGCAGACGGCACCGATTCAGAATGAGGAAATACGAGTAATAACAGCCAGTGTGAATATAAAAAATACGTATGAATGTAAAAGAACCTGATAATGTAATAATTATATTTCCAATTGCAGCTACATAAAATATTATGAGGTACAACAGGATTTGCTGGGGTCCAATAATATTATGCATAGTTTAAAACTGAGCCCAGTTAAAAACTATAAAAAGGTATGCATATCCTCTGTGTTATTAAGACCGTTTGGAAATTTACTATCAAGTTCTAAAATGTATTTTGTTTCTCGCTGCCTAAGTATTTTTTCTCGATTCCCTCCTCTGCGTGAAGCTAACACTGAGTCAATCACAAAATAAGAAAGGCAATTAATGTCTTTGTTGTGTACCTCTTTGAAGTGACGAGCGACCGGATATGCCGGATCGCTGTTGATGATAGCACGAAGATGTTGTAGGATTCTCACATGCACCTGGAGCTTGGTACTTCCCACATACCGAAGCCCACAGGTGCATGTGAGTACATAAATCGCGAAATCAGTACGGCAGTTGTAATTGCCGTTGATTAGTGCCTCATTTTCTCTAAATGGAGAGTGGTATTTGGTAGTGTTTACACCAAATTTACATGCACGACAACTTGTGCATCTAAAAAAACCTTTTCTGGGTTTTAGCCATGATGTGGACTGTGCAAGTTCGGGACAGTTTTTGGAGAGTCTGCCTGCTGTTGACTGATTTTTTCTAAAGGTGATGGTCGGTTTGACTGGCAGTGTGTTTTTGAGGACATTATCGGTAAGAACAATGGGCCAATTTTTATTTACAATGGCTCTAATTTTTCTTTCCTGACTACTGAATGTCGTAATAAGTCTTGGTGATTCTTCCGATAAACTGTTCTGTCCTTCATTATCTGGGGCATTTGGTAGAAGAGATGCCCTATATATATATATATATATATTCCCCAACAACGGTTTTGCGACATCAGTTTCGTGGCGCTCAACTGCGGTGCGTTGCTCCTGCGGTGGAAACCAATACCGCTATCAATTATGCACATCTCCCAGTGTCCCAGGAAAAAACAGGCCGCACTCCTCACAGGTTATATATGTAGATCTTAATTTATTCATTTATGGTTAAATCCTTATTGCCAGACGATAAATATTCCTACGCGTTTCGGCATTGCAAATGCCTTGTTCTTGGTAAATTCGAACAATCATTTCCTGTTTTTTTAACCTTTTTCTCTTCAATTACATCACATCCTTTCCACCCGTCTTGCCCCACAGCATTTTGGGATATGTAGTTTATATACTTATCGTTTTCTAACCTTGTTTGTGAAGCCGTGGACTGGATTATTAAATTTAGCCAAATTACAAAGAGCATGACATTGGATTTATACATTATTACTTGATAGTGTTCAGTGATTTAACTTATATGACAATGAACAACTGAGCTGCATTTTTATAGTCAAAAGCGCCGATATCTGCTAGCAGGGATTCCAATTAAATAAAGTTCACTTTTTAAGTTCATGTAATTTGCCAAGTTCTATATTTTTGTTAAATTCTTCAATATTATTTGTTGATTCCATGATCATAAGTCCGCTTTTTTATCTTCTTTTTCTCAGGGGCCTCTTGTTTTTATTGTTTTTATATGCATATGTTTGTATATACCTTTATTCATTTCATATTGTTCATTTGCTTTTTAACACCCTCATAGATGAATATAGAGTTCCTCCGATTGATTCAATCCGAAGGGGGTCATGCTTCTCATATTTAGGATGTGCCTAGACTCTTTTTGACGAAGGATTATCTCCCTGTTGCCTCCTCTTACATGGGGTGGTACCGTTTCTATTCCATAGAATTTGAGGCTTTGCCAATCACTGCTGTGAGCAGCCTCCATGTGCTTTGCCACTGCATTGCTTTTGTCTTTATTTGTCGTTGCACGTACGTGCTCTAAGATTCGTTTCTTTAACTCACACATGGTGCTCCCAACATATTTGAGTGCGCAAGGGCACTCAATTATGTAAATTGTCTATTTGCTTTTACATGTGATCAGTTCACGTATCTTCCAACATTTTTTATTTGCCATTTCAATTTCCGTTATAGGTTTCGCAATTTTGCAGACTTTACAGTTAAAGCACTTCACAAAGCCTTTTGTCTGTAGCCAATATTCTTTTTGATCTTTTCCTTTAAAATAGCTATGCATCAGATGATCTTTTAAATTCTTGGCTCTGCGATAGGTTACAATTGGATGGTTTCCCATGATTTTGGATAACGTGCTGTCCAACTGCAAAATTTTCCAATTTTTTCTCAGTATTGATGTAACTGCTTTTGAGTCATGTGAGAAATCTGTGATTAATCTAATCTTTCTCTCCTCAGTTTGATTAGGTGGAGGTTTTGGTTTAAGACATTCATCTCTGGGTTTTTCATTGGCACGAATCCATCCTTTATTGATGACATTCATATTGTATTTTCTGTTCTTAAACCTTCTTTTGGCGATGTCACTGTGTTTTATCCATTCCGTGTCTTCACTGCAAATCCTTCGAATACGAAGGAATTCACCATAAGGTATGCTTGTTATAAGGGAGGTTTGATGGAAGCTACTCGCTTGTAATGTGGCATTGGTAGCTGTGCTTTTTCGGTGGAGTGTTGTCTGTATTTTATTTTCATTTATATATATCTCAACATCCAAGGAGATTATCTTCTGATTACTCAAATCAAAAGTAAATTTTAAATTGTTCAAGCTCTCGTTCAGGATGTTGAAGTATTCTTGAAACTCCACTTGGGTGCCATTCCAAATAATAAGCAAGTCGTCGATGAATCTCATCCAACTTACTATTTTTCTTACAAATTTTCGATTTTGGGGTTTCCAAGCCACCTCTTGTTCCCACCATCCCATTAGTAGGCATGCGTAGTTTGGACTGAAGGAAAAACCCATCGCAGTACCACTTTTCTGTCGAAAGGTTTCCTGTCCAAATAAAAAGATGTCTTCTGTTAAACACAGTTTCATCATTTCTAATAGCATTGCGTTATGTTCTTTCAAGTGGATGCTTCTTTCGCGTAGGAAATGGTTGCTTGCCTTTAAACCTGAGTCATTGTTAATAGTTGTATACAAAGAGATAACGTCCATAGTTATCATTTGACATGTTTCCTTCCATTCAATTTTCTGCAGTATCCTCAATACATGACTGGCGTCCTTTATATAAGAACTTAGTTGTTCCACAAATGGCTTTAAAAAATAGTCAATGTAATTGGCCACGGGTTCTAATAGCGAACCTTTTGCAGATAGTATTGGTCGCCCAGGTGGATTGTCTTTACTCTTATGGATTTTTGGGAGGAAATATATTGTGGCCATTACTGGATGATCCACTGATAGATATTTTCTTTCTTCCTCATCAAGTAACTTGTTATTCTTCCATTCTTGTAACTTTGAATCAATCTCTCTTTTGATGCTTAACGTTGGATTGGTTTGTAGTCGTTCATAATATGTGGTGTCATTCAATTGTCTGTGTGCCTCAGTGACATATGCTTCTCTTTCCCATATTACAATGTTCCCGCCTTTGTCTGCGGTTTTAATTTCTATCTCTTTATCCGATGCCAAACATTTTAGAGCATATATATGCACACATATTATATCTCATCAATGTCATTGTGGAGCTCTGGAATAGCACCCAGGTCGTGTCCTCTGGGGCTGGCAAGAGAGAAAAGAAGCATTCATGACTGGCACTGGTGATGTAGGGACAGATGCCGTCAAGGTGCTCTATAAATCTATACAGTCTCACTTAAACCAGTCTCATCTCTGACATCAGGTACCTGTGAATGATGAGGCAGATACATGACATGCAAAGAATCTCGCTTATTGGACCTTCCAGGATGGTGAGCAGTCACCATGTGTCCTCTGCTAGTCACAGCTTTAAAAGGTTCTGCATCAAAGAGAGCATCAGGTTTGTGTTTTCTCTGTTGTCGCATCAATACCCGATCACCATTAGTGAAAGTATTGTTTTTGGCACATCAACGTTTGTCTGCATATTCTTTCATCTTTTGCTTATGGCACAAGTCTGTTTGATGACGTTCATCATCTGTTGTAGATCTTCTGTTGGTCCATTGTGGTAACTTGGTCGTCATGTCTCTCCTGAACATCAGGGTGGCAGGACTTTCACCTATATTTGAATGAGGAGTCAACCGGTAAGCTTGAAGAGCACCATGGAGAGGAGACTTCAGAACAATCTTCTCCAATGTAGCATGCTGGACAGTCTTCTTATGTGTGCTCATAAAGTGTTTAACAAGGACATTTGTTTGAGGCCAAAGAGGTGTGCTTTTCTGATGCTCCAGATTGCGATGATTAGCTAAGCCTCTGAATTCTCAATTGTTGAATGGTGGACAATTGTCAGACTTTAGAATTGAAGGAACACCTCATGATGCAAAAATGTGATCTAACCTCTCAATGGCTCCTTCTTGAGTGGCCGATGAGATATCTTCTGCCAATGGAAAACAGGAGGATTCATCAATAACCACCATCAGAAGATGTCCATTGCAAGATGGCAAAAAGTATCTATAGCGATTCTCTCCCATATATGTTTTGGCAAATCAGACATATTCAAGGCATCTTGAGTGGTTTTAGGAGATGAGCTATTGCACAAATGACAGGCCTTCAACTCTCTTTCAACTCTCTTGTAAAGATAAGGAAACCAAACTACTCGATCTCGGGGAGCTCGTTGAGTGAAACAATGCCACAATGTCCCTGATGGGTCACTTCAATTACTTGTTGTCGCAGGCTCTCAGATATGACTATTCTTGAACCTCGTAGAACAATACCTTCTTGAGTGACAGAGCGTTCATCTTTCATGTTTTTTTAACTTTTGCTATTCGTTGTCATGTATGCGAGGTCGAGTGTGCTGTTTCCAGGATTGATGTGCAATAATGTCTTTTAGCAATAACATGTCACTATCTTTGCTCATTGTGTTCTGTTTCCAAGATTGATGCGCAATAATGTCTTTTAGCATCAAGATGTCACTTTCTTTGCTCATTGCAGCAAGGATCTGTTATAATGAAATAGCTGCACCTTACAATGAAGTTAATGTAGGCTTTGGCTGCATTGGAAGGGGTACCAAGGCACTGTACTGGCACTCAGGAAAAGTAGTCAGCAGAGTTTTGATCTTTCCCTGCTTGGTGCACGATAGTGTAGACATATTCCTGTCATCGCAAACCACAAAGTTCAATTCTAGGATTCATTTTGGCTTTTGGTTTGCCAAAGATGGTAAGCAATGCTTGATAATCTATTACAAGAGTGAAAGGTTTTCCATATTGGAATACGAGGTAATGTTAAGAAGCAGACACAACAATGCTAATCTTTATTTTTCTGGTTGTGAATTGGCGTGCTCAGTTTGTGAAAACCTTTTGCTTGCATATGCCACAATAAAGCAGTTAGGGCTGGACTGTTCCCATGAGGAACAGGGTCAAGACTGGTTTGCATATGGCTGGGTCTGAACTGGGGTGGCGAAGTGAGCTAAAGAACGATGATGAATTCAACCCAGATCTGTGACTGGGGGTGAGTGTCTGAAAAGTTTCAGTACTCCGTTCATCTTCTCCTTGTGTTTGCTTTGTTTGCTTTACGTTGGCAGGGTTTGACCAGACGTGGATCCCTTGCTCACCTTGCCACTGGATTCAAGCTAACCTGGCTGATGTGAGGTTTTACCCCGAAACTGGTCCTAGGTTGCTTGTTTCCGGTCCAGGGAGGAATAGGCGTGCTCAGTTTGTGAAAAACTTCTGCTTGCATATGCCCCAATAAAGCAGTTTGGGCTGGACTGTTCCCATGAGGAACAGGGTCAAGACTGGTTTGCATATGGCTGTGTCTGAACTGGGGTGGCAAAGTGAGCTAAAGAACGATGATAGATTCAACCCAGATCTGTGACTGAGGGTGAGTGTCTGAAAAGTTTCAGTGCTCCGTTAATCTTCTCCTTGTGTTTGCTTTGTTCGCCCTAAGTTGGCAGGGTTTGTCCAGACGTGGGTCCCTTGTTCACTTTGCCACTGGATTCAAGCTAGCCTGGCTGATGAGGGGTATTACCACGAAACCGATCCCAGGATGCTTGTTTCTGGTTTAGGGAGGATCTGGCTTGGCAGTTCGGGCTGGACTGTTCCCATGAGAAAGAGATTCAAGACTGATTTGCATATGGCTCGGTCTTAACTGGGGTGGTGACGTGAGCTAAAGAAAGATGATGGATTCAACCCAGATCTGTGACTGGGGGTGAGTGTCTGAAAAGTTACAGCACGCCGTCAATTATCTCCTTGTGCTTACAATAAGCCTTTGATAATGTTTGTATCCACCATGCTGTGCAGAGATTGTGCTCAACATGACTAGGCTTGCATTAATAACAACCTCAGTATGGAGCTTTGGATCAAATTAGGCCATTTCAAAGGCATTCTCAATTGCACGCTTGATTTTCTTAAAACTGTGTTCACATTCATCTGGCCAATAAAATGAAGCATTTCTTTTTGTTAAGTCTCTTAAGGGAGCACTTACTGTGGTAAAATCACATATGTATCTAGGCCACAGTAACTAGCCATGCCATGAAATGAATGTAATATAGTAACATCTTGTGGGATTGGTGGCTGACAAAGCTTGTACTTTAGCTGGATCTGGCCTCAGAAAAGGTATGGCCAAAGAATTTGAGTTTTGTTTTGTGGAACTCACATTTCTTAGCATTCAAAGTTAAACCTGCATTGGCAAGTAAATGACACACCTGTGTAAGAGCTTTATCAAATTCCTTTTGTGTAGGTCGGGAGGCTAATATGCCATCACTGTAATTGAAGGCATCCATGACAGGCTGCATGATATGTCAAATGACATCTTGAATAAGTTCGGCAGCAGGTGACACACTGAAACTTAAGCAACTATAACTGAACAAACCATTATGGGTAGAAAAGGTGGTAATGTACCTGCATTTTTCTGAGGGTTCCAATTGAAAATACCCCTTGTTAGGATCAAGGTGAGAGATGACCTTGGTGAGAGAAGGCCACACCATTTATCTATGTGATCATGCCAGCAATGTGTGAACCAGGATAAGGGTTCTCTCTCAATTGTCAGCTTGACACATATCAACAGAGATGCGTACAGCTCCATCTCTGTCCTTTTTGGGCACTCCCACAATGGATGAAACCTACGGAGTTGGACCAGTAGATAGCTCAATGATAGCATGATTTAGTAATGTCTCAAGCTCTTTCTCAACAGCTTTTTTCAGATGAAATGCAATTCACCTATGTCTTTGAGCACAGGGACGATCTTCCTCATTGACATGCACTTGCACTTTCAGGATTTTAAGTTTTCCCAATCCATGAAACAAAGACGGAAACTGACTTACTATTTCGTGATGAGCATTCATGTTGTAGTTCACAGATATCAGTCCCATACCAGCAGCAGTATTGAAACTGAGTAAACAGAGCTTGATGCAGTACCTTGTAGTACATGAATGGGTGCTTGTTCTTTTAAACCATTGTGTTTCATGGTTGCTATGAATGAACCATGGCTCTTTAAGGGCGTTGATGCAGCCCATATATACACAGTAGTCTTCAATGATGTGAGACAGGGCAATGGAGACAGTTGATTGTAATTCTCCTCAGGCATGATATTTATCAACTGTCAATGATACAAGGTATGGAGCAACTGTTTACTTTTAGTGTAATGTTTTTACAATGTCTGAATGAATGACTTTTGTAATTTTACTCATAGACTTTTCTTGTATTCTTCTCTGCATGCGGCCAGTACGACATACATATGTTTTTTTGAGGTAAACTGTCACTTGACAATGAATCTGAAGAAATCTTGGATGAAGATTTAGACAACGATCAACTTCGTTTAGTGTTGTTTAGCCTCAGCAGCTTTTGCCGCTTGGGCTTGTGGGCATGCATAGAAATTTGTTTCTGAAACGTTGGGGCATCCATTTTGTTTTCTCATTGTGACGCATTTAGCTTTTCCTTCACCTTGCAAGCTGTTACAAAATGGTTCTCCTTCCTACTGTCTCTGCATACTTGTCCAATAGCGGGACATTTACCTTCATGTGGAAATGAAAATCCAAATCTAAAGCACAGTTTCCTTTTCTTTAGAGACATCAATTTGTGTCCTTCAGCTTTGTGTTTCTGATTCTTTTCATGTTCATGACTGACTCATTCTGGGCACCTCCGGCCTCATGTCATCAGCTTGTCGGTCAGCACATTCCTCAGCTCTAGCAACCATGAGAACTCACTCCAGACTGAGGGTTCCTCTTAGCATTCGTTATCTGAAATCATCTATTGTGTCACCAGTTTTCTTTTATTCCTGACTGAAAAAATATCTTTTGTAATCGACATTCAGCATTGGATTGAACTTGAGATTTAATGCGTCTTTGATTTGATGGTATGTGACTTTGTCAGTTTACAGCATTTCTTGATTGCCTCTTTTACTCCTTCACTGGCAAGATTTTCGAGATATTTGACAATCTTTTGTGTTCTGTTTCTTCCACTGCATCAATGAAATCATCAAATGTTTCTATCTAGGCAGTCCAGCTGTCACCAATATTCTGTTTTTTAACAGTGCTGAATGGAGGTAGTGGTTTCAGGAAGGCGGCGGCTCTGTAAACAGTTGTGGAACTTACTGTCGTTAAGAGTCTATGCTGCTCATCTGGACTTGCACCATTCATACAATCAGCAAGTCCTTGTGACGTGCTTGCTTCAGGGTCGTTAAGGCTAATCTGATAGGGTATAGCTTTTTTTCACATGGCCATTGGTGCTTTTTAACTCTTGAAGTACTTTCAAGTTGTGTGAAACGCAACTGGCACCTTCAGTGGTGTCCGCTTCAGGGATCAACAGCTCCGTATTCACAAACCGCATATTCTACTTTGGTCATGGTGACCACAGCGGTGGTATGAAGGCTGTCTTTACTCAGCTTCTAGGTAAGTACACCAATAATTTCTCAACCTCGTTTTCACTGTCTTCAGCACTTTTCTGTATTTGGCTATTTTCGCTGCTAATGTGTCCTTATCAGATGCTGCTTCCATCGATTCGCAGTACCTGGTTGTTTCCTCCTTTAAAATGATCATTCCATACGATTTATAGCTCAGTATTGCATAGTGGGGTAATACCTTCTCCGTGGCCTTAGTAGCAGATTTTTGGCCAATGACGAGTGAACTTCTCAGTGAGGCTTTCATTCTTGTGAAATGCTTCACAGTGGCTGGAGTGGTGCTTTGACTTCACATAGGCCAATTGTTGATCTTTTCTTAGACAGAGGGACATGCGGCATGCATGAACAGTTTGCTGGACCATGCCAAACTCTCTGGAGTCCTTTCAATCTTCGGGTTACGTATCCCCTATCTTGATGCCAGCTGTAGCGTCCTCCCCAGCGTGAGTACTCAGAAATGACTACACCACACACAGAGCCTAGTATTACACGTTTTTATTCCTCAGTGTGTAACGACGAACCCAGGGGTATATTCACAAGAACGTGTGATAACTACCACAAGAGTAGCGTAACCCAACTTTCAACATCGCAGTCCTTCGCGGGAAAATAACCCCGTGACAACGTGGGATTCACAACAAGGCGGTAGCATGCGCTAGTCTGCCGAAACCGCGGACAATGTCTGCTATAAAACCACCTTGATGGAGATAAAAACACAAACCACAACACCAAAAAACCTGCGATGGGCCAAAGCGCTCCAACACACGCTTGGCAGGTGGGAAAAATTCCCATAAAAGCAGAAAAAACACCCACACACAAACTGACCTACACCCAAGCACCATGGAGGCAGCCAGAGCAGGCGCAGAGGACGAGCGCAAACCCCACAAGCACCCCGGACAACCAGCCTGGGACCACAGGGACAGGGAAGGGCAAGGACAAGCAGACGAGAAAGACAAAGTTCAATCCGCAGGCGAACAGGATCATAGTCAAGGAGGTGATGGAACACCATCAACAACTCTTCGTCACCTCCAACATGTCACCAGGCAGCAAAACTGCAATATGGCGGGACATCGTCGACAAGGTGAATGCCGTCGGAGAGCACAAGCGGACAATGGACAAGGACAAGAGGCGATAGAATGACATCAAGCGGAAGACCAAGTAGAAACTCTCCGCCAACCAGAAGGCAGCAATGCAGACTGGAGGTGGGGGCCCAGCGCCACAGCTGGAGCTGGATGACATGGAGGAGCTGGTGTCGACAGTCATCAGTGTGGAGACGGTGGCCAGAGTCGGGGGACCGGACACTGCTCGACACGACACTACACAACCGCAACAGGGTGAGTGACCACCAGGTACTGGGGGGATGGGTGGAGATGGGCACAATGGCACACATGCACAATCAAGCAGAGCACAGTGCACACCCACAATGACTCTGGGTCATCGCCCAGATCTACAGACTGTCACAGTGTACAATGCCATGCTGTCTGAATGTCAACCTGTACCATGCGTCTACACACATGTGGACACATTGTAATCCACCATCTCCCTTTCACATCGCAGGGGAACCTTCAACACCTCCTGCAGAGCAGTCCCAGCCACTCTCCATGGATGACGAGGAGGACAACGCCAGCATCGACACCCAAACCATCCAAGACATCATTGACCTCATCCGCCACTCGCCTCCAGGCTCAGGGCAGCCCAGCTACATCGATGAGACCCCACCCACCACCCAAACCACCCAGCAGGAGGCACCCACAGCCCCGGCACCCTCCCAAGACCTCAAGGAACTACACATGGCCTTCCAACACTATGTGCTGGAGTACCATATGGAGACGGCTGAGCAGGTGAGGGTGGGCTTCGGCATCATGACTACCAAACTGGACGCCATCCTTGGGTGTCTATGTCTGCCCCATGGTCTCCAATGAGACCTGTCTGACATCGCTGGAATCATGACACGGAGAGAAGAACAGCTGTCTGCTCAGAGTGGCTCCAGCGATGTCAGCCGTGAGCTGGCACACATACGGAGGCTCATGGAGGACATGGTGCGGATGGAGGCGGAAAGGATGGAAGCCACCACTGCACATCATCGAAATATAGCTGGGATCTATCATGCCCTACAGACCTCCACCATGGCATTGACGCCACAAGGCGTGGCGCTTTTGAATGCTGCTGCCCCCACACCATCCACATCCACGCCCCCTGGTGTGTCAGTGCCACCCAGTGAGGCAGCCGGATGCACTCAGGCCCCTGATGTGTCAATGGCACACAGTGCGGCAGACGGTTCTGCAACACCCACAGGTGGGGCAGGGCACACACCCGGGGACGAGGACGTGGATGGGACTGTGGTCAGAAGGACCAGGCACTAGCATTCATTACTGCCACCTGGCCTGTTTCTGCTTGGTCCCGCACATGGCCTCATGACCTTCCACTGATCCACGATACACTCCGATGCACTCACCTTGGACAGGGACATGGACTGCCACTTCCGGACTGATGACCAATGACACGGCGACCAGGCTGCGGACTGTACTCTTCCCTTTAGAAGGACTTGTCATCCCCGGATGGACTCTGGCTGGCCCTCCACAAGCCCATATTGTGGAGTGTGCTGGGCAGCTGCATAACTGCACTGGATGTGCAATAACCATCCATTGACGCACTGCTATGTCATGTCTTTCATCAGTCATGTATGCATGAGAGGATGAATGTAGGGGCAGTGATTTCCCTTGCATCAATGCTGCTCATCCTGTGGGATGCCAGTCAGAGGGTGCTACATTGCATTTTGTGTACCGGGTCCCGTGGACACTACAACAGGGACACACGCATCACTCACTTCCTGGTCCAGACATGGACTGAACCACGCCCAGAGCCCATGAGTCATTTTTGCAAGCCCTGCGCTGGTCCGGCGTACGACAGGCCAGACCAGTCCGCTTACGCTCAGAGGGGGGGCCTCATTGCTTCCCGTCGCAGGCGAACTCTCTGGTGGTGTGCAGGTCACTGGTCTAGTTCTGAGCATGTCACAGCCACTCCCTGAGGGCAGGTTTGCACGCACACCACACCCATCCGGCACAGGCGTCACAGGCCATGTGACTCCACCAACATAAGGGGCCGACGACGTCACATTCTCCTCTGCCCATGGTGACTGGATGACAGACGCCACGGTTCACAATGATGAAGGGCACAAGAGTTTTGTTATGCACAGGGTTAGTGGCAACCCAGGCTTGCGTACGGCACGGGCCGACCACCACGTGGCGCTGACTGGGGTTGCACAGGGTTAGTCGCACCCGGCGCATTGCGGCAGGCACAGGCACCCCGCCACAGGACGGTGACTTTGGGTGCACTGAGTCAGTGGCAATTTAAGCTGCTGAGCGGGTGGGCACCCTGCGATGAAGCACCGTCACGGCGGTCCGGGCAACTCAGGTTTCATGTGCTCTGCTGGACCGCAGTGTAGGACAGAGCCAGCGGGGAGCGCGGGCCTACCACCACGTGGCCTCGCTTCCGGGTCACAGACTTAGTGGCACCCATTGGGCTGATCGGTTGTGTGCAAAAGACACACAATTGATGTACATAATGCTGATCGAAACGGAGCGGGTGTGCAGCCTGCGATTTTGCCGGGTGCACTGGTATGTCCTCTGCCATGGAGTATTTAAGACCCAGGACCAAACGTGAGACCTGTTGGCCTGCGGAGCATGGCTGCATGGTGTGGATGGTGCCAGGTCCTCGGGCCCAGGCTTGTGGCTTGCAGTGGCACGTGGTGGGACATCCAGTCTACACGCCGGTGGCGGAAGGTGAGCAGTGAGGCCTGGGTGTGCATGGGCGGGCATGCTCCGTGGGCGACGGGTGCCTTTGTGATGCCTCTGCCTGGGTGTGCATGGGCGGGTAGGCAATGTTATCTTGCAAGTGTGTGTACTGTGCCAGTCATGTTTCTGGACTCTGTTTCAGATGACGGCTCTGAATAAGATGTGTGTCCTGGTGTACTGCTATTCATACAGGCACGTGGTTGGAGACACACCGGTGGCAGCAGATGAGCAGTGTGGCCTGGGTGCGCAGGGGCAGCTCTCTCTCTCTCTCTCTCTCTCTCTCTCTCGCTCCCTCTCTTCTTCTCTCTCTTCCTCTCTCTCTCTCTCTCTCTCTCTCTCCCTCTCTTCTTCTTTCTCTCTCTCCCTCTCTTCTTCCCTCTCTCTCTCCCTCTCTCTCTCTCCATCACTCTTTCTCTGTCCTTTGATGTGCGCAGGACACACCTTCTCACCATGTTTTTTGTCTTGCAGGCTGTGACCTACGGAGCCGCCATTTGTCTTCATTTCATTTCGGTGTTCATTTTAATAAACTTTTATTTGTTGCTTCGAAAGTGAATGTGTGATGCTCATTTCTGTGACGACACATGCATTTCAACTGTTGTGATTGTGCAATATCATGCAGAATATTTTGTACATGTTTTTGTGTAGCTGATGTGGCATGTCTTTGTTGGGGGGTGGGTGCCAGGGAGGGATGGTCCGGGGGGTGGTGTAGGTGGGTGTTGTGGCCTCTTGGGTGCCCGGGCCGCATGATGTGTGGCTCCATGGCATCTGTTGCACTTCCGATGTGGCCCTGGGCTGGTCTTCCTTTTATGGTGCTGGCTGCCGTCCGACTTAACACCAGGTCACAGCAGGTGTAGATTTTCTGGTGCTAACGGGCCTTATCGCTGGTTTTGTGCTCTTATCGCCGATCAGGCTGGTCGTTGAGAATGTTGAGGTGTGGTGTTGTCGCAGCTTTTGGCATGGGAACGCCTTCTCTGCATCTCATTAGCAACAGTTGCGGGGATCCTCTGTGGCGATGTTTTTTGCGGCTGCTATCGCGGGTAAACATGTGCTGTGGGCTGTAAGCACCAGCTTGTGAATGGGGAGGTAAATTTATCACGACTTTGGCTGCGATAAAGTGCCATTAATTTGGCAATAGCTCCTTGTGAATATGGCCCGCAACGTTCTAAACATGAACTCTATTCCTTACACCTGCACACTTACGTCATAGTTCTATGGAGTTCATCAGGAACCAAAAGGGTCTCGTCACCGCTAACTCACAGGACACTATAGGCTCTATGCACAGGCTGTACTTTGAGCACAGATTGTGAATATTAGGGGCCTGCTCATCAAATGGAACTTGAATTTTTAGAGAAAGTAGGCTCTACGCACAGTGTGCACACTGAGCGCTGACTGTCTGTATTAGGGGCTTGCCACCTAATACCCCATGCAGGCAGCCAACTCCTCACCACACAAGGCCAATGCCCTTCGATCCTCATTTTTTGGACAACACGGGGGCCATGAAAACCCAGATTTTTAAAAAATGTTGTCCCCCCCAATAGCATCCCCCCTTCTATACCAGCTGCAACATTGCAATATAAGGGGTGTTATTTTAAATGAGGGTGGCCTACTGAATTTGTCAAGGGGTCAGGGCATCAATGCATAAAATGTAGGCCTATTTGCTTTGTCAAGGGGTCACTATAGCTCAGGACATCAATATATCAAATGCAGGTCTATTGGCTTTGTCAAGGTGTCACCACATCAATATGTAAGCGGCAGGCTTATTGGCTTTGTTAGGGATCACCACATCAATATATGTAAGGAAGACTTATTGGCTTCGTCAAAGACTCACTATAATAGTAAATTCACCACAAGTCTTAATTTACCATTAAAATCAGTGGAATCAATAACCGAAAGTGTTCAATATGGATATACACATTGCAATGTTCATTAACAGTCAATGTAAATGAAATATTTTAAATACAGCTTTTCAAATCAAAACATACATAAACATCTGTTTGAATCTTTCTTTAGCAGTCTACAGGACACATAATACAGACATCAAACTAACATCAAGAGACCCCACACTCCAGCTGAAGACAGAGCTCCAGCTCAGAATTCTTTGAAAATGATGGAAAGCTCTCCTTGGGTCATGTATTTAATGACCCAAGAGACTTGCTGTGATTTAAAAAAAAAAAACATTTTTAAGGGGCTGCTGTGCTCCCGACACCTCCTCACAATGGTTAAATTAATCTTTGATGGTGCCCCTGACCCTCCTCAGGGCACCTCAAGAAATAAAATATTTAAAACAAAGTCTACGCAGGGCTTTATTGGGCCCTCCAGTATAGTGCACTGAATATTTCATAAACAGTCTTGTCACTTTCTCTACTGAAGTTGCAGGCTGCAACTCTTTTTCTATATCTTGTTTTTTTGTGGGTGCCCTGTTCTCACCCAGGTCACCCACAGCCTTTCCTATATTTATTTTTTTACTGCAGTGCAAGGAGCTCACTCCCACACTGCCGATCAGGCTCTATCCTTTTATTTGTGTTCTGAGTTCCACAGTCCCACTTGAGGCACCCACAGTCTTCTTTCTATGGGAGCCCACCCCCACACTGCCGAACCAGCTCTATGCCCACCTGCACAGTATCTTGCTGGCACAGGAACCAGCAGCTTCCATCTCCCTGCTCGCTCAATGCCAGCAGGGTGTTCAGCTGCGGTGTGCACCAGCTCCTCTGGTCATAGGAGCCGGATTGGCACACCACTTTGCCAGGACAGCGTGGTGGCACCCTCCCCCTTCTTTTTGGTTCAGGATCCTGGGTATGAGGTCCCAGGACCTACCCAACATGCGCAAGCCCCCAAGGAGATGGGGGCCCCCAGGGGCATGCACTACTTCAGGGAGGGTGTCCAACACAGCCCCCTCCCTTTATTTGGTTAAAAATAAAAATCCCCAACCCCCTGGGCACTGGCCACGCCTTCCATCTGGGACCCATCCCACAACAGCTAGAAGTCAGGGTATCCCTACCCTGCCCCCTTACGTTTTTTTTGTTTTACTTTGGACAACACATGACCAAGTTCAGATTTCTAATATGTCTGCCCAACAACTGTGTTGATGTTGTTGGAAGTCAATCAGATCTTATCTTTTAATCTGCCGGTCCCGCGGGATTCCAACGGCAACAGATATCTATAAAATTGGAACTTTAATTTCTCAAAAACGACCAAACAGATTTACACCAAAACAGAAAAAGCATGCTCTCTGGATAAACGTCTAGGGGCAGATTTGCAAGCCCCTTGTGACACTTTTGTGCCGCTCTTGCGTCACTTTTGTGACGCAGTGGCAGCGTAAAAATTGCGGCCAATTTACAACGTGACTCATCTAGGGAGATGCGTCACGTTGTAAAGCCCTGTGTCACATTATACCTGCGTCAGGTATAATGTATGCAGGGTGGGCGTTTCCACGTAGGAAAGCCTCATAAAAGTGATGCAGTGAATTCTGCAAGATTTCACTGCGTCACTTCTAGGATGCCAGTGTGTCAATGACGCAGTGTAGTGGGAATAGGCCTCAAAATGCATTGCTGGAGTTGTGTCGTGCTTGCAACACGAGTCTAGGAATGAATGACTTTTGCCCCAACAGATGCGTCAGAAATTCTGACGCATCTGTCAATCCTTGCGCCATGGTGCATCGTATTGTAAATACGGCGCATCCATAGTGGCGCAAGGGTTTCTCAGGGTGGCGCATGGAAAGTGATGCATCTCTAAAGATGCATCACTTTCATGTAAGTCTGCCGCCAAGCTTTCTGCCAAATTCATTGTAGTTCATTTCAGCCATTTTTTTGTCTGGTTTTCGCTAGGGAAATTACGTTTTGCCCTCACTTGACGAATAACCCAAAAGCTTTCCCAGAAGGAGTTGAGGTGGATGAACCTTTTTCTGGAAAGTTTCACGAAGATCATCAAATGACACCAGAGTTATTACCAATAAAGATGTAGCAGGAGTTTTTTTTACAACTTAGGGACTCAGACCCCTGTCCTGAAAAAAAGGTTAAAAGAAATATAACTAGGAATGTTGGAGGGGGTTTGCAGAGGGACCCACCATTTTATTGCAAATTCTCAGAGGATCTGCTGTAATTTTATTAAAAGTACATGCACAGACTCTACCACTGTAAACCCGGTGGGCCGGGCCCAGGAGGGCTAGCACCCCTTATTATTTTTCTTAAAGGAGAGGAGGGATGAGGCCTCCCCTCCTGAGCCATACTATGGCCCCAGAGACCCAATTCCCCAGGGCTGGCTCAGTCACAATGTGTTTGGGAACTCCATAACTGTGGGGCACCACTGTTTACCTGCTAGCAAGAGTGTGAGAGGAAAGTCTTCTGTGTTCCCATTTGGGAGGAAAACCCAGAATTACTCCCACCTGGCGGACCATAACATAAGCTGCCCCTGCTGAGTAGGAGCAATGCTGTCTCCCACCATACCGAGGATAAGTGGTGGCAGGGGAGCGGACAAGGCTGCCGGGACCTTGGGGCTCCCTCTGCAGCCCCCTACATCAATAATGCTGTGGGGTGCCTGGAGTAGGCACCAGAGTAGTCCACATTTTACAAAGAAAAATGTAATAACATGTTGCTGGCTCCTGCGTGGCCAATGGGCCCACTTGCAGGGAGGCAGCAGGGATGTGGGGCCCTGGGGCTCCCCGTACAGCCCCATCTTAATTTAAAGATGTGGGTGTCCCAGGCGGACACCGGGACACTAAAAACATAAAAATAAAACATATTAAATAAAGAATAGATGAGCAGGAGGAGTCACTCTTTTATTATTCACTGCTTGGGCATAGAGCACCCCATAATGCCCTGCAAGGGCTTGTAATATTTATTTTTGAGATCCTAGTGGAGCCCCTAGAAGTAGCAGGGGCACCGCCAAGCATATTCTAATGTTGTGAAGGCTGCTGGGAGTGCAGCAGCACTCCAGCAACATTATAAACAGGCATTTGCAATGCAATAGGTCTCGCATTTGCGAGAGTTTAAGCTATTGACATTGTAAAAGACAATGCCTTTGTTTATGTTTTCAAAATCAACACATAAATAAAAGGCAATGCCATTTACAGGGTTATACGAGCCCTACAACCCACACCCACACCATTCAAATAACAGGTCACAAGTGGGGTCTCTCTTAACCTAAAGACAAACGCATGCGCAGGGAATACCCAGATCGATTCGCCACAGATAGGTAGATGCACCACAAAGATGTCTGAGGAAACTGACCCCAATAAAACACGTTTGGCAAAGGGCTTGTGTTCTCCAAAATACCACAAAGGTAGATGCCACACAGAGATAGAAACCCTCACCCAATCAGGACACACACACCAAACGTAGTGATCCCGCGCTCCTCATGCCAGACATCTGTACAAGTACACACCCACACTGGCTCTCCCCGAGGTCGAGAAAAATCTGTGTCTTCATCAGATGCCAGTGCTTGTTGAATTTCAACTGAGATACTTTTTGGAATGTAGAAAATAGTTTTATTTTACTTCATGAACTGTGTATAACAGCGGACAAAACTTTGTACACCGAGAGACTTTGAGCAGACACACTCTGTTGAGGCTCTTCCGGCTGCAGCGTTTGTTTTTAAAAGCAACCTGTTTTGCCAAACGCCTCTTGTCTTTTCATATTTTAAGGTAAACTCATATCCGAGCAACATTGACAAACCAGTTTTTCAATCAACTTTGGAATCAGGTCTACAGGCAAGACTATAACAAGTGGGACACCAGCATAACAAAGTATGCACCTGTTCCCTCTGTAAACATGTGTAAAGTAGAACTGGAACAGCTACTACAACATGATACATACAAAAACAGACCATCAAGTTCTGATATCTCTCCAGAAAAGCAAACAACAAATCTTTTTAATTCAAAGGACTATAAACTGAACAAATCTAGACAACAAACCTCTTGGTATGTAGGAAGGAGACCCACATAACAGGGGATGAAAGGCATCCTCAAAGTAACCCTGACTTACTCTATTAGAAAATGGAACCATGGATACAGACACACAGCTAAATAAATTGCCAAAGTACAATGTACAGTTGGTGTATACACTAATTAAGGTCCAAGGAACTAAAGCAGTTTGCCTATAACTTCAAGATATATATTGTTTTCAAAATGCCAAAGCCGTGATTAGAAAGAATCTCAGGGGTCAGCAAGGTATCCACTATAGCGCATCTCTTGGGTCAATGTGTTTTAGAATTAAATAGCAAAAGATCCTCTGAAAGAAAAGCCGATGTGGAGGTGAAATAAGAGCATGAGTACAGCAGGAAGCGGTCTCCATGAAACTAAGGGGACGGGAAGTAGTGAGACACCTTCAGAAAAGGTGATATTTGTAAGGGGTGGGAGAGGCAGCATTGAAGGCATGGAGATCTGAGGGGCAAACTTTGGAGCATAGACCAGCACAAAGAAAGCACAGATACTTTAGTGAGAGTTAATGAGAACAATCAGCCATGTTTAATATTCACAATACCCGACTCCACTGGAGGCCCTGGTAATCAGGTGGACATAGTGGCCGCAGAGAGCAAAGAAATAGAAGAGACACTTTGACATAACAGTATCCATGAGTAACCAGTCAAAACTTAGACCGAAGAAAAGGCCGCCTAGGGGTAAGATAGAAGATATACGCAAACACAAAAAGATTTAAAGACAGGGACAAGTGCAGGACGGTGCCCGATAGCCCATGTCACCCACCAGCGTTAAATGTTACCTGCCTATTGGAACTCGGCAGATGTGCCCTGGCTTATATAAATTCAACAAACTGAACTAAACGGATTAGCTGATTAAAATGTTTTCCCAAAAAATGAGATTACAAGATCATGGTCTTCCCGCTGACACGGAAATTATCAGGTAACTCTGTAATAGCAATATTCTGTGAGGTGCTAAAAAAATAGCGGGTGTGGCAGCAGTAATGCGCACTCAGGTAAAGGCACTAACAACGGGGTAAAGAAGCAGCTACAGTCTGCTTTACCTGTCCTCTACCTCATCTAAAGAGGGTGGTTGCTTCTCCGTCCACCATGATGCAATTCGAGCCGCTTCAGCTTATGCCGCATAGCTGCGACGTTTTCAGTATTCATATGAGTTACATTTTTATTCAGAATGTAAGTGACATTCTCATCCATCAGTTGTGCTCTTTGTGTGACACTTATCGCCACCGTTGACAAAGTAAACATGCAATGTGTAAATAAAACAGCTGTTGTTTTAGCCCATGCAGTGCAGAACCACTCACACATGACACTTTAAAACAAGCGGTCGAGATTGTCCCGGCACCTTTGAAAGTGAAAGCGCGCACAGTGCACTGAAAGTAAACAAAGTACATCGTCCTAGCTAAAGTAGGACACACTCACTAAAGAATATAGTGCTTACGGTGCAAGAACCGAAGTAAAGGGGCCAGTTGCCATGGGAGGAATCGAATGACCACACGGCCGTACTAAGGAGAGACTAACAAGCCTATTTAGGAACCAGAAGCCAGCATTTACGAAGGACAAAGACACAAGCCAATGAAAAATATGGGTGGAGTAGTGGACAGGGCTTCTCCCCCATACTGAACTACCACAGATCTTCCCTAGAGCGGCACTTGTGCGCTGACTCTATGCTCGACTTAAAAAAGGTAAGTTTCCTGGGTCATTAAATCAATGACTCCAGGAAAGCTAGCCATAATGTTTTAAAACACTCCAAGCTGAGCCCTATAGTCTTCAACTGGAGTGCAAGGCTCCCTTGTAGTTGTTTTTATTACTGCACTATGGCCTGAAAACTTTTAACATAAATACACAAAGACTTGTTGATTTTGTTTCAATAAGACTGTGTTTAAAAGTTTTATGACAATAACGTTTATTAAACATTTCAACGCGTAAATCAATAAAATATGCATTTGATTATAATTATTGGTAATTTTCTGACAAAGACAGAAAGTCTGCTATATATATGTTGAAATGATGACCCCCTTGATGAAGCTGATAGGCCCACCTTATATATTTTAGTGTTCTGTTCCTTTGACAAAGTCAGTAAGCCTGCCTTACTTAAAATAACACCCTTCATATTATAACACCATATAGTCAGCCAGTGGGTGTTGGGTTCCAGGTGTTGGGGAGCTGACAGTTCCCAACAAGCGAGAGCCAACATAACTCCACTTCCAGAAAATGTGAGCTGTCAAACTGCTCCCGCTTGTTGGAAGCATAATTTTCATCGTTTTTCCCGCCTGTTGTCATACAGGCATTGAAACAGTTGAAACGATTGCTCCTGTATGCAGGGAGCATCATATTTAACAGCTCCTTGCTTGCGAAGACTCCCCTTGCTGTCCCCATTGTACTCATCTGGGTGCCTTGGGTAGCCTCCAGGGCACCCAGCAGCTAGAGGTTGGGCCGATTTCAGCCCCAGGGATAGGGTCCCCAGGGCTGGAATATGCCCGGGGAGGGGGGTACAACAGTCCCGCTCCCCATTAAGTCTTGGCATCAGAAAATGGTGACTACATGGTCAAAATCAGCCCCCTTCCCATTGAATTATGTCTGGGCACTGGGGTGCAGAGGACCTCGCCACCAAGCAAAGAAGCACTTACTTGATTTAGTTAAAGGAAACTACACCTGTTTGGTGGAGATTCACTTCTTTGTAGTCTCATTGTCTTCGCTTTACGAGGATTCACGTAATCACAGAGTTGTGAAGGAAGACCTTTGAGGAACAATCACATTGCCAAATCTACATTCACACATTTTGGTCCTTTGCGCAGCTGTAGTGTAGTATATACACGAGTCATTTACCCAATGAGCTAGCAGTTACTTATTAACCAAATGAAAGCACTCCAGTTGGGTAGGCATCTTCGGAAAAACTGGGGCTCTTCTTGAAAAAAATTAGGTTTGATTCAGTCCCTGGTGCTGATCTCACCGAAATGAAACCTCAACGAGAAACATAAATATAAACAGAGCAGCCCCAGTTGAAGATCCACTTCAGTAATGCACAAACGATCGTAAATGATTGGGCTTTGGGAAGTCAAAGCAAATGTGTTTCGTCTCATATGCCAGGTTAAAAAACAATATGTAATCCTTAATGGAGGTGAATCCATCATTCATCTATTGGAGCACAATCTGATGTGTAGTGACTGGGATGAGTGGTTTCTTTCTTGTCGTCTGCTGGTGAGAGTGAGTCCATGGTTCTCTCTTTTAAATACCTTAGGTATGCAAATGCCTAAAATTCATAGCACCACTCACCAGCCATTCGCAGACATATACAGGCACTCACACACCTACTCACAGACCCAAACAGGCACTCACAGACTCATGCACAGACACACACAAGCACCCACACATCCATTTACACACTCGCACAGGTACTCACATACCCACTCACAGACCCATACAGACACTTATACACCCACTTACACATTCACATAGGCACTCACAGAATATCCAGCCACTCACATACCCACTCTCGAAGGTGACAGGTTACAGCTCGGACTAAAAAGTAAAAAAGACATAGAGAATAACTGAAAAAATCAAAGGTTACAGAGACGTTATTTTTAGGAAATAGAATTTGAAAAAAACAACTTAGAAATCCACTGGAAAAAAACAAAGGTTATAGGGACTTTATTGTTAGGCTCAGATTTCACCTATACATAACCATTGAAATTCAGCAATTATAGTTACCTGAGCAAACTATAACTTACAACCCCACAATGCACTGCTTATGACCTCACATATTACATTAATCATGACATGCTCCGTGACATCACTGATTACATCACTGATGACGTCTCTAATCACACCTTTGATGACATTGCTGATGACATGATCCACGGAACCACTCAGACCCCCATACAACCTCTCATACGTCCAATCACATACCCACACAACCACTCACATACCCATTCACAAACTCATTCAATGATTCACACTCACCCACTCACTGACTCACTCATACAGCCGATAATACAGTCAAAACACCCACCCATACAGCCACTTACACACCTACTCACCCACCCATAGAGCCACTCGCACACCCACTCACTCACCCATACATCCTCTCACCCTAGCATTCACTCACCCATAGAGCTACTCACAGAACCACTCACTCACTAATACAGCCACCCATGCAACTACTCACTCACCCATACAGCCATGTACAGTACAACTCATTTACCCATACAGCTAATCACACAGCCACTCACCTACCCATACAGCTACTCACACATCCATTCACTAATCTAGTTAACCACTTAAATACCCATTCACACATCCATACAAGCAGTCACACACCCACTCACTCACCTATGCAGCCAGTCACACAGACGCTTACTGTGTAAAACAGCCACTCACACATACTCACCCATACATCCTTTTTAAACCCACTAACTTACCCATGTAGCTTCTAACACACCCACCCTGAGCCACTCACACAGCCACTCACTCAGCCACCAAAACAGCCACTCACACACTTCCCTATCCCTATAGCCACTAAGGCAGCCACTCATTCACCCATACAGCTAAGCCAGCTAATCACGCTCATTCACCAATACAGCCACTCACACAGTCACTCACACACCCATACAGCTACTCACGCACACCAGTATTCACCTATACATCCGCTCACACACCCACTCATACACATACAGCACTCAAACACCCATTCCCACACTGATACAGATTTTCACACACTCACTCAAATGGTATGTTAGAAACAGTACCACTCATTACTAGTTCAGAAAGAGTATCAATTTAATTTATGCAGTAGCTTACTATATATCTTTAGGTCTCAACATTTAAAAAACACTTTCATTCACTTAATGATTCCATAAGTGATGTTATCAATGATTTAATTTTGAGATGTCAACAGGGACATCATCAGTGATGTCACTGACCATGTCATGAGTGATGTAAATGTGAGGTCATAAGCAGTGCAATGCTGGGGCATAAGTTATAGTTAGCTCAGGTGACTATAACAGCTAAATTTCAATGCTTTTGTACAAGTGAGGTCTGAGCCTAACTATAACGCCCTGTAATCTTTGTTTATTTCCTGTGATATATATATATATATATATATATTCACTGAAAAAACCATAGGTTTCAGGGGTGTTATAGTTAGCTGGACATTTCCCTTGTACAAAACCCTAGAAAATCCCCTGTTATAGTTAGTTCAGCTAACTATAACTCGCGCCCCCGCAATGCACTGCTGATGATGTCACATATTACATCACTCATGACATGGTCAGTGACATCACTGATGACATCATCCAGTGAGTATGTGTTTCTGTACAGTTTTAATATGTTTAATATATATAGGGAAAGGTCTGTTGAAGAATGAGTGGGTGTACAAGTGTGTGAATGGATGATTTTCTAGGTGCGTAACTGACTCTATAAGTGAGTCATTAAATGTATCTTACTGCAGACTAGTGACTAAACTGTGTGAATGTCTGTATGTGTCTGTGTGTTGGTGTATAAGTGGCTGCATGGTTTTGTGAATAGCTATATGAGTGTCTATATGGGTTAATGATTGGTTGTCTGAGTATCTGTATGGGTGCCTGAGTGTTTGTGTGGGTAGGGTGTGTGTGACTCTATGCATAGATGTGTGAGTGGGTGATTCTATGGGTGCATGGTTTTAAGAGTGCATCTGTGATGGACTGTATGGTTGGGTGAGTGTATGTATGGGTGTGCTAGGAATTGAATGTATATCTCAGTGGTACATGTGTGACTAACTATATATGTGAAAGGCAGTATATATGTGTGTAAGAGTATATAAGTGGGTATATGTGAGAGTGTGTGATTGTGAGAGTCTCTGTATGGATGAGTGTGTGCTTGTATCAATGATTGTATAAGAGCGTAAGAATGTGGTACTATTATTATGAGTAAGTGAACTTGAGTATGTTTAACTGTATAGGTGAGTAAATTGGACTGTGTTTAATTATTTGCACGACTGACTAGGTGTGTCAGTACCTCAATGGATGATTGGCGGTGTGTGAGTGTCTATATAGGTGTATAAATGCATATGATAGTCTTGTACGGAGTGACTGTAAGTATGAGTGACTGTACAGGTGAGTGAGTGGAGGTGTATGTAGACCTAAGAGTTAATGAGTGGGTATGTAGTTATTGGTATTGGAGTATCTATGGTTTTCAAAATGGCCAATCGAAATTTTGAGTCGGTGTATCAAAGGTTATATTAGGGTGTGAGAAGATGCACTAATTTATCACATGGATGACGTTATCAGTGATGTCATTTGAGATGTCATCAGTGATGTCATCAGTGATGTCACTGATCATGTCATTAGTGATGTAATATGTGATGTCATCAGCAGTGCATTGCGGGGGCGCTAGTTATAGTTAGCTCAACTAACTATAACAGGGGCATTTCTAGGGTTTTGCACAAGGGAAATGTCCAGCTAACTATAACGCCCCTGAAACCTATGGTTTTTTCAGTGAATTTCAAAGGTTTTTTAAATGCCAATTCCTAACTATAACATGCATGAAACCTATGGTTTTTTCAGTGAATTTCAAAGGTTTTTTAAATGCTAATTCCTATCTATAACTTATCTCTAAAGATATCATGTTTAATGATTTTGATTAGGTTTCTATATTTTTCCAATTCAGTGTGTCAATTTCATTATGTTTTTTTTTAAATACTTTTTTATCACCATTTTTTTAAACTTATTTTTTCAATTAATTCTTTTAAAAATTCAAAAATATTATTTGAATTTAATGAGTTTTTCAAACATATTTTTTTATATTTTTCAAAATATTATGTTCAAAACTTTATTTTATATATTTTGTTTCCATGTTTTTGGATCCGCGCACCCAATGCAAGAGGATCCGTGCACCAAACACGATAGGATGCACGCACCCTGCGCGCATTTCGCCATTTATTTTTAAAAAGGGGGCCCCAGGGGGTCCTTCTGGGACCCCTAAGCACCTCTAGAGGGTCAGAGTATTTCCACTCTGCCCCCTTTATATGTTTTACACACTTATTCCCCTTGCTTCTTCAGCCTCACTTCTACCAAGGCAGAAAATGGCCGCCAACAGTTCCTGGTTTCGAATGTAGACAGACACTCGACAGCCAATTAGCATTCAGCGTGCGATCGGGAGGGTGCGCGCTCGGTTCGGGGAGGGTGCGCTTACGGTGCGGGTAGGGTGCGCGGATCCTCCCCAGCCATAGATATATATGTACTTTTAAATCTAATTTTCTCAGGAACTACTGAATGGATTCACACCATTTATGCAAAAGGCATGAGTCTGAACTGAGGACTACCTCTTTGCCAAATTTGGTGTAATTCTGTTCAGCGGTTCAGGCTGTAGCTGCGACAACAGATCCTATGGGAAATTGCATGGGGAAAACGCGTTTTGGGCCCCCCCTTATTCTCGGCCCCCGCTAGACTAATCACCACAAAACTTTCAGGGTTGGAGCAGAGTGGAGCTGGCCAAAAGTTTGGAAAATTTTGTGAAGATTCGTCAACCGGCGCCAGACTTATTGAGAATAGAATGTTGCGGATTTCCTATGGAAAATAGGTCCTAACTATAACTATCTACTGGCGACCGCCAGTAGATTATATATATATATAAATATATATATATTCACTGAAAAAACATAGGTTTTACAGGCTGTATAGTTAGGAATTAGCATTTAAAAAACCTTTGAAATTCGCTAAAAAACCATAGGTTTCAGGGACGTTATAGTTAGTTGGACATTTGACTCATATAAAACCATAGAAATTCCCCCGTTATAGTTAGTTGAGCTAACTATAACTCGCGCGCCTGCAATGGACTGCTGATGACGTCACATATTACATCACTCATGACATGGTCAGTGACATCACTGATGACATCACTGATGACATCTCAAATTACATCACTGATGACATCATCCACGCCACATTGCTAAACTCGTAAATGATGCGTATTTCGTATCCGACAGGTTCGTGGCACCGCGTCCGGCGTAACATCATATACGTATGAGGTCGCGCCAGCTGCTACTTTGGTATGCGACGGGTACGCAGTACCAAGCCGCGCGTTATATCATGTACATATGGAGTCGCGCCCGCTGCGCGTTGCGTATGCGACGAGTGCACGCTGCCAGGCCCTGTGTTACGTCATAGACGTATGGTGTCGCGCCAGGTACGCCATTCCCTCATTTTGTTTTATGTCTCAAAACTATATCTAAATAAGTTTAAAGTGTATATGAGAGCAAGCGATAATCTAAAATATTTTAAACATTTATATATTTCTAACTTTAATAAACTTATATTATGGTAAATATATTTTCTCAAAATCGCATCGGGTGCGGCCTCCTTGCACGCTCAGTGCACGATAGACATGTGACCTTAAGAAAAAGCATTTGATTGGTTCATAACATTTCCCATTGTAACAGTTGGAGGACCCCACCCATTTTAGTCATTCTCTATACAGCGTTTGATGAGAGACACCTCTTCTGCTTAGAGAGCTTTTTTGAAAAGTTTTTTTCTGTGTACACATATATTATACTACACACAACATGCAACGATCATCTTGATCAATATTCATGGTCTGCACAGTAGCCTTCCACGTGTGATGGCCATGCATCTGAATCGTTACATCAAAAAACAAATGTGTGTTACACGATGCCCCTGGTGTGTGTGTGTGTGCGCATTATTGTGCTGCCTTTCGGCCTGGGTATTGGTGGCTCGAAGGGGTATCATCAGCCACGGGCAGAGTGCACATCCTAGATCACATGTGACAAACAGTAAAGAGTAATGTGTATATTTGTGTTGCAGTATGCTCTGTTGGCGGGCTTCACCAGTATAGTAGTCTGTCATATGTGAGACGTTCAGATTCACGTTTGCTTGACTGTAATGAGCGTTATCACTGTGTATGACGTAGCCTCACTGCTGATCTTCCCTCCATCCAAGCACATTCAAATGTGTGCGCTTCGCGATAGCAACACTTTCAATAATACCGCACACCATTGATATGCGTGTCTGCGCATATCCACAAGCTTGACAATGACATGTGATGTTGGCCATTCAGTGTTTTCGGACAGCATCTCATTATCGATTGTTGCCGCCCTCCCGGTACATGCTACATTAATGTAAATTGCGGATTGTGCGACGTCAAAACTGCAACAGGTACACACACATAAGTACACTTCCTGGCCAGGCAGGAACTGAATAATGCCTAGATCCCCGGAATAATTATTCACACCCCTACGCTGGCCTGGTGTACGCAAGCCCAGCCCACTTTGCGTATGTATAAATAGGATAACAACGACGCCACATGTCCCAGTTCTTCCACACTGCCTCAGGTGATATGGCCGCATCCACCTCACATATCACAATGCGCAATAAAAAAAAGGGATCCATGAGGTGCTCACCATCCTCACAATCAAAACTCTATTTGAATTGTGAACCCTGCTGGCCGTCGTGTTTGGACACACAACAATGACAGCAGGTGAGCAGTGGGGCCTGGGTGCAAAGGAGCTGCAATTGAGCGCTGTGCTACTGGAGGGGTGGGGTGCATCAGCCTGGGTGCGCAGGTGCGATCAAGCGATGTTGTCTTGCGTAATGATGTTATCTCTGACCTCATTCAGTCACATCTCTGTCTCATTTGAAGGACCTGCTGGACCGTACTGTAGGCCTGAGCCAGCGGGCAGCGCTGCCCTACAGATACGTGGCATTGGCTTTTGGGGCATTTTAGTGAGCTGATTACTAAGTGTACATGCACACAGGCTTGCGCCACTGCATTACACGCGCACCTTATGCTTCTAGCATGCGCTCTGTTCCTTTGTATGTGAACATTGGCATAACATATTATTATTTAACCTTGTGTATTCTCGTACACTCCAACTTCTATTTGAACCACGATTACCACTAACAGTTGGTAGATCGTACTTCAAGAAGGAAGGATGCACTCAACTGGTGTTCTCTATTAAGCTTAAAATAAACCTTAATTTACCTCAAGACGTTTCCAGCATTATATTATTTCTCCCTTTTCAGACACTGAGTTAGTTGCACCAAAATGCGCGCAGCAGGTGCTCAGCCCGTGATGATACCCTGGGAATTCTGATGCCTTCCATCATGGTATCAAGACACCGCCCCAGACCGGAGACCTGCTGTGCCACCCTGAGAGAGGCACCCGGGAGTCGGAGCTCGCACCGGCACGTCGTTGGACACACTGGTGGTGGCAGGTGAGCCGTGAAGCCTCAGTGCACAGGAGCTGCAATTGAGCACAGTGTGGGGGAAGGGGCTGGGGTGCAGCAGCCTGGGTGCACAGGTGCAGGCAAGCGATGTTGCCGTAGATAATAATGTAATCTCTGGCCTCATTCATATCTCTGTTTCATTTTAAGGACTTTCTGGACCGCACTCTTTCTCGCGGACCCCAGCGTCCCAGACACACGGGTGACAGGAGGTGAACAGTGAGGGCTGGGTGCAGGAGGCCGACACTCTGTCTCCTCGTCCCTCTGTTCTTTTGACTCTCCCTCCCCTTCTCCCTTCCACCCACTCGCTCTGTGTCCCATTCTCACTTTCTTCCTTTCATTCTGACTACCTTTCTTTTTCTCTTGGACATGGCACACATACTTATGTTTCTTTTTTGTCTTGCAGGTTTTGTACGCTGCTTCCGGAGGAGTCCCATCCACTTATTTCATGTTATACTGTTGTTTCTTCGAATAAAGTTCAGTTTCCATTTATTTGTGTTGTTTTAATAAAGATTATTTTTTTTACCAAAAAATAAGTGAGTGTATGGGTCTTCTTTTTCTGACAACACTTGTCTGTAGTTTATTGTGAAAATCGGCGGTTGATAGGAGGTTATGAGGGAAAACATTTGTAATTTTGTGGGGCTCCTACCAAATATAAACCAACAGTCTATTACATAAATGAAGCCTGGGTAATTCTACAACTGCAAGGGTTCTATGAGTGTATCACTTTATAGCACCATGAGTACTGCCTGTGTGATTACAGAACCAATAAGGCACTGCCTAGGGCCACCGAGGCTTCAGGGACTGGCGAGGCCCACCCTGCATATTTAAGCAAAGCCCCGGAGGTTGCCGATCCCCGAACATGAGTTGGCCTCGAAGCCGCCCGAACAATTAGTAAACAATACCCGGGGAGGTGGCGATCCCCTAGGCTGCGAAACGTCTCTGTGCCCTCCCGCGCCTAATTTACATGTGAGACTAAGGTCCCCAGTGCTGCAGAGACCCCGCAATATAATAATTGGATTGGCCCTGGAACATTACCCACCTGGGGGCTCATTTAAATGAACGGGTGAGACTCCGCTTCATTTTTTTTTCTCCATTTTTACCATCCGGATCCGGCTTATTGAAGCGATATGAGGTTTTACTCCACTCGCTTCAACGAGGCAAACAAGGATTTGCTATCACATTGTGGAAGCCATGCTCCCGCCCTGTAATAGCAAACATAAATGTCCCGCGGATGAACACCCCAGGACATTGTATGAGCTGTGCCTGGGAGGTGGTGCTCCATAGGGCCATGATACATTGGTTACTGCATAACTACAGAATTAGTATAAACGCATACTAACACTACTTGCACACGTGTAGTACAGTGACCAGAGTGCAGTGAAGAGGCAGAGGAAGCCCAAAATCAAAAAATATAAATCCTACCAGAGGTCGGATCACATAGTTCAATGAGCCGATGACCCTGCGATGAGTAGAAACAGCTTCACGAAGAAAACGGGTCTTCAGCAGAACGCAAGGAAGCTCGAAATATTGGTGAGTGGTGTCTTCTTTTTACCTTCTCCCGCTCCTCACCAAATTTATGTAGCGAAGAGGCAGACAGCAGTGGATCCGATAAGTAGATTTATTACAGGAAAAGAAGACAGCTTAAACAGCCACCAACAGGAGCAGACAGCAAGGCAACCGTCTTCTCCAGCACCTTGTACAAACTCCCCAAGATTCCCCTCATGACAGCTCTACATTCTAACATTACATACTTACATTCTAGTAGCATTACATACTAACATTCTTCTATGACTTACATTGGAATACTACACAGAGCACATGACTTTACAGCAAAGAGCTCATGGTTTCATCCACGAGTCTTGAGACCGGTAGGGGTGAGTAGTTCACTTCCCACTCCCTGTATTGTATAAACGCAAACTAACACTACTTCCGCAGGTATGCTACAGTGCCCAGAGCACATCACTTTACAGCAATGAGCTCACCGTTTAGGCTCACGGTTTAATCCCCGCGTCTTCAGACCAGTAGGGGTGAGTAGTTCGCTTCCCACTCCCTGTATAGTATAAACACATACTAACACTACTTACACAGTTATACTACAGTGGCCAGTATGCTACAGCGCCCAGAGCCCATCACTTTACAGTTTGATCCCCGAGTCTTCACACCGGTAGGCGTGAGTACTTCGCTTCCCACTTCCGGTATAGTATAAACGCACGGTAGGGGTCAGTAATTCCCTTACCACTCCCTGTATGTTATAAACGCCTACTAAAACTACTTGCACAGGTATGCTACAAAGACCAGAGCACATCACTTTACAGAAATGAGCTCACGGTTTGGGCTCTCGGTTTCATACCCGAGTGTAGCAGCATCTCATCTCAGCACCATGTCACTCTGAGCAACACCACACTTTCAGACCGGTAGGAGTGAGGACTTCGCTTCTCACTCCCCCACAGAGATTACAGTGCTCCTATCCTCCTGTTTCCTACTCTTTTCACCCTTTTTTCCCCTTACTCATTTCAACGGAATCACAAAATGGCTGCCAACACTTCCTAGTTGCAACAGCTCGCAGCCAATAAGCAGCAAGCTCGTATTTGTAACGCCACAGCCAATCAGATGGCAGAATTCCCAAATATCAATACCTGTAAATTTCGATATTTTTCCAAAACTACTGAACAGATTTACCCAAAATAAACAAAAGCGTGCTTTCTAGACCAAGACCCTTAACCCTGCCAAATTTGGGGTAATTCCGTTCACCCGTTCGACCCGTAGCCTTGTCTAAAGTTTCCTATGAAAATTGCATGGAGAAAACATGTTTTGGGGCCCCTCTTTTTTCTGGCCCCCCCTTAACGAATCATCCCCAAACTTTCAACATAGGAGCTGATATGAACAAGGAATTAATTTTGAAAATTTCATGAAGATTCATCAAACGACGCCAAAGTTATAAGCAAAACAAAAAATGCTCTTCCTATGGAAACTTGGTCCTAACTATAACTACCTACTGGCGACTGCCAGTAGGTTATATATATATATATATATATATATATATATATATATATATATATATATATATATATATATATATATATATCTACTGGCGGTCGCCAGTAGATAGTTATAGTTAGGACCCTGTTTCCATAGGAAATCTGCAACATTCTATTTGGAATAACTTTGGCGCCGGTCGACGAATCCTCGCGAAATTTTCAAAACTAATGGGGCGCTCCATTCAGCTCCTACCCTGAAAGTCTCGGGGTGATTCGTCAAGCAGGGGCCGAGAAAAAAGGGGGGTCCCAAAACGCATTTTCTCCATGTATTTTTCCATAGGACCTTTAGACACAGCTACAGCCCGAACGGCTGAACCGAATTTCTTGAAATTTGGCAGAGAGGTAGCCATAAGGTCAAGGAAGTGCCTTTTGCAGGTCTGGTGTAAATCTGTTCCGTATTTCCTGAACAAATAGCATTTAAAAGCATATATATATGTGGGCGGAGCCTAACCACACATCTCATCCTGAGATCTGATTGGCTGTCAGCACTTCATCCAAGAAGTGTTGGCAGCCATCTTGGGACCGATATACATGATAGCACCTCATTAAAAAGCATTGCAGTTAATAGAAGGTTTTAAGACTTTAGTTACATTATAAATCATTTGTTGATGGTACCATACTCATTTTAGGAATTGTGGTATGTTCTAAGGTGATTTCACCATGTGAAAAAGCCTTCTGCTGGGATATCATGATTGAGAGAAAAACGTTTTCTCATGCTTTTACCACAGAGGTTTGGAAGGTGATCTATAAGCTAAACTGAGAGCTTATTTTCTGTAAATTCACATTATCTTTCTCAGTCATGTGAGAATGAAGTCTGACATTCTCAGTAAAACATGGACATCGAACAAGGGCAGAGACTGTCAGTTGATTCCTTTGTGTTCTACTGCAGCTTCCCAGAGTGTTCCAAAGACTACTAGAGCGCTAACAGTCCTACTTATGATAAACGTATGGCACACCTGAAGCCATCTTGCTTGGATTAAAGTGGTAACTCTTAAAACATTTAATTTAAAAAGGAACAAAATGAGGGGGTTCATTTTTCCATAAAAAGTATGATTAGTGCTGCAGAAAGAAAAATTAGGGCACATTTTGAGTGACTTCTCAAATCCTCTTCTATTTCATTAAAAAATTCTGACTGACTGAAACATGCACTTTCAATACCAGCAGCAGTTTTCCCTGGTGAGCAGTAGCTTTACTACAGTGATCTAATGAGCAAAAAGAGTGCTAACATTCTGAATTTATGGCAAATGTGTGACACATCTGAATGCCTTCTTGATGGAATCAAAGTAAAAAACTGAAAGTATTTCCTACTGAGGAGACTGCAGTAAATGAGGAAATTAGGAAACTTCATAACAATTAAGTCTCCCAAGATGGCCCCCAGAGACAAAAGAGCCCAAATGTAGCCCAAATATCACCCAGATGTAGCCCAAGTATAGCCCAATGACAGAATAACCCAGAATGTTCTTAAAAACAACTAGAGCGCTTACTGTCTTCATTATGACAAAAGTATGGCACACCTGAAGCCATCTTGATTGGAATAAACTGGTAACACTTAAAACATTTAATTTAAAAAGGAACACAATGAGGGGGTTCATTTTGCCATAGAAATTATGATTAATGCTGAAGAAAGAAAATGAGGGCACATTTTGAGTGACTTCTCAAATCCTCTTCTATTTCATTAAAAAATTCTGACATGCAGACTGAAACATGCACTTTTAATACCAGGAGCAGACTTCCATGGTGAACAGTAGTTTTACTACAGTGATCTAATGAGCAACTAGAGTGCTAACATTCAGAATTTATGGCAAATGTGTGACATATCTGAATACCTTCATGATGGAATCAAAGTAAAAAACTGAAAGCATTTCCTACTGAGGAGACTGCAGTACATGAGGAAATTAGGAAACTTCATAACAAATAAATCTCCCAAGATGGCCCCCGGAGACAAAAGAGCCCAAATGTAGCCCAAAATCACCCAGATGTAGCCCAAATATAGCCCAATGACAGAAGTGTGCAATACACTTATTATTTTGTGTTTTTGCAGTGTTATATAGTGCAGACTTGTCAGGTATTGGAGTGCTTTACATGAGCATTGGTTACATCACACAAGAACATTCATTTTGGTTGTAGACATGGGGAGACTAAGTGATTTGACCAGAATCACAGAATGTCGAGCTGAAGCAGAAACTTCAACCTGGTTCCCCAGTTGCAAAGTCTGCAGTTCTGGAAGTAACACCACATCCTCTCCCCTAAGTGCAACATTTAATCAAGTGGTCAACTGGATAAAAAAACATAAAGATAACAAATAATTTAAAAGTGCTTTGTCGCTATTTGAAAACTCAGAAAATATGTCCTTATTTTAGTCTTTTAGAGCACTAACCATAATTTTGATGCCAATAAGACCCTCTCATATATGTAATTTCTAAAGGAAATGCTCTAGGTATTACAGTTTTGATTACATCAAGATGATGTCAGGCGTTCCACACTTTTGTAATAAATAAAGAATGTTAGCAATCTAGTTGTTCATTAGGATACTGTTGAGAGGCAGAGGCCAGGGGCACGGACTCTGAAAATTGAAGGCAGTTAGGAGGGTGCAAAGGCAACAATTTAACCACACTGAGCAGGCAGGAAGGGCCGTGGAAGCACAACAGACTATGGAGGGCAGTGGAAAGGGGGGCAGGGGCAACAAACCAACAATACAGGACTTGCAAGAGAGGCTGTTGGAGGGAAGATCTATTACGGGTCAAGGAAGAAAGGGGCGGTCCTTAGAGCCCCGGGAGCCACCACAGAACTGAGCAGGAGAGTAAGTCAGGGACAAAAGGGGCACCTTAATTTGAGACGGGGTGCCTAGGAACGCTTGCTCAAAAAATGAAGAAAACAGACATATGAGACATGGAATTGGAGGCAGAATACAATGGCAGTTTAATGAGAAGATGCAACTTCAAAGAAACCGCAGAATAGAGACATAGAGTACAAAATGCAGAATCCAGATAATCATACAGCTGTCATGACATTCTCTGTATCTCAATTAATGTACTGACAGAGAGAGAGAAAAAACACATCTATAAATGCATCATGAGAAACAAGTTACACCAAGGAAAATGTTACCTAGGAACACTCACGTTTACTCTTAGAGCAAGCATTCCTGCAATTACAATACAAAATCTTTTAAATGCAAAAGTGAAGAGAACAATGGTTAAACATAAGATGACATTTCATATAGGTAAAATAGAATAAGATACTTCAAGCAAAGCAGAGCAAGACATTTTAAGCAAAGGAAGACAAGAGCTCCCAGCTCTTGGGGAAAACCTGCACAGCCTGTTAACCTACATACAGACGGCGAGGTAGTCCGTCGATATCTGTGGGTGCTCCCTTTTTATATCATTTTGTGGGCTCCTTTGCACGCTACATCTACCTACGTATGCTACCCAAAAGCTTCGTCTGCAGATTTTACCAGACATTTCGTCATTTACCCACTTAATGCTGACAATGGACTGGGTGAAAAGGTCAGTCTCTCAGGCCAATCGCTTATCGTAAGTTCCATAGAGCAAGCAGAAAATAATGGGTATTGTACGGGAATTCAATATATTCATGTATAAAATCTCCTCAGTTCTCCTAACTTGACGCTCTGCGGTTGCCACTTCCTTAAAAGCGGGAATCCTGCCCAGGAAGCAAGTACCAGTCCAGGATGCAGCCTACTGTATGTCGACAGCTTCAGGGGGATGTTGAACTTTGATACCGAGCACGGAGCACTCGGGTAGGGTGGGGGCTACTAGTTTGGAGCAGAAGGCCTTGCAGACCTGCCTTCAGACTGCTATACACTAAAATTGCAGAGCTATGGTCAATTTAACAAAGAGGCCTACATATTAAACAGAAGGGCCTACACAGGGGTTTTATGCTGGCTGAGTGGTAAGGATGTCTCCGGATAATTATATAGCAACACAGGACCCGCTGGTCAATTTAATACGGCCTACAAATGCGGCTGGCAGGGCAAGGACAAGGGTCTCATACTTCAGGTGTGGACAGAACGGGCCAGGGGCCCCCTGTGATACAAAATCTACCCTTCTTCAAGGCTGTGGCAATGTAATAGACCATTGTGGGCAGAAGGAAGTACAACCATACATGCCAACAGACCCGATTCAGCCAGGAAACGTCCAATGTTTTTAATCTCAAATGGGCTTTATTTGATCTGTCTCCTGTCTACAATATCCTCTTTTTCAATGTAACTCAAAGGGGAAAATCAATACCCCAGTTTTTTTTCAAAATCTCCCTCTTACCAAGTTCAAAATGTTCGCAAGTATGGTACATTGGATCATGGAAGGAAATGGGATAGGGACATGGACTTGGATAACAGAGGACAGGAGGGACATGGAGAGGTGCACCAAACTGACCCTGCAGGGCAGGCATCAGGGTTTGCAGCAGCACAATACACCACACAGGGCATGCAGGACGGGAGTGCAGCACAACAATCCATAGAAAGCAATGTACATGGACAACAGAGAACAGAGGGGCAAGAGGCAATGGTAGCTAGCTGACCATAATGGACAGACAGGAGAGAAAGCTGCAGCATAACAGACCATAAAGGCCAGGAGGGACGGATCAGGGGCATTACAATGGAACAGACAAGCCAGGAGGGAGGGAGTAGGGGTCTGCACATGTAAACAGAGGGCTGGGGGCAAGGGGGCAGGGCAGGAGCAGCAAGATAGCCATGGAGGTCAGGCAGGATGGGCACTAGAAGCAAGACACACCATGAAGAGCAACAGTGAGACTGTGATGGCATACACACAGACCATGGAGGGAAGGTGGGAGGGGGTTAGGGGCAGCTAACTGACCACACAGGGAAGGTGGGAGGGGCCATGGCAGCACAGAAGACCATGCATGGCAAGTGGGAGGGTTAGTGGCAGCACAATGGCTATGATGGGCAAGAAGGAGGGTGCAGGGGCATGCACAAAGGACGATGGAGGATAGAAGGGAGGGTCAGGACCTGTGCACAGACAAGAAAGTACAGGGGAAGGGACCTCACAACAGACCACACGGGGCAGGCAGAAGGAGCAGTTGCAGCACAACAGACCAGGGAGGGCAGAAGGGTGTGGCAGTACAATGGACCATGTAGGACAGGAGGAAGAGGATAGGGGCATGGCATGTGGACAGGCAGGGTGGAGGTGGCAGGGACAGGTTACAGTCATCTGACAATGCTAGGCAGGTGGGAGGGGAGTGGCAGCTCAACAGATCACTCAGAGTAGATAGGAGTGGCAGGTCCATGGGACATGGTGGGCAAAAAGGATGGAGCAGGGGCAGGCACAAAGACATTGAAGGGCAGGGGGAAGGAGAATAGGGGCAGCAAGCTAAGCACAGAGTTTAAGCAGGAGGTCAATGATGGGGCATAGAATTGGGCAATGGAGGGCAGGAGGAGTGGACTGGTACATCATACTAAATTGAGGGCAGTGGCAGCACATCAGACCATGCATGGCAGGAGGGAGGAGGCTAGTCCATGGATTCACACAACAGAGGATAGGGAGGAGGGGGATGGGGCAACAAGCTAACTGTTCAGAGAAGGCGGGTACTAGGAACTTTATTGTTTTTAAAACATTGTGTCTGTGCGAACTACTGAAAATATGAACAAGTATGCAGCATAATCTCACTTTTATTCAGGAAGAAGAGGACATTTGTGACTGTGACTCCGGGCTCACTTGGCAGAAACACCCCCTGACCGGTTTCTGGCATTTCAGCCGTCTTCAGCCAGGCTTGCTTGAATCCAGTGGCAAAGTGAGCAAGGGACTCACGTCTGAGCATACCCTGCCAACTTATGGCGAACAAAGCGGTACAAAAGGGGGTGGTGATGGACGGAGCATCAGAACCAATCAAACACTCACACCCAGTCAACAGATCTGGGTTTGATCCATCACCGTTCTTTAGCCCACTCTGCCACCCCAGTTCAGACATGGCCATATGCAAATCAGTCTGACCCTGTGCCTCATGGAAACAGTCCAGCCCGAACTGCCAAGCCATGCCTTCTCTGGACCGGAAACAAGCTTCCTAGGACCGGTTTCTGGCATTTCAGCCGTCTTCAGCCAGGCTTGCTTGAATCCAGTGGCAAATTGAGCAAGGGACTCACGTCTGAGCATACCCTGCCAACTTATGGCGAACAAAGCGGTACAAAAGGGGGTGGTGATGGACGGAGCATCAGAACCAATCAAACACTCACACCCAGTCAACAGATCTGGGTTTGATCCATCACCATTCTTTAGCCCACTCTGCCACGTTGTAACGTTGCATGTGCACTGTGACAAAGATATGGATCCCAGATTGTAATATGTATGGCATAGCACTGTGCGTTATAACATAGGCATCGAGGAAGGCACGTTAGATGGGGCAATATAACCCGTGCGAAGACAAGTGTGGCATGACATATTCACGGGGTGGTGTTACAGTGCACATGGGCTAGAGAGTGTCATAGCATATGCACTAGCTAGTGGAATACAACACAGAGGTGTGTGGCACTCGGCAGGCAATGGTGGGAGTAACACAGCATTGGGCTCTGTCAGGAGCGCGCTGTGACTCTCAAGTGATGTTCGTCCCCTTTCCAGAGAGTAAAATAAAAAGTATTACACATCCGGCAGTGGATGTGTGTTTTATTAACCGTGAGGGGGGTTTCTTGCATAGTTTTGGTCGAATTTTTGTCGAATCCCCTTTGAATGGCTTGGTGTGCATGTGTATTAAATGTGCCTGTCAATAGCTACCCATGTTTGTATAAATAAACGACAAGGGTGTCTACCGGGATTAGGCACGGTAGGGCATCAGACATGTCAGAGCTTCACTAGTGGTGTAAATACATTCCACGTGGATTCATTGGATTCATTGCATGCATAGTCGCCTTTTAATGAATATCACGCAAATCGTCATGGTGATAGGTACGTACGGTTTGTCCAGCATGTCCTAGGTGTGTCTATAAATATATATTTTTTTAAAATAATAAAAAACAGTGGCCGGCCCTGGAGATTGGGGTCAAAAAAATATAATTAGGAGACAGGCCCTGGGGGATGGGGTCATCAGGGCCAATAAATTAGAATAAGAAGGGGAACCACACAGCCCCCCTTCTTAAAAAATTAAAATAAATAAAAGACTGGCATCGTGCCGGAGCCCATGCCCCCTCCGTGCAGCACTCTGCAAACGTGCCCCCAACAGGCATCTCCAGTATGCGCCAGGGAGCTGCGCTGCAGACAGGTGTTCTGAGGCCAAGCCCCTTTTTACACCTCTCTGCAACGCAGCACTGTGGCGCTTACTGGAGGTACCTAGTGGTCTAGTTTGACCCTAGGGACCCTTATGATTCAAGGGGACTTAATCTCTCAACTTAGAACAGCCACAGGGCGCGTTTACACAGTGGTGAAGGGAGGGGACGGGGCCTGAGGTGACGTGTGCAAACACGCACTATGGCACATTTTAAATTGGGGATATAATTTCCCTTCAATACTGAGGGCCTCTGGGGGCTAACTAGCCCACCATGTGCTTCCAGTAAGCGCCACTGAGCTGCATTGCAGAGAGGTGGTCCAGGCCGTGCCACTTTTTACACCTCTCTGCAACGCAGCTCTGTGGCACTTACTGGAGGTACCTAGTGGGCTAGTTGGACCCTAGGGACCCTCAGGATTCAAATGAACTTAATCTCCCAACTAAAAATGGACACAGGGCGTGTTTACACAGTGGTGAAGGGAGGGGACGGGGCCTGAGTTAACGTGTGCAAAAATGCCCTGTGGCCTGTTTTAAGAGGTAGTTTTAATCCCCATGCCCTATTATATACTAGGGGCTTACAGAGGAGGTCATGCTAATCACAGGGGGACCCCAACGCATAATGTCCCCTAGTGTATGTAGGTGTTTTCACTGTATTCTAAGTGTCTTTTAACATAGCACTGGCTCTAGGACTGGTTAGTCAGACTCAGTTACCACCAGTATCCGTCTGAAAAAGTTGACGGTACAGGATGATTTTGCAACAAGGCTTCTTTCTGCTCTTCTTTTTGTTCTTTCTGCACGTTATCCTTCTTCCTGCACTTTTCTTCGTCTTTGAGGACTTCTGTTGCTTCTTTCTGCACTTCTTTTTTTTTCTTTCTGTGCATTTGTTCTTCTTTCTTCACATGTCCTATCTCTGTAGGCATAGTTAGAAATTAACATTTAAAAAACCTTTGAAATTCACAGAAAAAAACATAGGTTTCAGGCACGTTATAGTTAGGAATTAGCATTTAAAAAACCTCAGAAATTCACTGAAAAAACCATAAGTTTCAGGGGTGTTATAGTTAGCTGGACTTTTCACTTGTACAAAACCATTGAAATTCCCCCGTTATAGTTAGTTCAGCTAACTATAACTCGCGCGCCCGCAATGCACTGCTGATGACGTCACATATTACATCACTCATGACATGGTCAGTGACATCACTCATGACATCACTGATGACATCTCAAATGACATCACTGATGACATCACTGATGACATCATCCTTGTGATAAAGTGGCAGACCTCCTCTCACCCTAATATAACCTTTGATACACACATTCAAAAATAGAGACTAAAATTTTCAAAACAATGGACATACCAATACCAGTTACAACAACCTCTTCAGTAATTCTAAGATCCACATACACATCCACTCATTCACCAACAGTCCTATACAGTCACTCATACATGTACTCACTCATCATATGTACTCATACACCTATACATCCTGTTACACAATGCCACTCATCCATAGAGTTACTCACACACATAGTCACTCATGCTAATAAAGAATCAAACATACATTTACTTGCATATACAGTTATACACACACCACCACACTTACTTCTACGGAAACTTACACATACTTAGTCTTTTAAACAATCACTTATAGAAACACATACTTATTCATAAAGGAACTCTTTCAATCTCTCACATATACTCACATATATGCACCAATAGTCACATATACTAGTTTAAAACATATGTAGTTACTCATAAAGACACTATTGAGACAGTCATTTACTCACTAACACACCCATACACACACTCATCCACCCGTACAGTCCTGCACACATGCTGTGTTCAACACATACAAACAGTGAGTCACTCATTCATGCACCTATGCACTACGTAATACCCCCCACTGAACCATGCAGACACTCAGACTGATACTCAAAAAACCAACTAATAACCTATACAGACACCCATGTAGCTACTCACCAACCCATGCAGCCACTTATACACAAAGTGAGAGACTGATGCAGATATTTACATATTTAAACATTACTCACTAAGCCATGTATTCACTATGATACACTTAATCAGTCAGTTACACAATCAATTTTTCAAAACAAATCATCTATTTAGACACTTATATACCCATTTATTCTTCCATCGACCTTGAGATATACATATCTAAAACATATTTAATTTTCAGAAAAACACACATTCACTGGATGATGTCATGAGTGATGTCATCAGTGATGTCATTTGAGATCTCATCAGTGATGTCATGAGTGATGTAACTGACCATGTCATGAGTGATGTAATATGTGACGTCATCAGCAGTGCATTGCGGGCGTGCGAGTTATAGTTAGCTGAACTAACTATAACGGGGGAATTTCAATGGTTTTGTACAAGTGAAAAGTCCAGCTAACTATAACACCCCTGAAACTTATGGTTTTTTCAGTGAATATATATATATATATATATTCACTTAAAAAACCATAGGTTTCACACATGTTATAGTTAGGTGGATATTTCACTCGTAAAAAACCAATGAAATTCCCCCGTTATAGTTAGTTCAGATAACTATAACTCGCACGCCCGCAATCCACTGCTCATGACGTCACATATTACATCACTCATGACATGGTCAGTGGCATCACTCATGACATCACTGATGACATCATCCTTGTGATAGAGTGGCGGTTGCGCGAGTTATAGTTATCTGAACTAACTATAACGGGGGAATTTCATTGGTTTTTTACGAGTGAAATATTCACCTATCTATAACATGTGTGAAACCTATGGTTTTTTAAGTGAATTTGCAAGGTTTTTTAAATGCTAATTACTAACTATAACGTGTGTGAAACCTATGGTTTTTTAAGTGAATTTGTACGTTTTTTTAAATGCTAAGTTATGTATTTAGTAATATTTTTTTTTTTTCAGGTTTTTCACCGTGCGCGCACCGTACGCGCACGGTGCGCTTCGCGCGCCGTGCGCGCGCTGTGGGCGCATGGTGCACTTCACGCACCGAGCGCCCACGATGAGTTGATCGTGCCGTGCGCGTACGGTGCGCGCACCCCGTGATTTTTCGCAAAAAAAAATATTTTTTTTTTACCCTTGGGGGTCCTTCAGTGACCCCCTGACAAAGGCTAGGGGGTCAGGACCTGTCCATCCTGCCCCCTTCTCACGTTTTCCCCCTTTGTTTCTCATTGCCTCAGACTGTGAGAGACAAAAGGGCGGCCGACACTTCCTGATTTCGACCGATTCGAATGTTTACTGACATCTAACAACCAATCAGAATTGCACGGTATGCTTACCGTACGCGCACGGTGCGCGTGTGCATACATTTTATAGGTGGATCTTAAGTCACGTGGCTGATAGGCATACAGTTCCCAAAATGCACCATGGAATACAGGTAAGTGCTGGTATTCAAGGACAGTTCACATTCTTTTGGCAACAGTTATGAGTTGCTCACTGCAGTTTCCTGTGCATTTCAAATTACAATAATCCCAAATGGAAAATAGTCACGAGTATTAATAACGGCATAATGCTAAATGTTCCATTCTCCCGGTTAAAAGCTCACGTCCCCAGAACGATTGGTGCAGGAAGTCATCCTCACCAAAAAGCCAAGTGCATGTGTGCATACATTTTATACCTATAAAATGTATGCACACATGCACTTGGCTTTTCCGCTTCCTTTCCGTGATCAAGGCAAACGCCGAAACATGTAGGAGTTAAGGAAGCTTTCGGGTTGCACAGCCCTGGAATAAAGCAACTTGTCTCCAGAAACGGGCCTCTGGTGTTGTTTTGTGTTGAAGTGACGGGCTTCTCCGTGCCCGCCTGTGAGAGGCCGCCCTGAAGGGTCGAGGGCTCCTTGCTCGGAGGTTTTGTTGTGGACTTTAATTAAGGAGCATGACCCACTCACTGCAGTTCCTGACCTATTCAGGTAATGCTTATGAGCAAACAGCTACAGCGGCGGTGGAAGGGATTTGGTGAGGATGACTTCCTGCACCAATCGTTCTGGGGACATGAGCTTTTAACTGGGAGAATGGAACATTTAGCATTATGCCGTTATAAATACTCATTTTCCATTTGGGATTATTGTAATTTGAAATGCACAGGAAACTGCAGTGAGCAACTCATAACTGTTGCCAAAAGAATGTGAACTGTCCTTGAATACCAGCACTTACATGTATTCCATGGTGCATTTTGGGAACTGTATGCCTATCAGCCACGTGACTTAAGATCCACCTATAAAATGTATGCACACATGCACTTGGCTTTTCCGCTTCCTTTCCGTGATCAAGGCATACGCCGAAACATGTAGGAGTTAAGGAAGCTTTCGTGTTGCACAGCCCTGGAATAAAGCAACTTGTCTCCAGAAACGGGCCTCTGGTGTTGTTTTATATATATATATATATATATATATATATATATATATATATATATATATATATATATATATATATATATATATATATATATAAATGACCAGTAATCCTTCATCAGCTCACAGCGTTATCAGCGCTTCCTCCGCCACAAAGGATATACGAACCACCGAAAATTCAGGCACATCAAATATTTATTGCTGTTTCCTGATGACGGGTTTCGGGTACCAATTGCCCTTGTTCACATAGCCAGCAAGTAAGAAACGCCATTTTTGTATATATACAATGCTTTCACCACGTGATAAAACACCTTCGATGGATATAGAGAAAATACTACATATACATGTGCATGTTTGTGGAAACACCAGTCTTTCCTTTTGTTTCTTTTATCTTTTTTCTTTCATTTCATACTGTGTATGTGGTCTTTTTTCTCTTTTTTTTGCTCCTCTTTTTTCTCTTCCAAATAACTGTAATGTCTGCGTCACAAATGCATTGTGATCCTCCAAAAGATATCGTAGTCCATATAGAGGTGATAGGTCCCAGATCTATTTATAACTGTATAAATGCATTGTTTCGCTCGAAGCTTCCATAAATATCTAAAATACTGGAGAATATAAATATAATATCAATATCCCCAAAAATATATGTAGATATATTAAAATGTCATAATTAATTCATATTTACATGTGCAAAATGTCATTATTGAATTACATATTTTACCAATATTCAAGATTATATGCATACCCTTTCTAGAACCTATTCCAACTTTCCTTATAATAAATAGAGGATACCACAATAAAAACCCATCAGGAAGCACCTGGAATGCAAATAAAGTGTCAAGTGCTTATTGAAGTGCTAAATAGTTGCAGTGCAAATACTAAGAAAGTGTTCTAACCCTGACAAACCACTAAAACATGTTAAAAATGTTCTTAAAACAAGGCCTAATATTATATAGTGCATTTGAAACTGAAAAAAAAATCCAATCACAACTGCACCCACATACTGTAGACCGCTGCTTAAATGAATGCCTATTTGTCACCATATACAACAAAACCCAGAAAGTTTGTATATCAGAAATGGTCAAAATATGAATCTTTTCATAATTAAATTCATCAATCTATAAGAAGTTATGCAGATCCTCTGTGTTATTCAAACCGTGTGGAAATTTAGTATCAAGCTTTAAAATCATTTTTGATTCTAACTGTCTCAGGGCCTTTTCACGATCTCCTCCACGTTGTGGTTTTGGAATTGCAGCAGCCACAAAATAGCTCAGACAGCTGAGATCGTTATTGTCTGTTTGTTTAAAATGGCGTGCTACCGGATATGCGGGGTCGTTATTGACTATGGCACGTAAGTGTTGCAGTATCCTGACATGCACCTGCAGCTTAGTACTTCCCACATATCTAAGCCCGCATGTGCATGTCAGGATGTATACCGCAAACTCCGTTCTACACGAAAAATTGCCCCTAATGGCTATCTCATTTGGGCTAAACGGAGAAGAATAATGTGTAGTATTCTTCCCAAATTTACAAGCCCTGCATGTACTGCATTTTGTAAAGCCATTCTTTGGTTGTAACCACGTTTTAGCAGCTGCCAATTCTGGGCAACCTTTCCCTATTTGCGTACGCATCGAAATGCCCTTTCTGTAAGTGACAGTAGGTTGCGATGGTAATCTAGTGGATAACACACCGTCTGTTAGAACAATTGGCCAATGACATTTGACAATAGCGCGTACCTTTCTCTCTTGCTTACTGAAGGCAGTGATGAATCTTGGGGCAGAATTGTCATTACCTGGTTTATCTACTTTATTAATGAGTAAGGACTCCCTGGATCGCTCCTTGGTCTTATTTATGGCAGTTTTAAGGGTCTTCTCAGTATAGCCCCTTTCTCTGAATCTTTGATATGCTTCTTCAGTGCATCTGTTCAGATCCTCATTATTGTTGCATATTCTTTTATGCGCAAGAATTCACCGTAGGGGATGTTATCAATCATATGCCTAGGATGAGCACTGTTGGAATGTAACGTTACATTTCCAGCAGTTTCCTTTCTATATAAGGTGGTACATAGTTTCCCCTCATTTTGGTAAACCTTAACATCTAAAAAATCAATGCTGCTCCTATTGATATTGGCGGTAAATCTAAGATTTGCAGCATTGATATTGATCTGTTTGATAAACTCAGATGCACTTGATTCACTGCCTTGCCATATAATAAAAACGTCATCAATGTATCTTAACCAATACAAAACATGTTTCTTAAAAACCGTAGCGTGTGTAATTTTGAGGACCTGCTCCTCCCACCAGCCTACATGCAAACATGCATAGCTGGGTGAGACGCAAACCCCATCGCCACGCCTCTTTTCTGTACATAAATGTCATTGCCAAATAAAAAATCATTATTGTGCAAACACCATGAAATAAGACTTAGAAGCATTTTGTTGTGTTGATAAAATTCAATTGGCCTGGAGTCTAAAAAATACTCAATAGCCCTCAGACCAATAGAATGCTCTATGCTGGTGTACAAGGATTCAATATCCAATGTGATGAATAATACATTATCTGACCATGTAATGCCTTGTACTTTTCTTAAAAAGTCACCAGTGTCCTTTATATAGCTAGGCAATTTCTTAACAAAATCCTGCAGAAAAAAATCCACATACTGTGTAACTGTTTCGCCTACACTGTTGATGGCCGATATAATAGGCCTACCGGGAACCGGTAAAGTTTTTTTGTGGACTTTAGGGATGAAATAAAGTTTGGATATTACTGGATGTTCTATGTTCATAAATTTGAACTCTTCCGTTGATATCACCCCTTCTCTTTTCCAAGCCGTAAGTTCCTTTTTCAAATTCTGTTTTGCCATATTGTATTTAGTATATGAGGACTTTTCGTAGCATTCTTTATCTTGCAAATGTCTATTTGCTTCTAGAATATAATCTTTTTGGGGCTAAATGACCATATTGCCTCCTTTGTCTGATTTAGACACAATAATTTCGTGTTTGCTGCCCAACTTTTTAATCAACTTGGCATAATCCATTTCTTTCTTGCTTTTATATCGTTTTTTATGTTTTGTACGGTGGTACAGTTTTTTAATGTCTTCAACAATCACCTCATGATAAATGTCTATTGCGTCTTTAGGCGTAATAGGTATGAATTTAGATTTTGATTTGAAGGGACTAATTTCAGCTCCCAATTGAGTAATGTTTTCCATGCGCAGCCCTTCCTGTGTGGAGCACAATATATATATATATATTCACTGAAAAAAACATAGGTTTCACACATGTTATAGTTAGCTGGACATTTCACTCGTACAAAACCATTGAAATTCCCCCTTTATAGTTAGTTCAGCTAACTATAACTCGCGCGTCCGCAATCCACTGCTGGTGACGTCACATATTACACCACTCATGACATGGTCAGTGACATCACTCATGACATCACTGATGACATCTCAAATGACATCACTGATGACATCATCCTTGTGTAAGAGAGGCAGACCTCCTCTTATCCGAATATAAACTTTGATACACACATTGAAAAATACAAACTAAAGTTTTGAAAACTATAGAGATACCAATACCAGTTAGAACAACCTATTCAGTAATTCCAAAATCTACATACGCATCCACTCATTCATCAACACTTCTATATAGTCACTCATACATGTACTCAGTCATCATATGTACTCATACACCTATACATCCTGTTACACACCTACACTCATTCATAGAGTTACTCACACACATACTCACACATGCAAATAAACATCCATTTACTTGCATATACAGCTATACACACACACCACTACACTTACTTCTACAGAAACGTACACATACTTACTCTCTAAAACAATCACTTATAGAAACACATACTTATTTATAAAGGAACTCTTCCAATCTCTCACTCTCATATATCCTCACTTATATACATCAATACTAACATATACTAGTTCAAAACATATGGACTTACTCATAAAGACACTATTGAGACAGTCATTCACTCTCTTACTCATCCATACACACACTCATCCACCCATACTGTCCTGCTCACATACTGTCTTCAAAATACATACAAACAGTGAGTCACTCATTCATGCATCCATACGCTAAGTAACATCCCCCACTGAACCATACATACACTCATACTGATTCTCTAAAAATGAACTAATAACCCATATACACACTCATGTAGCTACTCACCAACCCATGCAGCCACTTATACACAAAGTGAGACACTGATACAGATATTTAAATATTTAAACATTACTCACTAATACTTGTATTCACTAAGATACTGTTAATAAGTCAGTTAAACAGTTAATTTTACAAAAAAACCCATCCATTTAGACACTTATTTACCCATTTATTCTTCCATTAACCTTTAGATATACATATAAACAAAATATTTATTTTTCAGAAAGACACATATTCACTGGATGATGTCATCAGTGATGTCATCAGTGATGTCATTTGAGATGTCATCAGTGATGTCATGAGTGATGTCACTGACTATGTCATGAGTGATGTAATATGTGACATCATCAGCAGTGGATTGCGGAAGCGCGAGTTATAGTTAGCTGAACTAACTATAACGGGGGAATTTCAATGGTTTTGTATGAGTGAAATGTCCAGCTAACTATAACATGTGTGAAACCTATGGTTTTTTCAGTGAATTTGCAAGGTTTTTTAAATGCTAATTCCTCACTATAACGTGTGTGAAACCTATGTTTTTTTCAGTGAATTTGCAAGGTTTTTTAAATGCTAATTCCTAACTATAACATGTGTGAAACCTATGGTTTTTTCAGTGAATTTGCAAGGTTTTTAAAATGCTAATTTCTAACTATAACGTGTGTGAAACCTATGTTTTTTTTAGTGAATTTGTAAGGTTTTTTAAATGCTAATTTATCTATGTATTTTTATATTTTTTATCTATTTATTCTACAATAAACTACCTATGTATATAGTTATAGATTGACTGTATCCTGTAATATGGAATGGCTCAGCTCTTTTTTTAAAAATTTGGATAAAGTTGAACAGCATAGTTAATATATTCTATAAACTTATAAACAGTTTAAAATGTTTTTTTTTTAAAGGGTTTTTCACGGTGCGCGCACCGTGCGCGCACCGGCAATTTTTTTTATTAAAGGAAATGTTTTTTTTTTATTTACGAGGTCCTTTAGGGACCCCTGAGAAGGTCTAGGGGGTCAGGGAGTGTCTACCCTGCATCCTTTTCATGTTTTAGAAATCGGGTTAAATTTACTTCATTTCCGATCTGTGCGTGCACCGTGCGCGCCTGCGTGCGTGCACTGTGCGCGCACTGTGCACGCACTGTGCGCGCACCGTGCGCGCACGGCAAGTCATGTGATTACGAAACAACACTTTTCATTGGTTCATAGTAGTTTCTGTTCCAGAATCTTCAAACACCACACCCACTCCCCTCACTATTTCTTCTTATTTCCTGGGAGACGGTTGCTGAACAGCTACTCGAGTGAAATCTTACTTGAAAATGGCAGAACAGCAGTCAACTTCAGGGAGTGAGGAGGAGACCTTTGTGGAACCACCAAGGAAGAGCAAGCAAAAACACTCTTCCATCTGGAATTATTTTACATTTCCAGAGGGCCAAAAGAAGGTGAATGCGCCGAAGGTGACATGCACTATTTGCGGAAGTGTCCTATCTAGAGGAGATCCGAGCAAAAAATACTCCTTTAGTATTTATTCCATGCTGAGGCACTTCAAAACAGTGCATCCTATCCGCTATGCTCGAGAAACAACTAGAGCCCTGAGGGACAACCCTCCACCTGCTCAGCCGAGCACATCATCTGCGGCCGCAGATTCACCGTGCACCAGGCAACTGGACATCCGCCCCCTTTTCAAGAAGGTGCACATACATTGCAATGTGTGCAATGCTGTTCTTTGTTACGGAGACAGCAGCATTAATTTGATTGAGAACAAAATCCAGCAGCACACATGCTCAAGCCCATAATTATTTCCATTTTTTTTTTGTTCCTGTTGAACAGTTTTTCATCACCATTTCTTTTTTGGTGCTCTAAAAAAATCAAAAAAAAATTCAAAATTGTTAAAAAACTTTAAAAAAAGACAAAACAAAAAAGACAACAAAAACAGTTCTTTTCAGAACTCACTTCACTTCTCCAAGAAGAGCTATATTCCTAATATACTGTGTTGTAATTTTATTGAATGAATGTGTAGTGTATACATGATTGAAATGTTTGAAATGACTGAGTGAAGAGGAGGAAAGGACAGACAGAATGAGTGGGAAAAGGAAAGTATGATCAGTCATGAAAGGGAAGCGAAAGACTGACTGCAACAAAAGGACTAAGGGTAGAGGGTACAGGTAAGAAGAGTGAATGAGTAAGGGAATGGCGGTGAGTAATGGAGAGTGATGGAGGGGAAGTGAGAAAAGGGGAGTAAGGGACAGAGATAGGAAAAGGGAGTAACAGATGAAGCGGATGAAGTACAGCAGGGTAAAGGGATTGAAAGTAAGAGAAGTGGAGTGATGGTGAGATAAGGGGTATGAGGATTCGAAAAAGGTGTAAGGGAAAGTGAGAGATGGGGAGTGAGGGGATGGAGGAATTTAGGAAACTGGAGTGAGAGAAAGGGAGTCAGGATTTCAATGAGCAAAGGAGAGTGAGGGAGAGTGGAGGAAAGAATGCGAAAAGATGAAGGGGTGTGAGATACAGACAGGAGGAAGTGAAGTAGGAGAATAGGAGTGACTATGAGTAAAGGATAGTGACAGTTAGGGAAGGTGAGGGAAGGAGAATGACGGAGAAGGTTAAAAAATTAACATAGAGGGAAAATGAGTGATGGAGAGAGGAGGAGTGGTAGAAACAAAGGGGCAGATTTATGTTAGACTTGTGCCACGTTTACGTCGCCGTTGCGTCACTTTTGTGACGCAGCGGCGGCGTAAATCCTGTGCCACGTTGCGCCCTATTTACATCGTGACGCATCTATGGAGATGTGTCACGGTGTAAAGCCCTGCCCACATTAAACCTGCGTCAGGTTTAATGTATGCAGGGTGGGCGTTCCAGCGGAAAAAGCCTCAGAAAAGTGAGGTAGATTTCACTCAGTCACTTTTCTGACGATGCTGCGTCAAAACCTTCGCCTGCTTGAAGCAGGCGTAAGGCATGACGCAGCATGTTAGGTATGGGCAGCCCCTAAACATTGCTGGAGTTGCGTCGTGCTTGCAACACGACTCCAGCAATGCGCCGCCCTTACGCCATCAGATGCGTCACGCATCTGTTTATCCTTGCGCCACGATGCGCTGCATTGTAAATGCGGCGCATCTGTGGTGGCGCAAGGGTAAACTTGCGTGACCTTGCATCTTTCCTGGCGCATCCCTGCTGATTTACAGGGATGCGCCAGGAAACATAAATCTGCCCCAGAGATGTTAAGGAAATTAAGGGTAAGACAGACAAAGGGAGAGAGACAGAAACAGAGACAGAGAGCAAGGAACTGAGAAGGAGTAAGGCAGTTAGAATGACTGAGACATATGGAGACAGGGAGAGAAACATGGTTGAAAAAATAGTGATGGAGGCAGTAAACCTAGGGGAGTAGTAGAGAAGGAGTGAGGGAGTTACGAAAGAGCAGTAAAGGAAGAAGAGAGAGGGAAGGGGAATCATCATCATTTGCTTGCCGCATATTGGTAATGAGTTCTTTGTACTCAAAGTATGACCAAATATTCACATTACCTATACTTCCTAATGACTTTTTCGTGTCTTCATGTGCAAGAGTATTAAATACTGGTTGTCCTTTAACTGGAGTGAGCTGCAGTAGATCCCCAAAAACTATAACATGTTTTCCTCCAAATAACACGTCATAGTCTGTCTTTAGAATTTGCTGCATTCTTAAATGCACAAAGGCAAGCATTAAGTTTGATACCATGCTTACCTCATCAATAATGAGAACTTTCATTTTCTTCAACACTCTTGAAACTTCAAAACATGCTTCTCCTGTTAGCTTGTGGTATTCTATTTTGTTCTCATGCTCTACTGGTAACATTAGCAAACGATGTAAGGTAATTCCTTTTATGTTATATGCTGCTAACCCAGTTGGAGCAGTAACAACACAAGACAAAGTTGAATCAGTTTTTTTCTGTAGGTAGCTTCTAATTACTTTAATTAAGAAACTTTTTCCAGTTCCAGCTTGTCTACTGACATACATTCTGATTGGTTCAAATGATGTGCATGAGCACTCTTTATTTTCATGTAGTAATCCATGATCAATTTGTTTTGTGACTTCTTCATAAATTTGTTGTTGTTCATCATTCAGTTGTTGTTCCAAATTTGGTAAGTCTATTAAATCTTCCTGAGCTTGATTCATAGCTGTTTCCACTTCAGTCATGGCTATTGCAGCTTCATATTCTACAATTGGTTGTCCTAGGGGATCTTGACTGAGCGTACCAGAACTTTGATTGTCTTGAGAACTGTCTCTAGCTACTTCAGCTGCAATTGTAGCTTCTTGTTCAATTTCTTCATTTAACATTTGTACATAATTTGTGAAAGTACTGCATTCTATGCTATCTTTACATGCATTAAAGGAATCTTCATAGCTCTGAAAATCTCCAAGTAATTCATCCTCTGAACGCCATGGTTTAAACAGCTGTAAAAGTGCTAAGTAGTAAAATTCCTTTTTGTCAGTAGTGTCGCAACTCAGCTTCCTGTGATTCATCAAACTTCCTTTTGTTTGTTTCACCAAACATCCTTCCTCACCAATGACTTTATATTTTCCATTGTTGATGTCTTCTGTGGCATTCCGTGTAAAAATGTAGTTCTGCAGCACTTCATAGAGACACATGTTCTCAAGATGATGACTTCTGTTTGGGTAATATGTGTCCAACATATTTGTTTTCAAAATGTCTGTACTTTCTGGTTCGTTCTCTGCTAAATATTCAATTTCTCGACTAGATTTCAGTACCCGATTTCGTATTCCTGCAAGGCCTAAACTTCCCCAAATTATTCTTCTGGATTTGGAGTACAGACTTGCAGATGAAAACCTATCTGAGCATTCGTATGACCCAATTTCTCGATGCGATAACATCTTTAAACTGAAACTGTATAGCTTTTTACTGACAGTCTTCTCGTGAGAAATCTCTTCCCACATTTCTTTCAATTCCGTTTTCTCAGATTTAGTGATGTAAGATGTGACATACCGAGCAACAGCAATAGAATTGTCAGCTACATACTGAATATCCATGTAAGCATTCCACATGGATAAAATGACTGGGTTGTAGTCATTTATATATTTTGACTCTTCTTTTCTTCTTAGGTTATAGGTATTTTTCGGAGATTTTCTTGTAATGGTATGTCGCACAGCTGACATAAAACTGTTTACTCTTCCTTTTGAAAGAACAGGTCGTGGAAATCCAAATCGACATTTTGGTGCCGGTTACGATCCTGTAAAAAATGTTCCCGTACGACTCGTATCCGGTCTTTTTACCGTACGAATCGTACAAGTGCCGTACAAACTGCCAACTATGATTCGCATGGGAAAAAGTCCATACGAATCGCATTGGGAATAATTCCCCACACGTCCTCGGGTCGGAAAATGTGCCCGACACGTCCCCGGACGAATTACCGTACAAATGTGAAAAGTGAAGTCCGACCGCGGAAGTACGATCCATCCCGTGCGTCCGATGTTACAACCGGATGGAAAAAGCACCGTCCGCACCGAACTCCCATAGCAACCATGGAGACATGTGCCCGCATACGTGCCCAACACTCCCCCCAGCCCCCGTATGTACGCGCCCAACCACCCCCCAGCCCTCCTATGTACGAGTCGAACCCCCACCCGTGTATGTACACCCCCGTACGTACGGCCCGTACCCCCACCCGCATATGTATGGAGCATACCCCCACCCCAACCTTGTATGTACGGCCCGTACCCTCACCCGCGTATGTATGGAGCGTACCCCCACCCCAACCTTGTATGTACGGCCCGTACCCTCACCCGCGTATGTATGGAGCGTACCCCCACCCCAACCGTGTATGTACGGCCCATACCCCCACCCGCGTATGCATGGAACATACCCCCACCCCAACAGTGTACGTACGGACCGTAAACCCACCCGCGTATGCATGGAGCGTACCCCCACCCCAACAGTGTACATATGGACCGTAACACCACCCCCGTCTGTATGGAGCGTACCCCCCACCCCAACAGTGTACGTACAGACCGTACCCCCACCCGCGTATGCATGGAGCGTACCCCCACCCCAACAGTGTACGTACGGACCGTAACACCACCCCCGTATGTATGGAGCGTACCCCCCACCCCAACAGTGTACGTACGGACCGTACCCCCACCCGCGTATGCATGGAGCGTACCCCCACCCCAACAGTGTACGTACGGACCGTAACACCACCCCCGTATGTATGGAGCGTACCCCCCACCCCAACAGTGTACGTACAGACCGTACCCCCACCCCCGTATGTATGGAGCGTACCCCCCACCCCAACAGTGTACGTACAGACCGTACCCCCACCCGCGTATGCATGGAGCGTACCCCCACCCCAACTGTGTATGTACGGCCTGTACCCTCACCCGTGTATGTATTGAGCGTACCCCCACCCCAACCGTGTATGTACGGCCGTACCCTCACCCGCGTATGTATGGAGCATACCCCCACCCCAACCGTGTATGTACGGACCGTACCCCCACCCGCATATGCATGGAGCGTACCCCCACCCCAACAGTGTACGTACGGACCGTACCCCCACCCGCGTATGCATGGAGCGTACCCCCACCCCAACAGTGTACGTACGGACCGTAACACCACCCCGTATGTATGGAGCATACCCCCACCCCAACAGTGTATGTACGGACCGTACCCCCACCTGCGTATGCATGGAGCGTACCCCCACCCCAACCGTGTATGTACGGCCCATACCCTCACCCGCGTATGTATTGAGCGTACCCCCACCCCAACCGTGTATGTACGGCCCGTACCCTCACCGCGTATGTATTGAGCGTACCCCCACCCCAACCGTGTATGTACGGCCTGTACCCTCACCCGCGTATGTATGGAGCATACCCCCACCCCAACCGTGTATGTATGGCCCGTACACTCACCCACGTATGTATGGAGCGTACCCCCACCCCAACCGTGTATGTACGGCCCATACCCCCACCCGCGTATGCATGGAGCGTACCCCAACAGTCTAAGTACGGAGCGCACCCCAGGCCCCAACACCAGCACCTTCACCCAACATCGCGCATGTACGAGTCGTACCAAGCCAGAGACAAGGACAGCACTGTACAACAAAATGGCCGATGTACACACCGTACACATGCTAAAAACACACGTACACAACCAGGACAAAGCAAAACAACACAAGAATACTCTATTCGAATCGCACAAAGCCACAAAACATGTCCAACAAGCACAAAGACAACACATTCACTGACCTGCAACTGCCAAACTCCCAAACAGAGGCCAAAAACACAACCACTCCTTATAACACACCCACCCAAAGTTCAAACACAGCCACACCCACCAATGGACCAATAAAAAGTGCCCAAAGACACAAACCATGAGCCTTTGCAACAGACTCACTGCTGCCAGACCCCACAGACAACCCACAGCACCATACTTGAACCTTTACTACACCTTACACTTGCACACCTTCACACAACCACCTTCACAAACACCCCCTCATCACATTCACACACACACCTGCACAACCACACCCACACACCCACAACCATCCACACCCACACCCCCACAACCATCCACACCCACGCCCCTCACCATGCCCACTAACAAGAATCCAAAGTTCACTAGCCAAGAGTGGTAGGTCCTTGTCGACAAAATCCTCAGAGTCGAGCCACACCTCTTTGGAACATTGGTCAGACAGACCAGCATTTCTGAAAAAACAGCCATGTGGCAGACGATTGTCGATGCTGTGAATGCTGTTGCGTCCACCAGAAGGACCAGGCATGAATGCCAAGCCAGGTGGTATGATCTGCGGAGGAGGGTCCGAGCCAAAATGACCGACGACCACAACCAGGCCAACAACACTGGAGGAGGGCCGCCCCGCAGACGCGTACAATACCATCCCTGGGAGGAGAGGGTGATGGCCATACTGCCGGTGGTGGCAGTGGATGGAGTAGAAGGACTCAGAGAGCCTGGTGAGTACACAAACAACTCACCTCACATGGGGGGAACGTCATCCACAACCAAACTCACAATCATGCACGCAACCACCCCAAGCTATCGCATGACTCAACCACACTCCATAAACACGCACATGCCACTAGCGCCACCATGCCCCATGCACCCAGCTGGACAATCCCAAGTCACAGGCCACAGAAAACACCAACACAAGACACGGTAACCCGGATGGCGGGAGTGTGGGCCTCAAAAATCACATAGTGCAACTCAGAAGCAGACAACAATGCCCTCTGCCCATATGGCCTAGGTCACAGCCAGACAAACAGTGTGTCCCCACACAGGAAAGACTTGCCAGCAAATGGCGGACGCCTTGCATTAAGACATGGGGGTGAAGGCACTTTTTGCACATTACAGCAGCTAATGAACAGCCAACACTGTGAAAGAGTGGCAGCACACACCACCACAGCAGCAGCGCAGACACAGACACTACACCCAATGGGTGCCTGGAGATCAGAAACAAACTCACATGAACAAGCCAAGGGCCATTCAAAGATCTGCAAAAAGTGTGTGCCTAGGAAGCTGGCCTGAGGTGACAGAGGGTGACACACAGAGGGAGGGAGAGGGGGAGAGAGAGGGAGGGAGACACAGGGAGACGGACAGAGGGAGGAGGCTGACACAGGGAGGGAGGGAGAGGGGGACAGAGAGGGAGTGAGAAAGGGATACACAGGGAGACCAATTCAGCCTTGGGTGGTGTGGGAATGTCTGCTCGTCAGCAGGTGGACTGCGTGCATGTAGACAAGGGTGGCCAGTGCCTGAATCCCCCTCTCTTCTCCATGGCAAAACACTGGGCCATGTCTCAACCTGTGCACGAGCACAACGCCAGCTACCTGCATTATATAAGTGTGTGGAACAACTCCATGTGCCCACGTACAGTGCAACACTGAAGGCGCCAATGCATGGCTCGCCACACCTGCTCACTCCACTGCTGACTGCAGTCACAATTGTCACAATTGACGCAGCAAGTAAGACTGTGTCACACATAGGTAAAGTCTCAAAAGCTGTGGCCAAGGGACATACCCATGCACAAGTGCACTGTGAGTGGAATGCAAGACATATCCAAATACCCAGAGGAAATGAAACGAATGAAACATGGATGTAGCATGGAACAAAAATAACATTGTGTCTCTCACACACAGGTCAACGTCGTGGATCACCCCCCAACACTGGGGGGGAAGACTCACAGGACCCGGCTCTGCGGGATGACGATCCCACCGGCAGCGACGACTCTCACCACTCTGTGGACGACCCCGACCAACCTGGCCCCTCTGGTGTCCAACCACCTGCAGCACCTGCGTCAGGTACAACTGGGCCAACCACCACCCCCACTCCTGCCACATCCCAGGAGACACCCAGGATCCCTGCCCCACCAACACAACGCAGCCAGGCTGACCAGGAGGGACACGGTGCACCGGGCACCCAGGAGGAGGCAGGCGACAACGCTAATGCCACCCCTCAGGGGTCCCGGAGACCCGATGTGCCCACAAGGGCAGGCCAGGTGCAAGTGGGCAGGGGTGGTGGGAGTGGAGGACGGCGGAGGCGCGAGCCTGACCAGTTGGCTGCGGAACCGGTATATTCCCATGTGAGAAACATCCTGGACACATACCGGCAGGACACCACCAGCATGAGCCAGGTTGTGTCCACCCTCAACGAGATGAAGGGGACCCTCGAGGAGATCAAGACCCAGCAGGCCCAGAAACATGCGGAGCAACATGCCTGTCTACTGCGACACCAAGGGCGGATGGAGGACAGACAGGCTGAGCTCGTGACGGTATTCACGGGAATTCACCGTACATGAATTCCCGTATAGCCGACAACATGGGCAACCCTCCCTGTGCCACCAGGCCAAGAACATCACCACCCACAGGGAGGGATCAGGAGGAGGAGGAGACATCCGACGGAGCATCCCAAACATTGTCACGGCTTGCTTCTGAGGGTTCCCGCAGGAGGGCGGGTCGTCCACGGAAAAGACCGTGAGGGTCGGCGCAACAGCACCATCTCCCAGGACACCTGGCCTGGCACCTGGCCCACTGGACCAACAGCAGCACATCAGCAAAAGACATTCTCTGCCACATGGACTTGCTGGTCACTGTCTGACCAATGTTGACATAGACTGTGGCATGGACTCTGATGATTTCCAATGGCAAGGACACCAACTCCCCCAGTGAAGTTTGGATTCCACACACCCGGAAAGCCCCTCTTGTCATACCCCCCCCCAACACGTACCCCAACACAAATAAAAAGTTACACGATCAAGAGATGATGCCTACATTTTGCATTATTACCGTACATGTGTCTTGTAAAGTCTAACCATGCCTGAGTTCTCATATGACTTCAACCATCCCTACCCTGGGGCCTGAGTCTGGCACAGGACACACATGGGTCACAATGTATTAGGCAAGACAGACATGGAGCACCATACACACCTGTGATGGGCCCAACCAGCTGAGGGGGTGGCCGCACAACCGTGCCGACAGACATATTGAATACAGCAACAGTCATGCGCAGAGGTCAGGGATCATGTGGAGTGTCCTGGGGGGCACCCAGGTATGTGTAGACAGGTGGCAGAACCATGTCCTGCAAGCTTGAGTCAGGTGGATGCAGAGAATGGTGGCCTGGCCAACGTTGGATGCATGGGGATGGCACATGTCACAATACCCACACAGTCATGGACATCATGCACAATACAGAGTCTAATCCCACACAAACAGCTTGCATCTTGCTACTCTACACATAGACACATAGCCACTATCACGGAAAACCATGCCAGACATGCCGTATGCACCGTGGCAACACACCAGCATTGACTGAGAAGAGGCACCTTGGAGGCATAGGGACACCTTTATTAGTCATGTATTCCGGAATGCAGAGGCAACTCGGAGTACACATACACAGGTCATGTGGAGTAACATGTGGGTCCAACACTGGAACCCCCCTTCTGCAGCACAAATGCGTGATAGTCATGGAACTGGCACACAAGTGTCGGGTAACAGCTAAACACCCCCTGCTGCTCACGGAGAGGCTGCCATACACCATCGATCCTCTGATGTGGAAGTCCCACACCATGTCAAGCCAATGCAAACCGTATGTGTCCGAGGGCAGTGTTACACACATTGATGCCATCATCACAATCCACTATCCCATCACAGATGACTGTCAACAAGTCTGACCATCTATTCAGGTGTATCCAGCTACATGTAATGTGTCCCATGGTGATGCGACATGTCTGCAGAGGAACCAAACATCGACAGGGGCAGTGTGCACACATCGTAAACAACTGCCACACCCAATACACCCCTGATGCATCCCTTACCCTAAGGAGACTTCCAAACTTGTCCGTGCGTGTAACGCTGAGTCAGCACACGATGACGTGTCCTTGAGGAATAGCAGTGCCACACCAATGCAACCAGCAGATGGCATGCGCAAGTACCTGGGGATGAGAGACACACAAGAAGTCAGCCACAAAAAGCACAGCCACTTGCATGTGCATGTACTCGACACATGTAAGGATGACAACATGCTAGGTCACAATTATGACTGTGGAAATACACTCATCACTGGCACCATCACTCGAGTGACACATCAACACACACCTCTGACTCACGTTGCATACATGCAGATGGACACACACATCGCAACACATGCCACACGGGGACCAATGCGTGCACACTCAGACACTGGTACTCAGCACTAAGCAAAGAAGTCGCGTATGACCCGACTCCGAATGTCCTCTTGCAGAACCACATCCTCCACATCACTAGCCCCATTGCCAAGCCCTTTGTCCTCCACGGGTGGATGGTCCTGATCATCTTGATCCAGGATGAGTGGCACAGCTTTCTCAACTGCCATGTTGTGCAGCATGCAGCAGACCATGAAGATTTTGCAGACCTTCGCCGGGGCATATGGGAGGGTGCCGCCGATCTTGTGTAGGCACCTGAATCGGCTCTTCAGGAGGCCAAATGTCCTCTCTATCACTCGCCTTGTCCGGCCATGGGCGGTGTTGTAGCGGAGCTGGGCCAGCGTGCTGGGGTTGCGTAGAGGTGTGATCAGCCATGGCATGTTGGGATAGCCAGCGTCCCCTACATGGAAACCACATGGACATAAGTAGGACAGGAGAAGCAGTCGGGCTGGAAGTCTATGCAAAATACAGGACAGACAGAGTGAACCCACCAACAACACATGCTCGTTCGTTGCGCAGCTGCGTCATCATTTCAGGCACCCTGCTACGCCTCATGATGTAGGCATCGTGTGCTGATCCTGGAAAACGAGCACAGACATGTGAAATCAACATGTTGGACAGACACACCACAAGGGCATTGATGGAGTGGTAGTGTTTGCGATTCCTGTACGCTACCTCCTGTGCCTGTGGTGGTACCAAAGCCACATGTGTCCCATCTATGGACCCAATGACATAGGGCATCCCTCCCAGGGCATAGAATCCACGCTTGACACCTGTCAACTGTTCAGGAGTTGAGAAATGGATGAACTCATCCAGGTGAAGCAACATGGCCTCTAAAAAATCATGCAGCACACGGCTGAACATGCTCTGGGACATGCCACCAACATGAGCTATGGTATATTGAAAGGTACCCGTGGCAAGAAAATGTAGGGCTGCCATTACCTTCAGCTTGGGTGTCAGTGCCGTAGGATACCTGTGCAGCGGTTGCAGGTGTGGTGCCAGCCTTGCCGTCAACTCCTCAATCAACGGTTGGGGGAAGCGGTAGCAGCGTATACAGTCACTCTCCCGCATGTCAGCCAAGTCCGGAATTGCTCGGGGAAGAGGCGGCGCTCTGCAGTAATTTGGAAGTGACAAGGAAGAGTGAGTGCACTACAACAACAATTTATATGTACTGAGCACATGTTAATCTGTCAATACACGTATGCTACATACGGAGTCAGGTATGTGCTACATGCCCTGGACACGTATGGCTGACAGGTGACACTCCTACCAAGACCCAGCTACACACGGAGATTGTGAACCTCCACATCCCATGGCATGGGACTAGCTGTGTCCCAGTGTAAGTGAACAGCCAGATGCAATACAGGAGTGACATACATCAACATATCAGCAGAAGTAGGATGTTGATTGCAGAGACAGGTAGCGGAACACTAGAGCCACAGGTCACATGACATTACACTAGGACAGCCCACACACCTTGCCATGAAGGTGTACATGTCATGACTGACCACACATACATTGAGAGGATGCAGACAGGTCCTTGTTACGCTACTCCGTGTCCCATGCATACATACACACCTTACATCTGATACCACATGTGGCCTGGTGTGCGTAACAGGTGTGCCATGGCCATCTACACACAGACACATGTTGGTTGCAGCAACTGCAGATGCATTTGAGGGAACACCAACATCAAGCTAATGGGAACACACCACACATACATGACATAGTCACATCCTGCAACGTGGGTAGTCACATGTCAGGTGTGGTAACCCCTGTAGCGGGCATCAGGGGACACTTGTGTGTGTTGTTGACTGTGCCATGCCAGTGACGCTCATCTCAAGTGTTCTGTACGACATGCACACATGTCAAAGGAGTGAAGGGCATGTCTGGCACATAGTGCACCATCACACATAACATCTGTACACATCTCATCATACATCTATTGCCTTCACAACTCAGGAGTAATGTGCCACATCACAGACTTTCACACCTGTGCCCCACACATGTAGTACTGTACAGACAATGCCTTGATGTCCATCCATGGACAAGTATATCAGTTCTATTCCCTTCTGTGTGCTGCCTGTCACCACTGTTATGTGTGAAAGGCACCGTACATTCGCTCAGAGGGCGTGTGTATGTTCCCTATCACTATGGGAGTGCTGCTGTAGGCCTACCCATAGTGATAGTGGGCGTACACGCGTATGTACGGTCCGTATCACTATGGGTACGCATACGCGAGCACACCCATAGTGATAGTGAGCGTACACGCGTATGTACGGTCCGTATCACTATGGGTTTGCTCCCGTATGCGTACCCATAGTGATACGGACCGTACATACGCATGTACACTCACTATCACTATGGGTGTGCTCGCGTATGCGTACCCATAGTGATACGGACCGTACACACGCCTATACGGGCCGTTGCTATGCATTTGGGGTGCCCTAGGGCCCCGGAACGCACCGTACCTGTGTGTGAATCTCCAATTTACATAGGGGACACATGAGGGACAAGTATAAAGGCCTACATGCATGCTGGTTGTCATGGAGACCAAGTTTAAAGTATGAATTTTTTTCTGCAGGTGCACAGCAAAAGTCGGTTTGAATGTATCTACTTTGTTGCAAAGTGGTTGTGGAGTTGACATCATGCTCAAGAAAAAAAACAATAAAAACCCACTGACTGCTAGGTTTAAAGGGATTGGAGGAAACATAGGATGCAAATGTGAGTGACCAATCACTCTGTACTCCTGTGCATGAAACAGGCCAGCAAGGCAGATATAAGGCAGCCAGGTCCCATGAGAGAGCACTTGCCTGCACATCTTTGGATTCTACGACCCAGCTGCTGCTCGTGATTCCCTGGAACCATGTCAAGGTCTGTGGAGAGGGCCCAGCCTTTCACCCTGGAGGAGAACCTGGCATTGCTGGATGTGATCCTCCCACAGTACCCCCTGCTGTATGGGCGACCAGGGTATCAGGTGAGTGCAGAGTCCACTAGCACAGACTGTGTCCCTTTTTTGTGACTGTGACTTCTGGCATTGTGTCCAGGTGTGACACACATGCAATGTACTGTAGGGGGTGTCCCAGGGGGGGAATGCCTGATGTCGCCCAGCCAGAGCATGCTGTGGTGCATGTCTGCCGTCCTCACTTGCATTGTGTTTACTGTGACAATCACTGCATGGTGCATGCCACATTCTGCCTGTCTTATCCTCCTGGGAATGTTGCCTCTACAGTCCTCATGTGATTATGTGGTCAGCCCAGTGTGACAGGTGACTGTACCCACAGATGTGTGTTAGTTCTGTGTACCTGTGCTGAGAGTGTCCACATGATGTGTTCGTACCCTGGACATCGGTGTGTGTATAAGTCCCCTATCATGTGGGTGGGTGCATATGTGGAGTGTAGCACCCAAGCTGCATGAGGGATGGATATACCCTGCCCATCTGATGTGAGCAGGGAGCAGTGCTGCGTATCTGACGTGCAGAGCCAGCCCCACACCTGTGAGCCCCCCCGTCTAGTGTCACATGTGCAGAGTGAAGTTTGTAGCTGCATTTGGCAATGGCAGGTGAATGTCCTGTGCCTGTGTGTGTCTGTGTACTCTGCTGAGGTAGCGTCAGTGGCCTGTGGCATGTGACTGCTTTGAGGTGCTGCACATAATCCTGGTGTAGCTTGTGATGCACAGTGTGAGCTTGGATCATTGATTGGGTCGTTGCCCTCATTCCACCTGTGTACTTTCAATGGCACGTACTGCTTTTGCCCTTCCCCAGAGGATAATGTCCCTATGACAAAGGTGCAATGCGTTGGATGCATACTATGCCTTGTTGTAACCAGCAAATTTGTTCTAATATGTGTCTCTGTGACATGTGCCAGGTGTATTGATGTAGTGTCACTTGTTCATCCTCACAGGTAGGCGCCTCTGCCAAGAAGCAGATCTGGATGAACGCCGTCAGTGCCGTGAGGAGGACGGAGGGTCGCAAGCGGCGCCTGGCCCAGGTGAGAAAACGCTGGCAGGATATCCGGTGCTGGACGCGGAGGATCGCAAGGGTCCTGCTGGGGGACTCACCTGAGACCCATAAGAACCGTGGGCACCGCCGTCTGACCCACATCCACAAGCGTGTGCTGGCGGCGGTCTTTCCAGACTTGGACAGGTGCTTACAGGAGAAGCAGCAGCAGGAAGGGGGTAGGTACATGTGTGTTTGTTGTGTGTCACCAGCATTTGTAAGTGCGCAGTTGCATGGATACACTGCCAGGGTTTAAAGGTGCTGTGCAGATCCTGTTACCCACAGTATAGCGGTGCTCTCCTGCCTCCCTTCCCCTCCTTGCAATGTGTTCCCTGGTCTGTGTGTAGTCACTCCTTCACAAGGTTACCTAGGCTGGCAGTTTATCCACGTGAATAATGCCTGTAGCATCATGTGTGGGGGTGGTGTGTAACAGGTTTTGGGACCTTGCCTGTGCCCTGTCCAGTTCAGTACTTGTGGGTTCCGTGTCAGTTGGCACTGATGCTGAGTCCAGACATGGGAGTTAGTCTCTCAAGTGTCATGCCTTACAGCACGCATGTCCTATGTTGTGGCCTGTTACATGATGTGCATGAGTGTGCGATACGCATAGTGCAGGGATGGTGGCGTGTGTTGCAGTCATTCCCATTCAGGACCATGGAGTTGTGTGGCCACTACTGTCCCCTGGGGCATATTTTCCTAGGTGTCATGTGTGTCATCACAAAATGTGGACACTCTCAGTGTCTGCAGCATAGGTTGTGCTCTGTGCCATTGTCCCCTGGCACCATGTATATTGACGTAAAATGTAGTACAAGTGTCCACTGTACAGCCTGACCTGATTTTCCTTGTTCATACTCACGGTGGCCAGTGCCTGTGTGTCTTGTTACAATCATCTGATGATGCCCATTTGTACATGATTATTTGGACAGGCGCACCTTGGGTATTTTGTGTCCAGTCTTGCATTTTTCCAGCCCATGTGTATTTCACCCAGACTAAGAGATGTAAGTGCTTCCTGTGTCTCAACAAATTGTCTCATGTAGGGGGTGGTTGGTGCGGGCAAAGCCTACATGTCAAACCTGAAATCTCCTTGCTAGGTCTGGCCAGTGTGTGATGTTTGTCTGGACATACACTCAAGGTGCAGTGAGCCAGTCATGGTGGGCATGTTTTCAGGATTACCTAGGCAGCATGTGCCTAAAGTTCATGGATATGGTCCCTGCTCATCCCTATTTTCGGCAACGCTGTGTGGTGCAGATGCAGTGCTGGATTGTCCCCAGAGCCTGGCTCCTCTGTCAAAATCCATTTCATGTCATTTGCTATTGTGTCATGCTCTCCATAGTTTTTCAGTGGCATGGTGGGTCAACCAACTGTGTGTTGCAGGGCCTACATATGTACCTTGTTTTGTAGATATTACTCATCTTTCTTTTCAGGCTATGCACTGTAACCTCTGTAGATTGGACTCATGTGATATATGTATACAGGTGTATGATTAATTCCTGTCTCTTCACCTTGCCCACAGCATCGTCGGGGGACACGGATGGAGACATCAGCACAGACCGAGCGGAGGGACCGAGCACCAGTGCCAGCGGTGACATCTTGGCTGGCACATCGAGTGGAACTGAGGCGGAGGAGAGTGAGGCGGAGGACCTGTCCACTGCCACCACAGAATATGAAGCTGACGGGTCCGAGGCTGAGCTCTCCGAGGGGGCGGAGGCTGCACCACCAGCTGAAGCAGTACAACATCTCTCCCCGCCCCCTCCATTGCCATCAGCTGCCTCCCACTTGCTCGTGTCCCTTCCCAGCATGCCCGGTCACCACATGTCTCCTTCCTGCCAGGCACCGCACCCCCTGCCCCTGTCTCCACTGCTGCCGCCAATGCCGAGTCTGTGGACATCCAGCGGCAGTTGCAGGTTGGTCAGGCTGCGATGCTTAATGTCCTCCATGGCCACAGCCAAGTGCTGAACAACATGGAGGCATACTTGGAGGGCATTTTCTCATCACAGGCTGACCAACGCAACTTGCTGAGGTCCATTGACTCGACACTGACTGCAGCAGTGGGTCTCCTGCAGCGCTTCGTCCAACCCCCTACCCCTGACTCATCCACACTTCCCACTCCCATGCCTGTCCCACGTACACGCAGACGTCAGCATGCACCCACCACAACAGACACAGGCACCACACCAGCAGGGAAGGTCAAACGCACACCTCCTGGCACGCACACTCAGGATGAAGTAGGCACACCCACTGGGTCGGGGGGCAAACCTAAGACACGCAGCCATAGTGGGAGTCCGCATTCCACAAAAACCACTCCCTCCAAATCCCCTCCCCTCAGCTCTCCTGGCCAAAAGTCGGATACAGGGTCAGTCCTGCCCAGTCTGTCCATCAGCCCCAGTGTGGCACCACCCCGCAAGTGGTGGAGGCAGGACACCGGCAGGGGAGTTGAGTCCCCCCCCCCTGTCCACACCCTCCCCCAGTGGCGCTGCGACCCATCCCTCCGCCCCCCCCCTCCTTGGGGCCTGTGGTTCCTTCGGGTGCAGGGGAGTCGCTGGAGGACCTTGCTAAGGTGTGCAGCGCCATCCTGACCTCCGCCTTTGGCGCTGCCCCACCCCCTGTGGTGGAGTCCTCCGTCCCTGCACCCACGACACCTACCCTTCGCCCTCATGTCCCTGCGGTGCCTGGTCCTTCCCCCCCACATGATGCCCCCCCCTCTGGAAGACAAAGGAGTCTGACTGTGCAGGCAAGCTAGGGGACACGCGTCCCACTGTGTCCCCCACCTGGATTTGAAGTTTGGATTGCCCTATGGGCATTGTACATTTTGAACTTTCAAGGGACAAACAGATTTTTGGATGCTGAATAAAGCAATTTCTTTTTCCTTAGTACACTACTGTCTATCTGGTATTGCTGTTGGTGGACCTGCTCCATTATTTTGGGTGGTGATAATGTGTTGGGTGTGTGGGAATTGTCGTCTTGTGCTGGTCATAGGGTGGACCCTGGTATCTGTGTGCCATCACAAGCTGTTGGCTACATAACTTTGTTCATGTAAGCAGTTACTGCATGGTGACATCGTCCCAAGGTGTGTTCCTTCCTCTGTGTAACCTGACATCTTCCCTGCAGGGTCATTCCAATATGTGGAGCTGAGCTGTGTCTACATTGGCTGGGTGTGTGACAGACTCGTTAGACTTTGGCCATGCATGCTGAGCGATGTCTCCACCTGCATCATTCGTGGCGTCCTTGGTGGTCACTGTACTTGTGTATGTAGACTGTTGACATGACTTCATGTGGACATGTTTTCTTTTCGGCGCTATGCATGTGTATACTCCCAGCCTCGCACACATGTGGTACATGTACTGCAGGATCTTTGTGCACCTGACTCACATTTGTGGGCATTGGATCTGTGGGTACTCCACCCTTTTCTTTGCAGGGGCACTGCTGTGAGTGTTAGGCACCCACCCCTCCTGTGTCTGGGCAATGCTGTGAGTGTTAGGCACCCACCCCTCCTGTGTCTGGGCACTGCTGGGAGGACTCTGCACACACCCCTCTTATGTCTGGGCACTGCTGTGAGTGTTAGGCACCCACCCCTCCTGTGTCTGGGCACTGCTGGGAGGACTCTGCACACACCCCTCTTATGTCTGGGCACTGCTGGGAGTGTTAGGCACCCACCCCTCCTGTGTCTGGGCACTGCTGTGAGTGTTAGGCACCCACCCCTCCTGTGTCTGGGCACTGCTGTGAGTGTTAGGCACCCACCCCTCCTGTGTCTGGGCACTGCTGGGAGGACTCTGCACACACCCCTCTTATGCCTGGGCACTGCTGGGACTGTTAGGCACCCACCCCTCCTGTGTCTGGGCACTGCTGGGAGGACTCTGCACACACCCCTCTTATGTCTGGGCACTGCTGGGAGTGTTAGGCACCCACCCCTCCTGTGTCTGGGCACTGCTGGGAGGACTCTGCACACACCCCTCTTATGTCTGGGCACTGCTGGGAGTGTTAGGCACCCACCCCTCCTGTGTCTGGGAACTTCCGTGAGTGTTAGGCACCCACCCCTCCTGTGTCTGGGCACTGCTGGGAGGACTCTGCACACACCCCTCTTATGTCCGGGCACTGCTGGGAGGACTCTGCACCCAACCCTCCTATATCAGGATATGTACGCTTAGAACATACACAGGTGTGGGTTCACTCCATGCATACGGGGGTGGTGTTACGGTCCGTACGTACACTGTTGGGGTGGGGGTACGCTCCATGCATACGGGGGTGGGGGTACGGTCCGTACGTACACTGTTGGGGTGGGGGGTACGCTCCATACATACGGGGTGGGGGTACGGTCCGTACGTACACTGTGGGGGTGGGGGTACGCTCCATACATACGCGGGTGGGGGTACGGTCCGTACGTACACTGTTGGGGTGGGGGGTACGCTCCATGCATACGGGGGTGGTGTTACGGTCCGTACGTACACTGTTGGGGTGGGGGTACGCTCCATGCATACGCGGGTGGGGGTACGGTCCGTACGTACACTGTTGGGGTGGGGGGTACGCTCCATACATACGGGGGTGGTGTTACGGTCCGTACGTACACTGTTGGGGTGGGGGGTACGCTCCATGCATACGGGGGTGGTGTTACGGTCCGTACGTACACTGTTGGGGTGGGGGTACGCTCCATGCATATGGGGGTAGGGGTACGGTCCGTACGTACACTGTTGGGGTGGGGGTACGCTCCATACATACGTGGGTGGGGGTACGGTCCGTACGTACACTCTTGGGGTGGGGGGTACGCTCCATGCATACGGGGGTGGTGTTACGGTCCGTACGTACACTGTTGGGGTGGGGGTAAGCTCCATGCATATGGGGGTGGGGGTACGGTCCGTACGTACACTGTTGGGGTGGGGGTACGCTCCATACATACGCGGGTGGGGGTACGGTCCGTACGTACACTGTTGGGGTGGGGGTACGCTCCATGCATACGGGGTGGTGTTACGGTCCGTACATACACTGTTGGGGTGGGGGTATGCTCCATACATACGGGGTGGGGGTACGGTCCGTACGTACACTGTTGGGATGGGGGGGTACGCTCCATGCATACGCGGGTGGGGGTACGGTCCGTACATATCCGTACCCACGCTGTGGAATGCTTGTGCGGGCTGTACCCAGGCCTTTGCCACATGGGTACGAGCCGTCCCGCCATTGTTGGGGTGACGTAGGTGTGGGCGTGGTACGACTCGTACCCACGCTCCTAAGGCGTGGGTACGGGACATACCTGTATTGTTGTGTTACCGGTTCGCATCGTCAACCACTTCCGTTGTGGCGGACGCTGGCTTTGCTGGACACGCCCCCACCCCCTCGTAGTGACCAGGGCCTGGGGGTCAGGTATGTCCAGGGCATGTGTGCTGTGTGACTTGGGTGGGGGTTTTGTGGCCTGCCCCTGCTCCTGCCCCCCCCTTTCCCCCCTCCCTTGGTTGTTCTGACCTTCTGCGGCATCTGCATCGGAACCTGTAGAGGAGGTCGACTGCTATGAGGGCCGGGATGACACGTAGGTTCGGGTCCATGTCTGTCCGTCGCGTGCAGGTACTCCTTGTTCGCGTCGTCCTGATTTCCCGGTAGTTTTTGGCTGCCGGAAAATATTCTCCGTGCGGGATGACGTTGGTGCGAATCGTACTTCCTGGTTCGTGAAAGGCAGGCTGTGTGCGTCCCGACGTCACGTCGGCGCTTTCCCGGATCACATTTGGATGTATATTTTCATCGGTCGGTGTTTTGTACGAATCGTACGGAAATAGTATTTCCGTGCGAATCGTAATTCCATGTTTGTATATTGTTCCTACCGGGTACGCGTCGGATGGAGAATATGCACCGTCCGACGGTTCGTACCTGGTTTTTACAGGATCGTAATCGGCACCTTTGTGTAGAATTTATCTTTACTCTTGTACTTTCGTCGACAGTATTTTCCACACCGATGACTTTGAAAACGTAAAACTTGCTCTTTTAAATTTTTTTCTGCTGTGCTTTTAGGTATAGCACATGTTGCATATTCTTCAATGAAAGATAAAACTGCATCATCAGAATCTGTTCCAAATTTTGGGGCATCCTTGATCCACAACAGCATATGAATATGAGGAGCACCTCTTGCTTGGTACTCTTTTCTCCAAAAGAAATCCACAACTTCTCCAAGAGGTGGATTTTTTTTTATTGCAGATGAAGGACATCATAGCATCAAATCTATGATTGAAATATCTGCAAACATTAACCGGATCCAATGAGCACAATTCTCCTCCTGTCTTGTATTGGATGTTTTCAATATTTGAATTTGCCTCTCGAAGAAAATCCAGTAAATCATCCCAAGCGTACTCAGCACAGCTTAGGGTAAGGAACCATGTAGGAGTTCCTAAATTCCGTAACATACATTTCAATTCTCCATGGCGTCGGTACCAATATTCATTAGTTCCACGCTGACAAGCCATCAGATTAATCAATTGAGATTCCAAATGATCATCTCGCTGTTGCACTTTGTTCATAAAATCCTTTGCAGACACATTATGTAGATGTACTCCAGTTTTTAAAATGTGATTTATTGCATAAGTTAGTGCAGACAAGTCACTTTCAAATAAAAGATGGAACAAATAAGGAATACTTTGACGAAATCTTGGATCTTCTGCATATAATCTTGTAGTCCGATACTCAGAAGCAGGAATCTGTACTGGACGTTCATCATATCGTCCACCTTTTCCTGTAGGAAACAGCTGGGGAAAACAACGAGCTTCCAAGCTCTCCTCCCATACACTCACGGGAGTTCCTTTTGCTTTTTTCATCTGAAACAGATCAATAGTGTTCCCCATAACTTCTTTAGAATGAAGAGGATGTATGCTGAAATGTTCATACATTTCTTCTTCTTTTGACTTATCCACTTTTTCAATTTGCCCAGTTGGTATTCCTGTTTCTGCTAGTAAAACTTCTTCATCTTCATCCATATAAATTGATTCATAGTACTTATTATTTCTTTTCAAATATAAATTTGCTCTTTGTACTTTTCGTACATCTACTATCTCCTGCCAAATTTTCTTATTCTTTGTAGGTACACCAGTAACCAGAACAACTAATGGTTCAGTTTCCAAACTATCTGCAGCAATTGTTTCAATATTTTTTTTCAAATCTAATGGCAAATAGACAACTCTTCCTTTTAAACCTCTTTGTAAATCTGAAGGAGGTAATTTACCTGTTTTGGGCTCCATACGAACTATAGTCTGAAACGGATGGACACATTGAATGAGTTAGACTCATACGTATTTAAATCACTAAGTTCTGCAGGAATATCAACTAATTCAAAATTATTATGTACAGCTCTAGCTGGCATTTTATTTTCTTCTAACTTGTTATAACAGTATTTACAAATATGCTGATCTTCACCCAAATCAAAAAGAAACAAATATGTAGCAAAATCCTTCCACTCATAATTATTTTCTTTTTCACTTTTTTTATAGAGATCAACATTCCTTGTTTGAGTTTTATAATGGCTTCTCCGGCAACAAATACAAGTAATATTTGGTCTTTCATTAGATATGATATTACATTTTGTCATTTGATCTTCAAAATTTTTACTAACAGTGGGTTCAACATTCTCTTCCACATTTTCTTCAATAACTGTGTCATTTCCTGCACGTTCTTGTTCTGGACCAAAGTAACAAAACTGAATATCATCAGTAACCTTCTCTACATCTGATACAGATCCACGCAACAGAGCACTATTCAACTCATTTAACTTTAGTGCTGGACTTTTAGCAAAATACAATCTTCTCACAAACTTTCTCATTTCAGTATGATGTACTGCCAGCATCCTAAAATGGTGAAAAACACTTTGACAAACTTTCCTAGAAAGACAAGCCAGAGTATATCCTAGCAAACCAGTATTCTTTCTCGCTCTGCATGGATCTAGTCTTTGAAGCACCTTAATCTTCTGTTTAACACTTTTTTTTACTATATTCTCTTAGAAAGTCACGTAATTTATCAATATATTCTTGTCGTACAGTACAAATACTACTACAATCCCAAATGTACACTGGGGCTTTAGGACGTTTCCCCATAACCTCATCAGCTAACACTTCTTCCTCATTTCTTGGAACCATTTTCTCCTTTTCCATTACACAACCATCTTTAACTTCATAACTTCGACCACTGGTGTCAACTGCATGCAGCAAACTATTACTTTGAAGATAACTCTCTTCATTAAAAAATGGTTCAGTACTTGAACTATGCTTCCATTCTCCTAAGAACACATTACAAAAGTTATTTTTTTTCACTACTCTTTTCCTTTTGCTTTTTGACTTCATTACATTGACTATTTGATCTAATGTACGGATATTGTTCAAAATTAAAATGATTAGTTTTCTTATTAATTCCAAAGCCTTTGCAACAATTGATTCAATATGTTTCTTTTTCTTATAAAATATTGCTTTCTTCCTATTTTTTTACACATCCTTTAGCAAATTGAACACCACTCTTCTCTGAAACATTCTTTTACGAATGTTTTGAAATTCTGTTTTTCTTTTTAAGTCATTCTTTCTTGCTTCTGATTCTACATTAGCATTTAGTATTTCCTTTCTATTGTCTTGTTGTTTTTTTCTTGAAACACTATTTGCAGAGGATATACTTTCTACATTTTTTCTATGTTTGAGGATATTTTTAAAAAAATCCTTAGTCTGCTTACCAGAAGACTTTTTCTTTTTTCTAACATGAGGCTCTTCAACTAATTTTTGTTGTCCAGTTGTCTTCAAATATAGATGTTTTTGCTGTTCTTTTCTCTTTCTTGATTTTATAGGCATGTTTAATTTATTTCAGTGTTGTTCAGCAATACCTAAAGGAAACAAAAAAAAAATACCTTTATGTAATTTAAATATAGTACTATATTTTTTTTGAGCTTTTCAAATCCTATCATATCAGCTGCCCCTTTCCTACGACTACAAGTCTTACAGAACCAGAGCAACACGAATTAAATCTCTGACAACAATTCCTTTGAGCACACAGACTCATGGTGTGATTCTAGGCAGAAAACGATATTTGATTGGCAATTTCAAAGCACATTTACTACTGTGGTAGAGCAAGTGATAATTACTGTAACAGCCTGACACATTTTCCTTATAGTTTAGAGAGGCAGAAAAGAGCACATGTCCTAACAGCTACTTGAGACCGTGAGCATGTGGAACCTGGGTGAGTGATTAGACTAGAGCAAAGGAAATGAGCCTTGGTGATGTTGAATGTGTTAGCGTTACACACTGCTATCTGAAATACCACACAGTGCTGAATAGTAAGCATGGGAGTGCAGGAGAAGCAGCTGGCTGTGTGCTAAGAGTGTGTTACTGGAGGCTGTGTATTGTGAGGTGCAAGAGAGATCTGCATGGACGCTTGCACAACAGCATGAAGACTGCATAGATGTATGTAAGATCACCTGTGCTAAGGGTTAATTGGAGTTTTGAACATGTAGGAACTACCTCACCCATTGCAGGAGTGGAAGGAAAATCTACCCTGTTGTTTTCAAATGTGTTAGCATTTGCCTCGCATCTGTGAGATAGTGATTTGTGCTGAATGCTAACCATCACAGTTCAAGAAAACAAGCTGCCCCTTTCCTACGAGTGCAAGTCTTACAGAACCAGAGCAACACAAATTAAATCGCTGACAACAATTCCTGTGTGCACACAGACTCATGGTGTGATTCTAGGCAGAAAACGATATTTGATTGGCAATTTCCAAACACATTTACTACTGTGGTAGAGCAAGTGATAATTACTGTAACAGCCTGACACATTTTCCTTATACTTTAGAGAGGCAGAAAAGAGCACATGTCCCAACAGCTACTTGAGACCATGAGCATGTGGAACCTGGGTGAGTGATTAGACTAGAGCAAAGGAAATGAGCCTTGGTGATGTTGAATGTGTTAGCGTTACACACTGCTATCTGAAATACCACACAGTGCTGAATAGTAAGCATGGGAGTGCAGGAGAAGCAGCTGGCTGTGTGCTAAGAGTGTGTTTCTGGAGACTGTGTATTGTCAGGTGCAAGAGAGATCTGCATGGACGCTTGCACAACTGCATGAAGACTGCATAGATGTATGTAAGATCACCTGTGCTAAGGGTTAATTGGAGTTTTGAACATGTGGGAACTACCTCACCCATTGCAGGAGTGGAAGGAAAATCTACCCTGTTGTTTTCAAATGTGTTAGCATTTGTCTCTCATCTGTGAGATAGTGATTTGTGCTGAATGCTAACCATCACAGTTCAAGAAAACAAGCTGCCCCTTTCCTACGAGCGCAAGTCTTACAGAACAAGAGCAACACGAATTAAATCTCTGACAACAACTCCTGTGTGCACACAGACTCATGGTGTGATTCTAGGCACAAAACAGTATTCCTTGGTGTTGGAAACAGCCCACTCCCACTCCGCAGGGTGGTGGTGGACTCCCCGAACACACTGTGGTAGCTTGGCTCGAGTGGTCAGGAAACAGGCGCAGTGCTAAGCATACAATATACCCATACAATAACCATGCGTGCATCCGTTCCAAAAACGACTCTACACCGTAAAAATTATGAAAATATTCTTTCTTTATCTTTTTCTCTTAGTTGCTGATTGGAAAAATAAATAGGTCAATCACAATATACAAATTTTAAATAGAGCAGGTCAAATAAATATTATCTGAAAATTCAATAAATAGGGATGATCATAAATACAAGGGACATAAATATCAGTGCAGGTAATACAGGCAATTAAATATTTTGAGGCAATAAATACTGTACCAATAAATATTGTACACCATCAAGTCCTGTGGACCTATAAATATAGTGAAGCAATAAATAGGTAAAAAACTCAATAAATACAGTACCCCCAATAAATAATTAAAAGTATACAGCAACACTCATGTAATCAGATGACTTTTCAATTCCTAAGGGCTGATTTGGCCCAGGCACAGCTTGTAGGGTTGTGGAAGGCTTGAGGGGGGGGCTACTCCCTGGCTGGGACAAGGCTGAGGCCTAAACTGAGGTAGATCAAAGGGGGGAATACCAGTGCCCTGGCTTTCTCTCTCCACACAACCTCTCTAGGTTAGTCCCAGTTCACCCCAGGCACAGTCAGGTTGGTTTCAGCACCTCCCTAGCCCCTTAGAGCAGTCTCTCAGGTCTCCACAGGGCCTTAGGCGCCCTCTACTCCACTTACTGCCCTTTTTCTGATGTTCCGACGCCGCTGGAGTCGTGTCGACGCCGTGAGGCGGTTCCGGTTCGGTCTCGGCGGCCTCGGCACAATGTCAGTTCTTTGACGGCGCCGATAGGCGGTTCCGGTCCGATGTCGGTGGCCTCGGTTCGATCTCGACCTCCGATTCGACGGCGTCGGGCAGTCTCTTCACGATGTCGACTTCGGGCGGCTCCGGTCCGATGGCGCTCTCGGCTCCGATGACGTCGGCCGGCCTGGCCTCGGTGTCGACTTCCGGCGACTCCGGGGTGCAATCCTCACCCCCGACCTCCGGTGCTCCTCCTCTCAGGTTCCGGGCGACTCCGGAGTGCGATCCTCACTCCCGACCTCCGGTACACCTCTACCTCGGTCTCCGACGACTCCGGAGGGCGGACTTCACTCCTCCGATGACGCCGCTCACTCGACCTCGGTTCGCTTCCTCCTCGACCTCTGGTATTCCTCACGACCTCCGTCGGCGCCCTCTCACGACCTCAGGTGGCTCCGGGTACGACGTCTGCTACCTCAGTCAGCGCCGCTTCTCCACCTCGGGCTCCAGGTCTCAGGCTACTCGACGCCGGACTCCAGGGAAACCAGTTTCCAGGTCAGGATCTTGCTGCTTTCTGCTTCTAAGGCCTGTTCCTGCTGTCCAGGTCCTTAGGATGAGTTTTTCTGTCTTCTTCCCACACAGGGCTACAGGCTGGGATCCATCAGTAGGGACAAGTATCAAGGGTGGGTTTATGGACCCCACTCCAGGCACAAGTTTCCACCCCTGCTGCTTCACTCCTTCCTCCTTCACTCTTGCGCTGCTCTCTCTTCACCAGTCAGGTGCCAACTGCCAGCTCCAACTGCCAACTCTCTGACTTAACCTCCCAACATTCCAAACCGCCTCCAACTGTCACAGGGTTCTGGAATGTTCTGGAAGGTGCTGGTAGGTTCCAGTGGATGCTGGTGATGTCACAGGTGGCCACCATTTTGTGCTTCAGGCCCTCAGACAGAAGTTTCAGGGGTAGCTAAAATGGCTCCCTGAATCTGTAGCAACACGAAAAAGTCTGGTGGTTCCCAAAAAGGAAAAATTCAAACAGGGTTTGAGGCAAAAGTGGGACAAAATAAATAATGATGAGGAGGGACCACCCAAAGGGCTGACAGGTCTAACACGCGTCCCCCCCAGCTGAAAGTGGGGAGAGCTACCCAACCCCTTGGGAGTTCTCATCACTAAGGCGGAAATACCTTGAGAGACCGTCTGCATTGGCGTGGTCCACTCCAGGCCGATGTTCCACCTGGAAGTCCATCCCCTGTAGGGAAATAGACCACCTCAACAACTTGGGATTCTCCCCCTTCATTTGCATCAGCCAACGAAGGGGTCTGTGGTCGGTCTGAACAAGGAAGTGCGAGCCAAACAGGTATGGCCGCAACTTCTTCAGAGCCCATACCACTGCAAAGGCTTCACGCTCTATTGCACTCCACTTCTGTTCCCTGGGAAGTAGTCTCCTGGATAGGAAGACCACGGGTTGATCCAGGCCCTCTTCGTTGAGTTGCGATAACACTGCCCCAATGCCATGTTCTGATGCATCTGTCTGGACAATGAACTTCCTGGAAAAGTCTGGGGCCCTTAAGACCGGGGCCTCGCACATGGCTTTCTTCAATCTCTCAAAGGCTTGCTGACAAGCCTCCGTCCAGACTACCCGTCGAGGTTGTTTCTTGGACGTGAGCTCCGTGAGGGGGGCTACGATGGTACCGTACCCCTTCACGAAGCGGCGGTAATATCCCGTGAGGCCCAAAAATGCTCGGACCTCAGTCTGTGTCTTGGGGGGTTCCCAGGCCATGATGGCCTCGATCTTCGCCTGGAGGGGTTGCACCGCTCCCCTACCCACCAAGTGTCCAAGGTACACTACCGACCCCTGCCCGATCTGGCACTTGCTGGCCTTGATCGTCAATCCAGCTTGTCTCAGGGCCTGGAGAACAGCTTGCAGGTGACGCAAGTGATCCTCCCAGCTGTTACTGAAGACGGCTATGTCATCCAGATAAGCAGCAGAGAAACTCTCCATTCCGGTGAGGATCTGGTTTACCAGGCGCTGAAACGTGGCAGGTGCGTTCTTGAGCCCAAAGGGCATTACACAGAACTGGTAGTGGCCATTGGGCGTGGAGAAGGCTGACCTTTCCCTTGCTCCATCAGTCAACGAGATCTGCCAGTACCCTGAAGTAAGGTCAAAGGTACTTAGATATTGGGCAGCTCCCAGCCGGTCAATCAATTCATCCGCCCTAGGGATCGGATGAGCATCAGTTTTTGTCACTGAATTCAGTCCCCGGTAGTCCACACAGAACCTCAGTTCTGGTTGGGCACCCGGTGGTGCAGCTTTCGGTACTAACACCACCGGACTAGACCAGGGGCTGCTAGAAGGTTCAATCACTCCTAGCTCCAGCATCTTAGTGACTTCACTATGAATGCTGGCCTTCACCTTGTCTGACATCCGGTAGATCTTGGACTTCACAGGTGGGCTGTCTCCTGTGTCCACGTCATGGACGCACAGGTGAGTCCTACCCGGGACAAGGGAGAACAACGCAGAGTACTGCCCCAGGGCCTGGCGACAGTCCTCCTGCTGTTCAGGAGTTAGAGATGGGGAGAGAATCACTCCCTCCACCGACCCATCCTTTTCCTGAGACGCAAACAGATCAGGGAGAGGCTCGCTTTCCACGTCCTCTCCTCCGTCAGTCACCATCATCAAGATGACTTCGGGCCTCTCGTGGTGGGGTTTGAGGCGGTTGGCATGCAGCACCCGCAGGGGCTGACGAGGGGTCTTCAGGTCCACCAAGTAGGTAGCCTTACCCTTCTTCTCCAACACCTCAAAGGGTCCTGACCAGCGATCCTGAAGGGCACTAAGCTCTCCTGGTTCGATCACCCACACCTTCTGGCCAGGCTCCAACTCCACCGGGTGAGCGTTGTGGTCATACCACGCCTTCATCACTGCTTGGCTGGCTTCCAAGTTGTCAGAAGCTTGCTTCCACAACTTAGCCATTTGGCTCCGGAAGGCCAGCATGTAGCTCACCACATCCTGGGGGAGCTTTCTGGGAGTTCTTTCCCATCCGTCTCTCACCAGGTTAAGAGGTCCCCGTACAGGGTGCCCATACAGAAGCTCGAAGGGGCTGAAGCCCACTCCCTTCTGTGGCACTTCCCTGTATGAAAAAAGTAAACAGGGTAGGAGGACGTCCCATTTCCTCCGCAGGCTTTCAGGCAGACTTCTGATCATGCCTTTCAAGGTTTTATTAAACCTCTCCACCAGACCATTGGTCTGGGGGTGGTAAGGAGTGGTGAACCGGTAGGTCACTCCACACTCCTTCCACATTGCCCGCATATACGCTGACATGAAGTTGGTCCCCCTGTCGGACACAACTTCCTTGGGAAAACCCACTCGGGTAAAGATTCCCATCAGGGTCCTAGCCACAACAGGTGCTGTTATGGTCCTCAGAGGTATTGCCTCTGGGTACCGTGTGGCATGATCCACCAGGACCAGGATAAACCTGTGACCAGCTGATGTTGGCGGATCTAACGGACCCACAATGTCGATGCCCACCCTTTCAAAGGGGGTGCTAACGACAGGAAGTGGTTCCAGGGGAGCTTTCAGCTTCACCCCTGTTTTCCCACTGGCTTGGCAAGACACACATGTCCGGCAGTAGGTATCGGACGACACTTTCATCTGAGGCCAATAAAAGTGTGGGACAAGACGGGCGAAGGTCTTGTCTTGCCCCAGGTGTCCTGCCAATGGTATCTCGTGAGCCAACTCTAAAAGGAAGGCTCGATAACGTTGAGGAACTACCAAGGCTCGTGACGATCCATGTAGGGGTGCCTTGGGTTCACTGTAGAGGAGGCCATCCTCCCAGTAAACACTGTAGTTCCCTTCAACGTTCCCTGCTGCCTGGGCTTCGGCCTGTCGCCTCAGCCCCTCAAGGGTAGGGCACTCCCTCTGGCCCTGGCAGAATTCCTCCCTGGACGGGCCTCCCTCCACGTGCCACTCGGCCGGGATGGGTAGGTCCTCCAGGTTGGTAACGTCCCCCTCCGCAGACTCCTGGTCCACCACCTCCGGTGGCCTATCCGTCCTACGGGGTGGAGACGCCGAGGCAGGCTCCTCCTGTCCTCGGTTCTTCCCTTGACTGGCAGCTGGCTGGGCCTTTGTTCCAGGCTCCAGCCGGAATGAACTCCCTCTTCGGGTAGTCTCGGACCTTGTGCTAACACAGGCCCAGTCAGGTGTACCCAGCATCTCGGTGTGAGTCCGGTATTCCACCTCCTTCCAAGCGTTGTGCTCCATGTCATTGCCCAGCAGACAATCGACTGGCACGGCAGGGCTTACGGCAACTCGAAGTGAACCTGCAACCCCCCCCCATTCAAAGGGAACCTCGGCCACTGGATAGTGACCTGTTCTGCCGTCAGCCATCGCGGCTGGGTGGAGTACATCGGGAATTACCTGCTCTGGAGACACCAGTTGGCTACGCACCATAGTCATACTGGCTCCTGTGTCTCTCAGAGCCTCCCCTCTTTGGCCGTTGATGGTGATCCACTGCCCATACTTTGCGGTATTTGCGGGCACCTGGATCTTAGGAACCATCTCCCGTTCTCCCAGGGACACTAGAGTGACACCCGCCCACTCCCTTCCCTTAGTTAAGGGCATCTCCTCCCCGAGCACTACACTAGCTACTCCGGGGGGCTTTCCTCCAGTGGGAGGGGGTGATCGTTTCTGACACTTCGGATCTCCTTTATAGTGTCCAACGCCACCGCACTCATAGCAATGGACAACCCTTGGCTGCTGACTCTGGCCAGGATTAGGGTTTCTGGGTGGGTTAGCCTTAGAGGTGAATCCTGTTCCCTTCCCTTGGAAGTTATTTTGGGGGCCTTTGGAGAACTCCTTTTTCTTTTCCCCTCCCTCTTTCTTCTGGGGGGCGCCCTGTCCGGCCTTTTGAGTATCCCCTCCAGTCCCCCTTGTGGACACCCGGGTACTGGCCCAAATGTCCGCCTCCTCAGCAAGCTTCCGGGGGCTGGTCAGCTTGCTATCCACCAGGTGTTGCCGCAGTTCAGGGAAACATTTCTCGAGTAGGTGTTCCTTCAGTACTAGGTCAAACAGCTCCTCGTAGTTCCTTACTTCACTGCCCTGAATCCAACCTTCCAGTGCCTTCTTTGCATAGTCCAGGAAGTCCACCCAATTCTGTGTGCCCAGTTTGTGACTACCCCTGAACTTCTGTCTGTACTTTTCAGGTGTTAGTCCAAACTTTCTGATGAGCGCCAGTTTCATGGTGGGGTAGTGGGTCTGCTCATCCTCTTCGAGGGCCAATAAAGCATCCCTACCAGCTGGAGGCATGTACCTATACAATCCTCCTCCCCAATACTTCACTGGAACCCCATGGGCCCTCAACGAGACCTCATAGGCTGCTAGCCACTTGGCGATGTCGTCACCCGCCCCATAGCTAGCTACTATGTCCTTTGGCAGGTAAGGTTTGGATTCCCTGGTGATTTCTTGGTCTTTGCTGCCACCATTAGGAACAGTTGGTGCCCCAATTCTTAAGATCTGAAGCTCTATCTCTTTCAGTCTTATCTCATGAGCCATCTTCTGTTTCTCCGTCTCATGAGCCATCCTCTGTTCCTCCTTCTCCTTCTCCAGCTTTGCTAAGTCCCATGTGAGCTGTCTTTTCTCCCTCCGATCTGCTAACTCCACTTCGGATAAGCCCCCACTAGAGACAGTGCTGCCCTTCCTAGAAAGTGTCCTGGGCCCTGCTGACAGGTTCCCCACCTCAGGTTGGTACATCTCAGCCCCCTCGGGGTCAGGCTCTCCATCCCTGTCTTCCTCCTCAGCCTTGCTTTCTCGGCGTGCCTCCCCCCAAGCCCTTAAGCTGGTTTGGAGTGCACCCTTCTTTGCTCCTGGGGGACAGTACACCCCCTCCCGCTGGCAAAACTCCCTGAGTTGGGCCACAGTGTACGTTTCTAGATTTTCTAGTACAAACTCCATCTTGCCCACTCAGGTTAGAGGACAGGTTTTGTGCAGTAACAATGCAGGGGGGTACCTTTAATAATACCTCCTCCCACCACCAGAGTAAATTTGGAAAAAAACAAAAACCCACAATTAGGAAGGCCGCTGTGAGAAAACTCCCGGTGTAGGCCTATGGACTACCCACAGTTATTGTTGAGTATATGTAGGCACAGCTCTATCCCACCACTGAACACCAATTTATGTTGGAAACAGCCCACTCCCACTCCGCAGGGTGGTGGTGGACTCCCCGAACACACTGTGGTAGCTTGGCTCGAGTGGTCAGGAAACAGGCGCAGTGCTAAGCATACAATATACCCATACAATAACCATGCGTGCATCCGTTCCAAAAACGACTCTACACCGTAAAAATTATGAAAATATTCTTTCTTTATCTTTTTCTCTTAGTTGCTGATTGGAAAAATAAATAGGTCAATCACAATATACAAATTTTAAATAGAGCAGGTCAAATAAATATTATCTGAAAATTCAATAAATAGGGATGATCATAAATACAAGGGACATAAATATCAGTGCAGGTAATACAGGCAATTAAATATTTTGAGGCAATAAATACTGTACCAATAAATATTGTACACCATCAAGTCCTGTGGACCTATAAATATAGTGAAGCAATAAATAGGTAAAAAACTCAATAAATACAGTACCCCCAATAAATAATTAAAAGTATACAGCAACACTCATGTAATCAGATGACTTTTCAATTCCTAAGGGCTGATTTGGCCCAGGCACAGCTTGTAGGGTTGTGGAAGGCTTGAGGGGGGGGCTACTCCCTGGCTGGGACAAGGCTGAGGCCTAAACTGAGGTAGATCAAAGGGGGGAATACCAGTGCCCTGGCTTTCTCTCTCCACACAACCTCTCTAGGTTAGTCCCAGTTCACCCCAGGCACAGTCAGGTTGGTTTCAGCACCTCCCTAGCCCCTTAGAGCAGTCTCTCAGGTCTCCACAGGGCCTTAGGCGCCCTCTACTCCACTTACTGCCCTTTTTCTGATGTTCCGACGCCGCTGGAGTCGTGTCGACGCCGTGAGGCGGTTCCGGTTCGGTCTCGGCGGCCTCGGCACAATGTCAGTTCTTTGACGGCACCGATAGGCGGTTCCGGTCCGATGTCGGTGGCCTCGGTTCGATCTCGACCTCCGATTCGACGGCGTCGGGCAGTCTCTTCACGATGTCGACTTCGGGCGGCTCCGGTCCGATGGCGCTCTCGGCTCCGATGACGTCGGCCGGCCTGGCCTCGGTGTCGACTTCCGGCGACTCCGGGGTGCGATCCTCACCCCCGACCTCCGGTGCTCCTCCTCTCAGGTTCCGGGCGACTCCGGAGTGCGATCCTCACTCCCGACCTCCGGTACACCTCTACCTCGGTCTCCGACGACTCCGGAGGGCGGACTTCACTCCTCCGATGACGCCGCTCACTCGACCTCGGTTCGCTTCCTCCTCGACCTCTGGTATTCCTCACGACCTCCGTCGGCGCCCTCTCACGACCTCAGGCGGCTCCGGGTACGACGTCTGCTACCTCAGTCAGCGCCGCTTCTCCACCTCGGGCTCCAGGTCTCAGGCTACTCGACGCCGGACTCCAGGGAAACCAGTTTCCAGGTCAGGATCTTGCTGCTTTCTGCTTCTAAGGCCTGTTCCTGCTGTCCAGGTCCTTAGGATGAGTTTTTCTGTCTTCTTCCCACACAGGGCTACAGGCTGGGATCCATCAGTAGGGACAAGTATCAAGGGTGGGTTTATGGACCCCACTCCAGGCACAAGTTTCCACCCCTGCTGCTTCACTCCTTCCTCCTTCACTCTTGCGCTGCTCTCTCTTCACCAGTCAGGTGCCAACTGCCAGCTCCAACTGCCAACTCTCTGACTTAACCTCCCAACATTCCAAACCGCCTCCAACTGTCACAGGGTTCTGGAATGTTCTGGAAGGTGCTGGTAGGTTCCAGTGGATGCTGGTGATGTCACAGGTGGCCACCATTTTATGCTTCAGGCCCTCAGACAGAAGTTTCAGGGGTAGCTAAAATGGCTCCCTGAATCTGTAGCAACACGAAAAAGTCTGGTGGTTCCCAAAAAGGAAAAATTCAAACAGGGTTTGAGGCAAAAGTGGGACAAAATAAATAATGATGAGGAGGGACCACCCAAAGGGCTGACAGGTCTAACACTTGGTGATACCAGTACACCTTAACTTATGGTGAAGACATACTCCATAATATCTTACAAGTTCAATGCAGTTAAATATCTTCCAAAACATAAAATGTAAAACACAACTTTAAAAGAAGAAACAAATTTCTATTATTTATATCAAAATACACCACATACATCCCCTCTCAAATTCATAACTCACCTTTAAAAGTAGTTAGTTGAGAAAGAAATGTGCCACTCACACAGCAGAGTATCAGAGCCAGAATCTCTGAGCTGTACTCCTCTCACCAAAACCACTAAATGGCAAAATTTCCCTCTCTTTTTTCACACATATACATGTTAACTTCAAATCACATTGCTTCCCACATTTTTTTTAAATGGAAACACACATTTCTATTGGTTGCAAATTTCAACCCTTTCCAAATGATTCCTACCCCCAACATGACTTCTGCCTGCTACCATAGCAACAGATCATGGAACACTGGTGTGAGCAGAGAGGTCAGAAGTTCAGCACACAATGTTTCTAATCCAAAGAGCAAGAGTGCTTGACTTTTCAAACCTAACAGCATATTCAAAGTAATCTTCTGTGGGAACACATTTTTCTGAACCAATACAAAACATGCTTTTAAAAATGTAAACATATAGCCTAGTTTTTAGAGTTGAATGGTCTGAAACAGCCAATGAGCTCTTTTTATTAAAAAAAAGTATGTAAGCCTCCATTTTACAACTATCTTTCTTTTCATATTGCCATTCTACTGAAAGACACCTTCTGAGTGCATCCAGATCTCCTTGAAAGATGTTCACACTGTGGATTGTAGGTCATAGCTATGTCTACTGGAGTGAAAAATATGCAGAAAAAAGAGGTATTGTGAAAGACCTTGCTTTGCCAAATGTAGACATTCAATGGATTGGTCAGAGAGGGTTAAAGTGGCACCAATTAATGCCTTTGGTGAAATCCTTTCTACATCTCCCATAGCCTGACCTTATAATTGTGCACTGTGGTGGAAATGACCTAGGCACTTTAACTGGGGTAGGTCTGGAAATGCTTGTTAAGGACAACTTTGTGCAATTGATGTCACTTTTTCCACAAACTACCTTTGCATATTCTAATATATGCCAAAGGCAAAAGTGGAACTGGTCCAACCAATATTGTCCGCAGTTTGAGAAAGCAAAAAAGCACGTCAATAAGTCTGTTTCTGCTTTCCTCAGAGACTATGGTATGGGTTCTATATACCACAACAACTTGCGTTACAACATGCAAGGCATTTATAGAGGAGACGGTGTTCATTTCACAGATGAAGGGAACAGAGTCTTCCTCTTGAACTTTAGACTCTGCATCGGTACTTACTTGTAGGTACAAAAAACACTCAATGAACACAACGGCTCTTTTTAGAGCCAACCAACATCTAAACACTTAAACTTGATTTTTCATTCTATTTTTTTAATGATTTTTTTGCCGCCGTGCGCGCACCGTGCGTGTACCGTGAGCGCACCCCACAATTTTTTGAAAAAAAAATAAAATTATTTTTTCACCCTTCGGGATCCTTCAGCAACCCCCTGACAAAGGCTAGGGGGTCAGGAACTCTCTACTCTGCCCCCTTTTCACGTTCTCCACCTTTCTTTTGAATGGAAACACATATTTCTATTGGTTGCAAATTTCAACCCTTTCCAAATGATTCCTACCCCCAACATGACTTCTACATGCTACCATAGCAACAGATCATGGAACACTGGTGTGAGCAGAGAGGTCAGAAGTTCAGCACACAATGTTTCTAATCCAAAGAGCAAGAGTGCTTGACTTTTCAAACCTAACAGCAAATCCAAAGTAATGTTCTGTGGGAACACATTTTTCTGAACCAATACAAAACATGCTTTTAAAAATGTAAACATACAGCCTAGTTTTTAGTGTTGAATGGTCTGAAACAGCCAATGAGCTCTTTTTATTAAAATAAAAGTATGTAAGCCTCCATTTTACAACTATCTTTCTTTTCATATTGCCATTCTACTGAAAGACACCTTCTGAGTGCATCCAGGTCTCCTCCTCACTCCCTGAAGTAGACTGCTGTTTTGCCATTTTCAAGTAAAATTGATAGCTGTTCAGCTCCTTGTCCCAGGAAATAAGAAGAAATAGTGAGGGGAGTGGGTGTGGTGTTTGAAGATTCTGGAACAGAAACTACTATGAACCAATGCTTCTGAGTGCATCCAGGTCTCCTCCTCACTCCCTGAAGTAGACTGCTGTTCTGCCATTTTCAAGTAAAATTGATAGCTGTTCAGCTCCTTGTCCCAGGAAATAAGAAGAAATAGTGAGGGGAGTGGGTGTGGAGTTTGAAGATTCTGGAACAGAAACTACTATGAACCAATGCTTCTGAGTGGCATTTATAGAGGAGTTGGTGTACATTTCACAGATGAAGGGAACAGAGTCTTCCTCTTGAACTTTAGACTCTGCATTGGTACTTACTTGTAGGTAGAAAAAAACACTCAATGAACATAACGGCTCTTTTTAGAGCCAACCAACATCTAAACACTTAAACTTGATTTTTAATTCTATTTTTTTTATGTTTTTTTTGCCACCATGCACGCACCGTGTGCGCACCCCGCGATTTTTTGAAAAAAAATAAAATGTTTTTTTCACCCTTCAGGGTCCTTCAGGGACCCCCTGATAAAGGCTAGGGGGTCAGGAACTCTCTACCCTGCCCCCTTTTCACGTTCTCCACCTTTCTTTTCACTGCCACACACAAAATGGCGTCCGACACTTCCTGATTTCGACCGATTTGAATGTTGACTGACATCTAACCACCAATCAGAATTACACTTGCGCACGGCACCGTGCGCGCATATAGATATTTATGTACTTTTAACTGCAATTTTCTCAGGAACTACTGAACAGATTGACACCATATATGCAAAAGGCACATCCCTGACCTGAGGACTCCCTCTTTGCCAAATTTCAAGTAATTCTGTTCAGCCGTTCGGGCTGTACCTTCGACTAAAGGTCCTATGGGAAAATGCATGGGGAAAACGCGTTTTGGGACCCCCCTTTTTTCTCAGCCCCCGCTTGACGAATCACCCCGAGACTTTCAGGGTAGGAGCTGAGCGGAGCGCCCCATTAGTTTTGAAAATTTCACGAAGATAAGTCAACCGGCGCCAAAGTTATTCAAAATAGAATTTTCAGATTGCCTGTGGGAACTCGGTCCTAACTATAACTATCTACTGGCGACCGCCAGTAGATAATATATATATATCACCCAAAAATGCCCCTGCATTCAAAACACACTCCTCCAGTTGGTAGGTATGACCTTTATTTTTCCAAAGGAGCAGGGTTACAGCTCCGTTTATTTTGTCCATTTGTTGTGCCTTACGCGTTTCAGTGCATTCTCGCACTTTCATCAGAGGCAAAGTTCAGAGTGCACCAGCTTCAGGCTCCCACAGCTTCCCTTCGTGCTTCTCTCATTGTTATAGGCCTCAGGTGTGCCGTTTTTGTATATCTGTTTCAAGGCACGCTGGGAACTGTAGTCATTTTTCTGCCAAATTAAAACCTCCAGTGATTGTGTGTCTCTGAAACAATTTCCATGGACCATTAACAGCCCTCCAGTAGGCTACAGGGCTGTAAACTTGTTCCTACAATGCATGGAACCAGCTGCGCCGTCCTTTTGCAACCTGATTGTTCAGGTCCGACGATCCCTTCCTTTGCTTTCAGGGCGGTGCGAACTTGTACGGCTGGACTCGCCACAAATAATCTCACCCAAAAATGCCCCTTCATTCAAGACACACTCCTCCAGTTGGTAGGTATCACCTTTATTTTTCCAAAGGAACAGGGTTACAGCTCCGTTTATTTTGTCCATTTGTTGTGCCTTACGCGTTTCAGTGCATTCTCGCACTTTCATCAGAGGCAAAGTTCAGAGTGCACCAGCTTCAGGCTCCCACAGCTTCCTTTCGTGCTTCTCTCATTGTTATGGGCTTCAGGTGTGCCGTTTTTTTAATAAATGGAGGGAAAATGCTGGCAGTAATGTTTGGCCATCCTGGAGAGCATTGGCTTTGAAGAAGGGCGTAAGCCTGAAACGCGTTGCATTAAACTGCTGCACAGTGTGTTTTAACATTTCAGTTCCTGAGTCAGCTTACTTCCTGGGAGTGCATCTTACAAGATGGCAAACCTTTTCAAATAAATAATTCGGCCTGCCTAGGTCGAGAGAAGCACCACCGCAAGATCCCAAGCGGGGCCGCCTGCTGTTTTATATTGACTGGGGGTTGAACAGGAGGAGTGGGCTGGAAAGAGAGCTGTGTTTCCTTGTTTTAAAGCACCATTTACAGAACTTTGAAAACCAGGGATGGCTACAAACAGACCCACATGGGTAAGGAACTACCAGCCCCATCATGCTTTGCGGGCAATGTGATTTGCCGGCCCACTTGGGGCATGACTTGAATAAATGGAGGGAAAATGCTGGCAGTAATGTTTGGCCATCCTGGAGAGCAGTTGGCTTTGAAGAAGGGCGTAAGCCTGAAACGCGTCGCATTAAACTGCTGGTCAGTGTGTTTTAACATTTCAGTTCCTGAGTCTGCTTACTTCCTGGGAGTGCATCTTACAAGATGGCAAACCTTTTCAAATAAATAATTCGGCCTGCCTAGGTCGAGAGAAGCACCACCGCAAGATCCCAAGCGGGGCCGCCTGCTGTTTTATTTTGACTGGGGGTGGAACAGGAGGAGCGGGCTGGAAAGAGAGCTGTGTTTCATTGTTTTAAAGCACCATTTACAGAACTTTGAAAACCAGTGATGGCTACAAACAGACCCACATGGGTAAGGAAATACCAGCCCCATCATGCTTTGCGGGCAATGTGATTTGCTAGCCCAATTGGGGCATGACTTGAATAAATGGAGGGAAAATGCTGATAGTAATGTTTGGCCGTCCTGGATAGCAGTTGGCTTTGAAGAAGAGCGTAAGCTTGAAACACGTCGCATTAAACTGCTGGTCAGTGTGTTTTAACATTTCAGTTCCTGAGTCTGCTTACTTCCTGGGAGTGCATCTCACAAGATGGCAAACCTTTTCAAATATATATATATATATATTCACTTAAAAAAACATAGGTTTCACACATGTTATAGTTAGGTGGACATTTCACTCGTAAAAAACCAATATCTGACTTCATCAGCAGAGGATTGCGGTTGCGTGAGTTATAGTTGCCTGCACTAACTATAACGGGGGAATTTCATTGGTTTTTTACGAGGGAAATGTCCAGCTAACTATAACATGTGTGAAACCTATGGTTTTTTAAGTGAATTTGCAAGGTTTTTTAAATGCTAATTCCTAACTATAACGTGTGTGAAACCTATGGTTTTTTAAGTGAATTTGTATGGTTTTTAAAATGCTAAGTTATGTATTTATTAATATTTTTTTTTTCAGGTTTTTCACCATGCGCGCACCGTGCGCGCGGTGCGCTTCGCGCACCGTGCGTGCTCTGTGGGCACTAGGTGCGCTTCGCGCACCGAGCGCCCACGAAGCGTTGTGCGTGCCATGCACGCACCGTGCGCGCTCCGTGTGCGCACCCGCGCATTTTCGACAAAAAAATAAATGTTTTTTTCACCCTTGGGGTTCCATCAGTGACCCCCTGACAAAGGCTAGGGGGTCAGGAACTGTCCACCCTGCCCCCTTTTCAAGTTCTCCACCTTTTTTTTTCACTGCCTCAGACTGCGAGAGACAAAATGGTGGCCGCCACTTCCTGATTTCGACCGATTCGAATGTTTACTGACATCTAACAACCAATCAGAATTGCGCACGGCAGGGTGCGCGCACGGTGCGCGCGTATAGATATTGATATGGTTTTAAATGCTATTTTCTCAGGAAATACTGAACAGATTTACACAAGACTTTCAAAAGGCACTTCCTTGACCTTATGGCTACCTCTCTGCCAAATTTCACGTAATTCTGTTCAGCCGTTCGGGCTGTACCTTCGACTAAAGGTCCTATGGAAAAATGCATGGGGAAAATGCGTTTTGGGACCCCCCTTTTTTCTTGGCCCTCGTTTGACTACTCACCCCGAGACTTTCAGGGTAGGAGCGGAGTGGAGCGCCCCACCTATCTTGAAAAATTCGCGAGGATTCGTCAACCGGCGCCAAAGTTATTCAAAATAGAATTTTCAGATTTCCTATGGAAACACGGTCCTAACTATAACTATCTACTGGCGACCACCAGTACATAATATATACATATATATTTATATATCTCAAGATGGGGAAGTGCAAAATAGATGTAATGAAAGACAGGTTGTTTGTTTTGAAAAATGAGAGAAGGACATGCCATAGTCACAGTCTTTATATGGTTTATTGGCTGTTAGGTAATATTCATAAGTGACCTGTATTAAAATATGCAGTATTTCCACCCAATGTGCATGTTTTTTCTCTTGTGAATGCCAAGTTTCAAAACATCCTGTTTATTGTATAAGTGTTGTTTGGCAGACTCTGAATTATTATTGGAATATTCAATCACAAATGCATGCAGAAAACAGTTACAGTTGACTTATTGAGTTGAGAGTGAATGGTTTGTTGAATGAAGATGTTTATTGTTTTATGTAAAGAGATTGAAGAGGTTCAGACTCGTCGTCATCTAAGATCCTGGGATAAAAGATAAATAGTAAAGGATAGATAAAGACTGAATTAAGTGTAGAAGACACTTGGTAGATATCGAGACAAGTGTAAAAGACACTTGAGTAAGCCCTTGTCAAATGGTATTTCTTGTTTGCAGGTTTGTGGTGTACAGTGTGAGGTACCATCACCTACACAGTTGAGACAGAAATACTAATAATCTGTTGTGGTTGTTTAATATCTATTGATGTTAGCAGAACCTAATAGCGCAAAAGAGTGATGGTGTTACGATTAGGGTGATTTCATGTTGGTTGAGATTTAACTTGCTACTGTGGAAATATTTTGTACGGATGAATTGCCATCATTTTCTTTAGAAGAGCAAATAAGAATTGGTAAATGTTTTGTTATTGTTATTTGAAAAGCTTTAATCGGTTTGTGTAAGTACTAGAGAAAGTGCAAAGGAGGGTGAGCTGCTGCGAGGAGTGAGATTATACGTCATAGTGTTTCGCGCTGAGAATGGTTGGTTAATGTACTTTTGCACTGGGATCAGTTGGGTATGTCAGTGTGCTGTGCTGTGATGGGTCAGTGTTGGTGTGGATATTGCATTGGGATTTGCTAAGTGGACTTCAAGAACAACTGTGACCGGATTGCAGTAAACAAAAGCTGAACTTTACAGAACAGAATCAAAATGTTGAATTGAAATTGTTTTTTTTGCAATTCAGCCAGAACTGTGAAATATTTTAAGGAATTTGAGAGTGTATTGACGGGGGATGTTACAATTCTGATACAGGAGGATAAGGAGGCACCTCCAGAGGGTATGACTGCACAACATATGGCAACTGAATTGGGATTACATACATGTTTACGGCTTCTTTAATGGTGCAAGATCAATGAGAAGGAAGGTGCCTTGAGATTTCCAGTGTAGCGGGGCCAACCAAGATGGCCGAGTGGGCGTGATTCACGAAGGACCAGCTGCAAACCTATGAAAAGTCAAGGCATTAATACTACAGCCTCCACCCTGAATTGAAGCTGTGAGACCTATACTGTGGCGAGGAGAGTTGGAACAGTGCCCAAGGGTGCGTTTTGGGCCCCAGAGCGGTGGATTGCAACTGATTCCGTGCGGGTCTCCAGGCGCAACATGGCAGTATCGAGGCCCTGTCACGGTTCTCGTGACCGTAGCAAGTAAGAAGGCCCACGATACCCAGAGGCGTTGTGCCTCTGGTGAACCCTGAATGTCATGGCAGCCAATTGAGGAGAGGAGGGGCTCCCAAGAACCCGTGAAAGCCCCCAGAAAGTGTGGTGCCAAAGGGCCCGGGTGATCGCGATCCAGCACTGCAGCTGCGGGTCACCCAGGAGGTCTGCGTGGGACCACAAGCAAGTGCAAATGCAGCAAACTTGAGGGGGTAAGACGTGTAAGATGGTGGGGAATTAGAGTATAGCACCAGGAACCCCAAAGCTGCATAGGCCAATGTACCGTACAGCTCTGTTGTGGACCCAATGCCTGACCCAAACATGGAGCACCGGCCGTGAGGTGAACATAAGTCATCTTAACTGCTACTCACCACCCCATGGCATGTACAGACGCACAACCTGACTGAAATGGATAACAGGCTGGCACACAATGTTTCCACCAACATGGCTGCTGCCTAGAAGGGTCTCTGAAAACTACACAACAGCAATCTCGTAAAACCAGTTGGAGACTCTAGTTACCTCCTCGCTCCTTCAGAGCAGACAGAACATAGACCCTGTTTTGCCTGTTATTCCACACTTGGTGGCAGGGGTCCTTGGGAACTGCACCACATGCGCTGTCATTCCATAAAATGTCCCCCGCCACAGACAATGTAATTGGCGACGGATTCGTAGATAAGACAACAAACTCACACAATTGACAAGGGGGAGGGGTTGCCTCTCCCCAAGTTTCATCCCCAACTCACCTCTAGATAAGCAGCGTCACCCCAGCTTTACAGTTCTGCTAAAAATGGAATGTGTAGATACACATGCCATCTCCTAGATGAAGGACTCACACATATCCTGCTAGCGCTGAACTAGTTTACACCCTCGCTGCCGGGTCATGACTGCTGGCTGGCTCTGCTGTCTATATGCCTCCAAAGAGGCAACTGCTCAACAGAGTGTCTAGTTATTTTACTCTGGCGGAGACACAGGACACCTTGCAAGCGACACCCAGGTGTGACACCATGTCTGTCACCAAAGAGGACCTACTTTCTCCCCTACTAGAGTTTAAGAAGGAACTCTGGGAGAAGCTCATAGCAGACCTGCCACCTCACTAGGGTGACCAACTGGCATATGTGCAAATTCAGTGTGGTGAGTGAAAAAATTCAGGACAAAGGGTCAAAATTTTGACAAAACTTCAAGTCAGAAGGTCAAAATTCAGGACAAACATTTGTGGCAAAAGGAAAGTTTTACAGACATGTCAGAGGAGGTTACTCAATAGTATATGAGTAAACAGACAACAAACATAAGTACAAGTCAAAATAATTATATATTAGGTTGAGGCAATTTGAGCAACTATGCAGGTCTTTTTGTGGTATTTCATATGATCGTAATCTATTTATATGGTTACTGCACTGGGTTGTCCAGTCTGATATTTTGTTTACAGTTCATGATCATGAGCAGGCATGTTTGGTTATTGAAGTGATCGGGGAGATCAGTTTGGATGGACTCTGTTACTAGCATCTCTTCTTTGAGTGCCATTGTGAGATTTAAAGGAGCACACATAACATGCAGCTAGTTGGGACATGTGGACTAGAGTGCAGTTCTCCAAGTGGCCAGCTTGATGTGTCAGATCACTTCAGGTGTTCCATGTCTGTTCAGCTGGTGATGACTGGTTTAGGGGCTTGTACAGTACTGAGTGATGGATGAGACACATAGCGGACAGATCTGGTGGGAGGGTAAGAGCATTAACCAGCCTGCATGGGCTATAATTTGCTGCAGACTGTTATGGTATTATTGTGGGTCAGAACAGTTAGATAGGAGTTGACATTGCTATATAATGCCCTGGCTATCCATTTAACAACCCTCCTTATTTTACGTGTATATGAGAATTAGTATACTATTTGGGCCATTTCATTTCTGTGATGTGAATTGCAGATGATTCTCACTGATGCACAGAAGTGTGCTACAGACAAGAAACTGTATACGTTGTTGAGGCATTATTGTGGGTCAGAAGGATGCACTGTCTTTTACATACAGAACATTTTCCATTGAATTGGAAGCAAAATGCTAACATACAGTTTTACTGATAAAACTATACAGCGCACAATGTGTGGAAATGTGGTTTCAGCAAATATGTATTGTTTGAACATCACCAACTAAAGTGTCTTGATTGTTTTGAACCTCTTATATCTCTGTTTCCAGCACACTTCTGAATTACAAACAAGTGGTCCATCTGTGGTTTCCTAACTGCTGATATTTTTTAAACATTTGCACAGTTTCTTTACAGGTATTTAATGTTGTTATGGTTTACAAAAGCTTACAGCCTTTGTTTTTGCACGCCCTTTATCACCACAACAAGACTGTCTACTAGTCTACTTTACTATTCTGTCTTTGAAAGCAAAGTTAGAGAATTTTGTAAACACCAATCAGCATGTTAAAGGAATAAGTGTAAATTTGTCAGACAATACAGTCTAACATTTGCCCTCAATTCTTGAACACATAGCACTTGTGACAACCTGAAAAAAAGTTTAAAGGCATTAAGGGTGTCTTTATTGTCCACTCACCGTCTTATCATCATCATCATCATCAAAATAGCTTTATTTCAGCCACCAGGGCCATAAAAGCACAAATATAAACATTAATAAGTAGTTAATAAAACTTTACATTTATCTCAAAAGGTAAAAACCCAAAACAGCAGACTAAAAATAACACGAAAGTTAAGATAACATCCGGCGAATTAGCCACATTGCACCCAAGAATTTAGCTACAGAAACAACCAAGATGGCTCTGGGGTCGGACCTCAAAACATTGTAAAGCAGCAGAGTGGTTGCACACACCCAATTTCTGCAAGTGGGGGACAACCAGAGTTTACGTGGGTGGGCATAGCTACGGCAAGCAAAAAATACATGAGCGATGCTCAGCAGAAGAGCACCCAATCTGAACAGGAAGTATAACTTCCGGTCCAGAGACACGGACACCAAGTCCCAGTATCGCTCATAACTGTTCACAGGCTTAAAATCAAGAAAGTCACAGGTCAACCTGGAAAGAGCAGCCTTCCCGGAGATTCTAGCCAATGTAACTACCCAGAAGAGAGATCTCATTGCATTTGTTGGCAAAACGAGGAAGTAGCAGGATGGTCCGGTAGCTCAGAAAGCTCAAGAAGGTGAAGAGAATTCTTTATATACACTAACCAGGGTCTTTTGTGAAATTGGTCAGTGTTGGAAGTGGGGGTCCTTATCGCTTACCGCCGCCACCAAATGCTGGAGGCGGGCGTCCCCGACCCCTCGCTTCAACGTTAGGTTAATTAAGGACACTGTCTGAGCTTGCCCTGCTCACCCTCTTAGTAGCTTGGCACGAGCAGCAGGCTTTTCTCCAAGGCACAAGTGTTAAGTATGTGCAACCACACTCACAGTAACTCCGTGATGTCACCACAAATAGACTCCACACCAGTTTTAATAAAATGAGTATAATCTTTATATGAGCAATTATATGATACGACCACACGATACAAAATCAACATACAAGAATGGGTAGTATTCTTTCCGGTGGGTTGGTAGGTTCTAATCCCAACCACTGCTTCTAACCAACAGTTAAGCTCACTTCTAACCGTTTCCAAAAGGTTAGGCCACTCGTATTGCTAGAATCGCACACGTTGCAAAAGGAAACAAATACTGCAATGCGTAACAATATTCTCTTATTCTGTGCAACAGAAAAATAATGCCATACGTAGCGCCATAGTCATGTACTTTGCAATTTAAGGAATAATGCAGTGCGTATCACCACCAGCATGCCCTGTACCAGGAAGAAACAAAGCAATGCGTCACGCTACAATCCTGTATGGTGCAATGAAGAAATAATACACTGCGCCACATTACAATCAGGTAATCTGCAAGGGAAAAATAACGCAGTGCGTAGCGCACCAAGCATGTAGTTCGTCAGGCACAAATGAGGTCAGGCGTCATACGACAGTTCGATAGTTCATTAGCAGCAATAATGCAAAGTGTAATACAACAGTTTTACGTGCTCCGTTAACAGTGCCCCCGCTGTGGATCAAATGATGACACAAAAGTAATGCTTCCCACTCCGGCCCCAGCACTGCCCCTCCTTGGGTCAGCACAGGCCGGAATCCAAGCCGAAGCAACGGCTCGCGCAGCTGACTGAACCGGGAGGCCGAGAGAGTGTCCGTCCGGGCCCGCACCCCACCCCCAGGTGTTGATCTACATTACCTGGGGGGCGTGACCCCACTCTCCTCCCTGACGTCAGCGACTTGGGCCTTAATCCAGAACTCCATCACCAGGTACGGCGGCCTCGTGCTGGCGGCTCAGCTCTTCCGTGGCTGCTGGTCTGGGCTGCTGCGAGTGACTCTGAGGGCCAATGACTTGGCCCTTCTTCCGGCGGTCTCAGTCCACACCGAGATCCACCCTCAGCACTGCGGAGACTTTACTTCCAAATCAGTGCACCCCCTTACTCAGGCACTCCTCACCAGCAGCTCAGGTTGAACTTCGATACACACACCGCGCGTCCGAGACTCGCCTCTTTTTTGGTGCTCACGACGATCCGACACTCTTCACCAACGCTCTACTTGCACCTCCACACGCACCCTGCGCGTTCGAGTCTCTCCTTTCCTCCCAGTGCACATGATGTCCAGGCGCTCTTCACCAACGCCCTGGCTGCACCACGACACGCACTCTGCGCGTCCGAGTCTCACCTCTTCTCCCAGTGCCCACGATGTGCAGGCGCTCCTCACCAACGCCCTGGCTGCACCACGACACGCACCCGGACCCAGCGCGTCTGAGACTCACTTCTTCTTTTGGTGCCTACGAGGCCCAGGCGCTCTTCACCAACACCCAGGCTGCACCATGACATGCACCCAGCACATCCGAGACCCACTTCTTCCTCTAGTGTACATGGGGCCCAGGTGCTCTTCACCAACACCCGGGCTGCACCACGACATGCACACTGCGCGCCCGAGCCTCACCTCGTCTCCCCGTGCACATCAAAACCAGGCGCTCCTCACCAACGTCTTGGCCTGCACTTCGACACGCACCCAGCGCGTTCCAGACTTAGTTTACTCCTGCATGCCCACGATCACACGGCACAACTTCTGAGGGTCTCAAGCTGCAAACGCACATGCACACCACATTGCTTGGGACTTCTCTAGAAACTTTTGTGATCCTGAAATTCCAAACAGGGAGCCAGCTCACCCCGGGCCCTTGGGGGTTACAAGACAAAGCACAAAGCACAGTCTTCTTCAAGCAGGGTGACCCAGTGCCTCCAAGCACGGTCCCAACAGCCTCTCCCTTAGTTAGAACAGCAAACTGTAGACCAGCCCCAGATCACGAAGCAAGGATAGGTCTATCCACAGCAGTCTCTTCAGTTGCTCCTTCTTTAGCACAGAATAGGTCCATGACTTTACAGTCTCAATCCATATTTGTTTCATTCCCACTTTCAGGGGTTTCAACTCTCCTAGTTATACCCCTTAATGTCTTTGAAGTTTGTATGTGCTCAGGGGTCCCCTCCCCCTCCCTAAATCAGTTCTGGGTGTCTCCTTCCCAGTGTCACCTCTCTCCATTTGATACTGGGGGTCTGGATCCTTAATAACTCAGCAGGATATGGGTCAATTGGTTTATAGCACCAGCCCAGGCTTTTTCACCTCCCGGCCTTCTCCTTCCCCTACTCTCCAGATGCAGGACAGCCTGGTACCATCTCAACCCCTCCCTAGGTCAAGACCTCTCCCAGCTCCTCTCGAAATGGAGAGTTTTTCACTGTCAGAACATAGCACACACCTCAGTATATGTTCTGCCTTTTACCTACACTGCACCCTGCCCAGGGGTTACCTGGGATCTACCACCGGGGTGCCCAATGTGTATGTAAAAGGGAAAGTCAGGCCTGACAAGTGGTTGCACTTGTCAGGACAACATGCTAACTTAGCGTTCTGCGCGCAGGCCCTACACTGAAGGCCTGAGTTTCCTTCTCTGCGCACCCTTGCATTACTAGCCCTTACACACACAGTGCACATCACTAGGGACTTCTAATAGTAAGGCAACCATACCAATCATGGCCAACCAATCACCATTACATTTTAAACAGGGAACTCTTGTACTTTGACATTGATCAGCAGTGGCAAAGTACCCAAAGCATCTAAATTGGCTATTCTAGGTCACGAAAAATGGTCTAGGGGAAAGCAAAACGTTGAGGGAACTTTAGCCAAAAAGACCAAGTCCTACTATCAGCATCCAAAACATCCTTTAATGCAAGAGGATAGTGGGCTAATTCTGAGGTAGTCCACAATCGCCTCCATTATAACAATGGACTCAGCCTAGATTTTCCTATAAGCCTTTTTATGTCCATATCTTGGAAAAGCAGGTGCAGTTTGTGTACTGGAGGGCAAAAGGGCGAGGTTACAGATACATTTGTTCTAAATACTAGTTAGAGCCTCTACATTAGAAAAACTCCACAATTCAGCCCCATAAACATCTGATGCCAAAGCCTTGGCCTCGTATATACAAAGCACCAGCAGAATTTGTTTGGGAAGAGGCACTATATTCCTTAAGTAAAGTGCCCATTACGTTAGCTGTCTAAGCTTCAAGGTAGAGTTTTGAATGTGGGGCTTCCAAGACATACTCCTGCTTAGTAAAATACCCAAATAGGTGAAGCAATCCACCATCTCTAGGGGACCCCTCCCCCAAAACAATACTCTGTTTGAACAATCTATGGGGGTTAAATGACATCAATTTAGCTTTGTTTGGATTACGCTCCAAGCCCCAAGCAAGACAAAACTCCTCAAACCGATCGAAGAGCTTCTTTAGTTCGCTAGGGGTTTTGGAGATCAGGAGGGTGTCATCGGCAAATAGCAGGATAGACGTTTTAATTCCAAAGAGGGATTGTCAGCCTCAACTGAATATAAAAATAAACAATGTCATTAATATATAATGAAAAAGTGGATGGCCCAACACACAGCCCTGACGAACACCTCTATGTACAGGGATCCCCTCTGTCAATTCATCCTCTTTCTGCCACCTTATTTGGTCATAATTCTTCTTGTCAAAGCACATGACCAGGGACAAGATTCAAGGGCAACTTCATGTTTCACAGGAAATTGCCACAACATGTGGGACCAAATCAAAAGCGGATCTAAGATCCACAAATGCTACATATAAAGATCCCATGTCAATTGTGACAGTACGCCAATAAATCAATAGAAACTGAAAAATCTGGTAAAGGGTGGAAACTTTTTGTTTGAAAACATGCTTGATAAGGGATAAGAATTTCCATGTCCCCAATCTAATCCTGTATTTTGGGAAGCGGACAGTGGATAAAAAACATTTTGGATGCAGTCGATTAGGCTAATAGGACTTAGTTTTTATGGATGAGACCTATCGCCTTTTTTTGTGTATTTGAATTATGACGGCACCATTCCATAACTGTGTAATGTTCACCCCTGCTGCAATAGAGTTGGCAATAATTAAGATTTAATGTGCCCAAACCTTGATATCAGAGTCACAGCTGAAAGATGTGCAGTCACATCCCGTGATGTCAAGTAGCGGTGCGGAAGGAGGGGGGCACGGTGGTAACAACATAATGGTGGTTAGATTTTGTGATGGAACATCAGAGTACAGACTGATAAAATGATCTGCCTAGTTTGAAGGAGCAACACTATTTGCAGATTTAATTGGAATTAGTGAGCCCTTACGGGATAGAAGCTGCCAGAATAAAGAGATATCATTATCCAGGCCCGCATCAGTAAGAGCATTCCACCTTTGTGAATCCCAGTTCCTTTTAGCACAAATGATGCGAGCTTTGTAGACTTTTCTGGCTATTGAAATTCTAAGCATATCCCTAGTTTTGATGGTGCTAGCTAAAGACAACTGCGATATGCGGCATTCTTTGTTGAACCAAGAATTTGTCTTTCTCTCTGTGCACTTCTTATTTAAGACAGGAAGAAATAAGTACCCAGCAATGCACTAAAAAAAAAACCTCATGTGTGGAGATTAAGTGATCAGAGTGGGGCAACCCTCCCTCATCAAGTCCTGCCAAGATGTTACGTTAGTAATGTTAGCATTAAGTGTGGGCAAAAAATCCAGATGGGTAATCATTTGTTGCCATCTTAGGTGGCACTTGTCAGAGGATATTATAAGTGCTCTGGAAAGAAGCAACATGCTGGAAACTGGAGAGATAGTAGCAAAAAGCCCACAAAGGCACAGGGAAAGGGAGTTATGGTCATTATCAATCTGTTTAGAGACAGGCATTTCAATAACAGATGGCCAAAGCTGGAGATCAATCAGAAAATAATCCATTTGGCTAGTTGGAAAGGTTTATTGAATTGTGAGCCCCTGCTCAATCAGAAGTCGTTCAACCATTAGCTGCCCTGAGCACAAATGCAATAGTTAGGGCCTTCAAAGCAATGTGTGTCCACCTCTGGATAGGGGGAATACACAGAGAGGGAATAGCCCTATGGGATCATGAAGAGTGAGGCTAATATCATTTTCATCAAGGGGCTCAAGCGAGGTGTTTAATTCGCCCACCACTATTACAAGGTGTGTTGGTATACTGGTCAAGAAGATTTTCTAGAGTTTGCAGAGTGCATGAAGTCACCCTGGGTTTGGTCCCTCACAAGTAAACAATAAAAACAATACTCTGACCCACATAATTAGTCCTTCTGAGGCTCTGCCCCCCCCTGACTAGGGATGGTTGGAATATACAAATTAAGGTAGCCAGATCTGTGGATCCGATCTAAAGACCAAGACTCTTGGAAAGACATATATTGTGCTCTTCCATGAAAGATTTCCAATCTGGCAATGCCATTTTCGATTTTAGACCAGCCAAGTTACACAAAACAAAAAAGAGCTTACCCGGGTCTACAGTTGTGTGTGTTACAGAAAAACTGACAGCTTTTGCTTTTGCTTTTACACACCTTTTACCACCACGACAAGACTGTATTTACTAATCTGTCTTTGCAAATTTAGAGAATTTTGTAAACACCAATTCACATGTTAAAGGAATAAGCAGAAAGTTGTCAGACGATTTGACCTGACATTTGCCCTCTATTCTTGAACACATAGCACTTGTGACAAGCTGAAAACAATATTTAAAGGTATTAAAGGCATCTTTATTGCCCATTCACTTTCTCAACTCAAACTCATGATGAGGTTGTGATGTATGTGTGATAGTTTGCTAGACTTTGTGCACTTGGTACTACGCTGGTGGTGCAAGGGTATGAAGTTGGCATATTTAGGGTGTTTTTGTGGTTGGTGCTGTAGATGAGATACATGGTGTCCTGTTGCTCATTATCTCATTAATTCTGTTAAAGAGGAACATTTTGCCATTATCAGTACCTAATTTGTTGATGTAGACAGGGAGAAGGCTAAAGGTGGTATTCTTTAATTGCAACTTAGTGAATTGAGTACATTGTGCCAGGGGGACTTACTGGATGAAAGCATCTGCCGAAGTTTAAATGCCTCTGTAAATACATTAAATTATCTTGCCTTGTCTCGAGTGGGCCTATAGGGGAATCAGAACTTTGTTATACTGAGTTAAGGGCATTACCCACCACCCGGTAGAAAGTGTGCCTCATAATCCAATTTAAACATTTAGACACCTTATTTCCAAATTGTATAACACTCCTTCCTCCTACTATCCAATCATGCTTGAATGGGAAGGTAGAGTGTTTTAAACCTGGGCAGATTAGCACAGACACTGTAAGTTATTTTTTATAAGAAAGATGGTTGAGACATCTGTGTACTAGGCTATATCTTCCAATCACAATGAGTTTAATAGGGCTTTCATCAATGATACCTGATGCATATTTATACACCACTGAAGGTTGGACATCCTCAGATGGGGGAGACCAGTAATTCCTTACAGAGCAGTAACTATTTGAAAAGTAATGACTCATCCATGAGTATTCTCTCATTCCATTATGTCCCACCTCAAGCAATCCACTATGTATTGCAGTACCCAAATCAATTGTTATTCTTGTCATGCCAGCCAGAGTCTATGTATCGTGTGAACTGTTAATTCACATGCTCCTTCATGAGACTCTCCCAAACACTGATGTGCTTAAAGACCTTTCTTCAGTATCTATTTTTTGTATTAACACTACTAATGTACTCTAAGCTACCCAGAGTACAATTCATGTTCACGTCAAATGACCACCTCCAATCCAATTTATGCCAATTTAAATATTGCTTCTGCAAGTGCACTCCATGTTAGTGCAAATATGCAAATACAAATATTCACCAAACAGCCTCCTAAATAGCCCCAAGCACTCTCCATGCTATACTAAAGTACAATTAAAAAGATAACATATGCTGGGCTAGCTCAAAACATATTGTGGCATAACTCAACCAAGACTTGGCACATATGGAACATCAAGCAGCAGCCTACCCATAAAAGTGGTCGGAGTGACAGCAGCACTGGCATGTGATAGTAGCCACATCAAACTGTCAACCATCATACAGGAGACTGGTCACATTTCACCATCAAACAGCTCACTAAGAATAAGTAAGCCTTCAGACAGAAGCCAAGTCCCACCAAGAAAAATCATAAAGTAACCTGGACAGCCTTATCAAACCATGAATCCTCATTAAGCAGCTTGAACACATGGGGGGATGTGTACAATGAAGTGGTAGAGCATGTCATTAGCCTCCTTGGCAGCCTTGCATTTTAACAACTAAGCGCCAACACAGGCAACCTTGCACCAGAGTGCAAGGGTGTCTGTGTGCAGAGGAGGATTAGTTATGTGCAGGAAGGTGTCCCTTCCTGCACATACACAGTCCTAAAAGGCCATTTTGTAACTTTCATGTGTGAAGCTTCGAGCAGCACTCATGAAAGTTACAAAATGGCATTTTTTTAAAAGGTTTGTTTAACAAACCATGGCATTTTGCTTTTTCCATTCACAAGGCAACACACATGGAAAAAGCAAAAACGAGGAGAAATAATGCATTTCTCCTCATTTCGCCAACTTAAGACCAGGGTTTTCCTGGTCTTAATTTTGGTGCTGCCTCATAAGTACCCCACCCTTGTACATAGGGGGCAGCGTCTAATACAATGGGTGTTGTGGTGGAAAGCCCACCACAGCACCCACTGCAAGCCCCTTTCACGCTAACCATAGCGTGAAAGGGTGCCTTATGTACAAGGCAATGTTAAGTCACGTTAAGTGGCTTAACGCTGCCTTGTACATAAGCCAGGGCCCCTATCGCCATGGGAGCGTCACAAAAAGTGACGATCCTGTGGCGATAGGAGCTTGTACATATGCCCCGCAGTGTACCATTTCATTGCAGCCTTGACACACAGTGCACCGTGAGACAGCATGCTGAACACAGTAAACCTTAGGACATCACCTTGGTCACTCAACCAACCACATGAGTGTAGACTGGTAACACTAGGGACCAAATGATCATCAGGAATCACCAGGTAAAATAAAACTGGTGGTATGGGGAGCGATGAAAAAGCAACATAAACACAGGGCGGGGGGCTAATGAGGGAGAGCTCCTTACCTTGCAGTTCAGGAAAGCTAGATTCACAGCCTGCTTCACTTTTGACCTTGTAAAAAAATTTACTTTTGCATCCATTTCGGAATACACCAACATCGCCTAAACTCTACTCTACATAAACTGCTGAGGCAGTGGTTGGGCATTTCTTTAGAGCAAAATGGTTTGCAGAGATGTTGGCAGCCTCGCAAACAAAAGTACTCTAATCCCTTGTTCCTCACCAAGCTAGCAGTAATATTTAAAAAAGAAAACTGAGACTGGACGAGCAAAATAAAGATCAAGTCACACATCTTTTAAGGCTGACAGTGCTAACTTAACTCGACCAAAGCACTGGCCTTCAGTATAATATTCTCAGCAGTTTGTTTGCTCAGGGGATATGAACATACTCTTGCAGCACATGTAAAGATTAAACAAACTTGTGAGTAGATTAAGACATAGTTTGAAGGGGAGGAGGGCCCTGGGAGTGGGAACCAGGAGAAAAAGAGAGAGGTGATGGTCCGGAGTTGTGTGCAGAGGCAGCACATAAAACGGGGGGAAAGCAAGGAGGAGGCTCTCAAAAAATGTGGAAAAGAGCAAGAAGAAATCAGTGAAAATTATTAAAAAAGCAAGGAGCAGGCACAAAAAAACGGGAGAAAGACCAAGAGAAAGTAGTGAAAACGAGAGAAAAGCACTTGGATTTAACTTACCCTTTGAGAAGTTGATTGCAGGGAGTGCTTCTGCAGGAACTGAAGTAACCCAAGGGTGGGTCACCTAAAGCTGTTCTCTTTGGCCCTGAAGCACCCCTGCAGTGCTCTGTTAGTTTAAAAAAAGGTTTACAGAACGTGACCAGCATGGCATGGAGACACCTAGCAGCTATGAAAGAAAGCGAAACCCGGTGTGCCCTGTTGTCATCCCTCTTGCTATATGTCCATCATCCTCACCAATCAGTGTTTCTTGGCAGCACTTTATGGTAAGATTGTTTTCAGTTATAAAGATGAGTCATCTGAAGAATGAGACAGATAAGCCTGGTCTTGCTAGCTTAAAGAAGCTCTTCTAGCACACACTGGACCTAAACCTGATTGGCATGGCTTTGTAAAAAAATAAAAATATTAAAAAGCTAACACAATACATGCTTAATAGTGCCTTGCATTACCTTGTGCTTGGTAGGCTTGCGTGGGCGTTCCCATGTATCTGCCAATGTATTATCTGGTGTCCCTTACATTATGGGCAATATTATTGTTATGGATGGTGCAACATTACAGGCTAATAAAACATACAAGTGAGATTTTTGTGCACAGTCCATCTTAAACTGAATTACTCGAAGGTGCTCTCTGTTGTCACTAACGAGTCAATTAGGCACATGAAGTAAATTGATTTGAACAAGATCACACAATTTAGCCATATAGGATATCCAGGATTATAACCCATGCCTCACTATCACACATAGGGATTAATGTATTTTTCTCAAACACCTTTAAAAGCAGAAGGTAGTGTTTTTGTACAACCCTGGAAGATGAATAGTAAACTGTGTTAAATAAATACAGAACACAGGCTAATCTGACACAATTTCTAAAAAGACAAATAATAACGAAAAGGGAAGGCAAGATTCAGTGTGCTAATATCACTGACTTTCTAGACATTATATAGCTAGTCTAGAGGTGAGCAAGACTCTGAAAGCTTGAGGCAGGCTTGAACCTGAAGCCTCTCTCTGGCTCAGTTCAAGGTCCTGTTGGAACCTTGATCCCATAACGAGCCGAGCATTCATTTGGCTTCTGCCTGCCTCCTTCCCTCTTCCCAGGGTGTGGCATTAGGGACATGGCATCTGTACTTGGAACTGAGGAACCTGGTACGAGTCTTGGCAATGGCTCAACACACCTCGATTTGGGCAAACCACTTAAACTTCCCATGCAATGAATGTGGCCTTGTGTTATGTAAGTGGTGCTCATGTAAAGTGCTCCAATACCTTTGGGTCAAGTTCACGCTATAAAAAAACTGCAAAAAAAAGCACAAAGAAGTAAAAACAACACCCTTAACATAGGAAAAAACAAATACCCATTTCCTGGCTGATTTTTGCAAAGTTACATTAGAAAACCGGGATAAAATGCGGCTACCCTGCTTAAATTCTGTGATCTTAGGCAAATGGTTTGCTTCCCTAAAACTCTTTTTTCTTCATGAATGCAAATGAAAGTGATGCAGCGTGGAATTTTAAATCCTCCCTTTGTCACAGATCAAATATCACACTAGCACATTCACTCAATACATTCATTGGTGGGGCCCATAACACCAACACTCACACTTCATTAATCCGTTCTCACGGGAGAGATAAATTGCCCAAAAGCTGACATGAATGGAATACCTTTTCAACTAATGAACTTAATTTACTTGAACCTACATTAAGTACCTTTATTAAATTCAGAACCTCGAGATATTCCCTCCATTTAGTTGATGGATCAGTTAGTTGATATTGGATATTTGGTGACTCAGGGCTAGATGTATCAAAGGGTTTTACCCATTCTGTGTCTATGGAAAAATGTGTTTGTACATATGGCCCTCAATTCTTTAATCTACATTTAATCTTATTCTAATTTCTCTAAATAAATCACCCGACACATTTGTTTGTTAGAATAAAAATTTTGTTTATCTAATCGATTGTAATTTTAATAAGTCATAAACCAAATCACCGATCATAATATTTACCTAATCTGGCTATTAGTCGTCCTCTAAGTCAATCAAGTGGTAGGAAAGTCTTTAATTCATCAAAGTCAGGCAGCAATTAAGTCTGTCAAAGGTTCAGGATAAACAGCTGTCCAGCAGTGTCACTGTCCTCTTCGTCAGCGTCAGCATTCCCAGCCTTAAGTCGTCTTGCATCGCATAGCATAGCCTTTTCCCTCTCTATTCTACCATCTTTTATAATACATTTAATGTCAAAATGTAACAAAAATCAGTTTTAGAAAGTCCTGATTGGAGGATTTGGGGTCATTTGGTGAAGTTCTCACATAGTCTATTTAGTTAGATCATCCCGCTTGCTGGTTCCGGTTTTAAAGACAGTCTTTTGTTTAGCAAAATTGGCAACTCTCCCAGTGCGTCCTTGATGGGTACATCTCACATGAGGTCAAGACGAGGCCACTTGTTGCTGGCTGTGGCGCAGGCGCACTTTACCCGAAACCTCGTGGAAGGGTAGCTGTTTCGTCGTGTCCATGGGTCGGCCATTTTTACGAAGGCCCAAATCGGTCAACTTAAGTAAAACAAACACAAAACGTAATAAAAAAATTGAAATGGCTAATAATATGTTAAACCCTCACTAATTCCCCTATGTGTATGTAATTATCTAGCACGATAGCAACATTCAAAGCGTGTATATTCACCCAACGATGTCATCTGGTGCAGCTTACAATTACATCACAAAAGCAACATATATCATGCAATATTCTAATTTCTACTATTAGTATGCGTACATATATTAGTATACAAATGAGTTTAGCCATGCAAATGCAAATCCCACGTGTACTTATTTCATTAATATTGTTGGTTAGATATCACTTCAAACAAATTAATAATATTACAATTAATAGATTATTTGGATTAATATAATCATGGAGAAATGGGGGGGTATACAAAATTTTGTACTACCCGCTCCAGCAAAAGCACTTTCAAATATGTGAGTTCCGAATACCAGTTGTACAAAAACCTATTGTATTTGATTTAATAGACTTTATTGTGATTGATTGACGCCAATGCTTCAAATACACTTCTCTTGAATTGTATCATATTTTAAATGATGTTTGTCATATGATTTATACAACAATCATATCATGACTTGGCTTGTGCACAGGCTTTTATATCTGAGCCAGACCCTTGGCTAGCTCTCCTTGTTAATTTCTTGACTTGGCAACCTCAAAGCTATTCAATACAGTGGTTGAAGTGCATTAAAAAAGTATGGATACTGCATGGGGGACAGGGTCAGTTAGCGCAGGGGCGTAATCAAAGGCGTAGCTACATATAAAACAACACATTGAAAAATAAAATCAGTTGGAAATGCACTATTTTATGTTTTGAAACCTGTATTGTTAATGCAATCCTTACAAATGTATATGTGTGCAACCATAGGCCCACAGACTTTAATCCTGTTTAATACAGCAAGGTAAAGTGACTTGTTTTATGTTTAGTACTAAGAGTTCCCTGAAAGCACTGTGAATGTTTAAGTCATCATTTTAAATGTGAATTATACACGGTATAATAATACATTTACGTTAAAGATAAAAAGTGCTTCTAAAGTATAGATTTCATGAATATACAGACTGTACTTTTTTTTATAACTGCCCTTTAAAAGCATGCACTCCATAGCTCAGCTTGGAACACGCTTATAGTACCAAACCCTTGAGGCTAAAATAGGTTTGACACTCACAGTCAAAAGGCCTTACCTTTGGGTTGATAGAGAACAAAATGTCCTTATTTGCAGATTATGTTCTGCTAACACTCTCCTCCCCCCAGACTTTGATAGCAGCCCTCCAACAGGCATTGCAACTGCACATACTAATCACACGCTTTATATGGCAGAACTGGAGGGCCTGCTTACCATTTAAACTATTACGACTACCAAAAGACGCAGCAGGTCTAGCCCTTCCAGTTTCCCAATTTTAGTGTAAAGCAGCGCAATTAAGAGTCATATCCCAGTGGTCACTCCGTTAATCCGAAAAACATTGGCTGAACATGTACAGGGCACTAGTGGGGAGATACATATGGGATGTATTATGGAAACCGAAAGCAGATCACCCACCCAATACATATTTGAACACCCCCACAAAGACAACTCTTAAAATTTGGGGCACGATGAATAGAACTTCAAAATGAATTACCTTTCCTTCCCCTTTCTTGCCGATACATTACAATCCCGAATTTCCCATTCCTACCCAGTCCTTTCAACGCCTTGAGGGAGGGTGCTGTTTTACCCTTTCCAATCTTTTTCACAACTGGGACATCCTAACCTTCAAGCACTGTCAGCGGAACTTCAATTTTTCAGACTCAGAACATTACTGATGTTGGACTTGGCCCTTTTTGCAGGGTCATCTCTAAACTGTTTGCTTTTCTCCTAGCCTTTTTTCTGACATGGTGTTGGTGGTTTTAGGATTCTGGGCACTTTAGCATTGCTGTTCAGTGTAAAGTGCATGTGCTCTCTGTGGCAAATATGGTAAGATTGGTCTTCACCTATTTGGCTTATTTAATGTACCTGTCGGTCCCTTGTACAGTGGTATCTCATATACCCAGGGCTGGTAAATTAAATGCTACTGGTGGGCTTGCAACGCTGATTGCCCCACCCACCAAAGTAGCCTTTCAAACCTATCTCAAGCCTCTGCCATGGCAGGGCCTGTGCGGGCAGCGTTACTGCCGCTGTGGCGTGGCACCTAAAGTGTGTGCCATGTCTGTGACCACCCTTTTACTACATGTCAGTCACCCCTAAGGTAGGCTCTAGCTAGCCCTATGGGCAGGGTGCATTGTAGGTGAAAGGTAGGACATGTATCTTAAGTGTGTGGCATGTCCTGGTAGTGACTAAAAGCCATTTTGGTTTCTCACTGCTGTGAGGCTGCCCTCCTATAGGAATGCATTGGGGATTCCCTGATAAGTGTTTCAGTGGTAATTCCTAATATGAGGAGCAGCGTGGTCAAGTTTGGTATATTTGGAATAGTGATAATAAATGCTGCACAATGGTGTGCGCAGATTTGTTATAACTATTTCAGAATTGCCACTTTTTGCAAAAACAACAGTTGATGGACAGAATGGAGAACAATGTCATACATACACCCCAGTACAGAGATCTGGGCCTAAATCCATCGTTTATTTGCTCACCATGCCATTCCAGTTTGAACCCAGCCATATGCAAATCAGTCTTAATCCTGTGCCTCATGGGAACAGTCCATCAATAGTTATTTTTACATTTGTCACCCTGAGTGGGACGGGTCTGCTTAGACGTGAGTCCAGTCCAGGGAGGACCTGGCTTGGCAGTTCGGGCTGGACTGTTCCCATGAGGCACAGGGTCAAGACTGATTTGCATATGGCCAGGTCTAAACTGGGGTGGCATGGTGAGCAAAAGAATGATGGATTTAACCCAGATATCTTGACTGGGGGTGAATGTTTTGATTTGTTCTGCATTTCGTCAATCAATAGTTATTTTTACATTTGTCACTCCGAGTGGGATGGGTATGCTCAGACATGAGTCCCGTGCTCTCCATGCCACTGGAATCAAGCTATCCTGGCTGAAGAGGGGTGAAACCCTGAAACCGGTTCTAGGATGCTTGTTTTCGGTCCAGGGAGGACCTGGCTTGGCAGTTCGGGCTGGACTGTTCCCATGAGGCACAGGGTCAAGACTGATTTGCATATGGCCAGGTGTAAACTGGGGTGGCATGGTGAGCAAAAGAATGATGGATTTAACCCAGATCTCTTGACTAGGGGTGAATGTTTTGATTTGTTCTGCATTCCGTCCATCAATAGTTATTTTTGCATTTGTCACCCCGAGTGGGACGGGTATGCTCAGACGTGAGTCCCGTGCTCTCCATGCCACTGGAATCAAGCTATCCTGGCTGAAGAGGGGTGAAACCCCAAAACCAGACCTAGGATGCTTGTTTCCGGTCCAGGGAGGACCTGGCTTGGCAGTTCGGGCTGGACTGTTCCCATGAGGCACAGGGTGAAGACTGATTTGCATATGGCCATGTCTGAACTGGGGTGGCATGGTGAGCAAAATAATGATGGATTAAAGCCAAATCTGTGACTGGGGGGAATGTTTTGCCAATGTGCAACATTCCGTCCATCATCTTGTGTGTTTTGCCAACAGAGAAGCTGCCAGATGAGAGGAGTGAGGAGAGGCCCCTGGAACCGGACCGGTTGAGGCACATTGGCGGTGCCACCTCCCTGCACCAGGAGAGGAGCGGAGTCCCCGAAGGAGCCCCGGTGAGTGGGGGCTGGGTGTGGCGTGTTTGTCTTTGTGCTCCCAAGGCACGGTTGGTGCCAGTGCGTATGTTTCCTCCCAGCTGCACCGCTGGTTGATGGCAGCTGCAACGTTGGTGTAATTTGTTTAAGAGTCCCAGAGTGGGGCTCCCAAGGCACGGTTAGTGCCAGGGCTCATTTTGCCACAGTTGCCCCACCGGACAGTGGGCAGCTGCAACATGGGGACGATTTTGTTCAGAGTCCCAGAGGGGCCTAAGGGGCACAGTTGTGCCAGGCCTCATTTCCACAGCTGCCCCGCTGGACAGTGGGTAGATGCAATGTTTGGGGGCATTTTGTTGGTGAGGTACACCTCACGCCCCAGTGCCTGGTGTGCATTGTCTTCACTGCGTTGGCAGCATAAGGGCCAGCGGAAGGCAACAGTTAGAGCCCTGACTTTAAAGGACAAAGGGCATTTGAGCCCCAGTGAAAGGCCAGTTGGCCTGGGGTTATTTTTGTTATTGGTAGGGCACAACACCCTAATGTGATGCCCCTTACAAAATGTGATTATGCTGATGATTTATGCACAATGTGTACATGCCTAATCTTATGCACTGTGATTTATGCATAATGTGTTTATGCTAGTGAGGCCTATTACGTAATGTGCTTATGCTTATGAGGTTATTGCATAATGTGTTTATGCTGGTGAGGCCTAATGCATAATGTGTTTATGCTTATGAGGTTATTGCATAATGTGTTTATGCTAGTGAGGCCTAATGCGTAATGTGTTTATGCGAATGAGTTTTGGGCCTAATGTGTTTATGCCTAATGTCATGCTATGAATTTCAATTTCAATTTATAATCTTTATTCGGTTCTTAAAAAGACACCATAAAAGCGCAAATACAATATATATTTACACAAATTAAAAACACAGCAAGTGATATTCAGTTTAAAAATATAAATATTAAAATTTTCTGTACTCAGGTAGAGGGCCAGGGGATTTGAAGAGTTTTAAATGTTCGAATCACGCTTAGGGGCCAATGTCTCTGGTGTTCCTCAGTCTTGTTGCAATTCGAATAAAGTTTATCGTGCAAAACAGAGTGTAAGCGTCCTCCGCTTCCTGTAGGAATCTCAGCGCCAGTTTTGCGTGTTTAAATTTTTGCTCTTTCAGGATTCCCACCAGGAACTTGCGTCTTGGCATCGTGTAGAATGGACACAGTAAAACAAAATGGAGGGTGTCCTGCGGAGATCTAAGATCGCAGCAGCAGGTACCCTTCTCTTCCACTGTGTGGGTAAACCCAGATGGCACTGCAAGGATATGGTGTAACATATTAATTCTGAAACGGGTCATGAGGTAGCGATCCTGCGCGTTGTACATGACCCTCAGATAGGGTTCCATACCTTGCTTCGCAGTGAGGTCGTTATACGAGTGATTAGTGGGTTTATGCTTCTCTTTTTCAGCCCTTAATGTCTTCAGGTGTGTAAGAAAAAGTTTTTTGACCAAGATCTTGCTCTCCTGGGTCAGAGAGTCGGGGGATGAGAAGTATTTAGAGCAACCAATCTCTATTAATGACTTCTTGACAAATTTCAGCCAGGGGATTGCGTGGCCTTTGTCTCTTTTGAGGCAGTCCTCAATGATTTGTCTTGTAAGGGCCGCCTCAGGGTTGGTCCATACTTTCACCCATGCCAGGAGAGGTTTGGATTTGATTTTATCCTCTAAAAAGGGTTCTCCTACCTCTTCGTGTATAATGTGGGCCGAAACACTCTGTGGAACTTTTAGTATTCTTCGTAAGAATTTGTTTTCTTCAGTCTGAAGCGGCTGTGCTTTTTTGCCCAGGAAGCCCCACACTTCTGCCCCATAACTTACTTTCGCACAGCAGATGGATCTGTATAAGGTCAGAATTTGTTCCGGGGACCATTTCCCTAATCTTTGCCCATACCCCATGATTGCTCCTACTGCAGCTGCCAGTTTTGTAGAGTGCTTCTCAATCAGGGGTTTGAACGATAAGTCGTGATCGAATAACACCCCCAAGTACGTAAAAGACTTGACCTGGTCTATTTTATGTGACCCGATGTTATAGGTGAAAGTTCCTTTTGTGGGTTTCCCAGATGACATAATATAGGACTTTTCCAGGTTTGTTGCCAGGTCCAGTTTGTCCATGAATTTGACAAACCCGTCAATTAGTTTTTGCAGTCCCAAAGGTGTTCTAGAGAGCAGGACCGCGTCATCGGCGTAGAGTAGTACGGGCACTGCTCGGTGACCAATTTGGGGTGAGTCAACTTTGAGCTTAAGGAGGTCCTTTTCCAATGCATTAATGTAAATAGAGAAAAGGAAGGGCGCAAGGATGCATCCCTGCCTTACTCCACTATTGCAGGTGAAAGGGTCGGTCTTTTTACCTTCCTGGCTGTACCTTACACTTGCAGAGGTGTTCCGGTGGAGGTTTTGTAGAGTGTCGACTAGTGATTGGTCCACTCCTAGATCCTTTAGCATAGCCCAGAGCTTTCTCCTGTTTACACGATCGAAGGCCGCTGAGAGGTCCATAAACCCCATATGTATTGTCCCCCTCCCGGCGATGGTATATTTTGCAATCAGGAGGTATAGATTTAGGCATTGATCGGTGGTAGATCTGCCTTTCCTGAACCCGTATTGGATTTCGGAGAGGATTTGTTGCTCCTCTGCCCAATCTTGCAATCTCGATAGGATGACTCGCCCCAGGACCTTAGCTGTCACGTCGATGAGGGAAATAGGTCGATAGCATTGGGGGTCCTCACGGTTGCCTTTTTTATAGATGGGGACTATGGTCGCCGTTGACCAGGACTGGGGGAGACCTACCTCCCCCGCCTCATTTAGCACCCTCGTAAGTAACGGAGCCCATAGTTCAGGTCTACTTAGGAATAGGTCTGGTGGAATTCCGTCCGGGCCCGCCGCTTTATTTTTGCTGAGCCCGGTAATTCCTAGATCGACCTCCTTCAGGGTAAAATTTAGCTTTACGGGCTGATGGGCCTCCGCTAGCTCCTCCTGGGGTGCCTTGTTTGAATGGTTATATAAGCTCTGGAAATGTTTCTGCCATTGTTCCGGCAGAATGGTGTTCATGATTTTAGGAGCCCCTTGGTCCTGGAAACAGGGGGCGTTGATCACTTTCCAGAAGGCAATAGAGTCTTTTCTTTCTGCGGCGTCCCTTAAGTCTTCCCAAGCCTGGTTTTGTATACTTTGCTTTCGTGCCTTCAGAGCTTTTTTGTATTCAGCTCTGTTCCGTGCCACCTTCGTTTTGTCCCTTGGTTGGGCGTGGAGGCTATCCTTCAGGTTTTTCAGCGCCTTTGTACAATTTGAGTCAAACCAACGGGGGTTTAGGGGTATTTTATTCTTAGCTCCTGTGGTATGTAAGGAGTTATTTACAACCTGCGCAATTTCTTCAAATGCCTTCACCACCTCAGCTCCGATTACACAGGGGTCAAGACATTTATCGATTGCTGCTGGGGCTTCGAGTAATAGTCTTTTGAGAAAAATGTCCGCATCAATTTTGGCCCATTTGATTCTTCTACCCTGGTCCACTACTCTTTCCATAATGGCAGATCTCTTTTGGAGTGAAAAAACAAATCCTTCCATTTTAATGATCACCGGATTGTGATCACTGAAGCTGCTGGCCTCTATGATGACTGTACTGATGTTTCTTTTTAGATTGGGAGAGACTAGTGCAAAGTCGATGTAAGAGTGACAACCTCTTCCTTTGAATGTTGGGGTTAATTCTCCTTTCTCGTTTAGGGTAACAAGGTCTAGAGTTTGGATTAGGTTGTGCCTTTTCATAAGTCTTTCTAAATCCCAGCCCTCTGTTGAATGGGTAAAGTGAGGGCCTTTCATGATCGTGCATCTTGACCAGTCCTTGTTGAAGGGTATTAGTTTCTCACAAAGGTGACAATTGAAATCTCCCATTAGTATTAAATCCGTGAGATTTGGTGTCTTAGATTATAAAGGTCAAACAATTTTCTAGTTCATTTATGGCTATACCCTTCTCCGTTATAGCCGGAGCGTTGTACCAGTTCATTAGCAGGAATGTTAAACTTGGTGAGGTGAACCTTAGTACTTGGAGGTTCTGTGTGGCCCATTTGGTGTTGGACCAGGTGCCCTTGATGTCTAGATTGACGTAGACCGCGAGCCCCCCACTTGCTCTCCCCGAAGTAGCTTTTTTTGCAGGGACAAAGAAGCTTTTATAGCCTTCCAGGCTGTAGGCGTGCGGTTCAGTGGCCCACGTCTCTTGCAGGCATAAAATATGGAATTTGCTTATATAGCTGCGCCAGTCCTGGGATGCGAACTTGGCCGCTAGCCCTGCGATGTTCCAGGTAGCTATTAGTAGGTTGTCACGGAACATGACCTTGGGTGTTCTTTTTCCCTCGCCTTGCAAAGGCTTTGATTGTTTATCCGTTGCGGGTGCAGCAACCCGGCTTGGTTGCGACCTGTAGGGGGTGGCCATTCTTCTATGAGTGGAATGGGAGTTAACTGTTGTGGGATTTATCCCCTCCCCTTTTCCCCAGTTGGTATTCGGTGGTGTGCTACTGCCTCCTATGGTGTGCACAGGATCCAAAGCATCAGTTTGGCCCTGGTCGGTTCCTTCTTTTATCCCTGTTGATGGTAGAGTTGGCTCCTTCCTGTATTTGACTTTTGGAGGTGAACAGCCCAATCTCTGTCAGTCCACCCCTTCAAGTGTACTGAACCTATTCCAGTGGGCGTACTGTGTAATGGAGGAGTCATAAGTTGGAAATACAGGATTTGGCCTTTGCCATTGGGGTGGGCCATATTGGGAACCCAAATGCGATGTTCTATCAGGGCCAATATTCTGCCTGGGCCTTTGAGGTGCAAAGGGGTAAAAGTAGGATAGATGGACCGGGTGAATTTGTGATCGAGTATAACTCGGGGGAGCGTTGCAGATGAAGTTAACAGCCGCCCTGTCTCTAAAGTTCACCGTAATAATATCCCCTGCAATGGTCTTGATACCTTTGCCGATCCACTCGCCCCTTCTCACTGCAAGGATTTCCCCGTGGATGTTTAGGGGCAAAGGTCTGTGTATTTGCAGCCACTGCATACATTTGTTTTTTAATTCAATTTGTGATTCCCGTTGACCCTCCTTTAAAGGAGGAATTCCTGTTAGGACGACTACAAAGGGCAATGCTTCAGGCGGAAGGTTAATTGTCCTGAAGCATGTTGCAGTTTTCTTATCGTTAGAGGTTGTCGCGGTGGGAATCCGTGGGGACTTAGGGTCCACCTTAGGGGTTAGGGCCTTATTTTCTTCTGACATTTGTGAAGATCCGGGTGGAAGTTTATTATTGCCAGTGGGTGTTTGATTTTTATTTTTGCCTACTTGCGGGGTAGAGGCAACCTTTTGTTTTTCCTGAGCTCCCTTCTGCGTGACACTGTTGTTATTGAGCTTAGCCCCCCCATTGGTTACTAAAGAGACCTTATCACTTGGTAAACTTATTGGTGTATGGTCCTTTAGTTTTGTCGAGTCCCGTTCCTGCACAGGATGGGTTTTCGGGCTGATCCCCTTATTATTGACCAGTGATGTCAGTCTATCTATTTTTGCTATGAGGGGTTTTAACAGCACCGTGATGGAGTGCTCCAGGTCAAGTTTAAGATCCGCCACCATGTTGGTTATCCAGCATGGTATTCCAGGTGTAGATGGGTTTAAAGGCGTGATCAGATTGTGATTACTGGATTTTACGTGACCTTTTTTCCTCCCTTGTATATGGCCTTCCCTGTGCGGCGTTTTTTCCGCGGGGGATATGTCTTTATCATAAGTATTTATTTGAATGCTTGTTTGTGCACCAGGTCTATCCCTGCTGGTTTCAGCGGGCGCCTGGGCACAAGGGAGGTCAGCAAAAGATGGTGGGGTTATGGGCCGGCTAGTGTCCATCTCCTCGGCCAAGTCAACGGAGGCTTCTGATAGATTAATCAGTGAATCCTGAGTTTCTTGAATGATAGTTACAGGTGGTAAGGACAATCTTCTCTCGGTGTTAGCTATGGCATCGGAGACCGCCCCTATAGTCTGTTTGAGCATTTTGTCGATGGCAGTAAGGGTCGGTAGAGGGGGTGGATGATCCGATTTGGTTTTTGTGCTCGATCTTAGGGTAGGCATCCTGGTTTTCTTGGTAGATTTCCTCATTGCAAGGGGTACTATATTGGGGGGTAGCGGGCAGATGTAGCTTGTCTCGAGGCGGTGGCCAGTAATCAGGCTGGTTGCCGTAAAACTGTTAGCGGTGTATTTTTAAAAGGGCAATTTTGGGGGGCTGGCCCAGCCCAGCCTCTTCTGGCCCCTGAGGGCCACAGAGGGCCCGCCCTTTGCCCGGGCTTCGCTCGGCGTCCCGCTCGCGTCCCGCTAAGCGTTACCGCACTTTGTTTGTAGAGGGTGTTGCGGCCGGGGGCGTGGCTTGCTGGGGGTGCGGCCGTGCACACCTGTGCAGCGCGGGGGCTCCTGGTCTCTGTAGTCCCTGCGTCACTCGCCCCCAATTACCTTGCACAGTTCTTCGTTCCTCCCGGGTGCTGGATGCTGGGTGTAGACCCGCTGCCTCGACCCCACACCTGAGCGCCGCGCAGCGGCACCCGCGAAGCGGGTGCTGCAAGCTGTTAACGCGGGACTCCGGCGGTCAATCCCTCCTGGGACACAGGGAGGCTGCGGGAGCAAATGGCGGTTTTCAACAGTAAGTGAGTCCCACTGTGCTCTGGAAAGTTTCACTTTTCAGCAGCGCTTGGACGGCCGGGGGCGTGGCTTGCTGGGGGTGCGGCCGTGCACACCTGTGCAGCGCGGGGGCTCCTGGTCTCTGTAGTCCCTGCGTCACTCGCCCCCAATTACCTTGCACAGTTCTTCGTTCCTCCCGGGTGCTGGATGCTGGGTGTAGACCCGCTGCCTCGACCCCACACCTGAGCGCCGCGCAGCGGCACCCGCGAAGCGGGTGCTGCAAGCTGTTAACGCGGGACTCCGGCGGTCAATCCCTCCTGGGACACAGGGAGGCTGCGGGAGCAAATGGCGGTTTTCAACAGTAAGTGAGTCCCACTGTGCTCTGGAAAGTTTCACTTTTCAGCAGCGCTTGGACGGCCGGGGGCGTGGCTTGCTGGGGGTGCGGCCGTGCACACCTGTGCAGCGCGGGGGCTCCTGGTCTCTGTAGTCCCTGCGTCACTCGCCCCCAATTACCTTGCACAGTTCTTCGTTCCTCCCGGGTGCTGGATGCTGGGTGTAGACCCGCTGCCTCGACCCCACACCTGAGCGCCGCGCAGCGGCACCCGCGAAGCGGGTGCTGCAAGCTGTTAACGCGGGACTCCGGCGGTCAATCCCTCCTGGGACACAGGGAGGCTGCGGGAGCAAATGGCGGTTTTCAACAGTAAGTGAGTCCCACTGTGCTCTGGAAAGTTTCACTTTTCAGCAGCGCTTGGACGGCCGGGGGCGTGGCTTGCTGGGGGTGCGGCCGTGCACACCTGTGCAGCGCGGGGGCTCCTGGTCTCTGTAGTCCCTGCGTCACTCGCCCCCAATTACCTTGCACAGTTCTTCGTTCCTCCCGGGTGCTGGATGCTGGGTGTAGACCCGCTGCCTCGACCTCACACCTGAGCGCCGCGCAGCGGCACCCGCGAAGCGGGTGCTGCAAGCTGTTAACGCGGGACTCCGGCGGTCAATCCCTCCTGGGACACAGGGAGGCTGCGGGAGCAAATGGCGGTTTTCAACAGCCAATGCTATGATATTTTAGGATGGTGTCTATTGCTAATGTGATAATACTGAGGTCATTATGGTACGAATAGTTACTGGTTGTGTTTCATGTTTACTACTTGCATTCTGATGGTTCTGACAGTGGCCCGATTGGCCTGGTCCTGTATATAATCCCCTGCAAATATTGCCTAGTGCCAGTTGGCACAGTGTACATTGGGTGATTAGGATCTAATGTGTTTTGGATAATACAAAGACACATTTTTTATATATCCTTTTGGGAAGTTTCCTTTGTAGTGCGCCTAGTGTGTTGCTGCTGTGTGTGTGAGTTGCGCAAATGCTTTACACATTGCCTCTGGGATAAGCCTGACTGCTCGTGCCAAGCTACCAAGGGGGTGAGCAGGGGTTATCTTTGGTGTGTAACTCCCTTGCCCTGACTAGAGTGGTGCTTTTTGCGTGGCTTAGGCGCTTGCCCTAGCCAACCAGAAATCCCACTTCTATCAACCGCTATACACATTTGAAACACTGGGCACTCCACCCTTGCCTTCGAACAGCAGTCACTAGAGATCTTACACCTTTCAAGCAATTTTCCAGAAGGGCAGGATCCTCCTTTCTGTACTCCTTACTATTCACCAAACTCCATAACCCACAGCCGCACCACATCACTTTTTAGGAGCATATTCTAGAGGAGGCTATACCTGAAGCACAGTGACACAATCTCTGGAGAGAAATTCCAAAGTGTAAAGCCCTCCACAGGTATGAGAGAGGCATATTGTCAAATACTTTTCGACTGGTACCTGTATCCCACAAAGTTGAAAAAAAATCTACCCAAGCACGTCTGAATTTTGCTAAAGAGGGTGTGGGCCCCAAGGTGAACTTTTCATAATTATGGTGGGACCACCCGACGATTCGCCCTTTTTGGTTTAAGCTCCTAGCACAAATTAAAGACATCCTGGGACACTGAATTCCAGATACCTCGGGCTTTGATGGACTGGGGCTGTGCGATGGTGCCTTTTAATGGCAGGCTGAAGGAGATAGAACCTAAGGCAGCTGTGCCTGAGTACAGCTAAGCTAAGCTGGCGCTAGCCGTGGCTTGGAAGAGAATAAAGGCACCAATGCTGTCACAGTGGCACACCCGTCTATGGCAAGCGGCACACCCGTCTATGGCAAGCCTGAATGATGGGAAGAATGACAGACATATTTTTGGACACCAATAAAACTTTGAATTAATTTGGGGTCCCTTGGTGACATATCTCTCCAGAGGTCCCCCGTTATGTGCGTGCCCCACACGTACAAGGGCACTTCATCTTTTCCAATTCTAATAGCCATACTTGAAGCTCCATTAGATAGAGATTGTGACTTCCCCTCTTGGAGTAGGATTTTCCCATAGGCCCCCTCTCCTAAACACCGTTTTTACACGTTGAATTGTGAGGCATCCATGCCCCCCAGTTTTTTCCTTTCTTTTTCTTGACTTTTTCTTTTTTGGGGAGTAGGGGTTATTTTTGCTTGGATGGATGGGGATTTTTGGGGAAATGTCTTTTTCTAGATACTATTGGCTTCAAAGCAATATCAATGTATATGTGTAATGCTTTAGATGTGATCCCCCTTCACGATGGATTATTGGTGATATACGGATGGGATCTGCATCAAATGTCCTGCTGTTACTTGCTATATGCAAAATCCAATAAAGAAAGTTTTGACAACCAAAAAAATATTTCTAAAGTATGGCAGCTTTGACATTAGAATTATTGAGAAACTGAAAGAAAAATGTTACAAAATGAAACTGCCCCTACACCTACACAATATCCTGGAGTAAATTGGAAAAGGCTGCACGAGAGAAAGAGATGGACAATCGCAGAAAAGAACGAAGAGGGCAATGCGTAATTAGGCAGATGGTTGATGGGATGAGGGACATCAGAGATGTAGAAAAGCAATTGTTGAAGACACTAGATTGTATCCATCTATTTCTACAGAAATACTGGAGAAAGGGAAGAAGAGAAAGACCCAGAGAAAAGATAAAGATGAAAAAGTAAAAGCTAATGAGACAGATAATGATTCAGGGGATGATATTTTAGAAGAAATGTTGACTGCACAACCCCGCCTTATGCAACACCAACAGACAATACTGAGAGTGGTGCCACAGCAAGCAGTACAATAGCCACTGCCCCTGTATAAACCACAGACTGCTCCTTCACCTGTGGTAAATCCACCTGTTGTGCATGGTCCTGTGCAAGTGCCACAACCAGTAAAAGTACAGACAGCACCTAGACCAGTTGAAAATGACTTCAGATGCTCAAGGAGCTGTAGGAGGTTTACTGACCACAGGTCTTATTCCAACTTCTCAGAATTCACAAATTGTTATGTAGAGACCACCTCAGACAGTTTATGTATTAAGAGAGGGGATCAGCTTGCTTTTACATCAGTAGCCCCCAAGTAAAAAAATTTGTTTGAAGATGGAATTTGTCCATCATGGTTTGAAGAAGCTGCAGCGATTTCGAAGACAGAAAGCACCGTGCAACAGACTAGCCCTTGAATTGGGAGAAATAATTAGAGTATGTTTAAAATTGGAACATTTGGACCAAAATCAAGAGAGAATTGATTCACCTGTATAAACAAATTACAAGACAAGCCGCTAATACACATGATAAGTTGACTGAATTTGCTCGGAAATATGAGGTAGATCTTTTGAATCTTTTTTCTTCATAGAAACGTTACAGGCTTCAGTTAGATGTTGAAGCAATTGAAACAATACGTTCTTGAAGAATGCACTTGCGCATTACAGAATTAATACAATGTATTCGTAAGTGGAATGAAACTGACAAATTAGAAAACAAATGGGCAAGAAAACATGAAAAGAAAAAGAAGGAACCTGAGTTGATAGGAGAAAAGAATGAAAAGAATGAGTTTCATCTTCTCCATTGAGAAATAGTGGGAGGAGTGTATGTCCATGTGCCTTGGATTAGAGGAGATCTTGCAGCGTTTATGAACAATTTCCCAAAACTGAGAGACAAACCTTTGCAGTGGTACACTCAGTTCAGTTCAGTTCAAAACCAACTGAACAGTGATACACTCAAATTGATCTATTTGGGAAAATGTCAAAAGTACTGTGAATTGATTTGAATACATTTTTTGATCATGTAGTACCACATGATTTGGGGTGTAAGACTCCTTTACAATGGCCATGTGAAGAACCAGCAAGAATGGCAAGCAGTAATGCACCATCTCCTGCAGTAGTGGAAAAATTTGAAGCAGTGATTATTTTCCTGAAAGGTAGAGTGTCTCTAAAGGATCTTGACTGGTTGAAAATCAATCGAACAATACGTGAAGCAAAAGAATCAGTTCATGAGTACTATGAGCAGTTGTTGGAGGTGTTTCAGAAGCACATCGGAAGAGAATACACTTTTGAGAAAGACATGGGGATGTTTGCATCTCAGTTTGTTCTAGGATTGAGACAAGAGATCAGTTTGCATATAACCTGAAGTGTAATCTGCTGGCAAAGTAGATCACTTGATGAGATTCTGAGGTATGTGAAATGTTGCAGTGATGAACAAGAAATGAAACAGAAAAAGATTAAGGAGAAATTTATGCTGGCTCAGACAAAATTTGCTCAGAAAGTTTTTCAGAATCCATGTTTTGTAGGAAATCAAGGAGGTGTGCAAGGTGTTATTGTTCCACATGCAAGTTTTCAGGGAACTACAGGAGGTTTTTGTGCTTCACAAGATAGAGGCAAAGGTGTTCAAATTGATCAAGGTTCAGAAATTGATGTTGCAAATCTGAGAAGGAAGACTCCTTGTCATGTTTGTAACAGGGTCGGGCATTGAAAGAGGTAGTGTAGAATCCTGATAATGTAACGGAAATGTGCAGAGGCAGAAGGGAGTGCAGATGCAGAATACACCAGTACAACAAATGCAGGTACCAATGTAAAAAACAAGTTGAACCAGATGCCGAAAACATATAAAAATCCTTTTCTAAACGTGAATCAAAATACATTTCAGCCATTCCCTAACACAAATCAGAATGCCTTTCGGCAATTGTATGCTTTTTATAATGATGCCTCAGGCTCTGATATGTATCAATGATGGTGCCTGAGGGGGAGGAAGATTGTGTGCTTGGCGCAGTCTTAGAGGTAGACCAGAGTGGTCATAGAAGGTGAAGTAAATGGCCACCCAGTATACTTCCTTATGGATACAGGTGCTACCAGGTTCACTGTTGAAGTCCCAGACCTACCCCTCTGGGGAAAAAATATCCAAGTTCCTAGGCATTTCAAATAAAAATATTTCCAATCCAATTTCAGGGAAGGTGCCAGTAAAAATAGGCTCATTTGAAGAAAATCACCAATTTGTTGTTTATGTCATAAGCCTGGTAAATCTATTACAAAGTCTGTTGTGCAAGATAAATTGTACAATTTACTGCACAACAGATGGTGTGGAATTCGAGACACATGAGGAAGATGTAGAATTTAAAATGGCTCAGCAAAAGACAGTTGCTGGATTGTTTTCATTAATGACCAGTGAAGAATTATCTGTTGACTTGAGGGAAACTGTGAATCCAGAAGTATGGGATTTTAGAGGGAAAGACATTGGATGAATTAAAGGAGTAGAACTAGTCTGAATTACCTTAAAAACAAATGCAGTATACCCAAGAACTCCATTGTACTACCCGACTCCACAAACCATTGCAGGAATAGCACCTGAAATAGAAGACATGATACAGAAAGGGGTTTTGGTGGAATTGATTGGTAGCCCATGTAACACTCCGATCATGGGTTTACAGAAACCCAATGTGTAGAATAGTGCAGGATCTTAGGAAAATTAAGAGCATAGTTGATTCATGTTGTCCCATGGGACCAAATCCAGCCACTACATTGTTCCAAATTCCTGGTACTGCAGGCTTTCTTCTCAGTGTCATTGCATGAAGAGCAAAAAGAACAAATGATGAACGGAATGCTGACCAAATCAAAACATTCACCCCAATCACAGATCTGAATTTAAATTCATTTTTTCTTTGCTCACCAGACCACCCCAGTTTGGACGCTGTCATATGCAATTCAGCCTTGACCCTCATTTCTATGGGAACAATCCAGCCCGAATTGGCAGGCCAGGTCCTTCCTCAACCATAAATAAGCACCCTGGGACTGGTTTCAAGTTATCACCCCTCATCATCCAGACTAGCTTGAATCCAGTAGCACAGTAAGCACAGGATCCATGTCTGGGCATACCCTTTGCACTCAGGGCGACAAAAGCAAAATAAACAATTGATGGATGGAATTCTGAACAAATCAAAACATTCACCCCGAGTCACACATCTGGGTTTAATCCCTCGTTTCTTTGCTCACCACGCCATCCCATTTAAGACCCAGCCATATGCAAATCAGTCTTGATCCTGCTCCAGACAGGAACAGTCCAGCCCGAACTGCCAGGCCCGGTCCTCCCTGGAATGGAACCAAGCATTGTGGGACCAGTTTCGGGGTATCAGCCAGGCTAACTTGAATTCAGTGGCACAGTATGCATGAGACCCATGTCTGAGCATACCCTTCCCACTCAGGGTGACAAAGGCAAAAAGAAAAAATGATGGACAAAAGGCTGAACAAAAAAACATTCACCCCAGTCACATTGTTTCTTTGCTCACCACACCACCTCAGTTTGGACGCAGCCATATTCAAATCAGTCTTGACCCTGCTGCCCATGGGAAAAATCCAGCCTGAACTGCCAGGCATGAAGATAACCAGTTCCTTTTTTCATTTATTTTTCAGTGAAGAGTTATGGCATGGTGCCAAGTCTCACAACTGTATACAGAGAATCCATCAATCTTTAATCAGATCTTGAAAAATAATCTAGAATCATTACAAATGCCCTACAGATCAGTCCTTGTTCAATACATAGACGATCTGATTGTGACATCACAAATTCAAGAAGCTTGCAAACAAAATTCCATTGCTTTGTTGAATCATCTGGCCAAAAAACAAACATAAAGTGTCACCAGGTATACTGCAATACTTTCAAAAAGAGCTCAATATCTGAAACACATAATTGAAGAGAGAGCTATGATGGTGTCACCAGAGAGAGTTTAAGCAATTCTTCAGACAATTCCACCCTGTACACAGAAAGGAGTATCGATGTGCCTGGGAATGGTTGGCTACTGTAGACAGTGGATACCAAACTTTTCCCTAGTGGCAAAGCCTTTACTAAGGCTAACACACAAAGTTGTGCCTGATCTACTTCCTTGGGACAATGAGTGCTTGAAAGCCTTCCTAGAGTTGAAAGAAAAACTTTGTCATGCCCCAGCACTAGGAATGCCAGATTACAGGAAAGATGTTACCTTATTTTGCAGTGATAGCGCTCTCTCAGTGCTGACTCAAACACATGGTGATGCTTGGAAGCCTGAGGCATATTTCCCAACTACTCTTGACCCTGTTGCTGTAGGTCTGCACAGCTGCCTTAAAACGATTAGTGCAGTGAGTCTGAAAAAGAGCGAGAGCACAGTAATGGGATATCGTTTAGCTGTAACGGTCCCACAATCTGTGGAGCTTCTATTGCCACAAATGAAAACCCAATTCATGACCCATTATCAGCACACCAGATATGAACAGAGAGTTTTCTTATCAGACAATTTCGTTTTGAAATGCTGTCAAATTGTAAATCCATCAACTTTACTGCCAATAAATTACAATTTTTGTGATGAAACTGAACATGATTGCATGGATGTCATGGATTTATGCACCAAGCCTAGCTATTGAGGCTGAACCCCTGATTGTGCCAGATGATGTAATGTTTTGCCGATGGCTCATGTCTGAGAAATAATGAAGGTACCCAGACAGCAGCTTACGCTGTATGTGCTATAAATGATTGTTGAAGCTTCATGACTTCAAGGGGTTACCTCAGCACACGTTGCAGAATTGATTGACTGTTTCAGAGCATGCAGTTTGACTCCTAAAATGAGAGTGACTCTCTAGTCTCTTGTATTCTCTCTTTAGTGGTCGGAGTTTGGGTGTGGACCAGATGACGTGCTGCTGGATCTGCTGGAGTTAGATTTCCTTATAGGAGCAACCATGTCTGCGCTGTCGACAATCCAGTTTGAGAAGTTGCTGGTGTCTTGCTTAAAGATATCGGAGTAGTTCGGTCTGTTGGTGATGTGGGCTATGGTCCACTGGGTCTCTGTGATTTTTCTCCATCTGCGGTGTGGATGACTGGGGAGTGTGAAGGAGGGTTCTAGTGGACTTGTGATGGTGAAGTGTACGATGCTGTGGTCAGTCAGTTAACTCCTTAGTGTGGACAAAATTGATTATGTTGCTGGCTGTGGAGATGGGATCAAGGGTGTGTCCTGCGTTGTGCGTGTGCTGGTGACCAGTTGCTGGAGTCTGATCCTGCTCATGTTGTCCAAGAGGTTGGTGGAGTTGGTGTCTTTGGAGTCCTCAAGGCTGCAAGTTGAAGTCTTCTATGAAGATGTAGTGTCTGGAATTGGTGGCCACGGGGGAGATGAAGTCGGAGTTGGCATTGCAGAACCAGGGGCAGTGGCCCAGGGGTCTGTAGTCGAGGGGTCCTCTTATGGTAGATATGGCATCAGTTTGAATTTGGAAATTGAGATGTTCCATGATGGGTGATAGGCCATCTTCTGAGGTGGTGCATTGGAGTTGTCCTTGTGGGTGATGGCGAGGCCTCCTCCATGCTTGTTGGGGCGGTTTCTGTGAATCATCATGTAGCCTTGAGGGGTTGGCTTGTGATGTCGGGAACTGAGGTTGGGGTGAACCAGGTCTCTGTCATGAACATCAGGTCCAGGTTTATGGTGGTTATGGTCTCCCAGATTTCTGTGGCATGTTTGTTGAGGGATCTGATATTGAGCACCAGGCATTGGAGCTGTTTCTTGGGATGAGGGGTCGACTGTGCGGGGTCAGCGGGTGCTTCAGCGTTGCAGGTGGAGTGGCACCTGCATGCCAACGACAAGTCCATCTACGCCTGGAATTCCCCCAGCACCAGGGACCTTGCATCTCCCACCATCCACCGGTGTTGTTTTGCCTTCTGGGGGCTAGGGCCCTCAGCTCAGTAGTGGACTACCGGTGGATGGTAGGAGATGCAGGGTTCCTAGCGCTGGGGGAATTCCAGACGCAGATGAACTTGTTGTTGGCATGCCGGTGGCACACCCACTGCGCACGCCCCTGCGCAGCCAGCTGTATCCTCCATTAAGCAGGTCCGGCGGGACGTAGGGGCGCTGGATGGCAGGAGGTTGGCCAGTGGCAGAGCAGAGAAAATGGAGGGAAAATCAAGAGTGGTGCAGGGAGCCAAATGATAACAGAACAAAGGCTGACTGACTTTAATGGACGCCAAAGAAAGAGGTAGGTAGAGGTGAAAAAACAGAGACTCAGCCTCCTAAACGTAATGTGGTAATCAAAGAGAGCCCATCCGTTCAAAGGGACTATCTTTCCACTACAGCTTTCTTTAAATAACTCTCACCCACCAGGGTTTACCCTTGGTGGCATGCTTCATCATTGGGTTCTTCCCATACTTTTGCAGTACGGGGTGTGCTACGACTGACCGATACATGGGAGCACTTTGATCATATACTATGAAGGATGGAGAGACATATAAGAGGGGGGTCTTTTATAGTGGAAAAAAAGGCCTGGCTTAGTAGGAAAATAATGTTTGCCTCTATCTGTTATGATTAAAAATTGGGGAAATGTCTGAAAAACATGCAATTATGTACATGAATTTCTGCAGTCTACATGTTTCAAGCCCTAAGCAGCACACATGAAAGGGACAAAATGGCACTTCCGAATTGTTTATGTGCAGAAAGGGACACCTTCTTACACATAAACAATCCTCTGCTGCACACAGACATCCTTGCACTTGCTAAGTGTAGCGCCATCGCAAGGGGGGGAATGCAAGACTGCACCATACCGTTGTACATATGGTGCAGCCTTGCGTTTCAGAAGTGGCAGATCGAGGCATTAAGCCAGGAAGGCTAATGCCTCCCTCTGCCACTTGATTGTAAATATCCCCCATAGTGTACTCATTTTAGGGTACCTCATAGCCCAGCACTGAACTAATTTGATGATAGAAACCCAACAACTCCTCAAACGGTGGGTAGGAGACACACATGCAAAATATGCCCACTTCTGAAAGCCCCTCCTGGGGCCATCCATATGCTGCCGCGTATAATACATTTCTGTGGCTATACTAAAATTGGAAAGCGTGCTGTGGTAACATTTGCTGTATGGTTGTCAGACTCCAACAGACTAGACTCCACAGCCATTTACACAAACGTGTACCTTTTATTTCCTATAATCTTTGTGGCAGGTCATGATAGAATTTTAAAAAGGTTGAGTACACTGGAGTTTGGAGGCAAAACTGCGGGAACATAATGGCTGAAGAAGTCCCAGGTCTCAATATCTACGTCGAACAAAGCATTGAAAACCAATAGCAAGGAACATTTTAGAAATTATTTATAGACGGCTCTCTGACATAGCAAGGACATTGTCTGCAATTACAGTGCTTTCAAATATGGCTGTCCTCTACATAAACAATGCCTGGCAACTAAGTGTTGTCCCAGACAAGCCTTAATGTCTAATAAAATGTTCTCCTGATGCACCCAACAAAGTACTATAAAGTTGAAAGGGATTTCGATTTTAATTTCCATTTCAATTATTGGAAACATTAAAGAGAGTGGTAGAAAGTATTAAATCCTCGCAGTCAATCATTTCTTAAACCCCTACTCATGCCTTTGAGCTAGGATGCCGGGGCAACCAAATAAGAGTGCCCCCCTATTAGTGAACCAGACAACTCAAAACATTGATCCATATTTGCAAATCGGATGTTTTGTACTTGTACAAGCGCGTTGTATAAGTCTTTTGCAAAAGTACTGGAGAGTGCATACATTTTTGCTTGTTGCAGGCAATGTTCGTGGTAGTAGTAGGGTAATCAGCTGTGAAAACGGCTATAAAACAGGCCCACAAAATGGAAGAAAAATGGCATTCATACTGACCTGTCATACCAGCTCTTTGGACATTGCCAGTTTACCCTTTAGGCAGGGCATCTGGAATTATGCGGCATAGAAGACGCACATTATGTGGCAGGGTTGAATGAATTATATAGCAAGAAAAGACAAGGAATCTGGCATAATAAAGCACATTTTGTAACACTATTACTTCATTATTTTCTAATTTTTACTCATGGTAACACTGTCTAAGCTAAGATTTCACATCATTATTACCAGTTTAACCAAATTCAGTAATAAGCTTCTAAAATATGACTTTTATAAAGGACCTTCACTGAGCGGGAACATATGCTGCAAAGTTTAGTAAATTTAGATCCGTTGGAGCCAGAAACTTTTTTTCGTGAAAAACTTCGGATTATGCAGCAGGTGATAGAATATGTGGCAAATGCGGCAAATCTATCATTATGTGAAAAACACCGCTGACGTGGATTTGCATGATTCCACCGGCCCTGCTTATAGGCCAGTCCAAACTTAGGTCTATGCATAGTTGTGTATGAAATTGTGTTTGACCCTTGTGCGCGTGAACGCTGCCTGTAACATTTTTTAATTTTTTAATGCATCTGTTCAAACAGACAACAAGGGAACATGTGATAGTTGTCCAACACTGGCCATACAAAGGCTACTCGCGCAGAGAGCATTTGAACTGCAATCAACAAAATCCTGGAGTCGATTTTTGAAATTGAATATGTCTTCGGGCAGCATTTTTTTCAGAATGGTGGAATCTCGTGGTGAGCCTGAACTCTACACCCGATTACAAATCTTGGCACATTCCTCACAGGCGATGTTGAGAGCCTCTGACCCGCTGCTGCCTTCAGCCGGGAAGCAGTGGAGGAGGGGCAGCCAGGCAACCTTGTTTTCATGACACGGGTGACCTGAGGGGGAGTGCGGATCAGCAATTAATGGGCACAATACCAAACGAGTCAGCAAGTGTTTCATACACGTCCGCACAATATTCATCACACTTTTTAAGAGTGACGTCATCTTGCCATATAATGCTGCTGAGGGATTAGTAGCCAATAGTAAGTAAAAAAAAAATCACAATTTCAATCAAAACAGCTTGTGTGCAATGATTTGACTTCAAAATAAAACATATTACCTCAGTCTCAGCGTTACCCTTCCAGCAAAGTCGCTCCAAACGACCGACTGTGCACACAACTGAGCTATACATGAGTTTCTGAAGCGTTTGTTAATTGTTTTTCGACAGTGAAATGTTACACATTTTCTACCAGCCTTTTGTCTTAAATTATAAGCAGACACAAGCAGGCAAGCGGAAAATATCTCTTTCACGCGGTTTCCCTCTAGCTCCCTGCTTAGTGTAATCCCATCATAGAGCTTTTAAGAAGTAATTCCTACAGCACAGAGTAACCTGAGTCTTTGTTAGCAATGCCTGGGCCTCTAATTGGGATACAGTGGGAGCAGCTACCCGGATCACACCCTTTCCTTGGTGTGTCCGACACAATTAAGCCAATAAATCATAACACTATCTCATATGAACGGCAGTCACTTAATTCATTTGCCCATTATTTGAACTATTCACTGAATGGCTCTATAATACAGTCAGAGCCACTGGAATTATGTGGCAGGGAAAGGCCAAATTACGTGGTAGGTTGAGTAAAGTAGGCGGCAAGAAAAGGCAAATTATGTGGTGTAATACTGCACATTTTGTGATAGTGTTACTTAATTATTTTGTCATTTTTACACTTGTTAACGCTGTCTTTGCATTGGATTCACCACATTAGTCCTAGTTTAACACCCAAATATAGCAATAAGCAACAGAAAGCTGCCCTGTCAACCTTTTCAAAAGGGCCTTCTACTGTGTGGCAACACATTGCTGCTTTTTTCGTAACTTTTGAAACATGTGAGCTGGAAGTTACATTTTTTGTTAAGATCTAAAGAATCCAGGATGCTTGTTTCCGGTCCAGGGAAGACCTGGCTTGGCAGTTCGAGCTGGACTGTTCTCATGAGGAACAGGGTGAAGACTTCTTTGCATATGACTGGTTCTGAACTGGGGTGGCGAAGTGAGCTAAAGAATGTTGATGGATTCAACCCAGATCTGTGACTGGGTGTGAGTGTCTGAAAAGTTTCAGCGTTCCGTCCATCATCTCTTTAGATGTGCTTTGTTCGCCCTAAGTTGGCAAGGTATGCCCAGGCGTGGGTCTCTTGCTCACTTTGCCACTGACTTTAAACTAGCCTGGCTGATGAGGGGTGTTACCCTGAAACTGGTCCTAGGATGCATGTTTCTTGTCCAGGGAAGACCTGGTTTGGCAGTTCGGGCCGGACTGTTCCCATGAGGAACAAAGTCAAGACTGATTTCCATATGGCTTGGTCTGAACTGGGGTGGCGAAGTGAGCTAAAGAACGATGATGGATTCAACCCAGATATGTGACTGGGGGTGAGTGTCTGAAAAGTTTCAGTGCTCCGTCCATCGTCTCTTTGTGTTTGGTTTGTTCACCCTAAGTTGGCAGGGTACACCCAAACATGGGTCCCTTGCGCTCACTTTGCCACTTGATTCAAGCTAACCTGGCTGAATAGTGGTGTTACCCTTAATCCGGTCCCATGATGCTTGTTTCCGGTCTAGGGAAGTCCTGGCTTGGCAGTTCCAGCTTGACTGTTCCCATGAGGAACAGGGTCAAGACTGATGTGCATATGACTGGGTCTGAGCTGGGGTGGCGAAGTGAGCTAAAGAATGATGATGGATTTAACCCAGATCTGTGACTGGGGGGGTGAGTGTCTGAAAAGTTTCAGCACTTCCTCCATCATCTATTTGGGTTTGCTTTGTTTTCCCTAAGTTGGCAGGGTATTGTCCAGACGTGGGTCCCTTGTTCACTTTGCCACTGGATTCAAGCTAGCTTGGCTGATGAGGGGTGTTACCCTGAAACCGGTCCCAGGATGTATGTTTCTGGTCCAGGGAAGACCTGGCTTGGCAGTTCAGGCTGGACTGCTCTCATGAGGAACAGGGTCATAGCTGTTTTGCATATGGCTGGGTCTGAACTAGGGTGGCGAAGTGAGCTAAAGAATGATGATGGATTCAACCCAGATCTGTGACTGGGGGTGAGTGTCTGAAAAGTTTCAGCGTTTCGTCCATCATCTATTTAGATGTGCTTTGTTTGCCCTAAGTTGGCAGGGTATGCCCAGACGTGGGTCTCTTGCTCACTTTGCCACTGACTTTAAGCTAGCCTGGCTGATGAGGGGTGTTACCCTGAAACTGGTCCTCGGATGCATGTTACTTGTCCAGGGAAGAACTGGTTTGGCAGTTTGGGCTGGACTGTTCCCATGAGGAACAGGGTCAAGCCTGATTTCCATATGGCTTGGTCTGAACTGGGGTGGCGAAGTGAGCTAAAGAACGATGATGGATTCAACCCAGATATGCGACTGGGGGTGAGTGTCTGGAAAGTTTCAGTGCTCCGTCCATCATCTCTTTGTGTTTGGTTTGTTCACCCTAAGTTGGCAGGGTACACCCAAACATGGGTCCCTTGCACTCACTTTGCCACTTGATTCAAGCTAACCTTGCTGAATAGTGGTGTTACCCTTAATCCGGTCCCATGATGCTTGTTTCCGGTCTAGGGAAGTCCTGACTTGGCAGTTCCAGCTTGACTGTTCAAATGAGGGACAGGGTCAAGACTGATTTGCATATGACTGGGTCTGAGCTGGGGTGGCGAAGTGAGCTAAAGAATGATGATGGATTTAACCCAGATCTGTGACTGGGGTGGGGGTGAGTGTCTGAAAAGTTTCAGCACTTCCTCCATCATCTATTTGGGTTTGCTTTGTTTTCCCTAAGTTGGCAGGGTATATCCAGACGTGGGTCCCTTGTTCACTTTGCCACTGGATTCAAGCTAGCTTGGCTGATGAGGGGTGTTACCCTGAAACCGGTCCCAGGATGTTTGTTTCCGGTCCAGGGAAGACCTGGCTTGGCAGTTCAGGCTGGACTGCTCTCATGAGGAACAGGGTCATAGCTGTTTTGCATATGGCTGGGTCTGAAATAGGGTGGCGAAGTGAGCTAAAGAATGATGGTGGATTCAACCCAGATCTGTGACTGGGGCGAGTGTCTGAAAAGCTTCTGTGTTCCGTCCATCATCTATTTAGATGTGCTTTGTTCGCCCTAAATTGGCAGGGTATGCCCAGACATGGGTCTCTTGTTCACTTTGCCACTGACTTTAAGCTAGCCTGGCTGATGAGGGGGGTTACCCTGAAACTGGTCCTCGGATGCATGTTTCTTGTCCAGGGAAGACCAGGTTTGGCAGTTCGGGCTTCACTGTTCCCATGAGGAACAGGGTCAAGACTGATGTGCATATGACTGGGTCTGAGCTGGGGTGGCGAAGTGAGCTAAAGAATGATGATGGATTTAACCCAGATCTGTGACTGGGGGGGTGAGTGTCTGAAAAGTTTCCGCACTTCCTCCATCATCTATTTGGGTTTGCTTTGTTTTCCCTAAGTTGGCAGGGTATATCCAGACGTGGGTCCCTTGTTCATTTTGCCACTGGATTCAAGCTAGCTTGGCTGATGAGGGGTGTTACCCTAAAATCGGTCCCAGGATGTTTGTTTCCGGTCCAGGGAAGACCTGGCTTGGCAGTTCAGGCTGGACAGCTCTCATGAGGAACAGGGTCACAACTGTTTTGCATATGGCTGGGTCTGAACTAGGGTGGTGAAGTGAGGTAAAGAACGATGATGGGTTCAACCCAGATCTGTGAATGGGGGTAAGTGTCTGAAAAGTTTCAGCGTTCCATCCATCATCTCTTTGTGTTTGCTAAAATCTGCAGATTATATAGCAGATGATAGAGTACGCAGCATATGTGGCAAATCTATATTACAAAAAATGCACAATCATAATAAAGTAGCCCTGCACACTGAACATTTCCATACTTACTTCAAGGTGCATTGTTTTTGTGACTATGGACTCTTTAGAAAACTAAGTCTGGACAGTCCAGTGTGGCATGCTTGAAACAGTGTGAACATCACTAAAACAGCACATCAATATACGCAGACCATGATTCAATATTGTCTTTACAATATTTAATGGAGTACCATCTATCTGTATCTTGTGAATATTATTTGAGAACAAGTCTTTTGAAGCAATTTCCAAGCTTTCCCCTCTAACCTTCTTGAGAGCCAAGGAAACCCGTTCACAACATGTAAAGTTTAGCCAGAGTGAAGGGGACAGAATTACAGAGGGTTAACTCAGAGTAATGTATACCATGGACATCATTTAGGGGTCGCTACTGGGACCCTTAGCATGCCCCTTGTGATCCCAGGCACGGCCTTTGCGACCCCTAGCGTCAGCAGTAGAAAAATCAATGCCAGCAACAGAAGCAGCTCTTCCTTATGGACGTCGGTGGGGGCTTCACCCACCTTGCTTTTTGTCAAATATTTTAATTATACTAATAGTGAATAATATATTACATTATTCTCTATTAGTTTAAAATGAAGTACAAATAGCTGGAATATGACTTTCCCTGGCAGCTTAGGGAAGTAAAAAAAATGCTTTTAAATGTATGTATTTTGTGTGCGTGCTTACATTTTTTAGTGTTTTTATGTAAGAGAGAGTGTGTGAATGTGTGTGTATGTGTAGGCAGAGGGTGTGTGTATGTGTGAATGCTTGTAAATGTGTAAGCATGTGTATCTGTGTGTGAAATTGAAGGCCAAGGGGCATGTGAAGTCACTTTCACTACCCCTGGCATTTTGGTGAATTGATGTCCATGACGTATACGACTTTACACTTTTAGCACCCATATTTATTTTATGTTTGTGCAGGCACTCAAATGACGTATGCTGGTGGTTCATGGCACAAGTGACAACACAGATCAACTTTTGCACGCAGTAATTATTTTGTACCAGCATTCGACCGCAACTCAGTGCTGAAATCAGTTTGCACCACAGATTGATAGCTACCCCACCACATGTGTGGATAAGGAACTTAACGGCACAAGAACAGGGCAAACACCCTGAGGTTTTCACAAAAACTAAAATAACATGATGTGCCTTTGTATGAAATCTTAACCCCAAATGTAACTAGGCGCACATAAGGGGCCAATTGACGATATTCCTTTGTGTAAGATGAATAACTACAGTTTAATTACACAGTTTATGCACCATACCCTTGGACGGTAGTCCTTGTGTTAAAATGAGTACTGGGATGTGTACTCCAGCTACAGATCTCATGCATAGCATCTCTAGGTCACCTTAGCGTTATAGTGCAAGGGCTGGCGCACACACTTTTTATGTTCATGCCATGCACATGGCCGGCTTTAGCGCTAGTGGCACCCAGTGAGACATTCATTTTTGGCCCCCCACTCCCAGTGACCGCCTCTTTGGATTCTCTCACTACAACTGGGTAAACGTGCCCCTCATCTCTCCAATCATAAGTTATTTCTAGACACAGCACCCCCCTTGAGGTCGGCGCCCACTCCACAGGTCAGCGCCCAGTGCGGCTGCACCAGTCGCACTGCCCTAGCCATGCAGCATGCTAATTTCCAAGCAGCACAGCTCTGCCCTGTGAGAATATCATCACGTAAATCATAAGAATTCTGTCATCAGAAATAACTGCAATCTAATATCATTATCTCTCCAATCAAAGGGACAATGTAAGACACCAGGGTCACTGCTAGGAACGCGTGAGCTATCGCAGAACCTACTGCGTACCTCTTTTTTAACGATATTTCACTTTTTAGAGTATATACACTTAACTCGGAAGTTCTCCGAGTATGCGCATGAGCTGCAGAAAGTGCAACTTGGGGAGTGGGACGGACAACCACTGCTCCCTGTTTCCAAGCTGATCTGCCTGTCTCTGTGTTTGCACCTTAGTAATGTCTTAATATTTGACAGCTATGCTCTGCGCCAGCACCAAAATTTCCGCAGAGGATCCTGAGGTTACTCATTTAGGGAAATCAACATTTAAGAACAATGCCTCCTATAGCATTATCTGTGGAAATGTTGAATCAATAAAAGGCAAGCAGGATCACCTTCTGGCCAAGGAGTTCATAGAGGGATTAGTCAAATCTTTTCACTCACTAAATCTTTTTCAAGCAGAAAAAAACATGGACCTTGATAGCGGATTATATCAAATGTTTTTGCTAGCATTTGGTAAAAAAATAATAAATATATAATTGTTGTCTGAGCCACAGTCATGAATCAGGTCATGGTGCACTGTTCAGATGATAAAGCATGAAGTAAAAGCTTAGTAAAATGATCAACACACTTAGAGGCAGCATTTGTGTACTACAAATTCTAGTAAACAAAGGGGTATATTCACAAGAACGTGTGATAACTACTGCAAGAGTAGCTTAACGCAACTCTCAACATTGCAGCCTATCGCGGGAAAATTACGCCGTGCCAACCAAGTATTCACAAGGCGGCGGTAGCAAGCAATAGTCACCAGATAACGCGTCAAATGGCCGCGCAAAAATCAACGCCACGCAGCAAAAATGCGAAACACGAATGCCAAAAAAGCTGCGATGAGGCCAATCACGTTACAAAAAGCCGCGAAAACCAGCAGAAGGCCACCAAATCCCAAGCATCTGGCGGGAAAATGCACTATAAAAGCAACAAGAACAACACACCAGAAAGAATCCACAGTGTGTAGCAATATGGATGCACCCTGACCCAGCGCAGAGGCCAACACAAACCCCACAAGCCCCACAGACCACCAGCAAGGAACAACGGGATCGGAAAAAAGGCCAAGGAGAAGAGGGAGAAGAAGACGGGGCAGACCACAGGAAAACAAGAACAGCGTCACGGAGCTGACAGAACACTACCAGCAACTGACCCACAATCAGACTATCTTGAATGCAGACAGAGTGTCGAGGAGGCCAAGAGGCGCTGGCATGATGTAGAAACCTAAACCAGGCACAAACCCGCTGCCAACAGGAAGGCAGCAACGGCGACAGGAGGTGGGAGTCCTGCGTCACAGGAGGAGCTGGAGGAAATGGAGGCCAGTCATCAGTGTGGAGACGGTGCAAGGAGTTGGGAGTCCGGACACAGCTCAATAGGACCTGACACAACAACAACAGGGTGAGGATCTAAAAGGGACTGGGGGGACGGGGGGAGATGGGCACAATGGCACACATGCGCAACGATGTGTAGCACACTGCACAACCACAATTACCCAGGGACATGTCCCCCATCCCCGTGGCACACTGCAGCACACACACATAGCAATCATAGCACATCCCATGACAATGTGCACAAAGTGCAACACCGACACTGCAGAACAGGGGACACAACTGGGTCCGCCCATGCGCAGAAGCAGGCCAATCACATTGGACAGAGCAGGGAACTGTGAGATGCATATGTACGGGTACACCCTCAAATCAGTCATGTAGTCCAAATGTCCACTGTCCCAACTCAAATTGCCAGCACCGCCCAAACAGTCATGATGTACATTGTCACACAGTCTGCATGTCCACAAGAACAATGCGCCAACATAAATGTCAACACAATGTCAACATGCTTCTCCCCTTCACATTGCAGAGGGACAAACAACACCTCCAGCAGGTCACACCAGACAACCCATCAGTAATGCCGGAGACGACCACCACACCTTCAATACTGATGCCCTACAACAGCCCATGGGCATCTCACGCAACCCACCACCTGGACCAGGGCAGACAAGCCACTTAGAGGAGAACCCAGCCCCTGCAACAGACCACACATCATGAAGCACACACAAGCACGGCTGGCACACAACACTTTACCGACCCACACATGGCACACCAATGCCAGGTGTCAGAACGCCAAAAGGAGGTGGCCCAACAGGTGCGGGTGTGGTCCGAACCCATGGAAGGCGTAAAAGAACACATACGTGGGTGTCCATTGCCCTTCAGGGACCACCCACACCCCATAAAGGAGACCCACACTACCATAGAGACACATGCAGATGCACATTCCCAGTACAGAACCATGCCCAGGGGCACGCACATGTCAGTCACACACCCACGTTGCCTCTGCGTACAACGGCAAAGTCCACTTCCCTTACGAATTGAGTGGGTGACGACAAAGCTACATGTCTAAGCTCTAACCCGCTGCCTGCGGTGACATGTCTGCATCTGCTGTACACATCACAATGTAATGTCATAGGGCCCAGGGCCCTCATGCATACATCAAGACCACAGGGACACATGCAGATATGTCGAACTGGCTACGGGCACGTGCGCCTGGTGCCTTTATTGGTGTGGTGTGGCTCACTGGTTAGAGGCAGCAGACCCGGAAGAAGAGGACGGCCCGGGACCAGGGTTCAATTCCCGACGCGGCAGGGTGGTGGACCAGGGCCAGCGGACTCGATAATTCTCGCCTCGGTGCCTACTCTAACCAGGGATCACACTCGGCAACTCTGGGCATTAGCTTGCCTCATCTCTGCAACGGCCCCCCACATTCGCCGGGGATGCCTGGTTTCACCTTGGAGATACCCAGGAGGGACCATCTCACAGGGATAGCCAGGACGGGTTCACCAGCGGTCTACAGCGCCAGGATGCCTCAGGGCAGCAGTGTGCTTTACAAGACACATACATTTACATTTACATTTATTGGCAGGGCCACATGTACAGTGACGCCTGTGCTGGATGTGTGTGGGGTGGGTGCAAGCCAGCCCTCAGGGAGTTGTTGATACTGGCAACAAATACAACAGTTAACACAATGAATACGGAAACAGACAACACCAGCATTACAGGGACAACTGCGGAGCATCATGGAGGTAGCCTGAGCAAGTCCTCTTCTTCCTCATTGTTGTCCCAGGTCTCCCAGACCGCCTGAGGTGACATTGCTGCGTGGACCCACCACAGTACATATCCAAGAAAGTAAAGGATGATGATTCGTGGGGCACTGAGTCAGTGGCACCTCGACTGCTGAGTAGGGGATCAGGCAGAAGATGGCATCCACGACATGTGGAGGTAACTACGTTAGTCTGCCAGTACGACCATTTCGACACAGGCCTTTTGCGGTTGGAGTCGGTCCTGGCGGTGGTGGTGTGTGCCTCCTGCAGTGATGCGACGTCCAGGCCGGTCAGGACTCGATTTGATGTGTGAGCCCTGGTGGGCCGCAGTTGAGGCCGGAGGCTGCGGACAGCGCAGGGCCACAGACACATGGCGTTGATGACCCCAGGGCCATCGCTTCAGAGGCCATCCAATAACTCAGAAAAAGGGGTCCCGGACATGACCAGCACAGAGTTAGTGGCCCCGGATGCACTGCGGCCGGCACAGGCACCCAGCCATGGGACGGTGACTTGCGGTGCAGTCAGATGGGCCATGCGACCTGAGCGAGTCCTAATTAATGTCCGAGGTGTATGTTGCAGAGGGTTGCGGGGGACAGTGGAAGGTGTCCTCCAGAGCATGATGCCGAGGGTGGAAGCTGTCGGGAAGCAGCAAATGGAGGGGTGGAATGCCACGTCCTCGTATTCGTCACAAAGTCAGTATCACCGCCTTGATGGCGACGACAACCCCAATTCCATGGACTCAGTCACCACCAAAGTCCAACCAGAAAGTGTCCATGGGTCTCGGGGAATAGACATAGTGGCACCGGGGCTGAAAGGGGATGCAGTCTGCGATGAGGCCTGTACAATCACATCAAGTCAGCCATAAATAAATCAAGGCTGAATTCAAAATTGTGTGTGACCTATTCGACCGCAGTGTAGGCCTGGGGCAGCGGTCATCAAGGGCCTACAGCCATGTGTCATTGGGATCCTATGCACATGGTTGCTGCCACCAGATCGAAGGGAGTACAGTGAAGTAGAATCTTCATTATTGTGCGTACACAGACAATGTATGATCAAGACTCAGTTCCAAATGTGTGACTTACTTGTCCGTAGCGTAGGCCGAAGGCAGTAGTCAGTAGGGGACAACAGACATGTGTCGTAAGAATGCCATGCACAGAGTTGGTGGCACCACATCGAAGGGAGTACACTGATATAAAATCTGCAATGAACATATGTACTCTGCCATCATGTAATCAAGACTCAGTTCCAAATGTGTGACCTACTTGTCCATGGTGTAGGCCAGAGGTAGCAGTAGAGTATGTCAACGAGAAAGGACTAAAGCGGGCCTGTGTCGTGGAGGCCGTGATGGTCTGAGGAGGCTGCCAAGGTTGCGGGCCTCGGGCTTGGAGCTTGCGCAGGCATGTGGTGGGCCCTCCTTGACACACGCCGGTGTTGGAAGGTGATCAGTGTGGCCTGGCTGCGCAGGGACGGGCCTGACGGCTTCGGGGTCCAGCGACCGGGGTACGGCAGGTGCACAGGATCCTAGGCAACTCTGCTCATGAGGACGGCGTCGGCCTCGTGGCGTGGTGAGAGGCGCCGCCCTGGCAGAGAAATTAGGATTTCCAGAAGAGCTCCACGTCCAGGGTTACATGCTTTCTATTCACACCCCTACGCTGGCCTTGCATACGCCGGGCCATCCCACTCCGCTCACGCTTACAGGGGAGACGTAACAGGCAACATTTCCGCAAACTCCCCCACTGGCTGGGGTGACATGGTTACGTCCACTGTCCACTACACTCCATAAACCAGAGGTGTATGTCGCCATGGATATGGGTGTGTTCTGCATACTGCGGTCTGTCCCGCACATCTCCGCCACTCTTTGGCATTGTGTACTTTCCCAATCATGGTTCTACTGTATCCTTCACACATGCCTGCTTGCCACCTCTCCCCATATTCGGCTAGTGTGTGGCTGAGATGCCATGCCGTTGATGGCTCATGTTCACGGCTTGCCCAGGTTGCCATTGTGAGTTGTTCTGTCGTGTCTGGTGGGTGGGCATGTTGTTTTGCATGTTGGTTGTGATTTTGTGACGTGTGCATTGCTAGAGTAGTGAGTTGCATGGTTGTGGAGTTGAGGTGAGTGGGGTGTTCATTTGGAACTTGCCAAGGGGCTGTGCATTTCCCTTGGTGCCACCCTGAGAATGCTGGTTGCTGATGGACTGTCGGAGGATGAAGGAATCATGCACACTGGCTGAGTATTTGGAGGCAACATTGGTGAAGGTTCCACGGTGTTCGGATGTTGCCTGCACATTGATATGAGACGTGTGCTTTCTGTTGCGGTGATTGTGTACTGTGTCCCCAGGGGGCACAGGTAGGACATGTGTGCTGCGGATTGCCCCCAACACGTGTGTGCATCCAGCTATGGCGTATGGTCCTTGCTTGGTCTCCAGCGGAACCTGCGCATTGTGTTAGATGTATAGGGACTGGGGTACCAGGCTGATGGTGATGTCCAGGACAGGTGTGAGGGACTTGAATGTGGATGGCTGTGAGACTCCTCCAACTCTGGTGGGTGTTAGTTGGGGGGTACCAGGGGCCAACAGGTGCAGCACAGCCAGCAGTTTTGTGTGGGGTGGCATGTTGGTTGTCCACTGTGTTGGTGCCATCGGCCTGTTGGGCGATGATGGTCAGGATGCGTATGATGGTTGTCCTTTTGAGTCGGTAGTGGGCAATGACTTTGTCAGGTGTTGGGTCTGTGAGGCTGGTGCTTTTCCTGGGGGTCTGCTGTCTTTGTCTGCGCTGCCTCTGTGGTGGTCCGGGGGGGGGGGCTTCCGGGTGGGGGTTGGGGTCCTGGGGTTGTGGCGGTGGGTGTTGTGGCCCTCTTGGGTGTCCGGGCTGCATGACCAGTGGCTCCATGACATCTGTTGCCCTTCCGATGTGGCTGTGGGCTGGGTTCCCTTTTGTGGTGCAGGCTGTCGTCCGACTTTGCACCAGGTCTGAGCAGGTGTTAGTTTCCGGGTGCTAACGCGCCTTATCGCATGTTTTGTGTTCTTATCGCCGATCTGGCTGGTCGTTGAGAATGTTGAGGTGTGGTGTTGTCCTGGCTTTTCGCACGGTAACGCCTACTCTGCATCTCATTAGAGATAGTTGCGATGGTCATCTGTGGCGATGTTTTTTGCGGCTGCTATCGCGGGTATACTGGTGCTGTGGGCTGTTACACACCAGCTTGTGATTGGGGCGATAGGTTTATCGCAACTTTGGCTGCGATAAAGTGCCTTTAACTCAGCGATAGATCCTTGTGAATATGCCCCAAAGTGTCAGATTTCAGAAATCCACTCCAGATCCTAGAAAGGATCAGTCTAATCAGTGCAAAGCATACATTCAGGTGATGTTTCTCGCCATGAATGTAATTTAAACTGGAGTCTTCTTTAGGACAGATGGTCTGGCATCAATAGGATAGCGACCATATAAATTCTCATGGCAATTGTATGGTGCAGGAGTGGTCAAAAGTGCCAGAGTCATCAGAAATGATTAACTGAAGAGTACCGCAACAGTTGGAAGATGTCTGATAGAAAGTACTGAACATTTCAGATAGCCAATCATATTGGTGAAGCACATGTGGCAATTGTCATCTTCACAGCCTTTCTCAAATCCACAGTCATGACTGCCTGTCACTATATGGCGTGTTGTTATATTTTCCGAAGAGGGCATTTCTGAGTGGAGCTACCTCTGTGCTGAAATTCTGTGCTGCAATACATTTTACTGTGCATTTTATGTCCCAAAAGACACATTTTATCTATGTTTTAGATGGCATTATGCACAGGTGCTGTTTTGGCTGCCTAGCAACAATGCAGACACCCGTGCACTATGGTGCAAGGGTGCCTGAATTGCAGACAGGATTATTTTTGTGCAGGAAGGGACACCTTCCTTCACAAAAAAAGCCTGAGAGGCAAATTCCTTTTTCTCTGTGTGCTGCAAAATTCACCACACAGAGAAAGAGGAAGCAACAAGGAGAAATAAATATATTCTCCTTTTTTAGGCTAACCTGGGGAGGGATATCTTTTTGGTGCATTCCCTGGTTTACCAGTTCTGATAAATCTGCAAATGCATCAAAAACCATGAGAGTTGCGTGGAAACATCCGTGCAATGCCTATGAAATGCTTCCCTGGCACAGAGTAAGGCAATGCAGCGGTTTGCGCTGCATTGCACTGCTTTACTCAAGATTTATGAAGCCACTCAGGGCCACGAAATATGGCCTTGCGTGGCTTCATAAGTCTGTTTTTTGTGTTGCGTCGCTCTTGCACCACATTGCGTGGTTCAAGAGTGATGCAAGGGGGTTCGTAAAACTGCCCCTAAGCTGGTGACACAATACATTCCCTAGTGTAGATATTGTGACTTTTATAACTTTTAGAATAACACTTTCTTGGAAACGCTGTTCCTCAATCTCCTCTTCCTATTGATTTACATGATCACAGCAACAACAGCAGGTCCTGCCAATCTGGCAAGACACCCTGCTCATCTTACATCTTTTAACATCCTGCATCGAATTAGTCTGTTGTGCAGATTTTCAATATATCAGTTTTTCAAAATAATTGGTTAGTAACCTGTCGAATAAAACACCAATGTTCTTACTGTCAACATATTTTGATAGCATTGTACAATTTCATAGTTACTTCTGTCCAGCTTTGTTGGAAAGAAGTACACCATTTATACATGTCATTTATTTATTTATTTATTCATTAGTTGAGTATAGAGTGGCAACTCTCCTTGACTACAGTAGCAAGCCAGATCCGGAACAAAAAAATGCAAGAATATAGAGACTAGGATTCAGCCAAATGTAAAATAAATGTTCTTGCATCTGGTATTTATTATTTGCTCCGTTTCTCAAGTTGGAATACTAGTTGAATGCCTGTTTCAAAAGCATAATTTGCAAGAGTTTACTGAATTAAATGTAACCAGCCTTTATTTAGAGCAAAAGGATAAGGCTGTTCCACCGTTTTGTACCTTGTATCCTCTTCAGTTTTCACTCTACTCTGGGCTCTTGGAGGAGTGGGAAGAATCACATAAACTGAAGTGGATTAAAGAATTTTGATTTGATCATAGTGCTTTCCAGTTTCTGAAGCTGACCTGAATTTCCCCAGTTGTGATGGAAATGAACAAATCCACTCAAGGGCCATGCCTACTCAACAGGACGGCACAGTCCTGGATATCATTGGAGCTCAAATGTGAAGGAATATTAATTGACCATTGAGGTGGACTTCTCTGGTGTTTACCAGTGGTGACTCTTGAAGGTATGCCCTATTACTTACCGGTAATCTTCATTACTCCTGGTCCCATTGCTCTCGTCCTATTCCTTACTTATGGAGATGATCATCTCCCTGACAAAAAAAAGAACAGAGGAATGCTGGGACCCGTACCCCCACCCCCTCCAACTGGGAGTACTTCGCCAGTACTTACTCAGCATACCGCGTGATCTACCAAGCCACCAACAGGAAAGCCGGCAGTCTGGGAAGGAGGGAGGGCCAAAAGGAATGGGATGAGGACAACAGGACCAGGAGTAATAAAGGTTATGGGTAAGTAGTAGGGCATTACCCCCAGGTCTCTCCAGTCCTCATCTCATTCCTTACTTATGGAGCATATGTGAGAAAGTGCCATCTTTCTTGCATGGTATGCCCCCACTTTTTGCTGAATTGCTGAATGTACTGAGTGTGCCCTGGACTCCTGCCAACCAGGGCCTATGTTCCTTCCCTAAAAACCTCAAACCCAAAATTAGCAAACCCTGGCCACATGTCAGCCCCTGGTAGATGGTACCCTAGGTACCCAGGGCCTTGTGACCAGGGGAGGCCTCTAAGGGCTGCAGCACTCATTGTGCCACCCTTAGAGGCCCTTTACCCTGACACACACACACTGCACTAGCAGGCTGAGTGTTTGGGTACACAACAAAACAAAGAGTCGACATGGCCCACTTCTCTGTGTGCCATGCCCACCACTTACACTGCCCTGGCATACATCAGCCTCCCCTCTAGCTGGGTGCCCTATGCCAGTGGTGTGGGCACAGGAGCATGAGCCCTGTGCCCCTACAGTACCCAGGTCCATTCCTGGGCACTGTAAGTGTAGTGCTGCCACTTAAGAGTACATGGTGATGAGAGCTCATCAAACACGAACTCCACAGCACCTTAATGGCAACCCTGAAGACTGAGAAGTTTGGTATCAAACTTCTCAGCACATTAAACCCGCACTGATGCCAGTGTGGGATTTAATGTAAAAAGCACTACAGAGGGCATCTTAGAGATGCCCCCTGAAACCTAACTTACAATCCACGTCTGGTCTGGGAGGCTGCCTAGGCTGCCACACAGCAGTCATGTTGCTGGACCCCTGGGTAGGAGAGCCCCCGCTCTCCTGGGCCTGCAACAATGCACATCCTGGGCGAGGTGCTAGGTCTCCTCCCTCAGGATGGGCAGGGTGAAGCTTCAAAGGCATGCCGCCTCTGTGAGCTTCCCCAGGCCACTTACTGTACCCAGCAAACTGGCCCCCACCAGTTCTAAACCCCCACTCTGGTGGGAAGACTGGCCAGAAACCCCAAATAAGGACAAGGGATGTGCCAGCCTGCCAACCCCACCCCTCAGGTGGGGGAGGCGAGGTGAAGCACATCTCCGGGCACTTGCCATCTTGAAGATGGGAGGCCCTGCCCAATCTGGACTAGGCTACTGCCCCCCTCCCACAGGAGAGTGGCAGGATAGGGGGTGTACCCACCCCAGGGCAGGGACCTGGGGTGGGTGGGATTTAGGGGCACCCTGAACCTCCCTTCCTCAGATTCCAGATTCCAAAAAACTAAGAAGAGCAAGAAGAAAGAAGACCTGCCATGCAGCTGCAAAGAAGAGGAAGACACCAACTGCTTTGGCCCCAGCCCTACCGGCCTGTCGACCCTCAAACCTGTTCCTGCTACATCCCGGCACCTCTTGTGGCCAGCAACCTCACAAACCCCGAAGGACCTGGCTACCTTTTGGCTCTAAGCATCTGGGACTTCCATGAGCAGAGGCTCTGCTCACAACCAGCTTCTATCCCCTGGCATCAGCCCGGAACCGCGAACCCTGCACACTCTGCACCCGCCAAGCCTGGCCTGTGCCGGAGTGAACAAAGACCCCGAGGACGTCCCCCCGGCGACTGTGACCCCGAATGCGGCACCCAAGGACTCACCTTGACGCTACTGACGACGCCTGCAGCCTCAGAACCAGGTACCCCCCCAACCGCGATCAACAGAGGGTAAGATTTCCCGACACCAAAAGGCACCCCTGCACCGGCACCCTGCGGGCCCCTGTGCCCAACTCCTGGGTACCTACCTATCCTCCAACTACCCAACTTACCTCTCGAAGTGGTAGTGGCACCTGAAGCATCTTCGTCCCCAAGCTTGTAGCCTTTGTTCAACCAGGAGCTTTCCCATTGAAATCCATTGAGCGCCCGAAGGCTCAAAAGCACCCTGCACCCAGCCGCCCGAGTGGCCCTGGCAGTGTAACCTCTACACCGATCTACTTCCCCATTTGCCCTGAGCAAGTGACCAGGAGCCCAGCTCCCACAGCCGCGTGGCCTGCTAGTCAGCAGCCACCAACCAAGGCCCCCCTGCCTCCCTTAGGATAACATTGGGCCTAACTCGCTCTGCACCCGGCTGCCCCTGTGCCTCTGAGGGTGTAACAACTGTACTTACCTGACCCTGGGAGACCCCTAAGTCTGTGCCCAGAACCTTAACTCTGCCATTCGAGTACTTACCCCAAAGCCGATAACCCAATTTTCCTCCATAGGGTAACATTGACTGGTTTCTTCTGAAATTTCTTCTAAGTGTGGAGTTTCTAAAACTTAAAATAATCACCAAAAATCAGCCGAGTAACGAAAACGAAAATACTCACCTGCTATTAGGAGAGATCCCAGTGCTGGATCTTGGTGCCCAGCACTGACCCTGTAGAGTACTCACAACCGTACTTACCATTAACCCAATTTTCTTCCATAGGAAATCATTGACTGTTTTTCTGTGAAATTTCTTCGAAGTGTCGATTTTTGCAAACTACAAATATTCTTTAAAAATCGTACCAACTCTGAAAACGTAATTGCTTACCTGTTTTACATTGAGGTCGCAGTAATGAGCCTAGGAGCCCAGTACTGGATTACAAAAGTAACGAGAACATACCATACCTGTAACTTGAATTTTCTCCCATAGGGAATCATTGACTGTTTTTCTATGAAATTTTTTCTAAGTGTCAACTTTTAAAATAGCAAAATACTGCCTAAAAATCACAACAGTAACTAAGTCGACTTTTATCACTTGTTTCCAAGAACTGTCTCAGGACTGAATCTAGGATCCAGTCCTGGAGTTACAAAAGTAATCCTGAAAGTAATCGATTGCAAATAACTTAAAACTTCCATTGAGCTCAATGCATTATTGTGTTTGAAATTGTGTTGCCTATTGCAACAACCTGTAACCAGTATTTACAAAAGTCAATTGCATATTGCAAAAGTTTTTACCAAGAGAATCTCATTCTGAGAAAGTATATTTTAATACCTATTGTCGGTTCTAAAATAAAACAAACCATTGGCCTAGAGTTCAGTTATTGAGTGTGTGAGACCATTTGCCGACTGAGTGTGTACAACAAATGCTTTACACTGTCCTCTGATACTGCCTTACTGCTCGACCAAGCTACCACTTTGGAGAGTAAGGTTATATCTAACTTTGGCCTCTGCCAAACCTCTGGGAACTGTGGACTCTGTACACACTGTACCTATTTGGGAACAGTATATACAGAGTTACTTTCTCGCATTGGTGGCAGTGGTGGGATACAAACTTGCATTTGTTGGACTACTTAGTTACTATCTGATCACACGACAGAACTCTTAAAATTGCCTTTAGAATTCTGATTGGTCTTTTCCAAAATACTAAAAGTCTTGTCAGGGCCTTGCTTAAGTCCCATTAGAATTCTAGAAAAATAAATGTCACTATAGTCAGGGTAGAGGATTAGAACTGTCAGGTTAGAATGACTCAAACAAACCCAGTTATTAGTGAAAATAATAACATGGACCTGGTGGAGGAGCTCGACCTCACATCTTACTTACTCTTGTCTTTCAAGGAATTGAGGTCCCTATGCAAACTTAAAATCTACCAATGGGCCTGCATCCAACCAAACTAGGGCTCCAGGAGCTCTTGGCTGAGTATGCTAAGGACCACCCATCTGAACATGGTGATGGCCAGTCAGATGAGGAAAGGGAAGAAGAGGAGGAGGATAATAACCCCCCACACACTATTCCCTAGGGAGGAGAGAGTCCCCATACCCTTGAATCCAAGAATTAGCATCTGGGAACCTAGAGTTCACACAGATGAACCTGGTACCAGATAAATCACTGGGGGACCCACCAGTGAAGAGGACAGCCTTTTAGCAAGGCTGGCCAAAAGATTGGAGCTGGAGTCCAGGCTCCTGGTTCCAGAAAAGAAAGGAGAGAGATGGGTTTAGCACCCATCAATGGTGGCAGCAATAATAAAAACAAGGATAGGGAGGAAACTTCTGATCCTAAGATCCCCAAAGGGATTGTCCCTAAATTTGAGGAAGGTGATGACATCACCAAATGGTTCACAGCCTTTGAGAGGGCTTGTGAAATAAGAAGAGTAAAGAAACCTCTCTGGGGGGCACTCTTGTGGGAACTGTTCTCTTGTAACTGCAGAGACAGGCTTCTGACCCTCTCTGGGCCAGAGGCATGATCCTATGACCTCATGAGGAAGACTCTGATTGAGGGATTTGGATTCACTACTGAGGAGTATAGAATTAGATGCAGGGGGCTCACAAAACCCAGCCCCAGTCCTGGATTGACTTTGTAGACTTCTCAGTAAAGACACTGGATGGTTGGTTAGCTGGACATGGTGTGCAGGATTTTACTGGATTGTAAAATCTGTTCATGAAGGAACATATATTAAGTAATTGCACAAATGAAAAGTTGCATCAGCATTTGGTAGACCTAGGTCTAATGTCTCCCCTAGAATTGGATTGGGAAAGAAGGCAGACCACTGGGTCAAGACTAGGGTGTCAAGGACAGCCACTGGGGGTGACCAGAAGAAGGTGGTCACAAAACCTCCCCAGGAAAAAGGTGGTGAGAATCCCCAAGATAAAAAGTCTGAGTCTTCCAAAGGGCCCCAAAAACCAGTTCAGGGGTGTGGGACCCAAACTACTCTCTATGTGCCTCAACCCTATAGGGGGAAGAACTTTGATCCTTTAAAGGCCTGGTGTAATAACTGTAAGATGTCAGGACACCTAACTGTAGATGAATCTTGCCCCCACAACAAAGCCCCTAAGGCACCCAGTACAGCTACTCCTGGGGCAGCAAATATACAGATGGGATCAGAAGTGTACCTTGAGCAAATCTGGGAACACACTGAGTTTGCCACTGTAGCTGTGTGGTCACCCAACTTAAAGAAATATTTGCAGTACCCCTGTGTGAATGGAACTAGGGTAGAAGCTCTGAGGGATACAGGGGCCAGTGTCACTATGGTGAAAGACACACTGGTTTCCCCTGAGCAATATTTGATTGGGAAGTCTTACCCAGTCACCAATGCTGAAAGTTTCCCCACTAGTCGTCCCATGGCCATGGTGACATTAGGCTGGGGGGGGGGGGGGGTTACTGGCCTGAAACAGGAGTGGTCTCTCCAATGTTGCCAGATGCATGTCTGCTAGGAAATGATCTGGAAACATCAGCCTGGGCTGAGGTTGAGCTAAAGGACCATGCAGCCATGCTGGGCATCCCTGAATTGGTGTGTGTGCAAACCAGAGCACAGAGCAAGAGGAAGGGTGAAAAAGTAGGTCTGGAGCCTGAAATAATGGCCCAACCAACCAAGAGAAAAGGTAAGAAGACTGGGGAACTAGCTTCTGTACAGCAAAACATTCAGGACCCCTCTCCACAGGGAGAGGATTTGGATACCCCTGAGGGAACTGAACCCATGGAGCTTGACCCTTACCAGGTTGAACTCTTAGGCCCAGGGGGACCCTCTAGGGAAGAGCTGTGCCAAGGTCAGCGAGACTGTCCCACTCTTGAAAGCCTGAGGCAGCAAGCTGTTTCAGAAGCAAAGGGAGATGTCAGTGGGACCCACAGAGCTTATTGAGAAGAGGGATTACTGTATGCTGAGGCAAGAGACCCACTCCTAGAACCACCAGGAGGGTGGTAGTGCCACAGAAGTACAGGGAATTCCTCCTAACTTTGGCTCATGACATCCCCCTAGCTGGACATCTGGGGCAATCCAAAACTTGGGAAAGGCTAGTTAGTCACTTTTACTGGCCCCAGATGCATCAAAAGGTGAAGGAGTTTGTCAGCTCCTGTGTTACCTGTCAAGCCAGTGGTAAGACAGGTGGCCACCCTAAGGCCCCCCTAATCCCACTGCCAGTGGGGGGGGGTGCCCTTTGAAAGGGTAGGAGTGGACATTGTGGGTCCACTTGAACACCCCACAGTCTCAGGGAACAAGTTTATTCTAGTAGTAGTGGATCATGCTACTAGGTACCCTGAAGCAATTCCACTTAGAACTACTACAGCTCCTGCAGTAGCCAAGGCCCTCCTGGGTGTCTTCACCAGGGTAGGGTTTCCTAAGGAGGTGGTTTCAGACAGAGGTTCCAACTTCATGTCTGCTTACCTGACACACATGTGGAAGGAGTGTGGAGTGCAGTACACGTTTACTACACCCCACCATCCACAAACCAATGGCCTTGTTGAGAGATTCAACAAGACATTGAAAGGCATGATCATGGGTCTCCCTGAGAAACTCAAAAGGAGATGGGATGTCCTGTTGCAATGCCTGCTTTTTGCTTACAGAGAAGTACCACAGAAGGTTGTAGGTTTCTCACCCTTTGAACTTCTGTTTGGTCATCCTGTGAGGGGACCACTTTGTCTTGTAAAAGAGGGCTGGGAGAGGCCTCTTCAATAGCCCAAATAAGACATAGTGGACTATGTGCTTGGCCTAAGGTCCAGAATGGCTGAGTACATGGAGAAAGCATCCAAGAACCTTGAGGCCAGCCAGTAGCTTCAGAAGCACTGGTATGACCAAAAAGCTGCACTGGTTCAATTTCAACCTGGGCAACAGGTGTGGGTTTTGGGGCCAGTGGCACCAATGGCACTCCAAGATAGATGAAGTGGTCCTTACCCTATCCTAGAGAGAAAGAGTGAGGTCACCTATTTGGTTGACCTGGGCACTAGCAGGACACCCAAAAGGGTTATCAATGTAAACCGCCTTAAGCTCTACAATAACAGGGCTGACATCACCATGCTGATGGTGACTGATGAGGAACAGGAAGCAGAGAGTGAACCTCTCCCTAACCTTCTCTCCTACAGCCCACAAGATGGGTCAGTAGATGGGGTAGTCTTTTCAGACACCCTCTCTGCCCAACAGCAGACTGACTGCAAGCAAGTCTTGCAACAATATGCTAGCCTCTTTTCCCTGACCCCTGGTCTGACAAGCTGGTGTACCCATGATGTGGACACTGGTGACAGTGCACCTGTCAAGAACAAAATCTATCGACAGTCAGATCAAGTCAAGGAAAGCATCAAAGCTGAGGTCAGCAAGATGCTGGAGTTAGGGGTCATTGAGCCTTCAGAGAGCCCCTGGGCTAGCCCAGTGGTTCTGGTCCCCAAACCTCATCAACAGGGTGGAAAGAGAGAGATGAGGTTCTGTGTGGACTATAGAGGGCTCAACTCTGGCACCAAGACATATGCTCACCCTATTCCAAGAGCAGATGAGCTGATAGACAAATTAGGGGCAGCCCAATTCCTCAGTACCTTTGACTTAACTGCAGGGTACTGGCAGATTGGCATGGCCCCAGGAGCAAAAGAAAAGACAGCATTCTCCACACCTGATGGGCATTACCAGTTTACTGTGATGCCTTTTGGGTTAAAGAATGCCCCTGCACCTTCCAGAGGTTGGTGAACCATGTCCTGGCTGGGCTGGAGTCCTTTAGTGCAGCTTATCTTGATGATGTTGCTGTCTTTAGCTCCACCTGGCAAGATCACCTGATCCACCTTGGGAAGTCTTTAGAGGCTCTGCAAAATGCAGGTCTCACTATCAAGGTATCCAAATGCCAGATAGGGCACTGTGGTGTACTTGGGCCACCTTGTAGGTGGAGGCCAGGTACAACCCTTGCAACCCAAGATCCAGGCCATCCTGGACCGGGTAGCTCCAACAACCCAGACCCAAGTCAGGACATTCCTTGACTTGACTGGGTACTACAGGAGGTTTGTGAAGGGATATGGGTCCATTGTGACATCCCTCACAGAACTCACCTCCAAGAAGATGCCCAAGAAGATTAACTGGACAATTAGTTGCCAAAAGGCTTTTGACACCCTGAAAGAAGCAATGTGCTCAGCACCAATTCTAAGAGCTCCAGATTATGCCAAGCAGTTCATAGTGCAGACTGATGCCTCTGAGCTAGGGATAGGAGCGGTCCTATCCCAGACCAATGATGAAGGCCAAGACCAACCTGTTGCTTCTATAAGCAGGAGGCTACTCCCCAGAGAGCAGCGTTGGAGTGCCATTGAGAGGCAGGCGTTTGCAGTGGTTTGGTCCCTGAAGAAGTTGAGGCCATACTTGTTTGGTACTCACTTCCTGGTTCAAACTGACCACAGACCTCTCAGATGGTTAATGCAGATGAAAGGGCAAAATCCCAAACTACTAAGGTGGTCCATCTCCCTACAGGGAATGGACTTTGAAGTGGAACACAGACCAGGGGCTGCCTATGCCAATGCAGATGAACTTTCCAGGTTCTTCCACTTAGACAATGAAGACTCCATAGGGCAAGGTTAGTCTCATCACCTTTTGTTTGGGACTGGTTGTGTGAGAAAGTGCCATCTTTCTTGCATGGTATGCCCCCACTTTTTGCTGAATTGCTGAATGTACTTTGACTGAGTGTGCCCTGGACTCCTGTCAATCAGGTGCCCAGGGCCTATGTTCCTTCCCTAAAAACCTCAAACCCAAAATTGGCAAACCCTGGCCACATGTCAGCCCCTGGGAGATGGTACCCTATGTACCCAGGGCCTTGTGTCCAGGGGAGGCCTCTAAGGGCTGCAGCACTCATTGTGCCACCCTTAGAGGCCCTATACCCTGACACACACACACTGCCCTGAGTGTTTGGGTACAAGACAAAACAAAGAGTCGACATGGCACACATCCCTGTGTGCCATGCCCACCACTTTACTGCCCTGGCATACATCAGCCACGTCTCTAGCTGGGTGCCCTATGCCAGTGGTGTGGGCACAGGAGCATGACCCTGTGCCCCTACAGTACCCAGGTCCATTCCGGGCACTGTAAGTGCGGTGCTGCCATTTAAGAGTACTTGGTGATGATGGCTCGTCAAACACGAACTCCACAGCACCATAATGGCAACACTGAGAAGTTTGGTATCAAACTTCTCAGCACATTAAACCCGCACTGATGCCAGTGTGGGATTTAATGTACAAAGCACCACAGAGGGCATCTTAGAGATGCCCCCTGAAAACTAACCTACAATCCACGTCTGGTCTGGGAGGCTGCCTAGGCTGCTACACAGCAGACATGTTGCTGGAACCCTGGGTAGGAGAGCCCCCGCTCTCCTGGGCCTGCAACAATGCACATCATGGGCCAGGTGCTAGGTCTCCTCCCCCAGGATGGGCAGGGGGAAGCTTCAAAGGCATGCCGCCTCTGTGAGCTTCCCCAGGCCACTTACTGTACCCAGCAAACTGGCCCACACCAGTTCTAAACCCTCACTCTGGTGGGAAGAATGGCTGGAAACCACAAATAAGGACAAGGGATGTGCCAGCCTGCCAACCCCACCCTTCAGGTGGGGGAGGAGAGGTGAAGCACATCTCCGGGCACTCGCCATCTTGACGATGGGAGGCCCTGCCCAATCAGGACTCGGCTACTGCCCCCCTCCCACAGGAGAGTGGCAGGATAGGGGGTGTACCCACCCACCCCAGGGCAGGGACCCATTGGTCCCTGCCCTTTACCTACCTGTAACGCCCCTAAATCTAATATTTAGGGGCACCCTGAACCTTCCTTCCTCAGATTCCAGATTCCGAAAAACTAAGAAGAGCAAGAAGTAGGAAGACCTGCCGTGCAGCTGCTAAGAAGAGGAAGACACCAACTGCTTTGGCCCCAGCCCTACCGGACTGTTGACCCTCGAACCTGCTCCTGCTACATCTCGGCACCTCTTGTGGCCAGCAACCTCACAAACCCCGGAGGACCTGGCTACCTTTTGGCTCTAGGCACCTGGAACTCCCATGAGCAGAGGCTCTGCTCAAAACCAACTTCTTTCCCCTGGCATCAGCCCGGAACCGCGAAACCTGCACACTCTGCACACGCCAAGCCTGGCCTGTGCCGGAGTGAACAAAGACCCCGAGGATGTCCCCCCGGCGACCGTGACCCCAAATCCGGCACCCAAGGATTCACCTCGACGCTCCTGACGACGCCTGCAGCCTCAGAACCAGGTACCCCCCCCAACTGCGATCAACAGAGGGTAAGATTTTCCGACACCAAAAGGCACCCCTGCACCCGGCGCCCTGCGGCCCCCTGTGCCCAACTCCTGGGTACCTACCTATCCTCCAACTACCCAACTTACCTCTCGAAGTGGTGATGGCACCTGAAGCATCTTAGTCCCCGAGCTTGCAGCCTTTGTTCAACAAGGAGCTTTCCCATTGAAATCCATTGAGCGCCCGAAGGCTCAAAAGCACCCTGCACCTAGCCGCCCGAGTGGCCCTGGCAGTGTAACCTCTACACCGATCTACTTCCCCATTTGCCCTGAGCAAATGACCAGGAGCCCAGCTCCCACAGCCGCCTGGCCTGCTAGTCAGCAGCCACCAACCAAGGCCCCCCTGCCTCCCATAGGATAACATTGGGCCTAACTCGCTCTGCACCCGCCTGCCCCTGTGCCGCTGAGGGGGTAACAACTGTACTTACCTGACCCTGGGAGACCCCTGAGTCTGTGCCCAGAACCTTAACTCTGTCAGCCGAGTAGTTACCCTAAAGCCGATAACCCAATTTTCCTCCATAGGGTAACATTGACTGGTTTCTTCTGAAATTTCTTCTAAGTGTGGAGCTTCTAAAACTTAAAATAATCACCAAAAATCAGCCGAGTAACGAAAATGAAAATACTCCTCACCTGCTATTAGGAGAGATCCCAGTGCTGGATCTTGGTGCCCAGCACTGACCCTGCAGAGTACTCACAACTGTAAGTACCATTAACCCAATTTTCTTCCGTAGGAAATCATTGACTGTTTTTCTGTGAAATTTCTTCGAAGTGTTGATTTTTGCAAACTACAAATATTAGTTAAAAATCGTACCAACTCTGAAAACGTAATTGCTTACCTGTTTTAGATTGAGGTCCCAGTACTGAGCCTAGGAGCCCAGTACTGGATTACAAAAGTAACGAGAACATACCATACCTGTAACTTGAATTTTCTCCCATAGGGAATCATTGACTGTTTTTCTATGAAATTTCTTCTGTCAACTTTTAAAATAGCAAAACATTGGCTAAAAATCACAACAGTAACTAAGTCGACTTTTATCACTTGTTTCTAAGAACTGTCCCAGGACTGAATCTAGGATCCAGTCCTGGAGTTACAAAAGTAATCCTGAAAGCAATATATTGCAAGTAACTTAAAACTTCCATTGAGCTCAATGCATTATTGTGTTTGAAATTGTGTGACCTATTGCAACAACCTGTAACCAGTATTTACAAAAGTCAATTGCATATTGCAAAAGTATTTACCTAAAGCATCTCATTCTGAGAAAGTATATTTTAATACCTATTGTTGGTTCTAAAATAAAACAAACATATATTTTTATATAAACTATTGGCCTAGAGTTCAGTTATTGAGTGTGTGAGACCATTTGCTGACTGAGTGTGTACAACAAATGCTTTACACTGTCCTCTGATACTGCCTTACTGCTCGACCAAGCTACCACTTTGGAGAGTAAGGTTATATCTAACTTTGGCCTCTGCCAAACCTCTGGAGACTGTGGACTCTGTACACACTGTACCTATTTGGGAAAAGTATATACAGAGCCACTTTCTCACAGCATACCAAAGTCAGGAACCCGGCCTTCCGAAGAACACACAGGACCCTACACCGAAAAGCAGCATCCCAAGCAAAGGAAACAGGAGAACCACAGGAAAACACAGGCAGGAGGACACAGCCCGCAACGCTCCCAACCAAACAACAGGGCCTTACCCCCTGAGTAAGCAGGAGATGACCAAGGTGAACCAAAAAAGCGGCCAACCCATGGTGCCGCCACCCAGAAGCCAGCCAACCCACACGGGAACACCCCGAACCAATAGCGGAGGAGGAGCACCCACCATGGAAGTACCAGAGACCACACTGAACAGAAGGACTTTGAGGAGGCCACACACCGAAGAAGACCCAAGGCGACCAAACATACCAGCAATCCAGGGTCAGGCCAATAGGGCTATAAACAAGGACCGGAAGAACCAGCACCCCGGAAGCAGATGGCACCAGCGGCACCAAGGAGTCAGCCAACCACAGAAAAAAAGGGCAAGCAGGGCACCCAGGCCCCACCTATCCCAACCCCCAAAACCGCCAAGCGGAAGCAAGCCAGCCACAAAGGCCAAAAGGCAAAGACAAACCCAAACTAAAACCGGAAAGTAGGTCAACCACAGAGACCCCAAGCCCAAAGGCAAAACCCCAGAAGGGCCGAAGCAACCACTCCACCAGAAACAACCATCACAAAGAGGACCAGAACAGCTTCAGCACCCCCCAGGGCATGAAAATCTCGGAAGAGCGCCCACTGAGCCAGAAGGCTCCCAGGCCCAGCACAACCAAGCAGCCCCACAGACCTAGCAGCAGATCTGATTGAGAGCATGCCCAAGCAGACAACAGAAAGGACGCCCAACAAAGCCAAAAAGACCCACAATGAACCCCGAAAAGAGAGTCGAGGGGAAGTAATGAAGACCCAAAAGGCTCAGTCCCAACTAGGAATGAAGGGTGACAGGGTCAACAGCAGTACCAACCCCAACACCACCGGGGAGTCCCACAGCAGAACAATCCAGAAAAAAGAGGACAGGGCATGCCAACAAGGCCAAGGCACATACCAAAAGGACCAACCAAGTGCAGGGCCACATAGACCAAACCAGAAATGGAGGAAGCACCAACCAAGAGCCAGCTCCCCCAACCTGACAGACCTTGCCACCAGAGAGCCCAGAGGGCACTGCCACTGGAAACCCTCAGCAGAGGATCAGGCCCCAGGGCAGGAACGTCTAGCACCAACCACCAGTATCGACATGGAACAACTCCCAAATCACCCATACCAGGCGAAGGAGCCAGAGCCGGTGCACAGGGACAGGCCAACAGGCCAAGACTGAGGCACCAAAAGAAAGCAGGGGCCACTTCCCAACAAAGGCACGGCCGCGGCCAGACAGAAGTACGCCCGACTAGCACCAGAACACCATCTGCCCAAATACCAACCAGAAAGACCAGGCAGCCAAAAGCACCGACCCCACTTGAACACGCAATGGCAGGGGGAGAACCCTAGGCAAGAACCCAGTGAAGCACAACCCCCCACCAAGAACTAGGCCAACAACAGGACCCCACCCAAGGAAAACCAAGGGGCGGACACCACCAGACCCGAACCAGACCAGGGCACAGCATCAAGAATGGTATGAGGCAATCCCCAAGGCTTCCGAGGCCAGGAGAACCCAAAGACCAAACAGGTCCAACAGGGAAGAAGCCACCCCAAACAACACACACCAAAGACGACACCCACAACCACAAACCCGGGGGTCAACCAAAAGTGACCAAGCCACCGGCCATTGAAGAGGGTCCCAGGAAGCCGGGAGGGAGGAAACCCCCAACCGAACAACCAGGTGACCAACCGGCCGGAGGACAAAGAACAACACCAAGGAACCACCCCAAGCGAGTCCCAAGACCAGCCGCAGAAGATGAAACCCAAAGACAGCCCCAGAGCAAACGGAGACGCAGACAGTCACTGGCCCCAGAGCAATAACAGCAGGAAACAAGAACCATGCCAGGACCACAAAAACAAGAGAGACAAACAGAGCAGCCCCCAGCCCCACCCTGCAGATGCCTCCACAGACACCCGAGAAGCCAGCCGACCAAATGACAGATTCGCCAGCCAAGAAAAGGGGCCACCAACATGGCACCCCCACAGGCCAAGAGGGAGTGGCACAGGGCCAAACAGCCACAACCCGGAAACCCCCAATCACTGAGGGCAGAAAGAAAGCCACTGGAACCAGTGACAACCAGGCCACAGAGGGAACACAAAGCATCAGGGAGCCTTGGCAGAAGCCAAGCAGCTCGCACTGGCACGCCAATGCCACAGCCAGGCCCGTATCAGGGGAAGGCAGGCACGGAGGAGAGGCCAAAAGAAAGGGCAGTGAGGTCTGTCCGGGTCCAGGTCCCAGCTAGGCCAGGCACAGAATCGCTGGACCACCAGGGAGCCTGAAAGTCCAAACCCAAGCAAGGTGCAATGCGACCTGAGAAGGGGAAGCCAGAAAAGGTCCACAGGTTGACATCCAAAAAGTGACCCCCAAGGCTCCATGGCCCCAACGGCCCAAGCTGAACACCTCCTGGAGGCAATGACCACCCACAACCAGGAAGCCCCCAACCAAGAGACAAGGGCAGAGAATGCACCACCAACCCAACCTGCACAGTCCAACACGGGTCCAAACCAAGGCACAGCTCGGCCACGATAAGCAGAGGCAGAGCCAAAGCCCCACAACCAGCCTGTGGCAATACCACAACCCAAGGACTGACAAGACCAGAGGGCACACAGGCCCACCGAGGGAGCAGAGACCGAAAGAGGGACAGGGCACAAACCGGACCCATGCAGACACAGCAACTGCAGGGAAGTCCAGGATGAGCAGGGACCGGAGACACCAGAGGCACAAAACCCACCTCGAGCATACTGTGTGGAGAACGTGAGCGAAACTAGGAAAGACAGTGAAATAAGCAGGGGAGAACCACAACACGGTACACCCCCATCGGCCTGGCATAGTCCTGACCACCCCGTCCGCCACACAAATGCCCCCACCAGCCAGCCCAGGCATGCACCATCAGTCCCTGTGACTGGGCAGCAGGCAAACGACCACACCGGTCGCCAGACACCCCAGGGGCACTCACAGCCCCCAGCTGCCAGCTATCCAAGGACAGCCGCTACGAAAATCTGAAGCAGAGGCCCAGTACCACTAAAGAGAATACTAAGGGCCCACAAGCGTGCGAAAAAACAGGCGTAGAACAACAAATCAACTGGGGAATGAGAGCAACATAGCTTTCAAGAAAGCAAATGAAAAGCGAGTTGAAAACCACTACGTGGTACTCATCCTCAGACTGCCAGACTCCACACCACACTGCCTGCCCCAACAGCCAGTCCAGGCATGCCCCACCAGCCACAGTGCTTAGGCAGGAGGCCATGCAGGACCATACCGCCAGCCAGGCACTCCAGGGGCACAAACAACACAGCCCCAAGCTGACAGTCAGCCTCCATGCATCTTACACCTGGCTCAGCCACCAGGAAGACGCACTCTCAGCAACCCAGATTCGATCGGGAGGACCAGTGCAGCAGCCCCAAAGGCTTCCACTCCTCCCAGCAAGCCCAGCAGGTCGGGAGACACCCAAAACCAACACCGTCCAGAACAGCCCAGGAGCCAGATGGGGACCAGAAGCAGGAAAACAGCATCCAGCACTTCGTCCTATTCCTGTCTAAGACAGAAAAAAGAACAGGCGGAATGCTGGGTAAGTAATGGTTAAGTACTCCCAGTGGGAGGGGGGGGGGGTTAGGGGTCACAGCATTTCCCTGTTCTTTTTTTCTGTCAGGGAGATGGTCATCTCCATAAGTAAAGAATGGGACGAGGACTGGAGGGACCTGGGGTAATGAATACTTACTGGTGATTGTTAGTGATTGACTCTTAGATATTCAAGATGTTACCCAAAGAGAAGACCAACAGGATGCTGATATGTATGACATATTTTTTCCAACACTTTGAGGACAGAAACTTCTTGGACCATGTTGAACATTCCCTTTATTTGGTTTGGGGCCTCGAGGAATTCAGTAAGGGGAATCCTGTTCCTCATATAGTCCTGCTCACCGGCAAAACAAGCACGAGCACATGGGTGAGTTTGTGCACCTATTTAAGACCAATCTAACACTCAACGCAATTTCTGTATCAATTACAGGCATGTGCTGGCGGTATTGCGAACAGTCAGGATGCACTGAAGTTAACCCTGACACAAGTTATACCTCTCTGTTAATGTCGTAGCAGCACAGAAAGTGGAAGCTAACCTGTACGTATTTGAGTCCTTTTATAGAGGAGAGAATTTGCTGCTCAAATAAATGATCATTCCCACCAGCACTACCACCAGCAACAAGCACATTCTAGAATATTCTGATTTATGAGGAATAAGTATATCCCCAGAACTGCTGGAAGAACAATTGAGGCAAGACAGCTGGTTCCCCCATTATCGAGATGGCGATAGACCGTGGTACATCTGCAGCTTAAAACACACATGTTCTATGCCATAAATTGTGATAGATTGCCTACTGTAATTGTGACCAGCATTAGCAAAGTCAATAGGTCCCAGCTTTTAAAAGCCAAGAAATTGGCTTTGCCAATGTTTGTTTCTACTAGCATAACTCTGTCAAGTCTGGTTTCGGACCAGTGTCATTTTTTGAATTCACACACAGTGCTTTAAAACTGGACACACATCCAAATTCAGTGGTCTGCGTGCAGACGGGCTCCCACTAATATCTTGTGAGGTGGGGGCATCATTTTTGCAAGTATATTAAGATTTTAAAAGCACCTGCTGCTGTGATCCTGGCCTCCAGCAATTTTCAGGCATCAATTAAAATGTCAAGATAACGGTGATTAATCGTCTTCTTTCTAGACGGAGGTTTGTCTAGTGGAAATGTTGATTAATTCTAAGGTAACGCAGAGGGTTTAAATGCCTGCTGATAAGAACGTGTACCATGCAGATCACAAAGTGCATATAATGTAAATTGGTCAGTGGGTTACTGCTTCTGTAAAAGAGCTCTTTTTGTTACTTGTAGTTTATAAGTAAAAATCCTAATATAGAACATTGAGATATTAACTGTCATCAAAGAGCTGCAATCAAACTGCAAGGTATATGTTAGAGCTATATTTTCTTTTGCAGTCTTTCATTATCCTAATCATCCCAAAAGGGTTCATTTGGGTAGAAAACAATTCTTATTATTAAAGAGAACCCCTAACAATTGTGTTACGTTTTAAATTCTGAATTTGTGCTTTCCTAGAATAAGGACTCAAACTATATTGCCTACCAGTATCAATGACATGTCACTCCTACACTACACCTTGTAGTCCTATCTGATGTAACATTTCCTATACACTGATTTACACACATATGATTGTCTCTGTGAACTGTGTGTGATGTAAAGTGCTCATGGGTGAGTTTGTGCACCTATTTAAGACCAATCTAACACTCAACGCAATTTCTGTATCAATTACAGGCATGTGCTGGCGGTATTGCGAACAGTCAGGATGCACTGAAGTTAACCCTGACACAAGTTATACCTCTCTGTTAATGTCGTAGCAGCACAGAAAGTGGAAGCTAACCTGTACGTATTTGAGTCCTTTTATAGAGGAGAGAATTTGCTGCTCAAATAAATGATCATTCCCACCAGCACTACCACCAGCAACAAGCACATTCTAGAATATTCTGATTTATGAGGAATAAGTATATCCCCAGAACTGCTGGAAGAACAATTGAGGCAAGACAGCTGGTTCCCCCATTATCGAGATGGCGATAGACCGTGGTACATCTGCAGCTTAAAACACACATGTTCTATGCCATAAATTGTGATAGATTGCCTACTGTAATTGTGACCAGCATTAGCAAAGTCAATAGGTCCCAGCTTTTAAAAGCCAAGAAATTGGCTTTGCCAATGTTTGTTTCTACTAGCATAACTCTGTCAAGTCTGGTTTCGGACCAGTGTCATTTTTTGAATTCACACACAGTGCTTTAAAACTGGACACACATCCAAATTCAGTGGTCTGCGTGCAGACGGGCTCCCACTAATATCTTGTGAGGTGGGGGCATCATTTTTTCAAGTATATTAAGATTTTAAAAGCACCTGCTGCTGTGATCCTGGCCTCCAGCAATTTTCAGGCATCAATTAAAATGTCAAGATAACGGTGATTAATCGTCTTCTTTCTAGACGGAGGTTTGTCTAGTGGAAATGTTGATTAATTCTAAGGTAACGCAGAGGGTTTAAATGCCTGCTGATAAGAACGTGTACCATGCAGATCACAAAGTGCATATAATGTAAATTGGTCAGTGGGTTACTGCTTCTGTAAAAGAGCTCTTTTTGTTACTTGTAGTTTATAAGTAAAAATCCTAATATAGAACATTGAGATATTAACTGTCATCAAAGAGCTGCAATCAAACTGCAAGGTATATGTTAGAGCTATATTTTCTTTTGCAGTCTTTCATTATCCTAATCATCCCAAAAGGGTTCATTTGGGTAGAAAACAATTCTTATTATTAAAGAGAACCCCTAACAATTGTGTTACGTTTTAAATTCTGAATTTGTGCTTTCCTAGAATAAGGACTCAAACTATATTGCCTACCAGTATCAATGACATGTCACTCCTACACTACACCTTGTAGTCCTATCTGATGTAACATTTCCTATACACTGATTTACACACATATGATTGTCTCTGTGAACTGTGTGTGATGTAAAGTGCTCTAACACCTTACACTACTATGAGTGGTGCTATGAAACTAAATGAATCTGAGAGACAGTGGTTATGAAGACTTGAGGGGCACTGTTAAAGGGTGCTAGTGAGGGAATCATTGGAAGAGGTGGCCATTGGGAGGGCGCCAACAAACATTGTCGCACAGGGCGCCACCAGTGTTAAAGCTGGCCCTGTCAAGCTCTCCATTCGAAGCATCTGCCAACTTTCTGTGAGCCTAGAGATCTCTCTCACAATCCTGGCAACTCCACCTGGGGGGAAGGGTGGGGGGAAACAGAAAGAAAAACAATTGTAATTACCTTTAACTGAATACTTCTATTGCATTCATCAGTGGGGTAACACAAATTAATGGGACCCTCCTGTAGAACGTGATGAGGGCCTCTGGGTCTCCCATATCTCACAGATATGTATTTCCCTTGAGCTGAATGAGGCCCTCTAGAATATGGGGAGGTCCCTGGAGCCTGTGTGTGCAGTGTTAAAACTGCCATTGTCACCTGGCCAAATAGACATTTTACTAGGTCTAAACATTCCTCACAAGGCAGGTTGCATGATATCTAAAAAGTAAGACGTGTGTTAAAGTTTTACATGTCCTGACAGCAAAAAACTGCTAAAGTTGGTTTCCACTGTTGCAAGGCCTGTCTTTTCCACAGACTAGCACTTGGTAACCCTATTTCAATTCATATGTGCTGACTTCTGATTGTGAGCAGATAGCCCTATGCTGTTTACACTCAAATTTATTGTAATTCAAAATCCTCTTTAATGGCGAAGTCGATTTTTAAGCTACAGTTATGCAATTGCCACTTTTAGAAACTTGTCCCAACCAACTGTGCCTGTCTGCCACTGTCCTTGGTCACATGACTGTTGATGGCTCTGTTGTTAGGGTTTGTGTATTGCTTCTAGACAGCGAGACAAAGGTAACCTAGGTATGAGGGGATAGGGTCTTCCTGACAGGACTGCTGGGGTGTAGCTGCCCCTCCCCTAGAATAGTTGAAGAACTGGCCAAAACCAGATTTTGGGGTAGGTCAGAAAATTCTCCCAAACAAAAGTCGACACAAGGTATAAAAGTGGAACCTTTAGAACCTGCTATAAGAACAGCCTTGGACCTGTGAAAGGTTCACAAGAAGAACTGCAGTGCTACCAGAAGTACTGGCCTGCTGCTGAAGGACTGCCTTGCTGTCTGATTAAGGAAGATTGGACATGGTTGCCTTGATCCCAGGCTACCCAGAGGGACTCCATAGGTCAATTGGCTGATCTCCTGTGTGAGCTACAGGGACACAACAAGCTTCCAGAGGCCTCTCTGCAACTGCCCAGCTGACCAGCAGCAACTGGACCTGCCTGGAACTGTCTGACCTCTACTGCTGGTCTCTGATGGAGTGAGTCTTGATCTCCAAGAGGCGCCTTCAGGTCCTGGACCCTTGATTAGAATCAGTGAAAGCTCATCCACAAGAATAAGGTGAAAATCCTAAAGTTTTAGTTCTTCACAACCTTGAACCTGCCCATTCATGTCAGAAATTTGCCGCCTTTGCTGACCACTTATTTAAAGTTCCAGAGAACTGCTCTTCACACCAAAAGTGACCGTCCACAACAACCGGCAAAGCTAGACTTGCACTTCATGTCTAAATCGACCATCTGTGATGCTATGCTTCCACAAAGTTCTATCGAAGACCAGATCTTCCCTCTACAGCTATGACCTTCTGTTATACTCTACTTGCTCTTCAACCAGAAAGTCCCTTCCTTGTGGCACGCTCCAACGTGGAACTCTTTGCACCACACTTGATAAGGCAACTCTTCAGCGAAACGAACCTGGTCCCTCTATCCAGCCCACGCTCCATTGTGGTCAGCCTGGACTTGAAACTTCTCCCTGGTCTAGCCCTACCAGATAACAGTGAGTTACACTTTCCACTTCTTGCCACTATTTTCACAATAACCTTTGGAATTCAATATCTCCTGGTCTACTGATTGGATTTTTGTCATTCTGGTATCATTTTATGTATTCAAATTTAGCTTTCATTCTACGTTGGTTTGGGATGTTTTTTGTGTTGTATTTTCACTTTATTACTGTTTGTGTGCTGCATAAGTTAAGCCTGATTATTTTTGTTAAAAAGTTTCCAGAGGGTTAAGCACAGGTTGAATTAGTGACTTTTGTGGTCCATCCTGACAAGGATTGTGGTTGTTTTCTGAGTAGGCCTTCCACCCCTCTCAAGCAATAATAATAATAATCCACATTTGTAAAGCGCGAACAATCACCCGTAAGGGTCTTTAGGTGCTGGGGGCCGTCGGGAAGATTAAGCAAGCTATTGCCCAGAGTCACATGGTGCTGGGCTAATCTGCCGCCGGGGATCAAACCGTAATCCACAGATTCCAGAGTCAGTGGCCGCAGCGCCACACCTCTTCCCTAGCAATAGTAATAACCCAATTTCTTACAGTTAGCGTTTGCTATTTAGGGTAGTGGGATAGGAAGTGTTTTAATTGAAAATATTTGTAATATTTTAAAATATCTTGTTTGTTTATAATATTTAATTTCTATTTATTGCAGTTAATTGTATTTGTTTTATAAGTAATGACTAAGTTTATTATTTGAAAGCTATTTCAGAATAAACATTTTTGGTGCTATGCAGAAATGTTAGTGAGAGTAGTAAATCCAGCACATTCCCTACTTTTGTTTTGTTGGAGTGACAACAGTAAATCAGACCTCTCCAGAGTCCAACACTTTCCCTAATTTTGCTTGCCTTAGAATGGGAATAGTATATCTAGCCCCACCAAAGTCCAACACTTTCCTTAATGTTGCTTACATTGAAGTGAGGATAAAATATCTGACCAAAGTTCAACACTTCCCTATAGCTACTTTGAACCATGCAAAATCCAACACTTTCCATACTGTTTCTCAGATTTTAGGAATAATAAATCAGATCCCTCCGAAGTCCAACACTTTCCCCTCTGTTGCAAAGATAGGAGTGAGAGTAGTAAATCTGACCTCTACAAAGTCCAACAATGTCCTCACTATTGCTTAGGAAACCTAATATCTATTTTAATTGTTTGTATTTTTAAAATAATATCATAAATTATTTATAAAATTGAATAATTTGTAATGTATATGACATTTTTGTTTTCTTTTTTAAAATAATTTGCTATATGCTTTTGTTATAAATGTTTACGAATGTTTTATTGTTATTAATAATCTTAATGTAATCTACTTGTATTAATTGTTTAAATGAATTAATGTTTAAAGTATTGATATACCTACCTCTTTTTTGACAATTTTCTGTCCATTACCTTTTTATCACTATATTTTTATGCATGCTGCATTAACTTTACTTCTTTCTGGTATTCACAAACTACACGTGTAAATTTACCACTAGTAAAATTACTAGTAGTTAAATTACACTTTTAGTTTGTTAATTCCAAAGTAGTAATAAACTTACTACAAAGGTTAAGTTTACTTTTGTGAATCCGGTCCTGTGCCACTTTAGGATTGCACTTGCTGTAGTAACTATACTACTGGCCTAGTATTCACAAACTATGAGTGTAATTTTACTATTAGTAATATTTACAAAATATAAGTGTAATTTTACTACTATCAATTTTACTAGTAGTAACAATACACTTGTATTTTGTGAATATCTAAATAGTAGTAAATTTACTACAGCAAATGTAAACTTACACAAAAGTATAAGTTTACCTTTGTGAATCAGCCCCTCTCTGTCATAGTCACCTCAATGAGGGATTAATGAAAATGTTAGTTCTGCAGCGGTTTTTGAAACATCTGAAGCCTCAAAGCATATGTAAAGCAAACAGGGTGGAAATCACTATCTGGATAGAAAACATACATGTGGTGGTGCCAGGGCAGAGAACTGCATGATTTAACATTTGCAGTAAAAACAGAACAGACATTTCTTAACACCACTCTAGCCGTGTGTGCTTGAAATTGTAACTGCCCAGAGTTCTGTCACAGCATGTGTGATGGATGGTCAGTTGGTTTGCTGTACAGTTCAGACACCAGAATGTGAGGCGAATGTGCTCCTATGACGGAAAACTGGGCTGTTATAATTCCAAAGCATAAGAGAGACAAGAAATGACATGCTAGAAAAATATGCTATCTGTACAGAGAATACAAAAAATCACAGCAATACCTAACACATCATGTGATGATTAACGGCCCACAACTAACCTCACACAGTCAATAAGAAAGCTTTTTGCTTAAAGGTGAGGAAAGGTAAGCAAAGGTCAAACTGGCTGTTCAGAGAGAAGTGGCTAAGATTGGGAAATAATAGAATAAAAGCAATATTCTGAAGCAGTGTAGGAAAATGAGGGCGATCCAGGTGGATCCAGGATTTGGTAGTAATTATTGAGCTGAATCTGATATCCAAGCCGGACTCAGTCAAATACGCTGAATTGGTCCTGGTGCAACTTCCTGATACTGGGACACATTCAGCAGCACCCACATGCTTATGCAGCAGCAACCTGCATGGAGTGTTACGTTATGTTATGTTATGTAATGTCAATTTTGATAGGGAGTTTTCATAAAAACTAAAATAATATAGTTTAGAATAACAGTGCAGTTTTAACGTGCAAGTTTAAAAGAAAGAAAATGCATTTAAAATGTGACAAAATAAACAAAGCCACTATATTTACACTTACAAAGTCTCAAATGGCTGAAGTAACACTACTGAAATGTTATTTCCTTAGCAGGAGATGATTTCATCAGAAATTGTAGATATATAACATTTATTTTTAACTCTTGACCTCTACATAGAAATGCTTTTTATAATGAAGAAAACTTTTCATAAAGATGACATATTTCTGCAGAATTTTTCTACTTAAACAAAGCTTACTGTCACAAACGAATAGAAATTAATCTTTTTAATGGAAAATTGATGAATTCATACATATAGAATCAGCTTTGAAACTTGATCTTGACCCTTTCAACTGACATATTTCCTTTACAGTGAATATTTGCTGCAAAATGTTTTCTTATCTCATAGAGATGTTTCAAGTTATACATAGCCTATTGTGTAGATATTAGATTTGAAAGGTAAGAAGCGTTCATGTATATCTGGGAAAGTGACTCTGAATGAGAAGCTGACCCACGCTCAACATTAGTACATACAAAATTAACATAGTGCTTGAAGAACCATTGTTTTATCGAAGAGAAGATGAGGAGTGTTCCTGTTCCCAGGAGAGCATTGCATGCTGATTTAATGGATGAAGACTGAAGACGCAACTGTTGCCGACTTTCATAAAATGTGTTGTTTATATAAGCGCATGTTCCTAGCGTTGGCTACCTTTCTTGCTGTTACGATTTTCCATTGCCCCAGACCCTACGCAAGGTAGCTCTGAGTCTCTACTGAGTTTCTTGAACTTCTCTTTATGAGACGTTCTGCCTTGATATTTTTTATTTATTTAGTTGATTAATGCTGAAGCTTTATGCTTACTCTCACTCTCTCTTTATAGAGCTCTTTATGGGTTCTGACTGACCATTTTCTCGCATATTATTAGAATTGAGATTCTTTCTTTTATGGAATGTGTTTAATGCATTTATTAATATTTTGCCTACTGAATAATTTTAACAATATTCTAATGATTAAATATTGATGAATTGATTTGATGCCTTAATAAAGATGATCTATTAAAATATTTGATTAATAAAACCCTTAAAATCTTACAACTGCCTTTTTATAGCCTCAAAATAATATTGATGACTTTGATGCTAACTTACTTGATGCATTGACCTTTTCTTCTCAACACAAAGGCCATTATCCATTTTGGCCTAATAGAGTGGGAATTAGCCCAGATGATGGTAAAACAGAAACTCTTAAATTAAACCTGATTCTCGCTCCAGCAATTTGTATGGTGGAACTTATCACCCATGAGGGTATCCAGGCGCTAGAGCAGGAATGCAATTGGAAAGAGCTCCTGGTTGATCAGTTAGGTGTGAGCATCGATTTTTTGTCAATAAAAAGAGTGTTATGATTTGAGCATGTGCTAGCATTACCCTGTGTTTACCCTGTCCTCCATCTTGCCTCAACGTGACAATATATTGCGTGATGACAGTTGTTGATTCCAGTTTTATAGAACACGTTTCTATTTCCAAGTGAGTCAGCAGAAAGTGTTCTCAGAGAAATGTCCTTGTTGTACTGAATCAAGTATGGTTCTTACTGTCCCAGGCTATGTTAAACAATATATCAGCATAACTGCACAGCTAAGACTAGGAGAATGGTTGAACCTTAATGTACCACTATGCTGAGAGAATCTTCAAATGTATTCTGTGGTAAAAGGTTTCTTCTAGGATGTGTCATATTGGTTCAAACCATGAGAATCATTTATTCCCACAAAATGCAGGAACATCCTTGTCTGAATCTCTATATACTAGTGTATATTTTGCTAGCAAAATAGATCCCCTATTTCCTAATTTAGATTGCGTATCTATGTCGGATTTCATTTAGAACTGTATGCAGTTCTTTTTTCTGATGATATACATGCATTGCTGCTTAATTGCTCATGGCACTTTACTATATTTCGGGAAGAACCCGATGCTTGAAGCATGCCACCAAGGGACCTTCTGGTGGGTGAGGGTTATTTTAAGAAAACTCATTGTTTTCCCTTAAGGATCACCAATATTTCTGGAAGGATAGTTTCATTATATTTTCAAGTGGCTTTTCTTTGGTTGTTTATATGACACAGGAGGCTAGTGATGGAGCAAGGTTTCGCATAAAAAGAAACTTGCTCGTATGCAATCCTCTTGAATAACCTGTAACACTATAATCAATCTGTCTGTGAGTACTAACAGTGCACCACATTCTACATATTGTATCCAGGGGGTGCTTTCCTATGTGCTTACTAATGAATAACCTGAGTGTCCTAAAAAGGCTGCTAAAACACGGTAACTCTTCTGCGCATGGGTCTACTACATCTACGTAGCATGACGTTTTCTGTCGCTTGGGGTAAAACTTTACAGCTGCGCAATAGCTTCTAAAATGGCTGCTTTAAAGTAACGCACTAACGCACATGCTGTGCTGAAACAGACCTATGCAAGTTTTACTAAGCTATTAATGCAAAAGATTTATTAAGTAAAATGGGGTTAGAGTAGAAGTAAGTGGTATACAGTGAATTCATTTAATTTTGTATTCTAACATGTTCTTCTCTGACTTTATTAATAGTTCGTACTTGGGCCTTGGAGGGTGACCGCGTCTCTGTTTCCTTGTTGCTTCTACGCATGCGCAAACGTCTGCTTATTCTGAACGAGTGAAGTAAATTGACCAGCTGCCAAACCTTAAGCCCAGCAAGAACATGGGAAACCAACTCTTCACCCTACGAGAGGAGGAAGAAGCAATATTGTAAAATAGACTTATCGATCCACATATGAAATGCTTGTGAGAATAAAGCTTGTGGGTATTAAAATTAAGGGGCGGGGAGCTAGACAATTGACTAAAGAAAAATAGTGCACTTAGTATGGTGTGATGTCCTCACCACACTGCTCGGCACAATCAAAATTGTGGAATTGAAACATTTGGGGGTGGACCATACTTTTGAATTGGTATAACAGAGGTAAGTTCTAGATAGTTAGACACACTTGATGCTGATGCTATGCTGCGATGCTACCCGATTGTGATGCAATCTGACTAAAGAATCCAACACTAGGGAAATTCGCGGAACAACCGAGGAGGCATCCTCGGTAAGGGGTCTGGACTAGCCTGAGCCGGAGAGAGTAGCACCAGAGAGGGGTGTAACTCTAGAAGAGGTCACCTTCCCTGTCCTGAACCTGTCCTGAATCCTTGACTCTCTGATGTCGGGGTCCTCATACCATACTAGGTAAATATAACTGTAGGGTAAATTCTCTGTGCCTGCTCTCTATTCTATCTCTCCTCAGGTACTGTCATTGCAAGACTTTAATTGATGAAACTGATTATAAGCTAACTGTACTATTTTCCTGATGGAGACTTGTGGTATATCCATGTGTATCTTGATTTGACTCACAAAATTATTAATTCAGATAAACTTTTAAAAATCCTTCTGAGTCTGTGGTTCTTTAAATTAAAGTTAAATGCATTATTGTATTTTCCTCCCTATTCTAATCTACCACTAGATCTTTCGAATTGTTCATTTACTCAGGAGACAGGAATGGAAAGAATACTGGTGTAAAGGCTTCCTAGGGTAAAATAAAATTGATGACCAGTGGATATTTACTAGCTCATTGCATGTATGAATGTATATGGGCTCAAATGAGTGTTGTGTGTATGAATGTGTAGAGCTGGTAAACTCCGCTGCATCACTAGGTCCACTATGTACCTCTCCCTCCACCCTTTTGATTAACCTGGTGGCTGACTTGTAGTCAGAAATGCATGTGCTCTTTAAACGTGTTGGGGGGCGGGGGTCAGTTTCCCTTAAAGCTGGGCTCAACACAAGCCCTCTCCAACACCTAGATACTAAAGCAATGGATGTAAACAAAGGTCCTCAGTCTGTTATCAGTTCACAAGTGCCTAGGGGGAAACTATGAAGACTTTCTAGCTACCCTAGAATAAGGAATGATCGAAAAAGATAAGGTTTTAAACCTATGCCTTTCACTTTACATTGAGCTCCTTGTTGCCAGTTCTTAGCTTACTGTTCTGCAGAAGAAGGATCTGAATGTATGAACTGCAAATAACGAAAGGATATCTATGATAAAAGTAGGAATCCACTGAGCAATCTACATAAAATGCAAATCTGTTCTCTGCATGTTACACGTTGTGCTTTGTAGCAGGCACAATAACCGACTATTCTACTTTATGATGAGTTAAACTGTAACTAGACAAAGCACAAATCTCTCCAGCTAGTGCACTAACCACCAGAATTCTCTTAAGGGAAAGAAAGAAAGAAAGGAAGAAAGAAAGAAAGAAAGAAAGAAAGAAAGAAAGAAAGAAAGAAAGAAAGAAAGAAAGAAAGAAAGAAAGAAAGAAAGAAAGAAGATAATTCTGGGTAATTGCCAATATTTAGGTGGATTGGAGGCCTGGGAGGAATCATAAAATTGGGGGAATTTGATAACTCCATGTTACACATGCAATGCAACAGGAACGCACGCTTACGAACATGAATAAGATCTGCCAGCCCCGGCATGATTTCCGGTCACTACAGAGACATTCAGCGCCATATTGTGACAAAGCGATCGTGAGTGGTTGGGGCTGATACTCGAGTCGATTTTCTACTCAAGAAGCAGCTAAATCAACCCAAAAATTCGTTTCCAGAGGAATATTGTACTCTAACTGACAGTTCAGGTAGGTTTTTAGTGTGAAAAGCATTTGATTATATTTTACTTTCTTTTTTCAACAGGAAGGAAGTGCCACAGAGACTCCAATTTTCTCTTTATGTCCAGAAGGCTCCTCCTTGCACTTTGTTCATATACTGGTCACGTTTCATTTGGATTTCAAGATGAACTGATCACTCTCTTTGCCTGCATTTCCTGTTGCATTTATACCATTGCATTTTAAGGATTTCGTTTTTGTGCCATCACAAAAAGGAAGTTCAAAAATATTTGAATAACGGTGTTGTTTGATAGAGGGCATACACCAGTATATATCTGAACCTTTTATTCAATTATTAAATTTGATTGTCATTGTGGTGGGTGGCCTGGAGTTGAAGTAGGAGCCTATTGTTTTGCATTCAATTTGTTAGCTTTTATAAGAGAAAAAAGTTGCACAATTAAGTACATTTTCTCCATGGTTGTATAATTTGCACTATTAATTTATTTTGCCATTTGGCCTGTTCTGCCCATGGGCCATCTATCTAGTACTAAGCATTGGCTACATGAAACTAGGTTCTGGTGTATATGTTGTTTGAAAACATCTATGATTTTCACCAGGGATGGCATTGGATTAAATGCAAAATGTTGTTTATCTGGTGAGCTCCCACACATACGCAAAGCCTGATTCTTTTTAATATACTGTGACTTATTTGTTTTGCTACTTTTAATTCCTTGCTTTGCACAAATGACATTTGAGACTTGCCCTATTTTAAAAGAATTGCACCTAAATTAGGCTTGCGCAGTCTTCTGTGGTCCGCCGCAGCTTTCACTGTAGCCATTTGAGGGAAGGGAATTGCTGCCTCATTTCCGGTGACTGCTCTAACTACTAAGTCAGTGGTCTAGCCTTCATTACTAGTGAAAAAAACAAGGACCCCCTGAACAGTGAATAGTTCAATTCCTAGGACAGGGTATAACTATGTAGAGAAAATAACTCCTAGGCAATCACCATAATTCTAGTATTGTATATAAATAAAATAAGATAGGGAGAAACAAAGGAAAAAGAGAGAAAATATATATAAAAAATATTCACTCTTTAATGATTATTTGTTAAAAATTCACATATATAGAAACTGCATAAATACACAATCCTTAATGCATTTAAATTCATAATAGCAGCAAATACATGAACAAAAAATTAAAAGGTTTAAAAAGTGGCAAAATCTTTAGACTTTCGACGCGTGTTTCGGCGTACACAACGCCTTCTTCAGGAGTAACCACACAATTATTTAGAACATCTATAGTAGGGACAGTTTATGAAGATGGATAACTGCACCTAGTCTCTTAATCGATCCAATAAAAAAAAATTCAAAGATAGGGAAAACCATACTAGTTCAAACTGGTGATCTGTGTCTGATTTTTAATTCCGCATGATTAAACAGTCTGATACTCTGATGTACAGTGTTGTAATGCGATGTCAACAACATTAACTGGAAAATCAGATGGCTTCCTTAATTCTCATACAGTCCTAATGTCCACATTCGATAATCTAATGACTGTCCGTGTTTGCAGACAGGCGATAACACTCGATATTATCTATAAATGGACAGGGCGACACTGGCGTGTAGCGGTGAGCTTCCTCACATATGCAGAGCCTGCTTTTTGTTTTAAATATACTGTTATTTATTAGCTTTGATACCTTTAATTCCTTGCTTTGCTCTGATGACATTTGGGAATTGTCCTATTTTTTAGAAAAATCGCACCTGAATTCTGCCTGTGCAGTCTTCTCAGTTCCGCCGCGGCTTTCACTGTAGCCATATGAGTGAAGGAATTGCTGCCTCATTTCTGGTGACTGCTCTGACTAGTATGCCAGCAGTCTAGCTTTCAACACTACCTTCCCTCATTATCTATAAATGGACAGGGCAACACAGGTGTGCAGCGGACGTGCACAGTGGGTGCAATGCTGGCATGCTGTCCACGCCTGGACTGCACCCTGCGTACAAAACCCTGGCCGTTCTTTTCTAGGTGAGTCCACCATTACTAATTGCTCGAGAGAGTAGCTCTAAAGTTTGCGCAGAAATGCTCCCCAATGCTTTTCAATTATGGGGTTTAATGACTTATAATATAGTAAGAACTGTAAGTGTGCTGCATGTGGTTTTATGGGCACCCCATGGACTTCCCCTCGTCACATTACTACTACCCCTGTTTGCATAGCTGAAGAAACTCCTTATGGAAAATCTTGCTTGAAGCGTTTTTTTTTATCAATACTCACTCTCTCATTAGAAAGTAAAGCTGAGGTTGTGGAATTTATTGTAGCTCATGACCCTGATGGGGTCTTTATCATCGAAACATGAGCAAATGAGCTGTTCGACCCCAACTTGGTGGATTCTATCCCTCCCGTTTTCACCATCCTTAGGCAAGACAGGTTGGGAAGACAGGGAGGTGGGCTGGCTATCATCTTTAAATCCTCCTATGCCTGTCTTATTGAGACAGTGCAGAGTTCAACTCTTTGTGAGGTATTACATTTCTTTATCAAGATTAATTCCACCTGTTCATTTACAGGGATTCTAGTTTACAGGCACCCTGGTTCTATATCCTCCTTTACATCTGGTAGAACCTCATATAGGTAAGCATAGTGCTACCCTTATGGGGGACTTTAATTTCCACCTGGAGGATGAGAAATGTAGATACTCAAAGGAATTTAGGGATGAGATGTTAAGCTGTGATCTCCTGAAACCGATTAATGACCCCACTCATAAGGCAGCAAACACATTGGATGGTATTTTTTCCAATGACGCTAGTCTTAAGGTCCTGACAGTGTTGCCATTAATCTGGTCTGACCACTATATGGTCTCTTTTCTGCTGGATGGACACCATTCTCAAATGAAGCCTAAACACCATAGTACTTAAGTCCTTGAAAGAAATTGGAGGGTTCTCTCAGACGAAACTCTTTCCCAAGCTCTTAAGGAGTCTAGCTGGACAATCCATGATGATGCTGACTTAGCAGCAGATGAATTTTCCTTGAGGATTACATCAGCTGTTGACCTTGTTGCACCTATTAAGGAGAGTTAGGAAGCTACCAACCTCCCTACGGTTGTCTGAGAAACTCAGAGTGTTAAGACAGGCCTGTAAGCACCAGGAAAGGATACGAAAAAGCTTCAATTCACAGGAAAAACATACATCTTTATAGGCTACTTATTTAAGACTGTAAAGCAACTATTAAACAAGAGAAAATGTGCTTCTGTATTAACAAACTTGATTAATCCAAGTCCTCAAGAGAGCTCTTTAAATTGATCAATCTGCTCTCTAGGCCGCCAACTTCTGCCAGCATTGAAAGCACTCAAGAATCCTGTAACAGGCTTTCAAGCTTTTTTCAGACCAACATTTTTGATTACTACAGGGAACAGGAGTCTCTTAATGCAGACTCCTATATTTCTACATGTAAAAACGCACAGAGGGATGATACCTCATTAGAGTCCAGAGAATTGGGTGACAATCGGATTGCAGGACTTTCTAGTTTCGCTTGCCTGACTCCTGAGCAAGTTGAGATTTACCTTTTTGGTATGAAGTCGGGTTGTCACTCTGAACCATGTTCTCCTAAAGTCCTGCAGTAGGTAGCTTCATCTTGCAATCACCATCAATATATCCAGTGATCCGAATCTACCCTCAACAGTGGAAAAGACCAGTTGTTAAGCCTCTTTTAAAGAAAACAAACTTGGATCCCACAGATCTGAAAATTTTTAGTCCCATTTCTTTACTACCTATTCCATCTACAATCTTGAAGAAGCATCTCAAAGCCCAAATGGTGGCTTATTTGGAGGAATATAAACTGATAGACCCCTCTCAATTTGGTTTTGTAAACAATCAGAACCAGCTTTGATATCAGCTGTCGATAACATCCGCTCTGTGGTTGATGCAGGGCAGGCTGCGGCATGGATCCTTTTGGATCTTTCCACAGCCTTCACTATTTCCTCTGCTCTGCTGGTGGACCAGCTGTGGAACCTGGGGCTTTTGGGGTCAGCATTGGATCTGCTAACTTCCTCTTTGAAGATGGATCGCAGACGGTTTTTATGAACCAATTTAGCTCCAATCCCATTCTTATGCCATAAAAGTGCCTCAAGGCTCCTCCCTGAGCCTGACTATTTTCAATCTCTATGTCTCCATGCTGGCTAAGCTGCTATGGTCCTCCGGACCGCAGGCCCTGTCCTATGCTGATGACACGCAAATTATCTTGTCCATCACCAAGGATGTGGAGACCACGGCCTTCAATTTTAAAATTTGGATGCAGGCAGTAGTGACCTAGATGAGTAGCAACTATCTCAGACTGAATAGAGACAAGTCTGAGGTCTTGAATTTTAGCAACCAGCCCTCTATCTAGAATTATTACTGGTGGCCAGATATACTTGGGGTATTGCCAAACCTGACAGACTCCACCTAAGATCTTGGAGTACTAGTGGAAACCAAGCTGTTGTTTTGACCTTCAGGTTAATCATATGGTATCCACTTGTTTCTGGATATGAGGACCTTGAGAAAGGTGTTCTCTTTTCTCCCTCCGAAAGCTCATAAACAGGCAGTTGTTGCCTTGATTTTTTCTAGGTTAGATTACAGCAATGCGCTTTATTTGGGAATCAATAATTCATCAACTGCTAAACAACAGTTCGTACAAAATGCGGCATCGAGACTGATTCTTGAAATTCCCAAATACCTATCGGCTCTAGCGCCAATCTCCAAGTTTCATTGGCTGCCGGTGAACAAATGCATTACCTATAAAGAATTATGCATTGTTCATAAGGCGATGCAAAATACCCGTTCAGAGGACTGACAAAGATGTTCTAGAGCTACAACCCTACTAGACATCTTCGATCTGCTAGCTACAATCTGGTATGCATGCCTAACTTTAGGAAGATTGGGTAGGGGGGCAGGTCTTTCTCCGTGGCCTCAGCAAAACTGTTGAACTCACTTCCTCGAGCCATTAATGATCTTCAGGACCACAATAGTTTTCAGAAAGAATTGAATACCTGGTTTTTCATTCACTAATTTTCTACCAGCAATCTTCCTAGAGTAGAAGTCTTTTTGGTCTTTCGTTTTAGAGCTCTCCTCTTTTTAGCACCTTTTCGCCTTGCTGTAATTGTACGCTGTATAAAACTAGTTGATTTTATTTTGTATTTCACTTTTTTTTCTGAAAAAAGTGTATTTTGGTGGGGTAATTTTTGATGTCTTGGGTGGATGTGTGTCATTGGAATTTTTTTTATAGAGAGGCAGCAGATGGCGCTAGAGTGAACTTCCCGTGAACCAGCCAGCCGCACCATGACTCGCTGATGTCCGGTAATCGCGTTCGGCGATCCTCCCGCTGACCTGTAAACTTCTGCTGGAACCCGAGGTCGATGTCCGTGTCGGAGCTGGATGCCGTATGCGGAAACAAACCGCTCGGCCGTTTAATCTCGCTCTCGTATCACAAGTCGATACAGGCTGGGTCTTCAGTCTGTCTATACCTGCAGTGCAATCTTAAACTCATCCTTAACGAGCGTGTGGTGAACAGCGTCACAAACCGGGCTCGTGCTGGAAGGAAATACAGCCTGGGGGCTGGGACCTCGTTTATTACACATCATTGCTACTGGAGGAAGAGTAGCATGACTATGAGGGGTCAAAAAATCATCAAGCTGAAAGCAGCCATGAACCAAGGCAGGGCTGAAACAGACAAGACAGACAAGACAGACAGACCCCCTGAGAGAGCGGATCCCCTCCATAAAGGTAAACGCGATGGGGGGAATGTAAAAAAGAATGCTGGGAAGGCAGGACTTAACAAGCTTAAAGATGGCTCAGTAGTAGGATCAGCGATTTCACCCTCGATTTCCAAGCTTTTTCTTGCAATACCTGCAATACCTAAACCTCCTCATACTCTTATATCTAATATGCCTGACGGGCATATCGAATCAAACAATGCTAAACAGATGACCGAGGAGGCCCTGGATTTGGACTCTGTGCCACAAATTCAACAAAGCACCCCAGACAATGTTTCCGATAAAGTTTCCGATAATAATAGGAATACCAGGAATATCGGGGGCTTGGGGTTGGGGGAGAATTTGTTAATGCCTACTTCTATGCTTGTGGTCTCAAAAGATGTCCTGGCCAGCACAGAGACATTAAATCATGCCCTTATCCCAGACTCAGCTACCAGCGCGGCAAGAATCCCTACTCCTAAGACAAGAAGCCGCCCTGGTCCACAAACTCCTGACCAAGCTAGTGAAATTTTTTTTTCTGTCTCAGATGGGTCACTGTCCGACACTGAGAACGAAGATGAAGATGTTTTGGCCAGCTCCTCTGAGAGCAGCAAACAAGATGGTAATGATCTTGACCCAACTTTTAGAACCATCCAACAAAAAAAGAAAGCTAGGAGCAGAACACGGAGTCAGCTGAAATGGGGTTACTCAGACTCTCACGGATCATTTCCTCTGGGGGACTCCTCTAACCCACTGCCCAGGGAAGCTGACGAGACCCCTCACTCTATCACTGGTAGTCTGGCCGAACCTTCCCTGGCCTCTATTCTAGAATCTATTAAGCAATTTCGAGACGAAGCAAGTTCAGATAGCCTTGCCGCTAAAGAGGCCTAAAAAAAACTGCAGGGAGGGATCCGGAAATTAAATAAGATCTGCACGGATATCGGCGACCAAGTTGCTATGGTTGAGGCCCAGACAAAGTCTCTGGAATGTGACTTGATTAACATCAAGGAACAAGGCTCGGCTAACGCAGCATGCCTTATTGACCTGATGTCCAAGCTGGAGGAGCAAGAAAATAGAATGCGGAGAAACAACCTAAGGCTTTTGGGATATCCCGGAAGGGGTTGAGGGTGAAGACCCCAGAGGTTACATCGTTAAACTACTTCGTGCTGCTTTTCCATCAGAGACTGCCTGGAACTGGGATTAGGAGATCCAGAGGGCGCATCGCTTTCCGTTTAATCTAAAATCTCGAAGAGATGGTAGTCGTCCCGGAACTGATAAACCCAGGGTGTTCCTGTTTTTTTTTGGCAATTTCTTGCTGAGGCAGCTGGTATACGATCAAGCTAGACCAAACTCTCAAAAGGAAGTTAGCGGAATAAATTTTTTCGCTAAATCTGATTTTGGCCACGCTACCGTTGAACGCAGGTGGAGATTACGCCAACTAATTACACCCTTCCAACAGCAAGGTGCTCAAGTGTACCTTATGAACCCAGCCAGGCTAAAAGTAATATATGAAGACACAACACGGATCTTCTTATCTGAGATTAAAGCTGGGAAATACCTGAAGGACATCGTGGGAAGAAAGAAAATGAAAATGAACTAAACGTTTTTTTTTTTTTTGGACCTATGTATATTATCTGAACTATCTTTGTTTGGGACCTACAAAAAAAACAACAAAAGAAACTTTCTCTTCCCCTCGCATTACCGATTCAGACATTTTGTGTTTTACACAAAATGTTTCACTTTTTTACCTCCTATCTTTGTGGGGATCACGGCTTCCGATTGATTGTTTTTTTCTGGTTGTCCCACAAGGCTGAGAGGCATGAACATCGTGGGGAGGGGTGAGAGAAGAAAGGTGATGGGAGAGAGAGAAAAAAAAAGGAGAAGGAAGAGGAAAGAAGAAAAAAAATAAAAAGGGGGGGTGGAGCAGTCGCTTAACTATTTTTCTTTTTTTTTATCTGGAGTGGCTTGGCGATAGGAGTTCACTCACGCTAACCATCATTCAGGCTTATCCTGACTGCTTTTTTTTGGGTTGGGGCGGGGGGGGGGGTAGGGGTAGGGGTAGGGGTCTAGATTGCAAGTAGTGGCAGTTGTATTGCTGGATTGGTTTATATTTTTTCTTTGCTGGCAATATTTGGAACGATCATAGGAAAACACTCCAGAATGATGAGGGGTGGTGACCATAAGGGGATTGTATGGTGGGTGCAGGGATGGGGGGCTGGGAGGGTTGAGGGGGGTGGTCGGTCGGGGGGCCGGAGGCTATTTTTATGTCAGGATGTTGAAAGATGTCAGTAGGATGATGATGATGATGCTTACTGATGTAGCTACCGTGATTAGGCATTTAAACGTTATTCACTAACAATTAACTTGTTAAATAAACTTAGAATTGTTTCGCTCAATATTTGCAGTTTAAATGATCCCTCAAAAAGGCATAAAACTGCTCAAATTCTGCGAACAATGGGGGTAGACTTGGTTTGCTTACAGGAGACACATGTTGAGGGGGCCCAGGAATCCTTGTTGAATACTTTGGTCTATAAGGTTATTGGAGCGACCACTCAAGGTGCCAGGGTTAAAGGAGTCAAGATTTTGGTATCAAAAAGATTGCCCCTAGTTGTTAATCAGGTCAAATCTGACTTACTAGGGTGGTGGGTGATTGCAGGATGTTTTATTTCCTCTCCGTCGAATAATGCCGGTTTAACAATCTGCTCCGTTTATGGAAGCAATCTCGATGATCCTGGGGTAATTCATGGGGTGAACGGGGAATTGGCACATTGGCCATTACCAATTATATTGTGTGGCGATTTGAATTTAAATCTCCCTAGCACCTGGCTTTCTGATGAGTCCTGGGTCTATAGCTGTAGAAAACCTAAGGTTTTTCAGGCCGTATTAAATTTGATCCAGACTCATGGCCTGAAAGATGTGTGGGCCAAGACGAAACCCAACCAGGATGGGTATACCTTCTTCTCTGCTCCTCATTTGTCATTTGCTCGGTTGGATTACTTTTTAGTTTCTGCATCTCTGGCGTCTGACTGTGCTATCGATACCGCTCCTCGCCTTTTATCAGATCATAACCCTCTTATTATCAACATAGCGGGACTGGTAAATAGCAGGTCAAGCTCTAATTGGACTTTTGAAAAATCCCTCCTATATGATAATGAATACCAAGAATATATGAAAAAATGGATACAGGAATTTTTAGAGATTAACTCCGGATCAGCCCCGGTAATGGTTGTTTGGGACACACTAAAGGCAGGTGTAAGGGGAGGGACGCTCAGATTTTCCATTAGAAAGAATAAAAGGGAGAAAATGCAGGCTGATTCCCTACTTAACCAAATGATTGAAGCTGAAAGAAAATTAATAAGGGCCGTCCAGCTGGGCTTTAGAATTGAGGAAGCACAGACCAATGTGGCAGTCGCTAAAGCAGAAATGGGTTCTATATTAGCAGAAAGAACTGCTGCAAAATGGGCCTCTGCCTGTGAAAGGCTCTATGAATGTAGCGAACTTATTGTGCATCAATTGGCCATTTCCACCAGGAGACAGGTTACCGCTAATTTAATCTCTTCTATTCAAACTGCCTCTGAAGGGATAACTAATGATCCCGTAAAAATAGAGGAGTCTTTCAGAGCATTTTATGAAAAATGATACACCGAAGAAATTACCAAGCTCAGTAAATTTAGAGAATCCGAGATTAATATCTACTTAGATGCTATCTCGTTAGCTGAACTTGATAGAGAGAGTAGCAGTCAAATGGAAATCTCTCCTGTCTGGGAGGAAATTGCAACTGCCTTGGCTAGTCTCCCTGATGATAAGGCCACTGGAGATGACAATATTCCAGTGGATTTTTATAAAATATTCTCGCTACAAATAAAAGACCTATTTACCAAATGTAATTTCTTCCATCTTTAACGGCTCACCTCCACCGCATTCTTGGTCCTCTGCAAAAATAGTGATATTTCTCAAAAAAGATAAACCCGCACTGGAAATGTCCTCATATAGACCAATAACTTTCATTAATACTGGCTCTAAGATTTTTTCTAAAATTCTCGCATCCAGACTGTCCTCAAAAATGGATTCTGTGTTTTCAAAGTGGCAACACGGATTTATACCTAAAAAGGGCACCACCGAACACGTCCGCCGGACTATCACCCTATTTGACGCTGCCAAGGTGGCAGGAGACCCGATCTCATTAATACTCTCAGATGCCGAAAAAGCATTTGATCGGGTCTCCTGGCAATATTTGTGGGGGGTTATGAGGCAGATTGGTTTCGGTCCCAGGTTTCTGCAGGCACTACAGGCATTATATCAGGGCCCGACCGCTAGAATCGTGATTAATGGACACATGACAAGACAGATAGGAATAACCCGTGGAACAAGGCAAGGATGTCCCTGCTCACCGCTACTATTTGCTTTATATATTGATCCTTTGATTAAAAAAATTGAATGTAATCCCGAAGTAGTAGCGATGAGCAGGTTTGGAATTAACACGAAGATCATGGCTTATGCTGACGATCTAGCTTTAGTAACCCCAGAACCCGAAAGAGCCATCAGGACTTTTGAGCAGGAGGCCCAGGAATTTGGGAAAATATCCGGTTATGCCAGCAATAAAACTAAAACTCAGATTGTGTTAAATGATTATATAACTTGGCAGGACGATAGAGTAACAGATAAGGCTAAATATCTTGGGGTCAATATATCCACAAATTTGGATCAAATCGTTAAAGAAAATCTGACTCCCCTTGCTGTTGACATGAAAAAAGCCCTCAAAAGAATTGATAATATGCATTTAACAATAGTGGGGAGGTGCAATGTTTTAAAGATGACCTTTTTCCCTAAATTTCTATATTTGTTGAGGACTATTCCGCTAGAATTTAACAACACAATCTTTCAGACATTTGACTGAATATTTTCCCAGTTTATTTGGGCATATGCACAGCCAAGAAGAGCCCTCAAACTTCTTTCATTACCCAGAGAGAGAGGAGGGTGGGCTCTCCCCAACTTAAAAGTAAAACTCTATTATTGGGCCACTGTCCTGCATTATAGTCCCGAGCTATTACAAGACTCTCCTATAGTGAACCCCACCCGCCTTCCATCTCCCTATACTATACTATTAGGGGAAAGAGTAAGAGGATGTCTCTGGCGCCAATTTGATCATGGCTATTTTAAACGGGTCAGATTGAAGACTCTTATGAATGCCTATAATGTATTCTCTAAAATACGCAAACTATTTGGACTGTCCAAATTAAATTATTATACTCCTACTAGTAATAACAGTAATTTACCACTTATTTTTCAAAACTCATACCTTCCACAGTGGTATCTAGCGGACCTCTATAAATTGGAGGGACCTGATTACCTCAGAAGGCATTTTGCCTTTTAATACTTTGAAAATACGGTATAACTTAGACAATAACCAGCTATTTCAATATAACGCAATTACCAGATATTTAGCTAATAAAACTGGCGGCCCAGCTGGCTTCGCTAAGCTGGCCCTTATAGATAAAATTCTGGAGCCCAGCACACCTCGGATTGGAACCATTTATCAAATGCTAAATGAGCGCAGGCCCGATGATATTAGCAAAATTGATGAAAAGTGGCAGCAGAAACTGAATATACCTTCGAACACCTTTTGCTCCGCCCTAAGTCTTGCTCAAACACACCTACTATCATCTAAGCTGCAAGCTCAGTTCTTCAAAACTGGCTTCTTCTTATATATTACACCAAGTAGGGTGGCCAAATGGGGTACTGGCAGTAGAACAACTTGCCCTAGATGTGCTGAGTATAGTGCTGATTCTATACACATGTTTGCTACATGTACAAAATTGGCCCCACTATTTGAAAGGGTACAATTATTTATTAGTAGAGTGCTTCTTCAAGATATACAACTGCTGCCTCTTACTGTAATGTTAGGATTAAATAACACGCTCAATATAAAATCTGGTGGTGCCTTTCTGTTTCTGGCTATGACTATTCTCCGAATCTGTATTGCCTCTTATTGGAAGGACCCGAACCCCCCCTCCTTTGCTCAATGGCAGGCTAGATTGCTCTCTACATATAAACTTGAGACGGCTATATATGCTAGACAAGGCAGGGCCGGGAAAAAAGGGGTTTGGAGATCTGGGCACCACTAACCAATTGGCTCAGCAATTTGAATTTACAGGAGGCATAGTCATGCTGGGGTATCTGAATCTGTGTCTTTGCCTTCTGCTCTTTCATTCGCCCGTCGTTTGCCCCTCCCTCCTCTCCCTGCTCCTGCTCCTTCCTCCATCTGTCTGGCTCTGTTTTTTCTCTTTTGGTCATGAGTTTCCATCTGTTACATTGTTACATCTCATGTATTTATTTGTTCCTTATTGATCTTCGGTTAATTTGATTTGATCATTGATTTCACTGCTTGCAAATACATATTGTCATGGTTCCCAGTCGTAGGGTGGGGGGTTCCTTTTGGTCTGGAAGTGAAGTTTTATTTTGTATTGCAACTTTTTGTTTAAGAAAAAAAAAAGGTTTTTTTTTATAGCTGATTTAACTTTAGTTTTTGGCTTTGCTGAATTAATGGTAGTGTTTTCTTCTTTGTTTACCATGCCTCTTCTGTTTGCTGGTTAAGTGGCCATTTTGTTTGTCTAGGCAGTGTGTGTGTGTGTCATAGGCCAATGTTTTGTCTTTGTTTTCCATTCCATGAGGCCGGCGGCCATTTTGTGTAATCATTGTCCATAGGTGAGCATATGATCTTTGTTGTCCATGCCTCCTTGCTTGTTGTTGTTTGAACTTGTAGCCAACAGCAATTTTGAGTAGTAGTCAGTTTGCTTTTGCCTTAGGCCTCTATGTGTTCATTGTTGTACATGCCTTCTTGCTTGTTGATGTTTGAACATGTGGCTTGCAGTCATTTTGGGTAGTAGTCAGTATGCTGTAGCGATAGGCCTGCATGTGTTCTTTGTTGTCCAATGCTTTCATGCTTGTTGTTTGAACATGTGGCCAGCAGCATTTTGTGGAGCCAGCCAGTTTGCTTTTGTCATAGGCCTGCATATGTTCTTTGTGGTCCATGCATTTTTGCTTGTAGTTGTTTAATCATGTGGCCAGCAGCTATTTTGTGTGGCCAGCCAGTGTGCTTTTGCCATAGGTCTGTATGTGTTCTGTGTTCAGTGTTGTCCATGCCTTTTTGCTTGTTCTCTGAACATGTGGCCGGTGGCCGTTATGTGTAGCCAGCCAGTGTGCTTTTGCCATAGGCCCGCATGTGTTCTTTCGTTGCCCATCCCTTCTTGCTTGTTGCTGTTTGAACAATGTGATCAGTGGCCATTATGTGTAGCCGACCAGTATGTTAAATCCTTTTATTCCAGTCTTCAATACCATTTCCTAGGAACATTGATGTTAGAGGGCTATGCCTTTTTGTTTTTTGTTCATTTGTTTACTTTTTCCCTGGTGTAAGTATAATGTGATTGATAATCATTGTAGTATGTATGTGCAGTGTTTATATAATATGATATGCATTTTTTCCATTTTCCGCTGCACCTCCTGGAATCTCAAAGGGATTCTCATAGTCTCTACTGAGACACCAGCAATTACTTTTTCTTTTACATTATTTGATTTTTCCCTGCAACCCCTGCCTGACATAGGTCTCTTTGGCCATAAGTGCAACCAACATTCATTTTTAAAGATTATTCAGTTTTTCTCTACATCCCCTGCCTCTCATAGGTCTCTTAGGCCTTAGCTGTTCATCAGCATTAATTTAATACAGATTATGCCATTTTCCCCTGCACATCCTGCCTGCCATAGGTCTCTTAGGCCACAGGCACTCACAAGCATTAATTTTTTTAAGATTATATTATTTGCCCCTACACCACCTGCCTGCCATAGGAGCACACCCATAGGTGCATTCAAACATTAATCTTTTAAGGATTATGCCATTTTCCCTTGCATCCCCATCTTCCATAAGCGCACACCAGCATTTATTTATTTAAGGATTATTTGATTTTCTCCTGCACCCTTTGCCTGCCATAGGTATTTTAGGCCATAGGAGTACACCAGCATCCATTTTTTAAGCATCTTTAAATTTTCCTAAGCAACCCCTGCCTGCCATATGCACACACTACCATTCATTTTTTTTACCGATTATTCCATTTCCCTCTGCACCCCTTGCCTGCCAGAGGTCACTTAGGCCATAGGCGCACACCAACATTCATTTTTTAAGGATTAGAATCATGGAAAGTGACAATGATGAGGACAAGCCAGTAACTGTCACTATGGAAGGTGACTCAGAGGACACCATGATGACCCCTCCCATTCAACCTGCTCAGAGGGATGTGGCACTGGTTCCACCACCACCACAGCCAGCTTCCATATTTATAAGGCCCCCATTGAGACCTGCATCTACCACTACCTAAGTCGAAGTACGCACTACAGAGTGTCAAACAACATACCCACCTACCTTCAGTTCTTCAGGCATTTGCAGTGGCACACAAAAAAAATGTCCTCCCCAGTTTAGAACTTCTTTATGATTAGCAATCAGGAGGGTAATATTCCAATATACTCCATTTGCTACACAAGTGTTTGTCAAAGTAAGCCAGCTTCACACTATGGTACTGGAAGACAAATGTTGAATATGAAAAAACATCTCACAATCCAGTGGGATGAGTACCTTAAAAAAGTAGCTGGTGGTGGTGGTGATGAGAGAGGGGAAGCAGTTCTGATCATAAGGCTAGAAGGAGATGATGAGAAAGAAGAGGATGAAAGCTTTACACAAAAAAGCCCTGTCCCCTGCAGTGTCAGCATCACCCACATCACCAACCTCCAAATGGCACAAGACTCCGATGTAGACTCCACCGCATACACCATGATTCCCCCAAGATGCATATTGATTCTACCACCTACGGGTTCTCTCTGGAAGTCATCTGTGTCAGTGGCACCACAAAAGAAAAAATCCAAACTACTTTTATTTGCATGTTTAGGCAGGTGGGGCTCTACAGATGCAACCACCCAATTGCACGTTTGTACAATGGAAAGCTGGCTAAAATGTTAACACTGGACCTCCTCCCTTTTTCTTTTGTGGAACGAGTGAGAGTTTTAGAATGTTTGGTGGCCATTTGTCTTTAATGGAAGATTCTCAGTCGGACCTATTTTGCCAGAGTTGCTATTCTAGCACTCCATCATGATGTGCTTCAATTGGTTGACCAAGCTTTGCAGCAGAGTGCTGTTCACACTATCCACCTAACAAAAGAAATGTGGACCAGATGTCAACAAATAATTACATATGTATCACTGCACTCTGCATTTCTTTTCTGGGGGTCAGGAAACAGCCATCTGCAGGTCTCAGCACTGATAAATGTTTTAAGGGTGTACGGCGGCGTGAAACAGTATTGATGTTCACTATGGAGAAATCCCATATAGCTGCAAACGTCTTGGAAGACCTTAACAGCAAGGTGTTTACATGGCTTCAACCCAGAGGTCTCAGAATTGGATTTGTTGTCATGGACTAGGGGGGTAATATAGTTAAGGCAGTGACTGTTGAATATTTCAGGGTCCTAGGTTTGGCACATTGCATCAACCTCATTGTGCTGGACTTTCTAAAAAATGAAGACAAACTGGTTACCTGCAGAAGAATCTGCACTCATTTCAGTCATTATTTTAAAGCCCGGAAGCAGTTGAGGATCATTCAGCATGATAACGTAGTACCGGTTAAAGCCCTCAAACAAGTGGTGCCAACACATTGGAACTCAACCTACTACATGTTGCAACGTCTTGTTGAGCAGCACAGACCGATCACTGATAATGTCCCTCAAAGGTGAGGTGATTTAACTGGGAAAAGCGTAAGCATGGAGATGGCCAAATGGGAGCTATTCAAATGTCAGACCAAAATGCTACTTCCTTTTAAGTTTTTCACAGTGGGAAGTCAGCAAGGAGGACAGTAGGCAGAGCCAACCAATTGTGTTGTTGCATCTGCTACAGAAAAAGCTGAAAAAGGTGTTGCAAAGTTTCTCTGGTGTGACTGAAGAAGCATATGAGTTGGTTCAGAGCCTATTCCTTTGTTTAGCTGTTAATACAAGGCTGCAAAAAGAGATTGTTTCATCTGTGCCACAATACTTGATCCACGATACAAAACAATATTGCCCACTTCATTCCTTTTTCAGAAGGGGATGTTTCACAGTACAAGACTTGGATTGTTGAGCAAGCGAGAGACCTAGAAGAAGAACGGCTGGAAGTTAGAGTCCTGGGCATGCAGCCTTTAACCTCTAGAGAGGGCAGTGCTGTTGTCTCACAGCAACCAACCCCAGCAACAACACCAGCAGCTTAAGAAGAATATAACCCAACCTGTGCAATGGCTAGGTTTCAAATTGCTGGGCTTCAATCAAGTGCAGATGCGAAGGCAACAGAGGTCGAATAAGTGGCAGCACCAATGACCATTCAGAGGATGGTGCAAGACTATCTAAATGACCCAAAAGAGGTCTAACTGGATTAAAATAAATGTGTCTATTGATATTGGAAGATGCGCCAAGCACCAGAGCTCAGCAGACTGGGAATAACGTATTTGGCTTGTCTGGTAGCCAGTGTGTCTGCTGAGTGTGTTTTCAGTGCAGCTGGCACAGTTGGCACAGTCATAAGTATGGTTCTCTTACCTCAAAATGTGCAGTGATTGACCATGAATAAAGTGAAACAGCAGTTCATGTCACAAGATTATACTATTCCTGAAATAGCACAGGAGGAGGATGAAGGCGATTGGTTCAACTCAAGTGCATTAGCTGGCTAACTTCTGGGTAAACCCTCTGAGTTTGAGGATGAACTCTACTTTTCTAACTGAGCTGGCAACAATGGAACTTTCATATGATTGTCAAACTGCTTTGGATTTTTTTGTATATACCTAAAGGAACATTTATATGTTTTATGGCTGACTTATGCATCTCTACCATTTATTCACATGTATAGACTCGATTAAAGTTGGAACAGTTTGCACAGAAGAAGCCTCTCCATTCACTTAAAGGGTATGAAGACAATGCCTCCTATCATATCCTTATTTTTTTGATTCACTACTTGGGCTTCCCCAGTAAAGATCATTAATTTACAAGACTGCCTTTGTTTGTTGCTTGCATGGGAAAAGAGGAGATACAAAGGACAGATGTGTACCACCATGCTTGCAGCAGGAAACAATTGCACCAATGAGTGATATACATTGAGTGAGTTTGAGTATTGATGATTCAAGTGGTGGCAGACAGTGAGGGTATTGTTCAACTAATTTGTAAACTTGATTTCGAGGATTTGCAATGTTTGTGTCCTGATGGGTGATTTGACCTGACGGTGATTGCTCCTTTCACCCCTAGCTAGATTTACTTACATGGTCCTCTCCTTGCTATACTTTTTTTGGGGTTCCTCAGAGACCTGACCAGTCAGTTTAGTTAGCAAATCTACACACAATTCTCAAATTATTTTGCTCTCCTTGTTCATCAACAGCAGTGCACTACAGGGCTATCTCTATCAATCTCATTTGGGTCGGGACTCAGAGACAGGACTCAGGGCGGGGCTACCTTAATAGGCAGAAGAAAGAAGTTATGAGCAATGCCTATCTACTTCAAATGGAAACAAACATGACTCAAAGAGTACTACTCAGCATTGTAAGCTGGAGAGAGGTGCATTGATTTGGGAAATGCTGCGTAGTGTGCTTACCACTCGTAAAGATACTGATGGAAAAGCTTTTTTCAACTTCAACCCCAGGGACCCGACCTTACAAGAAATGGGAAAGGAGGGCCACACAGTCACCTACACGGGCTGCGCAGGGGCATAACACAAGCCCCCGCAGCCCCCGCAGTGCGGGGGGCCCAAGCTCCAGGGGGCCCCCTCCACACAGCACTCGGTCTGCAGAGCTCCTGTTTCAGCTCAGAGGGGGGCCCTCCATGTGCCTTGCAGGGAGGCTCCCTCGAGTTTTGATACTCCAGTGGGGCTGCGTTCAGTAGAGGGGACCCCTCAGGCCTGGCCATCCATACCAAAGGGAGGGAGCTGATGGCCCATCTCCTGGGGTCATCAATGACCCTAGGGACCCCCTCCCCCAGGGCCGGGCTCCTGCTATGTTCTGTGGTGCCTACCACTGGACATATGTGTTTCCCTGCCCGCACTGGTGCAGGCCAGGTAAACCTGTGTATATTCTCCTTTGGCAAGAGCAATTTTAAAGTCTGTTCCCAGAGGTCAGGAGCATGTAAAATGCTCTTTCCACTTGGAGCGGATCTTTCATCTGTTTCATCTGTTTCCCTGCCTGCACTGCGCACTAAGCGGGCAGGAACCGAGATGAAAAAATTGCCCCCAGTATGCGGAAATAATTCCATCCGCTTGGAGCAGCCCTTTCATCTGTGTCCCTGCCCGCACTAAAGTCGGCAGGAAACAGATACAAAAATTGCTCCCACCCGCAGGAGCTCCCTGTGGTTGGGAACAGTGCTGGCTTCGACTGGAGCAGAGAGCAAGTTGGGGCTGCAGGGACTTGGAGGCTTCCCCCTCAGCTCCCAACAATGATGTAGTGGCTCACCCACCCTTTAATCGCCAGGCCCCCAGGAAATGGGGTCTGCGGGGCCAATATTGGCCCAGATAGGGGGTCTGTGTGCCCCCCTCCCCATTCTTAATATGGCCGGGCCACGGGAGATGGCATCCCCAGGTCCAGAAATGTCTGATTCTGAAGCATTCCGATGATACTAGTCGTGGTAAATCTGGAAATGCACCACAAAGCAAGGGCGGATGCCTGGGAACAATCACACTTCACCTGTGTAATGCCTCTCCTGCAAAGAGTAACACAAGGCAAGCTATCATCACTAAGCAGACATTAAGTTTACAATTAATTCTACCAGGTACCAGAAATATATCATACATTCTACCATAGTGTGCCATCTCACTTATTTCCATCAATAAGGCTTGTGTATTAAGACTAGAATTGCGCCTTCAAACATCAACATCTGCATTTCACTGCTATGCTTTTCCCATTCTGTAACGCTTGAAACAAAAAAATCTGACTTCTATATTGTTAATCATCTCTTACATGTACATATTCAAAAAATAATTATAAATTAAAATGCAAATAAAAAAATCAAACATCCTTAATAAAAAAGACATCTACCGAGGAATTTTAGGTGGGTGTATGCAGACTCGAACTCTATAACACACCAACAATTTTGATTATTCATCAACTGCACTACTCTGCAGTGCCACCACCACTTCAAACATTTTTATCTATCACAAACTTTATTCTTAGATTCCTTCTTGAGATATGCACTTAAGTGGTTCACTAAGCTACATTTCAGACATATTTCAATTTTCCAACTTTCATTAGCTTCAAGACCTTGAGGTATGACTAAATTTTTTTATAAAGATAATTTAATCTACTAGAAAGGCTAAATATAAAGCCTACTCAAAAGTGCTGTTTTTCAATATACATTCGATTCTAATATTTTTAGAGGAGTATGGTAATTCTCTAACTAATTCCTCACTATATATCAGATAGTGCTTTGCTTGAACTTAGTTCATTTGCTTGTTAAGTTGCTATTATTTTTCAATAACTAAAAATTATGATATTTCAAACACTGGCTTTATTTACGTAACATTGACTTCATGATCGCTACAATGAGGCATTCTTCTCCCTATCAATGTTTAGCCCACAGTCTACTGTTCAAAGGGTATCAATTCACCATGTTTCTTTAAGTCTCGATCTATCAGTTATATTTCCTCCTCTATGATGGATACATATATGATCAACGCCTAGAACACAGATCTTGATTAGGGGCTCACTTTTGTGTTTCTCATGGAAGTCTTAACTCAGCTGTGATATTTTATCCATGTTTCTTGTTGTATTAATGCACACCTTTATTCTTTCCTTCAAAGGGTGGAGAGTTGATTCTACATACTCTTTACTGCAAACACAAACCACTATATAGATATAAAATGTTGCTACACTTTATGAAGTTCTGTATGGTAAAACTACTGAATTATTCAGAAATGCTTTATTTTGTCACACTACTCTTACAGCAAACACAGCTATTGTTGTTGTGTCGTTTGGGCTCAAAATGTTCCTCAGTGTATCAGCCTTTCTATGTGTATTATCAGTGATACTTTTACTCAAAATCCTTGTCTCGTCAAATGGCCCAATTATTCTGTAGACTGTGATCTATTTTACCATACGCAGCACAAAACTTGTTATGAATCTTACCTTGTTCTTTCCTGTGTTTTTAATTATTTTATTTATATCCATAAGTTATCTATGTCTGTACATGCCACATACCTTTTTTGTAGATTCTGTGAGAATTTAGTGGGGATACCCTTGTTCCTTCAATCTACAGATCGATGGTAACTCAACTTTCATATAATCCTCCTCTTTACTGCAGATTAATTCCCCTTAAGGAATATTTTTCTTTTGGTTGTATGGATGTCCTGATTCAAAGTGTAGAATACTATTGTTTGCAGTTTTCTTTCTGTAATATCTGGTCATTAGTTTCTGGTTTTTCAGATAGAGTTCCAAGTCAAGAAATGTTATAGAAGGAAAGAAAAAACAGTATGTAGACTTACATACATTTTGTTTATGCTTTCCACATAGGAGAGACCGTTTATGATTTGGAAACGGACTCAGCTCTCGAAGCAACTTTAAGAAAATAAGCGAAAACATTTTTTGGGCGAGGTTTAAAGTAAAGAAAAATGTAAATAAGTATTGGACAGAGAATCCATAAGACAAACCTTAATGAGAGTAAGATAACATGTTCAAAAAAACTCCCCCTGGACTTTAATCAGAATGCAGTGTAAATTGAGTTTTTTAGACTAAGGCCCTGATTATGAGTTTGGCAGTCTTCCTGTAGGACTGCCACCGCGGCGGTCCCAGGGATACAGCCAAGCCTGCGGTGAACCAGCCTGCCAGATTCTGAGTCGTAACCAGGGCTGGCAATGCGGCAGAGTTACAGTGGCGGGTATGTTTGGCTCATAGGAAAGGCTAAACAGATTACCACCACTGTGACAGCACCTCCTGCACAGCCCTGCATGGTGCGGCATGCACCATGTTGTGCATGCCACACAGTGCATTCAGGACCGTGCACTTTTGGGGGACACATCATGTGCCTCAGCACGTACCTCCATGGGCAGATTTGCCCAGGGACCCTGTTGGGGCTGCCTTTCCATCAAGCCTTTCATGGAAAGGGAGGTCGGAATTTGCTTGGTAGTGCCAGCATGAGCAATTTGCGTCTGCTTTCCCCACCACAGGATCCTGGATCCTGTTAATGGTGGGGGTCTTGGGGAGGACCCACCACCACTATCGTAATATGGCATTCAGACCGCCAGGGTGGTGGAGGTTGGACCACCACCGCAAGTACTGTAGAAAAATGTGTCATATTAGAAATGTAGTACTTGTGACTTGGAACTGGTTGAGATCAATTATGCAAATTATTTAAAAAAATTTAAAACATTATAAAAAATTAAATTGCTATATTGAATGTGTGCAATTGTAGAAGGTTAATAGATCTGTAATTGTGATTTTTTGTTACAGTACTGATACCTATCGTATGCGATTTATGTTTCGGCAGACAGGATATCCGTCACTGTTGTGATGGAGTGACCTATCCGCCGAAATCTAAATCAGTGGCTCGCAACTGCTAAACATGTGTTGGTTATAGAGACTGTAGTGATTTTTTAATATTCAACAAATGCAGACAATTATTCAAAGAAGATCAGCTTATTTTGTGCTCAATTTGGATCATGCACAATGAAGTTTAACTTTGGGATGTGAAAACTTTTGGTGTTAGGTGTATGTTATAGAATGTATAGTACATGTCTCTTATTACATTTTATAAGGGCATATGTATAAAACAGTGTTATATTTTGCGTACAAACCTAATATATATATATATTTTTTTTTTTCAAATAAATATTTAAAATATAAAAATAATTTTGATTGTTATAATACGCTTTTTTGATTCTTCAATATTGATGTTACTCCCCACAACCATATGTACTATTTGATTCAAAGTGTTAGTCTGTGGAGTTCCTGACCAAGTGGGTGCTAGTGAGAGCAGGGCCAAAGTAATAAGAAAACCCAACCTAGAAACAAAATGATATTCATAAATGCCATGAAACAATAGCAGTTTAGCAAATGTCAATTCGATCTATCCCACATTAAAAATGCATTCGTTTTTTTAGGCATACAAACCCCTCCAAGATTCCATACTCCACAAGCCTCTGCTCCAAGTAAGTGTGTCTAGTGTGTCTGCACATTGGTGGGGGTGATATCAGTAACATGCAATGTGTGCTTGAGCCTCTAGGCATTATATATGAGGGTCAGATATTGCCAGGCTATCTGTGGTATTGGTTAGAGTTTATCAACACTGTGCTTTTCTGCTCAAACAATTTGTAAGAGTAAAGATCTGGGTCTCGCAAAGGACATTTTTGATAATATGCTTGGAATATTGAGAAACATATACAATAACTTAGGGATGACCAGCATCCTGATAATTGCTATCCTCCTGGCCATTAGTATTGGGAGGGCTGTCCACCTGTCGATTTTGGCTTCAATGACATAATATTGATGCAAACAATATTGTAATACACAAATATTGTGGTACTAAATATTGAGATTATAGAGATTATTAATTTATTTAAATATCCTTATTTTTAAATGTAAGTAATAAACATATGTGTAGTACAAAATGTAAAACGATAGGTAATACATTTTTATAATATCAAAAATGTAAATAAAACAATAAATATACAATAAATAACATAAAATACAAATATTTGTAAACAATGAAAGCAAATACTACTACAAGATACAATCTGGGTAACAGAAACCTGACGGTTTATTAAGGAGTTTTTTCTACACAATGTAAATTCGGCCCCTTTATTTACGGTATGGGAGGCCTTTAAAGCTACATTTAGAGGCCAGGTTATTTCTTATAAGGCAAGAATTAATAACCTACAGAGAAATAAGATTGCCACACTTCAAACTACAGTGGAGGAGGCTAGACGAAAGATATCTCTTGCAGATTCTCCAGTGCCCATAATAAAGGCACAGCAGCAAGAGCTAGCTAGGGCAATGGAGAAGCTGAAAGATTTTTTCTTAACAGAGGAAATTGCAGGAAGTAAGGCTTACCAACAAAAACTTTATGAGGAGAGTCAGCAGATTGGCAGATTCCTGGCCTGGTCCACAAAATCACAAAAAGCTGCACAATTAATCGTTCAAATAAAAAATCCAGCAACAGGTCTACTAGTAGATGATAATAAGGGTATCGGTGAGGTGTTTAGTTCACATTTTAATCATATCTATGGAGAAACGCAAGGGGTGGATGTGGCAGATCTTGAGAGATATTTTCAGTCATTGGAGCTACCTTTGCTATCGCAGCAGTGTTCAGAGGCATTGAGCTCTCAAATAGGAATCCCTGAAGCACAAGTAGTATTAAAGAGTATGGCTTATGCTACAGCTAGTGGAGCAGACGGGATCCCTGTAGAAATGTATAAGATATTTCAGGTCGAACTTCTTCCCTTTTTGGTAAGATTGTTTAATGAAATCAAGGATGGTATAGATACTCCCAAAAGCTTTAAGGAATCGGTAGTAATAGTTTTTCTTAAAAAGGATAAGGATCCTGCCGATACAAGTTCTTCTCGCCCTATCAGTCTGTTAAATACATATTATAAATTTCTTATGAAAATCTGGGCAAAAAGGATAGCTCCCTGTGCACAACAGGTGGTTCATAATAATCAAAATGGTTTTATTCCTGGACGTTTAATGGCATCAAATACTTATTTTTTAATGCAAGCCATCGATTACTTTTCTAATAATCAGACTGATGCGGTGATTATAATGATGGATGGTGAAAAATCTTTTGATGTGGTAGACTGGAGTGCGATATATTTTATTTTACGGAAGTTTGGTTTTCCACAGCAACTTATACAGATGTTAACAAAAATGTATAGAGGGGCAGACGTTACAATCATGATTAATGGTTTAGTAAATGGTAAGGTTACTATCAAACGAGGCACCAGCCAGGGGTGCCCGTTCTCTCCTCTCTTATTTTCATTGTTTATTGAACCCCTAGCTGAGAAGATCCGGAAGAGCATATGTATCGTCCCTCCCATTGATGGTATGGCAAAAATTAAGCTTTATGCAAACATATCATTTTATATCTGAAGGTAGGGGCAGATAACCTACAGAATGTGTTGGATGAAATTCAAAACTTTACGCAAATCGGAGGATACAAAGTTAACCATGCAAAAAACGAAATTTTAGCATTTAATACGACTCCTTCGGATTTCCCACCTGCCATCCATCTAAAACCTCCGCACCCAATTAGATATCTGGGGTTACATGTCACTAATGATTTTGGGCAATTATTTTTTTTGAACTATACTAGATTGCTCACGAAAGTCAAAAAGTTATTCGATAGCTGGTCTTTGCTTCAACTGTCCTTAGTTGGGAGGGTCTCAATGGTTAAACTGATGGTCCGTCCACTGTTTTTGTTTTTATTTATTAATCTGCCCTTGAAAATCCAGAATTATTATTTTAAGGATTTGGATCGTTTAATAAGGAAATTCGTTTGGAATAATAAACAACCTAGGGTTAAGTTCTCTATATTGCAACTTGATGTAACTTCAGGAGGATTGGCACTCCCACATTTTTTAACATATCATCAGGCTACTTTACTCAATCTGTTTTCTCAATTGGGTAAGGAGAATTCTGTTTTTGATTAAAAAAAATTGATACATATGTTGAATGAAAGCACCATTGGACTCCCCGTATTCCTACGTTTGGCAAAACTTCCCAAAAAAACACGATATAAGGTTATCCTCACACTGGCTGACAGAATGCAGTTATTTTCTAAATCACGAGATGTTGCTTTATTTCACGCTTACACCCCTATACAGGATGGGGCAGTAGGAGGTCTTAAACTCTCTAGAGGGCTTTTTCAGGACTGGCAAGAAATGGGTTATCTTCAGCTCGGGGATTTCTATAACCTTGATTCCTTAATTAACTGGGAAACGGTTTGTCTCCAGACTGCTACACCGAATACTGCGCTGGCCCTGAACTTTGTACAAATATCCAACTTCCTTAAAATTAACTACGCAATGCTAGATGAGACGGTAAGGCCAATTGTCAAGCAGATAGTAAATAAAATGGTAGGGGTTGGCTGTTGGTATCAGCTACTTCATCAAAAAGCCAACTTGGAAGAGATCCTGACAAAAGAGCTCCAAAAAATTCATTCAGAGACAGGGTGCAAGTTCAATACCAGAGAGTGGAAACAGCTTAGTGATCTAGCGAATAAAGCTCTTAGAGGCGCCAATTTTAAAAGAATGAATTTTTTATCTAGATGGTTACTATATTTTACACCCCTGAAACTGTCTAAAATGTTTTTAACCTGCCCGAATAAATGCTTTCGCTGTAACAGAGAGGGTGAAGTGGGCTGGGTACATATATTTTTTTAATGTAATGATTTACAATATTTCTGGAAGAGGGTCTTTGCGGAAATTTCTTTGATTTTATCCATGTAAATTAGTCCATCAGCCATGTTAGTGCTATTTGGTTCTTCTGGAGAAGTGAAATGTTTTACAAAAAATCAGCAATATTTTATTTTAATTGCTATTGCAGTTGCCAGATCACTTGTTCTGCAAAATTGGAAAACTAGTCTACAACCTAGCATTGCACATTGGTTTAATAAAATGACGAGGACTTGTAGACTTAAAGAGGCCTGTGCCAAACGTGTAGGAGCTGTGGTAAGATTTAGGGGTATTTGGCGACCTTTTTTTCATTATGGGTTCATAGATGAAACCTGAGGATCACGAACTAGTAAAAAAAAATAAAAAAAGTTATATATGCACGCGGCACTTTGTAGAAGTTATCGTATCGTATTCTTATATTCGTCAGACACTAAACAAAATTACTTGCACTTGGCACTTTGCACTTTATTTATTAATCCTATTCAATGTAACTTATGAATTAAAATTTAGTTAGGATATTCATTTCATTTCATTTCATAAGGCTTTATTCGGAACAAAAAGCAATGTCCATAAAAGCACATATATAATAAAATACAATAATAGAACGATTACAATCACATTAGACAGCTGATATATAAAAAGGAAACATAATACAGGCGAGGGGAGAATAAATATTTAAAAACTCATACTTTTCCTAACATTGATAGCTTTTAGTAGGAAAGTAGCAGTAAAAAAACAAATGTCAGGATGGTGCAGATTAAAGAGCAATTTCATAGAATCATGTACTGTCCTGACACCAAACTTAACAAAAATGGGTTTTAAAAAGGCTTCACGGAAGTTCCCATATAATTGACACAGCAAGAGAAAGTGCATAGTGCTTTGTGCTGACAAGTTATCACACGGACAGGCTGCTTGTTCACGGAAGGGAAGGCGACCAGATTATGCACAATCCCCATTCTTAGTCTAGTTTAAACAAACTGGTGAGAAACTCTGGTCACTTGGGTCTAATAAGGTTGATAACCCTCCATTTCATTCATATTGCTGTAACGCACACAGGTGGATAGAATGCCAGTATTGCAGGCCTGTCTCTCAGTTTTACACATCAAAAAGATATGCTTCATTTTTGACTTTGGAATTTCTGAAGCCCCATATCTATCAGTTTTAATATCAAGGCCATAGATCTCCTGCAAACTGTTGATAATATATTTAATCCATGGGATCTTTAAATGGTTATCAACAGTGAGACAATCATTAATAATGGCTCTGTTTAAAGATATCTCTTCTTTCAGCCAAATTGACCGCCACAGCAATAATGGCCTCAGGAGGATCAGATCATTCAGAAATGGAATACCAAGTATTCTATGGACTAAGTCATTAGAAGCAGATTTGGGCAGACTCAAAAGTCTTTTTATAAAGAAATTCTCCTCCACCTGCAAGCACCCAGCCGGGGCAAGACCCCAAACCCCCGCCCCATAAAGGGCGGTGGAGAGGCATCGTGACTGAAAGATCTTAAGCATATCGCTTATCCGTTTATCCCCTAGTTTAGTGGCAAAAGTAAAGACCCCATTAGCGCTCCTTACCATCTTAGCTCTAACACTTATATGCTCGCTGGCCCAACTGCAATTCTTGGAAAAAGTGATACCAAGATAACTGAAATTATCGACTTGTCGGACCCTATGTTCATCTATATAATAAGAGTGGGGCTTACTCTTCCCCGGCCCACACTCCATGGTATAAGTTTTGGTTTTATTAATCAGTAATTTTCTAGATTCAATAAACTGTGAAAACCCATCCATTAATCGTTGAAGGCCTATCGGGGTCCTGGACAATAACACGGCATCGTCCGCATAGAGTAATACCGGAACACTGATATTATTAACTCTAGGGGCGTCTGCCGCTACCGTCTGTAGGACGGAGTCCACTTCATTAATGAAAAGGGTAAAGAGCAGGGGGGCAAGAACACACCCCTGTCTTATGCCCCGTCCGATCAAACATTTGGTGGTACACTCCCCACTAGAACCATATCGTACGCTAGTACGTAGTTTGACATAGAGTCGGGCCAAGAAAAAGACAATACCCTCAGGGGCCCCCATTTCAATCAACTTGGCCCAGAGAATTGCGTGGTCCACCATATCAAAAGCACTACTCAAGTCTGCAAAGCAGAGATAAATAGAGCCCTTCTTAGCCTGGGTGTATTTCCCAATCAAAAGTTCGAGATTTAAACATTGCTCGATCGTCCCGCGTCCCTTTCTAAACCCATACTGGCAATTTGCCAGGATGCCATTGGTTTCTGCCCATTCTTCCAGCCTGACCAAAAGTACCCGGCTCATTATTTTCACAGAGCAATCCAACAGGGAGATGGGACGGTAGTTCTTTACGTCCCCCTGATCTCCTTTCTTAAATATTGGTATTATAATTGATTCCTCCCAAGTCGGGGATACCCCAAAACAAACTGCTGCATTAAAAACTTTAACCAACATGGGTCCCCATACCTCCAGGACTAACTTATAAACATCGATGGGCACCCCATCGGGACCCTGAGCCTTTCCCCCTTTGCTTGCACCGATGCTAACTAAGATATGGGAAATCCATGTTTCCATACTGACCGTAGATGTTAATTCTGGTACCTTCTCATCTTTTAAAAATGGACAGTTAACAGTGGCCCAAAATAGTGTACAGTCTTTCCTTTCAGCAGCCTGTGTCAATTTATCCCATGCCTCGTGTTGTAACTCCGTCTTCCTTCGCTTAACTGTATTCTTATAGTTTAATCTAAGCTGAGACACCTGGCTCCTAACTCTAGGTTTGGTTGCCAGTGCATCTTTAAGCTCTTTAAGTGCAAGGGTGCAAGCATGATTGAACCATCCCCTTTGCTGATTGGACTTACGCTCAGTTGATTTGGTAAATTGTTGATCAATGATGGAATTAATTCTAATAAAATGTTGAATAGAATCGGCAGTGACGTCAGCCTGCTCAAGAATCTCAATAATTTCAAATAAGCAGCAATTTATAATTAGATCAGACGTCATTTCCGCTTTGTCGCCATTCCATCTTAACCTTGTACCATTTGGTCTATGTGGTTCAATATTAGCTATAACCCCCGATTCAGGTACAGGTTTTTTATTCCATAGAGCAACCTCTACAGTAATACAGTTATGGTCGCTAAGCATTATATCCACGACCTTAGGTGCCAAAGTCCATGGGATAAGGCTCGATGACATACTAATAAAATCAATAACAGTATTTGCCCCCCTCCCAGAAAATGTGGGAATACTCTCAACTAGATCATTCTTTTCATTGACCAATATTTCCATATCATGTGCCGCTAAGAGATGGTTCAGGGATTCCCCATACTTATTATGAGGGAATTGGAGATCCGCATCCCCAAAGCGGTTGGTGACCCCACACATACAATGGTTGTAGAGGGGACATACTGCAATATTAAAATCCCCCGCCAAAATAAATTCAAACACAACATTTGAGCCCGCTATAATATCAACCAGAGCAATACCTAGAGCATCTACCACCAGGTGCCTGGTGCTGTCAAAGATGGTATTATAAAACTAAATTAAAAGGATGTTTCTTCCGTCCCCCTGAGAAAGCCATAAAATCTGGGAATGAGCCCCCACTAAAACATGTTTAACAATAATGGGTAGTTTGATAGAGATGAAAATCAGAAGCCCTCCCTTAGCTCTACCAGAAGTAGATGCCGTAGCAGGTAACTGGTAAGAGACAAAACCATTGTAACCGGAAATTTTTTTGCACCATGTTTCCTGGAATCAACAGATATCGAAAAGGTCGATAAGTTCTGACCACCTCAGACTATCTTCTTTAGATGCTAACCCCGCAACATTCCAGCTGGCAAGAAAACTACTCGAGGGCCCAATGGATGTTTCAATAACTTCATCCTGGATAAGTATGCTTGGACTCGGGCAGTGGTTGTCTACTACAGGCAAAACCCCACTACCCCCCTCTTCATCACCCACGAAGCTGGTTATCGGGCAACAATCAAGAAGCATACTAACATTAGCTGGGGGCCCTATAGTAATTCCTTCTGGCTCTACTCCACAGAATACTGTTCCAACTTCAAGCAGCGCCTCATCAAGATCCAGTCAATCGTTAGAGTCTAAACCACTCAGGGATTGAAACCGGTTGGATGTAACCACCTCAAACCTACTGGGCACACTAGAGGCACAGCCACTACCCCTTCTAAAACCATTAGGTGGTTGATCGATTAAATGTTGATAGAAAAATTCCAAAGGTCTGAGTAAGATTCACTGGTCGTTCAGGGGTCGAGAAGTGGCTCTGAGCAAGGTAGTGGTAGCAAGTTGGGGATTTTTAAAGTTAACAATTTCACAATCACCACTGATACTTTTGTGTGAGTTCCCTATCCAATTGACTCTGGTAGTGGTTAGAATTTGATCGGACAAAGCTACTGGGAAACCGTACTCTCGGTTAAGCCAGGCCACAGTTTTATACTTCAGGGATTCATGGGTTTCTGGGTTACTACGAGTCCCGGTGACCGAAAGTGGTGGAACGTTGGTTAAAACCACCACATATGGTGCACAGTCCGGGGGTAAGTTAGGCGTCGAGTAACCATATCTTTTAGACTTCGCTTCGATGTTCCCTGGCTTATCCGCTGTCACAGTTTTGGTTGGAGTACTGTAATATCTGGTACTTGTATATATAGTTTCTTATTCAGTTTCACAATTTATGTATTTATCAGTTTCTTCCTGTACAATGTATTAACATGTTGCTTGTCTTGGAATGCGCACCATGGTGATGGAACCTGGTGTGGTGATGCTTCTAATGCTACCTGTCAGTTGCAGCTGACTTCTTCTCCTGGATGGATGGGATCACTTTTACTGGAATAAACTTGCAACTACTTTCCTACATCTGGAGCCTCCTGAATTTCATTTCAGCTTGAATTTTACACTGGCGACGAGTGGACTCTTCCCACGCTCCAGGACTGTGATCCCAACATCAAATTATTAATTTTTATGCAACTCATATACTGGACTTGCTAAGAACTGGAAGTTCTCTTCTTTAAAGTGAGTACTTCAATTTTAATCAAATATCACCTTTTGAGCAACCGCCGCACATCTCACCTCTTCAGCTTTAAAATCATTTATGGTTGGGAGATTTCGGTGCGGGCTCTATATAGTGATGATAGTCCATGGACATTAAATATAATTAGTGGCTCATCATCCCAATAACTCATGAACTTTTGTATCAAGTAGTGAGCTGTTGAAATCCTTTCCTAAAGTCAAAGGAGAAAAGGTGGCCACACTATTGAATTCCATCAGGAATATTGTTGGGCTGGTGAACGGAAAGAAAGGATTTAGCACGAGTGTTCCAGTGATGGTGAATGAAAACAGAAGGTTAAACTTGCTTTTCATGTGCCCTTTTTGAACTTTGTCTTGCATGGGGTCGAATTTCATTGTTTGACTTCAATGTATGGGGTGCTGAGAGGCCTGGCTCATGTCGTTGTGAATTGCATACCATCTGACAGACTCAGCGTTTTGGAAGTCATACAGCATCTTTTTTTATTCCCCTCACTTGAAGTTTCCCACTTGGGACTATTTTGTTTGGTGCTAGGAACCCAACCAAACTGTTTCCTGTGAGGTGCGGGCTGAAAATTGAACTCTGCATCATTTGAAACTTCACACGCTTACATTTTTCAAAGTTCATTCGGAACAGTTGTTTTGCCTACCTGCAGCTAGGTTACGTGACAGTTCCATTCTCCGTGCTGCAAGGATTCTTTCTGCTCCATCATTCCCTTCGTTGCTGTCATCACACTCTCCTGACGTGTCACGTTACATTACGTGCGTGAAGCTGCGTAGGAGACATCTTTGTTTTTTTTAAATTTATTTACAGATTCTCTCGTCGTGAGGCAAAAGGACCATTGAAATCTCAACATACTTGTCGATTTAACATGCATTGTAAAGCGTTTTACAAATAGATCTTCAAGCTATGGATTTTCGTGTTGAAAATCGTCTGGAAACTTAACAAGTAACTCTATATCTTTCATTATAGTGCAGCGCCATCTATTGGCCTGTAATATTATTATTTTTTTCTTCTTCCAGTTGTCATTCACGTTCTATTTGTATACTTTGCCTCAGATATTTGTTGTTCTTACATCTTTAACCACGGTGTTCATTTACACATACACATTATTTTATATCGCTATTGGGTTATAGCCTTAACAATCTTCAGAGCTAGTCCCCATTACTCTCTTCTAAGGTGTTTTACCGTGTGAGTGTGTTCCTTTATGATAATTTAATGGTTTGACTCCCTTTACTCTTTAAGTCTTACGTAAATTGAAATTTGGTTCAATTTTTCAAAAAACAAAAAACAAAAACAAAACATATATATATAATAAATAAATAAATAAATAAATAATATATAATAATAAGAATAAGAAGGGAAAAAAAGGTGTGCGTCATGCAGAATGTAGCTACCCCTCCTTTTTTCCTTTCCACTCCAGGTGATCCGCCAATTAAATGGCAAAAGTGGAAAAAGGTTTTCGAAAGGTACGCGAAAGTTTGCGGGACCAATCTTAGCGCAGAAAGACGCACGGCTCTTCTCCTTCATTGTCTTGGCTCTGAGGGACAAGAAGTGTTTGATCATTTACCTGATGTGGATGATCAAACATTAAATGAATATGAAATATGTATTTTAAAGCTTGACAAACATTATTTGCCAAAAGTGAGTACAATATTAGAGAGGTATCACTTTGGAAAGAGAACACAGCATCAAGGAGAGTCAGTGGAGAACTATGTCACTGCCCTCAGAAAATTAGCTTCCTCATGTAAATTTGGTGCTTTGGTAGAGGAAAGAATAAGGGACCAATTCATGTTGGGGTGCAATGTCGAAAAGGTCAAGAGTGATCTTTGGCAAAAGGATGAACCCACTCTGGAGGAAGTGCTCTCCATTGCCAAGCAGATTGAACACTCCTTAAAATGTGTAGACATTATTACTAAACGCGAAAATAAAGATGATGCTGTTGAATCCGTAAAGGTAAAAAATAAAGGAAAAGACTTTAAGAAAAATACAACAATGAAGTGGGAGAAGAAGAGTATAAAGGATTTGAAACTTAAATGTTACAGATGTGGAAGTGATAGTCACTTGGCCAATGATAAGAAATGTCCTGGGCACAAGTCTACTTGTGCTAATTGTAAGAAAGTTGGACACTATACTTCTTCTTGTAAAGCTAAAACACACAAAAACAAGGTTTCTGCAGTTGTGGATGATGCCAATAGCAACAGTGATAGTGAAAATGATTGTTATTGTGGACAAATAGTTTCACAAGTCTCAGACAATCACAAAAAAGGACCCCTAGATGATATTAAGGTGGAAGGGAAGCTCACAAGGGTTTTGTTTGACTCAGGGGCAAAAATCACCATCATTTCGAGACAGTTCTTTGTAAACAACCTCGCCAAAACCGTAAAACTTCTCAAAGCTGACATAAAACCCACTGGATATGGGGGGGAACCTATAAAATTATTGGGTTACTTTATTGGCTTGGTAGAATATGGAGGTAGATATACCACAGGTAAGATATATGTTTCACACAAAGGGGACAGCATTATCAGCTGGTTCCACCAGAGGGATCTTGGGGTGATGTTAGATCCCAACAGCGACCCTCCTGTTATTTTAAAAAAGGATTTCCAGGTAAATGATGTTTTAGCTCAAGATTGTGAAGGAGGTTTTTCTGGTTTAATGAAGAAAGAATATCCAGAGGTATTTAAAGAGGAATTAGGGTGTTTGAGAGGTTATTTACACAATATAAGACTGATTCCTGGAGCGGTTCCTGTAGCTTGCAAAGTTCGCGGTGTACCTTTGTCAGTAAGAGAAGAAATGAAAGGTGAGCTGGAGAAATTGAAGAGAGATGGTATCATTGAGGAGGTTGAAGGTACTAGATGGTTGGCGCCAGTTGTGGCCGCACGCAAATCGAACGGTAATTTGCGTCTATGCATAGACTTAAGAGAACTGAATAAGCAGGTTATCATAGACAAATATCCTTTGCCTAAGATTTCGGACATGTTGATGCTTTTGCAAGGTGCAAGTGTTTTTTCCACAGTAGATTTAAAATCTGCTTATCATCAAATAAAACTAGAGGATGAGTCTAAAGATTTTACAGCTTTTATCACGCCTTTTGGGACTTACAGGTTTGTCAGGCTGCCATTTGGACTTGTGTCCGCAGCGTCTGTATTCCAGAGAGCTTTAGAAAGGGTTTTAAAAGGTGTTGCAGGGGTGAAAATTTATCAGGATGATGTACTTGTGTATGGAAAGAATGAGGAGGAACATGATAAGATACTCAGAATGGTCTTTAAGAGATTCCAAGAATACAATCTTACTGTGAGGATGGATAAATGTAACTTTAAAAAATCCTCGATAGATTATCTTGGCCACACGATTACTGGGCATGGTGTACAGCCCAAAGCTGAACTTGTGAGTGCCATCCAAGACTTAGCTTCTCCATGCAATAAGGAAGAGTTGATGAAATTCTTGGGAATGTCTGAATATTACAGCAAGTTCATTAAGGATTTTGCTGGAATGTGTGTCAACATGCGAAAACTGCTCTGCAAAGGTGTAAATTTCATTTGGTCCAATGATTGTGAAAAGGAATTTGTTGCAATTAAGAATATCCTAAAGAAAACTCCAAAATTGAAAAGCTTCGATCCCAGCAAAAGAACGGTGCTTATCACTGATGCCAGCATGAAAGGTTTGGGTGGTGTCTTACAGCAAAATGATGGGGAATCTGACTATGTTGTGTTATTTTTATCACGAAGTCTCAGGGGGGCAGAATTACGTTACTCCGTAATAGAAAAGGAGGCCCTAGCGGTACACTGGGCAATTAAGAAACTAAAAAATTTGTTGTGGGGTATTAAATTTGAAGTTAGGACAGATCACAAACCCCTGTGCCAGGTGTTCAACAAGAAGGGCATTGATGCCATATCCGGGAGGATTTCTAAATGGGTGGTAGCACTCCAATGCTATAATTTTAAAGTTGAATACTTGCCGGGTGCTAAGAATTGTGTTGCTGACACACTTTCAAGATTAGTGGGACAAAATGATGATAAGTGTGAAGTGGAGGAAGATCAAATGAATGAATGGGTCTGCAGCATTGAGGCCGATGGGTTTAAAGAGACCAGATGGCGTGATGAATGTGCAAAGGATAAAGAGTTTGTTGAGTTGGTCTCACTACTTAAGAATGGATGGTACAAGAAAGTCAATGGCGAGTGTGATAAGTATTGGATGGTGAAAGACGAATTAGCTGTGTCTGAAGGTCTCATTTTTAGAGGCACCAGGTTAATCCCTCCTATGAGCCTGCGTGAAGAACTTCTCATAATGGCTCATGAAGGTCACCTAGGTATGTCCAAGACCAAGGAGAGACTGAGACTCAACTATTGGTGGCCAGGGATGGACATGCAAGTCGAGCGCCTTGTGAGGGATTGCATAGCTTGTTGCTTAAGCGAGAAGAGCCAGAAGCCGAGGGTCCAACCCATGGTGATCAGGAAAAGGCCGGAGAAGCCATGGGAAGAGTTATCTTTTGATATCTTAGGTCCCATTCGTGGAAACGGCGTTGAGAGCTATGTGTTTGTTTTAGTTGATTTATTCTCCAGGTGGCCGGAAATAAAAGTCACCAAATGCATTGATACTATGCATGTAATTGAGTTTCTTAAGGAGGTTTTTGGAAGGGAGGGGTTACCTGGAGCATTATTGACTGATAATGGAACGCAGTTGGTCTCGTGTGAAATGGAAGACTTTTTGTCAAAATGCTCCATTAAACATAAAAGGTGTGCGCTTTACCACCCAGAAAGCAATGGAATGGTGGAGCGCTTTAACCGCGTTCTGAAAGAAACCATTGACTTGGCAAAGAGTAACAATTTAGATTGGAAGAAAGAAGCCATCAGGAAGGTTGAGATTTACAGAATCACTCCTCATGCAATCACGGGTCGAACTCCTTTTGAGCTACTCAAGGGGAGGTATGCAAATACCTTAGTTGCTCCTTTTTGGATTAACGATACTGAATCCAAAAGAGGTAAAGAACATTTTGATGATAAGTGGAGGAGTAAGGAATGTGACAAAATAAAAGCACGCAAAATAAACTATGATTTGAGGAAGGCTGTGAAAGTCACCAAGGTTAATGTAGGTGATTTAGTCATGATAAGAGCTCCTTTTGGGAAGAAAGGTTCGGGTCTGTTTCAAAAACCTCACAAGGTTGTCAAAGTATGGACTAACGCTATCAAAACAGAGGATTCTCGTGTTTGGAATCTCAACAGAGTGGTTGTTATAAAAAAGAGTAAATTGAATGGTGATAGATATGAACATGGTTCAGATAGAACTTCTCTAAATACAGATGTAGGTGATAACCCTGTGAGTGTTCCAAGGGAAAAAAGGCTCACTAAACTACCTTCAAGGTTTAATGAGTTTCAGATGTGATTATGTTATAGTTTCATTCTCAGTTTATTGTTAACTTTTCATGCATTATGTGCATTGGTTCCCAAATGCCATCTTCAATGTATTAATTAATTTTGTGTTAGGTGTTTAGGGGGGAAGGTGTGTAATATCTGGTACTTGTATATATAGTTTCTTATTCAGTTTCACAATTTATGTATTTATCAGTTTCTTCCTGTACAATGTATTAACATGTTGCTTGTCTTGGAATGCGCACCATGGTGATGGAACCTGGTGTGGTGATGCTTCTAATGCTACCTGTCAGTTGCAGCTGACTTCTTCTCCTGGATGGATGGGATCACTTTTACTGGAATAAACTTGCAACTACTTTCCTACATCTGGAGCCTCCTGAATTTCATTTCAGCTTGAATTTTACAAGTACTTAAACACACCATTGGGTTCGGTACAACTACAGTAACTGGACATGATCCCCCATTGGGTATCTTAAGGGTCTCCATTACAGGGCCATTGACCTTTAAGGATTCTTCTGGGCTAACCTTTGTCCCAATATGCGAATTCAAAAGGCCTCCCAACCTCTTTATTTCCCCTGAAAGAGTATCAAGTTTGTCCATTAAAGGTTTAATAATTTTGTCAAACTTTGCATCTATAATGCTAATCAAGAGCTCTAGCTGCTCGGGGTCTAGTTTTACTTGAGAGTTGTTAATTACTGTACCTAGGTCACTAACAACACACTTGGATGGGGGTGTCAGATCTTTTTTTATTATGATTCCCCCCCCCCCCGTTTTGGAAGGCTTATCCTACCTACACCCCTCCCTGATCTTAATACTCTCTGGGCTCTCAGAGCCGGAGAGCATGAAACTGGTGATACATGGGAAGACTCCGGCGTGATCAGGTTGGGGTCTGGTTCTACATGGGTAACCGTAGTTGAAAGCGCAGGAAACTCCAAGTTACCACTAACATCCCCTAATGGGTTGGACAAGGAAATAGATGAATTAGGAGCGCTGGGTAATGGGGCAGAGGTACTCCCCCGACCCAAGGATTGTCGGCGCTCTTTATTAATTTTGTCAACTACTATAACAAGATAATTGTCAAGGGTAGCTGAAGTAGGACGTGCGTTCTCCTTGTTAACTTTAGACATAATTGGCTCTCTAAATACGCATACAGCCAAATATATGATTAAAAAACCGAAAAAAGCCTTAGTTGGAAACTACCAGTATCCCTTAATACAATTATGTTAAAACACAATCCTACAAACAAACAAATAGCAAATGGGGCACAATAACAGTCCCTAGGTGAAAGACCTAATAGTGAACTGTTCTATTTCCCAGTTCTGTATAGGCGATTTCGAAAAACCAAGGACCAGAATCTGTGGCCCAGCCCAGCCTCGTACTGCCCCGGACGGCCACAGACGGCCCGCCCTTAGCCCGAGCCTCGCCCGGCATCCGCGAGCGTCCGCGACGCGGAGGAAGCTGCCGCAATTTGTGCGCCTCCGGGCGCGCTGGTCCTGGAAGTGGGTGGGCGGTGCAGGATGTTGGCGCAGGGCTTGCTGGGAGCTGTAGTCCCCCCCTCAGCGACCGTGAAGCTGGAAATCAACGGCGGCAGGAGGAACAAACAGCGTCAGGGTCCCAGCAGCAAGTAAGAGGAGGTAAGTCCGCCTGGTCCCCTCCTCGGCCCGTTTAGATTTAGAGAAGGTCCCCACTCCTTAGTGGAAGCTGCCGCAATTTATGCGCCTCCGGGCGCGCTGGTCCTGGAAGTGGGTGGGCGGTGCAGGATGTTGGCGCAGGGCTTGCTGGGAGCTGTAGTCCCCCCCCTCAGCGACCGTGAAGCTGGAAATCAACGGCGGCGGGAGGAACAAACAGCGTCAGGGTCCCAGCAGCAAGTAAGAGGAGGTAAGTCCACCTGGTCCCCTCCTCAGCCCGTTTAGATTTAGAGAAGGTCACACAAGCACGAACCCGGAAATTCGTTAGAGCAGGGAGGCCGTGAAAACTCTATCCGACTGGATGCAAACGGAATATCAGTCAATTCAAGCTTTAAAAGCGCCAATTGAAAAAGCGCCTATATATAAGTTGAAGTGGGAATCGATATAGAAGGATCAAACTTGAGCCATCAAACTCGAGTCCACCAAGAAAGGAAGAGAAGAGATCAATAATTTGTATACCATTTTTAGAAGAAATAAGACATGGTGGCTCTAACGAATAGAAGTACACATTACTGGCGTCAAAGACCAAGATATTGATGGTGACCGGGAGAATTAGAAACAGCATATACTCGCTGATACAAAAAGAAAATAAAAAAATCTTTATTTTAAAACAAAAGATCTATGTATAAAGTTGTTAGTCCTGAGGAAGGTGCTAAATATAAAGAAGTCACCGAAACGCTGCGTTGACTGTTTTTTTAACAACTCTACTGATAAGATTAAAATATTTTTCATGACTGTTTTTAATATTTGTATTGATTGTATTAAATATTGCACTGATTTTATTATGATTTTATTGTTTTAACATTTGTGTTGAGTACATCCAATAGAGGACAGTCCTTCTTTTCCCTCTTTTTTATAAAGTGATATTTAGATTGTAACCTACTACAGGAGGAACAGTAAGGCACTTACCTAACTTAAAGTGGCTTAGAATGAACTTGTTTAAATAAATGGCATTGTGACACCTTTCATATATTTGTAGCTTTGCTTACTTTGCTCTTACTAACTAGGACTGTTTTACAACAATAGATAGCTGTCTCCTGAAGAGCACTTTTCCTCCTGGGTGTTGAAAACAATAGGGACTTCTTTTTTTGCTTAATTGGTGGTATAACAACCCCAGGCCATGGATGGTCTAATATCTTACAATGTTTCTGAACATCGTCAGCTGTTCAAAAACACTTTGGGACCTATGATTTGTGTTATCCTTCAGGGGAGGTATGTTTAAATGCCTCTGCCTTGCTGAATGATCGGAGAGGCATTAAGGAGATTAGGATGGGAGTATTTTTTGTGTTTTCCCCCAGATGTACCCAAGGGTAGGGGTTATTGACTAAAAAAACACTATGCCTAAAGAAGGATGTATTTTGGCCTCTAGCCCCTCCTTCCTCAAGGATAGTGGAGTCTGTCCCCTCATATTACTGAAAGGTGTGAGCATCAGAATATTCCTCCCTTAATATCTGGCATGAGTTTTGGTCCTTATTCCCCCAGCCTTGCCCAATGAAAAGGAATTGTTTGTTCATTTATTTTAGTTTCTCCTCTGCCTTGTCTAGTTATAGATGCAGTGCTTAATTTGAGCTGGTGATTGCAGGTGGGGCCCACCTGCACTCATTTTTGAGGAGTAACACTTATTCTGCCTCAACAGACTTTGACCCAGATGCAGCGAGAGAAAAACCATACAAGGTGGGAGTAGGAGGTAGATGGAAAAACAGTGACAAATGAAGAAGGAAGGGATGAAGAGGTACCTTCAAGAGTGAGATAAAGAGTCTTAGAGTATTTGGTCATTAATGTAAGAATTATGAGGCGAACTAAAGATTACACAGGTGCAGGCTTGGTATTCAGCACGCAGACAGATAGCACCAGCAGAAGGCCTTATGAGCAAAAGGTTGGCCCTTGGCAATTATTATACGCCCTGGGTGGATGTTTACTCCCTACTTTGCGGAAGGGTGCCTGCTCATAAATTTTCAAGAAGGCAGTGGGACAGTTGTGCGCTGTCCCAGACATTGGTTTTCCTGATGGCAAACATGACCTGAGAATAGCTCGCAGCTGTTCCTTTGGCAATGCAGGCAGGGAAGAAATCCCTTTAATCTTTAGAGAGGGAGATAAGAATGATACCGGCCCAGGGTGGCTCAATATTTTTTAAGCCCTTCCCACCCCTATTCAAGGCGAGGAGAGGTGTGGGCTACAATAAATCCCAAAACCCTTGCAGAAGGCAAGGATGATGTGGACAAAATCACTGTACACACTTTGCCACGTAGGGAGGAATTAGCCCCCTTATCTAATTCATTTTTATTGTCCATCTCACACCCCAAGGCCAGAGAGGGCTACACGGAAAACACCTCTGCAATGAGCAAACTAGGCACTGCAGTATTTCCCAATGCACTTGCTGAATCTGAAGGGGTGTTGAAGTGACACGGGGCAGTCAGCAGCCCCAGGCTTGTACTTATTGATTAATTACTCCCTCCCTCTTGGGAAAGGATGGTGGAAAGAAAGCCTCCCTCCCCTGCACAATGACCACTGTGAGGCCTCTGGCTTTTCTATTAATTTTATTTTGTGGTTCTGAAGATCAAGGCATTACCTTTTGATATTGTATTATTATCCCAGCCTGTCAAAGCTATGCTGAATACATAACCTCATGATCATGCCCAAGCCTGGGTGCAATGGAAGGGAAAGCCACTTTTTTAAATCTCTCCCTTGCCTGCGAGAATGGCTTGGAATAGCCACATATTTATATATCATTCAGAACTGCCTCTTCCACTGTGCATCTTTGTTCTTTTTTGTTTTTCTTCCACTGTTCCCAAACATTGGGACGGTGTAGGCTCATGAATGCCCAGTGTGCATGTGTCTAAAAGGCACATGCTCATTTTATGCATTTTCTGCTGTTCACAATTAATTAATTATCCATGTTTTTCCAGTTATTACAAACATTTTATGGCGTGTGCATAGTAAATGCAAACAGAACATTTGATAGACAGAATCCAGAACAAAATCATAGATTCACCCCAGTACAAAGATTTGGGCCTAAATCCATCGTTGTTTTGATCCCCATGCTGTTCCAGTTTGAACCCAGCCATATGCAAATCAGTCTTGACAAGGCGCCCAATGGGAACAGTCCAGGCGAGGTCCTCCCTGGACTGAAAACAAGCATCCTAGGACCGGTTTCGGGGTTTCACCCCTCATCAGCCAGAATCACTTGACTCCAGCAGCATGGAAAGCACGGGGCCCACATCTGGGCATACCCGTCCCACTCGGGAGGACAAATGCAAAAAGAACAATTGATGGACAGAATGCAGACCCGTGTCATATATTCACCCCAGTACAGAGATCTGGGCCTAAATACATGTTTTTTTTGCTCCCAATGCCATTCCAGTTTGAACCCAGCCATATGCAAATCAGTCTTGATCCTGCGCCCAATTGGAACAGCCCAGCCCAAATTGCCAGACCAGGTCCTCCCTGGACTAGAAACAAGCATCCTAGGACCGGTTTCGTGGTGTGTCTTTTGCTTTCTCGCCCTAAGTGCGCAGAGTTTGCCCAGACATGGGTCCCGGGCTCAGTGTGCCACTGGATTCAAACTAGCTGGCTGATGAGGGGTGACGCCCCGATTCCAGTGCTTGGATGCTTGTTTCCGGTCCAGGGAGGACCTGGCTTGGCAGTTCGGTCTTGACGGTTCCCATGAGACACAGGGATTTGCATATGGCTGTGTCTATTGACTGGGGGTCTACCGACCCCCCAGACTCCGCCCCCAGTTCAGCGACTCCATCGTCGACTTCATCAGCACGCACGCCCTGACCTCAACTGACTACATCCTCCTCGGAGACCTGAACTTTCACCTTGAGAACAACAACGACAGCAACACCACAACCCTGATTGATAACCTCGGACTGAGGCAACTCGTCACTACGCCCACCCACTTCTCTGGCCACACGCTCGACCCCGTCTTCTCCTCAAGCCTGCACGTCTCCTTCAACCACATCACCGAACTCCTCTGGACCGACCACCGCTGCATCCACTTCACCTTCCAGAAACCCACCACACACCACCGCACCCAACAGATCCCCCGCCGCTGCTGGAGCAAAATCACCGAAGATCAACTACATGCAAACCTCGCTCTCAGCCCACCCACCGTACCCTTCGACACCGACGACGCTGTCCACAGCCTTAGATGCTGGATCGAGGACTGCACCAACACCCTTGCCCCGCTGAAGAAACCCCCCTACAGAGACACCAGCAACAGGGCCAGCTGGTTCACCCCAGAACTCCTAGCCTCCAAGCAAGCTTGCCGGAAGCTAGAGAAGAAACGGCACAGTGAACAGACCCCGGACAGCCACGCAGCACACAAGGACACCATCCACAACCACCACCACCTCATCAAGGCTGCCAAGAGGACCTCCTTCAAAGACCGCCTCGACAACAACGCACACGACAGCAAGGAGCTCTTCAACATCGTGAAGGAACTCTCCAACCCCAGCTCCAACACCAACGCCAACCCGCCATCGCAAGCCCTGTGCGACTCCCTCGCCACTTTCTTCTACCGCAAGATAGCAGACATCCACGACAGCTTCAACACCCAGACATCCCCAACAGACAGCAACACAACAGACTCCCCTTGCATCATCGACCACGACCCCCTGCTAGTCTGGGCCAGCGTGAGCATCGATGACACCATCAAGACCATGAGCACAATCCACTCCGGCTCTCCATCAGACCCATTCCCGCACCACGTCTTCAACAAAGCAAGCAGCTTCATTGCACCCCACCTGCGCAACGTCATCAACCTCTCCCTCAAGACCACGACCTTCCCAGAGAGCTGGAAACACCCCGAGATCAACGCCCTACTCAAAAATCCCAAGGCAGACCCAAGAGACCTCAAGAACTTCTGGCCCATCTCTCTGCTCCAGTTCCAGGCTAAGGTCATCGAAAGATCGTCAACAGACAGCTAACCCGATACCTCGAAGAAAACAGAATCTTGGACCCTTCCCAGTCAGGGTTCCGCAGTAACCACAGCACCGAGACCGCCCTCATCGCCGCCACCGATGGCATCAGGACCCTGCTGGACAACGGTGAGATCACAGCACTCATCCTCCTAGACCTCTCCGCCGCCATCGACACCGTCTGCCACCGCACACTACTTACACGCCTCCACGCCACAGGGATCCGAGACAAGGCTCTGGAATGGACCACTTCCTTCCTCTCAGGCAGAACCCAGAGCGCCCGCCTCCCCCATTCCGATCCGAAGCCTCCGAGATCATCTGCGGCATACCCCAGGGATCCTCCCTCAGCCCGACACTGTTCAACACCTACATGACCCCGCTTGCACACGTCGCCCGACAGCACAACCTCAACATAATCTCTTAAGCCGACGACACTCAACTGATCCTCTCCCTCACCAAGGGCCCCATCACCACCAAAGCCAACCTCCACGAAGGAATGAAGGCCATCGCCGACTGGATGAAGATCAGCCGCCTGAAGCTGAACTCGGACAAGACAGAGGTCCTCATCCTCGGCTCCAACCCTTCAGCCTGGGACGACTCCTGGTGGCCGACGGCACTGGGGACAGCCCTGACACCCACAGACCATGCACGCAACCTGGGAATCATCCTAGACTCAACGCTCTCAATTACCAAGCAAGTCAACGCCGTCTCCTCCTCCTGCTTCAACACCCTCCGCATGCTCCGCAAGATCTACAAATGGATCCCAACAGATACAAGCAAGACAGTCACCCAGGCCCTCGTCAGCAGCAGACTCGACTACGGAAACGCCCTCTACGCGGGAGCCCCAACCAAGCTCATCAAACGACTACAACGCATCCAAAACGCCTCGGCACGACTGATCCTCGACGTACCACGCCACAGCCACATCACCCCCCACCTGAGAAACCTGCACTGGGTCGCCGTCAACAAGAGGATATCCTTCAAGCTCCTCATCCACGCACACAAGGCACTCCACAAGACCGGCCCCGCCTACCTCAACAGACGCCTCTCCTTCTACATCCCCAACCACCAGCTACGCTCCGCTGACCTCTCACTAGCCACCATCCCGCGCATCCGAAGAACTACCACCGGCGAGAGATCCTTCTCCCACCTCGCCGCCAAAACATGGAACACCCTCCCACTGAGCCTACAACAGACCCAAGACCTGCTGACCTTCAGGAGAACACTCAAGACCTGGCTGTTCGATCAGTAGCAGCCCCCCCCCCCCAGCGCCTTGAGACCCTTGCGGGTATGTAGTGCGCTTTACAAATGACTGATTGACTGATTGATTGATTGATTGATTGATTGAATGTTTGATTTGCTCTGCATTCCGTTCATCATCTGTGTGTCGTATACATAGTTAGAGCATGGAAACTGGGCAGAAAAATCATTCTTATACATCCAAAATGCCTGGACTAAATTCACCAAAACAAGAAATTGCACCGAATGACAGAAAGGCTGCTGTTCTGCTACACTGTGGTTTGCTTTCATTCAGCAATTTCAGCGTTACTTACAGAGAAACACCATAGAAAACCCCCAATCATTTGGTTTGGGACCATTAACTCTACTATAGCAACAGAATCGCTCCAAGATTGCATATGAACGGGTTTCTACCAGATTTGGTGCAACTTTCTCGAGGAGAGGTGTGGAAAACTTATTTAGCATGAAAAAATCGTATTTTCCTGCATCAGTATGTGAACCCGCCTGCAGGGACATCGAAACGATTTTAGGAGCCCTGGGCCACACGTATTTCTGGGGCCCCTGTTCGGAACATCTTTGTTTTTATGATCCAATTTCAGCTTTTTCATGTCCGTTTTGGCCAGGTCACTGACACTGCAGAGGCACACTGGTCCAAATTCTAAATGTGCTACCATCTAATATTCAGGGATAGTGATATATGTTTTCAAAAGTGTAACATAGCAGCCACTCACTAACATTATAACAAGTAATCTCTGCCATTTCTCATATGTTAGGTGCTGTTTCGATCTGAAAGGAACTTTTTTATGGATGTTGCATGGTGTTGAAAAACAACATTTGTCTGCAAAATGTCTGTAATTGACTCCCACACACCACTCATATTAAAAATAAATTAAAGCAAAATTGTATTTTAAACAATCTAGTTTTTAGAATCATTCATGGTCATCAGCGCTGCTCTGTGTGGAGAAAAGAGCCGCTCTATCAAGGGGCCCCTAGATAGACTCGAGTTTGAGCCAGAGACCACTTTGCCCCTGCCTTAAAATGTCGCTGGCGCCCTGTACCTGGAATATGACAACATGCAATTATATCATTTTTAGAAGACTAGTCCGTCAACTTTAATTTTCGCTGACTTTTATTAAAAGCAGAGACAGCACGTTGAAAAAATAGGCTCATTAAATTCAAACATGCACAGTCCTTTTAATGAACTGTGTCTTTACCACATGTATCGTTTGTTTTTATTATACAACACGTAATAACAAAGGATGTTAAGATTGTATGCCTCAAGAAAAATCATCCCTTCTTTCTAGCTAGAGTTTCTGAAATATTCCATAGAAGACCTTGCTCCTACATCAAAGCAATAAAATACATTACTTGGATGACTATTTATGCCTTGCAAGCTCATTTAATTCACGTGTGTGTGGGAAGGAAATGTATTCATTTTAATTGTAACTGGATTAAGTTGCTTCCATTGGCCGAGTGCTTTTTTTTTTTTAAACCACATAGCTGTGCCAGCTCTGTGTATGTGTCAAATAGATAAGGGGAAACCATAAAAGCTACTTTATTAACATACAAATTCGTAAATATGAAAGGCCCTGGAAGTTAAATGCCATCAAAACCAGACATCAAATTACTCCGTGTCCACTGAAGTTCCGGAGATAGTGGATATCAGAGCATCAGTTTGAACTCTGCAGAAAATTAGCAATTTGGGACAAGGTTAAACGTTGTAGTTTGCTGGTTTTGTCAAATTCCGCTCATCTGTGCTTCCCTTTAATGAGGATCCTGCTTTGATCCTGCTGCCTTTTACGCAGCACGACCTAGTTGTAGACTACTTTGTGACAGGAACTCTAAGGAGGTCGCATGGCCTGGTTCAGTGAATGCGCGGTGTTGTGCGGGGCATCAGATGAGTGATTTCTTGCGTTGTGTGTAATAAACGTAACCGTTCTGCCCCAAGACCCTTCTGTGACAGAGTCAGCGAGGGTAGATTGGGGTTGTGGTATGGTCCAAGGCAAGCCAACCGATTAGTGTTGACATGCAGGCCCAACCCCTTGCACTACTTATCACAGCACATCAACCAGAACACGAAGAGCCATGTATAGGTGCACCCACTCTCCTGTGATACCCAGTGTTAGACCTGGCATCCTTGGTGTGGATTCCGCTGACTTTTCTTGCCTTCACACTTCATTTTTGCCGGTTGTAGTATTCTGGGAACTTCCCTACTGCTAACCAGTGCTAAAGTGCATGTGCTCTTTCCCTAAAACATGGCAATATTGACATATCCACAACTGGCATATTTAATTTACTTACAAGTCCCTAGTAAGGAGCACCACTTGTGTCCAGGGCCTATAAATTAAATGCCACTAGTGGGCATGCAGCACTGATTCTGCCACCCACTTTAGTAGCCTTTAAACATGTGTGTGCAGTTTTACACTGCCATTTCGACTTGGCAAGTCCCCCATCTTGGCAGGCAAAACCTTTTTTAACACAAATGTCAACGCTGAGGTAGGCCCTAGGCAGCCCCAAGGGCAGGACGCAGTGTATTTAAAAAGTTGAACATGTAATTTTCAGTTTTACATATCTAGGTAGTGAAAAACTCTTAAATGCCTTTTTCACTACTGCAAGGCTTATTTCTCCCATAGATTAGCATTGGGATTGCCTTATTACATCTTATAAGGGTAATTCCCTATTGGGAAAATATAGACTTTTCGAGTTTGGTGTCTCTGGACTCATAATTTAAACTCACAACTTCTAGTAAAGTTCTTATCTGGAAGAAGTACTTCTTTGCCTCAGGTCAGTTGTGCTAGAATGGTTTTCAAATTGCGGATGGTGGCACCTTACATTGCCTTACTAAATTTAAAGGGCCTCATGTATGTTTTTTTTGCCGTAGGGCAGCCTAGCAGGCCTTGCTGCTGCGCTGCCCTATGGCAAAAGAAAAGGGCAGGAATATGCTGTATCTATTAGATATGGCACATTCCTGTCCTTTTCCCTTGCACCGGCGTACAATGGGCTGCCGTGCTCCAACGCAGGAAGCTTTGCACCATGGTGCAAGGGTGCCTGTGTTGCAGGAATTATTATTTTTGTACAGGAAGGGAATCCTTCCTGCACAAACACAATCACACAAGTTTTTTTCCTCTTTCTATGTGTGCTGCAGACTGCAGCACACATAGAAAGAGGAAAAACGAGGACAAATAAAGATATTTCTCCTTGTTATGCCTCCCTTATGCCTCCGCTGGGGAAGTGTAATTTTTTACTGCTGCCTCAGGCTTACAATTTCTCGTAAATCTGGGGCAGTGTCAAAAAGCCATGGATGTTGCTGGGAACGCCCCCAGCAACACCCATGGAACGCCCCTTTCACACAGTTTTCTGCATGAAAGGGGCACATATTTATAAGGCTATGAAAAGCCACACAACGTGGCTTTACGTGGCCTTATAAATATGCCAGTGGCACATTGCGCCACCGGAGCGTCAAAAAAGTGATGCTCCAGCGGTGCAATAGTGCCGGTAGGGCCTCATAAATGAGGCCAAAAGGGTTTATATGAAACTAAAGCGCTACTTAAAGAGTGAGTTCACAAAATATTCCAGATCCATTCAGCAAGAGATTTGACGGGGTAGTGAGGGCATAGGGTGGATTTTGGAACACATTTTCACAGGCCACTTGATGCACTTTTGATTTAGGAAGAGTGTGAAGTGCATTCCTTTCTACAACTTAAAGTTTTAAAGACAGATTGAGGGAACTGGGACATCTTAGCACAAATTAGTACACAGGCTTGAGCCATTCCACATCAGACATACTGGAGCTATAGTGATTGGTCCCTGCCAATATGCCCACACAAAGTCCTGTTCTCGTTCTGCCACCAGACTCAAGCTATACATCACAGATGAGGACAAACTAGTGCAAAATCATTCTTGAATTTTGCCCATTCAGAGGGGATCAGTCTGGCTGTTTGGGTTCAACTGTCACTATTAGAGTAGGATAATAATCAAACTGGAGGGAGAAGGAAGAGCTTCTGATCCACTCAGCTTCCTTGTCTCAAGTATCCAAAAATCAATGGGAGAGTGGATCACTAGTCCCAAATGAACCAGGGTGTGCAAAGGCAGTACAGAGTGCTGTTAAGAAACCCTTATTAGAGTAGGACCAAGGCTGACTTGCATGTGGCTGGTCCTTATCTGAAGTGGCATATTGGAGAAATATGATGCACTGGAATGTAACCTGGGTGAATGCCAGAGACTGGGACGTTTGCAAACATCCCACTCATCATTCTTGTGTTTCCTTCTGTGTGACACACTCATATGTGTATAGGGTACTTCCTGAGATGTAGGGCTCATACTCGCTCTGCCACGAGACTCGAGCTGTATCATAATGATAAGACCTCTATAGGCAAAAGCCAGTCAAGGGTTGTTTGTGCTCCCCATTCAGAGGGAACTTGGCCTATCATGGAGCAAAACCGTGGCTGATCTGCATGCCTAATCTCTGTTTGAAAGGGCATAGTGGATGAAAAATGATGGACTGGAAAACAACACCGGAGATCACTAGTGAGGGAGGCTTTTATGACCATTCCCATCACGTTTGTATTTTTCCATGTAAATGTCAGCAATAACTAAGGTGACTTCTGTCTGAATTCTAGTTGGTATTGGCTGTGCATGTTTGGTGAATCCATCACCTCAGCTGATTGTGTCTCACAGAACTGACTAGTTACTGAGCTGGTAATTCTCTTTCTTGCTCTCTCCTTCCTATCTGTGTCTTTATCTGTCTGTGTCTCATATAGAAATCCTTCTATTCTTCAGTGTTTGGATGAAAAAAGGATTGGCAAACAAGCATGAGGTTATGGAAAGTCACCTGCTACTTCCACAAGAATTATAGAAAAGTATTTTAAAACTCTTCTGGTGGTGTTATATAATTATTTCTGGGACCCCCTAAATGGCCCCTCTCCAAAGCAAAAAACAGATCTGGTAATGACTTCAAGAATCCTTTAATTTGTCATAATGTCGAGTTGTGCCCTGCATTTAATGGTACCCTCCTCAGAATATCTGGGAAATTAGATATTTCCATTGGGCATATTGTGGGCCTATTTTGTGTAATTTCAGAAATGTTCACACTTTGAAATCTAGAGACAGAGCTGAGGCAATAACTGTGCAAATAATGTGCCAGCAGAAATAATGACCATCAAGAATATTGTCTTACTGCACAATAAAAAATAACAACCAAGGGGCGTGGCCGAGCCGTGGACTAAGATGGCCCCGTAGCTCAGAGCTCCGCCGTAATCCACAGCTAATTTCAACCTCCTGGTGAATAGCGACATACTAGAAAGCATATGGAGACACCAGAGAGCACCTGAGGGAAGGGCGCAGCGTCAATCCCACGCTGACAGCAGGAGAACGCACCGAAACTGAACAGAGGTCTCCCATAAATCTTGGCCTGAGGATCGGCGTGGCCAGTGTGGAGCCGGGGGGCTCGAGTTTTGCAGAGCGGACACTGGGCACGGAGGCGCGGACCTGGACTGACTTGAGGCATGGCGCAACTCCTATACACAAGATGGCTGCGCAGTGACGCTGAACTGACACGGACCACAGTGGCAGCTAAGGCCAGGACGGCAGACAGTGAGATCCCCCTCGTACCTTAAAAGTAAGCGAACTTCACCTGTTCCCCCCGGGGCCTTGGTAGCCATGTGGGTGAGAACTTCAACAGCGGGAGGCCAGTGTTAGCGGTGTGCCGTCCCTGGGCTCCCGCTTATTTGCAGCTGAACAGTGGGGATAAGAGAGGAGGCTATGACTCGGGGGAGCTCCGCCAGGTACAGGGGTTAAAGCGCACAGCAAATTGGCCACAGGATGGCCCAGCTATGTCTAGGTGAGGCCCTGGACCCCTTGCTGAATTGGAATGCGGCGGTGCGGTGGGGGACTGTGAACCTTGGGACTGAACTGTATCGGAGTAGATACAGGGCAATTGCAGCTGCAAAACAACAATATAAAGCATTGGTTGTTCAATGTGACTGAGCGCTAACACCACCAGTGGAGGAGGTGGATCCATCAACTGGGAGGGAAGTGGCCATTGCTGAGCCTGGTCCGTCCTTGCACTGTGACCACAACGGAACGTTAGAGAGTGTAGGCTAGCGGGCCAGGAAGCGTGCGGCAACCCAACGCATTTACCGGATAGGAAGGTCATGGGCAAGGGAGACCCCAAGCAGAGAAAGCTCACTTTTGAGAAGCTGGGTGGTGGATTGGATGCCATGAGTACATCTATGGCGGAAGGTGGAGACATCAATGTCCCTCTGCCGACAAACCCCCAGAGCAATGAAGCGCTGATGACTGAGTTGCGAGCAGGATTCAAAATGCTTGATACGCGCTTCGCCTCACTGGACAAATGGCTTGATAAAATGGGGGCCCGGCTGGACCAGCACGAAGGTAGACTAGAGACAGCGTAGGGCAGAATCTTAGACCTGGAAGATGGCACCGCGCAAATCACAAAAAAGATAGAAAGAATGTAAAGGGTGCTCAAAACAATAGCTATCAAGAGTGAAGATCTGGAGGCGAGTGGACAGCATAATAATATACGTATTATAGGGGTGCCAGAGGCTACGAATACAGGCCGCTTGGATTGCTTTGTGGAAGGGTTGCTGGTTGAGCTGTTTAGCTGATAGTCCTTTACCTCTACAATCATGGTAGAAAAAGCGCATCGCATCCTAGGGCCCGACCTAACCCTGGCTGTCCTCCCCGCCCCATCATGGCGAAGCTCCTCAATTTTAGGGACCGAGACACTGCATTGCGGCTGGCTCGAGAGAAAGGAGCGTTGGACTGGCAGGGATCGACCATAGCCTTGTACCCAGATTTCACGTTAATGGTACAGGATGCATGCAAGAAATTTGTCGTGGTCAAGCTGGCTTTGAAGAATGAGGGTCTGAGATACAGCATGTTGCATCCTGCAAGGCTCAGAGTGGACGTGGATGGTCGGTCCCGAATTTTTGAAACGCCAGCCACAGTGCAAGAATTTTTTCACGCCCGAGAGGTGAATGGATGTCAACTGAAATCCCCGACACCGGATCGTTTGCCTGGGATACTGGACTCTGGTCCCAGTGCCGATTTTTTCTCGCCAGCTGATAGACTGCTGGCTGTAACCGTGGCTGATGAGTATTATCTGTACTTTACTACATTGCTGAATATTGGGGTGTGCGCTGTTCGAGTGGGGGGCTGACTCTGTTATGTGTGTCATTGATAGTGCTAATGGGGACTAGGCATAGCGTTGTCACCCCCCAATGCTTAGGCACCTGTACTGTTTGTATTTCAAATTTCAGTATTAAGATTGTTAGAAGGTTAGGGCATTGGGTGTTTCCCCTAGCAAGGCCTGAGGGGATGGGAGGGGGGTGGGAGTGTTGGGTTAAATTCATAGATTTGTTGTCATTGAAACCTTGTAGGCACATGCTCGAAATAAATGTACGGAAAGTGAGATTAAATAGCAGCTTAGATACAATATTGAAGAATGATGCATGGTAATAATGTTTTTGATACTATAGCATTGATGTCCTGGAATGTTCGTGGACTTAATGGTGCTCGGAAGACGAAACAAGTACGACATTATTTACAACGACATAGCGTTGACATTGCCTTCCTCAAGGAAACTCATTTGTTGCCACATAGTTCCCCCACTTTCGCTTCCAGCTGGGGCACAAATCGTTATTTTGCTAGTTATAGGTCTTATTCTAGAGGGGTTGCCATTTTAATCCACAAGCGAGTTCCATTTAGAGCTGAAGAAGTATACACTGACCAGGCTGGTAGGTTCCTCTTAGTGAAGGGATGGCTGTTAGTGAAAACGATTAAGCTCGGTAATGTATACGCCCCAAACATAGATGACCCGGAATTTTTTATTGACCTACATGCCAATATGGACAAGATGGGGGCTGATGGAGCAGGCTTTTCGCGTAAAATAAAACCTGCTCGGATTGAACCCTCATTAACATTTACTAAACGTGTGCAGTGGAAACTCTAGTGAAAAGGGCTTAACATGAGTGAAATGCTTTTGCACAAGCGCAAATTTAAACTGACAAGTAGGCCGCAAAACTTGCCTCAAAGCTAATGTAAGGAAAATGACCAATGCTGCTTCAAATGCACATTACTTATATTGGCTGAAAATAAAAGATATTACTAATGTGGGATGCGCAGAGACGGATGCAGCATTTGGGTTGGTGCGTAGAGAAAAACATTTTCATGAAAGTAATAAATGATTGTGTTTCATTCTATATAGAAAACAAAGCATGGGCTTTTTTCTGCATGTCGAGTTAAGCAGTGAAGAAAATGGGGAAATGATTTAAACTATGAAGTGCGAGCAGGAGAAGAGAAGGAGCCTGAATTTGTCCTTCAAAGACTCATGAACGTGCCAAAAATCTGAACAAAAGGACATTGCTGTGAACAGAGAGAAACTTCCTCTGCAGAGAGACGCTCAGCTGAAGATTTTTATGCAATGTTTTAACTTGTTGTCAAACTAGAAGAAATGTGGATAGTGTAATGAAGAATATTGCCAGGGTTACATGGTTGATGTCATAACCTATTCTCAATTAAGGTATAATGGGGTAACCCACAATTGTCCACGGACTTGGGTAATAATTGGTATAGAGAACAATGGTCCTAGACTTTTAAGCGCTACAATTTAGTTGTAAAAACCATTCAATAGTCAAAAAACATACATATGGTACATATACAATTAACATTGGATCATTAATGTTCCACCAATTCCTACAACATAGCAATGTACGAATTGGTGGTACATTAATGATCCAATGTTAATTGTAAAGGTATCATGTATGTTTTTTGACTATTGAATGGTTTTTATAACTAAATTGTAGCGCTTAAAAGTCTAGGACCATTGTTCTCTATACCCATTCTCAAACAATAGTTTTTGGGAGAATTTTGCATGTGCAGACAGTAGAGTGATCATAAAACCTCCTTTCCTAGCCAATCCAATCACTAGTAGAGCCTGAGTATGATACTTCCATGTGTTTTTGCCTTATGATTATTAATTTGTCTACCCTGACCGATTTAAAAGATCATATCGCCATATTTGGCAAATTAGAGAGACCTATTTAGGGAAATGGTAAGTTTGGTTTAGTTTTGGAATTCCAACTAACGCAGCGTGAAGGGGCTTGTTGTGTAATGGAAATTGGGTCCTGTCTTTAGAAATTATTATTCCTTGAGCGCTGGATCAGGGCGGATCATGTGTGGATGGTCGGGAATTGGAATATTCTATTGAATCCATGGCTGGATGGTACAGCTAACACTTTAGATTCGAAACCAAGAGCAAGGCGAACTTTGTTGGGATTGTTAGAGGTGTATCAAATGATTGATGCATGATGTCATTTACACGCAGATATGTCAATGTACACACACCATGCGGCACCACACAAAGCGTGGACAAGGTTGGATTATTGGTTCCTTACCTCTGCGGTAGTGACGTGGCTGGATAAAGCTGGGCGTCTGCCACACATCTTGTCAGACCATGCCCCGGTAACGGTGGGACTGAGACTCCCTTGCCCCGGCATTAGGGCCAAGCGGTGGTGATTCCCCGAGATGGCATTGCATGGTTCAGTAATTGCGAGTGAAGTGGGCAGGTCATCGATGACTATTTTGAACTTAATGAGGGCTCAGTGGATGACAAAGTGATGCTATGGGAAGCATTTAATACATACATAATTGGGGTGTGTATCAAAAGTGTCTGGCATACTTAAGGACCTGTGTGATACCTTGGCAGTGATTGAGAAACAGTTAGAAACAAGTGACAGAGAACGGGGTGAGGTACAGACAGCCTCCGGGCTGGGGCGCCGGGTAGTACTGCTGGCTGAATTCCATGAAGCAGCGGAGAGGGAATCGCACTATTTGGGGAAATATGCAGTTGTCAGGAGGTACGGAGAGGGAGAGCATCGAGGCCGCACATTAGTTAGATTAATTCGGCCCTACAGGACCCCAACATACATAACCAGCTTTATTGGGGACGGAGGGGAGATTATATCCGACTGTGAAGCAATCGAAACCACAATCCTCTCCTGTTATAAAAATGTGTACACTACTAAAGTCTCCTTGGAGGCTGATGCTAGCGATGTTTACTTGAATGAAATAACATTGGTGTGGCTGGAGAATGCACACAGGGAATTCCTGGCTGAGCCTTTTACAGCAGACGAGGTGGTACAAGCGATAGACGTAATGGACGGGTCCAAGGCCCCCGGTCTGAACGGCTTTACTGGTAGTTTTTATAAAGCATTTAAACAGACACTGGCCCCCCCATCTGATAGCTGTCTATCAGGAAGCAATCGAAACTGGTATGCTCCCCCTGACTCTCCGTGAGGCAGTTGTCACCTTAATACTCAAGGCAGGCAAGGACCCCAGAGGCTGCGGCTCGTACAGACCGCTGTCCTTATTGAATTTCGACTATAAGATACTGGCCAAGATGCTGGCTACCAGACTGGCCCTGATAGTAGATCAATTGATTTCGCCGGCCCAGACTGAGTTCATACCGCATAGGTCCACTGCCCCTAATCTTCGTACTTTGTTTGCCACAATACATAGGATCTCACCTACACTTCCAGCAGCCACAGTGCTGTTGGATGCCAAGAAGGCCTTTGACTTGTTAGAATGGCCATTTCTTTGGGCCACGTTGATAAGGCTAGGTATGCCGCCCCGGGTTGTAGCGGTAATTTTGCTGCTATATACATGCCCGACAGCCCGGATCCAGGTGAATGGTATGTTAACAGCACCCTTCACATTGTCAAGGGGGACGCGCCAGGGGTGCCCTGTATCCCCACTGTTGTTCGCGATTGCGATGGACCCTTTGGTGCATCATATCCAGGATAATCAATTTCATAGGGGCATACAATTCAAAATAGGACCATTGTTGGTCACATTGTATGCTGCCGATCTTATTCTGTATGTGCAGCACCCGGTTGAGAATTTGGGACCTCTCCTGCGGGAGATCGACCGATTTGGTGCCCTATCGGGATTGTACATAAAGTGGGGTAAATCCAACAATTTTCTGCTGACGGAGGCCCCCTGCGACCGTACTACTGGATTGGCCTTGAAATGGTGCGATGACTCTGTCAAATACTTGGGGATAGGAATCCACAGAGATCCAGCCCAAATACTCTAACTTAATTACGGTCCTGCCATGGAGAAGTTTGATGGTAATATACAGCGGTGGCTCAAGCTCCCCCTGGCCATGGCTGGTAGAATAGCGTTGATTAAGATGGTGGTTTGACCACAATTTCTATTCTTGCTTCAAAGTATCCCAATGCCGCTATATAAGGCCTTTTTTGCCACACTGTGCTCTAAATTGATCCGTTTGGTGTGGGGTGGTGGACAGCCGAGGGTAAGATGGGACACGTTGATGCTCCCGTATGAGCGGGGGGGTTTGGAATTCCCAATTTTCACATGTATTACCTGGTAGCGCAATGCAGCTTCTACAGACACTGGTTCCATTATGACCTGCGGATCCCGTATGTCCGCCACAAAGCGGACTTAGCACACCACACTCCCTTATCCGTGCTACTCCCAGCAGGTTTAAAAATAGATCCAGTGGATATACAGACACTGTCAACGACCAGCTGGGCCTGGATGCAATTGGCTCGAGCTGCAGGAGCCCAATTGCTGTATTCCCCGACTCTTCCACTCACTGGGAACATCTGGGTACCTATTACTAAAGAAGCTACGATGCAACAAACCGTCACTAAATTTGATCTGGGCACATTTGGGGATGTGTTACCGGATGGACACATCTTTTCCTGGGAGAAAGGTGGCAGATTCAAGGGAGCTACGTTCCTTGACCAGTTCAATTTGTGTAGACTGCAGAGGGCATTTCGATCCTTGGTGCCGTGTTACCCCCTGGAACCGCAGGAGTTTCCTCCGTTGTCATTGCTTATAAAAGACACAACAGGTGAGCATCTAATGGCTAGGATGTATAAAGCAGCAATGGCTATGCTCCCGGCTAGATACGAGGGGGTGTGTGCGGCCTGGGAACAAGACTTAGGTGCCCCTCTTACTGATGCGCAGTGTCAGATACGTTGCGAGCAAACACGTAATGTTTCTTTTAACCACAAACACAAAATATTACATTTCAAATTCCGAAGGCGAGCCTGTGTGTCACCTTCCAAGGTCCATCGGATGGACCCATTACGCCCACATACCTGCCCTAGATGTAGTGCCCTGATGGCCGATGTTGCACACATGGCCTGGAACTATGTCAGGGTGGTGTGATTCTGGTCTCAAGTATTTAGGGAATTATCGAAAATGACTGGGCTGGGCCTTTCGCCGTCACCTATGCTAGCGTTCTTGGGGTGTGTACAAGAGATTGCTAAGCCATACAAACGCTTTGTTGCACTTGCACTATTGCTGGCAAAAAGAGATCCATTGGGGGAGCAAATATACACCAACATTGAAGTTGTTCAGTATGTTCTATTGTAATACCACCAGTGACATATACGCCCAGTTGCAGCACCCGGTATCTAGACCACTTGGTATATGGCAACCTTATAAATCTTACCTGCTGGAACAGACATCTGTTGGTTTGCAAACGGAACAGGACACTAACATATAGGGTGACATGAATGACTGAGATGCCCACCTTGAAAGGGGTACGAAATGGGTGGGAATGTGTTACTATACTGCCAAGCATTGCACGTGCAACTGTATATGCAGGATTAATATGTATTAGATGAACCACCGGCAGCTGCAGCCGTGAGGCATGTGTTTGGACAATGCAAGTTTTGTACTTTATGAAACTTATAAATAAAGGTTTTTAATTATTTGTTTTAGATAACAACCAATTGTGTCAGGAAAGCAGTTCTTTGTGCCAGGTAGAAATACTTTGGAAGTTTTATCTGCCCAGTAGAGTTGTGTTCCATAGTTCCGCCCTCTAATACCGTAGCCAAAACACAAAAATATTGTGCCAAAGCTGAACTAACCAAGCAGAGATTTTTTGTATACAATATATCCTGCTGCCTAACTAGGTGTACTGCTCTAAATAATGTTATTATAGCTAATGAAAACTAGAACAACAGACTGTACAGATTTTCTGAGTGCAAATCCAAGACTGGAAACAATGGGCCAGATTTACCAAGGCAAATTTACATGTGTAGATTTACTCACCTGTAAATATGTTCTTGCACCTATGTGTAAATCTATATTTTTCTGCTATTCACCATTTCCAAGTGTATATTTACATCTAAGTATGCACTTGCATGTCTCCACCCATTAAAACCTGGAGGCAGAGACATTTTAGACTGATTTTATGAGTATAAAGTTACTACTAGTAATTTTTCACTGGTAGGAGGAAAGCTGTACCACCGGGCTGGAGATCTCCCTGTGGGATAGTACAGGGGAAAATTCTAAACTGTATTAAGTTTTCAAAAATGTCAAACAAATTATTTAATGCAACATAAAAATGTCAAATTAATTTTAAAAAATGTGGGAGTTAGAATGAATTAACTCTAAAGTAACAGCACATTAGCTCAGCAAATTTAATGTTCATGAAATAATAACAAATAAATTAATCTAAATAAATGCATAAATATTTTTAAACACAATGTTTTAAATCCTATCCTCAGTAGCATTTAAATATTAAATTAACTTTTAGTAAATGTAACTAAATATGAAAATGTTATGTTGTAATCAATTTAAATAAAACTTTAACCATTTTTTTCTTATTTTTTGAAATGCTAACTGTTTCTATTTAAATATAATGTAAAGTTTAAACTCTTAAATAAGTATATAAATATATTTATTTAAACATTTGAAATATTGAATTATTTTAAAATTATTTCTTCTGGGATATTATTTTAAGTTACTGCCTCCATTATTTTCTATGGAAGTGTGTTGCAGTACTTCTGAGTTGACACGTGTGGTGTTAAATTTACTCCAATGCTGCGTTAGAGTTCATTTATTACCGTTTTGTGACCTTTTGGGCAAAAGTCATTTTAGAAGTATAGTTTGTCAATAGCAAATAGAAAAACACATTTGTGGGTGGGTGTGTCTATGTGGAGTAGCATCCCCTCTAAACCATATCCATTAATAGTACAAGCAAATGCCAGGGTCGCTATATGAGCTAGTGCAGACCAGTGGGTAGAGGTGTGAGCTGAACCCACTCTTGACTTACCAACCAACAAATCCTAACCTTCTTTCTTTGAGTTTTAATAAATGTGTATTCATGGTTTAACATAACTTTGTGTATTATATTATTCATAGCTGAGATTGTGTTATTTTCTATGTCCAATGAAATTGGGAACTTCTGATAAACAATTGTTTGTATTGTAACTGTGTTAATTATTGGAAGTATGCATTTAAAAGTATTTACCATAATTAAATATTTCAACAGTGGTGCCAATTTGTTTAATTTTCTTCAGGACCTGACTGTCTGTTGAGGCACATGAAAATTAAATTTCTGACACAATATTTAAGAAAAACAAGTCAGGCTACTTAAGCACATTATTATTGGACAAGGAGCGTGGAAGTAAATTCAGAATTAATAAAAACTGGAGGCCTGATTACGATATCAGGTGGACGACACCGTTGCGATTTGGAAACGCTCGACCTTAGGTCGGTAGTTCTGACCACATGATTACGGTGCCCTTAGGGCAGTCGCAAACATCCATTTTCCAATGGAAGCTTGGGCAGTGGGCAAAAAAGGCCTGCAGCACAAGCTTCCATTAAAAAAGGATGTTTGGGTACATTCCTGCACCGTGTGGCTGGCAACATGCGGTGCCTGCTAAATGGTGCAGGGATGTTTAGGGGGACACCATAGGTGCCCCTCAGGCCCCATTGCAGAGGGCCAGGGAGGAAAGGGGGCCTGCTAGGGGCTCCCAATGTCGTTTTCCGACAGACTTTCCATGTTAGAAAGGTCGACATGGAATTGCTGTTGGAAACCAACATCATAATCACGACGGCGGAGCCATCGTCATTAAGGGATTATACTGTCTTTCTGATGCACCAAAGGCTCCTTGAGCATGTCAGAACTACGTCAGAATCCCCACGCAGTTTAAACTCTGACCGCCGTCATCCTAAAACGGCGGTCGGACTGTATACGTACCATGTCGGGTGGAAAACCGCCGACTGTTGGTTGGAGGCTTTTCACCCCACATTGTAATGAGGCACTGTGTGTTTATTTACCATGAATAAGTTGTGAATAATATAATTGAGCTGACTTTAACATAACAAGTTCTTAGAAAGGCCTAGTCATGCCTCAAATCCACTTGAAGTTTGTTGTACATGACACATTGTAGAATAAATATGATTTCTCATTTCTCTACCTGTGCAGCAAAATGTGTCCCTTAGCATTTTATAGAATACTTTTAATTCAAACAGTTTTACATCTTGTTTTCCAAGTATCTATTGCTGGCAACACCATACCACCCTCCTGGTGCTCATCCATCATTGTACCAATCCATAAGAAGGGTGACCGTGGTAGTCCCTCCAACTACCATCAGACCTCCCTCCTGGATGTGGCTGGAAAAGTCCTTGGGAAAGTCCTGCTCAACCACCTACAGGGCTGGGTGGACACCCATAACATCATGACAGAAGTGCAAGCATGCTTTCGGTCGCGAATAGGGAATATCAATCAGGCTCTCTGACTATATATGATCTCATACAAATTCACAGCCATTAGAAAGTCTTCACTGTACTTAATATTTGTAGACCTGAAAGCATCTTTTTACCTAGTTGACAGAGAGAAGCTATAGATATCTCTGATAGATTTAAGAGTCAACACTTCCCTGGTAATGGCTATAAAGGCACTCCACTTCAGCAACACAGCCAGAGTTCAGTATGGCCTGGGTAGTAAGTGTACAGAACCTTTTCCGGTAGAAAAGAGCATTTGGCAAGGTTGTGTGGTGGCACCATTAATTTTGAGCCTTTTTCTACATGACTTAGCAGACTACTTGGTGGATGAAATGCTAGACATTCACACTATAGCCGGAAGGGGGTTCCGATACTATTATATTCGGACGCTATTAAAATGCTTTGGGGAATACAGCAACAAGAAATCATTGACCATCAATGGTAGTAAATCAAAGAGTGTGGTACTGAGGCTGTCCCCCATCTTTAAGCAGAAGCCCACGGTTGATGGTATGCTCTTAGAAACCGTTAAACAGTTTTATTACCCGTGATCAGGTTCTCAGAGAACTTGCACTGGGGTAGTCACATACAGAAGGCAACTACAGTCCTGAGACAAAAGGTTGGTGGCCGAAGTATTAGTGCATATTGCAGATATACAAACGAAGGACAGGGGTGGCAGTGCTTTACGGGGGAGAGCTCTGGGAGTATACAAATGTTTGTGCATTGTGACAGGCTGAGAAAAACTTCTTAAGAGCCTTGATGAGGTTGGGACTGAGCACTTCCTTACTGGCTCTCTCTGTGGAGCTTCATTTTACCTCAATATTGAAAACAACATTCCTTAGGCCAGTACTCTATTGAGTCAGGCTGATAAGAAACCCTAAGGCAGCAACATACTTGAGAACCTTGGAAGAAGCTACCTCTAGTGGTGACTGTGGTGGGAGCACGTACAGAAGGTTTTAAATAAGCTGCAGATGGAGTCCTTGTGGGCAGATCCTGTGGAGTAAGACAGGATACTGCAGATCTGTTTAAAGACCGGTACCACAAATGCATGTAGAAGAGGAAGTGCCTGGTGCTGAAGCCAGTATCTATCCTGTGTAATTACCTCAACAACGCCTACGGTTCTCTTTGTACCGGGTACCTGAATTTGATATACCTTGAAGTCAAGCGAACGCTGTATGTAAAATGCCGACTAAGGGCCTGATTATGATGTCGGTCGGAAACTAAACCTCCCGATGTCTTGTCAGAATTTTTTCCGACCGACTCGCTGTCGGAGGTTCTAACCTACCAAATATTATGCTCCCGAACACCGTTTGGAAAGTCTCCCATTTACTTCAATGGGAGCCTGTGTTCCGACCGACCACACAGGCCCCCTTTGAAAAAAGGGGTGGTTTTGAAAAACCTTGCACCCTGTAGCGAGCACCCCATGGTGCCTGTTACACTGTGCATGGTTCTACAGGAGGGTCCCATGGGTACCCCCACGGCCCCCAACCGGAGGCCTCAAGATGAAGGGGGACCTGCTAGGAGCCCCCCAAAGTCAGTTTCTGACAGCCTTTTCGTGTCAGACGGTCCAATTTGGTAAGGCTGTCCGAATCCAACATTGTAATACGTTGTTCGCAAACGTAATCCGTAGAGCTGTACGATTCGGCTCCGACTGACTCAGAGTTTCCGAATACTCGGAGTTTCTGAATGCCTGTTGGAACCGATTTGGAAAGAACAAACGGTTACCTTTCCATCGTAATCGGTCGGTCAGAAATGTTTCCGACCCATGAATTACGATGGGTTCCGACACTGTTTAGACAAATCCGAATGCTGTGCAGGCCTTTGCGACCACCAACGTAATCAGGCACTAAGGATTATCTAGTACAAATTCACTGCGGGATCTGACCACTGTGATTGTAGCTTTGGAGGGTTAGACAACTTAACTCATGTTATTCTGTTTTAACAAAAAATATGACCTTGCCCGGCAGCGATGGCTCCTTCCCATTTTTTTAATCTGCGGGGTTAAATGTGTCACAATGGCACAGGCACTATGTCTTTAACTCCGTAGCATAATTTCTATGGGCTGCGTAGCCTCGCTTGAGAGAGCTACTCACCATACTAGGTATCGACTCAACCAGATAATCAGCACAGAGTTATTTCTTCACTGTTCATGTAGTTTTATGCGCATCCCATTACGCATTGCGCTGCTAATTGCTGTTCGATTTGTATACTCTCCTAAAAGTCCCTTTGCATTTGCACTTTAACACATTTTTCTTAAGTATTGATGAATTAGCTGATTGTCTTTATTGGAAGGGAATACAGTGCTTAAATGTCAATATGTTGCCCAGTTGATTGTATTGCATATGCTTTTTAAGAAGTGAGGGGCTCATTACGATGGCGGAACGATCGCCACCACCGGGCCGGCGGTGGCGATCGTTCCGCCATCGTAAGGAGATTTACCCACCGCCATATTAGGATGGCGGTGGGTATCGCGGCGGAAGCAAAGTACATCCGCCGCTTTTCCACCAGTGGCAATCATTACGATTGCCGACTGGGCGGAGCTGGGCCACTAATATGGTGGCGGTGCCTAGCAGGCACTGTCCACCATATTAGGATCAGGGTGCTGTATAGTCCTTTCTATGGCGTCGATGCCGCCATGGAAAGGCTGGCGGGATTGGCTTTTGGGCCTGTTGCGGGCCCCCTCTGGGGCCGTGGGGGGGTGCACTGGGGGGTACCCATGGTACACCCCTGCAGTTCCCTGCACCAAGTGGCAGGCACCGCATGGTGCCTGCCACGTGGTGCAGGGAAATGCTGTGCATGCCCTTTTACCATTGCGGACAGTGCTGCAGCCAATGGTAAAAGGCCAGGATGCGCCCGCCAGCATGGCAGGCGCATCCTAATTGGGCCGGTGGGACCGCCGCCCGTCTGGCGGGCTGTCCTATCACTGTTATGAGGTCAGGCAGACTGATGTCTGCCCGCCATCATAATGAGCCACTAGGTCTTTGCACTTTTTATTGTTTTAATCACAGTTTTAACCTTTGTAAGGCTGACAGTCGAAACAATAAATAATAAACTTGCACAAAAAAAAACCTATATAACATGCTATTTTTGGAAAGTTTCCCAGAGCCTCATCCTTTTACTTAGGAAGCAGTCTCTTTTGTGGTCTGCTTCTGAAACTATGCTTACAAATGCTGTCCTGAGAGTTCTATGGAGCACGTCCCATGACTGATTGCTCTTTGACTTTATACTTAGAATATTTGGTGGAGTATGCCTTGTGATCCTTGAAGGTAGACACCATGTCAGTCTTCTTTTTAGTACCATACATTGAATATTTACTCTTGATTTATGATATTGGTGATGAATTGACTAAATATTTGCCTTTGTGCTTTTTTAATGATATTTAAATTTTAAACAAACCGTTATCATTTGACGCTTGTTCTGTTTGGATTGTCATGTTTAGATTTTCCTTTTGGGTTTTCTCAGTGGATTTTCGTTTATTGTGTTGGGCCCTCTTCCTCTATGATTCAATGACCCGATCCAACCATTCTGACCCTTTATTAGAAGAAAGAACTGACAGATTTAAACTCTTAACCAGTTGAGGACTGCCAATGAATGCAACAATAGTGCACTTTGTTAATGTGCTTGCTGCTTAAACTGCACAAAATCCCAAAGAGGTGACACAAGAATATCATACATCAAAAACAGCATAACATACACCATACTGACACTGGATGAGATCAAGGCATGTAGCCCAATATCACTCTGACAAACCCTACTTCCCAAATCAGCCATTTGTTTGGGTAAAAATGGGACATGATGAGCATTGAAAACGCAATTACAAATTTTTGTAAATTGATTGCACATTGATATACTAGTTGTAATGGATCAAATTTGTGCTTATACAGAAGTATATATGGAAATTGGGTTTCAGACAATATATGTGCCTTTCAGTCTAAACAACTGCAGTTATGTAAGATTGAAGCTAAATGGCACAGTGGGCCAAAAATTCACTAGACATGGCTGTTATCTCAGAGAATAAAATAATTTTCGACGTTTCAAACTTGTCAATTTATAAAAGAAAGTCCTATTTGAAAAGGAGACATGCCTCTATAAAGCAGTTTAACCCTGGATGCCTACACAAAATAAATACTTTTTGGTTATTTTAGATTTGTTTTATCCTAAAATATTCACATCAGGCTTTAGAATTAGGGGACAATCCGTCTCATTTGTATATAGCAAGCTAATAACAAATTGAAAGACTTCTATAAAATACAAAAGTAAATATTTCCATGTCCATGTGTATTTCAAAAGCTTCAAGATACTGTAAACCTCTTCCACGCTTCTATTCCCCAGAGTCGCTATGTTCGGGTTACAAAATAATCTCAATTTGCTATCAGAAAAAAACAAAGTTAAACACAGAGGCCCATGTTAAAAGAATGTTCAGAAGTTTATCAGATTGAAATGCATGCCATTCATGAATGAGTCTGCCTTTGGACGCAATCGAAATGACAAGAAAATAAACATGCCTACAGTTTGCACTCTCTAGCAGAAGTCCTTCAAGGCTATCTGGGGTGCTGCGGCCCCTCCCGCACATGTATGTCCAACGCCGCCACCTTGGGCACGCTTAATTGCAAAGGTCAGGCGAGGACTGTAATGTCACAGCTCTCGGACAGCGTTTTTGGGACTGCACAGATCTCCAGCGCGTGTTTTATTAGCAATCTGTCGGATCACCTTTCATGACATTAGAAGGTCATTCTGAACAGCTTTGCAACCCGTCTAATTGGAAGGAATGTGTCTGCTGGAAAGTGTATGGCATTTTTCCTGAACATGATTAATGCACCCATCCTAAACTAAGGCCCAATCTTTTACATTTGAATGGGATACAAGCTGGGCTCCGAGATCATACATTTTTCCCAGCATTAGCTAATGTGATGGCACTTGTGAGTGTCACTGGTGTTGCCATTTTGTTCCTTCAGACCTGTTTAATTTGCATTACATCTTTGTTTCTTGCCTGCTGTCTGCTTCTCGCTGACTCCCTTTCTTTGAAGTATAGCTTTTAAAAATGGTTGGGAGCTGTATTACTCTTCGTGTTTTATAGTAAAAGTAATTGCAGAGTCTGGCTTGTAATGTACTATAATTACAGTGAGGAAACATTAGGACATCAGAACGTTCCCGAGGAAAGACACTTTTTAGTGACTTAGTCAACAGTATAAGGCAAATTAAAACCGTAAGCGTGCACTAAATTATTGTTTATGTTTTTAAGAGTGCCGATACTCATGCAAGAGTGTTTTGCAGATGTAATTTTAACATTGTCCTATTGTGCCACTAATTGTCGGAAATGCGTGTTTGCTACACTCCGAATAGCCAAAGTATAACCCTTTCAACCACAATAGGTACATCATTAAATCACTGTTGCTTACATTGCTTTCCCCCAAAAAACTACATGAAACTAGGAGACAGGAAAAACGCAATAATAATAAAAAAATGGACTGACAAACTAGTGATCAAATGCAGTAAAGCAACACGCTCTAATAATATTTCAGTTATATCTCTGCTGCACAAATATTACCATTAACGTGCCTCACGCCACCAAATGATGTGTCACTGGCTGCTGAGTTTTTATTTGCAGACTCAAGTTTTCTTGTTATCAATTTACAAAGGCAGAAGCCCGGATTATGGATGTTGTGCTGTGTGAGAAAATCGGCACATCCTTTCACCTTGGTGTTCACTTCCTCGACATTAATTCTGTTGGGCAATTAACGCACCATGAAGAGAGGCAATGTTGCATTTCCTCACACACTGATGTACCATACTCTGCCCTGACAACCAGTGGCGGCTCCTCTGCTAGGGAGGAGGAGCGTTGCCACACTGCGTTGCAGCACTGAAGCAAAGGAAAAATAAAATGATAACTTGATGTTATTATAATTGTATTTGTCTGCTGCAGCAGCATAGGGGTGGGTGGGGGCTGCTCTGCTCACAGAGCAGGGCAGGGGAGGAGTGGTGCGCACACTGAAGTGCGCAAGATGCTTTGGCTGGTCGTCTCAGGCCGGTCAAACAGTCATGCGCACCTAGTATGCTCTCCACCCAGCCTGCATTATAACCTGGGTGGCGAACATGCCCAGGGCCCCAGCTCCCATCTGAGCGTCGAACTACGGCTTGGGGGAGCCAATCACAATGCTGGATTGGCTCAGGGGAGCCTGGCTGCTTCCTGTTCGGCTGATGGAGGAGAGACGACGAGGGACAGAGCGGCAAGGAGGTAAGTGTATTTTCTATTTTTACACTGCCTTACTCCCTTGCCTCCCACTCCGCCACCCCAGATTCATGCCAGCCACCACTGCTGACAACGTGCCTAGCCACCAGAAAGTCACAGTGCAGAAATACGAAGGATCGGAAGACTCCCTCGTCAGTGCGAGACCTTCATGGGCCCCGTTCAAATACCTTAACTAGGAGGCCTGCTTTTATTCCTTTCTAGCTGTATTTACATTTCATTGCGGACACATAGGAAGCCGCTGCCCTTGTAACCATAATTTTAAAAAGCAGTTTTAATGCAAATCGCATTCAATAGAGACATCCCCTGTTTTAACGCTGCCTCTCGTGGTTGTCCTGTGTGGAGACTGTTAGGAGACCATGGGTGGTGGAACCTGAAAACAGGCACGCCATTTTCATTGGTATTACAAGCCTGTGCAGCAGGAACAACAGCTTTAAACTATGTCATTTAAAAAACCTCTGCAGTCCAGATGCAGAGAGCTGTCCTTCCGTGCCCTTTTGGTGCAAGCAGTGGCGTAGCCAGGGTGTCATGGGCCCTAGAGCAATCAAAGGAGTTGGGCCTCTTGGTCCATCTGTTTGAGCTGTGAAATACAGCAATAATAAGGGCTCAGTGGGCCTCTCGGGCCTCAGGGCCCCGGTGCCACTGCACCTGCTGTACCAATGGAAGCTACGCCCCTGGGTGCAAGCTGCCATCCAAAAACGGGGCTTGAACTTTCAAGCCAGGACGGGCAGGACTCAAGTATACATTAAGGAGGTTTTCAGTCATGCACTGAGTCCAATGAGCAACTTGACCAGCGTCTGCTACCCCATGATTATATAGGGGGCCAAACCTCTGTAGCAGTTCTGTCTCAATGCCCAGCTTACAGATGCATACTTCTTCTAAGAGTTATTTAATGCTTTCTGTTATTGAATTTCAGTTACAGTGTTTTTAGATATGGCAGTAGAGACTTTCAGTCTAGAATGCATGTAGAAAAAAAGGTAATCTCTAGAATAAATATTTTTTCAAGTGGCTGCTGGAGACCTTAGTTTTGGAATTCGTATTCTTTCTTGACTTGCAAATCTGATTGATTGTATTTTATTTGGGACTTTTGGTGCAGAACTTAATGTATAAAGAAATTAGGGCAAGGGCCCAAATGTTTTCTCAGGAGGGCGCTGCCACCTGACAATGCTGAGGTGCCCACTCCCACCACTCTGTAGCAGTTCTGTCTCTATGCCCAGTTTACAGCTGCATACTTCTTCTAAGAGTTATTTAATGCTTTCTGTTACTGAATTTCAGTTACAGTAAGTGTTTTTAGATATGGCAGTAGAGACTTTCAGTCTAGAATGCATGTAGAAAAAAAGGTAATCTCTAGAATAAATATTTTTCAAGTGGCTACTGGAGACCTTAGTTTTGGAATTCGTATTCTTTCTTGACTTGCAAATCTGATTGATTGTATTTTATTTGGGACTTTTGGTGCAGTACTTAATGTATAAAGAAATTAGGGCAAGGGCCCAAATGTTTTCTCAGGAGGGCGCTGCCACCTGGCAATGCTGAGGTGCCCACTCCCACCATCTCTGTTTTTCACGAGTCCACCAGTACTTCCCAAACGCCCTTCTGGAAGAAGGCGGGCCTCTGGCTCATCCTTTCTAAAAGAAAAAAACGCCCCTGATCAGCCGAAATGAAGAAAAAAGAGCCATCTGCCAAGTGAAAGATTGGACAAGTTGGGTAAATAAGCAAGTCGATCATCTTGTTTCTCTCCCTCCACATACCTTTGACAACATTGGCAGAGCAAGGTCCTCTCTCCCCAGTTCTAGTACAGATAAAGAAACCTTAAGTGTGTGACTGGGAAGCAGGTAGTTGAGGGCAGCGCGGTGCAGTGATGCACGGTTAGAGCATGACAGAGGCGTCTGCATACCCAGAGCTCACAAGATTCCCTGTTTCATGCATGAGCTGCCAGTCCAGTCTGCTTTTCTTCTATCCACTGCTGTGCTGTAGTCCTGAATATATAATTGACTAAGTAGTTAAATAATTGAATAGTAGCTAGGATTACAAGTACCAGAATACAAAGAAAAACTCTCGGACTGCATGGCCTACTCACAGTTAGAGCATAACAATTGTAGAGCTGGGGCGATCATGGACTTAAATGAACTCATGCTTGCCCGTTACCCTTTTCCGTGCCACACCGAGGGGGTCTATGTGTGTGCAATGGTTTCCCCTTTCTGTCGCTGGCCCTGCATCTCTGATTGGCCGTTGAAGGAGTGATATACCTTCCAGCCAATCAGAGGAACAGCGTCATGCCGTCACCACTCTCAGGCCTGTTCATTTGTGTCATCTGTGGGAGCACTGTGTTGATGCTGACAAAAGGAGATGTGGGCTGGCTCACTGGGCTCACAACTGATAGGTGCGTTCTTCACTCGTCTGCAGGGGTGGGCAGTCTTTGGGAAAGAATGGAGGCAAGTGCCTATAACACACTGTTCCCTAGGAACAGAAGTGCCCATATTATTGCAAGGGTGCGCTGTCTTGGGTTGCGCCATGGCACACCTTCAAACATTTGCACCTGGAACAAACAGAGATCGTGCGCCCTGTTACCACTGCCCAGAGAGCAGCTGTGATCTCCCACTGTCCTGAGCGCAGCATATTCAATGAAATACGGTGCCGCCGCTTCAAATCTTTCTGTACTTAACAGTGCAGGTGGCATGCCATCTGTACTTTAAAGAGGGTAGAAAGGTTCCTTGCACGCTGGTGCAGTGAGTTGCTGCAACCGCCTGCAGAGGGTCCATGTAACCCCCTTTCAACCCTCCAGAGGGCTGCCCTCACAAGGCGCACTAACGTCTGCCACCTTTTTGCATTCCAAGGGCATGTTTGTCTCTGCAATGCAGCGTGGGTGCATAGTCAAAGTGAATCCCTCATTGCATGGGGCCACTCCCCCATGTAAATGAAGGGATGACCTCTCATGATAGCAGTGGTGCAACATGTGCTCCAGCTCTATTAGTATTAGAAAAAGGGCAGCGCAAGCTTCTGCAGCCCCTTTTGTACTACCCTAGCAGGTGCACACGCCCATTGCTCCCCACGGGCACTATCTGTAATGCAGCCCAAGGTGTGCTGCCGAATATGTCAAGACTGGATGGTGCAGCTCACTGCCAGGGTGAGGCTCCCCCCGTGGACATGCCACACTGCTGGGGAGAGGGTGGGACTGAAGAGGGTGCCCTTATCACCCAGTGCAGGCTCCTGCACACCTCTGTTTTCACTAATCAGCTGCATGTGCTCTCAGTCTGCATTAAAGCAATTCGACAAGAAGTGTGATTCAGACTGTAGGCAGAATATAAAGCTGTTATGTTATGTAGATTTGTATAGTGCACTATTCACTCGAGGGGGTATTCAGAGGCTTGGGAGGTGTGTAGCTGTGTAGTTCCCACAGTCAGACGACATGCTTCCATGTCCTCTGCCTCCATGGGTGAGCGGCAGGGGGAACCGAAACCGGCCCTGGCAAACAGCTCGGCCGGCCCCCCTGGGGGTGAGAGGGGGGGGGGGCATGGTTGAGCTGTTTGATATGGCCGATTTTGGCTGTTTTTATTACAGGGGGCCGATATTGCCGGCCGCCGGTAACAAAAACGACCACCAGGGCCTAAAACCAGCCCATAACCTGGCGGCCTACCGAGGAAAGGCCAGGTGCCCGCTACGGCCAGTCCGGCCCTGGTGAGTGGCCCAGAATGGAAGACTCCTCGCTTAGTAGACACAGGCAAATACGTTCACACACACAGTGTGACTAGTTGCACAAAGTGCTGATAAATCTGCCCCACGGTGTTTGAATAAATTTTGCATAGTGCTTTGTACAGGAGGCTACCCTTCTAGCAGTAAACCTATGGTTTAAATGTGTGTGCGTGGCGCTAGGCAGCAGTGCCATATTTTTATAGAAATGGCTATGTGCTGTTTTTTCCCATTGCACAATGCAGCAACCTTGGTAGCTATGCTGCGTTCACAGATTTCTATTAAATCTGCCCCTACATGTGTGCTGCGCACTGAAGCACATACGCAAAGAGTGAAGGAGCAGTATTAAAGAAGTTTTAGTATACAGATTAACAGTGCACACTGGAACTCAAATGCAATTTTCATGATTCATTTTAACAGTGCACAATGTACACACCATATCAATAGGCAGTTTAGCAAAGTGCAACGCTAATGAAATTTCAATTTTCAAGACATTTCTTAACAAATAGAAAAAAAATGATTTGTTAACAGTTCTGCTTTATACTGGTTGTAGTTTTGTGCGGTGATAACATGAAACAGGGTTGAAAATACAGAGGAGAGATGCCGAGCTCAGCTTCATATTGTTAACATGTTTAGGGTCATTTTGTCAATATAGATACATATTATTTGAGGGCTGGTGAGCATATCATTTTCAGCCGATTTGTTACTGTGTAGGAGATTGAGAAGTGGTTTTGGCCCATGGCCCGTAACAGACCTAAGCAAGTGATACATCGCTGCCAGGGTTTCAGATTGCTATGTGTGACATTTTCATAATTTCAGTTTATGAGTGGCATTTCAACGACTATGAGTGACACTCTCTTGCAAGCAAAATCAAGCAATGAAGATGAAGGAGACATATAAATATCAGAAATTACACCCATTTCAGAAAAAAGAAACTCTAAGAAGATCTTGTGAGAGTATCACAGTGACTGTGTGGACTCCTGGGCCTCCCTGTCCTACGTGACACTCAGTCTAAACAGGATGTGAGGCTCCAACAACATTCTCTGCTCAGCCTCATAGTAGTGTTGTCAAGCGGGCCGGCAGACAAAACAATTCAATTTATTCCAGCCTCAGCCAGCCTTTGCCCACTGGGCCCCTGGATCTTCCTGATCATACACCAAATTCGAAACCTTACATGAGAACTCACTAAATTTCTCCAGGCCACACAGAAATGAAAGAAACTGCCATTCAGCAAGTAGCTCTTGACCCTCAGTCTGTGCTGAAGTACTTGTTTGCTGCTGAGAAGTGCCAGTACTCACCCATCAAAAGCATTGCATCAGTGCTGAAAAGTGCCTGTGCTATCTCTTTCAAATGAAAGAAGTGCAGGTACTCAGTACCAGCTATGCTGCCTATTTAAAGCAGTGCCCTCAATGGAATCCAGACTTGTGGGAGAGATGCCGAGCTCAGCTTCATATTGTTAACATGTTTAGGGTCATTTTGTCAATATAGATACATATTATTTGAGGGCTGGTGAGCATATCATTTTCAGCCGATTTGTTACTGTGTAGGAGATTGAGAAGTGGTTTTGGCCCATGGCCCGTAACAGACCTAAGCAAGTGATACATCGCTGCCAGGGTTTCAGATTGCTATGTGTGACATTTTCATAATTTCAGTTTATGAGTGGCATTTCAACGACTATGAGTGACACTCTCTTGCAAGCAAAATCAAGCAATGAAGATGAAGGAGACATATAAATATCAGAAATTACACCCATTTCAGAAAAAAGAAACTCTAAGAAGATCTTGTGAGAGTATCACAGTGACTGTGTGGACTCCTGGGCCTCCCTGTCCTACGTGACACTCAGTCTAAACAGGATGTGAGGCTCCAACAACATTCTCTGCTCAGCCTCATAGTAGTGTTGTCAAGCGGGCCGGCAGACAAAACAATTCAATTTATTCCAGCCTCAGCCAGCCTTTGCCCACTGGGCCCCTGGATCTTCCTGATCATACACCAAATTCGAAACCTTACATGAGAACTCACTAAATTTCTCCAGGCCACACAGAAATGAAAGAAACTGCCATTCAGCAAGTAGCTCTTGACCCTCAGTCTGTGCTGAAGTACTTGTTTGCTGCTGAGAAGTGCCAGTACTCACCCATCAAAAGCATTGCATCAGTGCTGAAAAGTGCCTGTGCTATCTCTTTCAAATGAAAGAAGTGCAGGTACTCAGTACCAGCTATGCTGCCTATTTAAAGCAGTGCCCTCAATGGAATCCAGACTTGTGGGAGAGTTAAAGGGGAGATACTTCTGTTGGTAGTGGGCCTGTAGGCACTGCTTTTCGCTGCCAGGGGAAATCCCTGTTATTCTGCCAGCCCCCTAGAACTAGGGGGCCTCCCGGTACCGGTAATTCCAGGTGCTGTTGTAGGCAGGGATGGGACAGATAAAAGGTAGTATTTCATGCCAATCGTAATGAGAGACAGAGGGGCATAACAGCAAGCTGGCGATAAAAAATTATCGCCGCTTTAGCGTCCGTTTTCGGACGAAAAGCGGCGATAATTTTATCGCTTAATCAGCAAGGTCACGCTAACACGTGATTCCTTGCTTTAGCTCCCTTTCCCATAACGCCCACCTTTGCATTTCTAATGAGATCCAACGTGGGCGTTCCGTCCCAAAATAACTGGAGATATGTCGCTAACCGACATTTCTCCAATTATCAAGGGAATCGCTAACAGGCATAGCGATAAGAAAAGTAGCGCTAACCACAGTTAACGCTACTTTCCTTACGCCTGCTTTCACCTGACTTAGCCATTATATGCAATGTAAGGTGGATATAATGGCTAAGTATACCCTGCCTTATCAGCAAGCTAACGCCAAAATGTGTGAGATTATCGCTGGATTTCCAGCGATAATCTCACTTTTGGCTGTTAGCGCGAGGAATTTTATCGCTTTTGAGATAAGTGTTGCTGATAGCACGCTATCTCAGCGATAAAATTCCACGATAGCCGGCGATAATTATCCTAGCGCTAAGTGCGCTTAGCGATAATTATCTCCGGCCCTTGCTAATATGCCCCAGCATACTTTGTGGCCTATTTAGGCTGCCATGGGTCCTACTACAAGCACAGAAAATGCCATTGGGGTAAACTGTTATAGTCTCCAACCCAAACACAGGGAGAGATGCTGAAGAGAGGACACACCTGAGAGAACCCCTTCATTTCTTCAGACCTTCATTGACTTAGGATTTTGAATCACCAGCACCCCCAGTATCTACTCCTGGCCTACCGCATCCATTCCTTACTATCCTTCCAAAGCTTGCTCCCCGCTTGTCATTCTGGATCAGGCTTAATATCGCAACGTCCTTTCAAAACGTTTCTTGTTTACCAAAACCAGTCTGCTGAAAACTCATAATGTTGAACAGTAGTCTCTGCCCCGCCCCATCAACCCTCTCAGTTTACATGCATACACCATCCCTAGTACAGAGCGCTCACTTTTCCCATGTCCACGTATGAGGCACCCATGGGGCGGGCTGACATTGGAGACCGGTCCGAACTGTCTCTGACAAGCTGCAGTTTCAGAGGGGTTAGCCAGAGGCCGCGAACAAGCCCGAGCAAGAGGAGGAGAGAGGCAGATGCACGCTGTGGGTACAGAGGCGTAGCTAGAGCTTGTGGTGCCCGGGGCTATCCCTCAGATTGCCGCCCCTGGGGAGGGGGGGTTGCTGGGGAAAAAGGACGGCGAGCACTTGAAAGAGGTCCAAGAGACACGCAGTATCGCCGCTAATAGTTACCTCGATCATGCAAGTTACATGCACATGCATGACACGGTCCAAGGCTACACAGTTGAATACACCAGTGACTGGCAGTACAAAAGAGAACACACAGACTGCATGATCTATCTGGGGACTCAGAAAAACTGCATGTGACATCCATCAGAGAGCTGCGTGAATAATTACCTGGTAATCCCCTCAGCACAATGCAAACATGCACATACATGACACTGTTCAGGGATCCATCATCTACAGCTGACATTAAATGACCATTCATTATGGTCCCCCCATTAAAGCAGTGCACTTTGTGATCTGCATGGTACATGATCTTTGTAGCAGGCATATTAACCCTCTGTGCTACCTTTCCAGGAGTCAACCCTTCCACTAGACAAAGCTTAGATCTCTCTCTAGGAAGAACATTAATCACTGAAGTTATCATGACATTTTTATTGTTTCTGAAAATTGCTGGAGGCTAGGAAGGAAGCAGCAAGTTATTTTTAAACCATAATATACTTGCAAACACTACGCACCCACCCGAAATAGGTACCCAGTGCGGTCACACCGTTCGCATCGCCCTAACCTGCTCAAGGTTCATGTGACCTCAGTGACAGAGTCACAGCGACTGGATCACTGTTGCTCTAGGGTGTGCTGCTTCGTAGGCCTGCCCGCAAGACTGGAGATGAACTTCAGTATGGATTGTGGTGGACAAGCCTTCAAGGTTAACCCACAATTGACACCACTAGGGTACACTTGCTTGTGCTAAGACATCAAGCCTTCTAAGGTCTAGTGGGACCTGCTAAGGTCTAGCATGGGAATATGCTCCCACAGGTGGACTGGTCATGAAGGCTGAACCCGGTTCCCCAGTTCCAAATTCGACAGCTCTGGCCATAGTGCCACATCCTCTCCCCCACTGAACACCATACTGCCCCACTGAGAGAAACTCGCACTGCCTTCAGCTATAACCTAATTGTGCCCGCTATAAACACTTGGATGTGGCTCAATTCAAATTATGCACTTGATAAGAGTAATATGCTGCCTAAAAAAAAAAGTAAAAGCAACCACTCATAGGGAATGCAAGATTAAGTAAAGCATGTGAAATGTAAGCAGAAACAACATGGTTAACTTAACGATCTCTCACTCACTATTCAGAAATCAACGAGTGGTTTTACCTGAAAAGTTAAGGACATGACTAGAGGGCCCTGAAGGGAACCGTTTGAATGTCCATTGCTTATATCCTTACAAAACATAAGTAGTATGGTTTAAAAAGACCACATCCATAAGCACAGAGCCATGGTACACATTTTGTTTTCCAATCCACCCATCAACCAGGAATTGCAGGACCTCCAGGAATGGTACACTTTCCCACCTGGGAACAACAATGCTGTTCAAAGAAAGACGAGAAAACAAAAGTAGCACTTCTCTGGCAAACTCTGTACAGTGATGCTGATGTATTTGGATGTAAATAAAACCAATCTGGCCACTTTGCAACCCCTCTGTCTTGCTTTATTTAGTTATTTTTCATATTTAAAACCTTCTATTTCTCTCCATCCCGCTGCACTTTGGAATAGAAAAATTTCAGAAAAAGGGCATTTCTCGCAAGAGTGTTTTTGTTTTTTGGATCCATTTCACAGGGAAGCAACTAAATGAAAGAAGGAAAGAGAGGTTGTGAACCGTTTCTTCATGTCACGGTTTTCAGTAAGTGAGGAGCGAGACAGAAAGAGAGGGAATAATAGGAAGAGAGGGGGGGGACAGCTGCCAGCACAAACAAGCATTGGCATAGCCAATAGGTCTCGCCTTTGGGACCTTATAAGTGTTTAGCCATGCAACAGTTTCATAACTAAATACTTATAAGGTCCCAAAAGCGAGACCTATTGGCTATGCCAAGCGGCCGTGCGGCCGCAAAAGTGAAAGTGATCACGATCACGATCAAACATCAAAGCGGCCGCGAAAGTGAAAGTAATCGTGGTAAAGCGCCGCACGCGTGTCCGCGCACGTGCACTGTAGCTCTAGGCTGGCCTGGTAGCACTTTTTGGAGCCCTCTCAATAAGTCTCGCCAGACCAGCGCATGCGCTGGGTCAGGCGAGACCTAAAAAGAAGAGGACATTGCCCGAGTCCTGTTCCTTCTCTGCCCGTCCCCTAACGTCCACAAAAGCAAGCCGAGCCTTATCTGAATGCCTTTGTCCGCCCCCAAAATAGTGCCGCCTGGGGCGGACCGCTCCACCTAGCTACGCCACTGTGTGGGTAGAAAGTGAGGGGGAAAGGGAAGGGAAAAAGGGAGAAAAAAGGTAAGGGAGAGAATGGATACAGAGAACGGCTCAGCAGCCAGCAAAGGAATGAGAGAAGGAACAAAATGGGTGAGGGCGCCAAACGTGGATGGAGGAGAGGAGATTTAGAGGAGGGTGAGAAAGAAGAAAGGAAACCATGAAGGATGGGGAGAATGAGGGGGAAAGATGCAGACATAAAGTAATTATGCCTCTTATACCACTCCTATTCAAAGATAATGGCAAACTTTCTGTCTTGTGTCCTGTCACGTCCTACGGTGCCATACTGTACCACACAACCTGACTGGGCTCTGGCCAGCCTGTCATGTCTCAGCAGTAGCCATTGGGCACAACCTTGATGTGAAGTCAGGCCTGAGAGCTGCACCACAGGAATCAAGAACTGATACATTGTAGCAGTGTGCCCCGAGCCCCAAGCCTGCAGGAGCAGCACGAACACGCCACGAGCGGTGAGCTGCCAGCTGACACACACTCCAATAAACAGTTTTAAGCAGTGCTTCAGTGTCAGCTGAGACACTATGCATATGGGTGACAATGCATGTCAGAGCGGTGATGCGGAGCACCCCACTGAAATGCGTTAGTCGAACGCCTGAGGTGTGGTACTTGGCAGGAGTGGTGACACCCTTTGCCGTGGAGCCCTTTGATGTGGGTGCCAGGTCCGGGACACCTTGTGTTTTAAATAAAGGTCAGTCAAGGACTAGAGAAGAAAGGAGGAAAGTGAAAATTTAACACTTCCATCAAAATGCGGCAGATCTGGGATGTATTTACCAATCACAGCCGTCCCAGGCTGGGTGGCAGTCCAGGAAAAAAAGCCTCAGAGGTCCAACCTCACCAGAGACTCCCCACCATGGTGCCTGTGTGTGACGCGATGTCTAGTCCTTGGGTGAAGTGGGGGAGATAACAGCTTCTACCTCCTTTGCGGATAGTGAGAAGTACAGCTTAGTTAGGCTTTATTGTAAGGGCATGTCAGTGGGCCCGTTAAGGGTGTGACAAGCAGCTAGGAAAGGGTACAAGTAAAAATCTCCAATCCAAAGATGGCAGGGCTGGGCTCTATTTTCAGAAATCAATGCCATACCTGAATAACAGTCATGGGGAAATGCTTCAGAGACATAATTTCATCAGTAACTGACTATGAAGAAGGCTGTTTGGTCTCCAGGTGAAGTGGCTGGACAGCCGTCTGCCTCCATGCTACTTGTGGACGATCGATAGTGGAAGCAGAGAACAATCCCGGGCATGAAGGCATCAATCTCAGAGAAGAGCCCTGAGAATTGCCCCAGTGATGGGGCAATGTTTTAGAGATATAACTTCACCAATAACTGCCTACGAGGAAGGCTATGTCAGGTCTCCAGGTGAGGTGGTTGGAGAGCCAGCTGCCTTTATACCACATGTGGATGATCAATGGTGGAAGCAGAGAATGACAATGGGTATGAAGGCAACAATCTAAGAGAAGGACCCTGAGCATGAAGAGATCAACCCCATAAATTATTTTGTTGATTTGGACCAGGAGACAGTATATTTGGAATGGACAGCCTATGGCTATGGCAAACATTTTGACAGATATTCTGCAGCACTTTTCCTTCTGCCTCCTCAGAGTGGAGGTAGACTAGTTGCTAAATTAGGTAAGATTGGATGACCATGCTCTGCATAGTATGTCTCGTATTCCCTCTGCCCTGGGATTGCATTCTCCCCACCATTCAATTCGCATCTTTCTCTTTGACCACATCCCCCATGTTCTTGCACAGACGTTTTGTTGACTGCTAAAGAGTGTATGATATTTTTATCTTTCTAATAGTGGATCATGCTGGTGGTGGTTTCATGTTTCAGGCATAACAGATATTGTAGGGAGAAAGGGAGTGCTGTAGCTGAGATTATCTGCTAGATTATACAGAAGCAGCTGCCCAACTCACAGAATACCACCTCCCCGTGCCCACAAGATTTCAAAGTAAGATCTGATAAATGTTTTTAACAACATTCTTTCCCTGCACATTAGCCACAACAGTGTATTCTTTTGGGAGATGTCATGGGAATGCCCTTCCCAGAAGCCCTTCTGAGGGGGCTAACAGACCTATCCTAGTTACATAAAATTTTGAACTATAAAGGAGGCACTGAGCTTGATTGGAAGTGATCTGCTGCCAGAGTGCCACAACTTGTACATATATGCTATAGTTCCACTCTAAATTGTTGAACATATTATTTTAAATAGAACTGTGTAGACTCCAGCTGTGATGCTTTAAGAACATTTCATATCATAAAGGTAACGTATACAAACTTATATAGAGCTCACAATGGTTTATCACCACTACACACGCAGATTGCATGGACCTGAAGATTCTGAGCTACATATAATATTGTATGCTTTTCATTTATATTATGGCAGAATTCATGCCTCGAGTAAGCACCAGCTGTATTGACTAAAGGATGAAACATATTGGCAATATAACTAAAAAAAATAAGTGTTATATGCAATTGAGAAATCTGGCAACACAGCAGGCCAAAAGAATGTATTTATGCTATTAAAGAACTTGCAAACAATACAGAGGCCAATTACGATGTCATTAGGAAAGCATTCCCACTGAATCGGGTTAGGAATGCTTTCCGACCATTCGTATTTGAGGAGTCCTACCGACCGATTACGATGTGTCCGGATGCTTATGGACTTGGTTCGGTCAGACTCACATTGACTTCAATGGGAGACTGTGTCCCGAACAAGAACACAGGCTCCTATTGGAAAAAGGGGTGGGTGGGAAAAACCTTGCACCCTGTGGCGGACACCTCATGGAGCCTGCCACAATGTGCATGGTTGGGAAGAGGGGACCCTTGGGTACACCCACGGGCCACATTCGATCACCTCCGGGTGATGGGGGGCCCACAACGGACCCCCAAAGACCGATTCCAAAAGCGGTTTTGTCTCAGTCAAACCAATTTGGAACGGCTGTCCGAATCGGTCATCGTACTCGCTCATTCAGAAACCGTCTCCATTGGCCTGTACAATTCGGATCCGATTGACTTGGGCTGCCCGAATCCCATTCAGAACCGATTCAGACAGCCCGGACAGCTTCCTTGCATCATGCTGGTTCATCTCGAAAGGTGACCTATTTGGTAGGAAACAAGGGTTTTGATTCAGATTCGACAATGCCGAATCCCATCCAGAGCCTTCCTAACGACATTGTAATGGGCCCCTAAGAAGAAACAAGAAGGTAAAGTGCTCCATACGCAAAATCTAATCATTTTGTAAATCAAAGCCTGAGTATTTGAAACAAATAGCAAACATTATTTTAATCATTTTAATCAAGAGGGATATTGTTTAGGTTGATCTTACAGTTTGGGGAATAGAAAGGGTATGCCTAAATTTGTCAAGAGGGCCTGTATTTATCAGGCTGATAATTTGACAGGTACTTAATAGGTCTCACAGCTAAAATCTGGTGCCAAAGGCTCAAGCAAACTGAGCAACATCACACTCCACATGCCTCCTGCACCATGCCTGAGTCTGACATTCACTCACTATTATTCTAAAATTAAAGCTATTCGTTGATCACATGGTGCTAGATCCAGCACCTTGTGCCACAACGTCACAATACATTTATGTCTACACCAATGGGCTTTTTCCCCCTGAACATCGATGTCAAGTGTCAACGACATATGTAGTGCTTTCTGGATGTGCAACTCTTTTGTATCAGGCAAAAAAGCTTTACACAGGATGAACTATGCCAAGCAACAAACAATCTAGTGGCCATATCTTGACTGTGTGTGCTTGCATAGGCGTCCAACCTTCTTCAATGCAATTGCTTTACCTAAAGTGCATACATTTACCTTGGACGATGCAGTCACATAAAAACAGAGGCACAGTTCCACTCTGAGTGAACACAGGTCTGGGGCCAGTGACTGCATATTGAGGTATTTAGCATTGTCTTAAGAAGAGATCAATAAAAGTAATTTCCAGTGGTTGCAACTAATGCCTCATTCAAACTGTTTGTCACACAATGAAAAGAAGTAGGCTTCCCACTTGATTACTCTTTCCAAACAACTAGACTTTTAAAAAGTACTTTAAGATTAGTGTGCCATTTGAGAATCTTGGAATGTAGTGTCTAGGTAATTTCAATTTATATGGTTGGTGCCAAATCCCTATAGACTCTACTACATGACACAACTAACAACCACGGCCTCAGATCTGTGCTAACACAAATTATTATCGTAACATCTACATTTTCTTGTCAAAACGATCATTTAAAAAAAAAAAAAGTAAGGGAACTGTTATCCAGAGTGCAACGGAGAGGGAGATCAGGGAGTACGGGGCAGGGTCAAAGGTGTGGCTAAAGCAAACTAAATATGCTGTAACTATTTTGTTTGTCTTTCATCTTCAGGTAACTGCATATAAAATAACATGCACTTTAAAATAAAAATTAATTCAAGATAATCTAATATGTTGGAAATGCAAAATTTTGTTATGAAACCTCTATTGGTTAATGTGATCACTGCCGATGTCTGTGTGTGTAACTCGAGTGCCAAATAACCCTGGTTGGTGCAATAGGAAAGAGAAACTTGTGTATTTTTAGTGCTGCGGGGTCCCACCTTGTAAAAGAAAGCAGTGTGAATTTGTAAGTCATTATTTTAAACTTGCATTGCACAGAGTATAAGGTAGGCTTCCACACTGCAAAAAGATTTAGGTTTAAGGTAAAAAAGGGCTTTCAAAATAAAGACTTTAGTAACACGCACTCAAACTGTACCTAGTGCAAACATTTTTAAAGGTGTTCACTGAAAGCAAGCACTCCACAGGTCAACTGGCAACAATGTTACAAAACCTATCAAAAATAATAATTCTTTGTCATCACTAAACTTCAAGTGACTCCATCAATTAAAGCCACCATGGGCTTCCATTCTGATAAAGCAACAGAAGCAACCCATAAACCCACAATGCCAGGGTAGAACTTCTAAAGAAAAACATTTGTACTAATAGGTCTCATTTAGTAAAATCAATAAGAATTCAAGAGGCTACATAGCCATATGCAGCTAATGTCAAATAATAAATTCACACAAGCATCAAAACACTTCAAAAACATGTATGCTTTGATAATGTTCAGCAATGTACACCTTTTTTCATTAATACACAAGACAATCATAAAAAAACAAATACATAAAAGTGCATGGTGCCCCCTGGCAACTGAACCTTAAAAAGTAGGCCTGGGCGAAAATTTTGTTCCGTTCGCGGAAATTGCGATATTTTGACATTTTCACGTTCCGCAGAGAGCGCGAAAATGTCAAAATTTCCGCATTCCGCAGCTTGGCGATAAATTGTTTCTTGCTCGCGCTGTAAAATAATACATTCTCGCGCGCGCGCGATCGCCTTACCTGAATCCCTGCGTTCGACGACAAGTTTTCTTGATCCGGTCGCGTTCTCCATGAGATGTTGTATTGTTTTTAGCCATTTGCGCTGTCTCGCAACAGTTCGCGCCCGCAGTGACGTCATGCGTCGCGCGATCACGTCTTTCTTCTCGCAATCATGCACCGCGAGACAACTGAAAACAAGATGGCCGCGCCCACGAGCAACCACATGGGTAAGTTGGCGAGCCGCAACCATGCAGAAAATCTCGCGAACATGCGGGAAAAAAACTTCCGCATCTACGCGATATTTCCGCGTGTTTGCGATAATTTTTAACATTTTCACGATAATTTGCGAAAGTGAATTTCGCAAATTCCGCCCACCCCTAATAAAAAAAGTACAAATAACCTATAATGCTCTATAACATCACGTGTGTTACAAGTAACAAACAACCACATAAACTTGAAAAAAAACAGTCCAACAGCTTCAAAATGACTTCATAGTTTCTGTTTTGTTTGTTACACTTTGTTGGTGGTTGCATGCATTAATTTATTGTTTGGCATTAGTTGCATATGGCTATTTAGCCTCTTGAATTCTTACTGATTCTACAAGTGCAACTGTTTTTCTTTAGTAATACTAGCTTCGAAGCAGCCTTTAAATTTGAGGATTAACCAATTGCCCACGTTTATACTTCTTTCAGGTAGCAGACACCCAGGCAAGATGGCTTGTTTATTGTTTAGCTACCTTCCCTCTCTGAGCTTCACTCACAGGAGACTGTGGCATCTCCACTGTCCTTCCCACGAAGGCTGTCTTTTTTCAAGAAGTAGGGAAACTGTTTTTGTTTAAAAAGTACAGACACGTTGTATCCCACAGATGCCACCCACTTCGACCTCTGCTTCATGGCGGTTTGCATTTTCTCCAAGCTTGCCTGCCTAGGTCCACTCACTACTGCATGTGTACAAGAAGTAAATAATGGCTACTGCAGTTTCCCTGGTAGTGACTACTATACGAAACCGCTGAGGAATGAAAGGCGATTCAACCAGTAGACATTTTAAAAGTCACCTACAAACTGCGCGAAATCCTGATGCAGGTTCACTGACTGGCCCATCTTTTTTGACCACATATTTCTATAAATGCTATTCTTCCAATATAAGTTGAGAAAATGTGGCAAATGTGGAAAAATACACAGGGATATGATCAAGGAAGTGGAGGAGTGAGGCGTTAACCGTCATGGCTTAACGCCTCACTCTGGCACTTCGGAAACGCACGGCTGCATCATATTTACAAGGATATGGGGCAGCCTTGCGTTTCCCCCCTGCGCTGTTGCTACACTTAGCAGTGTAGTGGCAACGCAGGCACCATTGCTCCATAGTGCAAGGGTGTCAGCGTGCAGGGGAAAGATTATATATGTAGGGAAAGGTCCCCCTTCCTGTACATAAACAATCTTTAAATGCCATTTTGACACTTCTATGTGTGCTGCTTCATGCAGCAAACATAGTAGTCACAAAATGGCTATTTTTTAAGAATGTGTATGTACAGGAAGGGGTCCTTCCTGTACATAAACAATTCAAGGCATTTTGCTTTTTCCATGTGTGCTGCACAAGGCATGGAAAAAGCAAAAACAAGGACAAATAATATATTTCTCCTTGTTTCGCCAAGTTGAGACCAGGTTTTACCTGGTCTTAATTTCAGTGCTGCCTTCTATTTACACTGCCCTTGCAAATAGGAGGCAGCGTCAAAATCTATGGGTGTTGCGGTGGAACGCTCACCGCAACACCCACTGCCAACCCCTTTCACGCTAACCATAGCGTGAAAGGGGGCCTTATTTACAAGGCAGCGTTGAGCCACGTTAAGTGGCTTAACTCTGCCTTGTAAGTAAGGCAAAGCTCCTATCGCCACCACAAGGTCGATAAAAGTTACATTGTGGTGGCGATAGGGGCTTGTACATATGCCCCACAGTGTCTTACCCGTAAATCAGGAAGGAATTCGTGGCTACAGCTCTTGGCTGCTCAATCCAGCCAGGGCCTTTAACTTAATTCACAAACTCATCTCGATCTAAAGACAGGTTAGGTGATTTATTTTCAAAATGAATGCCACACACACATGTTCATCATGTCACAAGAAGATATCATGCCAGGAAGCCATATGTTATTGCCCGAGCCCTTTCCCTGGGAGTTTTATTGTTTAGTTATTATTTAAACAGCGTCTGGATGTGAACCACGTGCATTTCGATTATACAATACTTTGAAAATGGATTGCACTAAACAGCCGCCTTGTAGGAAATGCAATCCATATTTAGATGTGATGAGCCGCAAAGCACCTTAGTGAAATGGCAGCAGTGTGCAGTCTCAGGTTTTAGATACTAATTTGCAAAAATTGTGAAAAAGATAGTTGAAGTGATTTGGAATAGACACAAAGGAGTTTGACTGCTGGTATTTCTACATTTAGCTTTTATTTGAACATGCCTAATTATCATTAGAATTATTTTCTTGTCTAAAATTACTTTTGTTCTGAGTGCTTTTCTAAGCTTTCTTTGGCTGGTTTTCTGTGTATCTCACTAGCTCCATTCTCTCTTAGAACGTTTTTATATAGACCTTAAAATTATTTGATCAGCTCTAACGATTTGATTGTATTTTCACAGTTATAACACTTGGTTTGAATTCTGAGCGGTTAGATTTATGTCATAAGGGAGCTAACCCTCTCTGAAGCACCATGTTCATATCTCATTTCAACAAATTTACAAATGTCCTCTTCACAGATTCATTAACACATGCCAACATGTTCATGTTTAGAGCTCTCCAGTCATACTCTCATATACATTAAAATACAGGGCAAGCAGTCATAGCATAGAAAGTCACAGATGGATGTTCACCTATACACAGGAAATGTAAATACTCATGCTTTTTAATTTCCAAGTAAATAAAAAAAGATTCACAATTACGTAAATTCATAAATACAATAATCAAAGTACAGTCATAACTCTCTCAGGGCAAATCCTGGCATGGACAAAGGCAACATACCCTAGACCCCACCACACCAAAAAAGAAGTTTTATTTGTTTGTGTCCTCTTTTTCTTTTTTCACCGTTTGTCTCCTCCCCATTGTCTACAAAATGGTCCTAGACTCTTCTTATGCAATGTGAAGCTAGGTCATTCATTGCAAGAGGGCTCCAACAAAGACTGTGATAATAACTCCATGACCCCCAGCAATAAAGATTACCTGGAAGCAATCTGCCCATTAGCACTCATCCATCTTTTTCTTTACAATCTTATGGGGTTGTTTTTAAGTTTGGCATGCTGGCAGCCAAAATGGCAAGCAGGAGAGGTGTCTCCTCTGACAACCCAGTCACAACTGCCCAATAAATTTAAAGATCCCTGGCTCGTTGTGTTTTTTTACCATCTGGGCCGGCTCCCACCTTTATCGAATGCGCCTCTTTGGTGGACTCAAAACAGTGACAGCTGGTCCACCATTTGAAGGCAGACCTATTGGCAGTGAGGCAGGTGAAACAAGAGTTTGGGATAGAAATTACAAATTCTAAATGGATGCCATCAGCACAGTCTGGCAACTTGACTTTCTGAACAAAGGAATTCGAGACTTGACCCCCAGTGGGGAGTTTGAACCTGAACAAAAGAGTCATTTCCTCTCTTGAGGAGGCAAGCAATGTGGAAATGACAGAGGCCGTCCTCTTCAATGGCTGCCAACCCTTGTGAACTACAACACAACTTTTGCGGCTTAATACAATGCAAAGACAGGGGCAAATGTCTACAACGTGAACCACCAATCTGGGAATTCTAGTGCCACAGAACCAAATGTTTGCCAGTGACAACGTCACACCAATTGCAGCAATTCATAGAAATGTCTTGCATGAGTTCCCATCATTGTAAGGCCTACAGCCACATAGATTAGCGACTTTTTCCTTGCACCAGACCTTCTGGTGGAGTGGCCATGCCTCCTTCTGCTCATACTTCATCAAAAAAGATAATCATGTATGCTTCCCTGGTGGTCATTGTCTAGGAAACAAGAAACTAAGGGGCATATTTACAAGTGCTTGGCGAAGCGTGGCATAAGCAAAAATTGCTAACGCCACGCTATGCCATTCTGAAAACACAGGGTTGCACCATATTTACAATGTTACAGCACATCCCTGCATTTTCCCTAGCGCTTGTGCTAAACTCAGCTGCCTAGTGGAAGAGCATGCAAGAGTGCCTGCGTTGACAAATTATTGTTTATGTGCAGGAAGGTGTCACTTCCTGCACATAAGCAATCCCTATTATTGATTTGTAAGTCCTATGTGTGCTGCATTGTGCAGCACACATAGAGGTTGCAAATTGTCCTTTTTTTATGATTGTTTATGTGCAGGAAAGGAACCTTCCTGCATATAAACAATAATTCATGGCGACTGTCTGTTTCTATGTGCGCCGCACAATGCAGCACACATAGAAAGAGCAAAAACGAGGAGAAATTAAAAATTTCTCCCTGTTTCGCCATGTTAAGCCCAGTGTTTCCCTGGTCTTAATTTTGGTGACGCCCGATACTAATGCCACTATTGTAAATATGGGGCAGCGTCAAAATCAATGTGTGTTGAGGCAGAACGCCCACCGCAACACCCATTGCACGCCCCTTTCATGCTAAGTGTACTGTGATAGGGAGCCTTATTTACAAGGTGGCGTTACGCCACATTAAGTGACTTAACACCACCTTGTAAATAAGGTGAAGGGCTTATCGCCACAGGAACGTCACAAACAATGATGTTCCTGTAGCGATAAGCCCTTGAAAATATGCCCCTCAGAGTTGAAAGGAAGGAAAATGAATAAAAAGCAAAGTGGATGACTCAGAAAGTGATATGGAAAGAAAAATAAAATGCTTGGGAATATTCCTTTTGGCACACTAGTCTATCAGGGTAGAATAGGGATTTTTCTACCTGACACCTTTACTTCCCTTCTCAGAGCAGAGAAAGGAGAAACAGATGAAATTCCTCTAAGAACATGGGAGGACCAGTTGCCACCAAATTTCCAGGACAAATAAAGGATGACAAGGAACAACCCCTAGGATGGGGGGAGCTACTCAAGACTGGACATCACCACCCAGGAGCCACGTGCCTCTCTCTCTACCAGAAGCTTCTATATAGTCATCAGGGCCAAAACGTCCTTTTATGACAATTTATGCTTGTCATGACCATCTGGATGCTCAGTATGAACCTGTCAGAATAACTGTAAAACTCCAAACTTTTCATCTGATGCCCTGAACGACACAGTGTCGTCGCACCAGAATTACTAATTCGCGAGCGTTCGTATCTCCTACTTGACGTGTCCTTTGATAAAATTATAGTTAGCACAAACGGTCAAATGGGGCTGCCATTGCCCACTCTCCAGCCACCTGAATTGTTGAAATCCAAGGTCAAACAAGCCGGTCTTTACACAGTCTGATGTAAATTTTGTAACCAAACCAACTCCAGAGAGATGCCACTGGCACAGAAGTCCTACGGGAGCACAGGAGACACTTGCCATGTTATTCTAGAAGAACCAAGAGGCCAGTTGTACTGCTTATGTGTCAATAGCACTGATATAGACAACCTAACAACTTTGAAGCCTAAGTATATCTCAGAGGCCCTAGTTCCCATCCATAATTAAATTGAAAGGGTGAACTGTATTAAACTCAGAGTGGGGGAATAGTAGTGATTTAGCATGTTTCACTTTTTTCTCAACGCATTCTATCTCTTTCTTTGCACAGATCACACATCTGAAATAAAAAGGTAGTGGAAGGTAAAGTGATCAACTACAACCAGTGCCGCAATCCCAGTGATGCTATGAACCTCTTGACAGACATGTATTTTTGTTCACACAGAGCAATCATTCTTAGAATGGGCCTTTAGTACAAGGGCTGTCTGTCAACGATCTGGTAGTCTTGTATTTTCTAGTCTAACTCAACTTGTGGTGAAATCTAACCATTCTAGGGCTTACATCCTGGATCTTGCATGAAACACCTGCATTAATTTTGTCGTTCATGAAGTTCTTTCTCTACTGTGGACAGGCCCGGTTGCAATAAGTTTCTCCATAAATCTCATTTCCTAATGCAGCATCATATCTTAAAAGAGAGTGAATCACCTCCAAATACAACGACAAACTAACACTTAACTGCCTATTTAAACACTGCTACCATCTCTCTGTTGGAAGAACAACTGTTGCTATATGTTGAAATCACATGCTTTAAAGCTCTTGGCATTATTGCACCACAAGTTAAAATCAGAGGCCTTTCACACAGCAAACCTCATTCTCATTAACTTAAAAAAAGAGAATCAATATGAATTATATGCAAATTGGAGAAGCTCAATACAAAACACTTCTTATGCTGCACCACAAAACAAATGTGGCTGCCAAAAAACAATGCTGGCAGATTCAAATGCAATCACTGCAAAATACCTCTTAGGTGCCGTTTCCTGGGTCATCTCAATTCTAATTACAATGATATCTCTTCTGCTGTTAGAGCTACTCAAGAAACATGTATCAAATTGCAAATTATTTCGCTGACAAAATATGTACAATAAGATAGATTGATTGCTAACGAGGATGCTTCTTCAAATGTTTTACCCCACCTTGCCAAAGTCCTCTATACCCAATCTGGTTTGCATAAAACAGCATAGAATCATTTACCACTTCTTTTCATCAATGTATGCAATGATACCCCTTTTTGCTCTACAGCCGCAACGTTCAGCCCTTAACCATCTAATTCCCCCATTAAGTAGATTACAGCCCTTCTAATTCTTCTGCAATATCTCCTGTCTGATTTCCTCACCTGGGGTTCCAAGGCGAGGCTTTATGTATTTATCCATCAGGAACACCCACTGATTTTGCTATGATACCATCACTGCTTTCATGACATACTCAGGTTCCTTGGGAATGAGGCTGGTGGTCAGGGGTGCAGTTGAGTGACTGAGATTTGTAGGGGTGAATCTCAAATTTCCCAACTAAAACAGCAGTGACGTGCAGTTTGAGGAGGTGAGATGTCCAAGGCTCGGGATAGACTTTTTCTGTGAGGATTAGGATCAGTACTGATTTCATTTGGTGGGCCTTTGTCTAGAGTGGCTCAGTGGGAGAAAACAAGTTGGTGGGAATGCTCCCTGAACGATTGCTGCTGGTTAAACTGTTTGCAAGCATTCATCCCATCACCTTTTTGTTGTCTGATTGCCAATAGTATGCCTGAAAATGTGAGACTGACACAGCTATCCAAGCATACTACTGCCAATGTCTATGATTTCCCCCCCCAAAAAAACATAGTAACCAGTGAAGGAGTACTTCTATGGGTGCAGACTTACTGCTTCTTTGGTAAACCAGACACTACATATATTTGAGATCCTGGTCCAAATAATGAAGAAGTTAAAAAGTCTTAGAGAAATATGAATGACAAGAAACACTGACACAGAGATAGTAGATCCGACTCAGGATGCCCACACCCAACTATCAAACCAAGAATGCATCAGAGGGGAGTACCACCCCAAACACCCCCGCTGAATCTACATCCCTTCCCGTCCCACTGGGCCTGGTAGATCTCATTGGGAATTCATGACGACGGTAACATACAACACAACAGCTTGGAGTCCTTGCCCTGCGATGAATTGTTTTAAATATATTTATACTGCATGCACTCTTCTTTATCTCTGCTACAAGAAGCTTTGATGATAGAGTTGTTAAATTGATGCTAGGAGGCAGGGTTCCATGTTTTTGTTCCTCACCTCTTACACATCATTTTATCAAGTGACTAACTGCTCTGTGTACTAAGCCAAAGCCACAAATAGAGGAGGGCACACAGGCAAATTAATAGCAGAGCCAAGCCACGGATCTGGCTTGGCTTTAATACTCTGTTCAGGAGCGACCCATTAAAACATTTGGCATGGAAATTGTGAAATGAAAAAATATTATACAATCTCTTCAAAATTCAAAAAAGTGATTCTTTTACATGGAGAACTGTTTCACCTTATTACATCAGATTTCATCACTGCATAGACAGACATTTAATAAAAATTATTTTAGAAACATTCATGGCTCGCCACCCCAATCATAATGCCATTAGTGAACTAAGAGGCAAGTCGGTACTCATGTAAATCCTAAACGTGGCCTAGATTCTTTTTATAGATGGAGCAACATTATAGTATATTAAATGAAAAAAAGAGGTGATTGTACTGACCATATTCTGAACTCAAGTACTTCCAAGTGTGCTCATATGTGATAATAAAGGAAACCATAAAAAATAAAATATGTGCCCAGATTCACGCAATTTGTACAATCAGGGAAGCTGGCTTTGACTCCAGGTGATCTGGCTTCACATTTTGAAATTCATCCACCAGATGGGTGTTTTATCTTTCATCTTGGCCCACGAAGAGAAAAACTGACACAAAGGTAGCATCCCTGACTCAAGGCCCTCCAGGCCCAACTGCCAGCCAATAATGCACTTATATGGGGGGTGTCACAGCCCAAACACCTACAGAAGCTATGTCCCTGTTTGTGCTACATCTATGAAAACAGCAATGAAGGTTACATCCTCATTTAAAACAATTTGCCCTCAGGCACAATAAACTTGAGTAGTTGAGTAGTTCCTGTCCTATTCCAGGTCTTGCTAATGCAACTGTTAGGATAAAGAAGGTTATGACAAACAAACTATCAGATTTCAAACAGTTTGACTTTTGTTACAGATGTGGAACTCACATAGCTCTGAATAGAATCATGGAAATGTCCCTTCAAACATCTCACAAAGGGTAGGCACCACCATTATTGCTCCTGGATTTGTCTGCCGACTTTGCTATTGTGAATAATCCTATACTTTTGGACATGCTGAAGTTGGTAGCCCTTTACCATTGCATTGCTCATTTAAGTCCTCAAGTTACCAGACAGAGGATCAGTCATGTATTCACACGAATAGTAACACATTTGTGATGTTCCACATGGATCACCAGGGTCATCTTGTATGCTAAACGTCTATAAAATACTTCTATCAAATTCCATAACCTTATCCATCATGTAGGTAGAAACTATGCTAATATTCAATAACTTGGGATGATACAGTCTATTTCCAAAGGTTAAACATATATGTATCCGATAACAATTAAAAACTAATTTCTAATTTAACTGAATTTCACTACAAGAGATGTCATTCTGTTTTGCAGAAGTAATGAACTAGCTAACGCACAGATAGAGTAACACAGGTGGTCTTTAAGTGTCCATTATATTTACCTGTGTCTTGACTAATAAAGAAGCAGTTTTCTGAAATTTAAATTACCTTGAATGCTAGAATGTCTGTGATATTGGGAGTTCAATGGAGATTCCCTGCACCAGCTGATAGGGTTGATTTTCATTTATAGAAAGTTGAGACCAGAATCGACTTTAAAATGACTCTGCCCCTTACACAACTATCCAACCAGAGCACCTAGGGAACAGGTTTACACTCTGGTTCATCCAGTTCTTTGCATTGCATGTTCAGCTCTCTTAAACTGTGGAACACCATTCTCCTGACCGTATGTCTGGAATCAACAAATGAATGGTTCAGAATTCATCTTCTCTAAGCTCCATCCGTCTTCAGATATGGAATCAATAGTAAAACATTGTTCAATCAAAGATTCAACATAATTAGCATGTGGTGGCCCTTACTCTCCACAGCTCAAGGGGACACAAACCACATCTGGGCACATTTGATCCCAGTCCATGATGGTCCACACCTCCATCCCCAGCATCCCTCATCCAGAACCTGGAAATGTCCTGTTACCAATTGTACTGAAAGTAAAAATTTCTTAAAATATGTTTCTCATCTGGAAGAGAGACAAAGGGATATTGGGGAAGGACAGCCATAATAATCATAAATCGTTACTATTCTGGGCTCGGACAAGTCAACTAGGACATAGTTAGATGACATCATTAATTTTACTGTTCAGCTAGAACTGCTTACTTTTAGCATTACTGAAATCAAATATGTCTGGGATAATGCAGGATGATCTAGATCAGTCTTCTACACATATCCAGGGCGTAGCCTTCTCCTGAGGCTGATTCAATTTAGAGAATATTATAAATACTTAATAGTACCTCTTGATAAGTGCCTAGGTTTACTCCATGGCATCCATTAAAACAATGAACCTCATTAAAGACATTACCACCATTATCACACTTGCACATCTCTAAGATTCCGTACCTGCAGCACCCAATTGTGAAAATAAATGTTTAAAAAATATATACATTAAGAGGGAAAACAGATTTTTTGAGAGATATTGTAGCTGTAAAGCACACTTGTATATGAAGTTACAGCTGTACGTAGTACATACCATGCTGTACATCAATAGCTAGATCACTGTCCACTTAGAGCAAGTTACAAGGATAGTGCTCAGAATTTGTGGTTGTCCAAGGTAACAGATATTTGCATAGGCCAGTGTTGTTCAGATCAGTTCCATGAGAGACAGATCCATGCCATATTTTTAGGATTACAATTGATTATAGAAATGGTTGCCAGTTAGATTAATGGCTGCTTTTGAGCAATAACACACATAAGAGGGCCTGAGGAGATTTATAGACCAGCAGGGGACGACTCCCTTTTATCCTAATCAAAAACCACTCCATATCATTTAGACACAGGGGCCTTATTTGTGTTTTTTGCTTTTGAGCAATAACAACTGAAATGTAAAATGTTGTTTGCTCTGGCTTCTCTGGAGTTGCAAGGAAAATCAAAATTGGGCATGTTAGTTGGCAGAGGTAGGTACCTTTGTCCAAATAGGGACCCTACCTTCTAGTCAGGGTAAGGGTGATACACATTTTAAATAACCTCTGCTCACCCCCTGGGTAGCTTGGCATGAGCAGACAGACTTATCCCAAAGGCAGTGTGTGAAGTATTTGTACTCAAAACACACAGTAATAAAGTGATAACACCATAAATGGACACCGCACCAGTTTAGAAAATTAAAGTATCGTTATCTAAACTCAATAAGACCAAAATGACAAAAATCCAACATACATGTAATAATAATATGATTTTAAAAAGGTTTCAAACAACTAGGTCCATAGAAAACAATGGATGCATGATTTCTCACAAAGTACCTGCAGATGCGTAGTAATTCACAAGGCCAAACAGCCGCAGAGATGGGAAGTGTTGAGAAACAAAGAGATGCGTCAGTTCCTGAGACCATCAGGAGGCAATGGTTCTGGTTCATGGGTGTTGGGAAAACTTGCAACACAGGTACGATGCGTGGAAATCTAGGATGCGGTGGCGATCGATACGGCAGCAGCGGGTGGCGCTGCCTTTATTCTTCAGCTGTAATACTTCGATGAGGCGGTTCTTGCAGCCGCAACAGGTGCTGCATCAGTTCGGCAGCAGCACAGCGGTGCGTGGAGATTCTTCCCGCACATCGGTGCTGCGTCAGAAAAACAGGTGCAAGAAGAGCAATGTGCCGATTTCCTCAGTTCTTTAGGTTTCTTCAGCTACCAGCAGCAAGCACAACCTCCAGAGGCCCAGAACCTCCTGGCAGGTCAGAACTCTCAGCAGAAGAGTTCAGGGGAGCTGGCGGTGAAGTCTTTGTGTCCCTGAGACTTCAGAACAGGAGGCCAGCACACACAGGCCCTTGGAGATCTTCTTCAAGCAGGTTCACAGAAACGTTCCAGTCTTTGTCCTTTTTTAGGCAGAAACCACAACTGCAGGCCAACCCCACAGAGCACAAAGCAAAGGGGCAGTACTCCTCCTCACAACTCTTCATCTCTTCTCCTTGGCAAAGTTCCACTTGAGCCCAGAAGTAATCTAAAGATCTGGGGTTTTAGGTCTAATACTTATACAGCAAAATGTCTTTGTTCTCTTTGTGCAAGGGTCTCTTAGCCCAGTCCAAACCAGTTCTGTCCTCATTGGTGCAGTATGACCACAGGAGTTGGAGACAGCATTGTGCAAGAGAGACAGGCCCTGTTCAGGTGCAAGGAAATCTCCTCCCACAACTCTAAATTCAGCCAATGTCTATTCAGCTCAGCTCTGATTCACCCAGGAAGGGGCCAGGCACACCTAAACCCCCCAGTGGCTGTCTCTCCAAAACCAGATAGTCAATACACAAACAGGCAGAGGCATCTCTACCGTGATTAACCCCGGATGCGTTAAGAAGATTTGGAGAAACCAGTTCCAAAATAAAGGAATTTGGTCCTGCCACAAGGCCGTGCAGACCCTGTATTGCAAAGAACTCAACAAAAGACTAAACCCTGTCGTCTTCAAGCTGCCATGAAGCCCCTCAGGCTCTTTTCTCAATAAAAATCAGTTTTCAACAATTGATTCAGTCTTAATGCGAAATCGGCTGATTTCGCTAAATAGTGTTTGGTCTAGAAGAGAACCCCCAACCAACAACCTACGGTGTTCGAAACGCGTCGATCTTTTTGTAAAAAACAAGTGTGATTAATGTGCAGAGTTTTTCTGCCTGGTTAAATAACTTGTGAAACAACGTCCATAAACTGGCACAGTGGAGAAATTTCTTCGTTTAGAATCCACACTGTTTTTTGGTTTCTCTTGATTGACTAACCAATGTTAAAATGGTTTGAACAAAAAAGATTACTTGGTTACATGTTTGGTGTTTTATTTCTTGTATGTGAGTGAACCGTCTTTGATGTTGTCTATTATTGGTGTATTGACTCATTAAGTGTTGTTGTTTGGTCAAATGTCTTTTGGTCTTGTGGTAAAATGTCAAAAATTGTTGAATTATGATATATGATATATGTGAAAAAGAAAATGATTTTTTCATTAAAAAAAATATTTTTGAATAATTCTTGAGGAGGTTGACATTAATTTGCTTGATGATTTGTTTCTTAGCATAAGGATCAGTACAGGCAAGGTGTTTGTTGGATTTTTACTTTCTTAAAGTGGCATTTTCAAACACATAATTTAAAAAAACATCTTTACTAAAAGATATGTTATTAAATTCTGAGTTCAGAGAGCCTAAACTTTATTTCTCTATCTTATCCCAATGGGAAGTTATACTTGTAAGATGTTCCAAAGTATTTCCCATTCCAGACAGATAGCCTTTCAATAGTGAAAATAAATTAGCAGTATTTCACTATCAGGACATGTCTCACATACACCAGTACAGGTCCTACCTTTCATATATACCATCCTGCCCATGAGGTTACCTTGGGCCTACCATAGGGGTGCCTTACACGTAAGAAAAGGGAAGGTTAGGGCCTGGCAAGTGGGGGCACTTGCCTGGTTGACATGGCAGTTAACAAACTGTGCACAGACACTGCAGTGGCAGGTCTGAGATACCTTTTCAGGGCTACTCATATGGGTGGCACAATCAGTGCTGCAGGTCCACTAGTAGCATTTGAATTACAGGCCCTGACATGCTCAGTGCACTTTATTAGGGACTTACCAGTAAATCAAATATGCCAATCATGGAGAACCAATTGTAACAACAATTTACACAAGGAGCACTTGCACTTTGACACTGACCAGCAGTGGCAAAGTGCCCAAAGCGTCTTAGCCAGCAAAAATACAGCACAGCATCAAAAATACAGGAGGTAGAGGCCAGAAGCCAGGGGAAACCACGCCAAAGATGCCAAATCTAGCATGAGTCCCCTCCAGCTGAAAGGTGGGGAGAGCTACCCACCCTTTTAGGAGTTCTCATCACTAAGGTGGAAGAATCTGGACAGATCATCAGCACTGGCGTGTTCTGTACTAAGGCAGTGTTCCACCGTAAAATCCATTCCCTGTAGGGAGATGGACCACCTCAACAGTTTTGGATTCTCACCCCTCATCTGCATGAACCATCTGAGTGGCCTGTGGTCTGTCTTAACCAGGAAGTCAGTCCGAAACAAGTAGCGTCTTGGCTTCTTCAGTGCCCAGACCACAGCAAAACCTTCTCCTTCAATTGCACCCCACCTCTGTTCCCTGAGAAGTAGCCTCCTACTAATGAAAGCTATGGGTTGGTCCAAGCCCTTATCGTTCAGTTGTGAGAGTATTGCTTCCACACCATGCTCTGAAGCATCTGTCTGCAAAACAAATTCTTAGGAGAAGTTGGGTGCCTTGAGCACGTGCACCATGCAAATGGTAGATTTCAGGGCATCAAAAGTGGTCTGACAGGCATTAGTCCAGATAACTCTTCTTGGCTACTTCCTTGAAGTCTTGAAGTCTGCTCTGTCAAGGGGACAACAATGCTGCCATATCCCTTGACAAACCATCTGTAGTACCTGGTGAGTCCCAAAAAGGCTCTCACCTCTGTCTGGGTCTTGGCTCCCAAGCCAGAATGGTGTTGATCTTAGGCTGAAGGGGCACCACCGGGTCGCTTCCTAGCTAGTGCCCTAAGTACACCACAGATCCCTGCCCTATCTAGAACTTACTGGCCTTGCTAGTAAGGCCTGCCTTCTGCAGAGCCTTCTACACTTTACAGAGGTGTTGCAAGTGTTCCTCCCAGCTGGAGCTGAACAGAGCAATGTCATCCAGGTAGGCGGCACTGAATTCCTCCAGCCCGGACAGTACCTGGTTGACCAGTGTCTGGAATGTGCCTCCAACCCAAAGGGCAGGAAACAGAACTGTATTGCCCCTCTGGCATTGAAAATGCAGACCTTTCTCTTGCCCCATCAGTCAAGGCAATCTGCCAGTACCCAGATGTTAGATCAACTGTACTAAGGCACCGGGCAGCCCCCAGCCGATCAATGAGCTAATCAACTCTGGGGAAGGGGTGCGCATCAGTCCTTGTGACGGCATTGAGCCCACAGTAGTCCATGTAGAACCGGAGATCAGGAGTGGCACCGGGTGCAGCAGCTTTCGGAACCAAGACCACTGGGCTAGCCCAGGGTCTGCTGGAGGGCTCTATCACCCCTAACGCCAACTTTTTGGAAACCTCTTCCTAAATGCTGGTCCTGAAAGGACCTTCAAGGAACCTGAGACCCCCCTACTCAAAGAGAACCTGCACCACCTTACACAGGCACTCAGAGTTGTCTGCAGCAACTACAGGGTGAAGTACATTGGGGGTGATCTGCTCTTCAGACACCCATTGACACCTGACAGATGTCACACTGTCTCCTGTGTCTCTCAGAGCCTCCACCCTCTTCCGATTGATGGTCACCCACTGCAGGTACTTTTTAGTGTTATCCGGTGAAGAAGGTTTCCAGGACCATCTCTCTATCTCCTAATGAGACAAGGGTAATCACAACTGGCTCCCTACCCTCACTAGGAACCAACTCCTCCACCAGCTCTACACTAACTAGCCGCGGTGACGGTGCACCAGTGGGTGCTAGTGGTGCCTTGGGGCACTTGGGATCATTCTGCAGGTAACCCTCCTGATCACATGCAAAACACTTGCGGGGACCCCGGTTGTCTGGCCTACCCTTAGGGGGCCATGGCTTCTTAGAACTGGAGGGCTGGGAATCTTTACCCTGGGAACTATTTTGGGCCCTTTAGAGAACTCCTTTTGGTTACCTTTGTCCCCCCCATTCTTCTGCTGGGGACACTGCCCACCTTTGGCCAGGTTTCCCATATGCCCCTTATGGACTCTGGTATTCTTACAACAGTCCGCCTCCTGAACAAGCTTCCTGGGGTCAGTCAGCTTATCATCCATCAGATGCTGGCGCAGCTTTGGAACACAAAGACTAACTCAAGTGCTCTCAACCAATCAAGTTGTACAGCCCCTGATAATCAGTTACCTTGCTGCCCTTTATCCAACCATCCAGGGCTCTATAATAATGGTTCACACACTCAACCCACGTATTGGATTCAAGCTTCCTGAAAGACCTAAACTTTTCCCGGAACTGCTCCAGTGTGACCCCACACCTGAAATATAAAGCCTCCTTCATATTGGAGTAGGTCAGAGCACCCGCCTCCTCCAAAGGTGTCAGGGTGTTCCTCCCATTAGCCTCAAAGTGTCTCCACAGGCCAGCACACCAATTCTTCTCAGGGCCCTCATTCATACACAGTGCTGCCTCATAAGATGCAAACCATGAATAAATATCCTCCCCCTACTGGAAATTCTGAACTAGGTCCTTGGGAATGTAAACCATACCCCCTTGAACTGGCTGTACGCTGCCACCATTTGTACTAGACTCTGCCTGTTTGGCCTTGAGGTCCAGCTCTCTCATGCTCAATTCATGTACAAAAAGCAACTTCTTTTCTTCCAAGGCATGAGCACTCTGGCTCACCTCTACCTTGCTCTGGATTTCCATTTCCATCTGCTTCATCTTGAACCTCAGAATTTCCAACTGATGCTCTTTGGCCCTTTTGTTCTCCTCTATTTTCTCTGGAGACAAATTCCTAGAAGAATGATTGCTGACCGCCCTGGAGGCTGCTCTCCCAAAAGGCAAATCCTGGTATCTGAAACCGCCTTCTGGCGCCCTCCCATCCCCATCTGCATCATCTGTCTCTTCAGCTTGCCTGGCCTCCTACCAAACCGCTAAGGCTCTCTGTAGCTCCTCTTTCCTAGAGTTGCTCTTCATGGGACATCCAAAGCTCTTGCAGAATTGCTTGAGTTGTTCTACTTTGTAACTACTTAACATTTCTATGTCAATCTCCAATTCTGCAGCCTCATTTGCTGGTTTACCACTCAGAGAGATGGTGCGCGGATACTTCAAAGATCAGACCAAAAATGTAACCAAAAATAAACACAGCTTGTGGTTGTGTAGTGGTCTGCACTAAACTAGTGATGTACACCAATCACTGTGGGTCAAATACAAATACAAGTTCAAATCCTCACCGCTGACCACCAATGTTAGAAATGAGGGTCTCTATTTGGCAGAGATCGGTATTTTTGTCTAAATTGGGACCCTTACTCTAGCCAGTGTTAGACCTGGCATCCTTGGTGTGGGTTTCCCCTGTCTTTTTTGCCTTTGCCTCCTGTGTTTTTACTGTGTGTTGGACTTCGTTTTTGCTGGACTAGATGCTTTGGGCACTTTGCCACTGCTGTTCAGTGCCAAAGTGCAAGTGCTCCATCTGTAAATTGTTTTCATGGATTAGTGTTTCCAAAATTGGCTTAAATGGTTTATTGTTAAGTCCCTAATACAGTGTACTGTGTGTGCTCAGGGTCTGTAAACCAAATGCTGCTAGTGGGCTTGCAGCACTGATTGTGCCAACCACACACGCAGCCTTCCAAAAGGTTCTCAGACCTGCCATTACAGTGTCTGTGTGCAGTTTAGAACTGTCATGTCAACCTGGCAAGTGCACCCACTTGCCAGGCCCTAACCTTCCCTTTTCTTACATATGAGTCACCCCTAAGGTAGGCCCAAGGTATCCCTGTGGGCAGGGTGCAGTGTATGTGAAAAGTAGGACATGCCCGGATGTGTGTGGTATGTCCTGATAATTAATTACTGCCAATTTAATTTTTCACTATTGAAAGGCTTCTGTCTCATAGGAGAGAATGGGGAATTTACTTGTAACATCTTATAAGTATAACAGCCCATGGAAACAAGATAAGAAAATGGAGGTTAGTATGACTGAACTCTAAAGATGCATCCTTTAGTAAGGATGATTTTTACATTCTGGGTTTGAAAAACCACTTTTAGAAAGTAGGTATTTTTTTGCTTAGCCATCCGGTGTGCCGCTGCTAGGTTTCTGTATTGACTATCTGGCTTTGGAGTGACAGTGGCTGGGGATGTGCATTCTGTTCAGACAGCCACTTGGGGAGGTGATGTATGTCCTGCTATTACAGGGTGAGTTAAGGCCGGACTGAATAGACCTGCGCTGCATTCAGAGTAGGGGGAGGAGATTTCTTTCACACCTGAATGGGCCTGGTCTGCCATGGACAATGTTGTCTCGACCTCCTACCAGGATGCTGTGCCAAAGAGGACAGAACTAGTTTTGCTGAGCACAGACACTCTCTGCCTACAAAGCATTTTGTACTATAAAATGTTGGAGCCTGACACTTGAACTTTAGATTACTTCTGGAATTCAAGAGGAACCTCTGTCAAGGAGAAGAGCTGGGAAAAGATGAAGTAGAAGTATTGCACCTTTGATGTGTGCTGTCTGGAGTTGGCCTGCATTAGCTGTTTCTGCCAAGGAGAGGAACTGTGTGTGTATCCTGTTATAATATCTCCAAGGGCTTGAGGTAGAGCTTGCCCCCTATTCAAGAAGTCTCAGGAACAGCAAATACTTCACCATCCTTCTGGGCACCGTCTCTGGAACCTCTGTTTTCAGCCACCGCAGAAGAAAAGAGCAACCGACTCGGTCAACAAGTCCGTCCCTGGTTCCAGGTCCTGAAGGCACCGCAGAAGGCACCTCCGCACTTTGAACCGCATCTTTGGTTTTACCGTCGCCGCTGGGTGATCGCCAGGAGCCGTTGCTTGCACCGTGTCCTGTGGGCACCGCACTTTGCACCTCCCCGCTTCACTCTACCCGGACATTACCGACACCGTCGCTGCCCGACCCGAACATCAACCAGCTCCATCACCTGCACCGTGACCTGCCAGCCTCGCATCGAGCACCGCTTTACTCTGCATCGTAAGCCTTGGCCTCACTGACACCGTTGGACGACCGTCGGTGAGCCGCTGCCTGCACCGCACCGTGAGGGCACCTCTTCCACCATCTCGTACCCACGGAATCGGCCACAATGAGAAGGGTACTGTCTATGAGTCTGTCTGTGCTACAGCTGACCTGTACCGATGCGGTCGGCTGGAACTGTTAAACTCTGTTTTTTTCAGCATCGCGGTAGCCCCGGACAGAGCTACCGACTTGGAAGAACTGTGTTTTTGTGATATTTATGCAACTTAAAGGTTATCTTGCAAAGTAACTATTTTTACATTATTGAATGTTGGATGTTTGTCGTATTTAGTCTTGTTTGGTTTAGATAAAGATTACTTATTTTTCTAAACTGGTGTGGTGTTCATTTGTAGTGTTTTCAATGTATTACTGTATGTGTGCACAAATGCTTTACACACTGCCACTGAGATAAGCCTGCCTGCTTGTGCCAAGATACCAAGGGGGTGAGCAGGGGTTGTCTAAGGGCGTAACCCCCTTACCCTGACTAGAAGCCAGGGTTCCTACTTGGACAAAGGTGCAAAAAATTGCCAACTAGAGACCCCCATTCATAACAGGCACGGTAAGGGGTAAACATATTTTAGATAACCCCTGCTCACCTCCTGGGTAGCTTGGCACGAGCAGACAGACTTATCCCAAAGGCAATGTGTACAGAATTTGCACTCAAAACACACAGTACTACAGTGTTAACTCGACAAATGGACACAGGACTAGTTTAGAAAAATCTTTATCTAAACTCAACAAGAGCAAAACGACAAACATCCAACATACATGTAACAAGAATATGATTTTAAAAAGGTTTCGAACAACTGGGTCCATAGAAAACAATGGATGCGTGATTTCATCTAAAGTACATGTAGATACGTTAAAATTCACAAAGCCAAACAGCCTCAGAGACGGGAAGCATCGAGAAACAAAGAGACGCGTCAGTTCCTGAGACCATGGGGAGGCAATGCAACAGTTCTGCTGCACGCAGGAGAAGTGATGTGTAGAATCTGGTCTTTAGGGGGAAGTGATGCGTCGACTCCAAGATGGTTCTAGTCCGCGGATGATGCATTGTGAAAACTTGCTGCACACATATGATGCGTGGTAATCCGTGGTAATCCGTGATGTGTTGCCGATCAATACAGCGGCGTCGAGAGGCACTGCATTGGTTTCTTCAGCAGAGATCCCTCGATGCATTGGATCTTGCCGCTGCATCAGTTGCTGCGTCGGTTCAGCAGTGGCGTGGCGATGTGTGGAGATTTTTCCCGCACAGCGGTGCTGCGTCGAAAAAACAGTCGCAAGAAGAGCGATGCGTCGATTTCTTCAGTTCTTTAGGTTTCTTCCAGCTTCCAGCAGCAACCACAACCTCTAGAGGCCCATAACTGGAACAGACACCTCCTGGCAGGTCAGAACTATCAACAGCAGAGTTCAGGGGAGCTGGAGGTGAAGTATTTGTGTCCCTGAGACTTCAGAACAAGAGGCCAGCACACACAGGCCCTTGGAGATCTTCTTCAAGCAGGTTAAAAGCAAAGTTTCAGTCTTTGTCTTTTAAATACTTTATTTCGGCCAAAGGCCATAAAAGATTTCATAACAATACATTGTTCATAAAATAATCTAAAATACATCCAGCCATGTGTTACATGATTTCAGTAAAAGGGTCAAACGATCCCAATAAAACAATTTCAATCAATGTAAAATTCTTGTAGTACATTAAAAGGGATACATGTCTTGTTATTTATACAATCCAAAGAGGTTTACGCGTTCATAGATATCTTTAATCTTTAACGCATCACAGGTTTAACCCCACTGTCTTCCTTATTAGTCCCACTATAAACAGATATCTAGATAGCGCAAATATAACACGTGGTAAGGTGCTTGTTGTCAATACCCTAAGTGCCTCTTGGTGCTTTCTGAAATCCATTGAATTACATAATGGTCAGATCCATTTACCCCTTGCCCTATCATATACCGGACAGAAAAACAGAATATGTGCTATGTTTTCTGTATTTTCTATAGACCCTAAAGTGCGTATAGTGCATAAAGTGTAAGAGCGATCCTCCTTGCTCCCCCAGTTTGCAGTATGGCTCTTAATCTGTAATATGTACGTGGTCAGGAAAATCCTTGCGATTCGGGCTTGGCTTAATAGAAAGGAATTCAGTTGTTAGCCTTCGTAATCTCAGATCAAGATAAAGTGCGTTCAATGTGTGTTGCCAATAAATTCCCTTCAGGTTGCCTTTACAGCTTAACATTAAACCGTGCGGGTTGGTCCAATATGATTCAAGACCTAGCTCTATGAGCCATTTCCGGACAAATCTTAGCCATGGGAAGGTAAGACATGTATCAATAGCCAATAATTCACGGACACCTTCTCTATATACTAGTAGTTCCGGCGTTATCCATAGCCGTATTAGATAAAGCAATGGTCGCAGGGTTGCGAGATGCCCTATACGCTTCGTATTTAGGTCGAGAAACATTGGGACAAGTGGTGTTGATTGGGGTAGCCCCAATAGTCTCCTCGCAAATTTGTTCTCCCCAGTTATCAGTTGTTTGATGTCACTTGTACCCCATAGCTCTGATCCATACAATGCTGCTACCTGGATCTTACATTTGTATATCTCAAGTGCTGGTGTCACAGATTTACTTGTAGTTGAGCTATACTTCCTGAGGATTGCTCCTGACCCTTGGGCTTACCGTAGAGCTGAGTGGCTGACTTGCTGTTTCCCAACTAATTTGGTGTCTAATAATATACCCAAGTAAGTGAAATTAGTGGCATATTCTATTCTCTGGTTACTCAGCACAAGGTTCTTTTTAAAGCTCTTTTGTGGGTTTATGGTCACGTACTTGGTTTTATTTGCATTTATTTCCAAACCCTTTCCTATACAATATCTATGAAAACCATTCAGCATGTTTTGTAGCCCCTTTATGGTCTGTGATATCAAAATGGTATTGTCTGCAAAAAGCAGCGCCGATACCAAGTTCCCATTCAGCTTTGGGGGGTCATTTGCTTGATTTTGTAAGTGATTTACCACGTCGTTGATATAGAGTGAGAACAGGGTGGGAGCATGTACGCAACCCTGTCTCACTCCTCTTTCTAGCAGGATTGGCTTTGTGAGTTCCCCATTCATACCCCAGCAGACTCTAGCATAGTTTCCGTTGTGTAATCTTTTTAACTGCGTGACCAGGTGGGGGGGGTTCCTTGTTTTTCAAGTGAATCCCATAGTAAGCTTCTGGGTACGAGTTCGAAAGCTGGCCTCAGATCAACGAATGCCATGTAAATATGCCCCTTTCTGATCTTAACATGTTTCCAGAAAATGCACAAGAGTCTGAAGACTTGGTCTATTGTACTAGTGCGAGATCTGAATCATGCCTGGTATGGGGACAGTTTGTTATTGGTCCACGTTCCCGGTAGTGGAGCACCAGCTGATATTGCATTGCTAAAAGCATTAACATATGGAACCCATACCTTTTTTTCATGTTTGAATAAGTCACCAGGGAGTCTATCTAATCTGGTGTTTTTCCCGGTTTGATGGAATATATAGCGTACTCTGTTTCTTGCAGTGAGAAGACGATCACCCCACTATCTCCATCTGTATTAACAGGCCGTCTATCTCCACTCTACATTGGGCTAAAAACTGGAATACAAGTCAGTGAAGTGGTCGGTCCAAACCGCCGAGTCCAAATAGTGCTCCGTCCTTCGTACCTGGTCCTTCCACCCACATGCTATAATTTTGCAGAACTCTGCCAAATTGTTAGTTTTTGCTGCCTCAAAAAAATCAAGCCAACTATTTTCCTCCCAATTCCTCTTGATGGTAACCAATACTTTCCAATACGCATCCCTGGCGCTCCTTACTGAATCGGCACTTCCCTACCTTATTGATTCAAGTAGAACTGACTTAGATCTTCTACATTCAGTTGTATACCACGGGTTTGCCTTTAGTCCCGCCTTAGGGTTGGGTTTCGGGTTCTTCCCATTATTTTTAGTGAGGAGGGGCTCTAACTTTGAGACCAGGGCAGTGTGCATATATGTTACGGGCAAATCACTTATCTCTAGGTGTGCGCCCACTACTTCTGCAAAAGTATTGTAAATACTAGTCATGAGCTCTATGCTACCTGTGATTTTAGGCCACCTGATGGATCTTCTGTTATTCCCTACTAAGGGGTGGACAATCTGCATGCAGATATTTGATTGATCATCCCTTACTAATTGGCCTATTACTTCCAAACATAATGGTCAGTGATCGCTGTCATCCCTCATCTCTATTTTAAAGCTCACTATTCTGCTCCAGCTGTGGATGCTATGCATTATATAGTTAATTCTAGACTGTGTACTGCCGCACTTGAAAGTATTAAGAGAGGCAGTTTTGTCCCCGTTGTTGAGTACCCTTCCGTAGCATGCCCTTAGACAGTGTTCTACAGTAAGCTGTACTATCTGTAGGGCTGCATTAGTGCAAGGTTTAGATGGCCCAGCCACTAATTGAGGCAAGCGAAGGTTGTATCCTCTTCTTCTGTGGTGTTTTCTAATCCGTTTAGTGGCTCATAGGTGCAGTTGAAGTCCCCACATACAATCACGGTGTCACTAGGGTCTACAAGATCCAGGGAGCTACCTACTATGTTGATAATCGAAGAATTTAATGTTTGCCTATTGGTCTATTATAGATGTTAAACAGATACAGTTTCTTCATTGTTATCATTTAGATACATTTCCAGCAGGTCTGGGGAATCTATAGTAAAATTCATAGATCACATCTCCAGTGTTATTTTAATCCATTTTACAAGGCCCCTCGATGGTCTCCCTCTCTGTGTGGGAATTGCGTTTTTATAAAGTGTTTTGTAACCTAACTTATGTGGAGGTGTAAATAACCATGTCTCTTGGAAAAGCGAGATGTCAAATTTGTCTTTGTAGCTATGCCAATCGGGGTCTTCAAGCTTTTGTTTTAGGCCAGCTACGTTCCTAGATACTATAGCTATACTTGTTTGCCCTATCGCAGTAGTTTTATGTGTTGGAATATTAAAATCTATAGTAGGATACGCGCCCTCGCGTTGTGTAGTCCCCTCCAGCTCATTTAAATCATTTAGATCACTGGCAACACTCCTTGTGCCTATAACAGTTTGGGGACCACTGTCGTATGATTTAGGCACTATTCGTAGGAGTTCTCTACTCAGTCTAGTATCACTCTGAATTGGGGGAGGAGGCTGAGATCTAGTGCATCGATAAATTTCCTCCAGAAGTCAATCATTGTGTTCTAGGCTAGAGCTACTAGGTCTTCTATCTTGCAATAATAGTGGCTGGGTAGACCTGTGGGGGATATAGCGTTTGAATTGAATCGACGAGGAGTCAGGAAAACAAGTACAAAATTCCAGAGTGAGTAGATTGTCGACCTATTCTGGTCCTATTTATGTCAACTCTATGCAATCTATTGATTGTCCTGGTAATATACACCTGTGCGCCCTTATAATATCCTCTCGGATTATCGAGGGACAGCCCCTGACATGGCGGATCCAATGGTTCGCTTTGTTAATCAAAGAGTCTTCCCCATCTGGCCCCTGCCTTGTGCCTAGTTTTGGGACATTCGCCATGATGATTTTGTTTGCTAATGACAAACGAGGGCGAGGTGTATATACTGGGCAATTTCTACTGTAGTGAGATGGTAACTGATTTTGAGACAGATTGTGGGTCCTCTGGTTGTTAAGTGTATTGTGCGCACCTGCTCGTGTAAGTGGGCGGTTAGCGGAATTCCCATTAAGATCAGAGCATATTTGCTCAGGGTGAGCAGCGGCTGTTGGTGGTGGGTGACGATGGTCACGAAAGGTCCCTTGAGTGATGTTTACTTTGTGTGGCTGAAAGTGGTTGCTCATGCCTTGTGATGCCGCTTGCGATAGCCCTGCTATAACGCATGACTCTTGTGTAGCTGGAAGTGTGGGAGGAGGACTAGGTTGAAATAATGAGTTAGCTAATGTGGTGAGTCCCTCAATCATCGCTCTCAGGGACCCTACTTCAGCCCTCAGGTCCTTGATAATCTGATGGGTACTTGAGTTCACTGATTTTACATTGGGAGCAACAGTTGGCAACTCTATTATTTTGGGACAATGTTGATATTGATCTTCTATTACTTTATCAGATTGGGTCATTAGGGGAATAAACCTATTAGTGCAAGGAACACTAGGTTCCAGCTGTGGTGATATGCTGTGAGAAATGTTAAGCGGACTGCTATTATTCTCTATGGCATCTTGCCTAGGGGAGGCTGTTTGGGAGGGATTAACTTGCATAGCTGTAAGAGTCACTGGGGTATGATGTACAGATACTGGAGGTGTTATTAGCGTTGTGCTTTGTTTTGTAGTGCTCGCTTTACTTTGTTTACTGAAGTATGTGGAAATCTTTTTAGTACCCTTGGATGCTACTTCTCGTTCTCGTTCGCTAGCATGGATTCCATCTCTTCAATTAAATCACCAATCGCTGCCAATGAGCAATTATCTGCTGCAGATGTGACTGATTGCTGGTCTTTGCTATCTTTTTTCTGCCAGCGGCTGTCTATATTGCCTTTCTTTTCTCCATTATACTACCAGAAGCTGCTCAAACTTTCTGTTAGGATGACTTCTTAGGTTTGGGAAGAACTATCAGCCTCTGCAGCCTCTACAGCAGCCACAGGACAGATATATATTGAAGTGCAACGGCTATATAACAAATGTATTGTGTTTACAGAGTCCTTAGATAAGATAACAAGGTTCAAGTCTCGGTTGTTAGTACCAGTCTAGTGGGAAGAAATTCAGATATCTTTCAAGGCGCGTTTTGCTACATATGTATAAGCTTCTGGATAACCATTATAACCATTATAGAAGGATTAGGCTGTGTCAATATATGCTGCAATGTGTCCTTTGCTAAAAGGATACAAATTAAGACATATGTTTCATGTACTGGCTGGTCAAGAAAGGGTTCCAATAAAATCAAGCTAGTGTCAGTAAGTTCTGAATCTGTAGCTCACTGCTAGTGATCTCAAAATGGGTGGTACAGTTGGGAAGTAACGACTAATCCAGCTTGCAAAGTTCCAAAAGGATAATATAAATCAAACGTTCTTACCCAATGACACCGTTTACTTGTGTACTGTGTCACAACGAAGGGGTTGGCCCTGCCCTGCCTCTATCTGCCTCTGACGGGCGCCTCTTGTAGATGAGCACCTAGGAGTCCGACTGCTCAGACATTTACTTTCTGCCAGATTTACTGCACTTAAACTAACGTCTAGTGTTGGGGAATTTGAGACATTTGAAAAAAAAGGGTCCTCTTTAGGTCTAGCTTGGGCAGTGCATGCGCTGCTCTGCGAGACATGCTGAATTAGAGTATTGACTTGAAGCTCCTCCCACTCTCTGCCCATATTTTTCATTGGCTTGTGTCATTGTCCTCTGTAAATGCTTGCTTCTTATTCGTTATTAGGTTTGTTAGTCCCTCCTTACTACCACCTTGTCTTCATTTGTAACTGGCCCTTTTACTTCTGTTGTTACATGGTATGTCTTAAGCACTATTTCCTTTAATGAGTTTCTCCTACTGCAGGCACAACATGCTTTCCTGCAACACTCAGCATGCCATGCCTGCTTTCAGTTTCCAAGCAGCCCGGGACAATGGCGGCCACTTCTTTGAAGTGATATAGATCTCACAGAGTTTTGTAAATGACAATGCCTTTTATTTATGTGTTAATTATCAAACCAGATAAATAGGAGGCCTTGTCATTTAAAATGTCAATAGCTTAAACTCTCACAAATGCGAGACTTATTGCATTGCACACTAAACACAAGCACAAATGCACTTGTACATGCAAGTGTTTGGATGCATTAGCACTTGAAAGCAAGACCGATTGCCTTTACCATTGAGTTTTTCTGCGTCTGTGTCTCGCTACTTAAGACACTAAAAAAAATACTAAAGCATTCAAAAGACATAAGGATGCAGAGAACGGAAAAACCTTCAAACTTTTTGATTAAGTCAATTTCGTTTATGTTTCTAAAAATGAAAACTTTTATATGCACGTGTCTAATGTATGCAATCATTATTGAGTTTTGCTTTTTAATCGAAAAGCCATCTTAGCATTTTACAAACTCGTCACAAAAAAGAAAAACATTTAGAAATATGGGAGAAGTTTTTTTCAAATGACCTATATTATTCGGCTAGATTACACAGCCGAGCTAACAATCATTCCCTTTGACTTCAGACATATTTGTACGTGTTGGTTTCACTGTTGGCATGAGAACTGCAGTAATTAGCGATTAAGAGGATTGCAATTAGAAAAGTCACTGAGTAAGCCCTTTCAAGTGATATGCTCTGATTTTCTCCAAAAAGGCCCCTGCACAACATTGGTTGAGCCTGAAAGTAGTGCCAATTTGTAAGCTGTGTGATGTAAAGAAGTAGAAGTGGAGAATAACATTGTATATAACTTACGAAATACATAGGTTTTGCCCTTTTATGTGCCTTTGGTACAACGGTTTCCCATTTAACGAAGCTATCAACGTCCTACAGACGCAGTCTTACTAGTTAGAACAAACAGGAGTAAGTGTTTTTTGCGGAAATCATTTCTCTTTTTTTAGATTCCATTTTCTCACGAACATTTTTCTCCTTGCAATATTTGCAAACATTTTTTTCTCAACTTTCAAAGCCACTGCTACCCGGGGGAGGGGTGGGGGGGGAGGAGAAACCTGCTGAAGAACCACTCAGAAGACAAATGAAGACGGCAAAAGAAATGTTTGCGTTGTTTGTGAAATAGAAAATGGTTGGATTCAACACAAAGCGACACTGGAAGGAAAATTCAGCTTCTCGGTACAAGAAAGGAAAATGCTGTAACTACTATACGTTTCTTCTGACTATTGGGAATCAACTTCCTTCAACAGGAGGGGCATGGAGTGCGAGAAGACATTTCAGCAATACATTTGGGGGCAGATTTATGATTATGTTGCTTTGTCCTTGAGTGACAGAAGATTATGCAAGGGCAACACAACGCTAAAGTCAGATTTGCCGAGCAACCCAAGGCCACCTTGCGTTACCCTGCGTGGCTTGGTTAAATCTGGAGTAGAGCAAGGCAACGCAAGTCGCTACCTTGCTGTTACTGTGCATCAGGGTGGCCATTCATGGTTAGAGCCTGGGTGTTCCCGTGCTTTCACTCATGGATTTTGGTGCATTCCCAGATTTACCAGGAGTGGTAGACCTGGGAAGACATCAAAAAGCTCCACCTTCCCAGCGAGAGTAACAAGGAGAAATATGTTTTATTTCACCTCGTTTTTTCCTCTTTCTAAACGCACTGCATTCTGCAGCAGACATCGAAACAGGAAAAATTCTCAGAGGCTTGGTTTTGTGCAGTAAGGTGTCCCTTCCTACACCAAAATACTGCTGCCTACAACGTAGGCACCCTCGCACCATGACGCAAGGGTGCCTGCATTGGTGCAAAGCAATACGTTGTGCACCAGGGCAAGGAGAGGTCAGAATGTACCATATAATGTTAAATATAGCACTTTCCTGCCCTCTCCCTATAATGAAGTGCAGTGCAGCAAGGTGTATTGCTGTGTTGTGTTGCATGAGAATTTGATTAATCTAAGCCTTGGCCCAAAAGCGCACTAGACTGTGTCATAAAAGCAGGGATCTTTCAATCAGCAGCGTTTCCTAAGAGGAGGCAAGTGTAGTTGGTCTAGCCTGTCTGTAGTGTGTGAGAGGTGGGGAAGCCTCAGAAGATGCGTAGCTACTAGGGGGCATATTATCAAGCACGGCGTTAAAATTATCGCCACTTTAGCGGCAGAAAACTGCAGCTAAAGCGGCGATAACGGGCTTGATAATATGCCCTTGAGAATTCCAATAGAAACCCATGTTGACACCAGAACATGGGCTTCTAAGGGAATTCTCAAGGGCATATCATCAAGCCCATAGTCGCCACTTTAGCTGCAGTTTTCTTCCGCTAAAGCGGCGATAATTTTAATGCCGTTTCTTAATAATATGCCCCTAAGTTCTGAAACAACTATAGACGATGAAGCCATTTTTTTGGAAGTCCAAGCTAGAGAGAATTTGCATATTCAAGCCATAAAAGGATGAAATCCAGAAACATATGTGTCTAGAGATTAACAGCACTAACCTGCACCAACAAGGCTCCCTTGAGCCACTGGGCTGACGAGCTCATGGGAGGCACCTGTGCGCCAGGGAGAGGTACAGAGACCTGAGAGGATTGTGGCAGCTTTCTCAGCAAACCCCAGAAGAATTTCGTTTTTATCTCTACTGAAGAAGGATGAAATCCAGAAACACATGTGTCTAGAGATTAACAGCACTAACCTGCACCAACATTGGTGAGACACTCTGCAAAATTTCAAGTAAGCATTTAAATTGAACTGCATGTACCAGGATGCAAAGGGGCGAACTGTGCTGGGAGGTAGCAGTGTGCTCCCATTCCCCTTCTGTTTCAAGCCAGAAAAGTATAATGGCTTGAATACCAGTTTTTGAACAGTGGTTATGAAGAAAATAAATGGTTTGTGGTTAGCCAGATGATTATGAGTAAGAAAAAATAACTGGACACCAATGCTTTGAAAATCTAAGCTAAAAAAGTTAAGTGGGGATCAAAAAAGACTCCCATGTTTTAGGCAGAAGAATTGAGTTTAGGCAGGGGAGTTAACTTAGTAGTCCACCAATTTGTTGTCGAAAGAATAGCAAAAATTCAAAATTTCAGTTTTGTGTACATTTAACTCTAGTTAATTTGTATTCACCCCTAAAGGCACCATAGGAAGACACAGCCAAAATTGGATTAGGTGTAATAGGAAGATGTGTCAAGTCATTGGAAAAAGGAAGTGTTGTCAGCATAGGCAATTATGTTCATCCCAAATAGCACAATGAACTTAGCTTGCTGGGCATCATTAAAACCAGTTGGACTTAATGAAGATACTTCATGTACGCTGCAATAAAGCTTACAGAAACTAGATTGATAAAGTGTCATATAAATTGCCTGACTGCAATTCACAAGTAATTATTTTAACTATTCCAGAGAGCTCCATTGTCTGTAACAGTTCATGCTTATTTAATAGGGTCTGATCCTCGATTTCTAGTACTGAAGTAGGTTATCCTTGCTGATTTGCTCCTGTAGCTGAATAATGACTGCCTTCTTGATGTTTTTCCAACATGCAGGAGGTGGGCTATAAGACCGAAGTAGAAAGGGCTGACTGGATCTAGTGTAGGCTTCTTTAGGAGGGACAGGATCCAAACTTCAGGTTTCACTGGTCTTGATCGACAGTGTCTGATTGCCATCTGCCTCATTTCCAAGAATGTAGCCCTTCCCGCATGTGAGCGAGCATGAGTAGCAGTACTAAACCCTGGAGGAGAAGAGAAATGAGAGAGAGAGAGAGAGAGAGAAAAGACTGCTGAAGTACTGCGATCTCATCAACCACACATGTCTTGGATTTCAAGGGATTCACATTAGAATTGTCCAGGGTGGTTGCCAATAGTGCACTGAAGCTGTGTAAAACAAGTAACTTTTCACTATGATTCACAAACATTGAAATTGTCTTCGAAGAGAAGGTGTTGGTGAATTTGCTTACCAGCAAAGAGTCGGGCTGCAATGAACCAAAATCAAAGTCAGAGGAAGTCAGTACCATCAACCTGTAACTCCGGGTACAAAACTAATATGGAATTCTGGAAGGAAGAGGGAGATATAACACAGCGATCAATACAAAACTGTAATTCATAGCAAAGTCAGAGTTCAGGTGACTGGTCAGCAAACAAAACAAAATGGTGCTCTAGAGGCAAGCCAGAGTTTGGGGCAGAAGGGTTAGTGTGAGATCTGACAGCCCTAGGGTGGTCTTCCCCCAACATTTTACCTGCCATCCTCCATTTATCTGATTTTGTCTTTGCTGGCTTTAGGACTCTGTGGACTTTACTACTGCCAATCAGTGCTAGAGTGCTTGTGCTCTCTCCCCTGCACTACCTGTGCCCAGGTCCTATCAATTACATGTTTCTAGTGGGCCTGCAGCAATCATTGTGCCACTTACTTAAGTAGCCCTCTAACTATGGCTCAGGCCTGCAACTGCAGAGCCTGAATGTGCAGTTTACACTGCCACTTCGACCTGGCAAGATAAACCTCTTGCCAGGCTTAAGCATTTCCTTTTTATACAATTAAGTCACCCCTAGGGTATGCCCTGGACAACCCAGAGTCAGGCTGCAATGTATTTAAAAGGTAGGGCATGCACTTTTAAGTTTTCCATGTCATAGTAGTGTGAAACTCTCAAATTCGTTTTTCAGTACTGCAAGGTCTATCTCTAACATAGAATAACATAGGGATTACCATATTACATTTTATAAGTGTAATTCCCAATTGTGAAGAAATAAACATTTTGGGTTTGGTGTCTCTGAAATCAAAATTTAAAGTCACAATTTATGGTGAAATCAAATCTTAAATTGCAATCCTGAAAATACTACTTTTAGAAATTTGGCATTTTCTTGCTTTAGCCATTTATAGCCGGCTGCCTGTCTCTGATTAGTCTGGGTGGGTGACTGCTGGGCTCTATGTATTCCCCCTAGGCAACCACACACAAAAAGAGCTTAGGTGTGAATTACGAACCTTGAAGGCTCATCCTGACAGGATGAGAGGGTGGATCTGGGCACAGCCTCACACTTACACCTGAAAAGGCTGTGTCCTGTCCCCACACAAATGGCTGCATAGCCCCTGTTAGAAAAGGGGTTTCTGGTTGGCTATGGGATGTACTGAAGCCGGGTAGAACACACCGCTCTAGTCAGGGCAAGTAAGTTACACACCAAAGATAACTTGTGCTCACCCAGTTGGTAGATTGGCACAACACAGTCAGGCTTATCACCAGAGGCAATGTGTAAAGCATGTGCGCAACACCCTCACACCAGTGGCACAATAAATACACCACAAAAGAGACTCCACAGAAGATTATATAACAATATCCCCCTCTCAGGCTGTCGAAGCTGGGGAAAGGAGGAGTTGTGAGCTGCACACAGTGTGGCTTAGAAAATGCAGACGACATTCATATGTTTGTGGAATGCTCAGGAGCTCAAACGTTTGGGGGGGGACGTGAGTAAGGTTTTGCTGAATATTCTCGGAATAGAAGTTCAGGTAAGCCTATCCCTTGTTATTTTTGGGTTACCGGGGAAGCAGGCAAAAATTAACAAGGATGGAGTGAAATTGATGTTTTATATGATCCTCCCGGCCCGTAGGGAGATCTGTAGGAAATGGATAAGTAACCATCCACTGTTGACTACAGATTGGATAAATTCCATTAAATGCACTCTAAATTAGATATGATGGAAATGGAAAAGAAAAGATATAAGTTTTGGGCACCAATAGTGAACTGGTTGGAGCAAGAGGGGTGTAGGGCATTCGAAAGTTATGCATCAGTGAGTGGTCCAATGATTATGGGTAATACTTTCCAGTGGCCTTCAAGTGTGTCTGGTCACTGTCCAGGTGATGCGCCAACAACAGACCGCACTGAGAGGCACTGTGGTGACACCTCTGTCAGTGGTCAGCTGTATGACTTTCCCGCACACAGGCAGGGGGGCACCAAAGGCAGGCCCACTTACTACTTCAGCTGTCAGTGGGCCTCAAGAGGAGGCTTCACATCTGCGCACCCACCCAGAGTCAGAAACTGAAGAGCAGGCATGGCTTCCCTCACAGGGTCCCATCCACAGTGTAATGCTAGTGGAGTTCCTTCACTTCCCTCGAGGCAGCCCTGGGTTTAGGGAAGCCGTACTCCTTAAAAATGAAGCACTTCTTGCAAGGGGTGGTCCACAAAACACTGGGTACCCCTCTTCTTCTCACTAGGGCAATGCCGCTCTCTCCCCTTAGCTGAGTCGGGGCCGGAATCATGGTTGCTAAGAGAAAGTGGGCGTGGCTGTGGGAAGGGCTTCTCTCACTGGGCGGTGCGCTCGGATTTTTTGCAGAGCGGGCACATGCACCCAGTTCATGGCGCGCTGAGCCCAGCTAACGAGCAGGCAGCGCCTGCCTACACTTAAGCACAAAACTCTTGATCCATGCATGGCGGCACAACAGGAAGCACTCATGATGTGCTATAGATGCAACTCCCTCTGGAAGGTGAAAAGCGTTCGGCAGTGCTACTCCATTCAGATCAGGAATTATCATGCAAACATAGATAAGGAATTCCAGATACTAACCTATGAGAGGAGCAGGCCTCACAGTAGTGAGAAACAAAATAGGCTGTTTCTCACTACTAGGATATGCCACACAAAAAAGGTATATGTCCTACCTTTTACTTACACAGTACCCTGTTCAAAGGGCTACCTAGGGCCTAACATAGGGGAGACCTAAATGTAGTAAAAGGGGAGTTTAAGGCTTGCAAGTAGTGTTAAAAGCCAAGTCAATATGACAGAAAACTGTGCATGGAGGCACTGCAGTGGCAGGCCTGAGGCCCTGGATACATAGGATATCACTTTACAAGTGACGTACAAGTACATTAAATATGCCAAAAAGGTGTGAACCAATCATACTATTTTCTAAAGGAAAAGCACATGCACTTTGGTGCTGACTAGCAGTGGTAAAGTGCCCAGAGTCTTAAAGCCAACATAAAAAGGGTAAAACAAATAAGAGGAAGAATGCGAAAAGTTTGGGGATAACCCTGCAAAAGGGGCCTTGTTCAACACCCCCTTTTAGTGAGTCTGGAATAGGCGTAGGAAGGGAGGACCTCTACGCACTTGAACGCCCCTCTTTGAAGTCTTCCTCACTTATAAGGCACGACTAGGTGTAAGAACGTGGGTCTCAGACCCTACCACTTCAGTACACTTATGGGCCTGTGACCACTCTGCCAGGGAGAAGAAGAACTGCTGTGTTGCTGTAAAGACTTCCACTCAGATGGATTACTGCTTTGGTGGACTCCTTCATTACTGGACTGCTGCCTTGCTGTGCTGCCCTGCTTCTTGCTGTTCCCCGGGCTGGGAGAGAAGGACTGGACCTGCATCACTTGAACCCAGAGTTATTCCATGTGCTTGCTGGCTTGTCTCCTGATCAAAAGTCTCAGGGACATCAAATACTTCCAACCCATCTTCTGCTGCACCTGGACTCTCCCATCTGTGAGTCTACCCTGCCAAGTGCTGCCACTCTAGTCCTGGACCCTTGGAAATTGGGCCTTAGGTGCTTGCTTCAACAAAATCCATGCATTCTCTCTGGAACCGGCGCATCGATGCCATTGCAAGGATCAGAAATCGGTGCATTGCATTCAGAACCAGTGCATCAACACTGCTGCATCCCACTCAGAATAGACACATCATCTACTGCAGGAGCAGTAGCAACACATTGCATTCGGAACCAATGCATCACACTCAGAACCGATGCATCGCTGCCGTTAGGTGGAGAAAATAGACACATCTCCTCCACTGAGTGGCTCGATACAGACTCATCGCTTCAGCTGCACCCCGCATCTTCTTTGACGGTGATGCAGCCTGACTCAGGGTTCTTTTGTTCAGCAGGCCTAACTGGATCCCTATATCCAGTGTGCACTCCATCGCTGTCAGCATGTACTTTTGACTTTGTCCCAGTCTGGTGCGACCAAATATCCCAAATAATCCCTTATTGATTACAAACGCTATTTTACAGTTTAGTTTATTATTTGGAAATTCATATCTCAACTTCTACTTATTGGCTTTTTGTCATTTGGATCTTGTTTTATTTATGAAATTAAGCTCTATTTTCCTAACCTGGTATGGAGACTTTTTATGGTGTTTTCGCTGTGTTACTGTTTAAAGTGTTTCACGAATAATTTACACATTGCCTTTTAAGTTAAGCCTGGCTGCTCTGTGCAAAGCTACCAGAGGGTGAGCAAAGGTTTATTTAGATGTGTTTGTGACTTACACTGACTAGGACTGTGGTTTTTCCAGGGACCAGGTTCATACCTCTGTCAACCAGAATCCCAATTTGTAACAGTTAGGGACCCAAATACGGAAACAAAACAACAAAGTTGAGGAAAGCAGATACAGTGAACAAACTAGAGTAAACGTAAAGGATATTGGGGCATATCAACAAGGGCTTTATCTCTGCTTTTTTGGCTTTAAAAGCCAAAAAAGGAGAGATAAAACTAGCGCCCTATCAACAACAGGGTGCTAACATGAAAATTTGCATGTTAGCACCCTTTTACTCTACGCTTCCCCTTGCATCTCTAATGAGATGCAAAGGGGGCGTTCCAGAGTAAAATAATAGCAGAAATGTCGCTAAGCGACATTTCTCCTATTATCAAGAATGTCGCTAACCCTGTTAGAGACAAAAAAAGCAGCGCTAACCGCGGTTAACGCTGCTTTTTTACGTCTGGTATTTTTCTGATTTAGCCATGATATCCTATGGAAGGAGGATATCATGGCTAAGTTTGCCTGTCCCTATCAACAAGGTAACGTGAGATTATCGCTGGCTTTCCAGCGATAATCTTACGTTAGCCTGTTAGCGTGAGGATTTTTATCGCTAATGAGATAAGCGTTGCTAATAGCACTCTATCTCAGCGATAAAAATTCACGCTAGCTGGCGATAATTATCCTGGCGCTAAGTGCGCTTAGAGATAATTATCGCCGGTTGTTGTTGATATGCCCCGTAATACCATGCAGAAAGCTGCCAGACATCTTCCCAAGGGAAGTGGAATACTTATAAAAATCTGCTTCCATTTATGACCTGAAAGTCCTTCCCGTTCACCTTCACTAGTTAGAAAATCTGGTCCCTCAGCCATCATAGATCAATCTTCCACAACCTTTTGAAATTTCTGATGCAGATTTTATTGCATCCCTTCCTTGAAACAAACCCCCATTTCCACATAATTCTCCTTAACCTGACACTATCTAGTCTTGAGGTTTTCCGAGATTATGTCCTGGGCTCGCAAGTCAATAAGAAGATTGAGAAGGGGTTTTAAGTCTTCTCCTTGAAGAAACTTGATGATGCAGAAGAGAAACATGTCATGATTTTAAGTCTGATTTTGATGTTTTTCTCTGTGAAGTAGAGATTGATAGTTTTTCGTTTGTGAGATAATGGTTGGATAGTAAGTTCGGCAAGTGGGTTGCAACACTGATGGCTTGAAGAGAGCATTGCTTCTATTGATTGCTCCATTCATTGTGCTCATGTATAAGCCAGGCTGGAGCAGAGTTACCAAAAAACTCTGTTCCTTCAGCGGGATAAGTATTGCTCTACCACCCCTAATGAAGTCCCCTTGGCTTCTGAGGGCCACTGGGGCCAAGAAACCCTATTGTTGTGACAAGTCTCCAACAGCGGGATTGCTGAGATGTCATCAGAGGCCCTGCCCCCTTTCTCAACCACGCTGCACAGGGGACTCTTGGCCCACTACTGGTTGAGGGCTGAAGTCCCCTTGGCTGCTGAGGGTGACGTGGTATGGTGAAGGGGACCGCAAGATGATCATTCAAATCCAGGAATATAGCGAAGTGGCAGTGGATTGTGGGGGATAAAGAGAGGAGGATGAAATCTAGTGTGTTGCTTTTGGAGTGGGTTGGATTGGTGATTTGATGTTTTGTTTTAAGAGAGTTGTGTAGAGAATCAATGGCTTCCTTCATGGTTTTTTTGCTGGAGTCTCTGGGCAGCTTGACGTCTATGAGGACGGTGGGGTGGGAGTGTTGGATGAGGTGGAGGTGATATTTCTTCTATGAAGTCTTTATGGCTTACAGGTCATCTGTACATGAGGTGAAAAGAGGCTGTTTTTTTTCAGACTGAGAGAGGAAATTTGCCTGATATTTCTTCAATGAAGTCTTTGTGGCTTGCAGGTTGTCTGTATATTGGATGAAAGGAGGCTGTTTTTTTCAGGCTAAGAGATGGAGTTGGCAGGAGCAGAGCTCAAAAGAGTTAGATGTGAATATGTTGAAGATGGGGCAGGGGACTGTTGATTTGCCTATGGCTGGAGTCCCCCTATGCCATCTGTGTTTTTGATGTTGCAGCTAGAGGGGAAATGAAATCTGCTTGACGGGCTTCTATTTTTAAAGATGCTTTCTATAGAAAACCAATGATGTCACTTACTGTACATATGTATGCTGGGGGTGCAGTGATGTTATCTACAGTTGAGATTGTGAATGTGAAAGATACAATAGTAATTTTCACACTTAAGAATACTGGAGCGTCACAAATGTAATGTTTTTACTGTGTTTAATATAATGAAGTTCTGTTAGTTTGACATAAGTGCGGCATTAGGACTGCTTGTGTTTTCAGTTTGCACATTTTAGATGTGTGTGATTTTCAGAGCCTAACACTAACTTAACTCCACCTTCCTGCTTGTGCAGTGCAGAGCTTCGATTCTGTTAGCTAAATGGTCTTTCTCACACTGTAACATTTATAAAATATTATGTTTTCTGTGCTTAATGTAGCTGAACGGGAGAGATTTTACAACTGTAATTATCTATTAGAAAATGACTGTTACTAATCAATTATAATTGGTTTTAAAACATTTTATGTATTTTAATCTGATTGGGACGGTCTATGGTGATGGTGATGAGCTTTTTTAAATTCTGACACAATTTATTGATTTTAAATGTTTTATTCTTGTTGTAAAATGTAGAACGGTTTTATTTTGTGCTTTTATGGTGATGAGTATTGGCCACATAAAGATATTTTTATGATGATGATACAACTGTGTGCAAATTGAAGGCCACTTCCTTAGGCAGAACCTAGGTGCAGTATATATTCAGACTGCAATATTGTTTGCTGTGTAAGGCAAAGTACATTGTATTCATTAAGCATAGAGCAAATGTCAATTTTACTGTGTGATGTGTTTTCTACTTAGCTATTGGATAGTCCAATGTTACTTTTCTTATCACACCACAGTCTCTGTAACGTTTCTCTGTCTAAAAGTGTGTAAAGGCTCACCATTTTAGGGATGAACTAGGATTCCTTTCCAGACTCTTAGAGAGCAGACCCCATGTCAGTCTGTGTATCAATTTCACGCTTAAAATATTCTCATGATCTTTCTCTTCTGCCTTAGGGGGCAGTTCTTATGACGAATGCTCTTTGACTCTCCTTTGCTTTGTGGTAGACCATATTGGGTGCCGGCTATTGACTCGATTAGGTATTAGTTCCCGCTGACGATGATATTTTACATTTATATGCATTTTGAACATTTTGATTGGACTGAATAACTAATGCCTTTCTACGTCAGTATTAATTGCTCATTTTAATTAACCTTCGTAGTTTTGTGCTTTAAACCTTGTCTTGTGGGTATTTTGTTGTGAGATTTTCCTATGTATTTTCTCTTGACTTACATGATTTATGTTTGGGGTCTTCAAAGGCTCACATGTATCCCAATCAATCAATTGGCCCTTTTTAATGCTTAAAAGCGCAAATAAGACGGATGCTGGAAAATTCCAAAGAAGTCCTGTTGTTGACATAGATGCTGGGAAATTAAGTCTGCTTGCTGGGCTTCTTTTTTCATTTAAATGATGTCACTTCTTGTTGGGATGGATGATGGGAAATGAAGTCTTTAGGAAACCAGTGATATCACATCTATATAGATGAATGCTGGGAAAAGAAGGGATATCACTTCTTTTTCAGATGGATGCTGGAAAAAATAATTGTATTAATTTATGTATCTATTGTTTTCTATAGAGCAGATTCCACCCATCTGGGTTTCAGGGCTCTGTGCAATGTGTTGTTAAAATTAGTAGTTCAAGCATATGATGAGATTATTTAAAGATGTAATCCAGTAAATAAAGGAACAATAGTTTACAAAACCTCAGCCATCATAACCAAACAAGGTGCATTCTAGAATGCCCTTTGCTGACTATTAGATTCAGGATTGGGCAAAGAGAACTGTTTTTTTCCTCTGCATTGGATGGCTGCTTTGCTAGCACGGCCCAAATTTAAGCAGTTTTTACTTGTTACTCTCTATTGAAGAAGGACAACTATCCTGAAATGTGTCTAGATCTAACAAACAACTGGGTGCACCAATAATGGTGTAAACAAAATACTTTCCACAAAGTGAGTGTTATTTTGCACTGTATTAACTACAATACATCTGGGTGAATTGTGTACTGGTATTTCCCCCAATTTATGGTGTTACGCTCTACTGAAGAAGGACAAATATGCTGAAACAGGTGTCTAGAGAAATGCGGCACCAATAATGGTAAATTCTGAAGACTTTCTACCCAGTGACTGTTATTACATTTACCAAAATACATCTGGCCAAATTGTGTGCTAGTATGCCAGTCAGTTTGCTCCCTCCCATCTTTTGTGATTGGCTCCTTTGAATTTGTTTGCTGACGAGACAGAAACCAACTCATGTGAGAGATATCAAACACCACTATGCAGCCACTGTAGTATATCATTAAAGTCACTGTTCACGGTGACGTACAATGCCTCTTACTGGAAGACAGGAGGAGCCTACAGCCACGTGAAATTAAGTCAAGAGTATGAGATCTATTATCTTGGCCAAAATGGCAGTGTGGGTTGGTCACAATGGCGCAGAGTCAGTGTGACTATTTGATGGACAGTGTTACCCTGATTACAAGATTATTCCGCCTTTCATTCAAACACTAAAATCAGAATCTGGGTCAATTGGTCACTACATTGGTTGGCATGTTAAGACTCTACAGTCACCAATTCCTGTTAGAGCATTATATACTATGCTACTGTCTGCAATATAAATTGTAGAGGTCGATCAGCAGTTTGAAACTGCATATTTATTTAGAGACCTTTGGTGATTAGCGCTATATAAATGAAAACAAACATAAACATAATTGTTTCACGCATTACCTCTCTCGTGTGACCTTATGAGGCTCCCATTAAAGGTTCACTTGTTGATTTATGCTTATTACAAACAACTCGTTTTAGGCCCTCAAATATACAGCTAGCACCTTTCCAATAACTAAACCTCTTATTACTACCTCTACAGCACATCCTGCAAACTCACACTAATTCTAGTCTAAGGCATGATAAATAGCACACAGATTATCAAGATATATACATTGGTTGACTGTTACCTCTTTAAGACATCCACCACCTCAAGCTGTGACTTGTGATCATTATAGGTGAAGATGTGCTCCCACCCCAGATTTCATACATATTGCCTATTTAGTCAGCTGAGCCAAGACATTTGTAAGTGCTGCTCTGTAAAATCTGCCATGTGCATGGATTCAAAAACATCAAACGTGGTCTCCGGTGCAGCTCTACAAGGCCGAAAAAAATATGTCAGTGTTTCACCCTACTTCTTAATGCATGCAAAAGAATTTAAAATCGTCAATTAAATGAATTTACTGAAGGTGGCCGAATAATCTATCACAATAATAAAATAGACAATAACATATAAGAAGGTCAATCATGTCACTGCTGTTGTGATGATAATGTACAACACTGCACCACCTATTCTTTGAATATTATCATTCAGTGGCAGGTCAGTAATGCAGCGCTTGTGTGCCATTCTAAACAACATGCATGTCTTTTTATATAATTTTGCTTGCTTTTCTGCTTTGAACTGTTGAATGGTTTCATGATCTTCCAATTCCAAAAAAAAGCCTCTCCTTTGAATAACAGGAGCTGAAGAAATACCTTTTTTCTCATACAAATCTGCTCCTTCCCTTTTGAAGTGCCTTTTGGGCTGACCAAGCAATCCCTCCAGTCAACAATTTTTTTTATCTTTATTGGTTCAGTTGTAATATAGTTAATTTGCACCCTTTTCACCCAGGCTTCCATTATGATGATGAAAGGCACAGATTGCATTTTTCCTTTGACATTGTTTCTAAGGCCACCAGTCCAGATGATGTTTATTATGCCTTCTCTCCCCATTTTAAATTTATGAATGAATATTAGATTGTCTATGTCACCGCTGGCATCTAATAAACAAATTCCACTCCTCTACTTGGATAGCCTGCACATTTAAGGGCAAATTTACTAACTTTCCACGTTACCTAGCGCAGCAACCAATGCTGCGTGAAAGGTATAGTAGAGGGGGACAGAAGTTTCGTAACACAGGCCCCTGCAGCCCCCGAGGTGCGGGGGGCCCCCAAGCCCCAGGGGGCCTCCTCAGCCCAGTCCTCTGGCCGGAGAGCTCCTGACTGAGTCTGGAGCAGGCCCCTCCACGTACCTCGCAGGCGGCCACAGCCCGTATAGGGCGTGCCACCGGGCGGTGACGTGGGGCGGGGGAGAATTAGGTTGGGAGGTTGTAAAATTCGGCAAACTGACGAATTCAGGTAAGTAACGGAAAAAATAAATAAAACAAATTTCATTGCGTGCGCTGCATCGCCAAATGTGATGCAGCGCGCGCAACAAAATTCGTTTTATTTATTTTTCCCGTTACTTACCTGAAATCGTCTGTTTGCCGAATTTTACAAACCCCCACCCTGCCCCTCCCCTGCCCCACGTCACCGCCCGGTGGCACGCCCTATACGGGCCGTGGCGGCTTGCAGGGGGTCCCCCTCAAGTTTCGTTACGCCAGTTAGGGACAGTACCGTATCTACTAAGATGTGCCACTGTTTTCCTCCCTCCCTCCTGCTGGTTCCATAGTGAAAGGTTGTGTGTGTTCATTCAAGCATAGGTTGTGTACGGGACGGGAACCCTTCCAGTAGAAAAACTATATTATAACGCTAATTCCCACTTTGGGTGCTACTGTACAGTGCAGCTCATATGCAAAGTTGGAAATATGTGAAGAGTTTTAAAACTTGCTTCACGGTTACACCTGTCTTGAGGATGCATAATTCTTTAGCACAAATCCCTGTATTTGAACATTAGGAGGTAACTACTCATGGGTTTTGTTAGGTTTTGATAGCACTGTTTTGGGTTATTTTGGGCTACATTTCAATGCAAATCCTAATTTGCATTAGAAAGTCAATACTGCCATAAAACTTTACACTGGTATTACATAACAAAAGTTATGCAACCCCAATGCAAAGTGTTAGTACATCTGGGCTTTCATTTATTCTTCTCTGCCCACCTTGATTTAGACTTGAAGCTGGGCTTTCTGATCTGGAATCTTGTACACCTTGTGGAATCAGATTCCATCTGCAGTGGCTTTAGCATCCCACATTAATATGGAGTTAGTTCAATTACTGATTAGAGAGTAGCATAACAATTTGCAACAGCAGCATACATCACCAGGTTCATATCCCTATTTGTAATGCAACAGTTTGACCAATTTTGACTTTCCTATAGTTACCACCTGTTAGACTTTCATTCCATCAGTTCAAATTTGAATTAAAAGTGCCATCCTTAAAAAATGACACAGATATGGTTAACTTCAATGGTAAATGCACTCAAGTCGTTCTATAAAGTCAAAGATTTCCATATTAAACAAGGTCCATATCATGAATAATGTGCACCTTTGCCGGAATAGCCTACCTCAATTTGCATATGTCTGTTTTGATTAGGGCACAATCAATACTTACATTTGCCAACAGGTAATGAGGAATTAATGAAGTTGCTAACCGAGAACAATTGTAACAAGAGTATGTCCTCTATATGGAGTGCAGACATGTTCCTTTGCCCCGAATGTCTGACTGCATATCTAGAATCCTGGTGTTTGATTTTGGCTGTAGCCTCACACTGATCTAATGTGTGCTGAGAGGCCACAGCCTGTATCTTGACATGGTTGAGATTCAGGACCTGTTCTGTGACCGCCAGGGGTGCACCAAGTGCACCATCATTGACCAAACAGTAGACTATTGTCCCTGTTGTGAATTTAGCACGTGGAGTGGTGGTGGTAGTATACCATGTTTTGTGAATTTATAACTGTGACCAGATCTTTTTATCAACGTCACTGGAGTGAAGGCCTAGCTGCCTCTGATCTAACCCAGAACCTAGTGCAAGCATCCAACGTGTATATTGTACTTGTTTATGCGTGAAGCATGCATGGTACATGCATGGTTTATGAGTGAACCAGCTCAATGGGCGCTGGTGAAATCTATTTTGGAAATCCCAAGCTTGGCTTTTTGCACAGGAGTTGAGGCTCTTTTCTCAGACACTGAAACTGTATTGCTGACATTTCTTAAACTGGAGCAAAGGAGTCCTATACAATGAAATAGGTAAAAGAGGCAAGGCTGCTTTGTAAATCCTCTTGGGCCTTTTGCTGAGAGGAGCTGACAGGAGCTACCGATTAGTTTTCATGCAGCACTGACAATTGGTAGACGGTGAGGGTGGAGGGTAGGACATCATTCTCTGTTGTTAAAGGGGAAAGGGACCCCTTTTGCCTTTCCCCTGATGACACTTCATTGTGACTCATGGCAGCCAACTGCAGATGGTCCTCACCGCCGTGTGTCACTGTTCTGGGTGCTACAGGCTGGAGACTGCTCTGCTGTGAGGAGCATCACTCTACGCTAATTCAAGAGCAGCCTGGAGATGCTCCTTGAAAGAAGAACCAAATCAAATTAGCTCCGACAGTGGATCCACGTCTCTTCTCTGCCTTGTTTGTATAAAAGTTATACCCATTGGCCTGCTTGTTATTCCAGTCCCACATTCTCTATGACAAGGAAAGGAGGACTCTCCAGCCTACTTAGAGGACTGCTGTGCAACAGAGCTGGTGTCCGTCTGAGAGTCAGCTTCCCTGAGGTGAGGGGCTATCACCTAAGTGCACTCATTGTTTCATTGTTGCATTCCTGTCTGAAAGTGCCTAGAAGCCAGCCTGCCTCGTGAGGGAGAGAGGGAACCTGCTATCCTTACAGGAAGAGTGAGAAAGAGCATGCCCCTGGTGAATTGAATCAGTGCAAGAGGAGGGCTGCGGACACTGATCTGCGTGCCTGGGTATCTGAGGGACACACACACTCCTGTATGACTCTTTGTGGGAACCATGAAGATTGTGGTGTAGCATGAGCCACTGTGCCTGAACTGATAATCCAGGTGTGAACTGAGCTGCTGTGCCAAAACTGAGAGGTGTGGTGTGACCAGAGCTACTGTACCAGATATTAGATGTGCAGCAAGATCTATGACGCTGTGCCTGACATCATGATGATTGCAGCATGACCCGAATTGAGATGTAAAGATTGTGGTGCCCTGAGCGGCTGTGTCTGAAATGTGCATCGCTGGCAAGACCCCAGACACCGCATCCGTTCACATCGCAGGGAGCTCCAGAGCTGCTTTGCAGCCATGACTGTGGCTTCCATGCAGCCGTGGCTCACCGTCAAACCAGAGAGGCCTATGAATTGCCTCCATGTGTGCTCTAGGTAGGCAGTGCTACACCACACCAGTCCAGACTCCAAAACCCCTACAGCAGCTTGCAACGAACACCACTGGACTATTCGCGAAGAGGATTCAGCTCTCCTCCACCAAGGCTCCCCGATCTCAGCATCATCACGTACACAACCACTGAAGATGCGGATGAGGACTGCAAACTTGTTCTCAGCTCGGAAGCGGGTGAGAGAGAGAGTCTATGGGAGCTGTGCGGATATGTTTAAGACTCCACTAGAGTACAGGGGTAAACTGCAGTCAGCCTAATCACTCTAAGTACCGACCAGGGGTGGAATCCTCCTTGTCCATAAAGAGGGGAAAACCGGGGCAGTAGCAAGAGGAAGTGCTCTAAGCACCAGGATAACAAATTGCTTTGTGCAGTCATCTTTGTGAGTAGTACTATAGCCTAGTGTGTATTAAAAGGACTTTTTTTCTTGAAAGCTTAGCACTGGGTTCAACAATTAGTTCTTAAACTTAGGAGTTCGCTCCTTGAGATGGCTGTGACCGCTTACAATTGCTACAAAGCTTGTCAAGGGCTGAGAGGGTTGCACTTGGCCCAGTTTGCCGAGCCATAGTAGGATGGACCATTGCACATCAAAGGCAAAGAAACACAATTTCCACAGTTGAGGCCCAGTAGTCTCTGGCTGCCCTTGGGCCCCCAATGCGTTTGCACAAAGGGTAAACCGTGTTTTTTGGTGAACCTTTTGCTAGCAAGAACTGCACGAAATGTGTAGTAACTGATGACAAATGTAAAATGAGCATCTGTGCTAATCAGCGGGTGTGTACAAATGAGGTTGCAACTGTTAGAACAGAGGTGTGCTAACAAATTTATGCATCTGTGCTCTCTTGCAAAGCCTTCATCCTGAGGCATCTTGGCACTGAATAACAGATGTTTATTTTTACCCAACTCAATGGCACTCATTTTATTGACCTCAGAAGGATAAAAGGCTGAGTGGACCCGCCCAGATTTTAATCTGTGACCATGAGGTTAAACACAGGCCCCTTTAGTGGTGCATTAGTCCCCAGCAGACAAAGCAGATCCATGCGTGATTTATATCTGCTTCTAAATAATGTTTCCGGGTGTTTTGGGGTGGTGAATGTGCTTCTGCTCAGAGATGTCTGTAAAAGCGGGGCTTTTTAAAGAATGTATTTTAAATATAAATGTTAAATTTTATAATCTGAAAATTGTATTGTAAAATAATTTGCTATGGCCTATTTTTTAAAAGAAACAAATCTTGGCAGGAGACCCACCAAGCCCTCCTCGAAAGGGTCACATTTGCTTATTTGCTTTCTATTCTGAGAGTGCAATGTGTTAATATTTTAAACATTTCCAGGGTCCCTAGGCTACCTTTTGGTCCACAGTCACCGCTTTGGGAGGGTGTGTGCATCTCTAGAAAAAAAAGTGGGAGCGGAGTATCACACTGTCAATCATGGTGGCAGTGGGTGCCTGGGATAGTGAAGAGCCAAGAAGCACAGGAAGGAAATTAGGACAGTTACCAAGGTTGAAGAGGGCATGTTAAGCATTTTAGAGGTCTATACAATGTTATAAGAAGGATTCCACTTTGGATGGAACAGCCCAAAGATGGTGTGCAGAGAAGAGACTTTCACATGGAAAAGTCTCCAACACAGAGGGTGAATTTTACACTCTTGAGTTGTCCAAGAACTTAGGATAACCAGCGTCTCTTAACTTTTCAACTTCTGGGGACACCCTCTGAATCATTGCTGGATGACAGGGATTTCACCTCAAGCAATTTCTATGATATGAACCGCAAAACAATACACAAAACTACATAAACAATTATAGATCGAGCAAATAAACAAACTATTATATATTTTACTTAATTCACAAACAAAAAATATTTAAAAAATCTAAATTTCAAATTTAATTGGAATGTGGTTTTATTTCTAAAAGACGAAGCAATATGATAGGCTCCAGCGTATCACTTTGTCATTTTTGTGCTTAATGCATGCTCTCTATTTTTCCATTAATATCAACTGTTCATACTATATTCTGTTTACTCATCTCACACTGCTACTCATGCTAAGGATACCAACTAAATTTTTAGCCTCCAATTTCAAACTCGTTCACATTTACATGACATTTTAATACTTTAAAATACTTTCAAATAATTTGCTTTTTTATGTATATATACTTTATTAATCTTCCATTATTTAATTTTGTAAGCAGTCGTGGTCCCCCTGAGTAGACTTCGTAAACTCCCAGGGTTGCACGGACTACAGAACCCTTGATCAGCCGCGGCCGCGGCAAGAGCGGTGGAGCCGGGTAGAGGTGGATTTCGACAGACAGAGAGGGAAAATGTATTATTTATTTAATTTTCCCGCATGGTCGTCTGTCGAATCCCCCCCAACCTGGCCCCACCACCCCAACCCTCTTGGGGCAATGAGGCCGGGTGGGTGGGTGTATTTCGACATTCCATGAGGGAAAGTTAATTATATAGGTGGCATATTAACAAGAGGGAGAGATAAAATTATCACCGCTTTAGCGTCTGTTTTTGGCCTATAAGCGGCGATAATTTTATCGCAATATTAGCAAGGACATACTAGAGCGTGTTTCCGTGATTTAGCACCCGCTTTACATCGTATCGTTAATGAGATGCAAAGTAGGCATGCCTCAATAGACTACAAGGGAAAATATCGCGAAGGCAGCTTTGCGATATTTACAACAATGCCCCGGCTGGCGTAGCGATAAACAAAATCGCGCTAACCGGCCATTAACGCTGGATTTTAACGTCTGCTAAAATCCAGTGTTAGGCATACTTTGCATGGGAGGTGGAATGTGGGGTTACGACCACAGGGTCGTATCAGCAAGGTCATCGCTGTTTTGCAGGGAACATCGCTGGTTTTCCAGCGATGTTGGGAAATTTCCCTGCTATCGATGGAATTTTCATCGCCAATGTGCTAAGCGTTATAAATACAGCGCTAGCTCTGCGATGAATTCCAGCGATAGAGGGCGATAGGGAAACTCGCGCTAGGCGTGGCCAGCGATAATTAATCTGGTTAATATGCCCCTTAGTTTTTTTCCCTAATGGTCATCTGTCGAATCCCTCCCCCCACCAACCCCGCCCCACAGCTCTTACCTGCACGGGCCACGGCTACCATTGATGTAGACTGAAGCCTATTTTCAAAGCTGATTGTTGTGAAACTCATTCAGTTAGAATTTTAAAAATCCGTAAAAGTAGTCGTCTGTGAGTATTATGAAAATGTGATCATAAAAATGAAGCAGACCATACTCTGAGCATTTTTTGCCCTTTCCATTTTCCCATTGATTTGCACTCTGTCTCTTGTAACTAGGATGCAGCAATGCGTTCGCTGTGTTCATGGGCGATGGAAAACAAGCCTTAAGAGGGTGAAAGAAAATGTTGCTGCCCTTAGCTTCTGGCAGTCTGAAAAATTGATAAAACATGAAATGTATTTATATTGTCCATTAGCTTGCAGATATTTAGCAGTTTTTCCCTAAAACTACCAAAGGATCTCGGATTCATTTAAGTAACTAACAACTTCCATCATGATTTCCCTAGTAATTGAAACAAGCTTTGAAAGTATGACAGATTTTAAATTGGTTTCTCTCTCTCTGTGAGCAAGACCGCCGACACCAAGCGCTGCAAGATAGGGCTCGCATTAAAGTAGAAATGAAGTCTAAATTAAAAAATACGAATGGTCATCCTGGCTTTTTGCCATCCCTTTCATGAGATTTTAATATGTGCCGGCTTTTTTAAGTCCAATTGCTTCCTAAGCCTTTGCTAACTCGTTCTGTTGTGAATTGAATTTCCTTATCTCGCATGCAAAATATTATATTTATTACTTATTACCACCAGGGGTGAGTAAAAAGACAAGCTACAGTCGATAATTTAAATAAGAAGACATCTTAGCCAGGGACAAATAAAAAGGAGGGGATATTAGGACTAGTAAGTAATGTATGTGAGGTGCAGTTTGCTGCAAAAGGTTTCTGCCACTGTCATGACCAGAGTAAAGATTTTGTGTATTTCTCTGAAAAGACTAGTTAGCGGTGACAGGCGCGCACAACCCTTTCGATATTTCTCCTTTGTGCACCGGGGATGAATCGGGAGCGGTGTAGTCTATAGACAGACTTTGATACTCCCTGCTGAACTCATCCCAATTTAAGAAATCAAAATGGGAAATTTTAAGTGACAGAGACGTAGGACACCTTTGCTACCACAAGAATAAAAGACAATGAAGTCTTAACCGCAAAGGTTTCATTTTAAAGATTTTAGGCATACAGAATTTAATTCAATATAGTCAAAATACATTAGTCAATGAATCGGAGTACAATGCTCAATTAAAGTACAAAATCAGTCAGGAACTCAGTAGAGTTCAGATCAGCAAAATGCAGAGCATTTAAGAGATATAAATCCTGCATAGATTCACCCTCCAAGGTAGGGGAGAGGGCTCTCCTGACCCAGCAAGAAATCACAGTCTTTTATAGGGTTTTAAACAAAAGATTTCATACATTGAATACAGTAGTACATGTCACACAGGCTCTCATCCAATTAAAATAAGGCAAAAGAGACACAATACAACTAGACGCATTCAAATAATTGTTGATAATTCGACTACATGGACTTTAACACATGCAAGCATCTTCACATGGAACAGAAATGGTTACATTGTATGTGGTTTCCCTGGGACATGCATTTTCTTAGCTGACTAATGGAAGACTGGGAGAGACCATACTGGCAACGTAGGTGCAAAATGTACTTTAATCCTAGTGTGTGACAACATTCTATTCAAGCAATACCTTGCAACTTTTGTTAACCTTGCACATTTGACATGTTTGTCGTACGGTTCAAACAAGAACAGGCATGGGTCCATCCCTTCACTAATAGGCATTCCGTACCACAAATCCTCACTGGTCACACTTGACAGCCACATGGCCACCGACTGTAGATGCGGTGCAAGGCAATGAAGCTCCATATAGGGGCCCCCTAGCCCACCTTCTGATGTGGGCCATTGCAATTTTCTCAAGAAGCACCTATGACTGTGGACCATCCAAATCAAGCCTGTCAACAGACTATTAATTCTACCAAATAAGTGCCTTGGCAAAAAGATATAACATTCTTGTCAGGACAATCATTTTAGACTAAGCTATCCTGCCCTGGACCGAGATAGGGAACCGTTTCCAGAATCCTCTGGATCCCAATCCCTGCCAAATATTTCTGTATGCTGCCAGCAATTAGATTTTACTCAGATTGATATATAGAAATTCCCAGGTATCTTTCCAATCAGATGTGTTGCACCCCCTCAATCCCAGGAAAAGCTTCTTTTTGTTTGACTAGATTAACTCTCAAGGCCACCACCTTTTCCAAAATCCCTCAGTGCACATAATACCTCTCCAATACCCTCCACTGCCTTTCACAGATAGAACAAGACGTAATTTACATAATAGCAAAAATAATTTGTATATCCTGCCCTACATTTATCCCCCAATTTTGCACTTCATGAATACATTTTGCTGCAAATGGCTCTATAGACAGGGCAAAAAAGGGGCAGAGCCGAAAGCGTGGCCGAGTCCCCCACTCAACTGCCAATGACTCCAATATCAAAGTAACCATCATTTATACCGGTGGCGGATGGATTTGAGTATCGCTTTGCCAAATCTCAACCAGTACTCAAAATAAAACTCCCAGTTCAGGGTATTGAAACCCTTCTCTATGTCTATTGATACCACAGCTGGCTTTGATGGTGATGTTTTGTTATGTCCATTTGAACACCATACTAATCACCCAAGAGGGTATCCAGGTGCTTAAGCAGGTGTGTAGGTGTGTGGTCCCTAATGTGCTTATATGAAGAGTCAGGTCTTCAGCTTCTTGCAAAACTCAAGAAGGTGAGGAGGAGGTTCTGATGTGTTGAGGGAGGTTGTTCCATATCTTGGTTGCGATGTAGGAGAATGAGTGACCTCCCGTTTTGCTTTTGCAGATGCAGGGAGTGTGTGCGAGTGAGAGTGAGGCAGAGCATAGGTGCCTTGTGGGTTGGTGCAAGTGTATGCTGCCGTTAAGGTATTCTGGTCCTGTGTTGCATAGGGCTCTATATGTGTGTGTTTAAGTTAGAGGGCATTCTTCCAGAACATGAAGAAGGCGTATAACATTCATGTCTGTGTACCTAATAGGTATAAAGGCTGTCTGATCAGAATGAACTAAATCTGATATCAGAGGCATCAGTCTATTAGCAAGTACATTGGCAAATTATATACTATAGTTTAAGCATTGAAAGGGGGCTCTATGTCTTAGGTTGTAACAAAATTCTGTCCGGCCATGAGGATTGTCTCTATAAATGCCTCCCTTGTTTTTCGCAGTAAGGTCTCTGCAGTGCATGCTGCCTCATACATTTTCTGCAAATTAGGAGCTAAAACCCCTGAATATATAGAGAAAAATTCCACCGGGAGGCTATCTCCTTCTAGCTTCCCTGAGGCCCACCCCTTGATTGCAACTCCAATTTCCTCCACACAGTGGTGATGCTAACTCCTCTGCTGGAGCCTCATTTAGTTTGATAACTTCTGCACTAGAAACACCCCACTCCGTCAGACACCCCTCACAGTCATCTTGATTCCGATAGAGAGAGGAATAATATCTCACCATGACATCATTAGATTTTTCTTGTGATGATACTATTGTCTCCTATTTTTGATGCTGCAATGCCTCATTATGCACCAAACATGCCAATAAACATCCTGGCTTATCTCCCCCAACATGGTACCTAGCTCTCATGTTTTTATATTCCAATTTACATAGACCATTCATCAATTTACGGCATTTCAGTTTTTGCCTCCGATAAGGCCTATACTCTTTGCGCTCCTGTTGCAACCTCTTTCTCCAAATCTGCTTCTCCTTTCAGGGGCTGTAATATTCTCTCTCTGTACTGTTTTGACTCCCTAGGCAGTTGTAATGCACTTAACACATATAAATGCCATGAAAACATCCCAGTAAATACATGTCTGTGCTTAACCTTCTATTATATTAAAGTATTCATGTATATGCAGCCCTATTTGCCTTGTGGAACACCCTATCATCCTGTGTTTTTATTCTCGATCTGCAACTAGTTATACATGGTCTTTCATAACCCTCATCTAAATTCAGCAACAATGGTCACATAGGTGACAATTTTCGAGCTGGATGTTCCACCTGCAACAAAGACCCCGCTTTGTGTCCAGATGGTAATAGCAAATTCAGCCTAGAGTATAATTTATGCACTTGTGAGCAATGAGTATAATCTCTAAGATGTTGAAATGCCAGCCTCCACACATCATACAATCTCCAGTTATTCAACCAGGCTGCCAGTGACTCTGATTCACTCATTTTATGGGTTCCTGGGAGTGTTGGACATGATCTATTCATGAATTTATTAGGAGCACAATTGAAATTTCCACCCCAGAATGATAGCACAAGTAATCTTGGGACCAGCTGCTCTTGTAATGAATTAAAAAAGTCACTCCACACAGGCGTCCGCATTGCAGCCTCACAGCTCCTCAGAACCTACTCACAGCAACCTGCACGCTGCATCTTTGAGATCCAGACTTCACATCGCAAGCTCTTTTGATGGGATCTGAATGACAATGCAAAAGGACCTCGCACTACAGCCTTTCCACATCTTGGAACAGGCACATCGTTTCGACTGCGCAATGCTTCTTCACCCCGTATCCAAACAATGCTCTGCAACCATAATTTAAGGTCCTTTGTTCAGCGGGCCTAACCTGGTCCCTGTATCCAAGCCATGCTTCATCGTAGTCGGCCTAAAGCTATTTTACCCCCAAATTTTAAAATTCAATATCTCCGGTTTCCCTGGTTGAATTTTTGTCGTGTTTATCTTGTTTTATTTATTAAAATCTACTCTGTTTTTCTAAGTCTGGTGTGGGATTTTTTTGTGTGGTGTCTTTTCTCTGTTTTTACTGTTTGAGGTGTTCCACAATACTTTACACATTGCCTCTAAGTTTAGCCTGACTGCTCTATGCAAAGCTACCAGAGGGGGAGCACAGGTTAATTTAAGGTTTGCCTACCTCTTACACTGACTAGGATTGTGTTGATGCTTGGCCAGGGCTCATACCTCAGTCAACCAACATCCCAATTTCTAACACGCCTCAACCAGTAACCCAATTTCCTACACACGGAGAGAACACCAGTTTCTGATCCTGAAATTGCTTCCCATCTTTGTACTGTTATCCTCTTCTGAAATGATCTGAGTACTCTTTTTTAATAACTTACCACTTACTCCACATCTTGTCTTAAGTATTTTAAGATCTCATCTTCTTTTCTTCTTATAGGGGGGGGTTATCAGCATGATTCCCCTCTTCAAATAAGCTTTTCTGCCACCTACCCTTTTTTCCCCTCATTTTCCTCACAAGCTCCACCAGTAACACTCCTAAAGCCACAATCTTTGAGGGTTCCCTCAGTCCTTCTTGGTGAATAGCTGGTCTCAAAACACTTTCCAGCCCTCCAGACTTACAGCAGAAGATGTGCCCTTAAAGAAGGACCTTTTTATGCACTTCGACATTGTATTGCTAGAAAGAAGCCAGAAAGAAGCTGAAAATTGGAGTATCTAATAGACTGGGTGTCGCAACATGATGCATCCTCCAGAGTGTATGTAGCATGTATCAACTGAGTCTCCCCATTGCATGCAATGGTGAAGTGATCACACCAATATATTTGTTCCTATTCTTGCAAATTACAGCACTTGTTAACCTTCCTCACTGCCGTCCTGGCACTTAATTCACAGACCTACCAGCTCTCAGTATTGGATTGGATTGAAGTGAGCAATGGGTGGTATCACTAGGCCATCTGTTTCCAATGCAGGCTACAGTCAGACTGTGCCCATTCCAAATTTGTAATATGTTCTTCTGGAGTGTCAAACTGCTAAAACTGCCTGAGACAAATCGTGACCAAAGATGGGGCACTGCCAAATCTACAATCGTGTACATTTTAAAATATTAGGGAGACAATAGGGTGACAGAAGTAATTGAAATAGACTCCGTTTCACATATGATGCTTGCTTTATACTGGAGACATGGGGTTCATATATACATTTCAAGCACCCAAGCTCTTTAAAAAGGTGAAATTAAAGATCCTTCAACATGTTATGGTATATTTTGCTATGTTATGTTATGTTATGCTATGCAATGTTATGTTATGTGTGTTTGTACAAACGCACAACTCACACAGGAGGGTATTCTGCCACTAAAGCAGGAGCTGAGTGAGCTGAGTGAGCTGAGCCAGGGTCGGGCTAGGTGATGAGACAGTACTTTAGCTTCTTGCAGGATTCAATAACTCGGGTGACAGCTCTGATGTGCAGGGGCAGGGCGTTACAGGCTTTGGGAACAAAGGGTGCATGCAAGTAAGAGTTTGGCTGACAAGAGGTGTTTGATAGGTTTGTGGAAGTCTAAGCAGCTGTTGAGGTACATGGTCAAATGTTGTGTATGGCTTTGAATGTGTGTGTGAGGAGTCTGAAGAGTGATCATTTCTGGAGTGGAAGCCTGTGGCTGCTGAGTGTTACATGGTCTGGAGTCTTATGGCCAGTTGAGCATTGATTCCAGCATAGAGTGCATTGTCACAGTCCAGCTTGCTTGTGATGAGCGCTTGGGTGATGCTTCTGTAAGTGTTGATGGGGATCCATTTGAAGGTCTTCTTGAGCATCTTGAGTGTGTGGAAGCAGGAGACTGCATTCACTTGGACAGTCATTGTGAGTTAGTTGTCGATTACTATTCCAATTTTCTTTGGGTAGGTTGCTGGAAGGGGTGTGGGTTCGAGTTTGTGAGCAGTTGGCCTGGTATATGATGTCCACTAATTAAAGTGGGCACCTTACACCAGTCCAAACAACCCTTATGGTGATTTAAGCGGTCAAAGATAACCTTAGAAAGCTATACAAGTGGTAGCTATGGAGAGCAGCCTTCAGGCTTGGTCTTGAAGGAATGTTAAGCAGCTTGTTTCACCAGAATGCAGCCTTATTGTATTGGTTAAATGAAAGGAGAACCACACAGTAGTTATAAGAATATATACTTATTATTATAACAGCTTAAATACCTCACAGTACCTGCTACATGCAGATAAACACAAAGCACACAATACTGTAGCACAGAAACAATCGCAAGTAGCACTAATACACAGTGGGCTCACGGGGGAAACCAAACCATATACTAAAATAGTGGTATAAGAAACACAACTTGAGTCAAGACAGTGTCTAGTTAGTAGAGAATCGCTGGAACCCCAAGGAACAACCCAAGGTGAGTTAGTAGAGACCCCATGGAGGACGGGTGCAGTGAGAGAACACGACCGCGTGCTACGTTCAATTCAATGGGAGAGTCGCGTTTGCAATTTTAAAGTTTAAGGACCCTTCCCAGCGGACTATGAGGAAACCCTTTGGAACATAGAAGGTTGGAGAGCCATCCCACCGTGGATACTGAAGAACCAGAGTTTCCTATCTCAGGGAAGCCGGGTGCATAGGGCTGAAGTGGCGTCAGAAACCCCCGTCGTTCTCAATGGGAGTCTTCAAAGAAATGCCACTGCTGGACAGAAGAAAAGTGTCCGGTGGAATCCGCAGGTGGATTCTTAATGGAAGGAACCTGAGAGCAGAGGGGACAGAGTCTGGGTCACTCAGGAGTGACCAGGGGCTCGGTAGACAAATGCCCACCGATGTTGGGTGCTTCAGGTGGGTAGAAGGAGACCTTGACTCTACAGTTTCAGGGACCAGGAGATGTCGAGGATGACCAGGAGCCGGAAACAAGATGTCCCACAAAGGATGTCGAGTGCTGAGGGGTCGGTATTCAGCGGGTGCACCAACAAGCCTTGGAAGAGGCAACCCATGAAAAAGGTCAAAGAAGGTTATAGTCTGGCCCAGCAAGGACCAGATGACTCACCACAGCAACGGGAGTCAGGGCAGGCTCGGAGCAATCAGGGGAGCCCAAGAAAATCAGGATTGTCCATCGGATGGACACACAGGCCGAAGGCACAGGAGTCGCAAGGGGACCTCTATCAGTTTCACAAAACAACAGCTTGCAGGGAACAGAGTGCAAGGAGGCCAAAGTCCTTTGTACGAAATGTGCAAAGAGGTTGGGGCTATGTACAGCCCGAAACACAAAGTTGGGGAGCATCAACAAGCATATGCACTTGCAAATGTACTCAGTGCACAGGGGTTCAGGTTATGCAGTTCCCACGAAAGACACTGGCCTCAAACTTAGTGAGACGGCAGCTAGACCTCAAGGAACATAGGAACCCACCTCCTGTGTTGCTGGAGTCTTCGGAGTCTGCAGGAGCTCAGGATCAGCAGACCGGTCTGTTGCATTATGGTACGGCGAATGCAGAGGAGTGACTCCTTCCCCCCAAGGGAGATACTTCAGTTGTCCTTGATGCTCCACAGGTCCTGCACGGAGCCTGTATGGTGCACAGGCACAGACGATGCTTTGGACAGAGAGAGAGACAAAGTTGGGCCCAGTCGAAGTCCAGCAAAGTCCAGAGTGTCCAAACGGGCAAAGCTCATTGGTTTCTTCTTCAGAATCTTGTCCACGTCAAATCTGGGGTCCTACAGCCAGGTAAGCCCTTTTTTACCAATGGGAGAGGGTTGGTCAGATTCACGGGACCCTCCCATGGGAGGGTCAGGACAGTGGAGAGGTTACTCCCATGTCCTTTGTCCAGTTTTGCGCCAGAGCAGGAGCCAACGGTTCCCAGGACTGGTTTGAACTGGACTACGCACAGGGACACCAAATGTGCCCCTCGTGCAGACTTTCAGGCACTTTGGAAGTTCACCCACCCAGCCCCAATACACTAAACCCTGTCTGGGAGGTGGTCACATCTCCCTGTGACAGGATGCCTAGTGTGCTGCCTTCCTCAGGGCAGAAATGTGTCTCTGGTCTGCAGCAACCATTTTGTGCTGTCCAGGTCAAGAAGGCTGGTACCAGAAAGACCACGGACCACACGAAGCGTGCTTCAGAAGGGTGGAATCATACCTCCCGCACCGGTTAAAGGTTTGGAGGTATGATTCCAAGGTGTTTGATACCAAACACAACATGGTTTGTTGCAGCCGTTTTCGAGATAGCATTTTACGTGAGCATATAATGCACCTCTACCTACATGTCTGGCTGCGTCACCGACAACCCGGGAGAATGGTCTCCGAAGGCTGCAGGGGTGCTCTGCTCATGCAGGGGCACCCTCTCACGTAAAACCCAGCACCCTGCCTTCAGGTTGTCAAGGCCTGCCATAGGGGTGACTTATAGGTTCTAGGTGTAGTGACCTTTAAATATAGTAAATCTATATCTAACGTAAGTGGTGCTTGCATCATCTTACACAGGCTGCAATGGCAAGCCTGTAGTTCCATTTTGCATAGCCTCTCATGGGTGGCATAATGCATGCTTCAGCCCATGGGAGGCTCTGGGGTACCTATGCCCTGGATACATGTGTACCATATAGTAGGGACTGGCAAGGGTACCCCAGTATCCAATTTGGAGTGTACCTAAGTACATAACACAACCAATTTAGGGAGAATGCACATAGACTGGGGACCTGATTAGCAAGATCCCAGTCAGACTAGTCAGAAACCAGCAAAACACAAGGCAAAAAGTGGGGGTAACCATGCAGTCAGAACCTACTTTCCTACAGAGTTCATGAAGCAAAAGCCATCAGGAGTCATAGGTATTCTGTACTAAGGTCAATGTCAGCCAATTTGTGATTCGTTTTGCACCCCAGAATTATCTGTGACATATTTAGGGGCATATCAGCAACAGCCAGCGATAATTATCGCTAAGCGCGCTTAGCGTGAGGATAATTATCGCCTGCTATTGCTGGATTATATCGCCGAGGAAGCGCGCTATCAACAACGCTTATCTCCAATGCGATATATAATCCAGCGACAGCTGCAAAATGTGCGATTAACGCTGGAAATCCAGTGATAATCGCACAGCGATAGGCGAATCATTGATAATAGGGCAGGGTGGATTCATCCTCACAATCCACCTCACATACGATATCATGGCTAAGTCGAATTGAAAGCAGGCGTAAAGAAAGGAGCGATAAGCGCAGTTAGCGCTGCTTTTGTCATCACCAAGCGGGTTTGCGGCTAAGTTGATGATAGGAGATAGTCATGTTAGCGACATTTCTCATGTAATTTCATTGAGATACGCCCACTTTGCATCTCATTGGCGTTGCGATGCTGGGCGTTCAGAAAACGGGCGCTGAGGCATGAATTCACACGCTAGGTGACCTTGATGATAGTGCAATATAATTATTGCCGCTTTTTGCCCGAAAGCGGACGCTAAAGCGGCGATAATCTTTTCGCGGGGCCTTGATAATATGCCCCTTAGTACTTTAGTTCTGAAGACAGTGTTTCTAACGTGGGACAATCTGCAGGAGGAGGGCAAAATCCTACCATAAAACACAATGGCTGGCAAAATTAGGAGAGGAACTGCCAAAATGTAAGTGTGCTCATTTAGCATTCTGAACAGCCTCACTCAGGGTGTCACTCTACAAGGAAAACAGTTTTTCCCTGGAGGAAACAGCTTCAGGATCTACACATCTAACTACAGAAGTAGCATTCCGGTGTAATTAACTATGCCAAGTAGCGGAGAAAAACATGATGACACCCGAGAAAGTCTGGAAAGATTCCTTGCCTATGAGTGAGATCTGGAAATGATGTCAATAATCTACTGAATTTCTATATAGAATTTTGAAATCTGTTCCGTTAAGAAGAAATCTATGTTTTTTTACAATCCACAATTTAAATTGGAGTGTGGAGAAGTTGGTAAAGTTTAGAAGTTGGGGTTCATGATTTACATATTTTTTTCTCAGACTGGCCTTTCATGGGCACTTGCTTATAGTGAGTAACATTATTACATACATCCTAACGAAAGAGATAGCGGAAAACAAATGTTTGGTTGTTTTTGGAATATCAGATCAACATCAATTTATGCTAATGATCAGAAGGAAATTGCTGTTCTGTATACATTTGCTGGGCAAGTCATAAATCTGTCAGCATTGGACAGAAAAGTCACAACATTTTATTGAGATTGATTACAAGAAGTAAAGGAGACATGCTCATTAGATATAAGTTGTGGAAAGAAGCCACCCATTGTGATGTGGCAATTATATATTGACTGGTTAAGCTGGTGTGAGAAATGACTATGTCAAATAGATATGGTCCCATGATTACACCCATCATTAAGGGATTTAGTGGGAATTAAAACCTAATAGACCTTTCCATTTCAGAAGGAGCTCAAACGGCTTGCACAAACTAGACACCACTTCCGCCTTTAGAACTGTAAGCCTCGTTAACGAAGAAGCAGTGTGCTGTAATACCCCAACAGTAGATTCAGATGCTAACAGAAGTGATGGAGACTCCTTAGATACAAACTGGAATGGATTAGAAGGATGGAGTAGCAGGGAGTATAACAGAGCTAGACAGAGAGGGGGATGAAGGGAAAGAACTTGGAACCCACAATGACAGGGACAAGGCTTTGGATAGCCTTCTTTATTCAATCAACCTTCTCAGCATTTTGGAGACTGGCCAACTCCTTTTATTCCAGGACCACCTTCAAGGTTTCCACCTATGTATAGACCGCCAGTAGCCACAAAAAGAAAGAAATAAGTGTCCTAGGAGGACAAGAACCAGGGTGCCCAGATGAATGTACCACACACAATTGTGGGCCTAAAAGGGTCCCGGAAGGGTAGCGAGGTCCTTAACCACGAGGTTAGAAGGGACACGTCCTCCCTAATCAATGTACACTGAACCTAATGAGCATCCCTTCGGAAAAAAGCAGCTCATACCTCCAGATTTAGAAGAGGTAGGGGGGGTTTTGTTTTTGGGTATGGTTGAGGGTTCCGAAGTGTTTGATGATTAATCTCTCAAGTGGGTATACTGAGAGAATCTGTGTCCAATATGTAACTGACCTGTTGCTACGGGTGGGAAGGGAGAAAAAACATTTTCTTTATATAGCCCTCACTCACTTTAGTAGCGACATGCTTCATCAACCCAACTCCTAGAAGTCAGGGTGGGTTCAACCATCTTTCAGGGAGCACTAATAAAAAGATGTAAGGGGCGTAAAGATAAAATTCCTCACCCACTCTTAACATATCGTTTATTGATGGAGTGGGAGGGAAGATTAAAAACACTATAATTGGGTATCAGGATATAATGGTCCTATGACCCTAGAATAAGCACCAACATGTTTCAGACCTCTTTAATGGCCTAAATAAGTCCTGCGCTTTCGTCCATATGAATATCCAGTTGTGGGGCAAGACCAGAGAAGAAGTCCCAGGGGCCTCCATGACAGCTCTTTAGTGTTCAACCTTTCCAGTAAGATACTGACACACTTGCAACCTCAAATCATTATTAGGGGACTACGTTTTGTACCAATACTTACATTTGACTGCATTGTAAGCTGGCAGATTTCTGTTGGAAGATTAAGCTCAAGGCCTTTTTAAAAAAAAGATAAAGCAGAACAGATCAAGGCAGGTGACACAGATCTCTGAAAAAAGTTTACGTTCTACCCTACTACCACAGCAGTCCCTATCAAGATTCCGAAGTTTGAGCAAGCCATATCCAAAGAGGTCAAGTTTTGATGTCTCACTGTTTAGACTTTTCCATAACATCATGCAAGAAGAAAGGCAAGCACTAAAGGAACTGGTGAATGATTCCAACATTGAAGGAAAACTGGCAGCTAAAGGGGAGCATTGTACTTCTCACTAAGGATGACTACATCAAAAAATGTAGGTGGCTGCTGTCCAATGAAAAACACTGCAGGATACATACAGAGTATCTAGCAGCATGTCTGAGGGCAATGATACAGAGACTAGTGGAGATAGCAGAATAGTGGTTCTAGCCTTCTGAAAAAGAAGCAGGATACTTATTGAATGATAACAGAGTTACCCCTTATTTTTATACTCTTTCAAAGATACATAAGCACAGGTGTCTTCCGCCAGGATGCCCCATAGTCTTGGAGATTAGTTTTATTTTAGAACCATTGTCACGGTTCATGGATTACTTCCTACGTCCTACCGTACAACGCAACCCAACCTATATCAAGGACACAACTGACCTTCTTAGACTCCTAAGAGATACCCTTTCGACCCTTCTTAGAATATACTGGTGGGTTTGGACGTTGAAATTTTATGAACTAGTCCCCCACAGGACACCACTTTGGAATGTGTTGATGACATTTTCCACAATGAGGATTGGGGTTACAACATCCCTCAACACTTTAACAGCAAAAGAGTAAACGGCTGACCGGGGTCAAGCACATCAAATCCCTATGTACAATCTATTAGTAGATGGTGCAATCACTTCCTGCACCCGCCGTCTAGAGATGCAAATAATGGCCAAATGTTCAAGAAAAATGGAAGGTGCACTCGATGCGGAGTCAATCAATCCGGCCAACTGGTCCTAGGATGCTTGTTTCCAGTCCAGGGAGGACCTGGCCTGGCAGTTTGGGCTGGACTGTTCCCACTGGGCTCAGGCTCAAGACTAATTTGAATATGGCTGAGTCCAAACTGGAATGGCATGGTGAGCAAAAAAAAGATTTAGGCCCATATCTCTGTACTGGGGTGAATGTATGACATTGTTCTGCGTTCTGTCCATCAATTTTTGTTTTTGCATATGCAGGAAAGTGAGAACACGGATTCTGAAGCACAGAAGTAACACACTCTGTAGGAGAGCCACGACAAAAATGAGTAACCATTTTATCATTCAGTGGAGGATCTACAATGTGCTGTTCTTGAAACCCTCGATTCGTGGACAAAGAGGAGACAAGAACCTTTTTGAACAGGAACAATGATTGATTTACCGCTTGAAGAATTACAATGTGGTACTTAATGAAGATGTCCCTTGGCTTGCATTAAACAGATAATTTGTGCATGATTGTCTGCCTGTGCCCCCTTCTCTTTGGAAAAGGAAAATTGTACATAAACGATTGTTTACCCCATTAGTAAGCTGTTCAATTGCATATCAAAGAATTGGTCTAGAACCACCATAAAAAAGGGTTGATGGTTTTTCGCATCCTATATATCTTACATGTCCACTTTGTTTATTAAAATCTTTATAGCACTTTTTTCTAGCATGAATTAATAAAAAAATACATGTTGGTTTGGCTTGATCTAGGTGCAATGATGGGTGTATATTTCTGTCTCTCTAGATTATGATATACAGTGCCTGATTTACAAAGGGCCACAGCACTCATGGTGGAGGCCCCATATTCGTGAGGGAGTCTTTGCACTTGGGCAGAATCTCCGCAATGAGAATTCTTTTTGTGAATCAGGCCCACAGAGTTTTTCACGAATAGCTCTGATGCATCCTTGTTGCAATGGCGGTCTATATAGGAACTGTCCCACAGGCTTTAAGTTTAAGCACAATGATAGGGATTGCCATGTTCAAATATACGCTCACTTTATGTAACAGCCGCATGCTTGCAGGGGTTTCGCTCCTTGAGTAGTGCTGTGATTGGGTACTGCGAGACCACTTGACGTCCAGAGTGGTTATAAACCTTTAGAGCACCTCGCTGTTCAGGCGTCTTAAAAAGCTGAGACGATCCTCACTCATTAATATGCAGTGCTAGGAAGTGTCGGTAGTTTCAGTAGTAGGACCGGGACCCCTGATGAAGTAAGTTTCTTCGGGGGATGAGAACTATGAATTGAAATTCATTTACAGAGAGACATAAAAATCTCGTATAATTTTTTTCCTATGTTCTTTGGGGCAGATTTATCAAACTGTCATGCAGCACAGTGCAATACAGCAAGCCGCCTTGCAGTGCTGCAAGAAAGGGCAGGAATCCACCCTATTTAACATTATGAAACGCATTTCTGTCCTTTTCCTGTGCTGGCGCACAACAGCTTCCTAGCGCCAATGCAGGCACACTTGCACCATTGTCAAGGGTGCCTGCGTTGCAGACAGGATTGGTTTTGTGCAAGAACTGGCACCTTCCTGCACAAAAACAATAATCTGAGTCATTTTCCACTTTCGATGTGTGCTGCAGACTGTAGCACATATAGAAAGAGGTAAAAACAAGGAGAAATAAAGATATTTCTCCTCGTTACGCCTCACTTGGGGAAGCGTATCATTTTGACTCAACTCCAGGTCTACCAGTACTGGCAAATCAGGAAATGCACCAAAATCCATGGGTGGTTGCATGGGAACACCCACACTAGACCAATGGAACCCTCCCTGGGGCAGAGTAACGCAACGCAATGCAATGCTGCGTTGCGTTACTCTAGATTAATCAAGTCACACAGGGCCACGCAAGGGGACATTGCGTGGCAACTTAGTAGCTGTGTCACTCTTGTGCCCCATTGCGTGGCGTAAAGGCAATACAACTGAATGCTAAATCTGCCCCGTACTGTTTGACTAAAGTGCTGGTCCTCCTCCATTTTTGCCCTAAAGGGCCTATTAATGTCAGGTAGAAGGTATTATGAGGAAAATAAGGTTGCATGCATATACTTTCAACATTCATAACTCACATATACATTTTTTTGAAATTCTTTAAAACTCATTCACATCAAGTGATCATGACACTGAATGATTCCTCCATCGCAAATGGGAATGTGGCGCTTACAGCTACATCCTATAATGTTTGCTTAGGTCTTTAAGCACTATTACTCAGGAGTGCCATATATTTCAGGATGGGTGTTGGTGCTTTGTAGATTATAAAATAAAAGAATTTGGAGTTCATAATTTTTCTTGAATGATTTTTCCTTGCTTCTCTCATTTATTAACAAGCACCCATCAAAACTTTGGAACACAGGAGTGCGTAAGTGGATGAGATGTGTGTGTTGTTTTTATGGCTTCAGATGGGCGTTGGTTTAGAATATTAGATGTCAAATCGCAAGGTAGGATAGTGATATAGGGTTTCTGCAAAATTACTATGGTCCTAATGAAAGCAATCAGACCCGCCAAGGGCTGAGATGACTGAAACATATTAACCACAACCTGGTGTTTCCTTGGGGAGACTTAACTTTGCCCCTTCCAGCATTTCATTTGTTTGTAATTTTACCCTGTTACCAGATTAATATTAAAGATTTACTCTCTGAAGGCTACTAGAGGTATTTTTAATAATAAAATAGGCCCCAAATAGGATGTCTATCCTTAGAAATGCTCCCTCCATTTATTTGGAGGTTGAGCCCATCCGAGCACATTAGGTTCTTCGAATGTGGACTCGATGAAGAAGCATGCCACTAGGGGAAACTCTAGTGGGTGCGAGCCCTTAAACATTTTTCAAGGATTTTCAGGCTAGAAAAGATTGTTATAGTGGTCCCACTCTTTTCTGAATATTTGTAATCCGAAAACCCTGCCTATGGATGTGAATTTCTTCATCTTTTTGAGGGATCCATTCGGGGGCGGGGGAGCTTGAACGTTATCATGCAAACCACATACATATGTATACAGTTTTACTGAACATGAAATACTTGCACTTACAGGATCCCTGCAATATGTAATTTTATAGTTTATCAAACTTTATGTTCTCATATGGTAACTAACCCATTGAGCTGTGGCCTATCAGCATTTACCAGATATCAATGGTCTAATGCATAGGAAAAACCTACAAGGCAAGGTGAATGCTGGAGACTCATGGTGGACCACAAGATACTGGGGACTGTGTCTGGTCTGTGGGCCCATTGCTCTTCAGTGTGTGGGTCAGGGCAGCACTTTCCCACACGCTTCCAAACCAGGTAATAAATAGGTCATGTAAACTATGCACTGAATTTACTATGATGATTGCTGCAACATGTTTATTAACTGCCTTGTTATATATTAACCCATTCTGTGCCACACCCTTTCCCCCTCCTGTGCCGGGCGTTACATTAGCGGGCGGGGTTCATGACGAGATAGTCTCGTCATGGGCACAGCGCGACCGTGCTCCATGACGAGACTATCTCGTCATGGGCACAGAAGAGGTTAAGTTGGTGAGTGTTTACACAACATGTTTATATGTGTTGTTTATATGGTGCAAAATAATTAGCATCCATAAGCTGGAACAATAGTTCATAGATTTGACGTACTGCTGTAGTAGGTACACACAAGTGTTCTGCCTGGGTTTGCAAGTATTCATATCATACCTACAGTGGGGCACTATGCTCAAGAGCTTTCTCGAAGGAGTTGTCAAAGTCAAATGGCAATTGCGGATACTGGGATGTGTGTGAATGTCACTGCTTGACAGTCGCTAGCAAAGGCATCTCAACAAGACATGGTGTTGCTTTATGTGGAGAGGAAAGTATCTGAAATCTCTTCAAGTGTCTTTAGAAAGACTGTTAACAGACCCATTCCCCCATACAGGTTTACATCCATAGATTGCATGCTATTGCAAAAATTCTCCCTGATATATTCTAAAACCTGTATGAAAAATTGACCTACACTTAAACTTTACATTTTTCCCTCCTGTGTTTTTTAACACCCCTCTCGTTTCCTTCTACCTTCTGTATGCCTCTTGTATGTTTAGTCTAATCTAAATCACATGCCTATCTTAATTTTTCTTCCTTGAAACCATATTCCTGCAACCTAACAATATCTTTTTATTCCAACAAGCATTTGCTTTTCACATAACTCCCTCTATTGATCACACTAAAGTCATTAACCCAATAAGGGCTACCGTCGTCCAATGGCCCCACACTCTACCCCAGTGCGTCTGTCGGTCCATGGCCGACAGTGGGAAGCATTACATAGGCCCCTCTGGTGCTCAGCACCACAGGGAGTCCTTTATATTTGTTTCAACTGGCTTCCAGAATAGCGTGTTTGTTTTATTTATTGTTTACTGTAATGATGATAGCTACACAGGGCATGCTGATTTAATTGCAGTAAAAGTGAGCTGATAGGTTCGTTTAACTTCCACTGCGTCATTGCTCGAGGGCATATCTCAGCCCGATCACTTTTTCTCTTGGGAGAGGTATTCATGGAAAAGGGAAAATCAAACCTTTCCAATGGTACCTCTGCCCTCTGTGTCCCTAATTGGGATCACCACAGGAAAGCTATTTCCAGGCAGGGATCCACCCACTAACCACCAGAGATAGTGGGGCGGCCCCTTGGGCAAGGGCTTTGCACCCCCAGGCATTTCAGTCTTTCTACTTCTCCAGGAGGCAGATGTTTTAATTACCATGATCCCCACCCTCCGGGAAGGGGAGACCCACTTGATACCAGGGATTTTTTTCTTATAAAAATATTGGGGTGGCAGTTGCCCACAATTTGCAGAGTCATGCCCCGACCCCACGTAAATTGAAAACAGTCTTTCCGCCCCCCCCCCCCCCAGTGCACAGATGGGGGTAATTATCACTGATAAGCCCCAAGGGGGGGCAGAATGCCCACTAGACACCAATGAAAGTTTGTTTTTAATATAGGGATGGGGCTGTCCACCATGGGCATGGCTATAACCCAGCTCACCTAAATGGAACAACAGTCTTTTTGGTCCCCTTGGGGTGCAGATGGTGGCAATTACCCCGATGTGCCCCATGGGGGCAGAAGTCCACCTAGCACTAGGGACTTGATTCATGCAATGTTTTTGGGGAGAGCACCCCTCAGGGCATGGGCCCGTGCTCTCCACCCCAGTACCAAATAGACTTTCTGCGCCTCCTGGGGGAGGGGGGTGAATAGGGTATTCACCCCCAATCTGCCATCCCCCTCCTGGGAGGCAGAAACCTCACTAGATCCCAGCGATTTCAAAATGGCACCATAACAAGCAAAAGGATGGGGCGGCTACCCAGGCATTGAGCCGTTCCTCTGTGCCAGTGGGGTCAATAGTGTTGTCCTGCCCCCATGGGGGAGGTTGCCCCAAACTCACACACAGTGGAGTAGAAATCTACCTGACACCAGGGATTTTCCCTTTGTGGCAAAAAAGTGACGTGGGTGTTAAACTCTGGCATTGGCCACACCCCATCCGAAAATGGACAAACTAGTACCATCCCCCCACCCGGGGCAGACAGGAGGTGCGCCTCCAATTTTCCCCTGGGGGGAAAGAAAGCCCACTGTATGGTAGGAATATATATTTTTTAAATAAAATTATGGGGTGAGTCTTACCCATCCATACATCAGGCCCCACCCTCACCCAATAAACCTCAACAGTTTATTTGGTCCGCTACGGACTAAATTATCCCATCCCAATGGCAAGCGAGATGAAATGTGATTATTTTCGGTGTTGCTTTTACATATTGGCCAGGAGAGTGTGGCTAACTCCCAATATCGTCCTACTTGCAATAGTGAATGGCTGAAGTTTTTGGGGTAGGGTAGGCTGCCACCTGGAAAACCTAATAGAGCCAGAACGTTCGAAAAAGTAGACATCCAGGTGTGTCCAGGGTGGTGCGCTTCACATGTATCCCACACCATTTTCTTACCCATAAAACTATGCAAATTTCAATCTTTGAGGAAAATGTGTGGAATCTGCAGAGAGCCACAAATCTCCTACAACACAGTATTCTCCCAAGTTTCTTGATAAAAATGGTACCTCACTTTTGTGAGGGGCAAAGAGACCTTGACACAAAAGGGCCAAAAGGGAGATCAGCAATAGAGGCAACTGCAGGATTTGGGGCCGTGCTTGGCCGCCACCCATGCAAACCTACCATTTTTTAAAACTAAACATCCAGGGGGTACTTCCATTGACAGAGGTCTACCTGCACAAGTGGCAGCATTTATATCTGCACAAGTGGGGCAAAGCTGGATGGTAGGAACTTTGTGGGTTCTTGTGTATTCCAGAACTTCCCATCACAGGAATGTATAGAAAATGTATGATTTCAGGCAAAGTATGAGGTGTGGATGGCATTTTGGGTAAGAAAATCTCATGGGATCCTTGAAAGGTGCACCAACCTAGGCACTCCCAGGTGTCCAGTTTTCAATAATGTGCAGGTTTGCTAGGTTTTCCTAGGTGCCTTCTAAACTAGGTCCCAAAATCCACAGCTACCCATTTTGCAAACATGTTTTGAGTGGAAGATTGTGACTCATCCATGTTGCGTTTTGGGATGTTGCCTTTCGCAGGCACTAGGCCTACCCGCACAAGTGAGGCACCATTGTTATCGGAAGACTCAGGGAAATGCTGGGTGGAAGGAAGTTTGTGGCTCCCCGCAGATTCCAGAACTTTCCATCACAGAAAAGTGAGGAAAGTGTCTTTTTTTACTCAATGTTTGAGATGTGCAAGCGATTCTGAGTAAAAGAATCTGCTGAGAGCCAAGCAAGTCACCCCACCCTGGATTCCCCCTGGTGTCTAGTTTTAAAAAATGTGCAAGTTTGCTAGGTTTTCCTGGGTGATGGCTTAACTATGGTCCAAAATCTACAGCTACCCACGGAGGTTACAGGTGGGCTGTTACGAGTTACGCTTACCCACGCCCCCGATCTCCGACCTCGGAGTCAGGCGAGCAGGAGGAGCAGGCTGCCTTGGTGCAGACCTGTGGACCTGGGGGAGCAGTGGGAGCTCGACCTGGCTGTTGTGGGCTGAGAAGGCCACCTCCCTCTTTATAGCTCAGCTGCCAGACCGGAGAATATTAGAAAGGGGCGGTAAGAGCGAGTGTGGTGTGCTGCGCCGTAGTCAGCTGTGGCTGTGAGTGTTACTCCGTAACCAGCGGGAGCAGCCTGGGGTAGACTGGGTGCAGCTTGCGGGTGAGTCAGAGTAGTACTGCTCACTAACTAGCAACCCCTCTCTCCAAAACTAAAGCACTCTTAGAGGGGGCCGCTTTTTGACAAATTCCTGTCCCCGCATCCACTTGCTTCTTAGCTCCGTCTGACCAGATGGGGGTAATGTGAGCTCACTCCACCTTTCCACCCGCCTTCACTACCCCTATTGATCTTTTTTTCATCTACTCTGGATCCTGGGGGGGAATCCATGCAAGTCATCCCACTCTGGATTCTCCCAGGTGTCTAATTTAAAAAAAAGTGTGCAAGTCTTCTAGGTTTCCTTAGGTGTCGTCTGAGCTAGGGCCCTAAATCCAGAGCTACCCACTTTGCAAAAAAAGAGTCCGTTTTGAGTGGAAAAATGTGGTGTTTCCATGTTACATTTTGTGCTGTTTCCTATCACGGGAACTAGACCTACACACATAAATGAGGTACCATTTTTTTTGGGAGGCTTAGGAGAATGCTGGGTAAAAGGAAGTTGGTGTCTCCCCGCAGATTCCAGAACTTTCCATCACAAAAATGTGAGGAAATGTGCTTTTTTTGTCAAAGTTTGAGGTTTGCACATGACTCTTGAGAGCCAGATAAGTCATCCCACCCTGGATTTCGCCAGGTGTCTAGTTTTCAAAAATGTGCACGTTTGCTCAGTTTCCCTAGGTGCCAGTTGAGCTAGGACCTAAAATGTAGCCACTTTGCAAAAACGGGTCAGTTTTGAGTGCAAAATAAAAATATGATGTATCCATGTTGTGTTTTGGTCCATTTCTTGTCGCGGGCACCAGACATAACCACACAACTGAACTACCATTTTTAGCAGGCCCAGCTGTCAAGGGGTTTATATATCACAAGAAAACAGAAGTATATGCAAGAAATGTTTTGAGGGCATGTGACGAATCCCAATAACCAATGGATTGACCACTAACAGGGATGGTAAACTCTATGTAAATGCAATTTCAATTCGATTTCTATCCAGTTCATCCAGTTTTGATCGTTCATGGCACATCCCATTGAAAGGGTCTCTGCAGATATAAAGGATGTAAACTCCATTCTTCATCTTATTCTTGTTGGAGGAGATGAGTTATGGCATAGATTCTTGTCTCAAACGAACAAAACAGGTCTTATTTCTGATCCCTCATCTCCACAACCCCACATGTAAGGATTATGGACCACAAACGCAGCCTTGGGTTAAAAGTACCATCTCATCTACTTTGAAATGGTATAAGGTTCACCTTCACAACTACAATAATGTGGATTATTTCTATTATTTCATGAAATTTAGTAGAAACTTTTGTCAAAATAGGTTTAAAGGCAGTGGGTGTGAACATTTACATGTTCAGAGATACATCTTCCCTGCAGATTTGTAATCTCACTGTTTGATGTGTTTCTGTGTGTGTACATCTATAAAACCACTCAATCTCTGATATATTCATAGTGTAGCATGAATGGTATCCTATTTGATGCAACTCATTCATTAAAGACTTTTATGTTTGACCTTGATATCACCATACATCTTGGAGAGAGACATGACAGTCCAGCTGCAAACTTTTTTTTGGTCACAATTGTGTCTGGAAATTTGGGAAGATAGTTGCAAAATGAGTTTCCAACATTTGTGTTTCCTTAGTAGTGCTAGCCATGCAGAGACGGACTTGCAGGCTCAGTTTTTCAGCAAGCTGAGTTTTCACTTGTTTACTCTAAACTGTATTGTTCACACTTAGGCACTCTTTCACCAGAGTGACAAAAGCATTGGTGCTTAATTTGTAAAACAATAAGTGCCAGGGCTCACGTCAGAAGGCAACTGCAGCTTGCTCCACACATTGCCCCTGCCATGCTGCCAATGAAACTAACAGCATAACTGCTAAACATCACACTCATACAATGGGAAAATTTAGACTATTGCGGACCTCCAAAGCTATAAGAATGGCTTCGGTAGCAGGTAATAGTCATTTTTAAAGTATATTAAGTTAATAATTATCTGTTGCTGAGGTCATCTCTAAATAACCCAGACAGCGCTTCCTTGTGGCAGACTGATACAAGCATCGGTGTTGACAATTAAGTGCCTGTGCCAAGCTGGAAACCATCAGTTCACATTAAGCTCTGAACCGCAGTCCACATGAGAGTACAAGTAGAAATATCTGGCTTTTGTAAATAATTACTGTTGGACCTGACATCTTTGGCGTGGTTCTCCCCTAGCGTTTTCCGTTTCATCTTTTGTTTTGCTTACTCTGTTTTTGCAGGCTTAAGGACTTTACACATTTAACCACTGTTAACCAGTGCTAAAGTGATTTTATCTCTCCTTAAAACATGGTAGAATTGGCTTATACCCAATTGGCATATTTAATTTAGAAGTACGTACCTAGCAAAGTGGCACTACCTGTGACCAGGGTCTGCAAAATAAAAGCTACTAGTGGCCCTGCAGCACCGTTTGTGCCACCCATTTAAGTCGCACTTTTAAACATGTCTCAGGCCTGCTATTGAAGCCTGTGAATGCAGTTTTAAACTGACGTTTCGACCTTGCAAAATAAACCATTTCCCAGGCCCGAACTTTCCAGTTAATACATTTAAGTTATTTCTAGGGTAAGCTTTGAACAGGCCAGAGGGCAGGGTGGAGTGTATTTTTTTAAAAGTTGGATATGTACTTTTATGTTTTACATGTCCTGGGAGTGAAAAACTCTTAAATTAGTTGTTTTACTTCTGCAGGTCCTACCTCTCCCACAGGATAACATTGCAGTTACTTTATTGCCTTCAATCAGTTGTAGCTTACCAATGGGAACAGGTAACCAATTCTGTTTGGTATGGAATTGCAATGAAAAATCCTCTCTTATGGTAGAATAGGATTTCAAATTACAATTTTGAAAATGTTGGCATTTTCCTGCTTTAGCCATTTAGTGCCTGCAACCTTTTGCTGAGTCACATGACTGGGTGTAGCTGATAGTCGGGGGTTTGTATATTCCTTCTAGATAGCCGCACACAATAGAGAGCTTAGGTGTGCCTGGATGGGCCATCACAGGCAGGGTGGGAGGACGGAATTGGACACAGCCCTACTTAAACTTGAATGAGCAGTGTGCTGCCTCCACACAAAGGGCTGTATACACCCTGTAGTTAGTCCGGAGCCAGCGCAGGGAAGGCAGGAAACCTGTGCACTTAAAATGGAAAAATCTAGAAGCTTCTCCCACTTCAAAGGAAGGCAGAGGTATAAATAATGGACCTCAGACACCAACTCTTCAGTACACTGCTGGACCTGTGGATACTCTGCCAAGAAGGACTGCTGTGCTGCTGAAAGGAATCTCATTCTTCTGGACTTCTGCTATGTAGGACTGCTGCCCTGCTGTGCTGACTAGCTGCCTGCTTCCCTCTTGCTTAAGTGAGATGGACAGAGCCTGCATCTGTTGAACCCAGGACCCCAGAATGACAAGGGCTAGTTGGATGGCCTCCTGACTAAAGCCTGAGGGACAGAAGGTTACAACAACCTTGAACCTAGTACCTGGACTCTGCCATCTGTGAGTCCTACCCTGCAAAATGGTGCCATGCCAGTCCTGGACTCTTAGAAGTTAGACTGAAGACGAGGATTCTCTCAGTGTACGGACTTCATATCGACAACGTAGACCGCATTGGAACTGCTGATGCAGCTCCTCGGTACTGATGCATCACCTTGGCTGGTTGGCGCATGCTCATTCTGTGACCTTGCAATTCCCCACAGCCGGGACTCAAGGTACTCTTGTGCAGCAAGCATAACTTGCTCCCTGTACCCAGCCCACGCTCCATCATGGGTGGCCTAAATTTGTGACTTTGATCCAGTCCTGCACAACCAAACACCCACAGTTAGAGCGCTGCTCTTTTTGGTCCTATTCTCACTGAAATCTTTAAACTTGCATATTACGGTTCTACTGATTGGGTGTTTGACATTTTGGTCTTTATTTATTAAAATTTGCTCTATTTATTTTTACATTTGTTGGATTTTGTTTGTGTTGTGGTTCAACTTTATTACTGTTTGAAGTGCTGCATAAATATTTTGCACATTGCCTCTAAGTCGATCCTGACTGCTCTGTTCCAAGCTATGAGAGGGTTGAGCACTGGTTAATTTGGGATTTGCTTGTGCCTTACTCTTTCAAGGATTGTGGTTGCTGCTTGAGTAGGGTTTCATCCCCCTCAGCCAGTAGCCTAATTTCTTACAATTCCCATATGTCCAACATCAGCGTAAGATGAGCATTGTTCCCACACTAGGATACAGTTACTTCCAAAGGCTATTTTGCAGCACATCTGCACTGACCAGAGTCTAGGTCAGGTCTTTTGCACTCATAAAACCCTCAGACAAAAGTTAATCCTCTTTTGAAAGTGTACCCAGTAACATGCATCTCACTTTGATATAAAAAGTGGCTTTTTATGGATTACAAAACCTAATTCCGAATTCAATAGGGAGAGAGAAATCCTTGTTGGCATATAGTGTCTGAGGAAACTTAGGCTCACTACTCTTGTGGTTTTGCACATACATAGTATATTTCCCAGGCCTCTCTCTTTCCTGTATTTTTTAGAAGAAACCTCACAGACTCAGCAAAGAGAGGAACCAGTGTACATGTAACCTACCTAGGTAATGGAGAACAGGTTTCTTTTAAGATTTCCTCATTAAAGGTAGGCACATTTAATCCACAATACTTCACCAGTTTATCAGCTTATCTATTTTCAACTGTGACAGAGTCAGTGCCCTGCCTATGAGCAACATACTTCACAACTGCAATTTGGGCAGGCAATTGTAGGGACTGCAAAGAAATTTTCACACACTCTCCATTTTATTGGGTGATTCAGAGGATGTCATGAACCCATGCTGTGACCAAAATTGTCAGAAGTCATGTACTTCTCCAAACCCATATTATCAGTGTATCTTGTAACTCTGAGTTGCTCCGAAATGCTGCAAGCCCTAGTCAGTGTGGCAAGTTCTTCGACTTTGGCAGAGTACACTCGTTGCAACCACAATGCTGCCACAAAACCTCCAACTGTATACACAGCATAAGCAGCTTTCAGATTTCCCTCACTGTCTTTCAAACAGGATCCATAAACAAACAACACATGATCAGATTCAGCAATGGTTCATCCAAAATATCGGGACACGGTTTGGTACATAATTCAGTCACATCCAAGCAATCATGTTCAACTTCATCAGTCACATTCTCATTTCCAGGCAGTGACGTCAAAGTAGCTGGATTCAAAATTAGGCATCTTTTTAGCGTCACATTTTCTGCACCAAAAATTCTGTTCATACTTAGTTAAACGACTATTTGTCAGATACTGTGTACAAGTATGTATCAACAGTATTTACACTGAATGAGGTAAAAATGCAGTCAGTGGATGTCCCATCACTATACTTTCACACTGGCCAAGACTCACACATGCTGTTGCAACCACTTTCAAGTATCCAGGCAATGCAGCAGCAACAGGTTCAAGAGTCGCTTAAAAGGAGGCGATCGCTCTGCGATTCAGTTCATTCATCGGTGTCAACAATGAAAAAGCGCGGCCTTCTATTTCACAGCAAAGCAACACAAAGCATTTATTGTAATCATGCAATCCCAATGCTGGTGTCTTACAAAGGCATTCTTGCAGCACGGTGAAAGCTGTCATACAGCTGTCATTTCAAGGTACCAGATCAGACACTTCTATATGTGTGAACCTCTGAAAAGGTTCTGCTGTCAATTACATTTTGGGATCCACTACAGACAATAGCCTAACATTCCTAAGAACATGCGGACTTCCTTTTGAGTAGTCGGTGTATTCATGTTAAGAATTGTTGCAATCCTTTCCTGTGACACTTTTCTCACTCCTTTCTCAATGTGATGTCCTAAGTACAAGACTTCTGTTTTGCAAAACTGTAACTTGGTCAGCGATGGTTTATGTCCGTTCTCTTCCAAGTGATTCAGAAGTGCAATAGTATCAATTTTGCAAGCTTCTTTTGTGTTGTAAGCGCGCTTGGCCCATAACTCAGAGGTTGCTGGATCGAAACAATCCTCTGCTACCAAAGATTTGATTCAGCATAAGCGGTATAAATATTTGTAAGTTTATCTTTAAATTCACTACTTATTCATTTGTACCTCCAACAGTACTGGCCCCCTACAGTTAGATGAACCACAACATTACCCTTACCACAGAGGCGAATGGTTCTCTGGTGGATCTTTCTTCGCTCATAGGAGGGCAGAGAATTAGGATGTTCAAAAACAAAATGTAAGCCACGCAATGAGGACCATTCATAGGTGACTAATTCACAAGTTTGAAATAAGATTCAAATAAACTACTCGCAGCACCATACTGTTAAAGTATCACAATGGGGAGACCCAATTTTCTAAAGAAATTTAGTCTAATGAGAATGATGCAAACTAGAAGCTCTGCTATTGCAAAAGAAAATAAATGGAGAACTTAATATTCCAAAAAGATTAGTTGATTCTCCCTACAATGTATTTAGACCAAAAGAGTTATTTAGCTCAGTTTCAAATAAAGAACATCAGGAAACAATAATAGACTTAGGCAATTTAGATAATTTAGTTATTGTATTAATGTTCCAAAATCACAAGTGCAAGACTACACATTTAATCAGAAGTTTAAATCCAAAGAGGATGGTTTAAAACAAACATCAGAATAAAACGTAGGGCAGCCGCACAACAAAAGTCATCCATTAAGTCTGTTAGTCTCACAACATTGAGAAGAAGTACAGGCATGCAACAGGGGACTTATCCATCTGCTACTGGCAGGCCCAAGCCCCCAGTCTTCAGCGCTCATCCCCCTTTCTCGGCCATCAGGATGGGCGGACTTCAGCGAGCATTGCGATTTGTCTCACCCCTGGTCCTTTGTGATGGCTGCCACACCTTAGAGGGCCAGGGTTCTGTCATCCTGGATGCGGGCCACTTCTCTGGAGCTCTTCCCCTATCACGCTTCCCCCTGTTGTGTCACTGGCCACTGGAGGTGGCAGAAGGAGGGGGCATCACAGGGGAGTGGGAGAATGGATTTAAATCCTGGGGGTAGTGTCCATTACTTGAATGGTGAGTCCTTCCAGAGAAAGGTGCAGAGCTTTTGGGCCAAGAAAGTTTTAAGACCTGCCGTCTTTCATAATCCAAATATGGGCTCGTTAGAACAGTCCATACTTGGCTTCCTCTGGTCGTTGGTGGAGACCTGTGGGAAGTCTGCACCTATGTGGATTTCCTGCACCTCATGGTCACAGATTCCGTGTGAGTGAGCCACGGTTAGGAGCTGCTGCACCTGTTCGTACCAGAAGAAGCAGGCTATGATTGGGGGGGTCAACCTGTTTGATCCCAGTGCACGGAGCCCATGCAATGTCCTTGCTGGAAGTTCCAGGTTTGGAGTGAAGGTCAGGCCAGTGAGGGTAGGAAGGAGGCTCTTGAAGAAAGCCCTGATGTCTGCACCCTCAACACGCTCAGGAAATCCAAAAATGCATACATTGTGTGTGCAGCTTCTGTCCTTTTTTTCCTGTGGTATAGGAGCTCCTGGTTCCTTTCTGCAACAGTATTGTTGTGATCCTCCACCACTGTGAGCCGCTGCTCCAGCCTGTCCATCCTGACCTGGAAGTCAGCTATGTCTGAGCGGATGGATTTGGTTTTGGTCACTAGGTCAGATATTTTGGAGTCCATACCTTCCAGGCGGCGGCCAACTGCCTGTGACCTCCTGCAGGATGCACTGCATGGTGGACTCTTGATGTGAGCTAGTAGGGTCCCGTGTCTGAACCAGTGGTCAGTGTTCCTTGAAGAGTAGCCATGTTGCAATGTAGGGTAACAGCCCTGGAGAAGAGCAGCTGTGTTGTGGATTTGCCAGTGCTCTTGCCCGGGGTCATATCCGAATCAGGGGCCCCAGGCGTGGGTGTGGGATGAGCCTGATCCCTTGGGGCAGGGGAAGTTGTACCACACCTCTCTCAAGCCAGGGGGCAGGGTGGGTGCGGGGATATTCAGAGGTCTGCAGCAGATGCCCACCCATCTGCAGGGAACCACTGAGGGAGCGTGGCGTGGATGTTGTGACCCTCACAGCCACTCAGGGCAGCAGCGAACCCCCAGTGTTGTCAGGAGGGGGTGAGGGTATGGCTATCCTGATTCCTTTGTCTGAAGCACTCCTCTCCTCCAGGGCCTTGGTTGGCAGGCGGGCTGTGTATTCTCCTACCCCAAGCTGGGCGTTGGCGGTGTGAATCTATTTTTAAAGGCAGATTGTGGTGCGGCAGTCCCCATGGGCAGATACGGCTGTGGGTCAGGTCTAAGGCGGGCCCCCAACCTCATGCACCTGAACTACTTCATGACGAACCTCCAGCGTTTGCTTCCAGAGTATCTGTTGTGCAAGGTGACGGTGCTTCTGGGCTCCCACGCCAGGCCAGGGAAGGAGAGGTGTCTCTGAGTGCCCCGTCTTGACAGGGGAGGTGTACAGCAGTGTGGCCTCAGGTATGATGTATGGTACTGGTGAAGGGCGACTGCCTGCCTCTTTTATATACATAACGTGGCCTCCTTGTGCCTCATTCTTCATTACCCGTATTGAGTGGCTTGTCCTTCAGCTTGAGCCAGTCTGGGCCACTTCTAAATGGCGGCCATGCTCTTTCAGTCCATGCCCTCGGCCCCCGTAAGCTCATGCATCCCCTGTAGTAATGGGCCTCACCAGGCCACGGTTACACTACGAGATGGTGACAGGCGGCGGCAGGCATGAGGCACCAGTTTGAGGGAAAGAAGAGAAAACAGCTCAATCTGCCTCAGGCTCCTATGATGGGGGAAGGGTCTCCTGGGCTTTTGCTCTAGTTAGTGTTGTGTCCCCATGTGTATCTTACATGCAGGAGGGGGAGCATCCTGCCATTCAACGGCCTTCATTTATTCTGTTGGGGCTGCTCCATGGTCCATTGTGGGGCCACGTCAGGTCCCTCCAACCCATTTCTAAGATGGCAGCAAGCTCTCTTCAGAAAATGCAGCCAGCTGCCACAGGACCGCATGTGTGCAGGGAGGGTATGCAGTCACCCTCCGCTCGCTGAGGCAGTCGTTGCTCAGGTCTGGGAAGGATGGCCCTATCCTTAGGATGCCTGATTCAACAGGGTATAGCCAAGGTGAGGTACAGGGAGGTGACCACTGCCGTCATGCCAGCCCGGTGCTTCCTCCCTTGCTGCTGGCCCACCCTTTCAGTTTTGGCTAAGATACCCACCCCGCTGCTGCTGTGGGTTTAGTTATGGTATCAGGCTCACCTGCCGGTTCCGAAATGCAGGGGGTCCACATTCTGCCACTTCAGATTGCCCCGAGGCCTCTGCAGATCTGCTGTCTCCTTAAAGGGTTCTGTCAGCGTGCAGAGCTCCGTAATCAAGTGGCATATGGACTGTCCCACAGCTTCATGACCTCTAGCAATAACAGGGGAATCCCCTCCTACCCCTTCAAACCCCCCCACCCACTGATTTGGAATATGTGATCTACCTGTAGGATATGCACTGTCTACTGATAACACTTCTACTTCAGTTGGATATATCCTAATATACTGCCAATGTATAGCGAATATGAGGTCACTAACTGAAAAGTATATTATGCATAGTTCTCTCTCACCCAGCCCTTCCCTCCCTAACTCCATATCCCGTATTGTTGCTCTGCAATGCTATTTTGGTTTCATAATAAAGAATTACAACACAAAAAAAAAATCTGATACGCGGTTACTGATTCGTACCACAATTAGACGCAGAAAGATAGTTCGGTCCTTTTTAACAGCATCTAATGATTTAAAGCAAAGGGGTAAAAAAGGATTCGTTTTAAAGTCCTCGAAGGGCAAGTCCATGAGCATGAGCAAAAAAAGAGGAAATAAAGCAAAATCAAGTAGTTCACCAAAGAAGGATTCCAGGTCAACTGTATAAAGGCAGCAGCATCAGCAAAAAGGAAGTCCAAGACAGGGAAAAATAATGGCATTCCGTTTAAAGAATAAAATCAAAAGCGTGATAACTCGTGTCCCATGTAAAGAAAAATAGCATTGCGTATCTTTGCGAACCAAAAAGCGTAGTACGTGCTGGCAATGCAAGCGTTGTCACATTGAGAGAAAAAGTAGTGGCGTTGGTCCTCCCTTGGGGTTTCTTCTTTTATAGTCTCAAAGCCACCTTAATGACATGGTGTCACTAGTCAGTCCATTGTAAGATTAGTTTATGTATGTAGTCACCAAATACATTTTAGTTACTCCTGCATTCTTTCCTAAGCTCTTCATGTGAACGACTTGGCTTTCCAGGCCTCACAGGTTTATCAAAACTAAGAAATATACAATGTAATGGACTATGGCATTGGATTAGAGTTGATTTTCCCACCGAGACATCTCAAACTAAGCTTCAAAAGAATGGCCTTTGTATGTAAGAGGAAACATACACAGAACATATAATTCAACGGCTGCAGAAATGCCAATTCATTATTATGCTCGCTGAAGAAAAATTACAGCTCAAGAAAGAACACCTTTTAAAGCCTGAAATGCATACACCAGCTTAAGTTACATTAAACTTAATTGGAATCAAATATAATGCATCAAATGATCATTTCATAATAACAGAAGAAGAAGAATCATCTCACCAATGTATTATTACACACAAATGATTGAGGTCACCTATGGTCTACTGCCACAATTTTCAAAATCACCACCTGTAAATTAATCTTAAAAACAATTAAATAAAAAACGTTTCCTAATTTTTATAATCATTAGGGTCTCTAATATCACATCTGTAGGTTGTAATTTCCTAACTAATTTTATCACATAATTGCACCACAATCTATTTATAATGCATCTGCCCTGAAAGGCAATAGACCTGTTAGGCCTCATCATTAGATTCATTATTTTTCATCAGTACGTGATTTGTAAAGTATCATTTCATAAGAAATCTTGTTGTTAAAATCTATTAATAAGCATTATAACTATTTAGCAATGTATTTTCTCCTTTTCTTTTCTAACACTTTCAAGCTTGCTTTTAGGGTGCTGTGTTCATCTTGTGCACATTCAGGTTATTGTGTCTAAATCGGTAGAAGTGTAATTTAAAGTAATTTTGAAATACTAGGGCTATCAAGGTCCAGCAAGGTAAAACCTACTCTACTTGCAAATCATTTCTAAAAATAGAGGCCAAGATGGTACATATTGCACAACATTCTAAAACAATTGACTTAAATGTTTTAGGGTTAAAAGGTAATTCCTATGCAGGAAAGGGCAGCATTGCAACAGTTACTTTGTTAAATTGGATTTTGTTCTCAAAGGTAGAAATTTCAAAGAACATTTAAAGTTTCAGAAATGCTACCATAAAGAGCACAGCAGGACATTTGTGTTTTTCCTTACTGCTTTCATTTTACTGTAGCAAACTTAATATCAGGCTGCTGTTTGGCACATGAGACTATCAGTTTATTTTCAGTTCCACTTGCAAAAGTGTGAATGCCGCTAAATTATTCCAGGTGCTTCTTTTGCTAAATGTTTTTTAGATCATTCAAGTTCAGCTGAACAAATGTATCTATGCAACCGGCAATCAGTGTACCAAGCAAAAATTTATTTCGCCTAAAAGAGTGCTCCCCATACATTGAAAAAGGCAGTTTTTCAATGTTTTTGAGGATTATTACCACTACGTTGGAAATACTGACCAGGAGAACAGCCTGAAACCAACAATCTCTGTCCTTAATTATTCTTATTGTTCTCTGTCAGCGTCTTTAATTTTCAGATAATTGGAAATAAAAAGGACAACAGAACAGCAACTTTGGTAGAGTGCATTAAAGCTACTTCTTGGACGTTGATGTCCAAGATAGAGTGGCTTGGATCAACTTCACACTGCAGAACTTAAGAGTGCTGTGATTGGGAGACAGCCTTTACAACGCTGTCTTTACCATGCAATACCTTTACCACAATACCTTTACCATGTATTGACTTTACAATGCAAAGCCTTTACCACACATGCCTTTATTACAATACTTGTAGCATGCATTGACTTTCAATCAATCAATCAATCAGAACATTTGTAAAGCGCACTACTCACCCATAAGGGTCTCAAGGTGCTGGAGGGGGGGAGGGGTGCTGCTACTGCTCGAACAGCCAGATCTTGAGTTGTCTCCTGAAGGTCAGCATGTCCAGGGTTTCCCGTAGGAGGATGGGGAGGGTGTTCCAGGTCTTGGCGGCGAGGTGGGAGAATGATCTGCCGGCGGAGGTTGCTCTTCGGATGCAGGGGACAGTGGCGAGGGAGAGGTCAGCGGAGCGGAGCTGGTGGTTGGGGGTGTAGAAGGTGAATCGTCTGTTGAGGTATGCTGGTCCGGTGTTGTGGAGTGCCTTGTGTGCGTGGGTGAGGAGCTTGAAGGTGATCCTCTTGTTGATGGGAAGCCAGTGCAGGTCACTCAGGTGGGGTGTGATGTGGCTGCGGCGAGGGATGTTGAGGATCAAGCGTGCAGAGGTGTTCTGTATGCGTTAAAGTCATTTCAGGAGTTTGGCCGAGGCTCCTGCGTAGAGGGCGTTTCCGTAGTCCAGCTTGCTGCTGACGAGGGCCTGGGTGACCGTTCTTCTTGTTTCGGTGGGGATCCACCTGTAGATCTTTCAGAGCATGCAGAGGGTGTTGAAGCAGGAGGACGAGACGGCGTTGACCTGCTTTGTCATGGAGAGAGTAGAGTCGAGGATAAACCCCAGGTTGCGTGCGTGGTTGGTGGGTGTTGGTGCAATTCCCAGTGCGGTCGGCCACCAGGAGTTGTCCCAGGCCAAGGGGGTGGAGCCGAGGATGAGGACTTCTGTCTTGTCCGAGTTCAGCTTCAGACAGCTGTTCTTCATCCACTCTGCGACGGCTTTCATACCTTTGTGGAGGTTAGTTTTGGCGGTGAGGGGGTCCTTGGTGAGGGAGAAGATCAGCTGGGTGTCGTCGGCATAGGAGATGATGTTGAGGTCATGCAGTCAGGCGATGTGGGCGAGTGGTGCCATGTAAATGTTGAACAATGTCGGGCTGAGGGATGAACCCTGAGGTACGCCACGGATGATCTTGGTGGCTTCGGAACGGAAAGGGGGAGGCGGACGCTCTGGCTTCTGCCGGAGAGGAAGGAGGTGGTCCAATCCAGAGCCTTGTCTCGGATCCCAGCGTCGTGGAGGCGTGTGCGGAGGGTGCAGTGGCAGACAGTTTCGAAGGCAGCTGACAGGTCCAGGAGGATGAGGGCGGTGGTTTCTCCATTGTCCAGCAGGGCCCTGATGTCATCGGTGGCGGCGATGAGGGCAGTTTCGGTGCTGTGGTTGCTGCGGAATCCGGCCTGGGACGGGCCCATGATGCTGTTCTCCTCGAGGTAGCGGGTCAGTTGTCTATTGACGGTCTTCTCGATGACCTTCGCCGGGAACGGGAGCAGGGAAGTTCTTGAGGTCCTTTGGATCAGCCTTGGGTTTTTTGAGTAAGGCGTTGATCTTGGCATGCCTCCAGCTACCTGGGAAGGCCGCAGTCTCGAAGGAGATGTTTCTGGCCTTGCGGAGAGGGGGTGCGATGGTGGCGCTGGCTTTGTTGAAGATGTGGTGTGGCCATGGGTCTGATGGAGAGCTGGAGTGGATGGTGTTCATGATTTTGAAGGTGTCGTCGTCGTTTATGTTGGTCCAGGTAAGAAGGGGATCGGTGTGGATGGTAGCCGTGAGGTCGGAGGACTCGGTGGCTGTCGGGGTGGTCGTGGTGTTGAAGCTGTCGTGGATGTCCGCGACATTACAACACAAAGCCTTTCCCATTTATGCCTTTACCACAAAGGTAAGTATAATTAAGGTAAGTGTATGCATTCATTTATTTTTAGAGTTTAGGGGAGGGTAAAGGGTGGTATAGGTGTTTCCAGGGTTTAGGGGTGGGTAGGAGTATAGGCTGGTACGTGTGTTTTAGTGGTTTAGGGGTGGGGAATGGTAGAGGATTGTAAGGTTGTTTTTAGGGTTTAGAAGTGGGTAAGGGTATAGGGTGGTATGGGTGTATTTAGGGCTTAGGGGTGGGTAAGGGTAAGGGTACAGGGTGGTAAAGGTGTTTTTAGGGTTTAGGGGTGGGTGAGGGTATAGGCTGGTAAGAGTGTTTTTAGGGTTTAGGAATGGGTAAGGATATAGGGTGGTAAAGGTGTTTTTAGGGATTAGGGGTGGGTAAGGGTATAGGCTGGTAAGAGTTTTTTTAGGGTTTAGGGATGGAGAAGGATATAGGGTGGAAACGGTGTTTTAAGGTTTAAGCGTGGGTAGGGATATAGGGTGTTGCATAAACTGAGTTTTTGGCTCATGCCTACCATCTAATATATATTCCTGCTGAATTTGATCTACATCAATTTAGCCATTGTCACACCACATTTCTACACTTTTCTGCTCCACACACCACTTTAGTCTATGCTTCTACACTGCACGCCACTGCTCCCTACAGCACTCCACTCTCTGATATTCGACTCTACACCGCTCTACTCTATGCCTGCTGGACCTGTCATCCTTAGGGTTGTCTTCCCCCCAACATTTTGCCTTTTGCCTCCAATTATTGCTGCATGGGTTTGTTGGACAAAGAACTCAGAGCACTTTACCACTGGTAATCAGTGCTACAGAGCTTGTTCTTCTCCTTCAAAACATGTTGACATTGGTAAATACCTGATTGGCATATTTAGTTTACTTATAAGTCCCTTGTATTGTGGTATATCATATGCCCAGGATCTGAAATCTAAATGCCACTAGTGGGCCTACAGCACTGGTTGTGCCACCCACACATGTAGCCTTTCAAACCTGTCTCTGGCCCGCCATTGCAGAGCCTGTGTGTGCAGTTTACTGCCACTACGCTTGTCATTTAAAACAGCTTGCTAAGCCTTAACCCCCCCCCTTTTATTACACATGAGCCACCCCTAAGTTAGGTCCTAAGTGATCCTAAATGCAGGATGCTGTGTAACTAAAAGGCAGGGCATGTACTATTAAGTTTTACATGTCCTGGCAGTGACAAATAGCTACTTTCATTTTTCACCGCTGTGAGGCCTACTCCTTTCATAGGCTAGCATTGGGGATTCCTTAAAATACATTTACTGTTGATGAATGTTAGTCACTTATGCAACACTCTGTGAAAGTGAAAGGAGGATCACCCAAGCCACATCAAAATAGGGCTGGTGGGATCCCATCAGCTTCACTGAGCACCGCCACGGAGGGACAACAAGAGTAATCCCACCAAGATCTAAATCAGGCCCAAAGAAAACTATACGAAACTTAGAGCAGACCCCACTAAGGACATTTCCATTATTATTAGGAGGGCCACAGATGTAGGCCTAGAGGAGGGTTTCCTGACGATGCAAGAACATAGCTACCTCAACACCACACAGCCCAGAATGCCCACCATATGCCCATTACTCAAGATTCATAAATGCATGGCCAATCCACCAGGCAGACCCATTATTTCAGGTTGGTGCTCCATTTTGGAGCCACTATGCAAATATGTGGACATATTTCTTAAGCCCAGGGCTGAATGTACTATGTCCTACCTAAGGGACACTATGGAAATCATCAAACTGGTAGATAATTTAACATTTGATTCCAGAGAACAACTGCTGGTGACCATGGACATATCATCATTGCATACCAGCATTCCACAAAGGGATGCATATGATGTAATCAGAACATTCCTTGATGATAGACCCAGACCTTTCTAAGTCCCAACTGAGCTCTTAATAAATCTGCCAGAAATTGCCATGACTAAGAACTGTTTCTTCTTTCAGGGGGAGTATTATCTTCAGATTAAAGAGGCAGGAATGGGGGCAGGCAAATTTATCCACTTGAATGGAGCCACAGTTTTCTCCCGTCTTGATTTGAGCAAGGGATACTATCAACTCGAGCTAGAAGAGAATTGCAGGTACATAGCTACCTTTTCAACTCATGTTTGTTTGTTCAGTTACAAAAGACTAACTTTTGGAATATCTTCGGCTGTAGAAATATTTCAAGATGTTATACACCGAACAAGTCAACCTGTTGCACATGCTTTCAATTACAGTGATGACATTTTGTTATTAGGGACAACACAAAAGGAACACGGCAAAGCTCTTATGCAATTGTGCCAGTTACTTGCTAATGCAGGTCTTTTGTGACCAGAAAAAAGCTTTTTCTGATGCACCAAAACCTATTTGCAATTCTGTAACCTATTACAAATCGCAAATAGGGTTTGCAATTCGGTGTTAGGGAGGGGCATGTTTAGGGCACCCCTTCCTAACACTGAATCGCAACGGTATGTAAGAACGTTTTGCGACCGAAATGCAGTAGCAAAACATTCACATTTTACCACCAACTTCAAGTTGGTGCTAACCCTTCACAAATGTGAAGGGGTCCCCTAGGGACCCCTTCTCCTTTGTGAATGGTAGTACACACATTTTTACAGAGCAGAGAGTGTCCCACGGACCACTGCCTACTTTTAAGAAATGAAAAGAAAACTTAAAATTTTCATTTTAGAAATGTATCCTGTTTTCTTTTAAGGGAAACAGGCTGCATTTAAAAAGAAAATTGCTTTATTGTAAAGCCTTCACAGACATGGTAGTCTGCTGTCCACCGTAAGCCACCATCCCTGTGTTGTTAGCGATTCCCAATGTGGAGAAAATTGCAACCTAGCTCATGAAAATTAATAAGGTAGGATATTGAGACCCCATTAGGAATTGCTAAATGTGTGTAACACACATTTGTACATTGTTGTTTGCGATTTCCTAACTGCGAATCACCAAAATTCACAATTAGAAAAAACTGAAACTGGATTCTTTTACATCTGGCTCTTGGCTCGCTGTGTGTCCACTCCTAAGTGAGTGAGTGAGGTAAATCCACCTGAACATCCAGATCAAACATCTGACACTATGTCATCAGCGAATAGTCCATGTACCACTCCACTATCTCATAATGCTTGATCTGGAAGACCTGTGCGAGCGCCTCAACAACTCATTGAGGAAATGTGATGTTGATTTTGTTTGCACTTTATGTTTAAGAAAGAGGGAGATGTAGAGTCTTGTTGTTATCAGCATTAGGACCCTCGCAGGCCTTAGAGAACTTCAAACAGAAATTAAGTAAGCTTCTGAGAGGCGTTAAGGTGTGGTTATTAAAATCATAACGTAATGGGTATTCTTAGGGGAGTGTGTCATTGTATGCTGAAGAATGAAAACGTCTGTTGTAGAGCTCCGTGTGTTGGGGTATTTCATTTACGTGCTCCTGGGCTGGGGAGGACACAACCGTATTCATCAATATTATTTCTGATTATGGGGTCATAGTTGGTGATGTTTAGTAACATAAGTTAGGCAACATATCTATATATTTAAGCGTAAAGGTTAGAATTACCATCCATAGGGTCTGTAGAAAATCTTTCTCTTGAAGAAGTCATAAACTAATTCTGTTTTGTTTTTTGTCATGGGTTTTGGGGGAATAATTTCACTCTTACTGCAAAAGTGTTCAAAAGTAAACATTTTCTTGCAGTAGCATAAATAGCTTTTTATGATCCACTATTTGATAGGTTTCTTCACTATTGGGCATCATCAGCACTGCATAGTAGTTTTTATTGAGGAAGATGCCCAGGTTACTTACCGGTAATCTTCATTACTCCAAGTGTAGTCTTCCTCGCCACATGATTAACATAGTGAGCTTCAGCTCCCCAACATAACCCTCCAAGCAAATTAGCACTCTAATCCTCCCATCCCTCCGTAACAAGGCTGACCTCCTTTACCCCTGACGTAGTACAATAGGAGGCATGATCACCCCACTTCCTGTTCAAGTACCAAGCCTCAGCACCCAACAACATGAAGCTGATAGCCAAACAGGGAATGGAGGGATGGGAACTCATGTGGCGAAGAAGACTACATTTGGAGTAATGAAAATTACCGTTAAGTAACTGGGGCATTAGTTCTTCGTAAGTCTTTCTCGCCACATGACTAATGTTGTGAGCATGTACCAAAGCCAACACTGCTTCATGGTCACTGTTAGACCTGGCTTTTCCTTTGGGTTCATCCCCAGACTTTTTGCATGTTGGCCTCCTGTTTTTGACCCTGTTTTCGTTGGTTTTAGGACTATGGGCACTTTACCACTGCTGATCAGTGCTAAAGTGCATATGCTCTGTGTGTAAATTGTTATTATGTATTGGTGTTTCCATGATTGACTTATTTGATTTACTACTAAGTCCCTAGTACAGTACACTGTGTGTGCCGAGGGCCTGTAGATCAAATGCTACTAGTGGGCCTGCAGCACTGATTGTGCCACCCACACAAGCAGCCTTGAACAAGGTTCTCAGACCTGGCACTCCAATGTCTGCAAACAGTCTCTACTGCCATGTCGACCTGGGAAGTACACCCATTTGCCAGGCTCTATCCTTCCTTTTTATTGCATGTGAGTTACCCCTAAGGTAGGCCCAAGGTACAGGGTGCAGTGTATGTGAAAGGTAGGACATGGCCTGTTGTGTGTGACATGTCCTGATAGTGAACTACAGTACAATTTGTTTTTCACTATGAAAAGGCTATCTGTCCCATAGGGTAGAATGGGAGTTTATTTATAACATCTTATAAGTATAACTTCACATTGGGACAGGGTAGGAAGATGGAGTTTAGTATGCCTGACCTCAGAATATAAAAATGCATTTTTTTAGTAAAGATGATATCTATATGGTAAGTTTTAAAACACCACTTTTAGAAAATGGGTATTTTCTTGCTAAGTCATCCTGGATGCCTCTGCTGGTTTGTGGATTGACTGTCCGGCTTTGGAGTGACAGGGGCTGGGGATTTGAATTCTCTCTGACAGTCACTGGTTTGGGGGTAATGTGTTTCCTGCCTTTCCTAAATGAGTCAGGCAGGGCTGGGCTGAATAGAAAAGGGCTGCATTTAGAATAGGGGAGGAGATTTCCTTGCACCTGATTGGGCCTGGTCTGCCTTACACAATGTTGTCTCCACCTCCTGCAGGGAAGCTGCACCAGAGAGGACAGAACTGGTTTTGGCTGAGCACAGAGCCTCTCTGCCGCCAGAAAACAAAGGAAAATTCTGTATAATATTGGGGCCCAGACCCCAAAACCTTAGAATACTTCTGGAGTCAAGAGGAACCTCTGCCAAGAAGAAGAGCTGGAAAAGATGAAGGAGAAGTACTGCCCCTTTGTTGTGCGCTGTCTGGGGTTGGCCTCCAGTGACTGTTTCTGCCAAGGAGAGGATAAAGACTTTGATGTGTGCTATGTATCCTGCTTGAAGAAGATCTCCAAGGGCTTGAAGTAGAGCTTGCCTCCGGTTCTGAAGTCTCAGAAACACAAAAATGTCATCCTCTCTGTCTTCCTGAATCTGGAACTGCTGTTTCAGCTGCCACAGAGGGAAATTGCAACACTGACACTGGCGAGCGAGGCCGTAACCTGCACCGAAGTCATAAGCAAAATGTACCACCCCAACTCGCACTGCAACCCCCGACTTAACCGATGCTGGTGCCTCATCCTCACGGAGCCGATACTCGACGTGGGTGACTTCCTGAATCCATCGACACCGTACCGTCATAGGAAACCAACGCTTTGCCACCACTGTGACATCACCTCCCCGACAACAGTAAGGAACCGACGCCTCACCTCTCCTGCATTGCAGTAAGGAACCGAGGCCTCACCTCCCCTGGGGTTGTAAGGGACTGATGCATCACTTCCCCTGTGGTCATAAGGAACCAATGCCACCCGATATCAAAAAAGCATCACCTCCCCAACGCCATGCACCGTCTTTACTTTCATTGTTTGCCAAGGTACTGCACTTTGTGGGTCTGTGTGACTCTGCACCCGATGCCGCACACCTCACGTTATGTAAGGTTCTCTGGATTTTCATCTGTCACGACGTCGTAATATCTACGGGTGGAATTATTTGTTGCTGCAAACTTTATTGGTGTGAATAACCTATTTTTGAGGAAATCTTGGTATATGTATTGTGGATTTTTGTAATTTTGGTCTTATTTGGTTTAGATAAAGATTACTTATTTATCTAAACTGGTGTGGTGTCTATTTGTAGTGTTTTCACTGTATTACTGTATATGTGCACAAATGCTTTACACACTGCCTCTGAGATAAGCCTGTCTGCTCATGCCAAGCTATCAAGGGGTGAGCAAGAGTTATTTTAGAAGTGTATCCTCCTTACCCTCACTAGGAAGAAGGTTCCTTACCTGGACAAAGGTGCAAACCATTGCCAACTAGAGGCCCCCAATTCCAACAGTCACCAGAAAGCCACAAACCAAAATGCAAGGCAAAAACAAAGTTTAATCCAAACATCAAAAAGAGAAAACAAACAGCTTCTGCAAACCCCCCAGCAGCTGAACCACCCAACACCACCTGATTGTGGTCCATGAGCATGCAAGGAGAGGCCCACAGCGTGGCCTTACAAATATCCTCAATTGAGACACCTTTGAAAGAAGCCCAGGAGACAGAAATACTATGGTTAGACCTCCCCTATATCCTGGCAGACACCTCTGACCCCAGCAACCCGTAAGCCAGAAGCATCATCTACTTAATACACCTACTCAAGGTGGAAAGAGAAGGCTCATGATTTGACCTCACCTTGCCAAAAGTGACAAACAGACTATCACATTTGCAAAATGGCAAGGTCCGCTCCAGATACACCAACACCGCCCTCCTGACAACCAGCAGCGGGAGACCAGCATCTACCCCAGACCCAGGTACCGCAGAGAAGGTGGGCAGAACGACCTCCCTGGAATCATTGGTAATGAAGGGGATCTTTGACAAGAACTTAAAATGAGGGCACAGGACAATGAGATTCGGAAGAACTCGCAAGAAGGGAGGTGACAGCAAAAATGACCCCAACTCCCCAACATGACCAGCGGACAACAATGGCCACCAAAAACACAACCTTCATGGTCAAGAACTTCAAGGCTATAGACTCCAAGGGCTCAAACCACCAGGAGATACCAGGGTAAAGCAGGACAAATCTTCAGAGGACGCTGAAGGAAGCAACTAAGCATCAACCACCCCACCATTCAATCCAGCTCATTCAAAAGAGGACTACGGACCATCTGCAAATCCGCCGACTATGCCCAAAGAGTAGATGGAGCCAGGCCCAACGAAAAACCATCCAACAGAAAATCCAGTATCCTGATAGGATCCAACGCACCAGAGTACAGCCCTTAGTGACACACCACCTAGAAAAGGACCCTCAATGCCGGGCAAAAGACCGAAGAGTCGCCCGAAATCTGGAGCCCTGAAGCAGGTCCGCCACCTCTGCTGAGTAGCCACGGGAGAACAGACTCACCCTTTCAATACTTAGACATGAAAATGGAGCCACCACAGTACCCCAACTGGCAGAGGCGAACCCCTCAGAGGATACGGATGTTCGTGAATTGCCCAACCCTCCTGAACCGCAAGCTCCCTCACAAGCGGATAGCAGGGGCGGCAAACCCAGCCCGGCACAACCAACAAAACAAACTCCTTCTCCAGGCGAATCTTGCACAGTACCCTAGCAATCAAGGGGATTAGAGGAAATGCGAAAAGCAAGCAGTCTGGCCACCAGAACGACATTGCATCCACTTCCACGCCTCCGGACATGGAGTAATTGTGCAGATGCAGGCAGTACAGCATTTTCCATGACCACAAAGAAGTCCACCATCGCACACCCAAACCTTGTCTGCAGCCCAAGGAACACCTTGACAGAGAAATCAAATTCTTTGGGGGGAAAAGCCCTGCTCAGGCGGTCCACTTCACAATTCTAATTTCCAGGAAATATATTGCCCTCAAAGACAACAATGTGCCCTCGGCTCATGTCAAAAACTCCTGAGCCAGCAGCCACAAGGATTGAAACCTGCAACCCCCCTGGTGATTGAGATAACCCACCAAAATCTGGTTGTTAGTCCGGACCAGAACATGATGCCTCCAGAGGGCTGACGCAAATTCCAGACAAGCAGTCTGATCCGCCTTCAGTTCCCAGAAGTTGGAAGAACAACCAGCCTGCAGGTGATCCCAGAGACCCTGCACAGACCAGGAATCCAATGTTTTCTCCCCCAGCCCAACGTGCTGACATCCGTTGTCACTACCTGGGAGGAGAACACCTGAAACCGAAGACCCCTAGCTAGATTGATCCCCTCCATCCACCAAACCAGGGCAATACGAATCTGGGGGGACGCCACCACCTGCAGATCAGATTGTAATTGGTGGAGCAAGGGGACCAATGGGACAGGAGATGTTTCACCAACGATTACAGTTGCAACCGAGCCCATGGCAACACACTGATCGCTGCAGACATCACACCCTGTAACCTCAACCACAGATGCACCGGGGCTGAACCCAGAGCAAGCAGATTACACAGGTCCCTCCTTAAGGATGCCCTCCTCTCTGTCGGCAAAAACACCAGTCCCATGACCATGTTCTGTTGACCCCCAATGAACACCAAGTCCTGGGTGGCCACCAGATGTGACTTCTTGTGATTGATCAGTGAGCTGTGGACCTCCAGAATCTCGCACACACTCTGGACGTGAAGAGTCCCCTTGGAAAAAGAAGAGTCAGAAATCAGCCAGTCATCAAGGTACAGGAACACATGAATCCCCTCCCTATGGATGAGCCCAACCAAGTGAGCCAAGACTTTTCTAAAAACCCTTGGGGCAGAGGACAAACCAAAAGGGCATTACTTGGAATTGAAAATGCTCGGGCCCCACACAGAACTTGAGTAACCTCCTTGATGCTGTATAAATCAGCACGTGCAGATAGGTATTGAGCAGATCCAAGGATGCCTCCACGTCCCCCTGAATCAACAAAGGAAGGATCTCCTGCAAAGATAACATCTTAAACTTAACATGAGGGATAAGCGAGTTCACCCTTTTCAATTCCAGCACAGGACGGATGTCCTCAGAAGTCTTTCTTACCAGAGAAAAGGATTGACTAGACACCATGACCCCTCTCGTCTGACAGGCCAGAACTGTACAAATAGCCCCTTTTTTTAGAAGATCCTGAATACCCACCAAAAGAGCCTCCCTTTTTGAGGCAGCTGGTGGCAAAGAAGTGTGATGGAGAATTTAAGACAATTGTGTAGCCCTCCTTGACAATCTGCAAGTCCCACTAGTTGGAGATTCACCTTTCCCAAGTCTCCACAAAATTCAACAACAAAACCCCCACAGGGAGCTGACTCACTGAGCCCCTCGTAAAGTCAGGACTTCGAAGAGAGGTTAGAACCACCATCTGACTGCTGAGACCAGGCTGTGTGGGAGAAACGGACACACTGGCTGCGCCCCCTCCACGGAAAGGGCATGTCCCCCAAGTAGCAGAAGACAAACTGAAGGCCCTCTTGGCACCAAAGAATCTATCTCTAGTAAGATGATTGAGAGCCAACTGTTTCCTATCCTCTTCCGACTTCTTTAGCTTCTCCTCCAAGGGAGCACCAAACAGTTTAGCCACAGAAAAAGGAATCTTTATCCGAAGAGACTTCTGCACCGCTTCAACCTTCCAGTGGCATAACCAGTCCTGGTGCCGGGCTTGAATAGCTGTGCTCGCAGAAGCAGCGCAAGCCCCCAAGGTATCAAAAGAAATGTCTGACAACATCCTTGTCTGCTGTTCCATGACCACCAGGGTAGGCATAATGTCCTCCCCCCTGCTACATAACTTCAGCAAGAGACTGATAGTCCTTCAAATGAGACTGAATGGTGTATGAGGGATAAGCAGATGCCCTAATGGAGAAGTTGGCCATGACGTAAGACCTCTTCACTTCTGCCTCCACCCTTTTGTCAATCAGGTCCGAAGGAGAGGCATCCTTTTAAATGATGGACCCCTGAGAAGACAATCCAGCGATCAAAGAATCTACCTTCACTGCAGCTGGAAACTCCTTAGGAAAGTCCTGAATGGCATAGCCCTTAGATAAATCCTGCTATTCATTATCAATCACCTTCCTGCTCGATGGGTGCGGGAGAATGGACTCAGGCTCACACTTCTAGTACTGCATGAAAAAATCCCCTGAATCTTCCTCCACCTGGGGCACAGAAAGCACCAGGTTATCCTTGTTATTTTTCAAGACCTCCTTCAGCTCCTGCCCCTACACATATCTGCCCCAGAGATCACCCCCCACCGCCTCAGTACTGGTGGAAGGCTCAATACGCTGCTTTTTAGGGGAAGAATGGCCCTTAAATACATCAGCCACAGCAGCCCGTTTCATCTGCTGAATGCCCTGCAAGGAAGGAGCCTGCACACTGGGGCCTGCCTCCACATGTGGTCCCACACCAGGTTCCATCATATCACATACTCCTGTCAGATACAGAAAGCCCCCCAAAGGGACAAGGATCAAATAAGCACTCAAGGTTGCAAAAATAAAAACTACCAGAACACCACCTTCTTGCCAAGCAACCCCAAACAAGCAGCAGTGTGCATGCTGTCAGCGCTACTGAACGTCATTCCCTAGTAATTGCTGGCATGCCAGGAATGCGTGATGCATCATGGCTGCAGCAGAGCCCGGTACCGTCGCCACGCCCCTGGCAGCTCTACCACGGCCCACCAACAAAACAGCAGGAGAAGACACGCTCCGGCCCTCAAACCAAGCTGGACCAGCAGCACTCTTCCAGTGGAGCTCCTGTAATAATTTAAGGCGCTGGCAGCGACAAGAGCCGTTGGTACAGTGAGTATCGCACCCGCAAGAGCCAGCTGAGGCAGGGCTTCAACAATAAAGTAAGAGACCGCTCTGGCCGGGCTTCCCCACAAACACCTATTAAAAAGCATTGGCGCCAACAACTAGCCCGCTTAGCAGGGCTTCCTTCCCCCGGGCGTCTATGGCATGACCTCGCCCCACTTACCTGCATCTTGATCAAGGAAAGTCTGCAGAGTAGAACCAAAAAGTAAACGTAAACGTAAAGTGGTACATGCATAATGCAGGGCTCTCATAAAGATTTATGAGGCCACGCAAAGCCAGCCTGAGTGGCTTTGAATGCCCTCATAAATCATGACTAAGGTGATGCAGCATAAATCTCTGCTCCACCTTACTCTGCGCCTGGGTGGCGTTCCATGGGCGCTGCAGTGGGGTTTCCAATGGAACAACCCTGGAATTTGACGCTGCCCCAGATTTGCAAAGTGAGGCAAACCTTGGGAAGCATCAAATCGGGGAACAACCTTTACAACGCAACTTTTACAACGCACTACACTTACAACGCATTTTTTACAACGCACAATCCATTACAACGCATGACATTACAACGCAGGACACTACAACGCATTTTTAAAAACTACCTTTACAACGCATTCCATTACAACGCATACTACCATTACAACGCATACCATTACAACGCATAATATAGTAATTTTTACCCCTATACTATCCAACACTTACCCTACTATTGCACCCCCTGGAGTTAGAATAGTAATTTTTACCCCTATACTATCCAACACTTACTCTACTGTTGCACCCCCTGGAGTTAGAATAGTAATTTTTACCCCTATACTATCCAACACTTACCCTACTGTTGCACCCCCTGGAGTTAGAATAGTAATTTTTACCCCTATACTATCCAACACTTACTCTACTGTTGCACCCCCTGGAGTTAGAATAGTAATTTTTACCCCTATACTATCCAACACTTACCCTACTGTTGCACCCCCTGGAGTTAGAATAGTAATTTTTACCCCTATACTATCCAACACTTACTCTACTGTTGCACCCCCTGGAGTTAGAATAGTAATTTTTACCCCTATACTATCCAACACTTACCCTACTGTTGCACCCCCTGGAGTTAGAATAGTAATTTTTACCCCTATACTATCCAACACTTACCCTACTGTTGCACCCCCTGGAGTTAGAATAGTAATTTTTACCCCTATACTATCCAACACTTTCCCTACTGTTGCACCCCCTGGAGTTAGAATAGTAATTTTTACCCCTATACTATCCAACATTTACCCTACTGTTGCACCCCCTGGAGTTAGAATAGTAATTTTTAACCCTATACTATCCAACACTTACCTTAAATGCAATTTAATATTATGCGTTGTAATGGTATGCGTTGTAAAGGTAGTATGCGCTGTAATGGAAATGCGTTGTAAAGGTAGTTTTTAAAAATGCGTTGTAGTGTCCTGCGTTGTAATGTCATGCGTTGTAATGGATTGTGCGTTGTAAAAAATGCGTTTTAAGTGCATGCGTTGTAAAAGTGTGCGTTGTAACGACATACATCCCATCAAATCTGCAGGCCTCCTGAAGTAAGGGTTAACAAGGAGGAATAAACTTATTTTCTCCTTGTTTTTTCCTCTTTCCTTGTGTGCTGCTCATGTAAAGAGGAAAAAACCAGGAAAGAGGATTGTTTTTGTACAGGAAGGTCTCCCTTCCAGCACAAAAAGAAACCTGCCTGCAAGGGATAGCAAGGATGCCTGATTTGGCTCTAGGCTGCCAAAACGGCACCAGCGGAGGCAGAAAGGACACGAAATGCGCCATATTGCTTAAATACAGTGCATTCCTGCCCTTTCACTTCGGCGTAGGGCAGTGCAGCAAGGTGCCTTGCTGAGCAGCCCTACACCAAAATGCCATAAATGAGGCCCTCATTTTCTGAATTGCATGTTATGGTTCTTGAACATTTAACAACTTACAGTCATGAGACCTACGTCTGAGCCATGGAGCCAGCCCACCTGCATGGACACATGCCCGAACCGTCATACGTGTGTGCCAAATGATGCGCATGTTCTGTTTTCTGCCAAGGGTTAAAGGTGCCACAAAATCAAGGTTATTAGATCACTATTATAAAAGATCTCCGCAATATCAGGTGTTTATAAAAGGTCACGTCGGTTAATATATGTTACCGATTTTTTCAATATTTTTGTGATATTCGCATCTGAAGTGTACCTAACTATTCCAGAGTTCACTTCTACCCGCCTTTCAGTTTTAGTCCCAAATATATCAGCATATTTCAAAAATTAAGTTGCTAAGCACAAGAACGAAAATACAAAATGAGGCATGAAATGATATCTTCTTCAGTTACTTCTAATTGCATAATCATCCCTGCCCTCAATTGTTCTGCAAACTGGGTTAACACTAAATACTGCAATTTGTTCTCGATATGCAAAGAGAGCAATTTAATACTGTGGGAAACTATTAAGTACTTTACCGAATGCATTTGTACGTCTAATTTTAGAAAGTCAAACGCGATTTTCAAAGCGTACGAAAATGTTGGTATATAGTAGTCAGGCCTAAGTGATAAAACAGTTAAACATTCGCATGATTACCTGTGTTTTGATAGAACCAGTAAATGAATTGTGCATGTGTGCTGAGAAACAAACAAGTATTGTCGAGTTGTTAACTATATGAAAATATTATATCTAGGGTAGGCTGTTCATTCTCACATAGACAGAAGAAGGAAGCCTCGGTCAAGAAAGCACTTTTTTTTAATTGAAATACATATTTACATGCAGTAAAAAGGCTTTAATGGTGTAAGCATTTAAACAAAAATATTATTAAAAGTAATGTATATAAGTATATACTATGACGTCGATATACTGTGAAACAATTGAGTATGAAATACTATCCAGTGGCTGATATTGATACAGAATATTGTATTGTGCAATAGTGATTTATCAAAGGAGTCTAATGTTAAGGTCCATACCTTATGTTATGTTGTGTTGTGTATCAGTTTTGTTTAACACATGCAGAATAGTAGAAGATCCATGGCACTGAAAACATTTTACCCAGTGACTTTAAGCGCATGAAGGGATACGGAAATACTTAGGGGTTTATTTACAAGCCCCTTGTGCCGCTTTTGAGTCACTTTTCCCATGTTAAAAATTACACAAAAGTGGCGCAAGGGGCTTGCAAATAAGCCCCTTATTCTTTTTCCGTAAACTTAGGGGCACTGCACATGGAGCTTTTTGAAATGGCAGCAAAGTGGAACGAAACAGACAGATAGAGGGTAAGGAAAGGGTCTGGTTGCCCTCAGTTTATGGACAGTGCAGAGGACTTTAGAAATGATACACAGTCAGATCTGTTGGGGTAAGTGGTACTTTTGGTTGCAGAATTTTGTCCCACCTCGAGTCACTCTGTGGCCTTCTGCATTACTCCAAGTAAAGACAATTGACATATTCAAGAAGGGACCCATTTACTGTGGCAACTTTGATGGAAAGAGAGAGAAACAAGGGCGTATCCGACGAAGAAGCTTTACGTGAAAAACAGGAAGGTGAGAGTTGAGATTTAGGGCAGCTACAGCTCTGCATCAACTTTGAAACCAATATTTCAGGCCAACTTTACTCACCATGGTACTGTCTGTGTCCAGAAGAAGGGACCCCTCATGTTTTCGCTCCGACTCACTACCATAATCTCTCTTTTGTCAAAGATGAGCTTCAGCCAATACCCTGCCCTCCACCGAGCTTCCTTCAACATCCACTGACAGCAAAACAACAGCAATGGGTTATTGTCTGAGCACATCTAGAAATGCAACCCGTGGAGTAGGATGAGACAAACCTTGCTGTTGGTGTGTCTGTTGGCACTTTTTACTCTTAAAGTGAGCTGAAATTTTCCGCCTCACATACAGAACTTTGACAACATCACGTGTCCTACTTCAAGTAAAAAACAAAACTTCTTTCCAAAAACAAATTTATGTGTCATTAGGAAGGGTCCTCACCTCTGATAATGCAGTGCCAACATGAGCTGCCTTATTGAAACACCTTCTTGTGGGCTATATTTTACAGAGTGTGGCTATATTTTACCGGCTGTCCTTTTGTATAACCTACTCCCTTGACCTACCTATTAACTCTGTATTAGTATTAAAAAAATTTTTTAATACAATATAAAAAAAAAAGAGGTCAGATAAGGCAAAAAGATGTCAGCTAAGGCATTTCTCTGTTTACCTAATAATCCTCCTACATCTATCTTATGTCTGATATAGACTCTGATTAGGCTAGCGCCCCATCCCTAGTATGGATAACAATGCGTTCAAAAGTATGATCCATAATGAAATGAGATCCTGTATGTTGGAGACGTTATTTAAAGTTATTGTATCTAAAAGATCACTCCCCTCTGAGGAGGATGATGTCATTGAAAACCAACATACCCGACCCAATGACGATCTCATTGTAGTAAGGGGGAAAAGACTTAGAAAGAATAAGAATATTGATCAAACTACCCCCAAGAGCACTATGGGAGGTCCCAGCACCTCAACCTTTATGGGAGGTCACCGCCCCTCAAATACACTGGCTGTCCTTAGCGGCACAACTCTTAATGGTGTCCTCAGCGGCACAAACTATCTGGGAGTCCCAACGGCACAAAATATTGAAGTGCTCATAATAATGATCTCCAGTTGGGAGACGACGATTTTCAGGATGATGATGCCTCTGACCTTCCAGACGAATATATCCTGGATCCAGACGAAGATGACCAGGAGTTTTATTCCCAACCTTTTGAGGACGACCTCCCTTCTTCATCTAAAGACAATATTGTAGACCCTCTAGGTGAGAAAATGTTTTCACCCCATAATATAAAACACCCTAGAAGTTCAGAGTGGTTCCCCCACGAACACGTGAGCAAATTTATAAATAAATGGATAAGGTCTGGAGAGAGACACTCATAACCTAATGAGAGCAGAATGCTCCAGGCCTTCAATAGATGACAAAATCTGCCAAACCCCAAACCTCGACCCAGAAATAATCAAATATCTCTTTAAACTCAGGAGGGACCCGAGAAAAGGGATTGAGAGATCCCTTAAGGGCTGTCAAGACCGGGTCCTTGATATCCTGGGCCCTCTGGCTAGGATCATCCATACAGTCGAAGATAGCCACATCAACGGCACGCCCCTGAACACTGAAGTAATTAGAGGTCTCAACCAGAGAGCCTTAATTTTACTGGGCAACGCCAATGTCAGCCTCAATTCAGAAAGGAGAAGAGTAGTCCTTACTAAAATCTCTCTGAAATTGAGTGATTTTGCTGACAAAGAGCCCTCCCTCAACCCTAAGGGACTTCTTTTTGGTGAGGATCTTATCAAGACACTAGGTAAATATGTGTCTACCGTTACAGTGTTAGACAAAGCTCATCAAAACATGAAAAGGGTTTTCAACACCAATAACCTTTTTGGAAGGGCCGGAAGAAGGGGCCTCTCTTCTGGCCACTTCAAACGCTGGCTCTACCCTAGATCCAGAGGATACGGCGGAAGGGGTTACCAACCCTCAAATACCCCTCAGTTTTATCCACAAAGAGGAAGAGGCTTTCGCTCCAGAAGGTTCAGATCACGAGGAGCATCCAGCGACAACAACCCTCAAAGTGAGTATGATAACTCCTTTTCCTTCCGCTTCTTTTTCCTCAAAGGTGAGAGGCAGACTCAAATTCTTTTATCACAATTGGAAATTAATCACTCAAGACCCATGGGTTCTGAATACGGTGAAAGGCTTTATGATAGACTTTATAGAAATTCCTTCTCAAACTTCTTTCCCCAGAGACATCCCTCTCACCGTAGATCAGGAAAAAATAATAGAGGAGGAGATATCCTCCATGCTTCAGAAGGGTGCAATTATAGAAGTTCCCCTGGAGATGTTAAGGTTTATAAGCACACTCTTCCTGGTCGAGAAAAAAGACAAGGGTTGGAGACCCATCATAAACTTAAGGGAACTCAACAAATATCTTGTTTACAGGCACTTCAAGATGGAGGGCATTCATCTTCTGAGAGATTTATTACTGGAAGGAGACTGGCTAGTCAAACTACACCTAAAAGACGCTTATTTTACCATCCTTATTGCCAAGGCTCATCAACCCTTTCTTCAATTTTTGTGGAAAAACCATCTCTTCCAATTCCAAGCTCTCCCTTTCGGCCTCTCCTCAGCACCATGGTGTTTCACCAAAGTGATGAGATCAATAGCCTCTTCCCGAAGAGAAAAGGGTATTCATATGATCATATACCTAGACGACATCCTTATTCTATACCAGGTCCATTCTCAAATCATTCAAGACCTGAAGACTGTAAAAGACCTATTAGAAAACCTGGGATTCATCATAAACATAGAGAAGTCAATACTATTCCCCTCCAGAACCCTGGAATTCTTGGCATTTACTGTTGATACCATGAAATGTCTTCTTCTACTCCCATCAAAGAAAATATCCAAAATCAGGAAAGAGATAAGACACGTTCTGAAACAACAGAATTTATCCTTGAGGGAACTAGCCAGGTTACTCGGTCTCCTTCCCTCTTCTATCCAAGCTATTTTTCCGGGTCCCCTAAATTATCTTGCTCTTCAGAGAGTAAAAGCGAGGGCCCTTCGATCGGGCCTTTGGTACGGGGATCGCATTTCCCTGGACCAGGAAGCAAGACTAGAGCTGATCTGGTGGTTAGAGAATTTGGATGCTTGGAACGGAAAAGCAATTTTTGGTTCAGCACCAGAGTTTGTCTTAGAATCCGATGTGAGCCTTGATGGCTGGGGAGCCTGTTTCCTAGATCAGAACATCGGCGGTGTTTGATCTCAAGAAGAATCTTCTCACCACATAAACTTCTTAGAACTGACCGCCGGTTTTTATGCTCTGATGAGTTTCAAACACTCCCTTCTGGGCTGATCTGTCATTCAAAAAATGGACAATATGTGCGCGGTTGCCTATATAAATCGCCTAGGTGGAACAAAGTCTACAGACCTCTCGAACCTAGCCAGAAAACTTTGGATGTTCTGTCTGGAACACAAGATCTCCCTAAGAGCCGAATATCTTCCAGGGAAAACAAACATATTGGCAGATTGGAACTCGAGGTTCCTCTTGGACCACAGCGATGGGAAGCTCAACGTTTCTGTCTTGAATTCTCTCATCTGAAAATAGATCTCATTGCGAGCAACTTGACATTCCAACTCGAGAATTATTACAGCTGGATGCCAGACCCGGGTGCTCTAGCAGTGAACGCCTTTCTTCAGTGCTGGAAGGGGACCAACGTGTATGCTTTTCCTCCTTTTGCAATGATCCAGAGAATGCTTCAGAAAGTGAGACATCAACGCTGCTCAATTGTCCTAGTCACTACCTTCTGGCCATCCCAGGCTTGGTTTCCCACTGCCCTGGAGCTGACTTTCGACCTTCCCTTCCTAATTCCTTCCCTAGTGGACAACCTTACAGACGTAGACGGACAAAGTCACCCCCCTAGTTCAAACAGGGAATTTGAACCTTCTTGCTTGGAGAGTGTCAGGAGATCCAATGATCTCTCAGGACTTTTGTCAACAGCTTCAACTCTCCTCAGAGAGTCTTGGGCCCCTGTTACATACTACCGGTATAAGAACATATGGAAATTGTGGCTACGTTGGTGCTTGGAAAGGAATCTGGATTCCGTGGAAGCACCTATTGTTGACATAGTTAACTTCCTTGTGGAACAATTCGAAAGGGGGCTTAGTTATAGATCTAGTAATTGTTATAGGTATGCTATTTCTGCAGGACATGCTCTTGTCAATGGTAAAACGGTAGGTAAAAACGCCATTATTCGTAGAGTCCTCAAAAGTATTAGACTCTGGAGACCTCCTAAACCTAGATATCAATCTCTCTGGGATGTTAAGCTAATTCTTGATCTTTTCTCTAGCTGGCCTGATAATATTCTTTTGAATAGGAAAAATCTGTCCATCAAACTTGCTACTCTGCTATGCCTAGTATCTTGTTGTAGGGTTTCTGATGTTAAAGCTCTTGAAATCTCAAATAGATCCTACAACATGTTTGGAGTCAATTTCGAATTGTTTAGAAGAACCAAGACTATGTCTGATTGAATCTTTTATCCTCTTTTTGATCTATGCAAAAAACGTTATGTTGTTGACTGTATGAAAGAGTACGACTGCAGAATGAATGCCCTTCGTCCTTTAGGTGTGAATCAATTACTTATCTCCTTCGTTAAACCTCACAAAGCCATTACTTCTGCTTCTATTGCTAGATGGGTTAAAATTGTTATGAATTTAGCAGGTATTGATTTAAAAATCTTCACAGCTCATTCGATCAGAGGTGCTATGGTCAGTAAATCCTTCTGGTCCGGTGGTAAGTTGGATGATATTCTTAAAGCTGCTCATTGGTCTAATGCTAGGACTTTCGCACAGCATTATTGTAAACCAATTGCTCATATGTCTGATGTAGTCTTACAAAGCAACCAACATGCATAATGGTAGCCTCCGATCTTGTAATGAAATTGCGATTCTCCTATTACCATGATTAGAGAATCTGGATTTCATTAAAGACACGGAGGCTAACATTATCCCTCCCTCCCTTTCCGTTGGATACTAAAAGCCTACATGATATATATTTTTTATATATTTACTCTAACATATCTTATGTACTTGTGGTTATTGTATCCTTCTTGTTTTACTTGAAGTCTTTTCAATTTATAAATGCTTGCTTATTTTTTATTATACCTTTGTTTAATTACATTGTTTGCCTCCTCATTTTAGCGTTTTTAATTCTGGAGTTACTTGTATCTTTCTCTTCTTTTTTCAGATAATCTCTCATAACTTCAGGATTTTTACCTTCGGTTCATCCATCGGTCTTCCTTTCCTTCGTTTGGTGATGGTTTAAAGAAATAGTTTGGACTCTAAATTCTTTGGGACTTATCCTGTTCTACACCACATTTAAAAAGAGGCAGATTGTTATGGGCTCATGCCTTTTATTTACTGTTAATGTTCTATTCTGGAACCTTTTTGCTTTATGATGTATGCGGCTGCTTGGGACAGCATTAAAAGAAATATGCATAATGTTAGCCTCCATGTCTTTAATGAAATCCAGATTCTCTAGTCATGGTAATAGGACAATCGCAATTATAACAAATAATATTATGTTAACAGAAGTTAATAAAGCGCACATTCAACAATGGTTTCTTGGGGCTGCAAAGACTAAGGGAGTGAAAAGTCAAAAAGATAATTACAACAGATCTGGCTAACAAGGGTAGGTCTGGCCAAAAAGCCAGGCTTTCATGCTTTTTCTAAAGATTTTGAGCTCAGTTTCTGATCTCAGATGATCTAGAAGAGAATTCCATTGGGAGGGTACCTGGAAAGAAAAGCTCTGCCCCCCATGCATTTGTTCCTACATTTGGAAATCCTAGACGTGTGGCCCTTGAGGATCTTATCATTTGCAAAGGCGTGTATTTTATGATTTTCTTTACAGGAAATCGATCTCCATTTTGTCTGCATTAAGCTTAAGTTGGTTGTTTTCAATCCAGCAACATATGAATCTCATGATGTTCTGAATTTCCAACTGTGTATCCATGGTACTATACGAGTGGAGAAGAAGCTGTGAATCAAATGCATAGATATACAATCTGCAACCCTTAGATGCAAGTTCTTTAGTTAGGTGACTGTCATGCACATTGAACAGGTGGGGAAATAGGGAAGATCCTTGAGGATCTCCACAGGTGACAGGAGTGGGAGTAGCTGCAAATGGCCAAATACAACTTCATGGGTTCAGACTTGAGGAAAATAGTTCAACCAATTAAAGGAAGATCACATCAGCCCTGTTTCATCCAGTTGGTGGACCAGAATCTCATCCTCGACCATGTTGAAGGCCACAGAAAGGTCTAATACAACCAGGTATTGGTGTGAGATTTACCAAACCTTGGAGTGCCTACTTCGCATCCCATGAGTCGGATATAAGGCTGAAACAATCTCTGACTTGGTGGTGGAAATACCCGCCCACGTTAAACATGTTAGTTAATGCCTGCCTGGAAGTTCTGTGCGAATTCTTAGAAGAAGTAAAAAAAGTTAAATCAGTCATTAATTATTGTGAATAGCCGCCACTGGAATCAAGCTCACCACAGTGAAAAATAACTATTTGGATACTGACAAAGTATAGGAGTATAACAAAGAGTGAAAAGTAAAATGAGATAAACGCCAGGGAGAAGCAATTGATGACATGCACATGTCGGTAACAAAATTAGCTAGATTAGTAGAATTGTTTCAATGCAAACGAAGGTGAGTATAACCTTGATAAATCCTTGATGGGATGTTGGAGACCAGAGATTTTGTTGTGCTGTGTTTAAATAGGGAATTCTACACATTACATGGAATTTTAGCACTTTTGGAGTCTGTGTGTCATTTTCACATGGATATGGGAAGTCTCCTTGACTCCAGACATGACGATGCAGTGTTTGTCCCTTGATCATTGGAAATTGGCCTCTAAACTCTATTGTTTAGTGATGGTTTGTATTGGTTAATGGGGATAATGTTGTGTATTTGGGCTCTAATTCAGTGCTCTGATGTGAGAGCAGTGAAAATTCAATCTCAATTTTCAATTCCTCAAGGTGAGAATGGTAAGTAATGGTCTTTTGGATTCAGTGTTTAGGATAAATCACAAAAAAGCAAACCTGAACATTCTAATTGCAACCAAAGTGCATTGCAACCTGTACTTTGATAACAGTAGGTTCAAAAAACTTTTAATTCTAAAGACAGAATGTGCATCTTAAATTAGCAATAAATGTTGTGAATAAAATAGCATCTTCTGAACAAAGTACACATTTCCACTTCTTTTTCATAAAAGCCAATGCAATATTCTAGTTAGTCTTGAAGATGTTGTTTCAATAAATATTTTCCTGTTTGAAACAATAGAGGGGGCAATTTACAGATTGGCAGAGGGGAAGCACCATTGTAAAACTGCAGAGCTCCCATCAAGCCCCCCGACCTGGGGTTCCTTGCTTTATTTTTAGTCGGAAGAAGACCTAGTCTTCTGATGGTAGAGTCTCCATTGGCTCTGCCATTAGAAGGCTCTGATGTGACAGCTTGTCTGCCACTCGACTATTAAGATATAGGGACGGGTGCCCCTCCCACCTATTTGCTTTTGCATATTTATGTAAAATTGTGGCAAAATTATGTGTAATTACACAAAATGTAAAATAGGCATAGGTTCTGTATTTCACTGTGAAATGCGTCACTGTTTCCACATTGGATGGGAGGATGCATTACACCCTAAAAAAGAGTACAAGAAAGCAAAAGCACTACAAACACCTGCTCGCTGCTTACCACAAATGGCATATTTAGGGAAAGGTTTTACTGCAAATAGTGTATAATTATGTGATGTGACATCACAGCTTAATTTCATGAGTTCTGACTAAAGTAACGCAAAATTACTGAAATAATGCTAAGTATGCCAGTGTAACCCAAATTCTGTCCAGGCCTTTGTGGGACAGGGTGACCATTACTATATTTCATGGCTGTGACTCCCATGCACTGAGTGATGGTCATGGACAGTGAAAACACTTTTTGACAGGGAGAAAACTCCTGCATGATTTTTTAGTGAGATTCAATATGCAAACGGTGAATTAATATTATTGAAGTTGAAAACTACGTATAGAGGTGTCTTTATTATCATAATTTAGTCATGTCGCATTTTTACGGGAAACTTTATCTTTGTTAGAATGGTTGCTATTCTGATGCTGTTTTCATTCCTGTAGTCACTCCTCCCATCTGGTCCCCCCGTGTGTGTTCCCTCCCTACAGCTTTGCAGAAGGAAGACAAGCTGATGTAATTTTCCTGTTGTGTTCTGAATGAACTTTCAAGTGTTTCTAAGTCTAATATTTTTCCAAGCCCCATCCATAGCAGTTTCATGCTAAGCTTAGTTTATATATCAGTGTAAAGGTTCATTGTCTGAATGTTTCATATTAGTCTAAAGATCTCTGGATAGCAATAACAAGGAAGATGTTGTAGGGGGACGTGGCTTACGCGCTAAACAAGATGGCCGTGTAGCTGAAGAGCTCTGCTTCGCCGATACCGAAAGGATCTTCACTCAGGAGAGAAATCCTTATTTCATACAATATGGGCGCCGGAATCCACATATGCACATCGCAGTGAGCTTTTAAACAGCTTTTTATGCTGTTTCCAGCATTTCTAGCACATTTTTGACGGTGCAATTCGTCCCGCGATTTGACAGCCGCAATCTTTTTTTTTTTTTAATGAGCGCACCATGCTTCACAATGTTCCCTTCTGCCTCAACTCCTAGTCCATAAGTTATCTTTGGAGCATTTATTTCTGTGTGTACAATGACTTTCTTGTTGTGGAGGCGCTGTTGCTGTTCCTTTGGATTTCCTGGCATATATTAAAGTAGTTTTTTATCTTTTTTTGAGAACAGACACCAATTTGTATCCTACTCGTTTTTCTCTATGAGGTGAATACTTAATCTCTATATTATTGTTTTTTGTGGCTTTTGGTCTCATATCACCTACCTTTGAAGGAGACTTTCTAGATTTTGAAGGCTGCAGCTAATATTACATCTCATTCTGTTAGTCATTTATGAATTTGAAATTTTTGGTCTCAAGAGTTTAGTGTCAACCACTGAATTCCACCGTACTTTTTTTATGGGGAGGCTGAAGAATCTTAAGTTCCCTGCTTCTACTAAAGTTACTGCGTGTTCAGATTCAGACCCTAATTCTAACTGCACTGAAATGGAAGACCTCCTCACTCAGAAACCTGATAATTCCTCAGGCACCATAGCAAAACCGCAGTTCTCAAGAAAATTACCTGCAATCTCTACCAAAAGACCTAAAAAGACCCTCCTTCTCCAGACAAATCCTCCCCTTCAGCCATGGATATTATTCTTGACGAGATCTGAGCTCTGAAACCCTTTATAGAGGAAACTAATAAAACTCTGCAATTTTTTAATGATAAATGGTCTTCTTTGGATTGGCGAGTGCTCATTGTAGAGCAACGAACTGAGTCTCTCCAAACTTCTTGCTCTTGCATCTCATTCTTGGAGTCTGAAGTATCTCTTCTCAAAAAACAGGCGGGGGACTTGGAAAACAGAAATCGCAGGAACAATCTTAGACTTTATGGTCTTCCTGAAAATACTGAAGGCTCCAATCCAACCGCCTTTTTTCAATCTTCCTTGCCTAAGCTCCTGGATTTTCCTGCTACTTCTTCTCTCAACATTCAAAGAGCTCACAGACTTGGACTAACATTTTCTGTGAAACTTTGTGGCGTTATCATGCTTTTTCTGCAATACACTGAGCTTCTTCAAGTCCTATCAGCTGCCAAGACCAAAAAACTATTTTTTTGGAAAGGTCACCGTCTCTTCTTTTCTCAAAATGTAGCTAAAATAACAGCAGACCATAGGAAAAAGTTTCTCGATCTTCGTCCTCAATTACGTTCAATCAACGCCAGGTTTGGACTTCTTCATCCTTGTCTCTTCAAGGTTACATATAAAGACAAGACTACAACATTTGATGATCCTTCAGCGCTACAAGAGTTCCTTCATCTTCTTGGAGCTGATACCATGAATACTTTGAAACCTGCATGATTGTCATTTGTGCCTCGTGTTATATAGATGTTTTCTTGTTCTAAGTACTCAGTGAATGTTGGTTTGTTTATATCTTCGTAATACCTAAGTAATATTGTCTCTCTTTTTAATCCTATATACCTTTCTTATATTTCTCGACTTATGGTTGCTTCTTCTTACTTTTCCTACTATTTTCCTTTATCTCACTTACAGGTGTTTTACTTCTACAATTTTGTTATCTTATGAACCTCCTGTTTCGTTGAAGTCTTTGATTGTGGTCCTTCGGGATTCGATGGAGCTTTGATGCTGTCGTCGTCATCTTCTGGTGTAGTCACCCCCCAGTCGTTTTGTATTTGTGGGTATGTTTTTCAGTCGTAGCCTTCCTTGAATTTCTTTCTATCTCTTTTTTCTTTTCTTATTTACCTCTTTCATCTCCCATGTTCCTTTCTCTAAGATATAATGCCCTTTTTTCTTATATCTTTCATATTTGTAAATCCTCTTTGCTAATAAAACTTCTTTTTTTCTTCATTTTGTCTCCTTCTACATATTCCAAGTAAAGTTAGCTTTGTTTCTTGTAAGCATATTGTTTGTTCATACTTTTCTCATTAAAATACATTTCAGGTTACTACCTGGAATATCAGAGGATTAAATAATCCTATTAAAAGGCAATGGGTGCTATCTCACCTGGCAAAGTTAAAAACTGACATTGCTTTACTTCAAGAATCTCACATTTTTGAAAATGAAGCTTCCAACCTGAAGAGATAATGGGTGGGCCATGTGTTTATTTCTCCTGCCCTAGGTAAGAAAAATTGTGTTTTGATTTTATGTCACAAGAAATTAAATGTTTCTGTTGTTCACCAGGAAGCTGATGTTGAAGGACGTTGGTTATTGTTAAGCTTCTTATAGGTAAGATTCCTTTAGTTATTTTTAATGTATATGGACCTACTTAGATTGATAAACTCTTCTGGACTAATATATCAGATAAATTACTTACATATGATGATTATTACATTATATTTGGTGGTGATTGCAATCAAATTCTCAATCCCATTCTCGATAGGCATTCTAATGTTAAGTTCACCCCATCTAAAATGCAAGTTCAATTTGCCTCCACAGTGCGGCGTAAAGTTCATATTTGGCGACTTTGCCATCCCGACCTTAGAAATCGGTTCAATCCTAATATTAGATCATGCTCCTGTTTTTGTCGATATTGACCTGGTCCCCTTTTTACCTCAACCTGGAAGATGGTGTTTTAACAATCCCTATTACTTGACCCTCATTTTTGTCAGAAGTTTAATTCCTTTGCCTCGGAATGTTTCACCATTAACAATACCCCAGACTCTCCGTTTGTGATGGTATGGGATTCCTGTAAAGCAGCTGCCAGAGGTTTTATTATGAATTTTGTATCACAAAAGAAGACGTCTTTAGAAGCCCAGTCCTCTCAGTTACTTAATAAAATTAAGCATTTGGAATACACTTATTATCATTCTAATAATGAGTCTGCTTTAAAAAATCTCCTTGATGCTAAAATTACTTCCTCTGATGCAGCTCCCAACTATATACTAAAAAGTAGTTCTCTCTATTATGGTGGCCAAAACAAAATGGCTAAACTATTGGCTAACTATTTTAAAGTGAGAAAAGAGAGAACAAAAATAGAGTGTTTGCAAGGTTCTTTTGTCATTCCTATTTATAAAGATAAAGATATCTTAAATGAATTTGTTTCCTTTTATAAAAATCTTTATACTCCTGAATCTTTACCAGATGAGTCTGGCCTTCTTTCCTATTTTCGATCCATTCCCTCTCCTTCATATGATCACTTTGATTTCGAACCTTTGGGAACCGATATTTCCTTAGCAGATATATCTCAGGCTGTTTCAGTATTATGACGTGGGAAGGCGCCTGGGCCAGATGGTTTTACCATTGAATTCTACTGTCACTTTGCAAATATTCTTTTACACAATCTTTTACTTTTGTTCCAAATATTCAGGGATAATGCTCCTCTAGTGGTACGTTTCAAGAAGCACTGATCTGCTTAATTCCCAAAGATGATAAGGATCACTGTCTCTGCAAGAGCTATTGGCCTATTTCGTTAGTTAACACAGACTATAAGATCTTTGCGAAGATTTTGGCACTCCGTATTGATCCTATTTTGCCTGATCTCGTTGGTCCTGAACAAGCCGGTTTTGCTAAAGGACGACTTGCATCTGACAACTCTTGAGTCTTCTTTAATATTCTAAGCAAAGCCTCTTCCCTGGATCAACCTTTTGCAGCTATTACCCTTGATGCTGAAAAAGCATTCAACAGGATTGGTTGGGACTTTATGTTTCAAGCTCTGAAATGGGCTGGTTTTCCTTCTAAATTAATAGCTTTCACTTCTTTATTACACTCGAATCCCCGGGCTTCAATATTTGCTAACGGTAAGGCTTCCGATTACTTCTCATTACGTAGGGGGGTGAGGCAAAGATGCCCTTTATCTCCATTATTATTTGTCATAGCCCTAGAACCTTTTCTAACTACAATTAGACAAGATGATCATATTACAGGGTTTCAATTTGGCCCTCATCAAGTTAAGATGTCAGTTTATGCTAATGATATTCTTTTATATTGCTCTAATTCTGAAACCTCTCTCACTCCTTTTCTTTAGCAAGTATCCTCATTTTCTAAACCCTCTGGTTATCGTCTAAACGCTGATAAATGCAAAATTTAGCCTTTACATTTTCTCTGTCAAAAACATCTCTTTGAGTCCTCTGGTTATACCTGGCAGCAAATTAAAATAAAATATCCGGGATTATGGTTTGCACCTTTATTATCTGACACACTAAAATTAAACTTTGATTATATTATTAAAAAATGTAATGATACTGTTAGTCCTTGGCATCCCCTTTTCCTCTCCTGGTGGGGTCGGTTAGATTCTATTAGGATGATGATTTCCCCTCTTGTATTATACATTATTTCTATGATTCCTATTTACATCCCTCAATATTATTTCAAGAAAATGTATTCCATTTTGATAAAATTCTTATGGAAGGGTAAATCATCGCGTATAGCCTTCTCCTCTCCCAGGAAGGATAGACCTAATGGAGGCCTCAAGTTCCCCAATTTTAAGACTTATCATTCCTCTTTTTCACTAAAGAAAGCTGCTAAGTGAACCTCTACAGATCTTCCCTTAAATCCTCCTCTCTGGTTACAGTTGGAAAAATTTCTTATTGCTCCTTTTGACTTTCAAGAGATCTTAACTTTTACTGCCAATATTGCTTCTTTGCATTCCCCGGTCATTTCTCATTCTCATAAACTCTTATTTCCTCTACGATATTCACCATATCCCACAACTAATTCCCTTCATAAACAATTTGGCATAATAAATCAGTACAGATTCGTAATCGTCCTATATACTGGAAAACGTGGCATTCTAGAGGCTTACGCTGGATTTCTCAGCGTTTATCTGATGATAAACTGCTTACTTTCTCTGATCTTCAATCTAAATTTTCTTTACCACCATCCTCCAGATCGCAATATAATCTTCTCCGTCCTTCTTTCATTCAGTTTCTTCAGAGTCTACCAGCTTCTACTGATCTCCATGTAACTTATGAATCCTTACTCTCAATTCTAGATAGTTCTCCTTCAGCATCTAATATTTACAAATCTTTACTATTCTCCTCAGAAAGGCAAAAATCAAAAACTGAGAGGGCGTGGGAAAAGGATTGTTCACAAGAGTGGCCAATTGCTACATGGGATAAAATTTGATCTAAACTACAAAAGACTTCGCGAGCTGCCAATACCACACAAAGCTTTTTTTCATCTACCATCAAATATTACTCTCCCCAATGTCCTTGGCTTCTTTTACATCTGACTCATCCCCTACTTGTTGGTCCTGTCCCTGTCCCGCTGCAGATTTAAAAAATATGTTGTTTGAATGCCCCTCAATCCATCAATTCTGGCAATTAGTCTGGTCCCAAATTAAGATAATTTTTAAGGTCCAAACCGCTTTTTTTCTCACAAATATATTTTTGGGTACTGTATCTTCCCAATGGCCTCAAACGATGCTGAGTTTTAAGCTTTTAGATTTACTATTAGCTATTGCATTCCATTTAATAACTTCAAATTGGAAACAAGCTGATAAAGTCACCTTCAGAGCCTGGTGGAATGCTATCTGTTATCATCATCGACTAGGTACCAACTATGTCTCGCCCATATCCCTAGCAATCAAAAGAGATCTTTTATGGCTTCCCTTAACAACTTATTTATCTCAATCTGCCTCTTCCTTTGCCGCCTCTAAAGATGTATCAGATGATGTACGGAAACCACCTTAATTTTCTCCCTTTGCCTTTTCCCGTATGGTTGCTTAGTTGGTTCTTTATTACCGATTGTTTATCACAATATTCTTCTAAATTTTCATTCATTGTTATGCTTACAGTGTCACATTATTTGTTCAAAATGCATGATGGTTTAACTTTTCTATAGTAATTACTTTTGTTTCCTTCCCCTTGGTCCCCCCTTTCATTCTTTTTTTTTCTACAATATATCTCTTCCTTTTGTACATAGCTGAATAGTATAACCCCATATCTTCTTTTCACTTTACTTACTCAATTTTATTGTCAAATAGGATTGATTATATTCCTTTTATTGCTGTTTATTTCTTTTGTTATCTCTCAATAAATGAAACTTTAAAAAAAAAGGAAGATGTTGTATGCTTGCTTAAAAGTGGGATGGCATTTACTCTATACCGCTTGATTGTGAGAATCTTGTAATAAACACCTTTAACTTTGCTCTGATCTATAACTCAGTTATTGAGTGTCCCAATGATTTAACTTGCCACTCTGCTAAACTGATGTCGGCAAAGGGCCTTTTTACACAATATTAACCAGAAGCATAACTGCCTGAGTAAAGTTTTGGGGTGAAATGAATTTTGGGGCATCCTAAATATTGGCTTACAGGGTGCAGCATCCACACCTGTCAAGGTAAAAAATGGTTTGGTTTTCAACAACAAAATCCTGATTTGCAAATTCTTTCTTGATACACAAAACACTTTGGAGAGTGGGCACATCAAACAGAATGCCTGGTTGGCAGATCTCTCTCTTGAATGGGGCAGTCACTGGCAGTGAGAGTCTTATCGCTTACAAGGGACCTCTAGCCATGGTGGGTGGTCTTTTCCCCAAAGTTCTCCTTTGAATTACCGGACTGGCACACTCACAATAAGCAGAGGATTTGAGGATGTTTTAAGGGGAGTGAGGGCAAATCTATTGGTAGGATGATCTCATTATGTGAATTGAGAGCCCATTTACAATTAGTATGGACAATTACTAAGTTACAAAGGAAGCAATTGTGTAGTCAACCAAATATTATTTACAGGTTATGCACTAAATGATTCTGGATCCATATTCACTGTGCAGTTAATTTTGGTGCAATTTGCAAGCAATGAAAAGCATTACTCAGTTCTCAAAACAGTAATTGAGAGGCAAATCCTATTTCAACTAAGTAAGAATGTAGAGAATTACCCAGTTCCAACAGTATTTGGGATGCTATAAATAGAGATAGAATGCATAGAGAGAGAACTATGGCAATTGCTCCGCTACCAAGAAAGTATTGTACTTGGGAAGTGAACTCAGTTGTGAGTTAAAATGAAAATAAATTATAATTCGGTCCTCGTGACAGTATTTGTGATATCAGTCAAGATATAATTTGTAATCACTATATATTGGTACTCCATATGCAACAAAGTAATCTTTTTTTGAGATGTCAACTGTGATGAATTACACAAAGTGGAAAGACCAAGGAAGAGGAGAAATAAGGGACAAACCGTTACAAAGGAAGAAAGCAGAAACCTGCAAAAGTGAGATAAAGGGGCAAGGACTGTCTAGTGATCATTTAAAGAGGCATGAGGTGGATTTAAGACTATAAAGTCTTAATATTCGGTGTGCCCATATTTAATAGCTATCAACCTGGACTTCTTAGCAGAGCTTCGCGTACCAGATCTAATTCTTTTATTATTTTCCATTCAGAGGGTGATATCTTGGATATTTCCACCTACCATTCTGTTTACATTTCTAAGTTTGTGCATCGCATTATGCATTGTGTGTAATAAAGTACTTTTAATTTCTAAAAGAAAAAGCACTGACTAGACAGAAATTTATTAAGTGTTGTTTCTTGTGTCGCTGAGTCTCTAGGCCACAGTGCCTCTCTTGAGTAAGACTTGGACTACTCTGCCTCTCTACTCTGAGAATCACATGCCAAAATGGGGCACGTGGTTAACAGTTAGGGATTCTGCAGTACGGGGACTGTGAGACACCAATGGCATAAAGACACAAATATTTACAATTATGGTCCATAGCCACTCTTCGGCCTGGGACCCTCAGACTCTCAATCCTATCATCTGCCTTTTGCTATTTTCTAGAAATAGAGATCATTATTTAATCCTACAAGATTGTACTGGTTACAGATGTAATGGTCAGAGTAAATGTAGACAGTTTTAAGAGTTACTTAAGTCTCATGAAAATACTCATATTTGTGAAGTTAGCACACATGTAACTTACAAGGAACATAGGGCCGTATTAATCAAGCGTTGTGTCACTTTTGCACCACGCAACACAGTGCAAAAGTGCCGTAAACCTTGAGATGCGATTTATCAACCCATGCCAGGCCTACTTGTGTAGCCCTGAGTTGCTTGATAAATTCAGAGTAAAGCAACGCAGTGCAAATCGCTGCATTGCGTTACTCTGCCCTGGTAAGGCATACTGTGGGTGGATCCTGGGTGTTCCCACGCATCCATCCATGGATTTTGATGCATTGCCAGATTTACCATTACTAGTAAACCTGGGAACGCGTCAAAAACCTACGCCTCCCCAGGTGAGGTGTAACATGGAGAAATGTCTTTATTTCTCCTCATTACTTCCTCTTTCTATTTATGCTGCATTCTGCAGTGAACATAGAAGGAGCAAAATGCCTCTCAGGATTGTGTTTGTGCAGGAAGATGCCCCTTCCTGCACAAAAGCAATACTGCTTACAACGCAGGCACCCTTGCACCATGGTGGAAGGGTGCCTGTGGTGGTGTTCGGCAGCACATTGTGCACCAGCACAGTTAAAAGCCAGGAATGTGCTGTACAATGTTAAGTATGGCACATACCTGCCCTCAACCCTATCATGCAGCACAGCAAGGTGACTTGCTGTGCTGCATGATGATTATGTCCCCCAAAGTGTTACTCACTTATCAAAACAAGATTTACTAAATCCTTCAGAATGTTTTCTGTTAATAATTCAAAGTGTCCATTTATCATGAGTGCAGTCTTTAAATGTGTCATTTATATTAAGTTATATATTGTTATATAATGCCTGTTTATATAATGCTGTTTGCATTTTTGAAGGCAATCCAGGTGTAACGTATCATGGCTGTTGAGTGGCACCCTTGTTAGGGACATTTTTCTGCTGTCAACCAAGATTCAGGGTAATATGATTGGAGAGAATTACTCAGTTCCCAAAAACCTCTCATAGTGATTTACAAGGAGTGTAGAGAATTACTCAGTTACCCGGTGAGTATTCGTACAAGTCACCTAGTTCAGTTTTATTTTATTTTATCATGTTACAAAACATTTAGAACTAATCAGCTGCAAGGTTTAGCCTTTTGGGTGTAACCACACTAAGTTACCTAACATTTATGCTCACATACCCATAAAAGGTGGCCAGAGATACTACACATGGGATTGGCATAGAGAACAGGGCTATGGAAGGGACAACAAGGCCAGTTATAGCTCTGGTTTTTCAGACTAATACTGGGATAAAATGTTTGCTTCCTGATTCAGATATTGACTTCTGTGTTGTAAAACACTGAGGCAGCACAAGTAAGGGATATGGCAGTAACTCAGGGCCTCATTTATGGATTTTGGCATAGGACACTGCAGCAAGCAATCTTGATGCACTTCCTTACGCCAAAGGGAAAAGGCAGGAATGAACTGTATTTATGCAATATAATGCATCCCTGTCCCTTACTCCTGCTCTGGTGCTGTTTTGTCCGCCTAGTGCGAATGTAGGGACCTTTGCATCATCGCCCTTGCACCAAGTAGCATAAAGCCACAATTGCAAAAAGAGCTTGTTCTAGGGTGCTCTCTCTCTGAATTCATGAAAGAAGTGGGGCTCTTTCCCTAGTTCTAACAATCAGTTATCCACAGGTGGAATTCCCATAGTGCGCCTCGCACACGCCATCCACCCTGGGTACAGTCCTGAGCGTACTTTTTCACAGTGTTATCCATATACCTCCTTAGAAACATTACTTCCTTGGCTCCCAGGCCTTCTCCTGCGTGAATCCCAATGTTCTTCCTTTATCAACCCTAGTCACACAATTGTAACTTCTTCTCTCCTTGCCTATCTAGTAAAACAAAGACATTATTCTGCCTAATAAAACGCTTCATCACTTGCAGTGCAAAACATGAGAAAGGACAGCTTCCACAGCACACATGAAATTCAAACTATTAATTCTGAAGCGAGGGTTGTCCGGGGCTTGCATTTCAGTCCTACGATTTCAGCTAACATAAGAATTTGTCATGTAAGCTTTATGAATTCGCATAGTCATCAATACATTTTCACCATTAATAATCACTTTTAGTACATGGGTATTTGTCAGCTTAATTCACCATGCTACTAGTCAATAACCTAAAATACATCACTCAGTCACCTTAATACATTTTACAATTGTAACACTTCATGTTAACATAGTTGCAAGATTATTTGAGGGTGCGCTCTACACATAATTATGATGCACCCCAACAAATGGAATGAGATTTCCAGTCCATCAATTTCCTCCTCTGATGACATTGAGTCATCATAAAACCATTCAAAACATCCCTGCAGCGTATACCTATCTAAACAGATGTAAGCTAATCTTCTCTGCCTGGACTCCCGCATTTGCTTCAAATTCTCCTAGTGACTGTCCTGCAGTCTTTCCATCCTTCTCTCTCTTTCTGTTAAGGAGTTCTCCACTTGCCTTGCTTTGTGCCACTTATATGCCCTTATCATCCCTACCAAGAAAATGATACAGATTATAGCAATCATTATTGGTTTCAAGATGTATTCAAAGATTTCACTTATTAGATGTGCAAACCACTTTCCAACTGCACCAAATCCCTTTTCAATGTTATGCCAAACTCCTTCAGCTGCCAAGTCTTTTATTTCATGGTGTATATCAGTGATATTACTAACATATCCCTTTTGATCTTTACTTAATCAGGGATATAAGTACAAAACTGTTAGACCTTTAGCATCCAACATAATACGCCTTCTTGAAAGTAAAACATCTAATGCAAGGCAATTCTGCATCAACATTGCCCTGATCAAAACCATCTCCCCATCTATGAGTAGCATAGACTGAGCTGTGTTAACAGATAACTTATCCACCATAGTAGACAGCCTTCTAATCTTCTAGCACTACTCCCAAACTGGGTATCATCGCTCCAAATATATCTCCCATAACCTCTCTAGCATTCAGTCTGCGTTTTCCTGCTGTTCGACTTTCCTACAGAATAGTCTAAGTCATCCACATGGTATATTTTCAGAAACACGACTGCTAAATGATAAGAACCTTACCAATTGCTCGGCAATCAAACATATGCATTCTTTCCACACCAAAAATCTACTCCGGTACCATTTGAACTGATTCTTGCAAAACATTCTTCCAAGGACCATTAACTAAGAAGATATGCTCACACACACTCTGTCCCACAAATAGTGAATCGTAACGATTCTCAGCTTGATGGATGCAAAGCTTGCCTCGTTGTTGCCAATTTAAAGCTATAGGACCAGAACTTCCCTTAGCTTTACGAGCTAAATCCTCCTTGGTCCAATCAAAATCCTTGTCCTTATTGTCAACATTATTAATTAATACCCTACACCTATCTCCTACTTGAGCTATTAATTTATATTCTATATATGTTAATATCCACATTAAGTCATGCCTATTTGCATAAGCAGTGTCTTGTGTCATTATTGGGGAGAAATAATTTTCCATTCTTTCTACTCTCTTATAGTAATCATATTTATTCAGATGTTTATATACAGGTATTTCTGAAAGCACCACGTCATAGTTTGAAAAGTAGTACTTGTAATGGCCTTTTCCACAAAACTTACTAAGAAGTAAACTACAGTTCATACCATAAGTCAAGGGTAAGTGATGATATCGTATTCTCTCCTTATCCGAGGCAGGTAATTGCATGCACACATAGAAATCTCTAACTTCCATTGTGTCTACATATTTGTATATCAACTTAGCATAAGGATTCAATGTATAATCACTCTTGGATAGGTCTACATGAATTAAGTGAGTAAGCGACTAGTTTACTCTATTAAGCCTTTCTCAGATCCTAGTGTACCCTCCTTTGAGACAACACTGGTAGGTGTGGATGTCCCTTGTGCCCCTGACCCATGCTCCCTGCACTCAGATGAACTTAAAATTGACTCTATAACAACAACAGCTATTACTACAACTACCCCTACAATGAGTGCACCTACAATACATTTGTGTCTGCGATTCAAATTTCCAGACTCCATTTTTGAGTAGCTCCGATCACAGTTCGAAAGAGGATCAACACACAGAGTCTCTTTTCTCTGCCGCTATCCATGTATAAGAATGTTCTCGAGCAACCTTTTAAAAAATATATTTTTAAGTTCTTTTCAACAGTCTCTGTTTACAGTATTTAGACAGCTTTGAAAGAGCTCCCTAGCCCTTTAATCGGGCCTAGGTTATCTTCTTCACGCAAATTATTTACAGTTCACAGTTCAATTCACATCCCTTGTCAGGTCAGAGCCAATCTCCTCTATGACTCGTTGTAACAGTTCAGCTGTCAGTGCTGGAATCTCTTGAGGAAACTGTGGTGCTCTGAAGCTTGGGAATTCGATGTCTTCTAGAATCAGAGTCCATAAGCCGCTTAGCCTTGGTGGGAAAGGTACGGTCAACAACAAAAGTTCCTTGGCTTCAATGCCAGAAACTCTCAACAAGATCTCAACAATCAACACCGAAATCTCAGACCTAGCTCTCCCCGGCATATCTCCGACAAGGCACTCAAGCTGTCCTGGGTCTTCTCGCACTCTCTGTTTATTTTTTTAATTGCTCAGTTTCATTTAGATCGGACTCTGAAGATTCACGTATTGGTGCAAGTTCTCTTTCAGATGCAAGTCTCAAATTCCTTCTTCTCTGTCTCTCAGGCCACTTTTCACCTGCAACATCTTTCTTCCTTAACTGTACACAACCACTTGCTACACCAGTCTCTTCCACTGAGTCAGACTCTCTGTCACTTGCAGCTTTACCGTCTCCCTCAGATCGATCTGGTACATATCCAGCCTCTTCAGGGACCTCTACAGCTTGGCTTCTCCCCTTCTGTGACCTCTCGGTCACGGCTGGAAGTTTTCTGAGAGAGGAGCTGTTTTATCAGCAGGACCTGAGACTCATAGGGTGTGAGAGGCATGGACCCAATTGGCACTCCGCCACACTTCACAGCAGTTATATTCACCAGTATCACTTGACATGGCCCATGCCAATGAGAATCAAGACAGTTTTTCCTCACGTGATTTCTGATGAGAACCGAATCTCCGGGGTTCAGGTCATGGCAGAGATCTTTTGAAGTCTGTGCAGTCGCTGCTTCAACCTGATGAGACACAGAAAGAACCACATCAGCCAATACTTTACAGTAGTCAAGGACTAAATCCTCTGTGATGTTCACTAATGCGGTAGCAGGCATGGCAGGCTCTTCCCATAAGTATCTCATGAGGTGACAAACGAGTTCTCCTGTCCGGAATGCTGCGCAAACTCATTAGCACTAAAGGTAATTCATCAGGCCACTTTAAGGATGTTGAAGCACACACTTTAGCCAACCTCAATTTCAAGGAACTCTTGATTTTCTCCACCATTCCTGATGCCTCTTCCCTGTAGCTACAATGTTGTCTTTGATCCACATTCACGGTGGTGCACAGCAACTTCATAACTTCATTGTGGAAATGTGTACTTCTATCCTAATCCAATGTAGTTGGCAATCTGAATCTAGGAATGAGTTCCCTCAGCAATAATTTAGCTACTGTGAGGCTATCAAACCTTCTAGTTGGGTAGTCTTCAAAAGATGCACACAACGACCAAGATATATCTCAATCCATCACACACAGGCATCTCAACAAAATACATTTGAATCTGTTTGAAAGGACCCCCTAATCTGTCAATGTGACTTGAGGCAACAACAGTCTTCTTACTAGCATTTATTTGTTGACACATGACACACCGATTACAAACAGCTTCTGCAATCACTCGAAACCTTGGATTGAACCAAGTCTGTCTGAACAATCTCACCATAGCATCTCTTCCTATGTGAGCTGCTCCATGGATTTGCCTCGCCATGGGATGTAACAAACTATCCGGTAATACTGCCCTGCCATCAGCTGACACCCAAATGTCATCTTTCCCACAACCTGTTCTGATCCAACCCGGTTGTTCCTCCTCTGTGACCTCTTTTAGGAAATGCCTCACTTCATCCCATGTGTCAGCAGCTGTTAGCATCATGTTGAGTTCAGTCTTCTCTATACTTATGCCAGTATATTCACCATCAAAAACACATGCATGAAAAGCACAGTAGCGTGCAACTTCTTCAACATACCTATTTCTAATAGTAACAAAATCATGTCCCCTTCCATGGGCTGCACAATTAACGACAGCCACTTCACTTGCCATTTGAAAAGCTTCCAACAAATGTCTAACATACTCCCCATTTCGTATCGTGGACCCAGATGACATTAGGAACCCTTTCTGTGGTCATAGCTGTCCACAATCATGCACCTCACTGAAACCGTACTGGCTATCAGTATAGACTGTAACTCAGATTTGTTCAGAGACGTGACATGCACGGGTCAAGACAATGATTTTTGCCACTTGTGCGGAGTGTACTCCCTGAAACCAAGCAGCTTCCACCACTCTGTGGAGATGGCGAAGACAGCAAATGCTGCTCTCAAATTTCTTTCATTGTCTCTTAAGCGTGAACCATCATCAAAGACGACTTGATGGGGATCAGACAATGGCTCATCGACAATGTCAAGTCTTGGTTTCGTACAAAGCTCAGTGACAATCAAGACAGTCATGGTCTTCACATTCTCTCCCATCAGCACTTATAACAGGTAACAGGGTAGCAGGATTTAGCATGGAACACCACTTCAGAGTAATGTTTTCAGCTGCAAGAAGCACCTATTCATACCTTGTCAGCCTGTTATTTGTCAAATGCTGCGTTTTGGTTCTCGTCATCAAAAGCTCAACTGAGTGTATACTGCAAAAAGATGACCCATCACAATGCTTTCGCATTGTTCAGTACTGACAACTGTTGCAGCAACAGATTGAGACATCTGGGCAACACTGAATCTACAGGATCTAGAATAGCTGGTCTGCGGGCACCTCCACGTGTCTGAGTGAGTACAGATTGACCGTAACCTTCCCTCTCATAGCAGAACAGCGAAAATGCTTTGTTGAAATCAGGCATTCTCACAGCTGGAGTGCGACACAGGCACTCTCCAAACTCCAGGAAGGCATGCAGACAGCTGTTATCCCATGGCACTGGATCACATACATCCTTGTGAGTCTGCATCTGTAGAGGTTTCGCTGTCTAGGGAAAATTAGGCACCCACTGTCGGCAGTAGTCAACCATTACCAAGACCATTCTAACCTCTTCTTGGGTACTGGGAGGATTCATTTTCATGATTGCTTCCACTCTTTCTGGTTACAACTTTTTTTGCCCGATTCGATGGCCCAAATACTGTACTTTATTCAGACAGTACTGAAGCTTACTTGAAAACACTTTATGTCCATTTTCAGTCAGATGGTTCAGTAAGGCAATGGTATCATCCCTGCAAGCCTCTCTCATCTTTAAGGTGATGAGAAGGTCGTGAATGTATTGGACGAACACTGAGTTTTGGGGCAGCATCAAACTCTCATGGTTCTTTTTCAAGACCTGGTTAAATATGGATAAGCTTCTAGTGTACCCTTGAGTGATACAGCACCACATTAAGACACGGTTCTCCAGACAGAAAGCAAATAAGAATTGACTTTGCTCATGCAATGGGATGGAGAAAAATACCTGGCAGAGGTCAATCACCATGAACCATTCAGTTTCGCAAGGAATTTGAAAAAGGATTACAGATGGATTCAGTACCACAGGACAACATGGAATCACTATATTATTGATTTTCCTAAGGTTCTGGACAATGCGATATTTCCCACTCGGCTTCTGCAACCCCATAATAGGAGAATTGTTTGGACTTCCCATTATCTCCTTTAGCATACACTCAGCAACCATGGATTCAACTACAGGTGTAATTCCTGCCACTGTTTCTAGGGTCAGATTATACTGGGGTGTTCTCAGAGACTCCACATGTGTCTTGACCTGTATGCAGACCATCTCGACTCCTCGAAATCAGTCCAAACTTTTCCTCTGAGAAGTCCCATACCACTGGAAAGACGGTGTCTCTGGGATCCAGCAGCAGGTCGTCCACTGTCAATAAATGAAACATGGCAGTACACAGATTCTGGTTGGCTAATTTGAAAGCAATGTCCTCATCATTAGTCTGCAATTCAATTCCCTTTGGTCTGCAGTAGATGGTGTAATTTAATTTGCACAACTGATCACGCCCTAGCAAACAGACTGGACTCAAATCACACACCACAAACTGGTGATGATCCTGAAAGGTTCCGATTTTTACCGGCACCTCTTCCGTCAAAGTGTTTGTCATTCTCCTGTTAGAGGCTCTTACAACTTGGATCAATTTTCCTGAGAGGGGCAGGTTTGGGGCTACTGCAGATCTCACAGTCGAATGGGTAGCGCCAGTATCAATCAAGAATGTAATGGGATGACCATCTACGTCTGCCTCTACGTATGGTCCAATCTGGACTACCTCTAAGACTGCGTCAAGTTTACAGTCTTCCTCTCCCCTCAGGCTCCGTCATAAGGACGGGTCTGGATCAAATCCATCTATAGCTTCCATCAAGGGCATCTGGTGATATGTCCGACAGGCTTATGGAATATTTGGAGGCTGAGGCACTTGCACCAATGGGTTCTGATTCCCTCCCTTATTAAATGATCTTGGCCTGGTCACTGTCAGTAACTGATTTATTGAATCTGTCACCTGCACGAGTTCTCCTCCTTGCTCCAGGTTTGCAGGATTAAGGCAATATTCGCGCCTCCAAGGCCCGATCTTATGACAAAAATGACAGGCAGTGGTCATTTTTGGGTCACAACATCTATCCATGTCTTCGGCTCTATAGCAGAGGTCTTCATTCTGTAGGGCGCGACCCCCAGGGGGGCCCAGGAGTCACAGAAAGGGGGTCGCACATTTCCAGGCCCCACTTCTGCCTGGAATCCAAAATGTGCTTTTCCTTTTGAAAAAAGACAACCGTCCGGGACACTTCATTCTGATCGGTAAAATGCTTCGGCTGAAGTTAATTGTCGAAGTTAATTGAGTCTCCTGTGCTGTGAAAAAAATGAGGCCGGGCAGACAGGTAAAACAATCCTTCACACCAGAGTGCCTGCTTGGCTGAATGAAATGCAAATGCAGCTATGAGTTAATCTGCAAATGTAAAGGGTGCTTTGGAGCGGTAATCACTCCAAGCATTGTGATTGCAAAGCGTTGTTTTTTTTTCAGTGGTAGTAGGAAGAGTTAATACCTGGGCTGTGAAGTGAGTGTTTTTAATTGTATCTGTATTTACACAGTGCTTAGTATCCCTGAGGAGGTTTGAAGGGATAGTTATGCCCCCCAAAAATGTGATGGTATTACTATAATCTACATTTTGGAAGCTCCATTTTCTCCTAATATATTATAAAATAATGACTTATGCATTCACATTGCTTTGTGTCACAGGTTGTGACCCCGTAGCACAAACAATTACATAAGTCACTATTCTCCACTGCACCAACCAAATGTAAATCTGTGGCTCTCTGGTTACAGACACAGACCTCTGCAGTGCATTAACTAATAGAGGTTTCATAATGTACTACAGTGCATTTCCACTGAGTAACATCTTTTTAAAATGTATTTTTCATTTAAGCTACCCATTATTTTATATGTAGCTACCTAATTGTGAATGTTCTGAAAATCAAACAAAATATTTTGGGGCTTATTTATGAGACGCTTGTGCCACGGGAGCGTCACTTTTTTTGAAGCTCTGTCAGTGCAAGCGTCTCATTCATATCTATGTGGTGACGCAAAGTCACCCAGCGTGGCTTTGCATGGCCTCATAGATATGGAATAAGACAAAGCAGTGCAAGTCACTGTGTTGCCTTACTCTGTGTCAAGTAGGCGTTCCATGGACATTGCGGTGGGTGTTCCCATGCAATGCCCATGGATTTTGACGCTACCCCAGATTTACAAAACCATGTAAACCTGGGGCAGCGCCAAAACCTAATGCATCCACACAGCAGGCATAACGGGAAGAAATGTTTTAATTTCTCCTTATCATTTCCTCTTTCCATGTGTGCTGCATTCTGCAGCACACATAGAAAGAGGAAAACCCCTCTCGGGATTGTTTTTGTGCAGGTAGGTACCCCTTCCTGCACAAAAACAATCCTGCCTATGTTGGCGCTAGGCAGCAATTTGTGAGCCAATACAGGGGGAAAGGACAGGAATGTACCATATTTCATAAATAAGGTGCATTCCTGCCCTATCACATTGGCATAGGGTAGCGCAGCAAGAAGAATTGTGGTGCGGCCCTATGCCAATTCCTCATAAATTAGTCCCTTTGTTTTTAGCCTCACCTTTGACCACGCCCCCGCGATCACTGACCTTTGCTTTGCTAAACACTGTTTAATATTATTTCCCCACTGTAAAAATGATTTGTTGTGGGAATTGGGGGCATTTATGGTTGTCGATAGTTGTCAATGATGAGGAGTACCAAGTTCTAGAAATTTTTGTCAGGGAGGGGTCCTTACGCCTAAAAGATTTTGACAGGGGGGTCTCGGCATCAAAAGTTTGAAGACCTCTTCTCTATAGGTATGCCTCTCCCTCTTCTCTCTCCTGTCGACCTTGCAACTGATGGTACTTGTACACCTTCTTGGACATTCCCCTGGCCTCAAGTTATGGCTCCCATCATTGCCTGCACCTGCTCTCCCTTTTGGGCATTATGCATTTGGACTAACATCAATTTATCCTTAATCCTCCTATGTTTAGACCCTACCTCATCCCTGCAATACCTGACATAGCGTAGGCTTTCATCCACCGATTTGTTTTGCCAACAAATTAAGTGCCGTTGCATTATGAGGCTGATCTCTGGCATCAATCCTCTCACAAATTTGGACAAAATTGTCCCATATCTTTAGGGTCGAATGCATCTAACCCACTGTACTGCTTGAACGCTTGTAACAGCCTCTCATAGTAGTCATGTACTGTCTCTTTAGGTTTCTGGGTCATTCCATCTATCTTAGCCCAATCGATGCCCTGTGGAGCTATTTTGGACTGCAACCATGTAATCACCTGATCGTACTTTTTCATATCCCTCTCTGGTTCAGCAGTAGGGCACTCAACAGCTATCTTACAAGAAGACCATAGATCACTAGAAACCACACTTTCAAACAAGGGGCCCGATTGACAAGGGTAAAGTGAGACAAAAGTCTAACTTTATGATTTTCGGTATTCACAAAGGGCATTTACTAAACCACGGATCCAAGGAGCATGCACGTACCCTCCAGTAGGGCCCTACCACAATGGTTATGCCTCTAATTTCTGCATTCCCTCTCCTGGAGGTGGCATCTCTCCTGTCACCTTTCCTACGCTCTTATTCCTCCCACTTATCCAGCATACTCCAAGCCCTTATTCCTATTACCAACTCACAAATGTGCATCTTCAACCCAGTCACTCTCTTTTCCCCTAACTCTGTGTCAGTGTAAGTAAGCCTGTGATTTCCCAGCAATGTCTTCGTTCAGAAGAAATCTACTCCATACTTCTGAGCCTACTCCGACAACTTAATGTGTGCTTGTATGCCCTCCAGGTGACGTCCTTAGCCATAAAGAACAAGTCATCTGGTTCATAGGTCTTTATTCTGTCTAAAGGTAGACTCCCACTGATGATTTCCTCTAATTTAGCCTTCATCCTCACCACATCCACTAGCTTCACCTTCATTGCAGCCTTGATGGTACCCTGACTCGACTTACTATTCTGGCTCTCCTTGCTATTATTGTGGTACCTCAACCATGACTCCAAGTCTGCCACTTCTAAAACTTACTGATTCTCAGAGGTTCTCTGACTTGCGATTTGCTTCTTGAATCACAACACTTGGTCCTCTCACAAGAGATTCCCACATTCGCAGATCTGACTTGGTGCTTACCATAGGATAGGTATAGGCTGTATAGTATTCGAACCAATCCGTACTCTGTAAGGGTCAGCAGTAGTTGCTAAAAGGGTACTAGATTCCGTAGGCACTAAGAGTTGGCAATTCCCATTTGTGGTTACTGTCCTCCCCAATCCGGTCCCTTTAGCCTGTGTGGGTTGTCTTTAACCAAGGCTTCCAACTGGGCCTTGGTCATAAACAGTATCAACAGTACACATGGTAACCGGTACTGTAAGAGCTTCCGGCAACCGTGAAGCAGCATTGACACATTCTGTTCCATACCTCCCAAAATGGACACTCCCGTTCCGCCTACTCTTGCTGATATCCTTCCCATGATCCTTGTATTAGGACCCACTTGAGCGGCTGCACTTTTCACATTCTTGGCACTTTCTGAGCTTTGTCCCCCTCACCTGTTTTTGGACTGTAAGGTGGAGGATGCTCGGCTAACAACCCATCCAACAAGCTGTCCTCACTGTCACTGCTGTCACTCCCATTTGTCCTTCTGCTACTATCCTGTGGCACTCCTTCACCTACCAACACTAGATAAAATCCCCCTCCATCAATGGTATCCACTCTCCACCTCTCAAGCCTAGCATCCCACTGTGCATCCTGATACGCCATCACAGTTTTCTTTATCCTCCCTTGATATTTCTCTCTTTACTTAGTATGAGCTGCATGCATCCATGTGTCTAAAGCTTCAAACTGTGTGGGTCTAGGCCAGTGGCAGGGGGCACAGGTAAATGCAGTAAGGCAGGGTGGGGGCGGGGTGGGTGAGGAAGTTGACAGATGGTGGAATAGGTATAAATAAATAAATAAATAATGCCTATTACGTCATCCGTCGACTCTCCCCCGCTGCACACTGCCCCTCCCCAACGTCCCACCGCACTTACCTGTGCCAGCCACCACTGGTCTAGGCAAAGGTGGCATCACAAATATCGTTACAGTGAGTTGATTTAGAACATCTAACCTGAATGAACCAAAGTGCAGAAATGGCAATTTGCCCTCCTTTTCAGTTATCTTGTGCCAGTTTTAAGCCAAATTATGGTGTGAAGCTCAACTTTTGTCACCATATGGTGTGCAGGAGTATCCTCGGGTGGCGCCTCTTCACCCACTCAAGTAACGACCCCTTCATCTTCCCTAAAATGATCCCACAACTAACCCTGGCTGTAGTTCGCGTAGTAGCACTACGCGTAGCTACGCGAAGTGCACTTCGCACTACGCGAGATACGCGTAGCACAACGCGAACTGCGTAGTACGCTGTTCGCGATGATTGCACAGTGCCGGATGCTTGTCCGCACTGTGCAATCATTGCAAATGGCATCTTGCACAGTGCAAGCGGTCGTTATCTGCCGCTCGAGTAGATTTTTACTCGAGCGGCAGCTTTCTCAACGCGGACTGGTAGGTTCTCATCGCGAGCGGTAGCGAGCATACACGACCACTCGCAATGAGAGACCTGACCTCCCCGCATTGAGAATCTCGCCGGGAGGTTTATTTTCCACGCTCGTGATCGGCAACTTGATGTTGCTGATTGCGAACGAGGAAAAAGTCTTGTCGGGATGTCATTTTGCTCGCTCGTGGTCGCCAACTTGACGTTGAGGACCGCGAGCAAGCAAAAAATGACAACTACGCTACACTATGCTACATGATTTTGCACTGTGCTACGTGCAATTCGCGTAGCGCGAAGTAGCGCAAACTAAGCAAACTTCGCGAGCGTAGCGTAGTTGTCTGCCCAGGGTTACCTACAACACCCAAAAGCGAAGCATGATTCCAAAATGCAATTTGTGTTCAATGTATTGTAACGGAACAATCTTTTTCATCCACAGACTTCCCGATGACTACCAACCAATCCCAATGCAGCGTTACACCAACCGACTTATCGCAGCACTGCACAATTTGACATTGCTCTCACTCTTCACAGCGGCTCACCCTCCTTCCCAATTTCTCCCAACGCATTCACTCACACAATCATTTTATATCTGTAATTATCTGCCACTCTAAAAGATCAATAGAACTCAACCACTCAAGAACATTCACACATGGTAACGCTCGATCAGTGTGGATTACCCAAATCCATAGAGTTTACCCCTGTACACAAGGTCGACTAGACGATTTCCATATGTCCCTTTCAGACAAAGTTCCCCGTCTTAGGTGGTACTGCTGATGACATCTCATGACAACTCCTCAATTCTTCAGTAAGGCAATCAAAATCTCGGTGTCTTCTACACTTTTAAATATTCTGGGATCTTAGGCCACTTCGGGACCTGCAACTCAAATCTCAATCCATGAGCCACATGAGATTCGAAACCACATTCACATCGACTCTCACTTCCAACTCCTGAAGATATCACACAATCGAACCATACCCGCAATCTAACATGCCACATACACCTGTTAATACTCACTCCTCCTTCCACTGCAGATCTTGCTGCACCTTCAAACACTATCGGTCTCTGCCAGATTCTGTCTGCTTCCGGTCTCGATCATTGGGCTCCTGTTCAGGGCTTTGAGATTCTAAGTTACACCTATGCCAGATCCCTTAAAGATTCTCCCCTTACTTCATGTGTGAACCATCCTAATCTGCTGTCGACTGAAAGGGCCCGGCCCATTAGTTCTAGACCTTTTCTAGAGACACACTCCAGTGGTTCTTTTTTGCAGTATGACATTGTAAAGGGGAAAAAAGTCATTAATAAACAGTTAATTAGACAATAATTATTTTTGATAGATAATAACCCATTGACAACTAGGTACTATTAGTTTGTTTACTACAAAACCAAAAATAACTGGACATAGAGATACCGCAACACGAGGTTATAAAAATACAAAGAAATTAGAAGCAAAATCTACCATTCAATTCAGATGGTGCAGCATGAACAAAACTATTAATTCAAGCAGTAGGAAACAGAAAATCAGAAAGCCTGAGTTCAAATTTCCCTGCATTGAAGGGTTGGTGAGTGAAAAGAATCAATCTATCCCTACTCTAGTGCTAAGATGATTTCCCTACATAAGCATTTTCAACAGAAAAGGAAAGGTGTCAGTACGTGGAGTCTTCCTAAGAAACCTCTCCACCATCAATCGGTCAAGTAGCATAAAGCCATTTTCCAAAAAAGAGCTTGTTATAGGATGCTTTCTCTCTGAAGGCATGAAAGAAGTGGGACTCTTTCACTATTTCCAACAATCAGTTATCCACAGGTGAAATCCCATAGTGCACCTCACACATGCCATCCACCCTGGGTACAGTACTGGGTGTACTTTTCACTGGGGTCCCTGTAGCTCCTTGCAACATTTCATCCTTGGTTCTCAGGCCGTCTTCCGTGTGAATCTCACTGTCCTTCCTTTATCAACCCAAGTAACATGATTGTAACTTCTTCGCTCCTTGCTTAGTTAGTAAAAAAAGACATTATTCTGCCTAAAAGAACGCTTTTTCACCTGCAACACAAAAAACGTGATAAAAAACAGCTTCCATAGAGCACATGAAATTCAAACTATCAGTTCTAAATCGAGAGTTGTCAGGGGCTTGCATTTCAGGCCTATGATTCAGCTAACATAAGAATGAATCATATAAGTGTTTACAAATTCACATAGTCATCAATACATTTTCAACTAATGCATTTACCTGCATATGAAATGTCACCATTAACCCTTTCGCTGCTAGGCCTTTTGCTCCCCTTTGCTAGGCCATTTTTTGGCTATTTGGGGTAGTTCGTGCTCAGGCCCCTGTAACTTTTTGACCACATAAGGTACCACGCTAAATTTGCGTCATTTTCTTCTAACATCATGGGGATTTTAAAGGTACCCAGGTTTTGTTGATTCCCTTAGAGGGGACCCAAAAAACAGCCAAATTTAGTTTTTTTATGGAATTGTTTTTTAACCCGTTCTGTGCCCATGACGGAACCACTCCGTCATGAGCCACGGGTGCGCTGTGCTCATGACGGAGTGGTTCCGTCATGCTGCGGCCGTTGGCGGCCGCTCCGCCCACGCGGCGCTAATTCCCCGCCTGTGCGGGCCATTAGTGCAGTGGGCGGAGTCGTGATGGAACCACGCCGCCATGAGCACAGCTCACCCGTGACTCATGACGGCGTGGTTCCGTCATGAGCACGGCGGCACCGCAACTGCCCCCAAACCCCCCCAGCGCCGCGGCGGAATTCCTGCCGCGGCGAAGGGGTTAAGAGTGCTGCAGATGAAAGTGTCTGTTTTTTTCTTGCAAATGGTATCAACAAAGGGTTTGTGGTTCTGAAATTACCATCTTCCCAGCTTTCAGGGACAGACTGACTTTTGTCAGAAAACCAAAATCTTTTACACAGTTTTGGCATTTTACTGAGACATAGTCTATTTTTGCTATTTTATGTGCTTTCAACCTCCTTCCAGTTTATGGTAGAAATGGGTATAAAATCAATAATGGATCCTGGAAAGCTATACATTTGAAAAAGTAGACAAAATTCTGAATTCAGCATGGGGTCATTTGTGTAGATCCTTCAAGGTTTTTTATAGAAACTAACATTTGAAAATAGGAAAAATTGAAAATGAGTTGATTAAAACAGCCATTCGTGCCAACGGTTTCACCTGTAACTTCTACTAAGTATGACAGATTGTTTAAAACAATATACGTTTACATCCTCTGGACCCTTTTGGTTGTGGGGATATATAGGACTTGTAGGTTCACCAAGAACCCAATGAATCTGGAGCCAATATCTGGATAGCGCCTTGCAATGTTTTTTTATCGGGTACCGGGTATATAGCAATACATTTGGTAAAATATAAACAGTGAACAATCAGTATGAAAGACACCTATATAATTATTAAATGGGCACAAAATATAGAGTTTAGACACAGTACCTATTTGCATATCTCCGAAACTGTGAGTACCCATACTAGCATGTGAATTACAGGACATTTTTCAAAGTGATTTCTTTTTTACACATTGTCTTTCATTTGGAAGGCAGAAATTCATCGAAAGTCAATAGATAATAACAGTTGCTCTACAATTATGCGTTCCCCTAAGTATCCCGATAAAAATGGTACCTCACTTGTGTAGGTTGGCCTAGTGCCCGCGACAGGAAACAGCCCAAAATGCAATGTAGGCACACCACATCTTTACAGTGAAAACTGATCCTAATTTTTGCACAGTGCCTAGCTGTAGATTTTGAACCCTAGCTCTGCCGGCACCTAGTAAAACCTAGTGATCCTATACATTTTTGAAAACTAAACACCAAGGGAAATCCAAAATGGAGTGACTTGTGTGGCTCTCACTAGGTTCTGTTACCCAGAATCCCTTGCAAACCTCAAACTTTGCATCAAAAAACACATTTTCATCACATTACTGTAATGGAAAGTTCTGGAACATGCATGGATCCACAAAATTCCACTCACCCCACATTTCCAAAAGTCTTCCGATAAAAATGATACCTCACTTGTCTGGGTAGGCTTAGTGCCCGCAACAGGAAACGACCCAAAACGCAACGTGGACACACCACATTTTTAAAGTGAAAACTGACCCTTTCTTGGTTCTTGGCAAAGTGCCTACCTTTAGCTTTTGAACCCTAGCTCTGCTGGCACCTAGGGAAACCTAGCAAACCTATGCATTTTTTAAAACTAGACACCCAGGTGAATCCAGGATGAGGTGACTTGTGCGGCTCGCCCTAGGTTCTGTTACCCAGAATTCCTTGCAAACCTCAAACTTTGTATCAAAAAACACATTTTCTTCCCTCATATTACTGTGATGGAAAGTTCTGTAATCTGCATGGATCCACAAAATTCCCCCCACCCTGCATTCCCGAAAGACTTCCAATAAAAATGATACCTCACTTGTGTGGGTAGGCCTGGTGCCCGCGACAGGAAACGGGGCAAAATGCAACATGGACACACCACATTTTTACAGTGAAAACTGGCCCTTTTCTTGCAAAGTCCCTAGGTGTAGCTTTTGAACCCTAGCTCTGCCGGCTTCTAGGGAACCCTAGCAAACCTATACATTTTTTTAAACTAGACACCCAGGTGAATCCAGGATGAGTTGACTTGTGTGTCTCTAATCAGGCTCTCTTACCCAGAATCCCTTGCAAACCTCAAACATAGTCAAAAAACCCATTTTCCTCACATTTCTGTGATGGTAAGTTCTGGAATCTGCGTGGATCCAAAAAATTCCACCCACCCCGCATTCCCCAAAGTCTTCTGATAAAAATGATATCCCCTGTTGGAACTGGTGCGGGCTCTGCACACTGAGACCTGGTGCAGGGTCTTAATGGGGGGCGAAAGGGGGCTTTCGGCCAAAATACCATCTCGGAATGGCCTTAAACAAGGCTGCTTATTGGCACCCCTTTTGTTCTCCTTATATACGGCTGACCTCCCTGCTGCCGTGTCGGCCAGTGAGGGGATTGCCCCGATGATAGGAGGGACTCCAATATCCTGCCTGATGTATGCCGATGATGTTCTGATTCTTGACTTGACTCCAATTGGTCTTGCAAATCGGCTACAGGCTCTACAGGCCTTCGCTGGTGAGCATTACATGAAGATTAATATTACCAAAAGTTAAGTGATGTGTATAGCTGGTAGGAAGAAGTGCCGCTCGACAAATTACGGTTGGGCTATTGGAGGGCATAGATTGGATGTCGTAACCTCCTATACTTTTTTGGGAAAAATATTTTCGGCCAATATGAGTGAGAAACTCCATATAGAGCACTGCTCCCGCAAAGCTCTTGCCCATGGCAATGGGTTAAAGTCCTTATACCAGGCAACGGGGAAAAGACACTTTTTCAGTCTTCTAGAAGTTTTTAGAGTAAAAATCCCCGCAACTATCTTGTATGGTATTGAATTAATAGAGGTGAAAAACTGGGACTTCTGCCATAAGATTGAGGGGAAACTCTTAAGATCCCTCTCGACTCTAAACAATGCTTGCCCACTAGCCGCCTGTAGGCTTGACTTTGGACTCAGGAGTTCCTGGGTTCAGGGTCTATGCGCCCTAATAAGATGGGTGGCCAGTTTGGCTAGAGCGCGAGATGGCACCCTGCGAGTTCTCCTCAAAAATGAACTTTTGGGCAATTTTAAAGAGTTCTCTAAACTCGTAAGCAACTTTAGAAGGGCTGTAAAGATTCTGAAACTTGATGAAAGTGTTCTATTCTCCTACTCCTCCACGCAGTTAAAACATGTTCTCAAGGAGGCTTCGTGGGAGTTTTGTTTCCTCTCCGATAAAAAATCAGTTGGTGATAAAAGGAATGTGGAACCTCTCATCTCCTCTTATAGGTTGAAACAGCCACAACCCTATGCCCTATGGAATCTACCGCATGGGTTACGTAGGTTTTGGTTTTTGTTACGCTATGATTTAATCCCACTTAATCTACTGCTATCTAAATGGCATGGCACTTCTGCTTTGTGCAATTTATGTAAACTGAACACCCAGGACTGTATGCATGTATTATTGATTGGTCCTATGTTACGTAATTTGCGCAATCGATGGCTAAAAGTAATTTGTATCCGCCTTAGCATTGTCACTTTAAAGGATTTCCTTCATGCACTTTATTGTCCTCCGAACGAAATGTTCTGTTCTTATATTTTTAACTTTTTTAAAGGATTTTTAGCTATTTATTAATATCTCTGGTGATATTTTGTCTGTCCGGCTTTGTTAGATTGATTTTCTGATGTATAGCTATGACGGGTTGAATTTTGTTTTAAAATTCTTGTATTTTCTGTGTATTTGTTGTTGTGTATTGCATATGTTTATGTGGCCCTCTCGAGAGCCAAAACATAATAAATAAATTTGAATTTGTGTGGGTGGGTCAAGTACCCACGATAGGCAAGGGCCCAAAATGTATTGTGGAGACATGAAAATCACCTATCACAAAACAACCTGGTTTTGCAAGGGTGGGCACCTGGGTTTTTGGCCCTGGGCTCAGCGGCCATCTAGGGAAACCAACCAAACCCACACATTTCTGAAAAGTAGACACCATGGGGAGTCCAGGGAGGTATAGCTTGCATGGATCCCCAACGTTTCCCTACCCCAGAATCCCCTGCAAACCTCAAATTAAGCTGAAATAAAATCAAATTTTCCTCACTTTTCTGTGTGGGAATGTTTTGGGATCACCGGGCTGACACAAATTTCCTACCACCTAGTGTTCCCCCAGGTCTCCCCATAAAAATGTCACCTCACTTGTGTGTGCAGGCATAGTCGCTACAACAGGAAATGGCCTAAATCTTACTGTGGAGACTTCAAAATTCCCTATTATAAAACTACCTGGTTTTGCAAGGGGGGGCACTTGGTTTTTTGGCCCCGGGCTCACGGCCATCTAGGGAAACCTATCAAACCCACACATTTCTGAAAACTAGACACCCTGTGGAGTCCAGTGAGGTATGGCTCGTGTGGATCCCCCAACATTTCCCTAACCAGAATCCCCAGCAAACATCAACTTTAGCTGACAAAATCACATTTTCTTCACTTTTCTGTGTTGGAATGTTGTGGGATCACCGGGCTGACACCAACTTCCTACCACCTAGCTTTCCTGATAAAAATGGTACCTCACTTGTGCAGGTAGGCATAGTGGTTGCAACAGGAAATGGCCCATATCATTCTGTGGAGACTTCAAAATTCCCTATCATAAAACTACCTGGTTTTGCAGGGGGGGCACCTGTTTTTTTGGCCCTGGCTCGCGGCCATCTAGGGAAACCTACCAAACCAACTCATTTCTGAAAACTAGACACCCTGGGGAGTCCAGTGAGGTATGGTTTGCGTGGATCCCCTAATGTTTTCTTACCGAAAATCCTGTGCAAACCTCAAATTTAGCTATAAAAATCACTTTTTCAACACATTTCTCTGTGGGAGCACTGTGCCGGCACAAATGTCCTACCATGTAGTTCCCTTTGTCTGCCGATTAAAATGATACCTCACTTGTGTGGCTGTCGAATGCAGAATCTGCTAAAAACTTCTTTTTTTTTATGTAGCTCTTAGAATTCGAGATGCTATACCATCAATCCCTATGTTTTTAGCTCTTCCCATTCACAGGCCTTTGGCCCACCCACCCATTTCAGCTAAATTTGAGGTTTGCAGGGGATTCTGGGTAAGGAAACTTTGGGGGATCCATGCAAGCCATACCTCACTGGACTCCCCAGGGTGTCTAGTTTTCAGAAATGTGTGGGTTTGGTAGGTTTCCCTAGATGACCGCGAGCCCAAGGACAAAAACCCTGGTGCACCCCCTGCAAAACCAGGTCGTTTTATGATAGGTAATTTTGATGTCTCCATAATACGTTTTGGGCCCATGCCTGTCGCGGGTACTTGACCCACCCACAAGAGTGAGGTACCATTGGGAGACCTGGGGGAACGCTGGGTGGTAGGAAATTTGTGTCAGCCCAGTGATCCTACAACTTAACTACAAAGAAATTTGAGAAAAATTTGATTTTTTCATAAACATTTGAGGTTTACAGGGGATTCTGGGTAGGGAAACGTTGGGGGATCCACACAAGCCATACCTCCCTGGACTTTCCCAGGTCTCTAGTTTTCAGAAATGTGTGGGTTTGGTAGGTTTCCCTAGATGGCCGCCAAGCTCGGGACCAAAAACGCATGTGACCACCCTTGAAAAAGCAGATCGTTTTGTGATAGGTAATTTTGATGGCTCCACAATACGTTTTGGGCCCTTGCGTGTCATGGGTACTTGACCCACCCACAAGAGTGAGGTACCATTTTTATTGGGAGACCTGGGGGAACGCTGGATGGTAGGAAATTTGTGTCAGCCTGGTGATCCTACAACTTTCCCACACAGAAATTTGAGAACATTTTTATTTTTTCATCAAAGTTTGAGGTTTGCAGGGGATTCTGGGTAGGGAAACTTTGGGGGATCCATGCAAGCTATACCTCCCTGGACTCCCCCATGTCTCTAGTTTTAAGAAATGTGTGGGTTGGTAGGTTTCCTTAGATGGCCGCCAAGCCCTGGACCAAAAATGCATGTGACCCCCCTTGCAAAAGCAGATCGTTTTGTGATAGGTAATTTTGATGTCTCCACAATACGTTTTGGGCCTTTGCCTGTCGTGGGTACTTGACCCACCCACACAAGTGAGGTACCATTTTATCGGGAGACTTGGAAGAATGCTGGGTGATAAGAAATTTGTGTCAGCCTGGTTATCCTTCAACTTTCCCACACAGAAATTTGAGAAAAATTAGATTTTTTCATCAAAATTTGAGGTTTGCAGGGGATTCTGGTTAGGGAAGCGTTGGGGGATCCACGCAAGCCATATCTTCCTGGACTGCCCAGGGTGTCTAGTTTTTAGAAATGTGTGGGTTTGGTAGGTTTCCCTAGATGGCTGCTGAGCCCGGGGCCAAAAACTCAGGTGTCCCCCCTTGCAAAACCAGCTCATTTTGTGATGGGTCATTTTGGTGTCTCCACAATATGTTTTGGGACCTTGCCTGTTGTGGGTACTTGACCCACCCACACGAGTGAAGTACCATTTTATCGGGAGACTTTGGAGAATGCGCTGTGGGTGGAGGTTTGTGGTCCTACACAGATTCCAGAACTTTCCATGACAGAAATGTGGGGAAAATGTGTTTTTAGTTACAAAGTTTGAGATTTGCAAGGGATTCTGGGTAACAGAACCTGGTGAGAGCCATACAAGTCACCCCACCCTGGATTTCCCTGGGTGTCTAGTTTAAAAAAATGTATGGGTTTGTTAGTTTTCCATAGGTGCCGTCACAGCTAGGGTTCCCAATCTACAGCTAGGCAATTTGCAAAAAAGCGGTTAGTTTTCACTGTAAAAATGTGGTGTGTCCAAGACGCGTTTTGGGCCGTTTCCTGTCGTGGGCACCAGGCCTACCCACACAAGTGAGGTACTATTTTTATCAGAAGACTTTGGAGAATGCGGGGTGGGTGGAACTTTGTGGATCCACACAGATTAAAGAACTTTCCATCACAGAAATTAGAGAAAAAGTGTTTTTATTTTCAAAGTTTGAGGTTTGCAAGGGATTCTGGGTAAGAGAACCTGGTGAGAGCCACACAAGTCACCCCATCCTGAATTTCCCTGGGTGTCTAGTTTTAAAAAATGTATAGATTTGCTAGGTTTCCCAAGGTGCTGGCAGAGCTAGGGTTCAAAATCTACAGCTAGGTACTTTGCAAAAAAAGGGTCAGTTTTCACTGTAAAAATGTGTTGTGTCCATGTTGCGTTTTGGGCCGTTTCCTGTCGCGGGTAGTAAGCCTGCCCACACAAGTGAGGTACCAATTTTATTGGGAGTCTTTGGGGAATGCTAGGTGGTTGGAAGTTTGTGTATCTGAATAGACTTCAGAACTCTCCATCACTAAAAATTTGTGGATTTTTTTTTTTTTAACAAGGTTTGAAGTTAGAAAAAGATTTTGGGTAATAGAACGTAGTGAGAACCACACAAGTCACCCTATCCTGGATTCCCCTTGGTGTCTAGTTTCCAAAAACATCCAGGTTTGCTATGTTTCCCTAGGTGACGGCTGCGCTAGGACACAAAATCCACAGGTAGGCACATTTCGAAAAAAAAGTCAGTGCCTAGTGGGCTTTCTGCGGCCCTGGGGAGTGGAGAAATTGTGGGCTATTGCCCAAGGGGGGCAGAAAGACTGTGGCTATTCTTTTGGGGGGGAGGGAGCATTGGGATCCCTATTCTGGGCAGCCCCAACCCCTAGGTATAAAAAAGCCATCATAATGGCTGCCTAGTGGGCTTTCTTCCCCTCCCACGGGGGCATATCAGGGGCTACTGCCCCCATATGCCACCTGGGGGGGCAGAAAGACTGTTCATCTTTCTGTGGGGGGTGGGGGCATTGGCATGCCCATTGTGGGCAGCCCCACCCCTAACTATATACAAAGATAATTCCCTGGCACTTAGTGGGCTTTCTGCCCCCCCCCGGGGGCAGATCAGGGGCTTTGGCCCCCATCTGCCTCCTAGAGGGGCATAAAGCCTTTTGTTTTTTTTTGGTGGGGGTAGGGTGTGGGCATTTGCATGCCCATTCTAGGCAACCCCCAACCCGGGCCTATAAAGAATAAATCCCTGGCATCTAGGGTGCTTTCTGCCCCCCGATGGGCAGATTAGGGGCTACTGCCCCCATCTGCCCCCCCAAGGGGGAAGAAAGACTGGTCTTTTGTGGGGGGGAGGGGTGGGCATTGGCATGCCGATCTGGGGCAGCCACCACCCCTACATTAATTGTGAAAAAAAGACCCTGGCATCTAGTGGGCTTTCTGCCCCCCAGGGGGGCAGTTTGGGGGCTGATGCTCCCATCTACTCCTGGGGGGGCAGAAAGACTGTAATTTTGTGGGGAGGAATGGTGGCATTGGCATGCCCATATTGGGCGGTCCCCTCCCCTAATTTGCACAGTAAAATAAATCCCTGGTTTCGAGTGGGCTTTCTGCCACCCCGGGGGGCAGTTTGGGGACTACAGTCCCCATATGCCCCCCAGGGGGGTCAGAAAGACTTAATTCACCCAAAAAAATATGAGGGGAGCAAAGACCCTTGCCCAAGGGACCGCTTCCCCCTCCCTGGTGCCTAGTGGGTGGATCCCTGCTTGGGGATCGCCCTCCTAGGGCAATCCCCAAACAGGGATCCACTAGCATCCACTAAGGCATGCAGAAAGCGAACCTGAAATGAGCCTCTTGGCTCATTTCAGTTTTGGTTTCACTGAAATGACATCAGCACAACTTCCACGCTGATCGTCATTTCAGGGAAACCACCTACACTGCCTCGGGCGCTGGGGAAGCTCTTCCCCAGCTCCTGAGGCTGTTGGGGGGGGAAAGAAATCCCTCTGGTGCCCGCACCAGAGGGATTGCTAGTGCCATGTGATTGGACGGCCGGGGGCCGACCTACGCACATGAGCACTGGTGCAGGGCATTTGCATTCCCATTCTGGGCAGCCCCCACCCCGGGCCTACAAAGAAAATAATCCCTGGCATCTAGGGTGTTTTCTGCCCCCGATGGGGCAGTTTGGGGGCTGTTGCCCCCTTCTACTCTGGGGGCAGAAAGACTGGACTTTTGTGGGGGGAGGGGCATTGGCATGCCCATCTTGGGCAGCCACCACCCCTACATTAATTGTGAAAAAAAGACCCTGGCATCTAGTGGGCTTTCTGTCCCCCTGGGGGGCGGTTTGGGGGCTGTTGCCCCATCTACTCACCGAGGGGGCAGAAAGACTGTAATTTTATGGGGGGTGGTGGCATTGGCATGCCCATATTGGGCAGCCCAATCCCCTAATTTGCATAGTAAAATAAATAACTGGTTTCTAGTGGGCTTTCTGCACCCCCGGGGGGCAGATTGGGGGCTACTGCCCCCATATGCCCCCCAGGGGGGCCAGTAAGACTGAATTCACCCAAAATATTATGGGTAGAGTAAAGGCCCCTGCCCAAGGGGCCGCTCCCCTTCCCTGGTGCCTAATGGGTGGATCACATTCCTGGGGCACTCCCAAGCAAGGATCCACTAGCATCCACTGAGGAATGCAGAAAGTGAAACTGAAATGAGTCTCTCGACCATCTACACAGCCTCAAACCTCTTCCCCAGCTCCCGAGGCTGTTGGGGGGAAAAGAAATCCCTTCTAGTGCCATGTGATCGGACGGCTGGGGGCCATCCTACGAACATGAGTACTGGTGTGTCGGACGGCCCCGGCAGCACCGAAGGGGTTAATAATCACTTTTAGTATATGAGTATTTGCCACCTTCACAACACAAGTTCTTCATGTTAACTTATTCTGCTAGTTACATCCATTTCATATGTTAATTCTCCATACTACTGGTCAATAACCTAAAATACAGTCACGTTAATACATTTCACAATTCTAACACTTCACATTAACATAGTTGTAAGATTACATGCAAGTGTGCTCTACACATAATTATGATGCACCCCTACAAATGGAATAAGATTTCTGCTCCATCAACACTATCACAGTATGTCTTTTATTGCACTTCCATTGAGACTGTTTTACTCATGGATATTTCTCCCCCATACCTAGCTCATCATTCACTCAGAGATTAAAATCCGAATGGTTACCAGACAGAGAGCCTCCAGTTGTGCCACGAGAGTATTTTGTCTCCTCGCTACTCTTTTTCCCCATTATGGCCTTTTACAGGATGCTATGTGCAGTGTAGGTAACTTGTACTGACCTAGGGAGAGGAATGAGGTTTGCATCTTGTTCCTTGATACTGAAAATACAGACCCCACAAGTAGTACATAGAATAAAACCCGTAAGTATAATGCTAAAACACATTCATCATTACATTGAGCATTGGGGATGGTGCTTGAGGGTTATGAAGCTTCTCTCTGTAATGGGTTTGAGAGAGAAGAAGCCTTGGAATAATTCATAAGGGGTACTTAAACACCCATCCTACAAGGCACTGTGGTATTGCTGGAAGTCAAAGGGTCTTTGGTTTGCTTACTGATAGAACAGTTCTAGTAATGAGGAAAGGAACAAGTGCAGTTGATCCATTCACATGAAACCAGTTGTACCTTTTCTTGGAATAAGAAAATGTGATGCTTTCCTGGATGAGAGCTACAATGTAAATTAGGAAGAGAGGGATCTAAATACCCTCTCAATAAAACTCTATCCAGTGTTTTTGAGTAGGCTAAATGAATTAAGCATAAATAATAATGTACAATTTTGGACACGCCGACTTCCCAATTCTTAAACAAGACTGATAACTTTTAAAGCTAGGGAATAAACATCAGGAAAAAAAATTCAGCCAACTTAGCTATAATTGATTCTCTCTAGATGCAGCAGCAGTGACAGATATACAACACAGAACATTTTACAAGATGTTGGAAAACTTGTATCAATATTTAATATCTATGAAAGTAGAATGAACGCACCAGAGCTTATATTAAAAACGTAGTCATGCACAAGGCACCCAGTACAACTCATCCTGTGAAGATTCCCAAGTGCAACAAAATTGATGGAGACAATATGCTAATCCAGTGCATTCTTAGACAAAATAATTTGACCCATAGGGTCCCTGAAACTATGGAGGTGCTAAGTAACTGAATTTATAATAAACCAGAAGGTGAAATATTAAGCCCACACTTTGCTCTTCGCACCAATTGATAGTAATATAAACGTGTCCTAGAACAGGAAACGTGTGTGGAGATCAAGGTTATTCAAAACACATTTTTGAATTTTTTTTTTATGCTTTCCACTAGGGAACTCATCTTTTCAGAGGCTACAAAAACAACTAATGATCTACCGAGACCCAGTCCAAAGGAGCATTCATACAGGAAAACATTTTTTGGATTCCTGGAAATTTGTATTAACATGCAGATTAAAATGACCGTTACAACAATCAATTTTTCAAATACACCTCAAACAAGGCATAAAAAGTGTAGCACTTTATAATCACCGACCTGAAGAAACTAAGAGACATCTTTCCAAATGCTGCATGTATTATAATATGTCAAATGTAAAAACAAATGTACAGCATCGTGAATGTAAGAGAGCTTCAAAGGTTACATTACATATATAGATTTGCTTGTTTTCTATTAGATGGCATGTTTATCTCTGAAATACCAGCGACAAGCAATGTGAAAGTATTTTTGAAAGGATGAGCTTCTACAGTTCTCCTACAATGCCCTATTACTTACCGGTAATCTTCATTACCCCCAGGTCTCTACTGTCACCGTCTCATTCCTGACTAATGGAGAATACCAAAGCCAGAAACCCGGCCTTCCAAACTCCAAAAAAATATCCATGACACCACACTAAAAGCAGCACCCCAAGTGAAGTAAATGGAAGAACCACAGGAAACAGGCAGGAGAACACAGCCTGCAACACTTCAACCGAAATAACGGCCTCACCATCAAAAACAAGCAAGAGATGACCAAGGTGAAAAAAAAAGAAGAACAGCAAGCCCACAGTGCTGCCACACTACCACAGCGAAGGACACATAACCACATAACCCAGGGGGCAACAAACCCACACTGGGAACACCCTCGCACCTACACCGGGGCAGGAGCACCAGCCAACGAAAGCATCAGCAGCAACCATCAACTGAACGACAGCAAGGAGGCCACAGACTGAAGAAGACACAGAGGGGGCAGAAACATCAGCAAAGCCAGGGACAGACCAACAAGGACAAAACCAAGGCACCGGAAGAACGAGGACCCAACACCCCATGTGGAAACACCAGGGACAAAAGGAAAGGAGAAGCCACCAAAGGCACAAAGGAGGCATCCATTCATAGAAAACCTACAAGCAGGGCACCCCTGCCCCCAGAGCCCCAACCCCCAAACCTCAGACCGGAAGATGCCAGCCCAGAAAACCACCACCAATTTAACAAAACAAAAACAACCAACACCGAAGACCAGAAAGAAGGCATACAACAGAGACCCCCAGCCCACAGGCAAATCCCCAGATGGGAAATGGTGACTGAAGCAACCACACCACCAGAACAACAGGCACAAAGGAGGACCACAAGAGACCGAGCACCCCACGGAGCACGAAAAGCCTGAAAGGGCTGCCACAGGACCACAAGGCCGTCAACGCCCGTTGGCCTGCAACCTGTCCCAGAGACTTAGTAGCAGAACCAACAGAGTGCACTCCAAAGCAGACAACGCCGACAAGCCCCCACAACAAAGCCCAGAAGAGGCTAGGGAAAGCAGGGGAACATTCAAAAGTCACACGCCCCAAATAGGAACCAAACAGCGACAGGGCCAACAACAGGACCAACCCCACCACCACCGGGGAGACCAACAGCACCTGCCCAAAAAAGGTGGAAAGTGCCACCAGAGAGCTTAGATGATACCACTGCCACCGAAAAACCCAGAGGAAGACCATGACCCACAGCAAGGACATCCAGCACTGACCACCAGCGCCGACACAAGACAATCGTTAATGCACCCAGACTTGGAGAAGGAGCCGGAGCCGTGGAACAGGGACAGGCCAACAGTTCAAGTCTGAGGAACTCACAAAGAACGTAGGGAAAACCGGGACCCAACAAACGGAACACCGCCCAACAAAGCCAGAGCCGCCTCGCCCACGACCCCAGAATTGAAGCAGGCTCGACGAGTGCCAGTATCCCAGCCACCCAAAGACTAACCAGGAGGACCAGGCATCCAGAATCCTACACCCCACTTGGACTGGAAAGACAGGGGGAGAGCCAGTGGCCAGAGCCCAGCCAGGAAAAGAGGCCAACAACAGGGCCCCAACCGAGCCGAGTAAAAGACCCCAACAAGGGATGGACACCATAAATCCCTGAACAGGACCAAACCAGACCAGGACCCAAAAAACACAAGACCAGGGGAACCCAAAGACCAAACAGGAACTCCAGGGAAGACCCTGCCTCAAACAACACCTACCAAGGATGACACCCCCAGCCGCAATCCCCGGGTGTCGACCCAAGCCCCAAACAAACAGCTCCAGAGAAAGACAAACTCAGAGGCCGTCGGAGATGCTCCACACATCGAACAACACCAACAATGACCATCCACAGAACACCCATGAACCAACAGCAGGAACAAGAACAATGGGACAAGGGGCCATCCAGCCCAAATAGAGAAGCAGGAAACCCCCAACTGAACAACAAGCCAGGCAACCAGCCCAGAGGGCAAAGGACAACACAAAGGAACCACCCCAAGCGAGTCCCAACACCAGCTGCAGAAGGGGCCACACATAGCCTTACGACTGCCCCAGAAGAACTGGAGCTGCAGACAGCAACAGGCATCAAAAATCCAGACCAAACACCGTCAGGAAAACAAGCACCATGCCATGTCCACAAGGACAGGGAAGACAGAAAGCACACCAGACAAGCGGGATGGCCAACAGCCTAATACTGCTGATGTTCGCAGAGGCACCTGACAAGCCAGCTGAATGAACTACAAACCAGCCAGCAGAGACAGGAGGAGGAACGCCCCCCCCTCTCCCCCTCCGGCCACCAGAAAGCCAGGCACTAAGACAGGAAGGCTGCAGCAGCCTGGGAGAACAAGCAACAGCATGCAACACCCTGGCCAGTGACCCGAGGCCAGAAAAAGGAAAACCAGAGACCCACAGAAGGTGCACAGCAGCAACCCCCAACATAGCAGCAGGGCCACAACCAACCATCATTAGAAACAAAGAAACCAACATAGTTGGCCCTGCGCAGCCCAAAAGGCTTAGAAGCAAAAGAACCACCAGCATAACTGCCCCCGGAACAGGAGCAAGGAGGCCCCCAACATGGTGCCCCCACAGTCCGGGAAGGAGCAACACAGGAATACCAAGCATCCTCTCCCTAGAAACACTCTAACCCTGAGGACAGAGAGAAACTCCCACCATAACCAGCCCCAACCAAGGTGACAGAGGCAACACACCGCAAAAGCATCCGGGAAGCTAAGGCAGAAGCCGCATGACACCAAGAAGAGGAAGGGAAGCCAGAACAGTCCAATGGCAAACACCCAAAAGGAGAATCCAAATCCACCAAGCCCAGGACCAGACATACCCTAAGGAGGTAAGCCCCCAAACCAGGAAGCACCTAAAACAAGGTGACATTCGCAGAGAACGCACAGCCGACATGAACGGCTCGGCCTAACCCAAAAAGAGCCCAAACATGAACAGTGAGGCAACAGAAACCAGAGGCAGAAGCCAAAGCACCACGAACCAGACCAGAATCCCACCCAAGGAGGACCGAGGCCACGTAACACCCTGCCACACAACCCACTGAGCAAACAGAGGCTGGAAGAGGAACAGCACCACCAACCATACCCATGCTGTCACAGTAAGAGCAAGGCAACCAAAGCCCCAATGGTGAAAAAAGACTACAAAGCCAGAAGTGTTCGAAGCCCCAAACCATCCAGCTCCACAACACAGATGCCACCAGCCATGTCCTGACCCCACAAGATACAGGACGACAGGAACCCTACCGGCCGACACCCCGCCCCGTTGGAAGGCCAGGGCAGTAAAAGAATGCCTTCCCCAGCTCAACACCAGAAACCAGAAAGGAGAAAACAGAGCCAAAATAGAAGCCCCTCCCCATTGGAGAGCCAAAAAAACGATATGCGGTACTTACCCCCGGAGTGGGCAGACACAGAAACCACAAACAGCAGGCTGCCACACACTCTGTATGGGTTGGTGGGGGCCATGGGATCCAGCAGAGGAAGCCCATACGCCAGGGAGGGGAGCACGATAAGGGGACAGGTGTGAGGGCATGGGCACCTGTGGCCCCAGCCTTCTCCATGCAAGGGAGAGGCAGGCCGTGGGAGAGGCACATGAAACTGCCACCTCAAGCCAGCCCCAGCACGCACCACATGCCAGTGCAAGGGACCCAGCACGCTCCTCAATGGCATACAGAAACATGCCACCACAGCGCGTCTTCCACCCGGCCCAGCCACCAGGAAGACTCGCTGCCGCAACCCGTGACTGCCCTGCAGACACAGTGCAAAAGCCACAAAGGGCCCTCAGTCAACTTCCATGCCTCCTGGCAATCCCAGTAGGCCAGGAGGTACACACAAGCTCCATCAAGGAGAGCCCAGCAGAACGATGTGCACACCAGAGAATACCACCACTTCCGCCCAGCAGGAATAGACCTCCAGCATACCCCGTCCCATTCTGTTGGCAGACAGAGAAAAGAACAGAACTAATGCTGGGTAAGTACTGGTTATTGGTCCTGGCATTCCTTTTGTTCTTTTTTCTGTCTGGGAGATGTCTTCATTAGTCATGAATGAGACGAGGACAGCAGGGACCTGGGGTAATATTGGATTTTTATCATTTTGTATCTCTTGACATGTCAATTTGTCTTCTTTTGAATGCAACCTTTGGAGCAGACACCTTTTTTAATCTTATTTTAGGGACCTCTATCTATATATCAGAACTCATGTCACCAACACCAAGCACAAACTCTGAGAGGGTCTTTGGGTCAGGCATTTCAGCTGTGGTTGTGGTCAGCCTACTTCAGCCATTGCTTGATAAAAAGTGTCATTCACATTTTGGAACAGGGCAGAGGAGTATTTCAGTCCTCATCTACTGAGCATTAGGCATGTTAAATCTCTCCTTAAAGAGTGACTCCCTTTGCAATGCATGAATAATGAAGCAAAGCATCAATGCACTGCAATGTTTGTGCTCCTAAAAGAGATTCTGTCAGGATTTCACAGCCCTGCTTCTGCCGACCACCAGGGTTGATCCCAAAGTGAAGGCCCTTTCCCAAACTCCATGACCTTCGTTTTGGTTGTATTCAGTTTGAGATAGCTTTGGTGCATACACCCCATGATTTGCTTCAAACAATTATGAAATCTCCCTGCCACCATTTCAGCTTTTGAGGAAATGGAGATGACAATCTGCATGCCATTGGCGTAGGTCACCAATGAGAAGCTGTGAGCCCTTGTTAACTTGGCCAATGGCGTAACATATATGTTAAATAGAGTTGGTGGCTAACTGAGCCCTGCGGAACGCCACTGGGAAGGCATAACCTCTTGGATGTAAAATTGTCCTCTGTTCTCTGGTGGTAAGGAACAAGGAGAGAAGGATTAGAGCCGTCTCTTGAATTCCTATTGCCTTCAGCCTTTGCATCAATACCAGATGATTCACTGTATCGAACGCGGCTGATAGGTCAAGAAGTATCAGGACAGCTTTGCCCCTTCCATCCAACTGTTTGCGTATTTTCTCCATTGCCATGATTAGTGCTGACTCTGTGGAGTGCCTTGGTCTGAAGCCATGCTGTGTTGAATCCAGAAGATCTTTGGCTGCCAGTGGCAGGCAGGATATAGGTCAATAATTTTTAACATATAGTGGGTCAAAAGAGATTTTTTTAAATAGGTCTAATACAAGATTTTTTTCAAGAGACTGCATAGGTTCCTGAACTAATGACATTATTCAGTAGCGGAGTTAGATTGGTACTAATTCTCCAGAGGCCAGATGTATTAATGCGTGGGGACAGGGATCAGTCGGAGAAACACATTTGATATCTAATAACAGCTTGTTAACTTTCCCCACAGTTAATGAAGAGAAACTGCTCAAATGACAGCTCGTGGTGTCAAAAATGGCCTCCACTGCCAGTGGTAGGGGAGTCCGGTCGATGCCAGGACCTCACTAGCAAGTTCATTCTGAAAGACATTAGTCATTTTGTCACAAAGAGCTTGGTCCGGTGCAAATTGATTCACCAGTTGCAATTTGGACAAGGCGGTAAGGGTCTTGAAAAGCTCTCTTGAAGAGTTTATGGCAGCTACAATGTTATTAGTAAAGTATTTGTTTTAGAGCTTATAATCAATGCCTTGTACTCTGCTAGTGCTAGGTTTTAAATGTGTTTACCTTGATCACTGCAATCTGCCACCCCCCTGCCCTCTCTGCTCGTCTACTCTTAGATTTAATAAGTTTGAGGTCTGAGTTATACCAGGGAGCTGAGGTTCTATTTCTCCGGACTTTGGTCACCAACCGATCTGCGGCAGATCTAATCCAGCCATCAAAATTGTTTGTCAGAGGGCAGTTTGTTTAACTGCAATCTGCCATTATCTACGAAGGATAGATTAAAGTGAATGGCCCTATGATCAGTCCAAGTAAGTGGAATAATGTGCAGGGATTATAGGTAATACTCCTGCCAGGAACAAAGCCCGCTTGTTCCGGGCGAACAACACCTAGCACAGGAGGGGCAAGGTGATTAGCAAGTATCTTAGCATAGATTTGTACGTCGACATTTAGTTGGGAGAGAGGCCTATACAAGGCGCAACAATTGGGGGGCTTATTAGATTTTAATAGGGCAACTATCAGCACCTACCTCATGGAAGGTGTCATGGTTTCATTCTCTGCCATTTCCTCAAAGAGGGTCATCAAATGGGGGACCAATAGGTCCTGATAGGCCTTATAAAATGCAACTTTAAGTCCATATAAGCCTGGGGCGCCGGAAGCGCAGATTTCCTTTATTGCAGTGCGGATCACCGAAGGTGTCAGGGGGCCATAAGGTGTTCCCTGTGCTCAACTGTAAGCCATGTCATGTGAATGAGTTCTAAGTAATCGTCCCGACATTCGGATCAGGTGTGGTGTGGGAGCGGTAAAGTGCAGTGTAATAGTTGCAGAACCTTTCGGCTATGTTTTCAGAATCATGTATAGGTCGAATATTCTTGTCTAGGATTTCCATTATAAATCCAGATTCTCGTCTTGGCCACGCTTTGGGAGCTAGAGTGGCTCCCGGGCGTTCACCCTCCCCATACACTCTGGCTGAGGTGTATTTACCCAGGTGTTTGGCTTCCGTGTCTGCTGTCTCATTCAATTCTTCTGGCTTAGTTCTTATGTCTGTGAGTGAGCGTGGATTGCCTGTCAGTTGGTGCTCTATTTCTAGAAGGGCAATTTCTTTTTCTAGCTTGGACAACCTGGGGCGTAAATATTTAAGCACCCCTGTATGTTTCGAGATTACAGTGCCTCTTATGCAAACTTTAAACGTTTCCCACACCGTGTTGAAGTTGGTTACTGAACTGATATTATTTTGGATAAATTCCTCAATCGCCAGTGCCACTTTAGCTTTAAATACCGGGTCCTATAGGGAATGTGGTGGGAAGTGTCAAGTAAATGCAGGAACACACCAGGACCGTAAGTTTATTTCTAGTACCAGGGTGGAATGATCCAATAATGTTCTCGGGAGTGATTTACAGTTAGTAACTCTAGACACCAAGCTTTTAGATACTAACCAGTAATCAATATGTGTGTGTATATTATGCGCTGCTGAATAATGAGTGTAGCCTGGACAGCCTGGGAAACAAAATCTCCATATATCTACCAGGTCCAGGAGTTTTGTTGTCTCCGTGATCGCTTTGGCAGCAGCTGAGGGACGACTTGGAGGACCTCCCGAGTGGTCTTTAGCTGGGTCTAATATACAATTAAAAGCACCCCCCCCCAAATCTGTGGGAGATCACCCCATTTAGTAAGTCGGGCGGATGAAGATTTGTAAAACTGGATCATCGTGGTTGGGTCCATACACACGCAATACCAAGAACACATCTTTATTTTTGATTTGATTTGATTATTTATTTATAGAGCGCAACTATCACTCCGTGAGGAGTATCCTGGCGCTAGAGTACGGGTGAGTCCCAAAAAAGAAAATCAGATCAAGGCAAAACAACATTCATCAGAGGCACCAAAAATCCATGTTTTTAACGCTTTCCTAAATAAAAGTTTGGTGTTGCATGATCTAAGATGAGCAGGAAGCATATTCCAGGCTCTAGCACCCAGATAAGCCACTGTCTTAGCACCTTTCAATTAATATCTAAAATTGGGCAATTTAAGCAGATTTGCTGAAGAGGACCTAAGTAGTCTTGTAGTTGTATATGGGACAAAACGTGCCGTCAAGAATTTAGGCCCCATATTAAATTTAGCTCTAAAGGTGATCAGGAGAATCTTAAAAAGATTTCTCTTATGCACCGGGAGCCAATGAAGGCTGTTCAAGGCCACAGAGGCTGAGGATCTTCTGGGGAGTTTGAGCACTAAACGTGCAGCTGTATGTTGCACCACCTGTAGCCTTTGTAGAATAGCTTTGTTAGCTCCTGCCAGGAGACCATTACAATAATCAATGCGTGAAAGTATCAAGGCCACAGCCACAGATTTTCTTGCTGCCAGGGGGAGAAACTTGAAAAAATATTTTAAAGATTTTATCAGGCTAAAACACATTCCCGCCACTGCTTTAATATGCGGTAGGAAGGAGAGGGAGGTATCAAATTGTACTCCCAAATTTCTAGCAACATTCACCACATCCGGCAGGGGCGTTGCTCCATCAAGTCACCATTTGGACAGCTGAAAGAGGACGTCAGTCCCTATCGGGAGGATTTCTGTTTTATCCGTATTGCATTTTAACTGATTATTCCTCATCCATTGAAGAACCGCGGTCAAACAGCATTTAAAGTTTGTTTCAGCCTCCAAGAATCAAGACCGCTCTCCTGCCTCTATCGGCAATTGTTTTAAGGGTGTCAGATATTTCCAGAAGGGCCGATTCCGTAGAATGTTTAGGGCGGAAACCGGATTGAAGTGGGTGGAGGATTTGTTTCTCTTCAAGGAATTTGGTTAATTCTTTATGAACAAATGTCTCCGTTATTTTACCTAACAGAGGAAGAAGAGAAATTGGACGAAGGTTTGAAAGAACAGACGAGTCAATGTTTTGTTTCTTTTTTAATGGTTTTACCAACGCAAGCTTCTACTTGTCTGGGACAATACCTGTCCTAAGGGAGGAATTAACTATATGATTAATGATGGGATTCACTATCTCAAGCATTTTATGGAGAATCGACGGGGGGCAGGAAGCCAGCGGTGAGCCCGATTTGCACCTTTCAATTGCCACAAGCATCCTTTCTAATGGGACTGATTGAAATGTGCAAATAGAGATAATGTTTTCATCCAGAGGAGAATCAGAGACATAATCAAGATTATATACTGGAAAATCTCTGTGAATTTTTGGGATTTTTTCCTCGAAAAACAGAGAGATGCTATCACACAATTTCTGTGAGGGCGGAAGTTCCCTTTGTTCCACTTTAGGTTTTGAAAAAGACTTCACAATTAAGAAGATCGTTTTCTGATCTTCCTTAGCTGTGTTTATTTTATTAGTGAAAAATTCTTTTTTTGCCAATTTAATCTGATGAAAGTAATCTTTCCTACCCTTTTTGAACACTACTTTTTGTTCATCGTTATATACCTTTCTCCACTGTCTCTCGAGTTGTTTGCAATGCAAACGTGCTTGGGCCAATTGGGGCATAAACCAAGGAGTTTTTAAGGTTTTAGATTTTTTTTGCTTGTCCCACTTCTCCAAAGGAGAAAGTGTATTGCATACTTTGGATAACTATGACTGGAATAGGCGTGAGTCTGTTTCTGTATTACCTGTCAATGCCGGCATAAGAGCCCTTGCCAGAATCGATAAGTTAGAATTCTTTGCAATCTGTGCCCATATGGGCCCCTGATGAAGTTCCTTAGGAGACTTCTCCCTATGACACTTCTGGGGGATCGTGATCTGTGTCAGTCTCCGAGTTACCCTCTAAATGAAGGTTAAAATCACCCAAAAGTGTGAAGTTTGCATATTTAAGAAGAAGATAACTCAAGGAGTCACTGAGTGCTTCAACAAACTTAGAACTTTGACCAGGTGGCCGGTAGATAAAGTCTCCTGAAAAACATGAACTGGCATTGAGGGAGAGGCAAAAGCCTAGGTTTTCTGCTTCTTTAATAGTATCAAGCTCAAAATAGGTACAGGCAAATGAATCACGTAAAATAATAGCCAACCCTCCACCTCTACCTATCAATCGATCTTTCCTATGGATCACGTAGCCGGGTGGAACGGAGTCAGCAACATCCGGACTACTCCAATCTTTTAACCAAGTCTCCGTAACAAATAGTAAGTCCAGTTGGTGATCTAATATAAGATCTCTAATATCTTGGCTATGTTTGCTCATAGATCTAGCATTAATTAAGCCTCCTTTGAGCTGACCATTATCACTGGCACTAACCAACCCAAATTTAGTTTTTAGATTGTCCGTGCCAATGGATAGCACAAAGGGAAGATTGAGCCTGCATTTATAGCAGGAGCATGCCCCATAAATTGTATCAGGTAAAATGGGATGTTTACAAATGATCTTATAGTTAAAATTTTTGCAAATCCTCAGCAAGATATGATATTTTTCGAGTAGTTTGGGCAGCAAAACCCGTCCCTGTCCCGGCCTTGGCGCGGACGGGCGCAGACGGGCTTGCTTTTGACGCACCCGCTGTGCGTGCCCGCTGCGCATCCGGCCCAGCATGGCTTTAAATAGCTGGCCGGGCGCGTGAGGCTCCGTTCCCCGCCCGTTCCCGGAGGACAAAACAACAGGAATGCCGATTGGCAGCAAACAAAAGGGTGTGTCTGTTTCCCTCCAATCGAACGGCAGCAAGGCCGGCGTTGGACTGGGGAAGCGGAAACAGAACACGACACAGAAAAAGGGTCTCAGACTCTCATGTGCAAAGTGTGCAAAATCGCTACGGTTAAAATACGCTTTCTAGTATTAAAACAAGTCTTTCCCCAAGAGTGTGCAAGATGCTAAGGTTAAAATACGCTTCCTAGAATTAAAAAACAAATCTTTCCCCAATAAGAAAATAAAGCCAACAATGCTCAGATTTAAAAATCAAGATGAGGGCTTTCCTCACCATACGTAACGCTGCGCGTCCGGCCCAGTATGGGTTTAAATAGCTGGCCGGCGCATGAGGCTCCGTTCCCCGCCCTTTCCCGGAGGATAAAACAACAGGAATGCCAATTGGCAGCAAACAAAAGGGTGTGTCCGCTTCCCTCCAATCGAACGGCAGCAAGGCCGGCGTTTGACCGGGGAAGCGGAAACAGAACACAAAAGAAAGACACAGAAAAAGGGTCTCAGACTCTCATGTGCAAAGTGTGCAAAATTGCTAAGGTTAAAATACGCTTTCTAGTATTAAAACAAGTCTTTCCCCAAGAGTGTGCAAGATCGCTAAGGTTAAAATATGCTTCCTAGAATTAAAAAAAACAAATCTTTCCCCAATAAGAAAATAAAGCCAACAGTGCTCAGATTTAAAAATCAAGATGAGGGCTTTCCTCACCATACGTAACGCTGCGCGTCCGGCCCAGCATGGGTTTAAATAGCTGGCCGGGTGCGTGAGGTTCCGTTCCCCGCCCTTTCCCGGAGGACAAAACAACAGGAATGCCGATTGGCAGCAAACAAAAGGGTGTGTCCGCTTCCCTCCAATCGAACGGCAGCAAGGCCGGCATTGGACCGGGGAAGCGGAAACAGAACACAAAAGAAAGACACAGAAAAACATTTCGCTATCACATATCTTCCCTCTTGATCTATGCTAAGCTCAAGCATTGTTATGTTGGATCTGTTACTAAGTGATATCAACGCCCCTTGGGCATGTGACATGAAGACTGCTGCACAAAAAAGGCCCCGCAACTTCCTTTGTGTTAGAAGCCCGCTATTTTTGGGCAGATGCGTCTCTTGCAAGATAGCTATATCAACTTGGTGTCTTCTCTGATATGGTAATACCTTACATAGTTTCCTGTGGTCATTTAGTCCCCTCACAATCCATGTGAGGAATCTAAAGAAAGTGGGGGCCAGTGGAGCATCATCTGCATTATTGGAATTACCCATCCATTCCCAACATAATCTGGACTTTTTGTGTAATCAGTCGGCCATTGTAGTGAACAATAAAACATGTTGATATTTTTGTCAAGTTACTCCTGTTCAGACCCACTGTGAGAGGCTGGCTTAGTATATGATGCTCACTTATGTAAGTGTAGCAACCAGCACTGATCCAGACAATCCTCATGGTGATTTTAGTGGTCTTATACAACCTTAGAAAGCTCTCTAAGGGGTAGCTGTAGCCTTCAGGCTTAGTCCGGAGGGAGTGGAAAGCACCTTGTTTCACCAGTACGTAATCTTAAGGTATAGGTTAAGGGAAAATGAACCACACAGTGTAGTTATAAAAATATGTATTTATTCTAATACTCACCAACACAATACAATATCTCCTACCCAGAGATATATGCACAATACACACAATACTTTGATAATAGAATTTGTAAATAGCACAAATACACAGTGGTCCCCAGGGGGAGACCAAACCAAATGCTAAAATAGTGGAATGCGAACCACGACTTAAGTTGAGAATAGACCCAGAAGACGTAGAAGAGCTGGGGATCCAAGGAACCACCCAAGGTGAGTAGCTAGGAACAACTCAGAGGTCGTGTGCAGAGTGGGAACATGACTGCGTGCTCAATGTTAGTCAATAGGTAAGCTGTGGTTGCAGTTTTAAAGATAAAGGACCCTTCCCAGTGGACCCTGAAGAAACCCCGTGGAAGATGGAAGGTTGGAGAGTCACCCCACCCGTGGATACCCCAGGAACAAGGATACCTACACCAGGGAAGCCGGGTGCATAGGTGTCAAGTGACTTCGGAAACCGCTGTAGACCACAATAGAGGACTTTAAGAAAGGTGCTGCTGGAGAAGAAGATGAAGGACTCCGGTGGAACCCAAAGGTTGATTCAAGGTGAGAAGAACCTGCCAGCAGAGGGGACAGAGTCAATGCCACTCAGGAGTGACCAGGAGGCAAGGAAGATGAATGCCCAAAGATGTTGGAGATGGAGGAGAGTTTGACGGTGCCATTGAAGTTAAAGCTGTGCAGACCAGACGATGACCCCTTGGCTCTCGACATCCGATGTGGGAGAGCTCGTGAATGGGTACTAGTCTTTAACGAGCTGTCCCACATCGGATGCCGAGAGCCAAGGGGTCAGTGTCTGGCGGGGCACCAAAAAGCCTTGGCAAGGGCAATCAACATACTCGAGGAAAAAGGAGCAGTGTCGGGATCAGCACGGTCCAAGTGACTCACCATGAGCAGGTAAGTTAGAGCAGACCCCGAGCATGCAGGGGAGCCCACTGGAGCCAAAGAAGATCCTTGAGAGGACCCACAAGCCGAAGGCACAGGAGTCGCTAGAGCACCTCGAGTAGCTCAATGAAAGATGAAGGCCCACGGTACAAAGGATACAATGCAGACGAAGATCTTAGCCGTAGGAGTGGGCGTATGATTCCAACATGTTTGATACCAAACATGACATGGTTCGTTACAGCCAGTTTAGAGATAGTCATTGCGTAATGACGCATGGCCACTCTATATGTAGTAATGGCTGATGAACTTATGACCCGGGAGAATGGAATCCGAAGTTTGTAGGGTGTCCAGCTCATGCAGGGGCACCCTCACACTTAGGACCAGCACCCTGCCTTCAGGATTGAAAGGCCTGCCTTAGGGGTGACTTAAAGGTTATAACTGTAGTGACCTCAGATATAAGGAAACCTATCTCTGTCGTAAGTAGCACCAGCTTACACAGGCTGCAATGACTAGCCTTGAGTCACAATTAGAGGGGTCTCTCAGGGGTGACATAATACATGCTGCAGCCCCTGGGAGACCCCTGGTGTACCTACGCCCTGGGTACCATAGTATAATAGGCTAGGGACTTATCATGGTACACCAGTAGCCAATCTGGAGTGTACCTAGGTACTCTTCATGTCCAATTTAGAAGAGACAGTAAATAACAAGTGGTTCTGTCGGGTAAGAACATTTCTTTAAACATCATATACTCTTAGTCATAGATATAGATTTCTTTTCAGAACAAAAGTGGAACACAAAAACAATAAAATTTCTTGCGGAGATGTCAGTTTGTTACCCAAAAAATTCATATATGGCTAAGAACACAAGTGACATCAATTTACAGTGAACAAAGTGACAAGGTGACAGAGAGTGAATAGTTGTGTTTTACGTAAAATTGACATAATGATACATGGTTTATATGCACAATACACAGGGAAGAATGTACTGAGGGTAATGGGGTCCAGCCAGTTACAATATAAGTGCCTACAGTCCAAGCAAAAAATTGTTTAATGAGTCCTAGGCCAATGAGTCCTAATGGTTGTGGGCCAATGGATGCGTCTACGTTTGGGCCCTGATGTATGCGCGATTAGAGAAGCGCCATGGTGGGTCTTCTTCAGGACAAAAGAACAGCAGACGAGACAGCCAATTCCAATTGAATTAGGTTCAGTAATTAGTATCAAATGAATGGGATCCAAAGACAAAATCAATTAGTCCTGGAATCAGGTGCGGTATCCTGAAAATATGCGCAGCGTATTTTACTTCAAGGGCGTGATCTGGGAGAATGATTCTCAAGAGTGGTAAAAGCGTCCTGTTATGCCACACAGCCTTCCACATGGGTCCAGCTATGCATCTGAATCGTTAGAAATCTGAATCAGTAGGTGAGGACCATGCTCAAAGGCTGGAAAGTAAGGAAATTGGGTACCCGTGGGAAGGCTTTTCTATTTAGCAGCAGCCTTTCGACAGTTGCCAGTCTACCAACTATTTCTTCAAAATTCTTTCAGTGACAGCACACCGCGAGCTTCTGACTAGAAAGCAGCAGTAGAAGAGAAGCAGAGACTGGGGTCCTGATTAGCAGGATACCAATCAGACTAGTCAGAAAAACATAATGACACAAGCAAAAAGTTGGGGTGACCATGAAAGTAGATCCTACTTTCCTACACGCACCCACTCTGTGCATACCCCAACACAGCATAGAAGAAGGTATTCACTCTACAGACCTCCCAAACAACCCCTGTAAAACAACAACAAAAGAAAAATTGCTACATCATGTGGGGCACACATGGGGGCGGATGTTACCATCTCTGAGTTTAATGCAGTGAATAATTACATCCTAATCAGGAGGTCTCGCTCTCCTTCTTTTTGTATAGTAAATGGCAAACTCCCCAACATTTTAGGATTAGATCACTCAATTGAGTGAATAAGCACAACGTCTCCCGGACTCACCTCGTAGCTTTCGCCACCTGGCAAAGTCTTTGAATACTGGGCTGCTCAAGGTGCTAGCAAGACAGCCTGGGATGGGGCACCAGATCAGGCAGCTACAGCCTAGACAATGGCACAAGAACCCATAAAACACTTGCTCAGAGACTTTGAGGCTCTGAGGCTGAGGCAATACACAGCAATATGATGGAGGTAGGAGTACACAGATGAAGCCACGGGGAAACTGCAGGGGAGCCGGGATGGATTAAGACGCCACTGTGGGGTCAATAGTGGTAGAGCATGTTTAACCAAGCTGCACACATGGCTGTTTGCCTGACAACAATTCATAGTTGTATTTGCTCTGCACTCCAACTTAGTTCATTCACTAAACTTTGGGTTCCTACGCCTTTGTTATTTTTCCCTTCCTAGTTCCCCTTTTTGGGTTAGACTCAGCCCTTCTGCTTCCGGGTTTTGTTGTTACTATTTATATGCCTACCACCTGGCTGCTGGTGTTCGAAGAGTTCCGTTCTTTGGGGACCTAGGGCTAAGCACCAGTGAGTTGGTCAACATCTGGTCATATCATCATTTCTCCCACTCCGGGTCAGGGTAAGATACTCACCCAAAGGATAAAAGGCTTTACACTGAAACAGGTTATATTTTTATTTGCATGATCATTGACTCTCTGGTGCTTACCATCTAGAACCAGAAATTGCTCTGCCTCCTACCTGAGAGTCAGTCAGCATACCAGTCCGATAACCGGTGCCAGTCCAGATCAGGTCTTACTAACACTATACCACTACAGCAAGAGCCCCTTCTACTTTTTATCCCTTCGCTCTCTATTGAGATACTCAAGTGCTCAATACCTTTAGAAATATTCGGGCTGGACAGGCTATCTCAGTGAATCTATATATTTTTCCCAAAGGAGACAGTTTACCAGATGATTAATCTTGACATGTATCCTGCTGAGAATCTACTCCAGGAAATGGTTCAAGCCATTACTAATTTTCAGGCTCCCCTGTTAATGGCTAGTCAAGGAAGGGCATTCCAGCGTAATCACATTAATCAGATCACTTCTCCTCCTCTAATCTCAAGGAGTCAAACCATAGTCACAGACTCCAATCCAGATTATTAAATTGTTCTGGGGGAAGTGAGGCAAAGGTAACCCCATTGGTATCAATGGTATTCGGGACCCCATCATCTCCTTTAGAAGTACCTAAAATTATTCTGAAAAGCATTTGAAGGTTCAGTCTTTTTTGCCCAGTATCATTTACTTTTGTGCCAGGACCCCGTGGTTTTCCAGTGACAAGGATCAGCCAATTCAAGAGCCAAATTCAAGAGCCAAAATCAAAGCACGTAGCTCTGCCAATAGAGCTGTGCAATCTCCAAGAGACTGTGTGTACACTAAGGAGGATTTAAAATTCTCATTAACAATCTTACCTGCCACTATTGCGCAGGCTGTTGAATAAGCATGTTTAGCACCAAAGGCGAGCTGCGCAGATCCTTCAGTGTAAATAATGCATTTGTACTGATAAAGTAGGAGTAATGACAAAGGCGGAGAATGAATATGTTCATATTGTAAAAGCTCCTGTGTTTGGAAACAAGGATCAAAGATAATGTTGACATCAGCCGATGTCAAAGAACTAGCCCATTGTATCCAATGTGGATGCAAGGCTTTAGAATTTGGGACAGTAGCCTTCGTAACTGCTTCTAAAGCAGGTACAGGCAAGACCATGATATTGTGTTTACCTTGAGTCAGAGAGTGTTCCTTAAGAATCGCCATCTGCACTGCTGTCAAAATCTTCTCTGTAGAAGAGAAACGCATCTCAGTAGGAGTATACAAATGCGATGTATATGCAATGGGGACAGTGTCCCCCTCATATAACGCCAAGTAAGTAAAACCTAACGCCCCTGGTACAATCCTTATGACCAAATTTGTAGAATTGTCTCTTGTTGACAAGAAGTTGGTCGCAAGCAGATCAGACTGCGGAGACCGAAGAATTGTGGTATGCTCCGTAAGGCAACTGGAAGATGAAAAAGAAGGGTGTATCAAAGAATACAGAGTCTTGATACGCTGTGCATAATCAGGTATGTATGTCCTCCCGAAATTGAAAAAAAACAGCAAAGATTGCAATTTTTAAATGTAGCTGGAGGTTGCAAATGTGCACATTTCTCCAGAAAGTGGGGGCCCAACCCCCTACCTTTATTATTGAGTTCGTATCCAAGAAAAAGGACCGCCAAGAAGGCGATGTGAGACTTAGCTAAATTACATTTGTCTCCAAAGTTTGCAAAATGTGTGATAATGCAGTCCACATGCAAAAGATGACGCTGGTATTCATCTTCTGTCAAATTGGTTAGTTAATAACTCTATTCAGAAGGATAAAAACATACATAAAAGCATCACTCGAGACAAACATTGTTATACAATTCATGTCATAAAATCAGATTTGATGTAAAACACAAGCTAAAATTGTTAGGTCTTGTAACAGTCAGTTGCCAGGAGGTTCTATACATATAATATGTATCCTATTGAAATGTTTCGGACAACCCACTTTATAAAACACCTTTGTTAGCAATCAATTCCTAACACGGATTATAAAAAGCCAGTCTGCTATAATCAATATTTAAAACGATTAAAATCTATTACAAATTTCCCAGTATACTAATAGATCGTTTTTTAAGCTATAGCTGTGGCAGTGAAAAATAAAATGTGATAGTATGGTAAAGTGCCTTTGTGTTAACGTGAGTTAATTTGCCAATTACATCGTGTATCCAAACTAGAGGGGCAGTAATATGCAATTTCCCATCATGCTATATCCCTATACTTGGGCACAACCAGTCTAAGATATGGGGCAAGAACCTAGATCCTAGTCTGCCATGCCCACCACCTAAACTGGCCCTCCAATGCACAAGGCTAATATAATACAATGCATTACACATTCAAATTCTGACCCCTTTTCCCTTGGTCACATTGATCAAGATGCCTAAATCCATGAAAAAAGTTACAACATATGGCCTATCCTAGTCACAAATTGGTAAAATGTTCTTTCTGGTATAAAAGACTGCCCACAGAAAGGATGACATTCTACAACAGATCTCTAGGGTAGGTAATGACTGCAAAAATAAATATGTGGGTGGCATTGAGTAAAACAGTGTGGACTGATTATCAGTAAAATATATTGTTTCCTTTGTTGGCTATAAAACTTACAGAAGAGAGCCATATGCATTGTATCCTGGGGAATCATATTGTCACAAGGGCAGCTGGTCAGATTTATAGACCATCCATTCATGTTTGTGAAGCTGACGAATCTATGGAATATATCAAGTCTTAAGCGGGTCAAGACAAACCTATGCCTTCTGTTTAATATAGCTTTAAGATAGGGTTGCATGCTAAAAGTAGTTAAAATCAATTGATTTTTAATGACACTTGGTTTGGGGATCTCAGTTTGCAGTCTAAGGTTTCCCAAATATATCATCCCTTCCTTTCAAGGTCTTTCTACTAATTATGTCTAGTGTTTCTGGTTTCTCAAAATAATCAGGGTACCCCATATCGCGAATAAAAAGTTGTACATAGGCCAGCCATGAAATTCTTAAGTGTGAGCTTAATTTAAGGCAGTCCCAATTATTGCTCGGTTAAGACCTGTATATTCTGAAGTCCAGATTTTATGCCAAAGAAGAATTGGCTGCAGCTTTATTAAATCTGTGATATATTATGCACCCAATTTGGCTTGACATACATATACGGATGTGGTTATAGGTGTTTTAAGCTGATATCTAAAAAATGTATTTTCTACGATTTGGACATCTGTACATTTTTTATCTCCCCACAAGCCCACCCCATATGTGGCTATGCTAAGGCACTTGGCTTTATAGATCTTCATCATCACTTCCGGTGGGTTAGATCCCAGTTGTCTCGCAAAACTTCCAAGGGCCATGCAAAAGTTACTCAATTGTAGCTTCCTGTTGGCAATAGCTTTATTCCATAAAACATCCTTGTCAAATAAAATCCCCAGATAAGAAAAGGTATTTGAAAAACCAATGATTTTGCCGTCTACCCTTATATCTCTTCATTTCCTACTAGTCCTCCCACATTTCATAATAAAAGTTTTTCCTTGGTTAACTAGGAGGCTAAGTACCTTCATATATTCTATAAAATTCGACATCAAGGACTGAAGAGTCAAGGGGGTATGGGCCATAAGGACAGCGCCGTCAGCGTAGAGGAGGGCCGGGACAGGGTGCGTTCCTGTCTGTGGGAGATCTTTTGTTGATGGCGCAAGTACCTCACCCACACTGTTTATATATAGTGAAAACAGGAAGGGAGCTCCGGTGCATTCTCCTCTGATACCATTTCTGACCCTGGCTTTGCATCCCAAGTATGTCCCTCAATAAACTGATGATCGGTGCCTCCACCCCCATGTCTTTAAGTTTTTGCCACAATTTAGCGTGTATAACACAGTCAAAGGCCGATGACAAATCGACGAATACTAAATATAAATTCCCCTTTTTAATATTAACATATTTTTCAATTAGCATGTTTAAATTCCGGCTCTGCTCTTTCATCCCAATCCCTTTTCGGAAGCCATATTGTAAATCTGACATAATATCTTGCGATTCCACCCAATCCTGTAATCTTTTTAGACTAATGCGGCCTACTATCGTAACGAGTGAATCAAGCAAGGAGATGGGTATGTAACACGCTGGATTAAGGCGGTGTCCTTTTTCATAAGTAGGTACAATAATGGACTCTCCCCATGTTGACAAAAAGCCTACTGTACAGCATGCCCTCAGTACTAGAGTTGACACAGGCCCTCATTGAGCACTGTTATCTTATGTAAATCTACTGGTATTGCATCTGGTCCTGGCGCTTTGCCACTTTTGCTTTCCTGTATTGCATTACTAACTTCCTCCATTGTGAAAGGAGTAATGGGGAAGGTTTGAGATGAAAATGTGATATCATTGCCACTATGTTTGTGCTCAGATGCTGATGTTGTATCAGGCAATGAGTAGATAATGGTAAAATGCCCAAAAATAGTACTGCGTTTAATTGCACACTCATGAGAAGTGGTCACTTACTGAAATCGTGTATGTAGAAAAGTTGTAAACGAGGCCAGCCTACCTATTTGACAATAATACATGATCGATATTTCTATGACGGTTTCTTCCATTAAATGTTTTCTTAGGACTAGCATAATGGAAAGAGATTTCATTTGCAAATGTCAGATCAAATTTAAATATTGAGTCATTGATCTTATCTCCACAAACACTATGATTGAAGTGTGGATGATCTCCATCCTCTGTATGTACCATTCCACATATTTTATCCAACTGAGTCTTGCATTGTCGCAGATTAAAGTCGCCCCCCGATACGATTATCATATGTTTTCTATTATTTAAATTAATGTGCTCCAGGTCAAGTATATGTCATCGACGTACGAGAAGCCATCGGGGTCGATCTCATGCAAAAGGGACACTATGTGTGCCACAAACACACCAGGGCTATTCTTATATCCCATAGGCAATCTCGTATATCTGCGCTGACTGCCGAGCGCACTGAACGCGGTCAAATCACGGCTCAGAGAAGCCAAAGAGTGACTGAAAAATCCATTGGAAATATCCAAAGTAGTTTTGTACTTTTTTTGAACAATGTTATTCACTAACACAGAGGTATGTGTGTTCTGAACCGCAAAGGTATGAACATGACTGTTCAAATGTCTATAATCTAAATCTATATGATATGAATCATCTGGTTTCAGCATCAGAAAAGGAGTATTATTCATTGATGAAACACAGGGTTCTATCACACCCTGGTATTTCAATTGAGTCAAAATGTCATTTACGGAAGCCTTAGCGTTTCATTTGATGGGATACTGTGGTTGGGGCTGAGGTGTAGAACGCAAAGGAATTACATGAACCAGAGAACCCTCGTCCAAACCAGCCTGGTTGTGATATAATGCAGGGGCTAAGGATAACCAAATGTGCCCTTCAAGCAGTTTCAGTGGCACTGGCAAGCGCCTCCACCCTGTCGCAATACACTAAGTCCTGTCTGGCAGGTGGTTGCACCTCCCTGTGAAAGGAAACATATTGTCCTGCCTTCCCCTGCTCAAGCTTGGCTCAGCAGCAGAAGGGCAGAATCGTATCTCTGGTAGGCAGCAGCCATAGTTTGCTGTCCGGGTCTAGAAGACTCGTACCGGGAGCACAAAAGAATAATGGTTATGGTCTAAATTTCACCTGCACACCGTCTGTCCCAAACGTTTTAATTGTGTTCACTCTTTTGGGTCAACCGAAAAAACCCAAGTCTGTACATACACATACACAAATTGAGGAGTAAAGCACTTGAGAAAGTCTAAGGAGATTTTTTTCAAAACTCACAAAGTTTATACATTATTTGTAATAGAACATATAACAGCAAAAAACAATTCTATCAATCGTGTAATAAAAAGATTTTTCCATTCAGATTATTTTTCCATCATCTTTATTCATAAAGTTCTCAAATATTCCGATAAAACAAGATGACATGTCCAAGATGAGAACAGCCAACGCGTTTCGTCCCTTTTCATATTGGACTTCTTCAGGGCTGTTGAACATTAAACCATACATACAGACAATACATTAGAAAAACAATCAAACAAAAACCACTTAACATAAACATTATTCAACCTGAAAGGAGTTGTTATTGCATTCCATAATTTGCATTCCATTGGTTAAATAATGGTCACTCCTTCAGATAATACATAAAAAGAATGACATAAATTCTCTATGAACAACAAGCTATTTCATTTTTAATAAATACAAAACTTATTTGCATTGCACAATTAACCTTAAAAAATGCAAACTACATATGCATATGAATTCTGATTGCATTAGAGCTCACATTTTCCCTACACCCCTTGCCACAGTACACAGGTGAAGATGAAATGATCCTATACCTTCAGCGTTACCAATAGTCATGCTCCTCCTTTCATCCCTGTTCTTACGCTAGACAACTCCCTTAGCTTTAGATTCCTTCTTATTTGACCGGGACCATTGTTTTGCTGTCATTTGGTCCAATAATCACAAGGAGTAGAGACATCATGGCATTGTTTCATGTTTCACCATGAGTGATTCTATAAATCCCACGTTTGCTCTATAAGCTTGATTTTGGTAGTACCAAATGGTAAACTCAATTTTTTATAGTAGTACCTTCCTCAAGATTTGAACAGATAACAATTTGTTATTTATTGTTGTGCTCCTCAATTTGTGTATTGGTACCGGGAGCACTGAGGGCATTCTGGAGGAGCTTTACATTGCCTCCCACTCCGGGGTGGGGGTATGGTTCCAACATATTTGATACCAAACATCACAACCAGTTTAGAGATAGCCATCGAGCACAGACGCATGGCCACTCTATGTATCAAAATGGCTGATGCACTTACAACCCAGGAGAATGGACTCCGAAGGTCATAGGGGTGTCCTGCTCATGCAGGGGCACCCTCACAGTTTTAATTTAGCACCCTGCCTTCAGGATTGAAAGGTCTGCCTTTGGGGTGAATCATAGGTTTTAAGTGCAGTGACCTCAGATATAAGAAAACATATATCGTCATAAGTGGTGCTAGCACCAGCTTACACAGGCTGCAATGGTGAGGCTTGTAGTCACAATTTGGGTGGTCTCTTATGGGTGGTATAATACATGCTTCAGCCCTTGGGAGACCCCTGGTGTACCTATTCCCCTGGATTCCTTAGTACCATATACTAGCGACTTACAACAGTGCACCAGTGGGCAATCTGGAGTGTACCTAAGTACTCACCATGTCCAATTTAGGGAAGAAGCACATAGACTGGGATCATGATTAACAGGATACCAGTCAGACTAGTCAGTAAAACATAATGACACCAGTAAAAGGTGGGGGTGACCATAAAAGCAGATCCTACCTTCCTACACTCTCTCTCCTACAATCAATTCCCTCCCAAGGACTGCTCTCCTAAACCTCCTAAATCCCCCACCATATCTCCTAACTTACACACCCACTCCTAAAGAGCCCAATAGGTGCACCACCCTCAATGATTTGGGATTCTCCCTCACACAAAATACCTTCACCACACCCACACACCTGATCTCAAGTCCTATAACTCCATCTATTACCACAACCTGAAGGGATAAATGTCCTAAACTCAATCAAAAATCAGTCTGCCTAACCAACCTCAGAAGAATCACCTACTCTTAACCTCTAGGTCAAGCAACTACGTGTCACACCACAAGCACGCTCCTGAACTATGAACCTGTTGACTCTAAACTTCTATATCTTCCCTTTTCGAAGACTTTGACCATGACACTATGACGCTCATGGAAAACTGATATAGATCACCATCAATACCAGTATCTTAATACTAGGATAAGACATCCTCTACTTGTTTAGAACATAACAACCTGGTTTCCTTTATCCACGAGGAATCTTAAATACAAACTGGTTAACACAATAAATGATTCATTCTTCCAGTGTCTAACTGTGGAGATTACAAACATAGCACAACACATGAAGTACTGAGACTGATCATCGGGGAAAAAAATGAGTGCACCTAAAAATCCCCCCTCAAATTCTTCTGTCAGACAACCAAAAACAACCTTGCTCCTTTCCTACCCATAATAAGGCTGTGGACCTGATAGGCAAGAAACAATGCCATATACAAATTGTTATCCCTTTCCAATTGGTTCAAAAACTTTATTCCTTACAAAATCATGACCTTAACAGACTCTCCATGCTAAACTGAAGACAGAAATGTTAAAATCAATAGACCATTAACATATTGACAAGCACTGACAAAATCAAACCGTTTTATTTTAAAATGCTTAAACATGCAAACATAGACACGCAAAAATGCACTCAGATTATGCATGCTGTGTCTCTTTGCAACCTTCCTTTTTCCTTGCATTCTATGGTTGTGCCGTGCATTCCCTCAAGCTTGAAGTATTTCTATTGTTAAATCTCTGGGCTATTGTTGCAGTGACATGCAGCACCATAAGCTTGTTCTTTACGTGCATGGACAGGCACTGGACATTTCCGTGTACTGACTCTGGCTTGCATCATTTGAGTTTTGCAAGCTTATTCTTGTTCTCTCCATGAAGTGCCACTAGCTGCTCATTCAGTTAAAGACTATGAGATTTGTGCTAAACATAATGCCTAAGTCCTATACACTGTGTGTGGAGGCAGGGCCCCTTACATGCCCCTGAGGGCCAGTTGGGGTAAAGATCTGGATTTCTCCCCCCCAAAGGAAGAGAAGGAGCACCAGAGACCAAGGTTAGGAGACAAACTGTTGTTGGGAGCCAGTGGAACAGGCTCCCTGGAACTTATGTCACCTTTCTAGGCCAGATAGCCTGTTGGAACATCCCCTTGTGGCTAGAGCTCATCATCATGAGCCCAGGATCTTGCAAATGGGCTCAACAGAGCCTGAGTTATGGCCTGTTTTAAAGTTGGTGTCCTATTGATCCCTTAGTGAGGATTTGAGCACATGGGGCTCTGCTGCATCTCCTTTAAATTATCTTAGAGTGAGCCAGGGAACTTGGATTCGGCACGAGGAGCATCTTGCAATTTTTACCCATGAAAGGGGTGTGCATGGGAATCCCTTCAAAGGCTCAATGTCACCCCTCCAGGAGCCCATCTTCCAGGGGGCTGACACAGTAAGCGAACGCGGGAGTGCCGTTGCGCCACCCCCAACCAGAAGGAGAGGGGCCCAGTATTCTATCTCCAGGTCCCAACAACAGAATTCAAAGGAGGAACATCACCACAATAGCCCCAGTTGTGGTGGGCCTATGTCCCAGTCCTCATGCCCATAAGATGCAGTTGGGCAGCCACAATGAAGAGGACACTATGCCCTCATGGAGGTGGCATGGGAGAAGCGCACTGCTGGATCCCACACAGGCATCAACATCAAGGATTGCTGGCTGGGAGGGGATCAGAGCTGTGCGAACTGAGAGTGGGCTCCCTCAGCTGCCTCAGATAAGCAAAGCTATGTGCGGTGCCTAGGAGGGACCGGGCCCTCTCAACCTAAAAAACAAAAAAACAAAAAGGAAACTATTTAGCTTGAAACAACGCAGCGGTAAACAAATGCGGCCGAAGCTGCTCATCATTTATTCACACTTCGTAATGCCCCATAATGCACTACTGGGCTTTTTCTATTTAGAAATGCTGCTTTGTGGTGGTCCCAAAATGAGCAGGGACACGAAAAACGATGTTGTTGGGTCTGCATGAAGACCAACAGTCCCCCACTCCAAAGTAAATTTGGAAAACTGACCATAAGTTCCTGAGGTAAAAGAATTTATGACCCCCAGGATTTTCTCCCTTAGTTTCAGGCACTCCCAGGGCTGAAGCTTTGGCCTGCCAGCTGAAACTATATAGAAAACATAGACACATGTTACATTTATTTTCAATGAGCCTTTAAAGCTCACAGTGCTTTTGATCAATATTAACCCCTTCGCTGCGCGCGTTTGCCAACTGCCGTTGCGAGCACTATCTCGGTAGTGCTGCGCACGTCCGTTGGCCGATGCGGCCCCGTTCACTCGTTTAACCCCTTCGCTGCTGCGGACATTCCGCTGCAGCGCTGGGGGGGGCAGGGGGGCAGCGCGGCGGGCCTGTGCTCATGACGGAGCCGCTCCGTCATGAGCCACAGTTGAGCTGTGCTCATGACGGAACGGTTCCGTCATGACTCCGCCCATTTGCGTTGTCGCCCCGCACAGGCGGGGAAACAGCGCCGCGCAGGCGGAGCGGCCGCCGGCAGGATTGTCATGACGGAACCGTTCCGTCATGAGCACACGACAACCGTGGCTCATGACGGAACGGTTCCGTCATGAGCAGGGAAGGGGTTAAGCGGTTATAATACTTTATTGACAATGCTTTATTGACATTAAGGATTGCATTACATTTACACATGATTAGGGACTATAGTGAAAGGTTGATGATGTGTAACATGTGGTTCTTTTGCCGTACTAACCAGAGTCTTCTTGGTTGGTTGAACAAGTTAATGGCACATTGAAATTCAGATTGCCAAAAGTATGTGCTTCTACGTCTTGAAGCGGCCAAATGCATTGCCTTTTGCGTTGATGAATTTGAGAACTACTCCAGTTAGGAGAACAGGATTGTCTCTCCACAAAGTGATCATGGGACATGTGACGAGGCTGCCAGCTGTTCCTGCTAATGCATTAGTCAATATTACAGCTCACTCAATGAGGGATTTTTGAAGTGTGCTACTTACCTGTGAGGGTCTCAAGGCACTGTGGGGCGGGGGGTACAAGCAGCTCTATAGGTCATCGGAAGAGCCAGGTCTCGACTTCCTTTCTGAATAGATACAGTGTTGGGCTTTGTCTGATGCGCCATATTTACAAAGTGACGCATCTACCTAGATGCGTCACTTTGTAAACCCCTGCGCTACATTATACCTGCGTCAGGTATAATGTATGCAGGGTGGGCGTTCCCACGTAAGTAAGCATCGTAGAAGTGACGCAGTGAAATCTACGAGATTTCACTGCGCCACTTCTAGGGTGCAAATGCATCAATATCTTGCGCCTGCCTCACAGCAGGCGTAAGACTGACGCAGGCCCTTTCACATGGGGCTTGCCCCATGTGAAAGGACACATTGCTGGTGTTGCGTCACTTTTGTGACACACTCCAGCAATGCGTCACTTTTGCGCCTACAGATACGTCAGAAATACTGACGTATCTGTGACTCCTTGCGACATGATGCGTCATACTGTAAATATGACGCATCATTGGAGTCGCAGGGAGGGCGCAGTGAAAAGTGACGCATCACTGTTTTCACGCAGTGATGCGTCACTTTTCATAAATGAGGCCCATTGTTCCTTCTGGAGCTACTAAAATAAAAGTTTCTGATTCTATTGACATGAATGACAATTCTTTACACAATAATACTTTGGAAATATATTTTAGCTCAAATGTTTATGTTCTTTTGCTTTATGAATATGTAAATACTATAGATGTTGGTAAATGCTTCGTTTGTATGCAAAAGCCTTCATCAGTTGTTGAGGGTATAACCTGCCATAGCTTACCTTTAACATATGGAATTTCTTGCAGTGTGTGAGCTTGCTTATTTTATGGTACTGATTGATTGCGATATTATTACTCTAATCAAGATTGGATCTTTTCTGTAATTTCTATGCTTAGATACCTAAATCTGCATCCTGAAGCTTCAACAATTGAAACTATGGGTTCTATATTTAGGCCAACTCAATCTTTGGACATCGGTTATGTACCTAGAAATAGCCTAACATGTAAATAAGTAGGAACTGAAAATAATTTTATAGATTTAGTGGAAAGTAGGCAAGACCATGAAATGAATATTTTGGTGCACTGCCTAAATTAACTCCTTGGAGCTTATTGCAAGAAGAAAACAAAATTAAAGGGGGAATGGTTTCATCAGTTTTAGACTGGCAACACAAAGGCAAACTTTGTATATAAAGAAAGAAATCAAACATTAACACTACTTTTGTAGGATTTAGTGAATGTGGACATACATTTGAATTGTATGAAAACTGGGGAGGATATTTAGAATGTGTGGATCCAATTTTCCTTGGAGTATATTATGTTTGTGGTAAGAGTGCTCATTACAAATTACTGAAAGGGTGGTATGGAAGTTGTAATTTGGGAATAGTTTTTCCAAACATTTATCATGTTAAGCAAATTAAAGAAAAATTAGGAGATAGAAATGCGAGATTGAAAAGAAGTGCAAGTGCAAGTGAGATAGTAGGTGATATATGTGGAGTTTTCAACACCTTCAATAGGAGTAGAATTAAACTCTCAGAAAATGTGAAAGCTGTCTACTATTGTTGATAAACTTGCCATCAGTACCACTGTTTTTTTTTATGTTGTAAATGAAGAAATTATATTGATGGTGATTCAACATTGACTTGCCCATGACATCCTTCTCACCAAGGAGGGCAGAGTCTGCTGATTGTTAAAAGTTCATACTTTTGTGCTTATGTACCTGACAGGAGCAGAGGCTTACTACGTTACATTAGAAACATTACTGACTTAAACAAAGACACAAAAGATTTAAAAGCAGATAGTGTTTGGGAAACCATAGACAATAGATTATTGAATGCTAGCAACTGGTTGGTAAACCTAGGAAATGGATTAAAGATTTCCATCTTGAGACCTGTAGTGGTGATCTCTTCATGCATAATGCTGCTGATATTGTCAATCAAATTTTGCAGATACCAAAGGAGTAAAAATCATGGAGTAAAAAGGACAAGAGGTGATCTTGAAATGGAGGATGCACAATGCAAATTTGATGATGAATTAAGAGCTTTAGAGGAGAGTAGTAGAAAGAGGTTAAAGACAACACAATCATAATCTATTACGAGATCTGATGTGGTAGATAAGATGATGGCTTGATTCACCATCAGAGGGGGCCAGATGTAGAGCGATTTAAAAAATCATAATACATGGCACATTTGCGAACTAAAGACATGAAAAGCTGAAAGTATATTAGAAAATACTACTACATACAAGTGAGTTGTACTAATGAATTTCTAATGCAAATGTTGCTTATTAACATATGTTGATGGTATTTTGATGTTAAGAGAAGTGGCCAAATGCTTTCAATGCCTATTGCTAGAACGCATCAGTCAGAAAAGTCGGTGCCAAAACGTGTAGAAAAGAATTATTGCATAGTAATACTAGAGAACCTATGTTTTTTCGAAAAACTAAAAACAACTTTTGCAGTTTGAATTTAGAAAATTATACACTTATATAAATGTTGAGGAAATCTGTGGTAGTAGGGGATTTCTAATGCCAGCTATTTCTATGTATTAATACTTGGAGAATGTGCCACATATTACTTATTTGAATTGATTTTATTTTATTATCTTTGCTATGGATTTACAGTTTATTTCATATAACTGTGTAATGCCAACTAAAGGCCTTTTCAAAATGATTTTTCTAATGCTGACCTTTGCCCTGACTTAACACAATGGTTAATTTTCTTCTAGTGAAATGGTGTTTTATTTGTCCTGTACATGTGTACACCCTGACATTCCTGAATGTTTCTGTATTGTTCATAGTGAAATATTCCAGTGGGAACAGATTTTCAGCTATTGCTACAAGATCATTACTTTGTATCTTTTTTTAACAGATACTATACCTATGTACAATCTCTAGATTCTCATGACCAGCATGGGAAAACATTTCACTGTTTCAAGTGTCCTAGGTGGCATTAGAAATTCCTGGAGACTTTATAAAAGAAGAAACCCCAATGCAGGATGAACGCCATACTTTCCTTTATCCCTGTGCAAGAGGATTCTATGCTGATCAATTTTTGATGAACTTATATCTTAATTTTGAACTGCCATGCTGAAGCTACAGTCAGTAGCTGACAGACTGAAACTTTCTTTGCCGAACCATTTTATTTTCAATTTCTTTTTGTTTATGCTAATGGACACACCCATTATGGACTTTAAATCTGAACCTTTCCCTTTTCTTCATAGGATTTGAGCAGTCAGACAACAAATTATACTTCTGCCTTAATGGTGGTAGGATTCTGTAACTCTGTAGCTGATTCTGGTTAAAATCATCAGAGAAAGCCTGCTTAAATGTTTAGCATTGTTATACAAGCTGTGATATTTTTAACTGAACTTCTCAAGAAATTACTCGTGGCAATGAACTTTGAATCTTTAATACAGTAACCAATTAATCAAATATCTGTTTGAGTCTATTGTTAAGTCTCATCAGTTCTTCCTTTAAAACTGTGCTATTGTACTGATGCTTTAAATGTGTTGTAGGGACAATCGGCGAGCTCTGACAGAACAACAGCTGCTACTTCTCTTGTTCTGTGTGGTTGTTGCAGAGCTTTTGGTCTGCATAATCCCAACTCGACTTAACTTCTTTAGGAGGTTAAGTCTTCCCGTTGCTATTCTTTATTTCTTCAGTATGGTTTTGAAAGTGATGTATCTAAATCTGATTTCAAACTTGTGAGTTGGCCGTCAATTAATGGCCCTCATTGCACAGCTAAGGTGGAGTTTAGTCACCCTAATTTCCACCTCTCCTATCAAGAAAGATTAATCAGAGGATTATTGCCTCTGTGGTAAATGGAAGCGCTGCAGATTGTCTAATTGTGAAAGGCCCAGTACAGTTAGTGTAGTAAAGGATGTCAGGTTGAGGATAAGATTTCTCCTGTGCTTCCGCTGCTACGGGAGGATGACACCGTGTGTATTTCCAACATTATTCCACAATCCGTCATTCCCCATAGCCCAGTAGAAACTGCCTTCTCCCGAACACCTATTCCCAGGCGTTCCATGTACGGAATGGGGAGCACCATTACCAGAGTGTTCCAAATCCAGAACACAAGAAAAAACCCTACAATGAGCAAATTAGACTTATACATCTTCAAGGAACAGTGCACTGGCTCTGAGGCCTGTTTGGCAGGATTCAGTACACCTTTAGAGTAAAAGCAAGCAACATCACTCTAAAAAATTGGGGGTGAGCATGCAAAAAGAGGTATTTTTTTATATAGCGCAGCAAGCAGATTTAGTGTGCAACATTGAGCAAGAGGAAAAACACAGTGCAGAATTGTATCTATGAATAGAACTTTGGAATCCTGAGAGCTCTATTGAAGACAATGGAGCAGCAGCAGCCCATATAAACTGGTATAGGCAGCTGCGCTCAACATTTTAATATTTAATTCACAGCCTCTGCCTTTCTCTTTCCCTTGCATCTCCAAAATATATAGAGTGAGTAGGGGAAAGTGAAAGGCGGAGTCTGTGCTGCAGGGCACACCGGAGCCTTCCCCCTTCCTCATAACTCACAGTATCACTAATGCCTCAGAAAAAAGAGGGGAATGCTGCTCAGCTCCTGGGTCTCCATGGCCCGGATGAACATTAAAAAGCAGTTTCGCGGAGCCTAGGGAGAACCAGGGGCTGACTTCAGTCCCCTTTCACAGATATTGCTTGGAATGTTCAACATCTAACACCTGTGGCCCTGCGCTTGGCTGTTAGCTGTTGAGCAATCACAGCAACAGCTGTGAATCAAAGGTTTCTGAGCCTCAGTGATTTTAACCCCCTTGAGCTTGGAGAGGCCTTTGTTTTTATATTTTGGACAGTCAGCCTAAAAGGGGCTGAATGTTCTAATAGGCTTATAGCCCACCATAGTGGCTATATCGACCACTAAAGGCCCGCTTCCTTGTTAAAGGCCCGAGCCAAACGCTGAAGAGGGCCTTTAATGGCTGGTATTGCCCGCTATGGTGGGCTATAAGGCTATATTAGAACATTGGAATGCTGAGAGCTCGATTGAAGACAATTGAGTCGTTCTGGACTTATAGTGGTTGATATAAGCCTTCTTCTCCAATATTCAATGTTTGTCCTTGCCAGCAAGCTTTAAGGGAATAATAGTGTCACCCTCTTTGATGGCACACTGAACATACATGTACCATGTTGTAGAGGTAAGTGTGTGCTATCAACCATAGGATTGGTCCTTGAAACATACCCTTCCCCATCAAATTCTTATGTCTAGACAACTGCATAAAAATCCCAGGCATTAGATTTGTCAATACAGCACAAATGCAATTATGGAATTTCTGAAAAACAAACTTAGTTGCCCTTATTAACCTCAGCTTCAAGGAGGTGTTAGTTTTTGTTCCAAAGCCCATTCTGTATTTCTTGAAGATATGCTTAGAGCCAAAATCTATGAGTATTTACATGTTAACACCCCAGTAACTCCCCTTTTTCAGAAAGTGGTATAAGAAGCGCAAAGTTGTTTTTTTACGCTGAAAAAAGGGCACCTTTTCCCTGCAAAATACTTTTTGAACTAGATAGTAAACACCTTTGCAAGACTTTGTGTCACTCTAAATTGCTTTTTTGTGACGCAAAGCCTTAGAAAATCTGGGCCATATTGTTTTACTGCAGCCCTTAGAAGAGACATGCACTACTGGTCAATAATGCCATTTTGCATATGCATCTATTATTGCTTAAAGGTACATTAGTGCTTGGATATCCTAACCATTCTACTGTCTGATTTCAAGTCATACACGTCACATGGAGATCCTCCATGATGATGTACATGGCCCTTGCAGAAAACCTGAGGCCTGCGCAAGAGTATCTGGTGAGGAGGACCTGGTAAATCCTCCATGTTCAATATTGTAGCCTACTGAGCTGGGGAAAGCTGAGTGCTCTTGAACATATTTTCAACCACAACTGCAAAATCAGCTGATTTTTCCTGTAGTCATAGTATACTCATAAAAGACTTCTCATTGCTGGTGCTTACATTAAAAGCATCAGCTAATGTCATGCTTTATGATCAGATTACTACTTCACAACTAAAGTTGTACTCTGAATTAATTAAATGTTTTGTCTGAGGTTGGGTCAGGAGCTGCAACGCAATAGAAAATTATTTTATAATTGCTATCAAAATCATAATGATACCTTTGCTGAGAGAAAACTACAAACTAGTCAAGAGATAATTTCCATAAATGATATACCTCAGATTGAAGCAATGGGGAGTATTCACCAGTAATTTGTCACCTTCAGAGGTTGAACTCTATTTCTGGTGTTTCTATGACAATAGTTGCCCATTACATGATATCCTAAAGTGCCCTTATCTGACAATGAAACTTATCCTTATAACACTAGGAATAATTAGGTAAAGAAAGTGCCATTTCAGTGGCACTGATCGAACAAATTCCGAAGTCTGTGAAATGAAAACATTGGCCAGTGTAAATACTTCCAATAAAGCAGATTAGGGCTATTTTAGAGTGGGGAGTTAATGGAAAATATTTAGATTTCTAAATGACAAACACAATTCAGAAGTGTTAAGGGTCAAGACAATACAGCCTGTTACTGAATTAGGTGTTAATGTAAAAGCCTCTGATTTCTGTAAAAAGTGGTCCATCCAGAACAAAATCCACCAGTGGAATTTTCTCTCTGATACAGACGTATAATGGAGGCCTTTTCATTGGTGGATTCTCCTGTCTTAAACTCTTCTTCCAGAAATCAGCGGATTTACATTAACACCCAACTCATTAAAAAAAACTATTAACACTTGACTAAGTCCAGTTGTCACAATATATAATGAATACTTAGTAATACTTACTTATTATACTTTATGGGGCTTATTTACAAACCCCTTGCGCTGCCGGTACGTCACTTTTTCCCATGTTAAAAGTGACTCATCGATGGCGCAACAGGCCTCTAAGGGCCTTATTTACGTAGAATTAATGCAGCGCGGTGCTGCAAGCCATTTTGCTGCACTGCGCTAATTCTGAAGCAAAGGGATGCGTAATATCTACAATTATATAACAGATCCCTTTGCTCTCCTTTGCACTGGCGCACAATTAGCTGCCATGTGCCGACTAGGGCAGACTTGCAACCTGGTGCAAGGTTGCCTGCATCAAGGGGATGATTGTTTTTGTGCAGGAAAGGACACCTTCCTGCACAAAAACAATCACAAGATGTGATTTCCTCTTCCTATGTGTGCTGCAGAATGTAGCATGCATAGAAAGAGGAAAACAATGAGAAGAATTGAAAACATTTCTCCTCGTGCCGCCGTACGCCTGCCCTGGGGAAGCGTAGCATTCTGACGCTTTTCCTGGTTTACGATTTCTCGTAAAACTGGACATGCGGCAGAAGCCATGGGTGTTACTTGGGAACACCCACAGCAACATCCATGGCACGCCCCTTTCACACAAAGTGTTGCATGTAAAGGGTCCATATTTACAAGGACATCAAAAGCCATGCAGGGTGGCTTTACGTGTCCTTGTAAATATGGGGCAGCAGTTGTGCCATCAGTGTGTCACAAAAAGTGATGCACCGGCGACGCAAGGGGCTTGTAAATAAGCGCCTTAGTTCTTAGTGCAGTCATATTGTTCGGCAAACTGATTGAAATAAATCTATAGTCAGGAGGTATAGCATCCCACATATGGCTCAGCGAGCTGATAATTTAAACCCTTGATCACTGAATCTCAGAGAAGGAAAGACAGGTAGTTTTTACAGTGTCAGCGCTGTTTGGTGTGAGATTCGAGTATGTGGAGAACATGCTACGCAACAGCGCCCAACTTCAAATTCTATATTTCACTGTAGACACTAAACTCTCAAGTTGTTTCAGGAAGGTGTCAGCTAACTTGGGGTATCAATTATAATTTACCTCATTTTTTACAGCATCCTTGCTAGGCAATTGTAGTAAAATTATGCTGCAGCCAGGACTTTGCTACATGAATTCAGGATTTCATTTTGCAAAGACCAGATACTTCCTTTTGGGATTAATGGAAGATATTTAGGAATCCTGAGAAGAATTATGAAAATAAAGTTGCGTTGAGAAATTGAACTATAAACTAGTATGAACATTTTGTCTAAATGTTACTAACAACTATAAAGATTGTTATATCTAAACTTGGGGTTTGTCCTGTGATAAACAAGAGGAACTCTCATAACAAGACAATGTTACCGATGATATGGGTACATGATTATGTGTAATGACCAAGAGTCCCAAGTTAAGGTTTGAATGAATTGCAAAGATAGAAACTACGGAATATAAATGCATTTTAATTCATTTTCTAGTGGCACAAAGAATCAAGTCGGAACTACAAGCCATAAGCAGTGATCTTTCCCATAGGGAGAAGTGTTGGTAAACATATATTGACGATACACATCTCTGGTATATGGTTGCTTCAGGAAAAACATGTTTCATATCAAAACACAGAGAGTTAGTTAGACAGAGATTCAGCTAAGCCATTTCCTTTCATGGTTACTGTTAGATATAGGACTTCGTGTGGTTACTAAAAGGTATTTGATTGTTTTTTGATACCCACTTTGAGTCAGGGACATCAGTGCCCAGTGGAAGTGAGAAGTAAGAGCGGCTATGTCCAATGCACCTGTTTTCACTCTTACTCCATTCCCTTTTCCCCAAATGTTCTACTACTTCTCATACTCTTGTTGTATGTGGTCATTGGTGGTGGCGGTGAGAGACAAAAGACTGCATCATGTCCGCTGCTCTAGATGACAAGCTTAGTAAATTCTGAAATCTATGGAGGGAAGTAGATATTATGGGCCAGATGTACAAAAAAGTCAGTTTGCAATTAGGAAATCACAAACACCCATGTCTTAAACACATTTTACGATTCCCAGTGGGTCGCAAAGACACCTACCTCATTAATATTCATGAGGTAGGTCTCGCCTTGTGACCCATTGGGAATGGCCTGCACTCACAGGGATGGTGGCCTGCTGGCATTATCAGACCACGTGTCTGTGATTGCTTTTTAAATAAAGCAATTTTTTTTGCATTGTAGCCTGTTTTCAGGGATGCATTTCAAAAATACAAATGAAAAGTTACCTTTTCATTCTTTAGAGTAGGCATTTGTCCATGGACCGCTGCCTACTCTTAAAAAATGTTGGCACCCACATTCACAAAGGGAAATGGGTCTCTTGGGAACCCTTTCCTGTTTTCGAATGGGTTACCACCAATTTGAAGCTGGCGGTAACTACGAATGTTTTGCGCCCACATTCTTGATCGCAAAACATTCCTACAATCCAGTGCGACTCACCATCAGGAATAGAAGCCCTTAAAACATCGCTTCCTAATAGCGACTCGCAAACCCTATTTTGCGAATCGATAATATGTTACGGGCTCATAAAATAGGGTTTGTACATGACATAAAGCATGTTACCAGTCGTAAACATCCCGAAGGGCCTTTTGAGACCGGTAAAATGCTTTGTAAATCTGGCCCTAAGTGGCTTCCAGTTCAATTTATGCAATGAAAGCTTCTCCGTGGACTGGCACATTTGTTCTTTTCAATTGTAAATTATAAAATATTGCTGTGAGGCATTTAGGAACATAGATGTTGTCAGGAGCCTCTCTGTGCATAGGACATGTTTGAGAAGAATTATAGATGCCAGATAACATCTTACTTTCTAAGGGCCAGATTTACAAAAAAAGTCAGTTTGTGGTTTCCGAATTGCGAATTTTTGCGCATCGCAATTGGGAAATCTCAAACAGTTATGTACAACAGTGTCTCAGACACTGTTATCAATTCCCAGTGGTTCGAAAATGGACCTGCTTCATCAATATTCATGAGGCAGGTCTAAAATTGTGACCCATTGGGAATGGCTACAATCACAGGGATCGCGGCGTGATGGGGTCAGCAGACCACCATGTCTTTGATTGCTTTTAAAATAAAACAAACGCAAGGAGATGACACTCACCTGCAGTCACAGATCTGGGTGGAATCCATCATCGTTCTTTAGCTCACTTCGCCACTTCAGTTCAGACCTAGCCACATGCAAATCAGTCTTGACCTTGTGCCTCATGGGAACAGTCCAGCCCGAACTGCCAAGCCAGGTCTTCTCTGGATCCAGGCTAGCTTGAATCCACTGGCAAAGTGAGCAAGGGACCCATGTCTGGGCATACCCTGCCAACTTAGGGCGAAAAAAAGCAAACACAAGGAGATGATAGATGGAGTGCTGAAACTTTTCAGACACTCACCCCCAGTCACGGATCTGGGTTGAATCCATCATCGTTCTTTAGCTCACTTCAGACATGGCCACACGCAAAATCAGTCTCAACCCTGTGCCTCATGGGAACAGTCCAGCCCAAATTGCCAAGCCAGGTCTTCCCTGCACCGGAAACAAGCAACCTAGGACCGGTCTCGGGGTAACACCCCTCATCAGTCAGGCTAGCTTGAATCCAGTGACAAAGTGGCCAAGGGACCCACGTCTGGGCATACCCTGCCAACTTAGGGCAAAAAAGCAAACACAAGGAGATGATGGACAGAGTGCTAAAACTTTTCAGACACTCACCCTCAGTCACAGATCTGGGTTGAATCCATCATCGTTCTTTAGCTCACTTCGCCACCCCAGTTCAGACCTGGCCATATGCAAATCAGTCTCGACCCTGTGCCTCATGGAAACAGTCCAGCCCAAACTGCCAAGCCTTATGTTTGCTACAAAATAAAGCAACATTTGTTTTGTAATGCAGCCCATTTTCCTTGAAGGAAAATGGGCAGCATTACAAAAATTAAAATTAAAAGTTTTCTTTTAATTTTTTAAGAGTAGGCAGTGGTACGTTTGACCACTGCTTGTTCTTAAACATTTTTTCACCTACATTAATATAGGAGAAGGGGTCCCTTGGGGACCCCTTCCCATTTGTGAATGGGTTACTGCCTCCTCTACACAGTTAGTAAATTATTAATGTTTTACGATTACATTCCAGTCTCAAAACATTCATGCATACCAGTGCTATTTGGTATTCGGAAGGGACGCCTTAAACACGCCCTTTCCCAATACCGAATCGCAAACGCAAATGCAATTTGGTAACAAGTTACCAAGTCACATTTTGCCTTTTGTACATGCCAAATGCATTTTACCAGTCGCAAACGGCTCTATGGGCCGTAGGTGATCTATGAAATGCTTCGTCCATGTGGCCCTAAGGGGCATATGTACAAGGAGTTAAAGCCGCGTTGGAAGCACTTTTCCGCCGCTAATGTGGCAATATTTTTATCACCGTATTCACAAGCTGTCGCTAACTGCCCTTAGCGACAGATTTCAGGCAAAACCATCCGTTTTCACCATCACTACTTATGTTAGCACTATCACTAATGAGATGCAAGGTAGGCTTTCCCGTACAAAAATGCAGGCTAACCCCACTTCGCGATATTTACAATGATTTCCGGGCCCGCGATACGTTCAGAAAACAGCTACTAAAGCCCGTTAGCAGCTGGGACTTAAGACCAGAAAAAAGGTGGTCTTAAAAATAGTGATAAAGAACAGTACATAAGGGAGACTAGCCCAGAGCCTCATTTGAAGACCCACTGATGCCATGGAGGTACTACTCATGCAGCTTGGAGCACCAAGAAGGCCACAACAACCACCTCCACTGCCACCGCCCCTAGGACCGCCATGGAGGCAGCGCCGAAGAAGACAGCATGCCCATCACCCACGCCTCACCCTCACAGACCTAACGCCAGAGGATGTGATAGCCCACTACAGGCTCAAAGGTCATCCATCCTCCGCATCCTCACCCAGATAGGCCCCAGGCTGAAGGCACCAACAGAGCGGAGAACCAACATCCCTCCACAGACAAAGGTGCTGGCAGTGCTGCACATGTTGGCCTCTGGTACCTTTCAACCATCAACTGCCAGAGTTGGGGGAGTCTCACAGTCAGCCCTACCAAGGTTCCTTCCGACTGTCCTGTATAGCATCATCAGCATGACACCCCAGTACCTATGCTTCCCCAACACTGTGCAGGAACAGCTTGAGACCAAGCAAGGCTGTTATGCCATTGCTGACTTCCAGCAGGTGTTGGGGCAATTGACTGTACATATGTCCTACTTGTGCCCCCAGCGGACACTGCACACATATACCGCAACAGGCAGGCAATTGTGGACCACCGGGGCTTGTTCACCAATGTCGTAGCCAAATTCCCAGGGAGTGTGCATGATTCCTACATCTTCCACCAGTCCATCATCAACCAGCGATTTCAGGATGGCACATATGGGAATGCACTGCTTGTTGGTAAGTAGTAACTGTCCACACCACACACCTCAAGTCCACAATCATGGAACTCACAAATGGGAAAATGCACATGTAGCAAATTTCATACAACATGCCTAGTAACATGTCCACCTACCATACACAACAACACAAGTGACTGCGGTTACTGGGGCTAGCCTTGTAAACAAACTATCCCCAAAGGCACAGCCTCTCCGCCACACATTTGCAAATGCTGGGAGAGGTGGGAACCAAGTAGGTGTGATGGAGGGTCTGGACCTATGAGGAAAGTATGAACACAAGGCCGAGTCTGTCGGAGGTGTCCTGTATAGTCTGGAGCTTGCAAAGCACAGACTTGTCTATGCGGGCATATGCAGAGTTTCCGTAGTCCAATCTGATGGTAATGACTGCATGGGTGATTGTCTTTCTTGACTCGGGGGATCCATTTGAAGGTCTCATGGAGGTTGCAGAGGGTGTCAAAGCAGCAGGAGGCCACGGCATAGACCTGTTGGTTCATGGAGAGGGAGGAGTCGAGTACGATGCCTAGGTACCTGGGGTCATTGGTGGAGGGGCTGCCAAAGGCGGTGGCCTACCAGGTGTTGTCACATGCTGATGGGGTGGTTACAAGGATAAGGACTTATGTCTCCTCCGCGTTGAGTACCAGGCAGCTGTTGATAATCCATGTCGCAACTTCCTGCAATCCTTCCTGGAAGCCCAGACTGGTGAGTGTGGGTGCCTTGGTGAGGGAGAGTGTGAGCTGGGAGTCCTTGTAGGTGGTGAAGTCTTTTGGGTGTCTTGATGTTGCTCCAGTTCTTCTCCAGGCATCTGCAGATGCACCTGGCATCTTGGAGGTTGGTGGTGACCTAGGTGGCTTTTTTTGCACGCTATATGTTGGAGTTGCATAGCGGGGCAAGTTTGTATGCGCAGTTGGAGATCAATGTGTGGAAATCCCTGGCAGTGCCGTCGGTGTTGGCTGCAGCGGTGTGGGTGTTGCCGTTGATGGTGGAGTGGAGCAGCTCCTCGGTGACTCAGCTCCAGATCCTTTGTGTGGCTCGGGTTGTGGGATTGGGTGGCTTGGGTGTATCGTCGAGGAAGTGTACCCAGTGGTGGTCACTCCATGGGGCTTGAGTGGTGTGAATGAAGTGGATGCTGATTCCACATTTGAAGATGGGGTCGAGGGTGTGTCCTGCCTTGTGGGTCAGTGTGGTGAAGAGTTGGGTCAGTCCGATGTTTGTAAGCTTTGGCCAGAGGGTACTGGAGTTGGAGTTGTTGCGGTTTGTGAGGTGGAAGCTGAGGTCGTAAATGAGTACGTAGTCCATGGAGTAGATGGTGTGGTGTGTGATGATGTTGATGGTGTGGGCAAAGCGGGCCCGACCGACCTCCGGGGGCTCTGCAGGCGATGGTGCTGCAGAGTGTTGCTTTGTGGCAGTCTGGATCTGGAAGTGCAGGTGTTGGGCGGTGGTGAAGGAGCAGCAGGAGAACTGGACGTGAGTTGTGTGTGGTGTGGCCTATTGGCAGTTGTACGTTCTCCTGGCGTTGACTTTGAGGAGGGCGGGTGAGTCGTACCGCAAGTTAGTAGGAGATCCAGGGTCCCTGCCGCTGTTTGCGTTTGGCTTTCGGAGGGGTGCAAACGGGATTGTCTTTGGCGCGCCGTTGGAGTGCCAGTGATGCAACCGCACAGCGCACACAATTAAATAGGCTAGGGGGGAGGGGGGAGCAACTGTGAGGCAATGTAATTTGCATTGATGCTGGTCAATTGTCTGAAGCTACACATGGCTAACATGAATTCCGATGTAGCACAAACCACACACCACAAAATATAAACACTGCAAACACAGCATGCACAACAACTAATGGACACACCTCTCCATTACATGTTTCAGATGATCCAGGATATGCAGTCTCCCCATGTCTGATGACACCCCTCCAAGCTACAAACACCCAGGCCCAGAGACAGTATAATTTTGCCCTTGGACGCACCAGGGCCATCGTGGAGTGCACTTCTGGCATGCTAAAGTCACGTTTCCGGTGCCATGACATCATCACATGTTGTGTGTTGCACAATATATGTGTACGCACCAATGCCCCATGGATCCAAGTGCCAGATGCATCGGACAATGAAGAAGATAAGGCTGGTGCTGCACACCCCACAGTTTCTGCAGCAGGTACTGCCTGAAGGAACCAAATCATAAACAATTTCTTCACCTAAGCATGTTACAAGGTGACAGTCCTTTGTGAAATTTATGAGCAAAATGTACGTAAGCAGTTTGTGCATTAAAACAACCCAACACACATACTTTGTGTGCATGTTTATCCTCTGCATAAGCACATCTCTCTGACAATTGAAAGTCAAACATTTTCCAGTAAGTATTTTACAATTTTAATTTTGAGTGTGGGTATGTCTTTCGTGTTCAGAGATGCTTTTTAGACTGTCTTTCGTGGTCAGAGATGCTTTTCAGGGTGTCATTTGGGGTCAGAAATGCTTATTAGGGTGTCATTTGGGGTCAGTTATGCTTTTCAGGGTGTCATTTAGGGTTAGATATGCTCATTAGGGTGTCATTTGGGGTCAGATATGCTTTTTAGGGTGTCATTTGGGGTCAGATATGCTTTTCAGGGTGTCATTTGGGGTCAGATAATCTTATTAGGGTGTAATTTGGGTTCTGAGCTGAATATATATCTAATACTGTTCATCTGTGTAACAACTTGCACGTAGCATGCAAAATCTGTCCGCTTTAACGTTAACGCGATGTTTTTTCATGACCGCGATGGAAAATCTATCGCTACACACATTGAACAAAACAAAATATTACCCTAAGCTAATTTGTATGCAGAATCTCACCGCAAAGTCAAAGAACAGGCCGCAAACACACAGGAAGTAATGTCTGCATGCTTCCTGCTTCATGGAGGAGTGCTGTGCACTTTCACTTTCTCTTTTGAGCACATTGCTGGTGATTGTGGAGAGTGTTGGAGGTGTTTGGTGTGTGTGCTGCAGATTTTTGATTGAGAGAGTGTTGCTGTGTCCTGTGAACTGTCGATAGTGTCTCCGTGAAGTGTTGTGTACTTGTTTTTACTTGTTTTTTGCGTTTTGTCCTCAATCTTTTTGGGTGTTTGTCTAAGGGGTAGTTTAAATAATTACCAGTTGTTTGGGCATATATTTGTTTTTTTTCTTCTTAGGAGTGGGTTTAGGTGTGTTCTGGGAGATGGTGGGTGTGGGTAGGGAGGGCAGGATGTCAGAGAGGGCATTGGGGGGCTCCCTCTGGCTGGTCAAATTTTACCTGCCCTTGATGGTGGAGCGTGGGGGTCGTAACCTTTCTGGATATCCCGTCCATGTGCGGAAGGTCAGATGGGAGCGCGTGAGAGCACAGATGCTGCATGTCTTCGGTGTGGATAGGACTTTCCACCAGTGGAAGCACCGATGGCAGGATTGCGTGGGCCGTGGGGGTGGCCTGGTGGACCATCTGGGAGTCATCATTGGCCTACAGTGTGGTAAGTTCAACCTCAAAAATAACATATGAACACTAATACGTAAATCCAAAAATGCGGTGTGTGACACAATGGTGTATATGTGCACAAATGTGGCGGAGTGAGGCGTTACACATCATGGCTTCACGCCTAAAGTTGCCACATCGGAAACTCAATGCTGCGCCATATGTACAAGCAAAGTGTGCAGGCTTGCGTTGCCCCCTGCGCTGGCGCAACACTTAGCACTGTAGTGCCAACGCTGGTACCCTTGCACCATAGTGCATTCAGGAGAAAGATTGTTCATGTATAGGAAGGGTGACTGTACATAAAAAATCCAAGGCATTGTTTTTTGGACATGTGCGCTGCACAAAAGGAACAGTAACAATGCATTCCTCCTTGATTTGCAAAGTTAGGTACACTGCCCTTGTACAAAGGCTTCGTGTTACAATGGATGAGATAGGAACAATTGTTCTATTGAAATAGGACATCTCCAGAGTGTCATACACCACCAACAGCTGTGACACAGTCGTGTGCAATCTGCAGCGATACTATCGTCCACAGAGCAGGTATAACATCATGTTGGGTAGAGAAATGGGGCCTTGGGAATGTGTCACATAAGTAGTATGTGCAAATTTGTCAGCATCATTATCATTGTCTTGTTGGCCTAACTCAGCATTCTCAGGTCTTGTGACAATGACAGGCAAAGTAGAGACAATCATGTAGGCAACATGTACTGCTACAGTACAGTCATGGAGCATTGTCAGTAATGGTGATGAATTGTATGATGAATAGGACACGTGTGATACCAACACACGTTTCTTTTCATGTCTCACAGCTGGCAGACAACTCATCACACAGGGGGATATGGACACCTTCAAGGACCCACACGCCACTGGTGAGTTCAGCCATTAAATATTGGCATTGTGATATGTAATGAATGTCTGGGTGAAATCATTGATGTTGTAGTATGCAGTATGGGTGTGCATCACATGTACCTTGCCTCTAGTGTGATGATGTTATGTGGAAGTGTGAAGTGTGTACAAATCAGTAAGTGGAGATGGACCAATGCATATGTATTCCAGATGTAACTTTGCACATCCCCAGTCAGTGATACCCATGCAAGTGATTTCTATGAGTTCTGTCACTACAGCACATGCATGTGGATTACAGAGCATACAGATAGGAGAGGAGACATGTGAATGGTGTTGCTGATGAGTATGACCAGATTTGAAATGTATATACACCCTTGACTGAGATGACTGTGCAAGTGGGCCCGATCATGCACAAGGCGGTAGTGGTTTTCAGGCATGCGTGGTCAGACACAGGTCTGCACAGTACTATTGTAGGTATGCTGTATACCAGCTTCACAGAAGTAGCAGGGCGTAGCTTCAAGCCAAGGATATCAATGGCACTTTCCCCAAACACCTAGCAAAGATGGCCCTATGTATCTCATTGGCATGTTTTCCCACTGCAATGGTGTTGCCAAGCTGTCTCCTCTCTTGCCTAATTTGTGACAGTACTCTGTATGCATTTACCCCCCATGCTCTTGCTCTGCAGTTATTTCTGCACAATATATTTTACAACGCAGGCCTATACAGTTTTATTTGTTAAAACGCATTCCCCATTATTACACAATTACTATTATGACTCCAGGGGGCCGTTACTTTGGGGAATGCATTGTAACAGTTTGCGTTGTCAAGCCCTGCGTTGTAAAATTGTCAGCGGAGTAAGAATTGTGCATCAAAGACATGCAGATTTATAAAATGTGAGTAAACTACGTTTCCCCCTCTCACCAGCACTGTGTCACCAAATGTGAAGCTGTGGTGGAAAGAGGAACTGCTCCGCATGTATAAGTCAGTGTTCAACCACCCAATTTGTTTCCATGTGTGCTGCTTGATGTAGCACAAATGTAAGTGTAAGTTGGGCTGTTTCAGGAATGCTCATGTGCAGGAAGAGTAACCTTCCTAGACATAAACAAGCCTCCCCTGCACACAGATACCTTTGCACTCTTGTGCAAGGGTGCCTGTGTTGGCGCTGAGTTGATGAACTTCACGCCGTTGCTGGGGGACACACAGGGCTGTACCTGATTATTGTACATATGATGCAGCACTGTTTTACAGAAGAGGATGAGTGAGGTGCTACACCAGGAGGGCTAATGCCTCCCTCCTCCAATTCCTTGTACATGTCACCCTCAGTCAGGGTATGTCAAAGCACCATCATTTGACACCGAAAGTCTCATTTGGTTGTGACACTACATGTCACATGCCATGCACAGTCATGTCAGTCTCACCAGCATGTTGTTACTGCTCCTGGATTCAACATTTCATTGTCCAGGTCACTTAATCACTTCACAATGTTACGGTAGAGTGTAGGCTCCCATGTTTCACTGACCTTGTGTTTCTGAGTTAAATGGAGAACATTGACATAGTCATCAGGACTCACATTTTGTCATTGCTCTTATTTGACAGACAACATGTTGCCAGAGATGTCCCACGCCTTCCAGGTGAGGAAGCACCGGTACCTCCATATCCGCAAGGTCTCAAAGGGATATTGCAACATGGCACAAAGATACCAAGAAGACCGGGCAGCTGGGAGTTGGAAGTCAGTGCCTGAGGTGATGACCCATGATAGGCAGCGTGTCACACAGGCCATCCCTGGACCCCCTGGCGGCAGGCATGGCTCCCGGCATGGACAGGCAGCAATACATTCCCCTTCAACACCACACACACAAGGGACAATGCCACCAGCACCAGCAGATCATGGACAACAATGTTTTGCTGGCAGAAATTAGTCGGGAAATGGCGGAGCATATCAGGCACCTGCAGGACCTAAAGGCATCCCTGGGTCTCCCATATTGCCTGGACATTTTGAGCCCCATCTCCATCTTCTCCCATCCCCCAATGTTTTTTCTTGTTTTTAGTTAGTGTTAGGAAAGTATTTTGATTGTTAGGTAGTGTAGTTGTGGTGTAGGTATAGTTAATGGTAGATTTTAAGCTGGTTTTAGATATTTATTCTTCTATAGTATTTGGGGATACGTTTACTTTTCCTTTGGGTGGGGGGTTGATGTCTTTGTTGTTATACAAAAAATAAAATTCAAAAAAATATATATTTGTGTAGGATAACTGTGTAGTTAGTTTATGTATAGATTAAATGTCTTTGTCCAGTCTCATGGTGTGCTTTAAGGGTGGAAGAAGGGTTGATGTCTTAGATATGTTGTTGCGTGTTCAGGAATAGTTATGGTAGATAGTTTAGGTTATCATTCACTTTTTCTAGTTAGTTTATATTAGGTTAATTGCAGTAGTGATTAGTGTTAGTTTAGGGTAATTTATTTTGTACTTTCATAATAAATGGTTACTACTTTAGAATTCTGGTTGCACTTATGTCAGGGGTGATTTGGTGTAGTGTTGTATACCTTGTATGCAACTTATTCTATCACTGGACAATCATTTGAATGTGTATGTGTGGTCATGACATGTTACTTAGCTGGACGGATACTGTCAGGATACTTTAGTTATGAGCACAGTAAACTTGCACGGATAACTTGGAAGCAAGTAGGAGTTACGGCCTAGTCTAGGAACACTCTTTTGTGAAGTTTGACATCTTGAGTGTGACTCATGGAATTGGTCAGCACATTGTTGCCCATTTACAACACAAAGTAGGGACATGGGCTTGAGCAGATATTGACATTGCAACTCTTATCCATCATGAAGATGGATGTATGCTCCGGGTACCACAGATTCCGTCCACCCCCTGCATATCACATGAGCCTAGCTCAGAGTCCATTTACCATGCCCAGACATCGCCACAGTTGCTGCGTAGTGCAAGTGTGTCAGCATCATTTGAATTGGATGTTCCTTTGCATGGAGGCTCAACCTCCTGCCCTTGCAGAATGTTGTCATTTGGCGGATCAAATGTGCACAGCATATGGCAGAACAATGGTCCGATTCACAAAAGTGAGCTGAGACAAAATCCTAACTTTACGACTTTCGGTATTCAGGAAAGGCATTTAGCAGTAGTAAAGTTAGGAATCCTTATTACTCCTAAATGCCTTTTGTGAATACCAAAAGTTGTAATGTTAGGATTTTGTCCACAGTTCTGCTGCACACAGGAGAGGAAAAGTAGCATTTCTCCCTGTAGTGCCAGTGTCATAGCCACTTCTCCCAGCTGCTACTTTTGGTCTTGGCTCATAGTGATGTCACCCTTGAAATAGTGGTGCATCATCTGAGTATATGCTAATTGCAGCGCACTGCACATCCCTAGACACATTTCCCTATCCGCTCACAGTGGTCACAGCATGAGAGGGTTCCTTATTGATAAGGCATTGTTAGGCCACATAAAGGGGCTGACTGAGGACTTGCACTTTGGGATAAGTTCCTATTGCCAACACCACTTCACTGAAGCAGTCATTGTTGTTCCAGTAGCGGCTGGTAGACCTATGCCCTAACGAAACTTCATCTATGTGAATATGGTGTGCTCCATCTTGTAATGTGACATGCAATGAGCCCCATCACAACAAGCTTTGTCCACCCCATAGAGTGTGAGTAGATCTGCCAAGTGAGACTATGCAGCAATGGTAAAGGGAGACACTACTGTTGGCATGTGACTGACTTGGACATATTTGCACACATGCCTATTTCCATCATAGTTTGGATCTTGCTAGAATGTTGTATACATACCCGGTCATCTCACTGCCTATCTGGGACACAGTTAAACATGGACATTTCTCATAGGTCTCTTGGTGTACATTTTGATGGATTCAGTGACCCAACATTTTAACAGACTTCTATACTTGAATGGTCATAGACAACACACACCTGTGTAACTTCAATAATTTTAGTTTAATGTGCATTGTCTCTGTTGGAGAGTGGGCCAGTACTTGGCTCAAACAAGTCACACATTCCAGAGATGCCCAGTGGACGGCTTGACAGAATACTTCAGGGGTGACATGTCCAGAGGAAGAGGTTGAGTTGAGTCAGCAGGCTGATTGCAGTGTCATTGGGAACAAAACAAATCATGGCAGTCCATACTGAGGTCCAAGGTGAGTGTCGAAGAGTGAATCTGGGGACAGTGGAAGCTGATGTACCGGGTCATGATGCTAAGCACTAATCCAAGGCAAAACAGTCCATTTGGCACAGATGGATGCTACCGCTTTCTCCTTTGCCATTATGCAGATTCATCCAAATCTTCATCCTCTGATGTGTCATGTGCCTCACATGTGCATGGGGGTAGATTGCCTGCAGCACTGTGAGGCAGGGGGCGGAGATGTGGATGTAGAAGCAGCAGCAGCATTAATCTGTGCCAAACCTTGATGCAGCAATGCAGTGATGATCAGTTGAATGGCATGGAAGATTTCTGCTATGTCTCGTTGGCCGTGGCAGCCATTTGTTTCACTTGCATCCGTTCCATGTTCTCCATTATCATTTGCATGTGGGCCAACTCCTGGCTGACATTGCTGGAGCCACTCTGACTGGACATTTGTTCTTCTCTCTGAGTCATGACTCCAGCGATGTCAGCCATGGAATGTCAGAGAGCATGGAGCAGACTGTGGGTGGCTGTGATGTTTTGTAGGGGGTACCGGATGGGACTCAGACACCCAGGCACGGCATCGGCACGGCATCGAGTTTGGCCGCCAGGCTGTCAAAACCCACCCGCACCAGATTGTCATGATTCCACTACTAACTAAACTATTTAAAGTCTCCACCCTATTGGATGGAACTAACTTGCTTTACCCCAGAAAAACCCCACCCCTGTCCCGTGCTTCAAGCACTCCAAGTGTGTAAGAAATCATGATTATGTGTTAAGATTATGTAGCTGACTCTATATACTTATTGTACCGATTGTGTATAATGATGATATGTTCGTATCCACTTTGTGTCAAAATTGTGAAGTATTATTTTCACTGTACATGACTCTTGCTATGATGTGCATCGCTAAATATTTGTACATGACTCTTGCTATCTGCATCGTTAAGAGTATTGAAGGTAAACGCCCCGGAGCTCGCTCGCGGCTTGTTGACAGTCCACAATGGCTCCGGTAGAATCCTGATGCTGCACGCGTAATATAAACAAAAAGGGGCGACCCGGTGTCCCTCAGAACCTGGGTATAAAGTTTATCAAGAAAAAGGGGTTCTGTATAGGCCTGGGCTAAATTTCCGTTCCGCTCGCGGAAATTGCGATAATTTGACATTTTCGCGTTCCGCGGAGAGCGCGAAAATGTCAAAATTTCCGCATTTCGCAGCTTAGCGATGATTTGTTTCTTGCTCGCGCTGTAAAATAATACATTCTCGCGCGCGCGCGATCGCCTTACCTGAATCCCCGCGTTCGCCGACAAGTTTTACCGATCCGGTCGCGTTCTCCACGAGATGTTGGATTGTTGGTAGCCATTTGCGCTGTCTCTGACAGTTCGCGCCTGCAGTAATGTCATTGGTCGCGCGATCACGTCTTTCTTCTCGCGATCATGCACCGCGAGAAGAGTGAAAACAAGATGGCCGCGCCCGCGAGCAACCGCAAGGGTAAGTTGGTGAGCCGCGACCGACGCAGAACATACCGCGAACGGTCAGGAAAAAAACTTCCGCATCTTCGCGATATTTCCGCGTGTTTGCAGAGATTTTTAACATTTTCGCGATCATTTGCGAAAGTCACTTTCGCAAATTCCGCCCACCCCTAGTTCTGTAAACAATAGGTGAAAATTGTGACATATGTGCTCAAGTGGGTGAACAATTTGTGCAGTATATGCAGAGTGGTTCAGGATTTATAAACAGGGGATAGAACAAGATTATTTATACAGTGGCCAGCCTAGTAACCATGAGCCCTGATTGCTAATAATGCTTCTTTTGTGCAGGGCCGTGGTTGGTCTGAGCCTAGGTGTAGCGTCGACGTTTCAACCCAAGAGGTGCTCCTTTTCTCTCGCTTATCGCCCTATGAACCAATTTATAGGCCTGACAATCATTTACCTCTCATCCATAGGCTGCTAAAAGACACCCCATTCCCCACCCCCACACACAGTCCTGATGAAGACCCGTAGTGACTACCGAAAGGAGCACCTCTTGGGTTGAAACGTCGACGCTACACCTAGGCTAAATAATCTTGTTCTATCCCCTGTATATAAATCCTGAACCACTCTGTATATACTGCACAAATTGTATATAGGTCACAATTTTCACCTATTGTTTATAGTCATTGTCTGTAAACCTTACTAAATGAGCATATTTGAATGAATTAATTCTGATATAAATGCAAAGTGGATATGCTTTTAATGTCTTTACGTGATTATTTACAATCAATGTATACATATATATAGGCATGGGCGATATACATGTCTTATGAATAATTTGATTGTGCGATACTTTGTACGTATATGAAATAACTCTTTGAACACCCTACAGAACCCCTTTTTGTTGATAAGCTGCACGCGTAAGACGCGCAACGTCTGCATTGTTGCTCGGGTGTAGCCAGACTATAAATAGCCACACGCGAGTTCTGGAAACTGCTTAGCCTTCCACCATCCAAGTATCACGTGACATATCAGGAGACTTTGGAGAATTAATGGTAAGTATTTGGGGGAAAAGGTGAACTTTTGAATAATTGTATGAAAGTGTCCATATAGAGAAAGTCAGAATTTGAATATTGTTTTCTTTTGTACAAAACTTCAGGAAAACACTTAGAACTCCCTCTGCGCACAACAGTTGACTGAGCAGCTCTTCAAACAAAACTCCTGACTTCTGTCACAAGACTCCACGGACGCTACGTAAAATCCATGATTATCGCAGGTAGGACATATGTTTTATATTTCTCTGAGAAAAGTTAAACAAGAGGTGACTGTGACATCTTACAACTAAGAGTTATAGTCTAAAGTCTTCCCTGTTGCCTCGCAGGTCGACAACAGGTAGAAGCAGCGTCCAAATCTGGCCGTCCTCCCTGCACTTTATCTTTTAGCCTTCGTGTTAGTACATACTTCACAGGTTAAAAGGTAGGGCTTTTTGGGAAGTTGGCTCATAGCGTCTCTACGAAACTTCAATCACGTACTCCTCAGGTAAGAGTACTTATTAGACCTTGACAGAAGGCTAAGCCCACGTAAATTGTTTCACCCAGACGCTATGAATCAAACTTCAGAAATATCGTTGCAGGATATAGCTGCCATTTTAACAATTATTCAGGCTGAAAATGCTGCACTTCGAAGAGACGTATTGGCTCTTCAAACTACCATACAAGTGTCTAATGCACAAACTACCAATGTTCCACAGACATCTACCTGGAGTTTGAAGGCCTCTCCGAAACCCATTCTCAAACCCGCTACATTTCAACCTACGATGCAAACGCTACATACTAGTACTGCTTCTTCTTCAAACCCCACCCAGATTCAAGTAGTCATTCCAGTCACTATCCCTTTAGCAGCTCCTGAACGCTTCTACAGAGACAGTAATAAATTCAAGATTTTCCTAAATCATGCCATTTACATTTTATTGCAAAACCAGCTGCATTTCCAGATGATTCTTCCAAAATAGCTTTTATCCGTTCTTATTTAGGAGGAGACACAGCGTTATGGTCAGTACCTATTATCGAAAGAGACTACCCAATTCTCTATGATTTAAGAAGGTTCAAAAACACAATGAAGAAGCTTTTTGCCAAACATGTATTTGTACAATCGGCGGATCACAAATTATTACACCTAAAACAGGGATCTTCTGCTCTGATGCATTATATTTCTCAATTCAACAGACTAGTTATTGAAGCAGCATGGCCTGAGGAAAAAAGAGTTTCTCTTTTTTATAAAGGACTTAGAGATGAGTTAAAAGATATGGTGACTCAAATCTTAGACCCCCCAGAGGATATAGAAGACTTTATTGATTTAGTGGTTAAACTTAATCATAGACTATCTGAGTGGATTATTAAAAAGGACGAACTGAGCATAACATTTTCATGTTTCGAGAGAAGGCCAGTTCCACAGTTAAGTCAGCTCCCAAAATCGCTTTGGGGGAACCCATGCAAATAGGCACTATCTGAGGTCCCCTTTCTAAGGAAGAAAAAGAGAAGAGACGAAAATTAAATCAATGTCTATATTGCGGAAAAACTGGACACTTTGTAAAAGAATGCCCTAATCGACCTAACAAACCCAAAGCAAAGACTAATGAAGTAGTTACAACACAACATCCGGATAACTAACTAGCTCGATGAAAGATGAGGTCAGTTTATCGAGTGAGCAAGTTTGTTTGGCCTCAACAACTCCAGAAACTACTTATCATCACCTAAGCATTAGAATAATGTTACAATCAGAAATGGATAAGAACCGATCATGGTCTGTAGATGCTCTTATTGACTCAGGTGCCACGGGCAATTTTATTGACACCCAGTTTTTACACACATTAGGACTGAACTTAGAACCAAAATCTAGACCCGAGATAGTGAGAGCAGTTTATGGAAAAGAGTTGACTTCAGGTTTAATACACCATCACACTGAAATCCTTATCATGACTAGTTCTATTTATCATAGCGAGCATATTACTTTAGATGTCATAGATGCTCCTCAATTCCGCCTTATCCTAGGCGTTCCCTGGTTAATTCAGCATAACCCAAAAATAGATTGGGTCCAAAAGACCATCTTATTTGATTCAGACTATTGCCACACTCACTGCTTTCCTCAACAGATGACAGAGCATCTAATACAAGGTTATGACTTTCCTAAAGAATCAAAAAACATTTTACTATTAGATGGAGTACCTGCTGAATACTCAGATTTAGTGGACGTATTCAACAAAAAAAAGGCTAACACCTTACCACCACACAGGGACTTTGATTGTCGCATTGATTTGGTACCGGGATCAACACTCCCTTGTAGCCGGATTTACGATCTCACAGAAAAAGAGAATGAACTTCTACGAGAATACCTAGATGAATATCTAGCAAATGGTTTCATACGACACTCTAAGTCACCGGTATCTTCGCCTCTTTTTTTCATGCCAAAGAAGGGGGAGAATTGCGCATGTGTATTGACTATCGCGCATTAAATAATGTAACTGTGAAAAATAGATACCCTCTTCCTCTGATGCCTACATTGTTGGACCAAATTAAGGATGCCACCATTTATACAAAGCTGGATTTGCATGGAGCATACCATCTTGTGAGAGTCTGAAAGGGCGATGAATGGAAGACGGCCTTTCGTACCAAAGTTGGATTGTATGAATATCAGGTTATGCCCTTCGGACTCTGCAACGCTCCAGCAGCATTCCAGTTTTTTATTAATTAAGTGCTCAGAGATTTTTTAGAAATATGCTGTCTGGTATATATTGACGATATCCTAATTTACTCAAAAAATTTATCAGAACATGTACAACAAGTGAGAGCCATTCTTCACCAGCTTTTAAAAAACTCCTTGTATGTAAAGCTAGAAAAAAGCATGTTTCACACTACCAAAGTAGACTTCTTAGGTTATATCATCAGTCCTGCAGGCATTGAAATGGATCCAAAAAAAATCCAAGCAGTACTTACCTGGCCCAGTCCTTCTTCAGTAAAACAAATTCAGAGTTTTTTAAGATTTGACAATTTCTATAGACGTTTTATTCAAAATTTCTGTCAAATTATAACTTCTATTACTAAACTATTGCGTAAAAATACAAAATTTGAATGGAACGACTTAGCTGAGCAAACCTTCCAAGAATTAAAAAGACAATTCACATCTGCCCCAATTTTGAAGAATCCTGATCACTCTTCTCCATTCATTGTAGAAGCAGATGCCTCACAATTTGATATCGGGGTATCTTGTCACAAAGACATCGGGATACAGGTCAGATGCATCCTACAGCCTATTATTCCAGAAAATTATCTTCCGCAGAACAGAATTATGCCATAGCCGACAGAGAACTTTTGGCCATAAAAGCTGTGTTTGAAGAATGGCGCCATTACTTGTTAGGTGCTCGTCACCCTATTACAATATACACAGATCATCCTAATTTACAAGCTCTGCGTTCAGCAAAGGCTCTTTCAGCTCGACAACTGAGATGGACACTGTTTTTTAATGATTATAATTTTGTGATTACATATCGTCCTGGAAGAGATAATAACAAAGCAGATGCCTTATCAAGAATAGGACTCAATGAAGATATGAATGATGCCCACGAGTCACCACAAACAATCTAATTACAATTCAATTACATCATGATACTCTTATGTCGGCTCACCCAGGAGTTACTAAAACGTATCAACTAGTCAAGAGACAGTTTTGGTGGCCTTCCATGTTTAAGGATATACAAGCCTATGTGGATACCTGTGCAATTTGTGTTCAAAACAAATCATCACATCAAGCCCCCAGTGGTTTACTACTTCCCTTACCAATACCCCCACAACCATGGCATACTGTGTCACTTGATTTTATAGTGGAACTACCTAGTACCAAGGAAGGATTCACTACAATACTTACTGTAATTGATCATTTTACGCGTATGGCACATTTTATACCCTTGAAAAAATTACCATCTGCTAAAGAAATGACTCAGATTTTTGCTAAAGAAATCATTCGATTACATGGAATCCCGTCAGTGGTAATTTCAGATAGGGGTTCTCAGTTTATATCTCACTTTTGGCAACATCTATGCAAACTCTTAAACATGGAAGTTCGCACCTCATCAAGTTATCATCCACAGACGGATGGTTTAACTGAACGCACAAATCAAACCTTAGAACAATATTTATGTTGTGCACTAACAAACAGCAATCAGGAATGGGCAGAGATTTTGTGGATCTTAGAGTTCGCTTATAATAACATAGAACACTCATCCATAGACATGTCTCCATTTTTTTGTGCTTATGGTTATCACCCCAAAAATATTCAAGGTCAAGTTAGCATGTCTTTGTTATCATCTTCAGTTTGCGATTATGTAAAAGAGCTAGTATCTATTCAGGAACAAGCACATTTTCATTTGGCCAAAGCAAAAGAAAGACAGAAAATCACAACTGACACTCATAGAACCACCCAACCCTCTTATGCCGTTGGAGATAAGGTATGGTTATCTACCAGACACATACATATCAGAGGTAACAGAACATTTTGTCCCAGATTCATTGGTCCATTTACCATAGAAAAAATTATCAATCCTGTGAGTGTAAGATCGATTTTACCTTCAAAATATCGGTTCCATCCAGATTTTCATGCATCTTTAGTAAAACCATTTAACCCTAAAACTGGAGTTAACCCAGTTCCACCAGCCATTAATGTTGACGGTACCCCTAAATTTGAAGTTAAAGCTATTCTTGATTCAAAGAGAATTCGAGGCAAATTGTACTACCTAATTGACTGGAAGGGCTATGGTCCAGGAGAACGAACATGGGAACCATTAGCAAATTTACAAAATGCACCTAGAATGGTAAAATCTTTTCATGCACGCTACCCTCAAAAACCCAAACCCATTCCAATAGTCTTAGGGGGTATTTTGAGAGGGGGGTACTGTCATGATTCCACTATAACTAAACTATATATAGTCACCACCCTATTGGATGGAACTAACTTGCTTTACCCAGAAAAAACCCACCCCTGTCCCGTGCTTCCAGCACTCCAAGTGTGTAAGAAATCATGATTATGTGTTAAGATTATGTATCTGACTCGACATACTTATTGTACCGATTGTGTATAATGATGATATGTTCGTATCCACTTTGTGTCAAAATTGTGAAGTATTGTTTTCACTGTACATGACTCTCGCTATGATGTGAATCGCTAAATATTTCTAGATGACTCTTGCTATGTGCATCGTTAAGAGTATTAAAGGAAAACGCCCCGGAGCTCGCTTGCGGCTTGTTGACAGTCCTTAATGGCTCCGGTAGAATCCTGACGCTGCACGCGTAAGACGCGTAACGTCTGCATTGCTGCTCGGGTGTGGCCAGACTATAAATAGCCACACCCGAGTTCTGGAAACAGCTTAGCCTTCCACCATCCAGAGCGGAACCTTGACTTACCTGATCTTCGTCGAGCGCAAATCTTCCTGCTTCGTTGCCTTGGATACGAAAATCTTCCAGATTGCCTTCCTGATCTTCGGACCTGAAAGACAGCAAAACATGAAAGCTAAGTGAAAACAGTTTCTTATTATCTGGCAGCCATCGCAAGAAAGCGTTAAGTAAGGAAGCATTTAAAAACAATTTTTGGTACGTTTTTTCCACAGGAAAAGACAATGTAAGGACACAGATCTTTATATGAAAAGGTTAAAAGTTTTCTTTTATTTTAGTGTAATTTCTGTGAAGTATCACGTGACATATCAGGAGACTGTGGAGAATTAATAGTAAGTGTTTGGGGGAAAAGGTGAACTTTTGAATAATTGTATGAAAGTGTCCATATAGAGAAAGTCAGTATTTGAATATTGTTTTCTTTTGTACAAAACTTCAGGAGAACACTTAGAACTCCCTCTGCGTACAACAGTTGACTGAGCAGCTCTCCAAACAAAACTCCCGACTTTTGTCACAAGACTCCACAGACGCTACGTAAAATCCCTGATTATGGCAGGTAGGACATATGTTTTAAATTTCTCTGAGAAATGTTAAACAAGAGGTGACTGTGACATCTTACAACTAAGAGTTAGAGTCTAAAGTCTTCCCTGTTGCCTCGCAGGTCGACAACAGGAAGAAGCAGCATCCAAATCCGGCCCCCTCCCTGCACTTTATCTTTTAGCCTTCGTGTTAGTACATACTTCACAGGTTGAAAGGTAGGGCTTTTTGGGAAGTTGGCTCAGAGCGTCTCTGCAAAACTTCAATCAAGTACTCCTCAGGTAAGAGTACTTATTAGACCTTGACACAGATCAGCCATCTCCTGCTGGACCTCTACTGCACGGCGTTGAAATGCCAGAAGTGGGTCCTCAAGGTTCTGGGATACAGCTGTGGTGGTAGGTGCTTGCTGGTGGGTGGTTTGTGCAGGGGGTGGAGTTTCCACGACATAGCTGGATGGCCCTGCTTCCAGAGATGGTGTGCTCAATGAGTCTAGCAGGTGTTGGAGGGTGTCCTGGTTGATGGTGGTGAATTCCTCATCTTCACCAGTGAAGAGTGGGACAGGCTGCTGTACAGGAGGTGATGTTTCTCCCTCTGCAATGTGAAGGGGAGATGCAGTTAAATGTGTGTTTCAAGTACAATCATGCATTGGATAAGTTTACAAGCAGACTGCATGACAATGTCCATTCTGATTGTTTAGGAGGAGATGCCTATTAGATGCTGGATAGTGATTATTTGTACAACATCACGGATGTGACGTTGTAGTTGTACATTGTCATCTCACAGTTTACAGCTATGCCAAATGTAAATAGCCAATTTCTATACACAAGCGGCACCGGTTGTGTTGTCCGTTCAGTAGTGAAAGTGATGCAGTTTGTACCACATTGTAGTCAATGTTGATTAGCCCACATTTATGTTTCTGTGCACTGCATTGTGGGAGAGTCACCCCTGCAGCTTTGGTTTTACTGCCCCTTATCCCTTTCAGCAACTGAGCCTTTCACTTATGTGCATTTACAATGATGAGACGTTGCAAGCTGGAGTAAATATGGGTCTTGGTGAGAGTTGGGACACATATGCATTGTTTGGCAGCAGATGTCTTCTTTACATCTGGGGTTGTATTTACACGAGGAAGTGTCAGAGTGTGACTTGCTCCTTTAAGGATGAACTCCATACTCAGCCACTTCAGTGACCATGGCCTGCACCATGTTAAAATGTTTAGGGTGCGGGCATGCAATTCATCATGCACTATCACTTGCCTTGTCAGTGTGGCTCACAGACAGTCAGCTTTGCTGGGTAGTGCACATGTGCATGGGTTTGGTGCGAGAATGGTTATGTGTGAGGAGGGACCCCATTCGGCAGATTGGCAATGAGGGGTTAATTGCGGTTTCTATGTGTGCTGCACAATGCAGTACAAATGTACATCCAGGTAGCTTTGGCTCTTGTGATTTCTCTTGTGTGCATGTCGTCAGTCATGTTTTTCCTTGCATGCATTGCTTACTGCCCTCCTGTTGGCTTACCCATTGTGAGTATGGTGCAGCGTGAGTTTCTATTGTTGCAGGCTGAACGGACAGTGACAACATCCATTACACTCAACGTTGGCCCTACGTGTGGTGTGTAAGTGGGCCTAGAATTGATGGATGTGGATTTCCAAAGGCGTATTAGTGGTGCTCAGGCCCTATCACATCCCATTAGATGCAAATCTCAGGCTGATGTGTGTTTGTGTATTTGCCACGCAGATGGCCACATGGATGATACATGCTGTCCTGGTTCAGATTATTGAATGCCGGGGTTTGCCTCTGGATGATAACAGACATGACTGCATATTAGCTCACTGACACAGTAGACTTACCAAACAGACAGGTTTACATGCACATCATGGTGTAATGGGCAACTCTCTCTAGGACTGATGTGAAATGCTGTTTTCTGTATGGCACATGTGTACACTTGAGAGTGGAGGAGTGCATTTAGACCTAAGGGGTTATGGTGCCATTTAGCTACTTGTCATTATTTGGTGCTACTTTGCTATTCTTGCTTGTTGTCCTACTTAGGTTGTCATCCGTCTTTACAGGGACATTGTAGTTCTGTGAGTGTGGCACACAGACATGTTATGTAGTACATATTTGGGTGACACATTCCTGATATGCATAGTCTATCACTGTATTGTTGTAGGCATATCCCCCCTGCTCATAGCATGACATCACATTTGGACTCAAGTCTGCTGAATGTGTGCATTGTGGGATATTTAAACAGATGGCTACTTGATCACTTTGTTGTGACAATGCATGTGTTAATGGTATGCAGACTCACTAGATGCTTTCTCACTTGGTGTACACAGGACTGCATCTCATTAACAAGCAAGGGGGCACATTGACTGGAGATGCGGTACGATGTCAAAATGGCAACCTTGCCTCAACACCACACATATACAATTCGTCTGCACAAGGCCGCATCTCTCTGATGCCAAAATGAGGATGCACTGTGAATGTGACTGATCATGTGCATGAGTAGGCATGCCACCAGCAGTGTCAGCACACATGCACCATTGTGCCTGTGTGTCTGAGTTGTGTGCAAGATTGTGTATGTGCAGTTAGGTCCCCCTTGGTGCACATGCACATTCTTGCACACAGCTCAGGCACACGGGCACATGCATATGCGTGGTTTTGAGGCAAGGGGGGCATTTTGACACCTTGCCGCATCTCCAGTCCATGTGACCCTTTGCTATTTATGTTGCCCTTATTTTGTGGTCTGATGTGAATCTCGGACTATATTTGGGTTACTTTTCTCTGCACATTTCCAAGTCTGTGTGCCCACCAATATGTGTCTTGCAATGTATTGGTTGAGTAGAGTGATATGTGTCTATGCCACCAGGGACAAGGGTATCCGGGACATGATCCGCAGTCATTGTCGGTGTACACTGAGAAATATTTAATTGGGCATGAGTGCCATTGTGCCCACCCACCCCCGTCCCCCAAGTCCCTGGTTGTTACTCACCCTGTTGCTGATGTGTCTGGTCCTGTTCAGCAGTATTCTGTCCTGGAACTCCAACCACCGTCTCCTCGCTGATGACAGCGGACACCTGTTCCTCCAATGCATCCAGCTCCTCCTGTGGTGTTGGACTCCCACCTCCAGTCTGCATTGCTGCTTTGAGATTGGCTGCAAGTTGCGCCTTAGTCTTGTGCTTAGCATCATGCCAGCGCTTCTTGCAGTCATCCACTGTCCTCTTTATTTTGGGTGTTTGGGCTACAAAGTGGGCATTTTATATTGGTTTTTCCAGTCTAACGTGAAAAAAGTCGCCTCACACTAATTAGCGTGCACTTTCTGGCCGCTAACTGGCCGATCGCCACTTTTTCCACGTTAGCGTCAGGATTTTTATTGGCGTGCCACTATTCTTAACGCGGGAAAGTTCACCTGGGAAGAGAAACTATTGCCATTTAGTGGCGTGTTGTACAAACGCCGCTAACACACCAATAGTTTTCCGCGGTACACGGCGATGAAAAACTGCTGCTAACAAGCGTTAGCAATAGTTATCGCCAATTCTTGTACATATGCCCCTAACTCTCTAGGGGACATATGTTCTTTCTGTAAAAGATGTTAATCACACATCATTCTTTAATAGAAAAATGGCACAGCAATAATGACTGGATCAGTAGCCATTTTGTTTCTCAAGCATCTTAATCATAGTTGGTTAAAACACATGCAAGGGGACAAGATTGAATATATTTTAATGACCTGTAGAAATTCCCCTAAAAATTAGATTGCTAATGATTTGTACTTGTGTAAAAAATTATAGCAGATATATTTTCACTGTAATACCTCCAAAAGTAGTTTTGGTGAATGATAAAAAACTTGGAGAGAAAAGATATGTGAAAAGTGGCTTTGTACGCACTTTGTCTGATGATAACAGTACAATCTATGACCCATCTTAGAGCCTTTATGAACCACATTCCATAAAAAGACAATAAAACAAGTCGTGCTTTCAAAATGAATAAAACACATGTTTAAGATGTACTTTATAGCACTCTGAGTGCTTTCTCTGTGACAAAAATATTTGAAAAATCATTTAAAAGATACATACTCTAAATTCTGACCTTACCGACTGGAATTCAGATTCAAACTAAGAGTGCATAAATATGTGACAGTAATGGATAAACAAATGTAGACAGATAATGGATGCGCTATCCTCCTAATATTCAGCACTTACAAGCTATATGGACAAATTACTGGTTTCGAGTTGTATGAGCACATACAATTAAAGCTCTTGTCATCAAATGTATTTTGTGTTCTAAGATACCACAATCCTCCAAAGTAATAATCATGATGACAATGAAGACAATGCGAAATGTAATGTCATTCTCTCTTTAGAAGACTATTGCATATATTTTAAAGCCAGCCAAATATTAATGTGCGAACAAAATTATAATGTTTTGAGACAGATATCTTTTAATGCTACCTTTTAAAGTTTCGAAACAAAACTGCGTTCCATTGAAAGCACCGATTATTTTTAGACTGTGTTTGCTTGGCTTTAGTTTTGAATTTGCTTTATGAAACAAAACAATCTAAATTTTAATTAAGGTTAATGGTGATAAAAGAATCAAGATTGACAATTTGCAGCAATAACTAACAAGTTCCAACTAAAAGCCTCTTCCAAATACTATTTCTCAGACCATTTTTACTTTCAATAGAACGTGCAACGTGCCTGTCATTTCCCCATTCGGCTTTTTCTGTCACTGCATTACCTCAGTATCCACATTTCGGGAATACAACGGCCTCGTTTTTTATCATTGGGACTCTATTTCCTGAGCATGTGTCAAAGGGGCAGATGTATCAATATTAGGAATAGCTTTGACCTAATTGCGATGCTTTGCTTATCGCAATTAGGTAATCGCTATTCCTAATGTATGAAACTCATAAAGTATCATTTAGCGATTTCTAGTGAGTCGCAAATCGACCTATCTCATGAATATGAGGTAGGTTGCAATTTGGGACCATTAGGAATAGCTATAATCACAGGACGGTGGCCTGCTGGGGTCAACAGACCATCATGCCTGTGACTGCTTCTAAATAAAGCAATCCTTTTTTTATGAAATATAGCCCATTTTCCCTAAAGGAAAACGGGATGAGTTTAAAAAAGAAAAGTTCAAAGTTTCCTCTTAAGTTTTTTAAGAGTAGGCAGTAGTCAGTGGTACCACTGCCTGCTCTTAAAAAAAGTTTTCGCAACCATTCACAAAAAGGAAGTGACCCATTCCTGTTTGTAAATGGGTTACCACCTCCTTGAAGTAGGCAGTTAAATGTGAATGTTTAGCCACCACATTTCGGTTCCTACACATTCTTACATCCCACTGCGATTTGATAGGAAGGGAAGCCCTAAACACGCCATTTCCTAATAGCGAATCGGTATGTATTCACTATTCCAAATTGTGATTTGGTAACATGTTATTGAATCGCAATTTGGGAATGACACATACCAAAATGCATGTATCCAGTCGGAAAAAATGCTTGCTACATCTGGCCCAAAGACTCTTTCCTCAAAGCAAATGCCTTCTCAGTCCTATCTAGTTTCTGGAAGATAACTGATGAAATTTGCAAGACCAGAAAACTGTTTTAATTTTCACAATTTATTTCAACTTTTACTACTAAAACGGTGAGATTCAGGTCAAATCATCTATGGCTTTTTTTTAACTACATTCATGATTCCTTTCCTGTGCGTTTATGTAAATCTGCTTACAAATTTTGGACAGGACCATTAACCAAGCTCCGTGCAGCAATGTAGTGTTGTAAACATTGTAACTATTTATCAAATGCTTCTTTCATTATGAAAATGGTAAATGCATTGTGAATGACTGTTTATGATTTTTGTATATTTTCCCAAACAAAGGGGCTTACTGGCACATGCATCAACAAAGACTTTTGCGATTCCTTAATTGCGATTTTTAAGGAATCACAATTAAGGAATTGCAAAAGCCTATGCATGTAGGAATCGCTATAAAAATAGCGATTCCTACAAATTCCTTAATTGCGACTCGCAAATAGCGAGTCGCAATTAAGGAATGCCGTCCCATTCATTCCTATGGGCCTCCAGGCCCATAGGAATGAATTGGAGATTGCATGAGCAATTTGCGAGTACCAGTAGGTACTCGCAAATTGCTCATGCAATTTCAAGGGTGCAAGGGTGTCAAAATGACACCCTATTGCACCCCTGAAATTGATCTGTGCACATATGTTGCACACACACATGCTCTAAGGGCATGTGTGTGCGCAACATGAAACTTTGAAAAATGCACAAAAGTGCTTTTTTCAAAGTTTTAGCAAATTATCATGAAGTTCAACTTCATGGTAATTTGCTCCCCCTATTAGCGAAATCGCTAATTTTTTCACTTTCATGCATTGCATTTAAGGAATCTCAATTTGGGATTCCTTAAATGCAATCGCAATTTGAGGAATCGCAATTTAGAGATTCCTTAAATAGCGATTTTTGCATTTGGGATGATGCATCCCAAATGCAAAAATACCGGTCGCAAAGGGGCAGATTCTGAGAATCTGCCTGTTTGCGACCGGTTTTTACATTGATGCATGTGCCTGTTATTTACAAGAAACTGACGCATCTGTATAGATGCGTCAGTTTCCCTGTGCCAGCCTGCGAAACCCTTGCGCCACCATGGATTTTTACAATACGGCGCAACGATTGACAGATGCATCAGAAATTCGGACGCATCTGTCGGTGCAAAAGTCACACATTGCTGGAGTTGTGTCGCAAGCACAACGCAACTCCAGCAAATGCATGGGGAGGCCTATTCCTAATACACTGCGTCACTCCTTATGCCTGTTTTGACGCAGTGGCGTCTTAGAAGTGGCGCAGTGAAATCTTGTAGATTTCACTGCAACACTTCTACAAGGCCTTCCCGCGTGGGGACGCCCACCCTGCATACATTATACCTGATGCAGATATAATGTGACGCAGGGCTTTACAAGGTCACGCATCTCCCTAGATGCTCCACTTTGTAAATGGGCTGCAAGGTGGCACATTGTTTACGCTGCCGCTGCATCACAAAAAGTGACGCAAAGGCAGCGCAAAAGTGTTGCATGGGCCTTGTAAATCTGCCCCTTAGTATAGCTTTGCATGTCACAAAGTGATGCAAAGCGGTACCTTAGCATTTAGCGCTTGAATTGTGCTCTTTTTTGAGCGCAAAAAGTGCTTTATGCTGCTCTGCATCAAGGAGGTATTTCTGGGGCGTTTCATGGGTAATTTAGCGCAACGCCCAGGAGTTTTGTTGCAAAGCCAATCTACTAAGAAAACTCGGCCAGCCTTTGGGTATACAAGAATGCCTTCCTGAAACAGGAGTAAACAACGGAAAATGTAATCATTCCCCCTCCCCCCCCAAAAAACGTTACATGATATGTTGCAGTGGCCAGAGCGGCTGACTCTGGATCACGGGGCTCAGGGTTCAATCCCTGACGCCGGTGGCAGCTCAACTCAGCACCCTGTGACTCTGGGCAGTAGCTCACTTAGGGGCATAGGTGCAAGCGTGAAAAGGATGGGCAGTGGGTGTTGCAGTGGGTGTTCCACCGCAACACCCATTGATTTGAATGCTGCCCCCTATTTACAAGGGTGGCGTAAATAAGAGGCAGCATCAAAATTAAGACCAGGGAAACCTGGTCTAAATTTGGCAAAACGAGGAGAAAAGCTTTATTTCTCCTCGTTTTTGCTTTTTCCATATGTGCTGCCTTGTGCAGCACACATGGAAAAAGCAAAACGCCTTGGATTGTTTATGATTGTTTATGTATAGGAATGTGTCCCTTCCTGCACATAAACAATCTTTAAAAAAAATTACATTTTGTAACTTCCATGTGTGCTGCATTAAGCAGCACACATAGAAGTGACAAAACAGCATTTAAAGGTTGTTTATGCGCAGGCAGGGACACCTTCCTACACATAAACAATCTTCAATTGCACGCAGACACACATGCACTATGGTGCAAGTGTTCCTGTGTTGGCGTTAAGCTGCTAAACTTAACGCCAGCACTGGGGGAAACGCAAGGCTGCACCATATTCTTGTAAATATGGTGCAGCCTTGTGTTTCTGAAGTGGCTGAGTGAGGCGTTAAGCCATGATGGCTAACACCTCACTCTGCCACTTTCTACATATGGCCCTTAATCTCCCAGAGCACCTTGAGACCTCTAGGGGTAACTAGTTCACGCTTTACAATTACCGGATACACATATTCAATACATGGGATCCTTGTGCATTTGTCTAGGCATAGGAATTCGTACTGGAATGGTAAACTTCCAGTACAAATCCTATGCTAGACTGCACACATTCTCCACTGCACCGCGGTGCAAGGGTGTGGTTGTAAAAGGCACTTCATTAGTGTTCCAGGAAAAAGAATGACAGGAGAAACAGGAGAGTCTTAAGCCCTCAAAAGTGTATCGGTTTAGGTTGGGGTGTTTACCACATGCAGTAAACATCATTACCCCAGAGTGACATATTTACCACATGTGGTAAATACCTTCTATTCTGACAGGAAAATCTGGCAAAACACGCTGAATCAGTTTTTACCACACCGACGTCTACATGTTTAGCTCTTTTTCCTGGCCTTTTTCCCAATAACTTAGTAGCCAGGTTTAAAGTGACAGAATTTGTCAGTGAAAAGCTGTAATGCAGTGATAATTATAAAACGACCCATAGTTAGGGCTTGGAATGACATGACTCTGCACTGTTGTTCCTCCTTGCACAATGAATTAAGTGGTACAGAGTCATAGGAAAGCTACAGGCAGCATGTAGCGACAGGAGCAACAATCATAGATGAGTTCACACAGATGTGGAGTCTGCACTGGTGCTCAAGCACAGTAAGTGGTCGACCTATTTATGGGTTAGCCCGTTATGAGAATCTCCTATACATGCTTGAGTGAACATACCCATGGCTCATGCCTTAATTCGCCCATGGCTCTGCAGCAATGACGGCTGGTACGGCTTGCAGGTGGCAGGGTGGGGTGTGGCGGGGGCGCAAAGTAAACAAAATGTTAAAAAAATAAAAACCTACCTTGCCGCCGGGTCCCACGTCTCTGCTCCTGCTCTCCTCCGTCGGGCTCCAGGAACAGTAAACACAGCCAGGCTCCCCTGACCAATCACAATGCTGTAATGCAGCATTGTGATTGGTCTGAGCATCATGGTTCAACGCTCAGCCAGGGAATGGGGGCCTGGGTATGTTCTCCATGCAGGCTGTGATGTACCCTGGTGGAGAACAGGGAAAGTGCGCATGACAGTTTGGCCGGTCCCAGAGGGCTGACCAAACAGCCATGTGCACTTAGGAGTGGACAAACCACTCCTTCCCTGCCCTGTTCCAAGAACAGAGCAGTCCCACCCGCCGGCCTGCCCTCAAAGCAGCATGGAAACATAAAATGATAACTCAAAGTTTTTATCATTTTATGTTTCCTTTATTTGCACTGCTTAAAAGCAGTGGGGCGACGCTCCTCCTCCATAGCGGAGGAGCTGCCACTACTCTGCAGATAAGTGAGCTCACAACATCCTCCTAATTTGCAAAGTGAGTAAGTAACTGCAACAAGTATGGCAACGGACAGATCAGTACCAGACTTTTCTCACATACACTCGCTTAGTCTTGTCTAGCAGCAGGCAGCCACCAGGTCATATTGGCCAGAATGTTTTTGTCTTAGTAGACAAATAAACTCTTGGAAGATTTCAGCATATCAAACCCACTGTGAGAAGGGAGGCCTCACTTGCAGCTGCTATTCCTAGCACGCTGAAATGTCTGATCAGTGTGCCTAGGATGATGCTGCTATTAACAGGCAAATTTGCTGTAGTTGTCTAGGTGATCTGTTTTGGGAGGTATCTGAAAGTTGTCTGGTCTACATGAAGAGGGGGTCTTACATATCTAATGCATAGGGAGGATTACATGCACACTCAAGAACAGGGGACTAACGATTTGTGGATGGTAAACACTTTCAATGTTGTCCTTATGTATTAAGATGGAACTGCCTGCATCCACAGAGTAAGGCATCTGCCTCACATTCAGTTTTGAAGAAATTTGGTCTGTTGGGGTAAGTGCTAATGGCATTGATTTGATTGACAACTGCCTCTCCCCCCTGTAGCTGGCATCTCTCATCAGTCTGGTGTGTCATTGATGGCAGAAGTGTGCCATCATTGTGAAGCTTGACAGAGACTTTTATGTTCTGGATCACTTCCTTTTGGAACAGGCTCCATTCTCATGTGGTATCTTTCCATAGTTGGTTTCTTAGTGATACAATGGTGATGACTAGTTTTGGGTTCCACCTTCTAATATATGGCATTATCCCTAGCTAGCTGCTCATTCAAGTATGCATAGGAGTGTTTGGCCCATCTAACCATTTTTCACCTTGTTGGGAGAAAGAATTGTAGGGTCGGTTTCTTGAACTCACATTTTATTTTACACAAAGTAAGTCTATATTTTCAGATTCATTTCAGGGATCCTTTTAGTACAACATTGTGTTGGTATTTAGTTGTAGCACATATGACAATGTTCTCTCTGACATATAATAATCAGGGCAGTTCCTCTAAGCCGTGCCATGTAGCATTCTGAAAAACCTTTGTGACTGATGATTTACTGAAGCTTAAATGCATGATATTGTCACAATCATAGGTACATTGAAAATATTGTGATATACTATGAGTCTTTGATGAGTTGGATGGAGCATGATTATTTAAGAGTGATTTTACTTGGTCAAATCCTGCTCATCATGAGAATTACTAAAACATACTTAAAAAAAAACATGACTAACGTGTATCGTTGAATACTGAGAGTTTTTAAAACTGCATCGTAAAAGCATGCAGAACGGTTGCAAGCTGGTGAAGCTGTAAGATTTTGAGACAAAGAGAGAAAACAACTAATGTGTTATGATAATAATGTGAAAAGAAAATAATGCTGTGCTTAATTTCTAGCAGAATGTGATTTGAAATTATTTCTCTATAGAAAATGTGTTTTGCTACATTTTCCAAAAATGTAAATCTGATACTTCAAAGAGAAACTGTTTGTTTATTAATGAAATATCATTAGACCAGGTGTCTCCAACCTTTTCGATAATGAGAGCTACTTCTGATCGATGAAAATAGTCCAGAGCTACTAATGACTTTGACAATTGTTACAGCAGTGACCACATCAGAGACCATCACAAGAGTGCCCACACTGTGCAGGATTACAAGTGGTGGTCACTCAGATATATGTCCAAATTTTGAGTGCTACCGAAATATCCAGAATATTCACTAATATAATATCAGGAATGTACATATAAAGGTAAGTATAGATATTGTGATTTTGTGTATTGACCATTTATATTGATGATCAGATAAAAGTGCCTTGATAAATATACTGAGTTTGTTTACTTATTGATGAATATTATTGACAAGTTATGGTTATTGACTTATTGTTGTTAGATAGGCATTTCTTCATTACAAGTCCGCATGAAGGAATGGCTTCCGTCTCTAATTATCTGAGTCCCTATTAGCTCTTACAAAGATCTATCGGAGGACCTAACGATTTGTAAGTGGTTGATGAGTTTCTATGGGCCGGAGCTCTCTGTTGTAGTGAATTATATTACTGAGGTTAGAGTATATGGTGTGGTTGTTAATCTGTGTCTAGGCCCACAAAAGTTTACAACGCTTCTGCTATATCAAGCTTGAGCTGGTGTTAGCCCACATTCAGGTCAATTATTCAGAAGAAACAAGTTCTGGTGAAGTCTTTGATGATGTTACATACTGTAAAAGTAAATTGGCGCTCACATTCCATTACTTTGTAGAGGTGCATGTCAATGCATGTACAAATTTTGTGCTTGATGCTTTGTGTTTTTTCACAACTATTGCCATGGACACCCATGATGTAGAGCATTTAATTTGTTCAGTTATTACTTCTTTACCTAACTTTTGCAGCTCTAATTCAACTTGTCCTCCGATGCTGAATGTAATCCTTCACTGACGACAAAGGGAAACTCATCTTGTTGGGTCACTTAAACTGTTTTTCTGTTTAAGTGCACCATGCTTTTAAATATGTTTTGCTGTTTATTTAAAAAGTCTTCAATTCTGTGAGCATTCACACTAAAAACTAAGTTTATTAACTTTATCTCTTCAGCAGTCTGACAGCTGAGTAGTGTCTCCCTTCTCATTTTGGTGACATTCACTGTTAGACCTCACATTCTTGACGTGGTATTTCTCCAAACCTTTTGCCTTCACCCCTCCTGTTTGCTGAATTCGTTTTTATTGGCTTTAGGACTCTGTGCACTTTACCACTGCTACCAGTTATAATTTACTGGTATGTCCCTAGTAAATGGTACTTCCAGTACCCAGGGCCTGTCAATTAAATGCTACTAGTGGGCAGGGTGCCACCCACTTAAGCAGACTTTTAAAATTGCCTGTCTGAGCCTTGCTGATTGCCTCTGCTGGAGTGAGTCCTGATCCCCAAGAGGTGCCCCCAATGTACAGGACCCTTATTTGGCATCAGAGTGTACTCCTCCCAAAGAAAAGATGAAGATACTGGTATTTGCCCTTCTTGTGAATGTTAAAGGGTCTGTTTGAGCCAAGACTCTGCTGCCAGCGACGTCGGTCAATGCGAAGCTTCAGTGAGACTTGCCCTTTGTGCCGACAGTCACTAAACACTTTAAAATTCAATATCAAGCGAGGGTATTTTTAGATTTTAAAAAACAAAAATTGGTAATAAGCCAGTACGGGAAATACTTACATTATATAGGAGTAAGTGTATCACAGGTGCATATTATGGAGCAGCGTTATGGGGGAGGGCAAATATTTCGCTGCTCAAACTATCAAAAATAAATTTCTAAGGAGGGTATTGGCAGCTGCTTCATATATAGTCCATAAGGAGCTGGTGTACCTTACATAAGCGATTTCATCAGTACAGCTGCCCTTACACTATGGTATAGGTTCTGGACTAGAGATGAGACAAAATTCACCAAGAAAATAATAATGTACTGCCTCGCTCTTGATTACTGCTAAAAAATCCCCTGGCTACAGTATATTTATAGTTGTTTAATTCACTGTAAGGTGGACATCGATTTTTATGATCCCAAGTCCATACAGGCCTATAGTAAAGGGGGCCTAAAAATTAGGCTAATAAATTCTAGAGAATCTATAAGAGATGTTGGATCAAGTACAAAATCAAGTGTCAGATTATTCTGTGAAGGTCCACTCTCGCCGGGTATCCAGCCATACCTTATCTCAATAAGAAATGTGCAAAATAGATTATATTAACAAGGTTAAGGATGGGTTCCTTACACTATCCGATTGCATTTCTGACAATGAGTAAGTGGAGTCTTGACCTTCCCAACTGTCCTTGTGATGGAAAGTCCCTTCAGACCACCCTGCCCTTTATACTTTTTTGTAATGTTTATCAGGATATCAGGAAATCCGTTTTATGACCATTATTCATTGATAATAAATTGTATATTTATAAATCTGCTTTTAACCAGATCTGTAGCTTGGAAAATGAAAAAAACATATGTAATGCATTTAATTGCCTTTTATACAAAAGGCAATTATATGAAGAAAGGATATTTTTTATTTGGAAGCCTTGATATACGAAAATGAGTAGGTCTCTTTATCTTATGACAAGGTTTTTATACTTTTTATGCTAGAATATTGCCACTGTTTCGTACCGTTTCAACATGCCCAATGGAGTTATTGTTTTCATAATCATAATAAGTAGTAAATTAAGAAACTATTTATGATAAACTACAACTATGCACTGCACTTTGTATTGTCCTTGTGAGTCTAAGTTTACAAAACTATTGTCTTTTTAGGTAGAGAAATTATTTTGCACTGATTTAATTTTAAATGTCTATATAATTATTGTGGCCAATACTGGTGTAGTTACTTGTATAGAAAACCACAAGTTGGATTATTATTCTGCACTGAATTGTTTTTAACTGGTTTTATAATGGAGAAATGTTTATGTTTAGAATGCTTTTATGGTTGTATACTATATACTGAACAAAGGTTGATTGAATTGAATTGAATATCTCTGGTTCAACTGATTGGAGTTTTGTCGCTCTGGTATAATTTTATCTATTAAAATATGCTGTTTTTTTCTAAATTGATTTAGGATTTTTTACTAGTATGTTTTCACTTCATTATTTATGGTGTACTGCATAAATACTTTACACATTGCCTTTAAGTTAAGCCTGATTGCTTTTGTGCAGGCCAACAGAGGGTTGATCACAGGTTAAATTAGTGACTTTTGTGGTTCACCCTGACAAGGATTGTGGTTGTTGCTGGGTCAGGCTTCCACACCTCTCAACTAATAACCCAATCTCTTTCAATCACCTTTGTGACTATAGTCTTGCGTCAATATTAGATGTGACTTTAAAAGATATGTTTTGGGAACAGAGATTCTGTATTTCAGAATGCATACATTTTGCTTTCAGTTGGTGATATTGTAGAATTACATTTCAGCACAGTCATGCTAGCACTTACAAGGTCCAGAAAGACAAGGCTTGTTACTAAAAATTGACAGCTCTTTGTATTTTCCATGTTTTGTGGTTTATTTTATTGAGGGCTCTGAAGTGTGCTGGTTCAAATTCATCATCCATGTCTCACACCTGGCCCTTTATTCAGTTCAGCTCCTTGCTGCAGGGCTGCAAATTTTAGCACAATGGGCAGCACAGATTAATCTGCATATTTTTTGTATAGTTTACCTTTACATTTAGCAACACCACAAAAGCCTTTGGCAGACCCTACTTTCAGGTTCCTACCCCGCAAGTACCCCTTGAGGGGTTGGTCACTTTGGGTTTCCATACTATGTCTCCTGTTTGAATTGCTTCCCTTTGAGCAAACCTGGCCGGCCCTTCCAATGGGCTCTTCCTTAACTTACATAGTTGAGAAAGGGGCGTGTATGTGCACAGCATGCACATTAGATAGTTATGTGGCTGCCCTCTTTTGAGTTTCTTTGCTAGTGCAATCCCTACTCAAATGGCTTTCCTCAGTTTTGATGGAATGCTTTTACAATTTTTCCTCATTTCTTTTTGAGTGTCTGTATCATGGCATATGATCACTGGTTCTCTCAGCTGGGCCTGGAATGAGACAAGGCTCTCATCAGGATCCTAGTTGGATTACATTAGTATGGACAGTCATAGCTTACATTGACCTGTGATGCAAAATGAGGATGGTTCTATTAAATTCATCTCCCTATTAGCTAGGGAGGATCATGTATATCTTGCTACATAGTTAACAGAACCTAGCCTCAGGATTATCCAGAGTGGTGCACTGGATTCCAGGGAGTTGTGAGGCAGAAATCACAGCTCACTTGTCATTATTCCTGCTTACTGTTTACTCATTTCTGTTTCAAGCTAAATTTACCTTGGGGAATTCCATCTTTGTCCACCAGTTACAGGATCACTGAGGTGATGGTATGTACTGGCTGATGCACAGGGTCATAGTGAGTACCAGCATCATGCAGAAAAGCCATCATCGATTAGACTAGACTGAGATGCATGGTACTCACTTCTGTCTGAGCCTAGGAAGTACTCTGTTTATTAATGAAATGTCACCATACCTGAAGGGTTTGACCAAAAATGTGTGAATGTATTCAGGGGGTGACCTGAAATGGCCCCTGGTAGTGGAGGTAAGTCTGAACAAACATCTAGCACCCAGACTGTAGCCACCACAGGCAGAGGATTAAACTGTAAGAGGCAGGAACTTACGTCACACAGAGAGCTTGGCCATTGTCTCTTTTGCTCAGCACTTAGACAGACACAGAACTCCTGACACTCAAAATGATAAACACTACACACAATACGGGTGAACTATGGTTCTGGCCCATGAAGGGACCTCATATGAAACTGGAAGGTCTCAAGTATATGGGTTATGCAAAGCACATTTACAGTACTACGGTACACTCAGCAAGAAACAACATTATTGCACAAGCAAGTTCCTTTATCTCTTTTAAATCTGGCAGCATTAGCTATGAACCCTCAGCTTGCATGCGAAAATGTCAAAACAGAGTCTCCTTGTTATGGCAAAGGAACAGGAATGCAGGTAAATGTAGGTTTAGTATATATTTATTGTAGTTCAAGTACAGCACAAGAGGCCACCGCTGTACTCTCATCAGCTCCGCTCCAACTGTCATACAGTGGAAATGTATCTACATGAGCACCAGCAGTGGAATTCGCATACCAGCATTCCACTAACAATGTTCTCTAGGCAAAGAACATAACATCTTTAAAAAAAAAAAATCTAAACACCCCAAGACATTTTATCATATTATCGAATAAAAAAGTAATATAAAAAACACAACTATACAAGGGCAAAAAAGGTTACAAAAAGACTAAAAAATAACTAATATGTCACAAAGTTAACCTTCTACCTATATGTCATATTTAGCCTCTCTAAAGGCCTACACATTATCTAAGTTTCCAAGGAATGAACCTTTCGTGCCCTGACCTGCATAGTACCTTGCCAGTTGGGCCAATTCAATCCCTAGTAAGACCTAATGAGAGAGCCACATTCCCAGAGCTCGCGCTTGAAAACTAGGCAGGATTCTTGTCCTGTATCTTCGCATTATCGCTTCATAATTTCACAACTTTTCCCACATTCCACCAATGGCCACTTTCAATCCTCACCGCATTACCACACAATGTTTAACCATCACAGGTTCATGATAACTGGCACCCCCTTTTTTTTTTAGAAAATTAGTTTTTTTTTACACATACCATGTCACCTGGCTGGAACTCTGATATCCTAATGTTCTTTTTTAAGGTCATATATTTCTTTTACTTTCTTATGTACATCTTTCACCCTCTTAAGAATAGCTTCTTGATCCACACTCCTAACAAAATGGCACACTGTTCTCAATAACGTAAAGTACTGACGTGGGTTAACATCCTCATAGCAATTCAAAGGGAGACACTTTGGTGAGAGAATGAAGAGTAGTACTATAAAATCACTGCATCGATTTCATGGCTTCCTCAAAGTTATAACAATTAGTCTTAGGCCATTTGATGCACTCAACAACTACCCTGTTCATCCTTTCCATCAATCCATTGGTTTGAGGATGATAAAGTGAGATTTTTAGAATTTAACACTAGAATCCTTTAGGAATTTTTCCATGACCGAGTTGACTAATTGAACCCCGTTGCAAGCGATGACATGTTATGGGAACTCTTCTTTCATGAAAATGTATCTTAGAAAAAACACTGTATTGCCTGCCATAGGTGATGGAAAAAAAAACACTTCAGGCCACTTGCTGTGATAGTCCATCAACACAAAAGCACAGTGCAGCTGATAAGGAAGAAAATTGAAGGGTCCCACCATGTCTATCTCAACTTCCAACTATGGCCTGTCCGGAAAATGAATGGGTTGTAAAGGTGGTGTCATAGCCTTGAGACCCTTGTCTGCTCTACCACACACAAAACAGTCCTTCTCCACCATATAAATGTAATTGTCCATAGAGGGCCACCAGTAATAGGCTCTAATTCTCCTTGATGCCATGGTTGCCCCTAAATGCCCCTTGTGTGCATTATTTACCAACAGAGGACAAAGAATGTCAGGAGGACCACATTTATCAGCACTCATCACAACTAGGCCTGGGAGGAGTTTGCAGAGTTCCACTATGCGGAAATCCCACAAAGTGACAAAAAAATCAGCCGCGCTACGAGTTAGGTGACACCATTTGCACTGATTTTTAGTGCTGGTGTGTTTTTCCTGCCCTGGAAAATCAGCATGAACGGCACCATGCGCAGCACAAGAGGGTGCTGCTTCTTATTGCCGCTCGAGTAGATTTTCTTAACGTGAAGAGATGGTTTCTCAACACTATCAGTTGCGTCCATCCGCGACTGCCCGTGTTGAGAAATCTCGCTGGGAGGTGGTCTAGTGTTGGATTTTCCTCGCTCGCCAAGTTAACGTTGGAGAGCAAGGAAAAACCTCCGGTCCAGAGATTTTCGGAACTGCGTGTGCTCCGGAGCAGAGTTCACTGCCCAGGCCTAATCATACCATCATCCTCTATAGAAAATTTCTCCGCAATATTGCAGAACCGTTGGACTTTAAAGTAACACATCTTTGTTTGGGCCATCCATTCACAATGAACTTCTTGACTTGCCCCAATACTTAATCATCATCACATTGTTTATTCCAATCTACGTCTGAAAATGCTTTAATATCAGAAACATCCACCAGTGCCACAAAGCAGGATTTACTTCCTCTGGGTCATTTACAGGTAGTCTGGACAGTAGGTCAGCAGTAAAATGTAACTTCCCTGGAATACATTTGACTTCAAAATCAATTAGTAGTGAGCCAGGCTAAATGTGGCGTAGCGTATTTAACTTTGTCACCCCTCAGTATATAAAAAAGTGGCGCACGATCCAGGAGGACACATTTTCTGCCCCATACGTAAGATCTGAACTTTTCACTTGCCCAGTAGCAGGCCAAAAGTTCCTTCTCTATAACGGAGTAGGTCAATTCAGGCTCTCAAAGCACTCTGGAAGCAGAACTTACTATCAACTTCCCACCTGCAGTGTTGTGTGTTAAAACAGCGCTCAGCCCATAGTTACTGGCATCTACTGTGATAATACAAGGTACCTTCAGATTGTAAGCACGGTCATGCGTTGGCATTTCTACCTTAACAACCTAAAATGTTTAATGACCGTCATTGTCCCAGACAAATGGCACATTTTTCTTTACCATTTTTATAAGAGCTTTCATTTTTGTAGTATAACCAGGTATAAATCTGACATAAAAATGTGCACAGTCCAATGAGTGAGTGCAATTCTTCTTTGTTCTTGGGACAAGGACACCCCATCACAGCTTTAATCAAACCTGGTCTTGAACAGATCCATTTCCAGAGATACTATGCCCCAGAAACTCAATTTCTCTTCTCCAAAACTCGCACTTATCTTTCTTTGCATTAAACCCCTTTTCAGCAAAAATCTGGAGAACAGACCTATCACATTCTTCCAAATGTTTGGCATAGATCAACACATCGTCCTGAAAAATAAGAACTCCCTGAACAGATCCTAACAACTGGTGCATAATGTGCTAAAATACACAGGCCATGAACCCTAACCCAAATGGAATTCAGCAGAATTGGAATGTACCAAATGGTGAATTGAATGCAGTATAGTGTTTGGGGGATTCTTCTAACACCACCTAATGGTAAGCAGATGACAGATCAATCTTTGAAAACCATTTTGAACCCTCCCAGTTCCTCGAACAGATCACTATTTCTGGCCAAGGGATGATAATCAACCCAGATTTCTTTATTGAGGCTCCTTAAATCACTGCACAGCCGCATATCACCATTACGTTTGTAGACCACAACTAATGGTGAAAACCACCAGCTGGATTTGGTAGGCTCAATTACCCCTCTCTTTTTTATATTTTCAAGTTCTGTTTTTTAAATCATCCCTTAGACTGAAGAGCACAGATCTTATTTTATGCTTGATTGGAATAGCTCCTTGTTTTACCTTTATCCTATGTTTGAATTCTACAATTTTTCCTACGCTATCAGAAAAGACTGTTGGAAATTCACGCTAAATGGGATCGGGTTTGGATAGGTCCTTGATAACCAGAACCTGCTCACTTGTCCCCGGCTCAAGTACTAGACCGAACAAACCCTGTTAAACCAACCAAAGATGTTGAGAACTCTCACTGCTACATAAACTTTGCCTTGTATTTTGCGTCCCTTGAATTCTAGGATATCCTCTATAAAGCCATCCAATGTGATTTTTCTACCTTTGTACAAAACCGGAGCTCTATCACGTGGAAACAACTCTCTGTCACCCCACGTTTGGTGTAATAGCTCAGATGTAATAATTTTGAGATGTGCACCGGAATCCATTAAGTGATATAGGGGCACATGCATCATTGTAGGCAATTGCGATTCCATAATTGCGATTATTAAGGAATCGCAATTATGGAATTGCAATCGCCTATGCATGTAGGTTTCGCTAAAATATTAGCGATTCCTACATATTCCGTAATTGTGAATTGCAAATTGCGATTCGCAATTAATGAATAGCTTCCCATTCATTTCTATGGGCCTGGAGGCCCATAGGAATGAATGGAAATTGCATGCGCAATTTCCAAATATGGTACTCCAAATTGCACATGCAATTTCAAGGGTGCAAGGGGGCCACAAGGCCACCCTGAGGCACTGCTGAAATTTGCATGTGATCACATTATGGGCACACACATGCCCCAAGGGCATGAGTGTGTGCAAAATGGTACTTTGAACAATGCACTTTTGTGCATTTTTCAAAGTTTTCTCAAATTACCATCAACTTTAAATTGATGGTAATTTATGATCCCAAATTCTAAAATTGCAATTTTAAAATGCATCATGCATTGCATTTAGGGAATCACAATTTAGGAAATCACAAAATTTGCGATTACCTAAATTGCGAAATTGCATTTGTGTTGAGGCATCCCAAATGCAAAAATACCGGTCGCAAAGGGGCAGATTCTGCGAATCTGCCCCTTTGTGACTGGTATTTACAATGATGCATGTGCCCCATAGACTCTTATTACTCACCAATACATCAATGTATGGGTCAACACAATCATTTGGATCCCCACTAACAATTTTGTCTTCAGTAACTACTACAACCATTTTCCTGGAATTCTTTTACAATATGTTGTTCTCTTTAATCCAGGACTTCATCTCGATGATGCTTTTCATTTTAGACACCTTCCTTTGGCTGCTGAGGCCCACTATAGCAAAATGACCCAGCTTATCAAATTTGTGGCATGAGACACTCCTAGCCAAGCATACCTTTCCCTCTCTGCCATGAGAGTAGGTACCACATCGAAAACATATGTTGCTACATTGAAAGAAATTTTTATCAACATTTTTGACATCCCTAAGTGGCCATAGCCCACTTTGAACTGCATTCTCGTTCACTTTCACAGATGTAGATTTAGACAACTCTTTAGGTGATATCCGTGCCAATTCTACACGTTTAGCAAATACAGGGGCATATCAGCAAGCAGGCGATAAAAAATTATCGCCGCTTTTGCGTCCGTTATCGGACGAAAAGCAGTGATAATTTTATCGCCTAATCAGCAAGGTCACGCTATCGCGTGAAACCTTGCCTTATCGCCATTTCCCTTAACACCCATCTTTGCATCTCTAATGAGATGCAAAGTGGGCGTTCCTCCCTAGGATAATGGGAGAAATGTCGCTAAGCGACATTTCTCCTATTATCAAGCCTCACGCAAAGCAGCATAGCGACAGGAAAAGTAGCGATAACCTCTGTTATCGCTACTTTCCTTACGCCTGCTTTGAAACTGACTTAGCCATGATATCCTATGGAAGGTGGATATCATGGCTAAGTATGTGAGGCCCTATCAGCAAGCTATCGCCAAACTTTGTGGGATTATCGCTGGGTTCCCAGCGATAATCTCACGTTTGGCAGATAATAGCACGCTATCTCAGCGATAAAAATCCACGCTAGCCGGTGATAATTATCCTAGCGCTAAGTGCGCTTATCGATAATTATCGTTTGTTGTTGCTGATATGCCCCTAAATAACTTCTTCTAGAGATGGGTTACACAATGTAAGTAACTTCTTTGCAATATGTCTGTCTGAGCAGTGGCCAATGAACTGATCGCTGTTCAACTGGCCAGTAAACTGCCCAAATTGGCACTGCGAGCATAATTTCCTTAGAATACTGGTAAGTGGCCACATTTTCATTATCATTTGTGTACTTTTGAAGAATTTACGATGAAAGAATACCAAACTGGGTAGGATGTTGAGCCTTACTTCCAATTTCTTTACCATCTCTTGGTATTTATCCAACTTCTCCCCCTCCACTACTACTAGGTTCGGCAGATTTTTAAATCGCTCCCTATCTTCAAACCCTAGCAAATGTAATAATAGGAACTTTTTCCTCTCTGGTCTGAAACAAGATGCCCCTATAGCTCCCAGATACATTTTGAATGCATCAAACCATTGTTTCCATGGAGATTCCTGGATTACCAGGAGATTCTGGAAATGGTGGAGGATTTACTGATTGCATGACTGAACTGATATAACGGTAAAAATCGGATACTGCAAGCAAAGAACTGTCTATACAGGATTATACACACACTAGGTACTAATAATTATCAATGTATGTGCACTATGCGCTTATTGCATACAACTGGACACAAAGTCACTCATACAACAAGTGTGTCACTATAGATAGCAGCTGATACTGAGCTGATTCTTCCAAGACGGTGCCTGTAGATAAAACTACGTGAACAGCTGGGTAGTTTGCAGCGAGGCACGACTTTACTGAGATTTCATATGATGAGTCTCAAACTTGTGTGCTAACTTCCCTAAAATGGTGGTGTTTCATACATGACGTAATAAACTGAAGCACTAAACTCATACCATATGCGTCACCCAGGCTGCTTCCCACAAGATGGCAGCCACTTCGATGCTGCTTGTGCGCTTAAGCCTTGGTTGGTGTTGTGTTAGTTCTTGATGAAAGGCTCCACCCACCACTATGCTTGCCTTGAAATGTGGTGCTGGAAAGGTCGACTAAGCCAATGAAAATGTTTCTTCTCTTTGGCTATGCCGACCATACGAAACACGTGGCAGGACCAAACGAGCTCATCCCTTCTCACCTCGAGCTGGGGTGACTGGAAAATGACCATAACACAGTCGTCATCATACATTGAAGAGCAGTGCTTCACCCTGCTGTCATCAGCGATATGTGTATTCTATGCAGTTGCCTCTCCTCGTTGCCAATCAATGCTGTGGCAAAGGAACAGGAATGGAGGTGACTGTTGGTTTAATATGTATTTAGTGTGATTCAAGAACAACGCAAGAGACCACTGCTGTATTCTCATCAGGCCATGCTTTAACAGTTATATAGTGCAAAGTTACCTACATGAGCACCAGCGATGGCATTCCCATGCCAACATTCCACTAACAACGTTGTCTAGGTGCAGAGAACATAACATAACTGTTACAACGTGTTTTCCTTTCCAATTTAAATGTACTCATTTACTTTGTATGTTAACATTTGGTATGCTCCTCCTTGCTCACCCCTGTTTTTATCTTGGTTCGCTCCTGGTTCCCTGGAGGCGACCTTAGAATGTTGAGTGTGGAGTTTTACTAATACTGGTGGAGAGAGGAGTTGGGAAATAAAGTACTTCTCTTACCTTCTGAAGATTACGTCTTTTTATCACTGGCGACGATCTGTGTAAGGGGACAGATGTATTCTGCTCCTCTCCTTCTGCGTGCTACTCCACCAGCTGTTCATGAAGGTGTTATGGCCGGCAACCTGTAAGACTTCTACTGACTTTTCGTGACTGCCACCTGTGATGCCATCGCTCTAAGTTCTGGTGAGGCGACTTAAAAAATTTGGGGGGCTGCTCGTGTTTCTATAGTCATCCATTGAATTTATGACACAAACGTGTGCGAGTGACTTACATCCAGTCACATTGCTCATCAAGTGCTGAGACTGCAGATCTCTTCTTTTTTCCGTTCCTTAACAATAACATTCCTCTTTCTTTAGTAGAAGTTTAAAAATTTAAAAAATCACAGTGATCCCAAGGCTCAAAAGAGAATAGGCGGTTAAGGACAAAGGCACTGAGAAGTAGGAGTCTTTGTTTGCCGGGATTATGACAGTTTATGTACAAGAGGTGCTCATGTCAGGATGCACTTGATCCAAGAAACAGCCCTGGATGTGTGTTAAGAGCAACCGATAATTGCATTAATCTACCATAGAGAGCAAGTGCATCCCTTTTCAGGGTGGCTTAGGTAGGTTGTCCTTCCTGGAAAATTTACGCCAAATCGAATTTTGAAATATTTATTAAAATGACATGTGACTTACAGGCATAATAACAGAGGAACTAATAAAATATATCAGCACTATTTTCTGCCATATCAACCAGAACCAATATTACTCATTAGAAGCAAATGATGTGTGTCGTTCAGTAAATTTAATGCAAATAAATTGTCCAAATAAATGTGTGAATGAAACTTAGCCACTACTACTTATTCTGGCCATGATCCAATCTATTGTGTTTGTGCTCACTTCCTCAAGGCCGATTCTACTAATCTCTGATCCTTGCATAAGCAATCTGACTTAATATCGCATTAGGGCTTGTGGGACCTAATTGGAGGTGGGAGACAGGAACATTGTAATCTACTGGCATGGCTGTCGTCCTGTGATCAGTAGTGATGATCAGGCCATTGGTTTGCAGATCGAATTCTTACAAGCCTATTTAGAATTTGGCGAATGGGCTTTTATTCTGTCAGGGCAATGGACTAAAGTACTCCATTGCCCTGAGAGAGTCTCCACTTGGCAAATTCTGAGATGGCCCAACAGACATCCCTAGCATTGGCAGGTACTGCATTGCATTGCAAGTTTGACAAATGGGTCGGTCAACATGACGGAGCCAAATGCCAAATTAAAAAAGTTTTTTGAATTTCCAAACAAAAATACAAATTGGGATTTCGTTTTGAAAAAAAAAATCTTATCTTGACATAGGTGTTTTCTATGAGGATTACTTTGTCGGGCTGTTGGAGGTATATGTCGACCGTGGAGATGAAGTAGTTTCAGCTGCTGACATAATGAAGGTCTGCTCATCTCTCAATGAGCCTGATGGACCTTCAGATTGCCTCCAAATTGACCCCTTAGTTTGCACAGCATCTCGAAATGGACAGAGATGAATATCAACAACTGTTACTCTAGAATCATATACAGCCTGGAACAGCTTAAAATAGTCTCCCATGCACTGCTACACCCATCTTTTGTTATATGATGCCCTGGGATTGTAACAGGTACCTTCTTTGAGATAGACTTCCAATAAGAACAAGAGAAGTGTTAACATTAAGAAAAACAACCTGAGACTTTGTCCAGCGGTGATAACTCATTAGTAACGAGTCAAAGCCTGCTCTAAAATGTCTATAGCGTAAGAGTGGTTATCCATAGGCTCCTCATAAATTGCTCTTGATTGGGCAGCCAGCCAACAAAATGTAATGTCACTCTATTTGTGACAAAGTGTGCCCCTCTTTATGAAGAAATGTGGATCTACCGTCCTGCTAACCAACCAAGTATTCTCAGATTTGTGATCGTGGTCTTTGAGTGGAAGTTGTATAAGTTTGCAATGTTAATAGGGTGCACCAACCTTGGGTTATAATTTGTTGTAGATCCTTTCTTAGTCTTGAGGAGTAGAAGTTGGGGAAGAAGAGAGAACAAGGGGGATATTCACAAGGACTTATCTCCGATTTATCTCCACCTTAATGCACAAAAAGTGAAGATAGATTTAACACCCCATTCACAAGCTGGTGCAAACTGCAGACAACGCCAGTGTTCCCATGATAACTGCCCCAAAATTTATCTCCACGGTGGACACCACCAACTAACCCTAATGAGATGCAGAGTAGGCGTTCCCGTGCAAAAACACATGAAAAAAACCACAACACCACTTTCACAACGAACTGCTAGATCTGCGAAGCGAACCAAAAAACAGGCGATTAGCCGCGGTAGCACCAGGGATTTAACACCTGCCTTTTGCTGGTGTTAAGCAGGACGACTACCCACAGCATGAAAGGGAGCCTAGCCAAAAGCCACACCTGAAGACCCACAGATGCCATGGAGACAATGATCATGCAGCTCCGATACCCATGAGGGCCACAACACCCACCGCCACCACCCCCAACCCCCCCGGTTCTTCCCCCCCGGACATACACATATCGTGCACGACACAAGAGCCACAAAAAGCGCATGATGACGTACATTGCCCAAAAAAAACACACGTGTGGCCAGAAAAACGAGAAACAGTCACACAGCACTGAAGTAACAACCAAAAACTTTATTGAAATACAACACAAAACACCAATGTGGAAGACTCCAGTCGGGTCCGTCAGGGACAATCTCAGCGTCACAAGAAGGAAAGAAAGCCAGAGAGAGAAAGAGAGGGAAGGAAAGGAAAGGAAGGGAGAAAGAGAGAGAGAGAGAAGGGAGAGAGAGTGAGAGGGAGAGAAGGAAAGGAAGGGAGAGAGAGGGAGAGAGAGACACCGCCGCCCCTGCGCACCCAGGCCCCACTGTTCACCTGCTGCCGCCGGTGTGTCCACCAGTAGGCATGGTAGCTCCAGGCCCCGGTCCTGCCACCATGGCATGGTCCTCATCATGCGGACCCGCCCCGCAGCCCAGCAGGTCCCACACATGACGCTGAGTCCTGAGTCATCAATGGCGGAGACCACATCAGTGCACATGTCATCCTGGCAGGCTGCACACCCGCTCAGCTATTTTGGTGCCACTAACCCTGTGCAACCCCAGTCAGCGCCACGTGGTGGTAGGCCTGTGACCGCCGCAAGGCTTCGGGTGCCACTGACCCTGTGCGCAACAACTCATGGGCCCTTTTTGATTGAGAACCGTGGAGCGTCTGTCATCCAGTCACCACCGGCAGAGGGGAATGTGACGTTGTTGACCCCTTATATTTGCGGGGTCACATGGCCTGTGATGCCTGTGCTGGATGGATGTGGTGTGTGTGCAAACCTGCCCTCGGGGAGTGGCCGTGACATGCTGACAACTAGACCAGTGACCTGCACACCACCAGATAGTACACCTGCGACCGGTAGCTATGTGGGCCCCCCCTCAGAGCATAAGCGGAGTGGTCTGGCCTGGCGTATGCCGGACCAGCGCAGGGCTTGCAACAATGACTCGAGGGCTCTGGGCATGGTTCAGTCCACGTCCGGACAAGGAAGTGACTAATGCGTGTGTCCCTGTTGTAGTGTCCATGGCACCCGGAACACAATAGGCAATGTAGCACACTGTGACTGGCATACCACTAGATGAGCATCATTGACATAAGGGGAATCACTGTCCCTACATTCATCCACACATTCATACATGAATGATGAAAGACATGACACAGCAGTGTGTTACTGGATGTTTGGTGCACATCCAGTGGAGTTTTGCAGCTGGAGCGGTACAGGGACATGCGAAGCACACGTCAAAATATGGGCCCGTGGAGGGCCAGCCAGAGTCCATCCGGGGATGACAAGTACTGCGGAAGAGGAAGAGTACAGTCCACAGTCTGGTCGCCGTGTCATTGGTCATCAAACAGGATATGGCAGTCCATGTCGCAGTCCAAGGTGAGTGCAGCGGAGTGTCATGGGGCCATGTGCAGCACCAAGCAGAAACAGACCAGGTGGCGGAAATGAATGCTAGTGCCTCCTTCTGAACTGAAACCCATCCATGTACTCATCCTCTGATGTGTGTTCTGCCCCACTTGTGTGTGTTGCAGTACCGGCTGCGGCGCTGTTTACCACTGACACATCAGGGGCCGGAGGAGGATTGTCGGCCGCACTGTGTGGCAGTGACACATCAGGTGCCGGAGTGGATACGCCTGCCTCACTGTGAGGCACTGACACACCAGGGGGCGGAGATGTGGATGGTGTGGGGGCAGCACCATTCATCAGCGCCACGCCTTGTGGCAGCAATTCCATGATGAGGATCTGCAGGGCATGGTAGATCCCAGCTGCATTTTGCTGATGTGCAGCGGTGGCGGCCATCCTTTCTACCTCCAGCCGCACCATGTCCTCCATGAGCCTCCGCATGTGTGCCAGCTCATGGCTTGGATCGCTGGAGCCACTCTGAGTGGACAGGTGTTCTTCTCTCCGCATCATGACTCCAGCGATGTCAGTCAGGGCTCGTTGGAGACCATGGAGTGGGCTGTGGGTGTCTGTTAAGGACTGGAGCTGGTCCCTGATGGGACCTAGACACCCATGGATGGCATCCAGTTTGGTAGCCATGATGTCGAACCCCACCCGCACCTGCTCTGCCGGCTCCCTCTGGCCCTCCAGCACATGGCCTTGGAATGCCATGTGTTGTTCCTGGGGGTATTGGGAGACTGCCGGGGCTGTGGGTGCCCCCTGCTGGGTGGTTTGGGTAGTGGGTGGGGTCTCCTCGATGCAGCTGGGCTGCCCTGATCCTGGAGGTGAGTTGCGGATTATGTCAATGATGTCTTGGAGTGCTTGGGTGTCGATGCTGGGGGTGTCCTCCTCATCATCAGTGAAGAGTTGCTGGGACTGCTCTGCAGGAGGTGTTGATGGTGCCCCTGCAATGTGAAGGGGAGATGGTATGTATGTAGCCGCATGGTACATGTTGACATTCAGACAGCATGGCATTGTACATTGTGACAGTCTGCAGATCAGGGCCATGACCCAGAGTCATTGTGGGTGTGCACTGTGCTCTGCTTGATTGTGCATGTGTGCCATTGTGGCCATCTCCACCTGTCCCCCCAGTACCTGGTGGTCACTCACCCTGTTGCGGCTGTGTTGTGTCCTGTCGAGCAGTGTACGTCCCCCGACTCTGGCCATAGTCTCCACAGTGGGCTCCCAGCTCCAGTCTGCATTGCTGTCTTCTGGTTGGCTGCGAGTTTATCCTTGGTCTTATGCTTGAAGTCAATCCATCGCCTCTTGGCCTCGTCCATTGACCTCTTGCGCTCTCCGACGGCATTCACCTTGTACACGATGCCCCGCTATATTCCATTTTTGGTGCCCAATGACACTTTGGAGGTGACAAACAGTTGATGGTGTTCCATCGCCTCCGTGACTAGGATCCTGTTTCCTGCGGATTGAACTTCGTCTTCCTCTTCTTCTTGTCCTTGCCCTTTCCTGTCCCCGAGGTCCCAGGCTGGTTGTCCGGGGTGCTTGTGGGGTTGCGCTCATCCACTGCGCCTGATCCGGCTGCCTCCATGGTGCTGAGGCGTTGGTCAGTTTGTGTTTGGGTGTTTTCTCTACTTTTATAGTGATTTTTCCCACCTGCCATGTGTGTATTGCAGGTCTGGAGCTGGTTATCGCTGATTTCCTCATCGCCCTTTGGCCCATCGCATGTTTTTTCGCATTGAGGTTTGTGTTTTTATCTCCATCGAGGTGGTTGTATCGCGGACATTGGCCGCGGTTTCGGCAGACTATCGCATGGTACCTCCTTGTTGTGAATTCCACATTGACACATGGTTATTTTTCCGCGATAGGCTGTGATGTGTAAAGTTGCGTTAGCATTTTTTGGTGATGTTTAGCACACGTTCTTGTGAATATCCCACCAAGTGTTTTAGGTCGAATCTGTAGTAAAACTGTGTCCTTTAGATTGCCAAGAGAGATCTACAATTTCAAGTTCCTCAAATTAAGCAAGTATTCCCTCTTTTAAAAATGTTCTCTTATTTTCAAATTGTAAACACATGTCCTATAGGTGCAAGTCATTGTGCAGTTGACCCTTACATCAGCTACAAACTACCTTGCTTAAGATAGAAAGACTATAAATAAAGAAGAAAGGAAACTTGGAAAAGAAAGAAACACAGAGATCTTTAAAATGCATTTTTTTTTTATTATTTCAAAAACATTATTGTTTTGAGAGCTCTTCAACCAGAGTCCATCTAATGATAAAACAGTTGCCACATCTGTTGCATTGTAAAGCAGTATTTGTGCACAGCCTTGTGTTTAAGATTCAGCTTCTCCCTAGGTCTGGAGTGACACGGTCTACCTAAGTAGAAGTAGTGGTCCCCATATCTCCCTCATCCTGACACCTGTGGCAGCAGGGTCAAAAAAGTATCCACAGATTTGTTGCAGAGGGCCACATATAGCAGTCGGTCCTGCAGCTTCTGTACCAGTACCTCTCATCCGGCTCAATGCAATTCTGTGCTTTGGCAAAAACTTTAATAGCACTGTTATCTTCCAGGACTCTGCAAGAATGCAGTGATGTAGCTCAACAGTGCATCCAGGGGAGTAACTTAAAAAGATGTTACTGCATTTCCCATTGTCCATTTGCTCAGGAAAGGACTTCACTGGTTTCCCACCAAAAGCATCTTTAAAAGACGAAGCCAGTCAAGAGGACTTAATTTACCACTATCTATCTGCACAGAAAGTGATATCACTGCATATACCATCATCCATCAACACAGAAATTGATATCAGTGGTTTCCAGCCAAAACCATTTTTAAAAAGTGGCCAGGCAAAAGGACTTCATTTCCCATCATTCATCTGCAAAGGAAGCACCATCAGTACATTTCCCATCATCCATCTGCACAGGAAGTGTTATCACTGGTTTTCTGTCAAAACCATCTTTGAAGGAAGAAGCCAAGCAAAAGGACTTCATTTCCATTCATCTAACTGCACACTGCCCGCTCCCTTATACCCTCCACCCCCCTTTCAAGAACTACTTAAGGCAGCTGCACTGCGGACATTCAGTAGATCCATGCAGCGGGTGCTCTGCTGCCTTGCCAAAGGTGTACTAAAGGCAAGTCTGTCTGCGCCTGGACAGCGCCCAGAGCAAAAAACCCTGGTCCTACCCTGTCATGCTCCTCTGTTGTCACACCACACAACACAACACATGGGAAGCATTTCATTGGACCTCGAGCAAGTTCTTATGCACTTTCTCACACCCTACACCCACCACTCTCACACCGACAGTGCCCAGCACCCCATTCACTAAGTCACACAAACCAGTCACCCACTCACACAGACCAACCACCACCACCGCAACAAGCCACACTCACATGCATGCTCTTTAACATCTGCTCCCGCACCCAGCACACCAAGAATATATGGGACCGACAGCGCTGCCATCCTCCGGAACTGCTCATACTCATGGAAACATGGCTAAACCCAAACTCTGCAGTGGAAATTAGAACAGCTATCCCCGCTGGCTACAAGATCACCAGGCAAGACTGTCAGTACAAACCTAGAGTCACCATCATATTCAGCTGCACTACTTCCACAGACACCACACCAGATACATGGAACACCTCACATTCAAGATATGCATCAGAGCCAGCTTCTTCCTGGGTAGAACCCTCATATACAGACCACCAGGAACTGGCTCCAATGTCACTAGCAGCATTACAGACTTTTTTGCACCCCTCAATGTCCAGTCCCAGCTCCTTCATCCTCCTCGGACACCATAACTTTCACTTAGAAGACTGCAACGAACCAAAGTCTATGGCCCTTTTAGAAAACCTCAGCCTCACCAAGCAAGTTGCCAAACCCACACACACTGCCAGACACCATTTGGACCTAATTTCCTGCTCAAACATCACAGTTGACAAGCCAGCAAGTATGACCTGGGCAGCCCACACCATAATCAGTTTCACAGTAACCAATTCGCACCACTGCATACCTACCATCACCAGTCCTGCCAACTGCAGCTGGAGAAGCATCATAGAAAAGGACTGGGTTCCCGGCCTCACCACACATCCCCTTGAGCACACCAGCAACTTGACAAAAGCCATCAAGAACTACAACAACTCCATTACTGCGTGTGCTTACACTGTGGCTCTCCTCAAGCGCAACACAGCGGCAAGAGCCAGCTTGTACACGGAGAAACTCAGGCTGCAAGCAACTGGAGTGCAAATAGAGTACAATTCAAGACACCACAGATAAAGACATCTTCAAATCCATTCTATGATGCTATCACCAGCAGATACAGAACACCAAGCACATAACTCTTGCAGGCTGCATCAACACCCATATCAACCTCTCGGAAGACCACATCCAACAGCGCCGCCAATTTCCTGAGATGGTAAATTGAAGACTCTACAGGGATTTCTAATACTACTGGACTGGTGAATGGTCAGACAGTGTCCGAGATACATATGTGGAAGATAGGGACAATGTGTGAGGCCCTTTCCTACCAAATATTAGTCTTTGCTGGAGTGAGTGTTGTTAATTGAGGAATAAGATAAGTAAAGTATCGCCTCTTCTTTATGGACTCTCCAGACTCCTACTAGTTCTTTCATTTCCATGACCAGTTATAAAGTATAAAATCATCCTCAGACCCAGATCAAACTATTATTCACATTTTTTTAAGTTATATTAGTCCAATTCTTGTCTAGATCCTCCAATAACGGCTGAGGATAAATGAAAACTATATGGTGAAAATACACAGGATCTATCCATACAGAGGAAGACGTTGTTTTCAAACGTGCAATGTGATTTCTTGCAACATTCTTAAACTAATACATACTGCTGCTAAGATTTTCAAAATGATATAAAAAAAGCTATTCAGTCAATATCAAATATTTTACAGTGGGCGGATTCAACATTAAGATTACTGGCTCCTCACATGTTACACGGGACAATTCTTTCCATATAGGAACATTATATTTACATCTCATCGCTTCTAAACATGTTAAAAGGAACAACATATTAACAAAATCTTGTACTATGGCGCTATAGAATTGTCATCTACCTGGTCTTTGCACTCCTCTGACTTTTGCCCATGGTTTAATGATTATGCGTGAGGGTCAAATTTGTATTTCACAAAAATAGACCTCACCTGAGGTTCTAGATTTGCTCTCAGATAAAACTGTATTGCACCATCAGTAACAAATAGACAGTTCAATTGTAATCTTTAAATCTGCTGATGGTGTGTTGAATAACTCTGATAGCTGTTGAATTTCATCACTTTTTTCAGCTTAGAACTTTATTTGACGTTGTCGCTGATTTTTCATCATTTGAAAGAACTTAGGGCCAGATGTACAACACATTTTACTGGTCGCAAATGGCCCGTGAGGCTGTTTGCGACCGGTAAAATGCATTTTTTATGCACAAACCCTATTTTGCAAGTGGGTAGCCTATTACCAACTTGCAAAATAGGGTTTGTTAGTCTCTATTAGGAAGAGGCGTGCCAAGGGTGACCCTTCCTAGTAGCGAGTCACAGGGGGATGTACAATTGCTTTGCGACCAGAATGGGGCAGCAAAACAATCACAGTTTGTCACCTACTTCAAGTAAGGGGTAACCTGTTCACAAATGGTAAGGGGACCCCAGGGGACCACTGCCTACCCTTAAAAAATGAAACAGAAATGTTCAATTTTTCTTTTTCAAATGTATCCTGATTTCCTTTAAGGAAAACGGGCTGCATTTACCAAAAAAAGAGTTGCTTTATTTAAACGCAAACACAGACATGGTGGTCTGCTGTCCCCATCAGGCCACCATCCCTGTGTTATTGCCCATTCCCAATGGGTCGCAAATTGCGACCTGCCTTATGAACAATGATGAGGCAGGTAAATTTTGACCCCATTGGAAATCGCTAATGTGTCTGAAACACAGTAGTACATTTTATTTTGCGAGTCTCTAATTGCAATTCACAAAAAAACGCAATTAGAGATTTGCAAAATGAGCTGATCGTACATCTGGCCCTAATGGAGCAACCGGAAAACAGAACAATTTTGTAAAGGTAAAAACCTTTTCAAAACCATGCATAAATACTCTCAAAATGAGATTTATTATAATTTCTTCATGACTAGACAAGAGCCTGTATGCATTGTGGATGATTTGGCCAATATTCTTGTCTTACATTTATTCACGCCTAAGTTACAGGTTTCTGAATAAACTGCTAGAGCATCTAGCTGCCTTTGGAGACCAACTGGCATGAAAGACATCAAAATTAGATCATGAGTGTACATTAATACCTAAACTGGCTTAAATTCCAAATTAGGAGAATGCCCATTGAACTTATTGATCAGTTCAGGAAGGTCAGTCAGATATAAAAAAAAAATTACGGAAGCGATAAAATACATCCCTATTTTAAACCATTTAGAACTTCAATATTTCAGGAATATTGTAGTCCGGAATGGAACAAAATGTTTAGCAAGTTATCAGGGTATAAACAAATTCCATGTCTCAATAGCAAATCTGGGATGCCACCAGTGTATTAATTTTTGCCATAGTAGGGGACAATCAACTTTGTTGAAGGTATTACTAAAATCTACTAAAGCTATATACATTTTAGCCTTTCTCACCTTTACATAGTATTCTGCAATCATTACAGGGCTAACATATTATTTATTGTAGAACAGCCTTCACTAAAACCACATTACTTCATCGGGAGAAGATGCTTTGCGTTTACCCATTCAGAAAGTCTTTGTAGGAGGCATTTGGCAAAGATTTTACCTATTATGTCCAAAAGGGCAATCGGTCTTTAACTTTTTCGGCCATTCCGATCACCCTTTTTATATAAAGGGATGCTAATGCTTCACTTCCATGGGTTTGGAGTTTAAGTGGTAATCAAAAAAGTTATTTCAAAAAAATTGCCCAAGAATTTGGGTAATATTTTATCCCCATCTTTGCAGAGGGCGCCGTGGAGCCATTCTCTGCCACAGAGGGCATTTGCGGAGGATGGCTTCAGGCTTCCCTGGGGAAATGCTGGCCCCCCACCACATGCCCCAACAGGGATGGCAGCGGAAGGACTCCCACTGACACCCCAAAACCTCCCCGGGCAATCTGATGACGTCACTGCACACATTGTGCGCTGTCGTCATCAAAACATGCCAGGGACATGTTGGAAGCAATTTGCTTCCAGCAAGATGAAGGAGAGGGTAAGTATTTACTTGAGGAGGGATTGGGGAGGTAGAGACGCACCAGGGCAAAGAGTTTTTCCTTTCCCCAGGTGTCTCTCTGCAGTGCATTTCCACTGCATGATTGCAGGTGGGGCCGCGATCGCACAACGGGAATGCACCCACTATTCACCAAGGATTTTGGTTTCTTTTGGGGAGAGGCCCCTTGAGCAAAGGTCGCTTCAAATTATTGGGGCAACATTTTGGTAGACACCAGGGATTATCCTATTTATATGCCCTGGAGAGGCCCGTTGTGCATAAATCGCTTCCCATTGCTGGGACAATATATTACCATTTTCTGCTCCGCCCCCCCACTCCCCCTCCTTTGAGGCAGATCAGCCATATTTTTAGGCCCATCTGCCCCCAGCTGGGACAGAAAACTACACAACACCAGGTAATACGTTTCTGTGTGTGTGAACTTGAGTTGGCTGACAAGCTGCATGTACTGGTGTTTGGCTGGCTGTGTGAGTACTGGTATTTGGTTGGTAGTGTGTGTGGACTGCCATTTGGCTGATGGCCTTTTTGAACTGGGGATTATGCTGGCAGTATGTGTGGACTGGCTTTTGGCTGGCCATGTATGTGACTGGCATTTGGATAGTGGTGCATGTGAAGTGGTGTTTGGCTAGGTTAAGGGTCACTCCCCTTCGGAGTGTCAATTTCTTGCCTTTGCTTTGTGTCCCACTTGAGGGCAGATAGAGTGTTTGTGAAGCTGATCTACCCCCAAGGGTAAACTTTATATTGTTTTATAATGCTAACTGTTTTATTTCTTGTCATCATTTCCATTTGTGATCTTAATGTTTTATTTCTCCTTTTTATTCTAGTGCAATGCTTTTGATAACCTTGGTAGTGACTCCTCCTTGTGGTTTCGCCACTGGCAGATCTGCAGTTTATGTAGTTGCATGTGTTTGATAAGAAAACATTTTTTGTACTGTTTTCTTCAAATGAGTATCATTGCCCTGAATGAATGTGCTTTTTTATGGTGTAATAATTGTAGCCTATTTAGCTACTTTTTATTGCATATCAAATTCTCTTTGAATATGTGCAAGATGTGTATTGTGTTGTCCTTTGTGTAATTTTCTTTTGTTTCTCCTTTCTAGTGGGATATTGTTGGTGCTTGGTGTGTCTGTGCATAGCAGGTGCAGGTGATCCTCAGTCTAGCTGTCTCTGGCAAGTGAGTGGTATTTTTTTTAGTATATAAGTTTTTGTGTACTTTGTATTACTTGACCTTTCCTTCCAGATTACTATATGCTGGTAGTTTTACTTTCTGTTTGATAAAGCCACAGTTTGTTTATTACTAATTTTAGACAATGTTGGTTATTGTTGGCTTATTTGTTGTTCTACTTTTATTAGCAAGGATTATGGCAAACTTCAGGTTAGTGAGGAAATTGTGTGGGAACTTGGTAGAGGACTTTTTAACGAAGGTCACCATTTATACGTAGATAGCTTCTACACTGGTGTGCAAATGTTCAAATGTTCAAAAGTGCCTTACGTAGTGATGAACTTCTAGCTTTGACATTTTCATACAGGAGGTATGTCAACATGCTGAGAACAATTCATGATGAAAGTACTTCAGCTGTGACTTTCTGAGGTCAGGTAGCTGAAGTGCACAATCCTGTGTGCATTTTGGACTACAAAAAGCACATGGGTGGTGTAGATAGAGTAGATCAGAGGTTTGAGTCTTACAATGCTGTTCGTAAATCATGCATTTGCTATAAGAAGTAGGCTGTCCATTTCTTTCATTTGGCAATCTTTAATGATTTTGTTGTATTCAAGGATTGTTCTCCAGATTCAAAGATTACTTTTGTTCAATTTCAGCAGTCTGTAGTAGGCAGCATTATTGTAGTGGAGCTGGCAAGTGCTTATAAAGTTGAAGTGATGGAGGATATGGCAAGATTGAAAGATGTCCACTACATTTCTCCAACACCCAAAACAAACTCTTTCCCTGCAGGCAGTGACGGCCCGTGTAGGGCTTTTTACTGGGGCGGTGACGTGGCACTCCTCTGCGCCACGACACCGCTCTGGTAAAACGCCCTACACGGGCCGTCACTGCCTGCAGGAGATGTAGTGTCTATGAAGACTGCCCCGAGTGTTCTTCTAATCCTGGGCTATGTATGCCTGCATGTTTTAAATTGTACAAAACGCAACTCAAGTTTTGGGAGCAACCGTAAAAGTGAACTGAGTGGTCTATATTGTTTTATATTTTTTGTTCAGTTTCACTGTTGGCAGTTGTTTGATGTATTCAGTTAGACATGTTTTGTTTGTAGTCATAGTTTGTGTTTTCTTGTTTGCTAAAAAAATGTGATGGTGGTGTGTGTGACCTGATGCTTGTCTGGTGGTGTGTGTGCAATGGCACTTGGTTAGTGGTTTGTGTGGACTAGCACTTGGCTGGCGGTGTGTGTGGACTGGCACTAGGCTGGCAGTGTGTGCAGAATGGTGCTTGGCTGGCAGTGTGTGTAGACTGTCACTTGACTGGTGGTGTGCGTGGACTGGCACTCGGCTGATAGTGTGCTTGGACTACCGTTAGGCTGGTAGTGTGTGTGGCTGGCGGTGTGTGTGTGAACTGGCATTTGGCTGGCTGTGTGTGTGGCTGGTGGTGTGTATGGACTGGCATTTGGTTGGCAGTGTTTTCTAGATGCAAATCACCCCACCCTGGACTCCCACAGGTGTCAATTATTTTAAAATGTGCTGGCTTCATAGGTTTCCAAAGTGCCGGCTGTGCTGGGGGCCCAAAATTCACAGCTATCCACCTTGTAAAAAAAAGAATGGATTCTGCTGGGTAAAATATTTTGTCTCCTAGGTCACATTTTGGGGTGATTTGTGTCTCAGGCACAAGGCCCAGGCACACAAGCAGGGTACCATTTTTATCGGGAGACATGTGGAAATACAGAATAGTAGAACATTTGTTATTACCAAGTGAATATCTCTATGTTTGTGCCTTTCAGATGTAACCCAGTGTGTAACAAAGAAGACATTTTACAAAATGCCCTCTGAAACATATGCCATTATGGGTACACATAAATTCAGAGATGTACAAACAACCACTGCTCCTGAACTCTTGTGTACATTTCAGAAAAGCAGAGATTTCCTTCATACCCTTTTTCCATTCTTTATAATTTATCATATGTATTGCTGTATTGTCGTGCACAATGAAAAACCATTGTAAGGTGCAGCTCGGTTTTTGGCTATGGGTACCTCAGGTTCTTGGAGAACCTCCAAACCCCTTTATATCCCTGCAACCAGAAGGGTCCCATGGATGTAACGGTATATTGCTTTTGAAAATCCGCCTTAGTAAGAAGAAGTTACAAATTAAATGTAGACATACATGGCAGTGTTTTTCAACTTCATTTCAATTTTTTTTTTTTTTCAAATGTCACTTTCTATAGGAAAACCTTGAATGATATATGCAAATGACCCCTTGCTGAATTCAAAATCTTATCTAGTTTTCATAAATGCATAGCTTTCAAGGATTCACCATGGGTTTCATACCTACTTCCACCCCAAACTGGAAAGCGGTTGAAAGCACAAACAAATTAGGAACAATTGGCTATCTCCCAGTTAAATGTCAAAACTAAAACTGTGTTAAAAATTTGGTTTTCTGAATCAAATCTTTCTGTTCCTGAAAGCTGGGGAGATGGTGATTTTATCACTGCAAACCCTTTTGTTGATGCAATTCGTTTCAGCACTTTTTTTGTACATATAGAATCTCCAGGATGTTGGAAAAAAAGGACACAAATTTGGTGTGGACAGCTAATGTGGACAAATGTTATGGAGTCCTAAGCACAGACTACCCCAAATAGTCAAAAAAGGCTTAGCACTAGGGAGTTAATGGCCAAGCAGTGAAAGGGTTTTATACCCACCACTGTAATTTTATCTTGACCAGCAGCCCAAGACTTTATCAACTCTTATATTACATTAGCGATTTCAGCTACCGACAGGTCTTACCACACAATAGAAGGAGAGAGCAACAGTTCCAACAAAGAGTGATGTTTGCCAGTGTCTATATACAATTGCCCCATATGTGGCCGTCAATGATTATTTCCAAAGGAATTGTTTTTTTTAAAAATCTGTACCCAAACATTTTGTGATGAGAATTTTCTGGTATTTCTGCTAGCAAGCGCACTCTGCGTAGATCACCATAATTTCGCGACTTGTGCCTCTTTTTGATGCTTTTTAGACAATTTGGTTTGTAACTATCTTTTCGATGAGTGGCTGCCAGAGTAAGAAGAAGGTTGCATATGATTAGCCAGTGCTTTGCAAATCTCTAGAACTAAGTTCTCAAATGAAGGCATGTTTATGCTATCTGAGGAGGAGTTGACAACAGATAGAATTTTCATTCTTAAATTGTCAATCAAACTTGATTATTTGAATAAATCCTATTTAAACGAGATGTTATGATCCTGGAACAATGGAAACTAGTCTTTAATAGTTCACTCTACAACCAAAGACAAATTGTTAACTGATAATGATCACTCCAAAGATTTGAACTAATTGTGAATCTGGATATTGATTTAGAGCTAAGGAAATGTAGAAAGGCATAATCTAAGAGCACCTCGCTGGGTTGTAAAACAGAGGCACAGATGGCTAAACCACACATCCCTGTACCATGCAGCCCAAACCACAAATGCATCTTAACCATGCATTCCTTTACCACGCATGGCTTTGCCACGCACTTTTATTGTAAAGGCATGAATGGTAAGGGGGAATGCGTGGTTAACTTTGCCACTACTCCGACCCCCCTTCAACTGCACTAAGCGCTAAATTATGAACCCCCTACATGAGCCCCACCCTGAAGCCCAAACTTGCCCTGAAAACTACCCCTTTCCCTCCCCCTGCCATGAGATCTAAAACCCTGCCCTTTAACATTCACTACCCTGACCCCCACCCCCTGCTCTGCCCCTAAAACAGACCCAACCCCTTCAACAGGCCTAAAATGCTGTCCCCAATTAAAAAAAACTAGTCTGATCTCCTCTGCCCTGAGACTTAAACACCCCATTCCTAAATAATTCCCCCAAACCCAGCCATTAAATTTACCACAACCCCTCCCCCTGAGCCCTAAACACCTGCCACCTTCCCCGACTCCCCCAGACCCAGCCCCAGGCCCACATCCCTGTCCGCGTCCGGAGCTTCCTGTTCCGACGCTTCTCCCCGAGTTCCAGCCCATCCTGAACTCTAGGGGCCTCATTTATGAGAAGTGATGCATCGCTGCGTGAAAGCAGCGAAGCGTCACTTTTCAGTGCGCTCTCCTTGAGACATGATCGATGTGTCATATTTACTGTATGACGCATCATGTCGCAAGGAGTTACAGATACGTCAGTATTTTTGACGTATCTGTAGGCGCAAAAGTGACACATTGTTGGAATGTGTCACAAAAGTGACGCAACTCCAGCAATGTGTCCTTTCACATGGGGCAAGCCCCATGTGAAAGGGCCTGCGTCAGTCTTACGCCTGCTGTGAGGCAGGCGTAAGATATTGACGCATTTGTCCCCTAGAAGTGGCGCAGTGAAATCTCATAAATTTCACTGCGTCACTTCTACGAGGCTTACTTACGTGGTAACGCCCACCCTGCATACATTATACCTGACGCAGGTATAATGTAGCGCAGGGGTTTACAAAGTGACACATCTGCCTAGATGCGTCACTTTGTAAATAGGGCGCAACAGGAGGCATGTTTTACGCTGCCGATGCGTCACAAAAAATGATGCAACGGAAGCGCAAAACTGTTGCAAGGCCTCATAAATAAGGCTCTAGAGCTCTAAGCGTGGTTAAGGCAGATGCACTGTTCGGGCAAGCCTGGTTAGGCTTGTGGTGTTCAGGGACACGTGGCTCTGCCCGCATTTTTCCAGACGTTTCCCATCTCGCTGCCAGGAAAAATTTTCAGATGGATGGTCGTTGAACCTGCCATTGATTATTGCCACATTTAATTTGAGCTGAGTTCATTTTGCCTGCTATTATTTGCGCTGTTTAGAACACGCTGGACTTGGCTATTGGCAGAAGTCAAGTAACGCAAGCAGGGACCGAAGCAGTATACCTGAGTCAGGTTGGAAATCCAATGCAGCGCTGGGGGAAATCACGACGAAAATACCGGGGATAACCGACCTTGTATCCCCTATTCTCAACCACCCAACGCACAGGATAGCGAGCCTGGAGACGCTCTGAAACGGTGTTCCACGATTCAACCACGCTACGAGGAGGAGGAGGAGGAGGAGGAGCCTGTGCTAGCTGCGAAACGGCTCGCAGAAGCTGCTGCAACCGCCGCTGCCCCGCTGCCCTGCCGACCCGCCGACCCATCATTGAGCCACTAGTGAGCCACTAGTGCCACAACGCCGCCTGGTGCATTGGAGCGGGTTAAAAGCGGGCTAAAGCGTGGGGAAAGCCCCGTAACGTAACGAATTGTGGATTGTGGTTTGCTGCAGTGGACACGAACACGGAAATCCGCGGGGTGCAACAGGCGATCTCCTGACGTTTACCTTGCCACCACCCTGCGGCAGTCACCACCAGCAATCATCACCAGTCATCTTCACTGCTGCCACTCACTCTATAGCTGCAGCGACCACCATCAAACACCATCAAACACTCGCACGCCATATCGAGAAGCGAGGCGAAGCGGATCACTGCCTGACGCCTGGCCCGGAGGCAACTGGCTGGTGAGGGCTGACTGCGTGCGTGCAGGGTGTGCTGTTCCTTTGCCCTTGCCCTTCCCCCCTTGCACATCCCAGCTTGTTTGATCTCCTGCGCAGCTCCTAGCGCTATTCGCTGACGTCCGCACACTTTACCCCGCTACCCCATCGCTCTTGCTGCACGGGGCTCGGAGGGGAGCAGGCGGGGGTGGTAAGCAGAGGAGACCCAGCGAAGGAGATTCAGTGCTGTGGTATCGCAGGTGGGGGGGCTGGGTAGGCGGGCAGGGCAGGTGGACGGGCGCGCTGGTGTTAATGGCTGCAACGACTGTATCATTTTTTTTTTTTAAAGTGATTCCTAAGACATTGTTCACATAGGATCTAACCACCCTCCAATCCTTTAACTGGTAACTTGAGACACTTCCCTCGACCCAGGTTTCCGAGTCTCTATCAAGAGGGAGAGCGGGAGAGCGGAAGGCAAAGCAACAAGCTCCAGGATACTCTGCCACCAGGCACCTGGGACTCTGACTTGGGACTCCAGGTAATTGGGACTGTACGAGGGGATTAAACCAAACCAAACCAAACCAAACCAACTCAAGGAAAAGCAGAAAAAATCTAAAACAGGGACTTGCAACGCAACGCAATTCACACCGAACGCAACAATGAGATCAGGGAAGACAAGACAGCAGGCAATGTCGAACCTCAACAGGAGACCGCGCAGGACAAAGAAGACTTCCGCCATGAGAATTTAGAGAGCATAGAAGTTCACCCAACAGAGGAAAGGGAAACTCTCTTGATCTCCCCATTCTTCAGCAGTCCGCAGGCACTGTCGACAGTTAACACAAACAGTTCAACTACCAGGATCACCAAACCCAAAAATCACCAGCCAAAAAAATATTCCAAATTTTCATTCCTAAAAGACGCAGGATCGGTCTTATGCCTAACCACCAACAAAGGGAAGAATCTCCCACCGCCCCTTCAACCTACCAAAACATTATACACCGATGAGCAGCAGCAGCTAGATAAAGGCTACGAGGGGCCTTCGCCCAGTAGGGAAGTGCCAGGTGCTACAAGATTGTGCGAAACGAGCTCAGAAGATGAGAGGCACGAGACGCTTGAAGGGAAGATGAAACAGGGGGACAAGGCATATGAGGAAGTAAAAAACATCAAACTGAATCAACCAGAGCTGGCTTTGACGCCAAAAGTAAACATCCAGGGAAATATCAAAAAATTTAAAATAAGTGAAATAAGTGAAACAGCTGGCCAAGGTTGGACCCACAGTCTCACAAGGGTTATGAAAGATGGAGCGAACATAAATTACAATATTCATACACTTCTTAGCGACAACAAAGAAGAAACCCTGATTGACTGGATACCACACAATCAGAGAGAAAAGGGATCAACGCACTATGAGTGCGAGGAACAAGATCCAGGTGGCCTGGCAAACAGTATCGCTGATACTCACAACAAAATTACTACCAAAAAGGACGACTCAGCTACCCCTGAATCACAGCCGCAACAAGAGGAGAAAGCAATGGAAAGGCAAAACGCAGATCTATATACGGCAAAAATCTCCCTCCTACCTCTTCCAGGGCTTGGGTCCAAGCTTGCAATGACGGGAAATAAAGACCCCTTGCATAGGCCAACTCAATTGGCGGTGGGAGAAATTCAGACCACTCCAAAGGGTTTATTGGAAGGACTCTCCCAACCTACACAGGAATGCCCGCAAGGCAGTGACGACCAACTGATTACAAGATCTGCACAAGACGAATCGATTACACAAAATAACATACAACGGCAACCCTCCTTAATAACACAGGAAGAAGAACCTGAATGCTCTTATCTGACACCGGAGGAATGGGAGGAATTAGTTGCCTCATACTCTCTCGGCTCCCAAATTGGACTCCAACGAACAAACAGCTTGCCAAGGAATAACACAAAACACTTAAAAGAACAGAAAAAAGATCAGGAAAAACAGGAAAAACAAGACATCTGGACTACTCTGCTACATACAATGCAAATGTCAGTTAACGCCATGCAATATCACTCAGATAAAATGGATGTTCAATTGTCAGGTTTGAACTCCCTCTCTATTTTTGTGGCAAACATTGATGACAAACTGGCAGACCTTAATAATCTGATTAGAAGAGCACAGGCACAGACACGAATAACACAGGCCAGCTGTACCTGCGCAATACTTATAGATAAACTGGTTACCCTTCCGAAGGCAAGACATAAAAGACACCGTGTCACAGAAGGCAACTCCGAAAGGGCCAGCCATAATAACAAATACAGCAGAGCAACAACTACTACGACTGACAACTGGGGATGTGAGGCAGGTCACCACGGACCAGAAAACAGACTCTAGCCCCTGCGAAGAGGCCTTCGCCCCAACAAGCTCAGAAGAAAACAATCAAACAAGGCTTAGACCTCGGACACCCTCGCCGGGGCCAACAAAGCGCAATAAAATGAATCCCCCAACATCTAGCTCGCTTACCCGCAAGCAGCAAAGGAAGCTGAAGAGAAAGAGGCAAAATCAGAAACTTGCTGAACCTATTGAAATAAACCCCCCTGGTAGGGCTATGGCCCGAGACTCAGGGAAAGACTTCAGTACAGATCCTCTAGACACTTCAGCCCAGGTGAGCAAGGTAACAGAACGCCACCAGGAACCTTTAGAACATTTGGAAGGGGGGACAGGAGCGCAGGGAAGCAATGCCCCTAGAACACCCATTAGTGGGGGGGAAGCTCAAAAAATCCACACCCTGGAAAAGGCGGTCATGCTATAGAGGGCATAACCGACGGTACGGTCCCACCCACCCCAAGAGAACTTCCCGAACTAGTGGATACACTTAAAATCATCCAAGAACCATCTATAGATCAAACTGCGCAACTGAACCGTACAACAACAATCATGTTTCACCCCAAATACAAGTCCAGGGGACGAATAGACATACTCAACAGAGGAAACATTCTACGTCTAATACACTCGATCAATAGCCTGAAGTCTCTAAGATCCGAGGACTTAGAGTCAATAGAATTTGTGGAGTCCTCGGAGCACCCGGGGGTGGAAGCAACTAAAACAGATTGGGCCTCATCCACGGCAGCAGACAAAATCTTAAAAGAACATGCTAAATTTAACACCTGGGGTATTAAGCTTCGGCCTTACTCCAAACCAAGATACCCGGAACCACTAACTAACACCTTGCTAATCCAAACAGGATCCGGGGGGACTCAACTGAGCAATAAATCTTACTCAGTGCTACGCGGAGCCTGCAGTGTAAGCCCAGAGCGTAAAGAAATAAGAGACCAGCGTCATCACATACCCAACGAAATAAAAACCACACCACCACAACAGTGGACCTGGTTATCGAGGACCATAAACACAAAGAATCAAAACCAGTGAAATCCGAAGCTCTGTGTACTCAATGCTGAAATAAAAAATAAAACCCTTAAAATCTGCTCGTGGAACATTAATGGGGTCGGAGAGAAGATCTTCGACCGGGAACTGCAACTTTATCTAGAAGGCTTCGATATAATTCTGCTCCAGGAAACCTGGTGTGAAATTCCGCCAGCTCTGAATGGATTCAATTTGTTCTCCTCACCTGCAATAAAAAGTGCTAAATTTGGACACAGCAAGGGAGGCCTGGCCATATACAGTTCCATAAAGAGGATCTACGCCCTGGAGCCAACGTTGCACAACCTAACTCCTCCAAATGCTATGCAAGTACTCAGAATAACTCTACAAGGGGACGAAATAAATGAGCCGGTAATTCTTATAAACCTTTACCTACATCCGCGCGGCAGATCTAAAGGGACCTTGCAGCTGAAGGAGAAGCTAGAAATCATTTTAACGGAACAGCAGTCCAATAGGCTGATTATCACTGGGGACTTCAACGCAAACATGTTTAGGAGAACACCTGAAGAAACCGACATGGGGGATGACCCCTTTGCATGGTCCGCAATAATAAAAGATAACAACACAGGCGGGAGTCATACAAACACCGAAAACACCGAAAACACCTCAGAAGCTTCTGGAAATCTTGGAGCAGCTGGGCTTCAGATCACTAAACGGACGATTTCCAGGAGACCGACCACAGACTGCAACATTTCACAATACAACAGCAAGCACTACAATAGACTTCACATTTGTTACTCGCTGCATGTTTTCAAAAAGAATTGACTATCACATTGGAATTTCTGACTACAGCAATCATCTACCACAGGAAATTACAATATCCTCAACTTTTACACCACATACCTTGCCAGCAAACGCTCTCAACTTAGAATTTACAGCCATGGAAAAGAGAATAAAATGCAAAATAGACAACCCTGAAGGGTCTCTCATCCTCGCAAAACTATTGATGGAAGAGGTACAACTCGCAGACTCTGACAGCCTAAGAAGTTGGAAGATGTTTACAAGGAAATTAGGAAACAAATATGGTGTAAAAAAGGATTCACACACAAAGAGAAGCCCAGGCCTCGCCCAACAGAAATGACCATTCCTTCATATCAAAAACAACGTGCAACTTAAAAACCTCAGAACATCGATAAACCACACACTACAGAGACTAAAGAAAGATCAAGCGGACCACACGACCCTAGAAGAACTGAGGGCTCTGAAAGCCAAACGAAGGAAACTATTAGGGTGCCAAAAAAAAGACGCTGAAGGGGCCTTCTGCGGTACAAAAGGGGGTGGTGATGGACGGAGCATCAGAACCAATCAAACACTCACACCCAGTCAACAGATCTGGGTTTGATCCATCACCGTTCGTTAGCCCACTCTGCCACCCCAGTTCAGACATGGCCATATGCAAATCAGTCTGACCCTGTGCCTCATGGGAACAGTCCAGACCGAACTGCCAAGCCATGCCTTCCCTGGACCGGAAACAAGCTTCCTAGGACCGGTTTCTGGCATTTCAGCCGTCTTCAGCCAGGCTTGCTTGAATCCAGTGGCAAAGTGAACAAGGGACTCACGTCTGAGCATACCCTGCCAACTTATGGCGAACAAAGCGGTACAAAAGGGGGTGGTGATGGACGGAGCATCAGAACCAATCAAACACTCACACCCAGTCAACAGATCTGGGTTTGATCCATCACCGTTCTTTAGCCCACTCTGCCACCCCAGTTCAGACATGGCCATATGCAAATCAGTCTGACCCTGTGCCTCACAGGAACAGTCCAGCCCGAACTGCCAAGCCATGCCTTCCCTGGACCGGAAACAAGCTTCCTAGGACCGGTTTCTGGCATTTCAGCCGTCTTCAGCCAGGCTTGCTTGAATCCAGTGGCAAAGTGAACAAGGGACTCACGTCTGAGCATACCCTGCCAACTTATGGCGAACAAAGCGGTACAAAAGGGGGTGGTGATGGACGGAGCATCAGAACCAATCAAACACTCACACCCAGTCAACAGATCTGGGTTTGATCCATCACCGTTCTTTAGCCCACTCTGCCACCCCAGTTCAGACATGGCCATATGCAAATCAGTCTGACCCTGTGCCTCATGGGAACAGTCCAGCCCGAACTGCCAAGCCATGCCTTCCCTGGACCGGAAACAAGCTTCCTAGGACCGGTTTCTGGCATTTCAGCCGTCTTCAGCCAGTCTTGCTTGAATCCAGTGGCAAAGTGAACAAGGGACTCACGTCTGAGCATACCCTGCCAACTTATGGCGAACAAAGCGGTACAAAAGGGGGTGGTGATGGACGGAGCATCAGAACCAATCAAACACTCACACCCAGTAAACAGATCTGGGTTTGATCCATCACCGTTCGTTAGCCCACTCTGCCACCCCAGTTCAGACATGGCCATTTGCAAATCAGTCTGACCCTGTGCCTCATGGGAACAGTCCAGCCCGAACTGCCAAGCCATGCCTTCCCTGGACCAGAAACAAGCTTCCTAGGACCGGTTTCTGGCATTTCAGCCGTCTTCAGCCAGGCTTGCTTGAATCCAGTGGCAAAGTGAACAAGGGACTCACGTCTGAGCATACCCTGCCAACTTATGGCGAACAAAGCGGTACAAAAGGGGGTGGTGATGGACGGAGCATCAGAACCAATCAAACACTCACACCCAGTCAACAGATCTGGGTTTGATCCATCACCGTTCTTTAGCCCACTCTGCCACCCCAGTTCAGACATGGCCATATGCAAATCAGTCTGACCCTGTGCCTCATGGGAACAGTCCAGCCCGAACTGCCAAGCCATGCCTTCCCTGGACCGGAAACAAGCTTCCTAGGACCGGTTTCTGGCATTTCAGCCGTCTTCAGCCAGGCTTGCTTGAATCCAGTGGCAAAGTGAACAAGGGACTCACGTCTGAGCATACCCTGCCAACTTATGGCGAACAAAGCGGTACAAAAGGGGGTGGTGATGGACGGAGCATCAGAACCAATCAAACACTCACACCCAGTCAACAGATCTGGGTTTGATCCATCACCGTTCTTTAGCCCACTCTGCCACCCCAGTTCAGACATGGCCATATGCAAATCAGTCTGACCCTGTGCCTCATTGGAACAGTCCAGCCCGAACTGCCAAGCCATGCCTTCCCTGGACCAGAAACAAGCTTCCTAGGACCGGTTTCTGGCATTTCAGCCGTCTTCAGCCAGGCTTGCTTGAATCCAGTGGCAAAGTGAACAAGGGACTCACGTCTGAGCATACCCTGCCAACTTATGGCGAACAAAGCGGTACAAAAGGGGGTGGTGATGGACAGAGCATCAGAACCAATCAAACACTCACACCCAGTCAACAGATCTGGGTTTGATCCATCACCGTTCTTTAGCCCACTCTGCCACCCCAGTTCAGACATGGCCATATGCAAATCAGTCTGACCCTGTGCCTCATGGGAACAGTCCAGCCCGAACTGCCAAGCCATGCCTTCCCTGGACCAGAAACAAGCTTCCTAGGACTGGTTTCTGGCATTTCAGCCGTCTTCAGCCAGGCTTGCTTGAATCCAGTGGCAAAGTGAACAAGGGACTCACGTCTGAGCATACCCTGCCAACTTATGGCGAACAAAGCGGTACAAAAGGGGGTGGTGATGGACGGAGCATCAGAACCAATCAAACACTCACACCCAGTCAACAGATCTGGGTTTGATCCATCACCGTTCTTTAGCCCACTCTGCCACCCCAGTTCAGACATGGCCATATGCAAATCAGTCTGACCCTGTGCCTCATGGGAACAGTGCAGCCCGAACTGCCAAGCCATGCCTTCCCTGGACCGGAAACAAGCTTCCTAGGACCGGTTTCTGGCATTTCAGCCGTCTTCAGCCAGGCTTGCTTGAATCCAGTGGCAAAGTGAACAAGGGACTCACGTCTGAGCATACCCTGCCAACTTATGGCGAACAAAGCGGTACAAAAGGGGGTGGTGATGGACGGAGCATCAGAACCAATCAAACACTCACACCCAGTCAACAGATCTGGGTTTGATCCATCACCGTTCTTTAGGGGCCTTCTGGGCAAAACTCCTGTATGATATTAAAAATAACAATAGCGCTCAATTCTGGCTAAAGGTCAACACACTTGACAGTTCTCCCAATTTAGGCATTAACTCATATGTCACTGAAGAGGCTTGGACAACCTTCCTACACACTCACTTTAATAAAGACCTGGAAACCCAATCCTATACCAACGCCCCCTCACCCGAAAGTGAACCCTTAACATCTCAATTATCCATCAATTCAATTCCGTAACAATTTTTCAAAATTACGCATAAACACATCTGTAAAAGAATCTTAAAAGGCAGGCGTGAGGGAGCCCCTGGGTGTAACGGGATTCCGCCCATATTATACAAGCAAGACCCAGAATATTGGGCATCCATATTAAAACCAACCTTTGAATCAATCTTACGAACTTCTACGATACCACCTTCATGGAGGGGTCCGATCATCTCCCCCATTTACAAAAATGGCAATCGGGACAACCCAAAAAATTATAGGCTGGTAGCACTGCTTGATAACGAGGCAAAATACTACGCAGGACTGCTCCTACAAGAACTAACAACTTGGGCGGCGGAAACATCTGCAATCCCGTTAAACCAAACAGGCTTTTGCAAGAACATGGGCACTACCACGAACATCATGACCCTCTCATTAGTGATAGATGCCGCACTCGCCAAAAAACAGCCCCTATACCTATGCTTTATTGACTATAGCGCCGCATTTGACCACATAAACAGGAACCTATTGTGGCAAAAACTGAAAAAAATGAACATTCCATCATTACTCCTAAATCAGTTAATCCTTCTGCACAGCAACACCTGGGTCCAAGTCAAACTGGGCAGAGGAGATCATTTATCAAAAAGGATCCCAACAACCATCGGATTAAAGCAAGGCTGCGTACTTGCCCCACTACTCTTCAATCTTTTTATGGCAGAGCTTTCAACCATCCTAAACGGAAATAATTTGCATGCACCAAAAATAGGCGGGCTCCAGCTATCTAATTTACTTTACGCAGATGACCTGGTACTAATAAGTCAGACACCGGTGGGCTTACAGCGACTGCTTGACTTAACATCTCAGTACTCTGAGGGGAACAAACTCAGAATCCACAGAGAAAAAACAAAAACACTCTGTGTGAACTTGGGCAAAAAAAGAAACAACCACAATGGTTTCTGGCGTCATGGAAACTAGAAGCAGTTCAAAGCTATAAGTACCTGGGAATCATGATCGACGATAAAGGGAAAAACACAGTGCAAATTGAGGCCATAAAAAAAAGGGGCCTAATGATTGCTGTGGCGCTAAGAAATCTTAAGAATGACATCTCTGGTCCAAACATCCTTCCCTTAATTAGAGTGATCCAGGCAAAACTTCTACCGTCGATAACTTACGGAAGCGAAGCCATGAGAGGGAGAGATGCAGATATACTGGACCACACAATAACAAAAGCAATTCGAGTGATCTTTGGGCTTCCAAGGTATACATCCCCCGCACAATTGAGGCTGGAGTTCGGGCTTCAAAGGCAAGAGCTTGCCCGCAGAGGGGCATTCATCAAAAGCTGGTTTAAAATCCAAAGGGGCCCGTCTGACTCACTAAACATGCACCTATGGAATGAACTGAAGGATAAGGGGACTTGCCCAGCCTGAAATTATCTGGACAAATCACTCAGCCAACTGGGATTGCAGGAACTTTGGGAGCTACCAACAACAACTGCTAGCTTTAAAAAAAATTGTAAATAAAGTGATAAAAAAAGAGTCACTTATACAGGATAAAGCTGCCCTGTCAGAGCGCTCCCATGGCTGGTTTACCTTACACACCTACAACATGGCCTCACCTCAAGCATACCTCCTCACTAGCTTCTCAAGAGCGACAAAAGAGAAATTCTTAAACTCCGCTTAGGCTTACTACCATCTGCATACCATATGCCACCTTGGCTACGTCCCCCGTTGCCCGCAATTTGCCGCCTCTGCGGGGAAGGGGAGGAGGATATAGTGCACCTACTGACTATCTGCAAGGCCCTAAAACCGGCCCGAAGAACTCTGTTGAGACCCATCTTCAACATGAAAGCCATTCGAACCTGCAGACAAGCAGTAAAAGCATCCTTCTCTGGTGAGGATGTCCAACTAAGCTGCCAGTTGGTAAAATACTTATCTGCTGCAGAAACAACCATGAAAAAGGCAGGTTCCCTGGTCGCAGATTGAACCACAGCCGAACTGCTTGCGGCTCCTTGAGCTATCCTACACAGGCTAACTCTTGTACTGCCGGCCTAACCAGGAAATATAGTAATATCAGGACTAGCAGATCCCGCGCTTTAAAGGACTGTACAGCTGCTGTAGAACTGTCATTTTAGTAAACGTTAAAGAACATTACATTATGTATCCAAAATGCTATTATTAGGTCCGCACCCTGCACTTTTCATCTCCACACCCTTAGACTGTCTAACAATGTCCTTTGTACTCCAATGTTACCTTTGGGCTTTCTTTTTTACTGAGATTTTCTCATTTTAACGCGTTAAAAAAAAATGTAATGTATGATTGTAAAGGTTTTAATTAACTGCACAATAAATTTTACTTACTATTTCATTTAATTTGAATGCCCAATCGAGTAATAAAGTGTCCCACTTATCATTCCTTCTATATTGAAGTACAAGCTCTGCAAGGTCCCAGAACATGCCGAGCTCAGAAAAGCTACACTTCTGTTACAGAGATGAGGACATGTTGATGTTAAAATCCCCTACAATTAACAGGAAAACATTTGGGAATACATTCTCTGCGTTCAGGATGGATTTCTGAAGAATGGATAAATCGTTCTTAAAGTCCAAAAGAAATTAACAATTAGAAAAGTAATATTAAATTTGTACTTGCAGGGGGAGGAGCCAAGATGGCGACCGGAGCAGACGCTTGAGCGCCCGGCTCCGTCGGTCCGTGGCCTCGGACTACTATCCTGATGCCCATCCTCGCCGATTCTCGAGGTGCACCGTGTGCGAAGACGCGCTGACCGCGCTGCTGCTTTCCCGGAGTCTCAACCCGCCCGGACGCCCGAGTTCTGGGTGCTTTTGTCCTCGGCACTGAAACCCTGCGCCCTTACGGCCTTTGCCGGCCTCCTGGAAGCTCCGCAGTTACCGGACCAGCTAGCGCTAACCTGAGCCCCGCGGTCCCGATCTCGCCTCGCACCATGGATCGTTGCCGGATGAGCCCGGGGAGAGACGGCCGGACACCTTCTGCACCCTGTGCCTGACGGGCTGGAGCTGTGGGGTGGGCCCCGGTGCGGTGAGTCTCCTGCCCCGCTCTGAGGACCGAGCTGTGGGGGGCTGCTGCCCCCTTTGCCTATTGCCTAGCCAGCGGCGAGGGGGACCGGCGAGAAGATAAGCGACTGTCGGCCTTTCCTGTTGCGGCGTAGACCTGAGGGGAATTGACCCCTTGCCACGACCCCCCCCCCTGGCCATTGCACCGTATAGCGGCAAAACATGGCGTTGAGTGCCTGCTCGCGGCTGGGGGGTGATACTCCAGTCTCGCCCGCTGCCCACTTCGCCCTCCCTCTTCCGGACACCAGCTCCACAGTGCCGTCCCGGATTGCTGCCGATGTTGGGGCCCAGCTTCCGCTGACATGCGGCTCCGTTCTGGCTGTCCTGCGGGACTTTCAACTACAGATGTGCGCTGGCCTGCAGGCGCTGAGTGAGAGGTTTGACCCCATACTGTCGGCTGCGGGCCGTGAGCGCACTGTTTGTCATCCACAGGGCGTGGGTCCTCCGGTGCTCTTGTCCTCTTGCGGGGACACAGCGGCGGTGTATGATTGTGCTACACTGGTGCCTTCATCTAGCGCTCCCGGCGCCCAGGGTCCACCGCTCTCCACCTCAACTGCGGATACTTTGTCCCCCTGGTCATGGCTGCCTGCTTCATTGTTCCCTGCCTCACCGCGTCCGCGAGGCTATCCTGCTGAGCGATACCTAACGGCTTCGAGGGACCGTCCGCGGTGGCCCACTGCTGCCTTTTTGTGGAACTCCTGTACCTTACTTGCCAGGTTTGGATTTTATGTGGTGCAACGAGGGACCTCAATCGATGGTCGGCGGCCATTTCGTGATCCTACTTCACCATCCTCTCACAAGCGGCCATCTTGTCTTTGTCTGCTCGGGACACGGGGCCTTCACGCAGGAGCTGGTTTAATCCCAAGCCCGCGATCGGGCCAGGGCTAGACTGACTTCTATCGCTATGGTTTATGGACGGGCTGGCCTGGGACTGGGACTGTATGTATGTTTTGCGCGCACTCGTCGCGACTTGTATCCCTTGCTTAAACTGTGGTGCCATGGTATCTTTGCATGCCGTTTTTTGGCGTAGAGGGCTCTCAGTGTGTGGGGGCCATAACTGGCTGATGGTTCGGGGCGCTCTGGTGTCCAGTGGGCTCCTCCCCACCTTCTTTTCTGTTTTCTTCCCTTCTTCACTCTGTTCCTACTTTCTCTCTTCTCTATATTTCGGGTTCATTGGGCGACAGGCACTATGCTGGGGGGGGGGTAGGCCGTAGCCTCCGCATTGGTGTAGGGTGGGGGGGTAATACTCTGTTCTCAATTAGTTCTATGGGCCTTTCTTCTTTTATGTCTCTGTGCTCTACTTTCTTCGATTCGGGGTCCGGGTGTGGGGTGGATCGAGTGGGGGCGGCTCTGGAGGGGCGCGTACTTGCTCATGTGACTATCCTGATATATCTCTGCACCGCCTCACTGATTGAGATTTTACTCCCATTGTTGTTCTTACTGATGTTGCTGCTCGCCCGTGTGGTGAAGCTATCTTGCGGACTCGAATCTACTTTGCTCTTATCCTTCATTGACTTTTTTCTCTGATAAAATTATCAAAAAACTTAAAATTAACCTTCACCTCTCCTTCCCCGGGTTTCAAAGATATCTCCAGTATGTGACTCATAACCTGTTGTTAATCCTGACCGTTGATGCACGGGGGCTGTAATGTGGGTATCAGTGCTTTACTGTATCGTGGCCGGCCTGACGGTTGTAGGCCCGTATTTGTTCTTTTAAGATGCACGAATAAAGGTTTTAAAAAAAAAAAAAAAAAAAAAAAAAAATTTGTACTTGCATATTTTATTTGCATCATATAGACCAGGTTTTAGAAAAGCCATCACTTTGCATAACATTATTATTCATACCGGACATAAATAAACATGAATACAGATACAAACAATCAAAAGTTAAAAAAAAGAAACAAAAAACACTAGACTGATAGGAACGTTTATTCCTCGGCAGATTAACTAGTAAACTGCCTCATTACTGTACCTCTAATCCTCTGCTCCATCAGGAGATAGGATGTGAAATGGCCTGCCTGTGCCAAGCCCAAAGACAACCTTTTTAAAAAGGAATTCATTGTCTGCGAACTATGCAAATGTGGAGAGCCCCGTACAGATTGGAAGGAAAGTAATCGTGTCAGTATTGGCACCTTCAGTGAACGATGCACCGGCACGGAGAGGGACTCATCAACCTTCCGCGGGCCGCTGCTCGGCAAGATCACACACTGCGTGTGAGGGCCGTGCGTTTGCCGAGGGCAGCCTGTGTCTCTGTTAGAGACAGAGGCAGGGGAAGCTGCTGCCTGCTGGCACCAGCCAAGAACCCTGTTTCCGATCAATCACACCTGCCAGAACAGGAATACCGCGCGTCCCCACAACATTCTAACACTGACGCTCTTCATCAAGGAATGCAGCAGCGCTAATGACGAATGAGGCCTTAGATGTCAGTGCACGCGCACCCCAGGCAACCCCACATTACAAGAAAGCGTTCGGGCTGCCCACTCGTCCGCAAACTAACCTCTCATCGCGGTAAGTCGCCCCTATATCCATCACCTGTCACCTGTGCGCTCACATGGGTCTCCCATTATGCATCCAGTGGAGGCGGTCACCTCCACAACCTCTCCATGGGTCAGGTACATCTTCAGGATTTCGGGGCCCAGGGTCAAACTATTTTGGGGACCCTCTTAGGAACAGCTTTGAATGTATTATCTAATTTCAGCTCTTGTATGCCCCTTTGGCCAGGTCACTGACACGGGGACTCAGGCCCAAATTCGAAATGTGTTTACATCTAATATTTATAGGTAGTGATATGTGATTTCGATTATGTAATGCATAATCCGCTCGATAATATTTTTGCAAATAATCTCTTTGACCCCCCCCCTCCCCCCATTTCTCATATTTGAGGTCCTCCTTTGATCTAAAAAAGAAAAAAATCAGGCATTGTGTTGAAAAACGTAAATATTTATTTGCAAAATGTATGTAATCGAATCCCATACACCACTCACATTGAAAATAAATTAAAGGAAAACCGTACAATATGTTTCAGAATAGTTCAATGTCATCGGGACAAGACTCTGCAGAACGAAGCTATCTCTTACAGCACCCCCCCCCCCCCCCCCCAAGACTGGGGGCCACTTTGCCCATGCTTTACAGGGTCCCTGCCATGGGTCCCTATCACCCGATCATCCCGCCGCCAGCAGTCTATCCACGGCTCCCTGTATATCCAACTGATGCCTGCCACTGTGTCTTATTTGAGGGGCCTGTGCTGAGCTCCAGACCCCGGCGCCTACAGGAGTTCATGCTGCTTTCATTCAGACCAGACGCACGGGGCCCAAGGTCACCCACGCTGGAGTTCATAGCCACGGGGCAAGGATTGCTTGGTGCAGGCCTAGGTTTACCAGCTGCGCCGCGGGGCTTGAAGACGAACTTTCTAAAAATTGAAAGAAGGCTATATATATATTCCCTCGCCATCTTCTTGTCAAATACGACTTGTGCCCGAAAAACTTTGTTTTAGATATTTCTTAAGATATTTCTTAAACACTATTATGTGGGTCAACTTTTTCACTGACAAATCAGCAATTGTACGAAGCAACATTTGCCTTATACATTTGTGGTGAAATAACCATTTCAAGAATGTTTTAATTCGGCAGTGAATTTTTGTGTAGTTCAACTCTTGCAGATTTTCTAACAAAAGAGCATTTATTTAATTCCATAACTTATACAAAACTACATATTCACGCTTGCAAACTTGAAAAAAGTCCCTATGTGACCTTTCCGTCCTTTTTTAATTGTAAATCAAAATGACATGGTGAGAAACAGGCTGAAGGGAAGCCTGCTGTGCACAAAAGACACTGACGGTGAGCGAAGGAAGCCTTTGCAATCATATTGGCGCCCTACGGTTCTGCTGGAAGGGCTTTTCAAGGGACCAAGTTGAGGTCTCCCACTTACTGGTGCAAGCACTTAATTTGTTTAGGCAGCGCTAACCTAGGCCCGTCTTTCAACAGTAATTGGAAACTGAGAGAAGTAAAGGTGTTTTTTTAGAGGTGTCAATAATTTCATCACAAACTTGCCAGCAGATAAAACTGAATTGTTTTACTTGGAGGGCGGAAAACAAAAAAACCCGGAGAGTCCAGATGGTAATGTTTTGTAAAGCTTTTGTTTTGTTTTTGTGTCTTCTGTTTTACATTGTTTTCTAATAATGAAAAAAAAACTTATCGATTGTGCCCCTACTGGGTTATGTTCAACGACATGGATACACTGGGAGACTGAAAAGGTTTCATTATTTCACTCAGAATTCGAAGACAATGCAGCCGAGAAGAATAGAGCGCGGACCTTTCAATTTAGAATTTACCTAATTAATTGCCACATCATATAAAGTAATTGCAAAATATAAACTTGTTGGTTAAGATTGTTATCTGGCTCGAATGCTTTGAAAACTCTATACAAAAAGTCTCTGAAAGGGAAAATAAAATAATAATGTTTTAAAACACATGAAACATATCCCGTCTTTGACAAAGCAACACATTCTCTACTTCAGCATGGAAAATGAACTACTTTGCTGGAGATCACAGAAGAAGGAGCGTGAGTGTTGTCCTGTGCTGTATCGTAGTATGAACAACAATTACACATCTCTTGAATTGCATGAATCACTCACCATCACTGTACTACCTTGAAATACAAACAGAAGCATAGGATGCACGAGCTGCCCAAACTGTGCCCTATATATTGGAAAGTTGCTTATGCCTTTCAGAGGCAGCAGGTTGATTTTCATGGGTACATATCTTTTAACTGTAACAATGGTATAGAATCCATTCAATAAAGCCATCCTATAAATGGCATCCCCATTCCCTCCTGGGCGCATGTTATCATGATTGTACTTATAGGTCTGGTTGGCATGGAGATCATGCATCAATGGTGTTCTCTGTGAGGGCACAGTCCACGTCCTTACCTCAGGTTTAAGTCTTTTGCAGATTAGCCCACCTTTTAGTGTAGAAAGATCAGAAAAGAGTAGCAAACCTGCTCACTTCCGTGTTGGACTGTAGATATGAATTTGAAGGGGGCCTCCCTATTGATAAAGCCCTGCCCTCTCTCCAGTGCCCTCCTTTCACAAGAGGTACCATTACTTTGTTTCAACCTTGACTTTGAGGTGAAGTTCAGCAGCACCAGCAACAAGAAGGAAATTGTATGAGACCAGGAGTTCAATTTGCTGTTCCCCACAATGTGCAGAGAAAATTGATCTAAATTATAGGCCCTGCACCTGTGCCCTACTTGGAAAAAGAGGATCTGAGCTTTCAGGAGTGGAGAGGACTAACCTTTGATATGGAGGAGCTGCAAAAACTCCAACAGAATGGCACATTATTGGGAGATAACTGTATGGTTAGGCCTGCTCAGGAGCCACAATAATCTCCACCTGCTCTGAACAAGAAGCATTTCTACAAAATCTGCATCAAAACAGGGTTGAGGAAATGCAGGAGACAATGGAAGTACTGTGCCTGCTACTGATCTGCAACTGTCCCCTAGACCTGTCCTGGATAGCCGCCCCCTTTCTGACCACGAGCATCTGGCCGTTGACCCAGGAGATGAGGGGAGGCTAGCATGTAGGTTGTTAAAACTACTCACCTATTGTGTTTACCTTGTGGGAGCATGTACTGCTCTTCTTTACTGAGAGAATTGTGCTGAACTGGTGCACTTTGTGTTCAGCTTACAGTGCCATAGTATTTTAGACCACTTAACAGCAGTGGTCAAAGGTTTCAAGCACAACCGCTGTGGCCCAGTAAGCCCTTTTGACCCCACAACCCCCACATGGGTTTTTACAGTAGGCAGCAAGTGGTGCGGGATCTGGAGATTACAATGTCAACGGTTACAATAAAGCAATACATTCATTTCCATTATACAGAGAAATGGCAGACGCAAGGTTAGAGTGGAGACATTGGCAACCTGCCCTCAGTGCACTCAAAGTGTTGTGTTTAAGGACTAGGTGAGAGCTCTTAGATGAAACGATAGGGAAATCTATGTGGGTTTTGGTATTAGATAGAGCAAGTGGGTAATAGGAAAAAGCTGTCATAGGGAGGTTACTATACAGGGGACATGGGGAGGCAGTGCTGTGGTGCCAGGCTTTCTTAACCTCGTAGCTCAAGTCTGCTTGAGTGTGCTAGCAATATTTCTTTCAAGGGTTTACCTGAGATAACCCTCCTCCAGGCCACCTTGCTCCTCAGTTCAATGGTACCACTGTCACTGACTCCAGGAGTCATTATCTGCAGTAGGTTATACTGACACAGACCCTGTGTTGGACCTGGCCCTTTTTGCAGGGTTATCTTCAACCTTTTTGCATTCTTCCTCCTATTTTTCTGACCCTCTTTTTGTTGACTTTATGACTCTTGACACTTTACCACTGCTAATCAGTGCTAAATGCATGTGCCCTCGCCTCTAAAACATGGTATGATTGGTTTACACCTATTTGGCATATTTAATTTACTTATACTACCCTTGTAAAGTGGTATATCACATACCCAGGGCCTGTAAATGAAATGCTACTAGTGGGAGCACTGCTTTCGCCACCCACAGAAGTAGACTTTCGGACCATTCTCAGGCCTGAATTCACAGTTTACTGCCACATTAACTTGGCATTTAAAACTACTTGCCAAGCTATAAATTCCCCTTTCACTACATATAGGTCACCCCTAAGGTAGGCTCAGGTTGCCCTTTGGACAGAGTGCTGTGTAAGTAAAAGATAGGGCATGTGCCTTTATTGTGTGGCATGTCCTGGTAGGGACAAACACCCTATTTAATTTTTTACTAATGTGAGGCCTACTCCTCTCATAGGCTAGAATTGGGAATTTCCGTATATGTGTTTAAGTGGTAATTTCTGATCTGAAAGGAGTAACATTGTCATGTTTGGTATGTTTGGAATAGTGGTGATAAATCCTGCTTACTGGTGTAGGTGGATTTTACATTGCTATTTTAGAAATGTCACTTTTAGAAATTCAGACTTTCTCTGCGCTTATAACTCTATTTGCCTTGCAGCCCGACTCCAATCCACGTCTAGGGCTGAGTGACATTTACATTTTGTGCATGCTTTCCAGACAGCCATCACAGAGGAAGGGGTGGGTGTAACAGAATTACATTTGCATACCAATAGTCTTCCTGGGCTGGGAGAGATGGAGGCGGAGCACACTTACTTTTCATAGGCTGTGACCTGCCCTTGCACATAAGGCTGCTTTACCCCCCTACTGGTGTCTAGAGTCAGGGCAGGGGTTGAAGGGAGTGTTGTGCACCTACAAGGTTTCTTCTAAAGTGCCCCCTAGATCAAAGTCATTTCTGAGTATAAGTACAGGGGCCTTGACTCCATGTTTTTTAACCACTTTTGCATCTGGAACTGAACATCTGTCAAAAGGACTGCTGCGTTGCTTAAAGGACACAACTGGACTGGTTTTCTGCATGTTGCCCTGCTGCATCTTGATTCTGGTGTCACCAGACACTGCATTGGGCATTTTACCAGCCACTGCTGGCTCTACATCTGCACATTGCCAGGAAGATTGCTTTGCTGCCAGGAGAAACCACAATTGGGACTACTTGCTTATTGTGCTAGCTGTATGCCTGCCAACTGCTGGTCTGCACGAAGGATTGACCTTCAGCAATCTTGCTTTTGTGCTGGCCTGCTGCCTGCTAACTGCTTTCATTCCCCAGTGCTCTCCAGTGGCTGGTTGGCTGCTTCACCCATTCCCTTGTTCATTTGGGAGCCCAAGGACCATAAGGGTTCCAGTTCTTCAACATCACCACCAGCTCAGCCAAGAGCTGTGATCAGCTACTCCCCGTGGCCTGCCTGTGTTGAGCGCTCTCAGCTCTCTGTTGATCGAACTCGCCCTGCTCGAGATCAGCCTCTCTGCGTGTGTATTGATGCCGCAGTGCCAAGGAAAGCGGACCAGCGCGGACTGTGGTGGGAATGAAGATCAGCAGACAGTACTTCACCAGCGAAATGGTTTGTGCGCCTTCATCGCTGGTGCCTTTCCATCAGGACCAGGTTATTGCATTTCGCTGCATGTTGCCTGGGCCAAGCAGGCCAGTGAAAAGCTTCACGCCATCAGAAAGGAATGACACAGTGTGGCACCCTCCCCCTTGGGAAACCCATTTTCAAGGCAACAGGGAGAACCTCCACAACATCACACTGTGGGAGGGGCCAAGCCATGTGAGGAAGATTCTCAAAGAGGACACCATTACTGCCTCATCCCAGATGAACCCGGGATGCCGAGTGGAAGACTCTATTCCTGAGGGCTGTATCCAAGGATCTCTCCAGTGGCAGCTCGGGTGCCTCTCCCCTAAAGAAAGGTACGTAGTGAGAAAGGCACTCTCCATGACAGTGAAGCTGTCCCCCGCTCCGATGGTGGGCGGCTGCATGGGAATTCAGTAGCGGCAAGTCTGAGTGCCACGATGGGCTTCAGACCTGCCAGAGCTTGGGGGACCATTTGTTCTCCAAGGAAAGTAGTTTTCTGTACCTGTTGTGAGTATGGATAATCGCAATGGGCTCTAGACTCGCCCAAGTTTAAGACCAGTGGAGTATTAAACTTCATGGGACAGAAATCCTAGTGGGAGACTCTGGAAAACACAAAATTACCATATTACCTCTAGGCTTTAGGCATACACACATTCATTCACCCATGCCATAGTAATGACTGTAACACAGCTAATAGGAGTGCAGGTGTTCTGGTGCCTATATTTTCTTACTGTTCTTGATGTGTTTTTGGTGATATTTTTGTGACCCATGTACTGATGGGGACACATGATGATTTATGTGTCTTCTTGCTCCAATCTAATCTGCATCTCATGCCCTGTTATTATAATGTATTTCATTTTGATTCTTGCATTGACAAGATAATGAGTACTATTTCAGTAATTGCATGCTATGCCCAATACTTATGATTCAAGTCGGTTTGGTGCATGTGTTACGTACAATGTACTATATATATTTTTTTAAATAATCCTCTGTGGAGTCTCTTTTATGGTGTGTTACTGGTGTGAGTGTGTTACGCAAATGCATTGCACATTGCCTCTGATGATAAGACTGACTGCTCTGCACCAAGGTACAAGAGAGTGAGCACAGGTTATCTTTGGTGTGTAACTTACCCTGACTAGAGTGGTGAGTTCTGCCTGGCTTAAGTGCAAACACTAGCCAACCAGAAATTCAATTTTGAACACCCTGACTCTGCAATTAGCCCTTCAGATAGCCAAGTCTGAAGAAGACAAGAAGACCAGAGAGTTTGAGAGGAAGAAGTTGAGACTAGCTCACCTGTTGGAAAATGACCACTTCTGCAGGGTCATCCCAAACATCTTGACTTTCTCCTCCACTTTTTCTGACCTTGTTTTTGTTGGATTTAGGACTATGAGCACTTTACCACTGCTAAAGTGCATGTATGCTGTCTCCTCTAAAATGGTAATATTGGCTCATACCCAATTGGCAAATTTAATTTTCTTAGAGGTCCCTAGTAAAGTACACTACGTGTCCCTGGAGCCTGTAAATTAAATGCTACTAGTGGACTGGCAGCACTGCTTGTGTCAGCCACTGCAGAAGCCCTCTAACCATGTTTCAATCTTAATATTGCAGAGCCTGTGTGTGTTTAAACTTCCACATTGACCTGGCAAAATAAACTTTTTGCCAGGCCCAACCCATCACTTTTTCTACACATAAGTCATCCCTAAGGCAGCCTTTGAATAACCAGAGGACAGGGTGCAATATATTTAAATAGCAGGACATGTACTTTTAAGTTCTATATGTCCTTGTAGTGAAAAACTCCCAAAGTTGTTTTTCACTACAGCAAGGCCTATCTCTCCCATAGGATAACATTGGGATTACCTTATTACATTTTCTAAGTGTACTTTCTAACTGAGATGAGATAAGAGTCCCAAATCTGGTGTCTCTGGAATCCTAATTTAAAATCCTAACTTATGGTGAAGTCAGATTTTAAATTATAAATTTGAGAACTGCCACTTTGAGAAAGTTGGCATTTTCTTGCTTTAGCCATTTGGTGCCTGCTGCCTGTTCTGGTCAGTCTAGGGTGGGTGGCAGCTGGGCTTTGTTTATTCCCCATAGAAAGCCACACAAAATGGGAGCTTAGGTTTGAATTGATGGTCCATACTGGGAGGAAAGGAGGGAGGAGCTGGACCCAGCCTCACCTACACCTGAATGGACTGTGCCCTGTCCCAACACACAAATGACTGCATACCCGCCTGTAGTGAGCCTGGAGCCAGAGCAGAAAGGGAGGACCTCTGTGCACTTCCAAGACCTGTCTTTGAAGTCCCTCCCACTGCAAAGGCTCAACTGGCCTAAAATCTCTGGAAATGCTCCATAAGATCAGTTGTGTTAACTACATTATCGATTGTGCTAAGGCCGATTCATGCACATTGAAACATCTAATAATGGAGGAACTCCGGAGAAAAAAAGTAAGAGATCTGCAACTTTCTACTATAATGATGGAAATAGACTCTTATGAACTGCCTGATATACAGGAGATGGGATGAATGACCAGGAAAGTGTAGGAAAAAACGAATATTTAAAACATTAAAGTTAATACAGTGGAATTCAGGTTGTCTACAAGCCGGGAAATATAAACCCCCCAGACTTAATAATTAATACATATACCTTGCAGGCTCAAGAATACTTGGGATGGAATTAGACCAGCTACATTAAATGGAAATACGTAAGGTTCAGACAATTCTATATTCCGATAGGGGAGTTTGAAGGGACTTGGAATAAGGCTCTTAAAGATACTCAGGGATGTCGGCTTTGTGGAACCGGCAAGAAAACTCTTGAACATTTAATATGCATCTGCCCGAGACTTTTGCCCACACGGAGGTTAAATTTACGCCCCATGTTTAATAATGCCAAAATAAGAACAACTACAGAGGCTATACGCTACTGTTTTAGGCTCACAGGCGAAAGTGCAATCAGAAGGATAGTACAGTTTTTAGAACATGCTTCTAAAACATTACTTGACTAGATGGTTTTTATTGGATCTGTATATAAATGCAAAGACAGGTATCACAACTATCTTTATATGATATTATATATGGTGAATATGTGATTGTTTTATTCTATTTTTATGCTGCGTATTTTCTATTTATTGTAATCAAATGATTAATGCAATAAAGTATTTTTTACTACTAACTGGGTATAAGTACTGGACCTCAGACACCACCACTTAAGTACATTTCTGGACCTGTGATGACTCTGCCAGGAAGAAGGACTTTTATGCTGCTGAAGGACTGTCACTTTGCTGGAATGATGCTTTGCTAGGCTCCTGCCTTGCTGTGCCACCCTGCTGTTCCCTTGCCTGGGTGATGAGGACTGGACCTGCATCACTTGAACCCAGAGTGACTCCAAGGGCTAGCTGGCTGGCCTCTTGATCTGAAGTCTCAGGGACATAAAAGACTTCACACCATCCTGCATCTGCACTTGAACTCTGCCATCTGTGAGTCTGCCCTGCCAAGTGGTGCCAGCCTATTCCTGGACCCCTGAAAGTGGGCCTAAGGTGGTTGCCACAGTGAAACCGATGAATCTCTGATGATTCGACGCATTGTTGCCACTGCACGGATCAGAACTGGTTCATCGTCACTACTGCATGGACCATCACCGATGCATGGTGGCTACTACATGGATCATATTCGATACATCGCCTCCGGAACGGACACTGCGCAACGCCCTTCCCGGTGCAAGGTCCTCCCCATTGATGCCAGCTTCGACAACGACAACTAAATCTGCATCACAGCTTACCTGCTCATCACAACCGACAAACCGCCTCAACAGCACTATTGTAGTGTAGTTCCTATATCCCTGATAGGCTCTGTGCATTGGAATAATATACGCTATAGATTTGACATAGGACTGAGGTCAGTATGTCTCTATCGAGTACATTAAACTCAATTACTTGTGTGTGCCAGCTAACTCAGAGGTCACAAGAAACTTCTCGAATATACAAGAAGGGATTAGTTTCTGACAACCGCATAAACATGACAACTTTGTTTCCCTTAGAGTCGGAACAATCTCAGAACCGTGGAAACAATAAACAACAGTTTCACTCAGTCAATCGTGCATGCTTTGTTTCTACAGAGTTGCACAGAAATAGAGAGACAGGCGTTTCAATAAAAAGGGTTTATTGAACAGTCTTATTTCTCATGCAAGAGATATGAACTGCTACAATTGTAAGACAGGCTGCCAAGTACAATATGTACAGAGTTAGCGGTAGGATAAAATAATACTGCAATAGCATGGTTTGTAGCTATGACATATAGTAATTAAAATACATACATAAATAACACAGGCTAAAATGTGAATACTCATCTGATGCTTCTAAATAGTTCTACCCCAGTGTACCTAAGTGTAGTATGAGGTAAGAAGTAGGTGCTGTTTTCTAAAGTATAGCTAGCTATAGCTATAGTTTTAGTTTTGCCAAGAGTTGCCAAAAGTTTCTCTAAGTTCTAGTCTGCTCCATACCTTAGAATGTACGAGGTTGTAATCTCTTTCCGGAACTCGATATCTAACACCCCGCAAGGGGAGTCAGAAACACTGGAGCTGGATTCTCTGCGAGGAGGATGGGGAGTCAGAAACACTGGAGCTGGATTTTCTGCGAGGAGGATGACAGCGTCTGATTCATGCATACTAAATGAGTTCCTGGAGAAATCAATATCCAAGCAAGGGAAATTCCTCAAGGCTTAAGAGTCTGGTTTTCCAAGAACTCGTTGTGACGTGGATGAACGGATGTAGGAGACCAGGCCTGTATTTGGTTAGCATGGACAATGCCTAAATAAGGGCCGGATTGTCTATGCCTAAATAAGGGCAAAATTAATTGTACCTATATAAGGACATAAATCAGGAAACCTATATACGGAATCTAAATCTACACACAACACTATGTATCCTTAACACCAGTTTTCAAGCCCCTTCAACAGGATCCTCAATGCTGAGGCATCAGGATCTCGCAACGATGCCTCACCGCATCTCGGAACCTGTGCATTGCCACTGTTGCACGGCACGCCCTCAACCCGAACATAGGCAATGCTCCAAAACCTCGGATTAAGGTACTTTTTTCCAGTGAGCCCCACTGGGTCCCTGGCCAATAATTCATCACGGTCGGCCTGAACTTTTGACTTTGACTCGGTCCGGTGCGACCAAATATCCCAAGTAAGTGCTTAATGCTTCAATGCCCTATTTTAACCTTTATTCTTAAAAATTCATATCTCAAGTTCTACGGATTGGATTTTTGTCATTTTGGTCTTGTTTTATTTATTCAATTGAGTTCTATTTGTCTAACCTGGTGTTAATATTTCTGGGTGGTGTTTTCTCTGTTTTATTGTTTGAAGTGTTGCACAAATACTTTACACATTGCCTCTAAGTTAAGCCTGACTTCTATGTGCCAAGCTACCGGAGGGTGAGCACAGGTTAATATAGGGTTTGCCTGCTTCTTAACCTGCTGCTTGACTAGGGCTTATATCTCTGTCAACCTTCAATCCAATTTCTAACATCACCAGGAACAAGAGGAGAGGAGGGGGGCGGACAAAAGGAATAGGTCTGAGAGAAAAGGCAAATAAAAGGGAGGAGCAAGAAAAGAAAAAGGAAACAGGATAAGGAAAGGGAAAGGCAAGGGAAGGGAAGAAAAAAGAAAGGAAGGAAAAAGAGAACAGGGATGAGACTGGATAGCTTAAAAAAGGGAAAACCTGAGGTTTGGAGTATAAAATGCCAGCTCTGATGACCTCCTGCCAAAAATTTAAAAGAGGTAGTGCATAGGTATGTCACAGTTTCTAATAGGTTGGGTTGATTTGTGAGTTTTGGGGTTTAAAGTGCAGGGATTTGATGAAGTCTTCAAGGCAACAAAGCAATACTGAATCATCTCCTTGAGGAAGGGGTGACTGTCATAGGGAGAATACCTATTGCTGACATTTATGAATGAAGGAAGCTATGATCACATGGTTTACGCTGAGGGCATTCGAGTAACTTCAGAGATTCAAGGAGAATAAGAGAGTGGATAGTTAATAGTTTGAGACTTGGAATTATGTGTTACTATGTGTGTCAAAAGAGTGAGAGAGAGTGATGAATGTGCAGTGCTTTAATGCCCATAACCAAATAATGGTGGAAGAGTGACATAAGGGGGGGTCTCTATCCCACTCAGATAATAATTGTATGACTCGACAAAAAAGATCCAGAGAAACTTGTAGTGGAAGTTAACAAGTGGTTAACTAACAGTGTTAACAAGAGACTGCTGCAGCATCATTCTAAGCCAAAGGGGGAGAAGAACTCCCAGCAGACTTGAATTAAACTGATAAAGGGAAGAGTCAGAACACTTCCCAAGGGGCTACACTTGGACACAAGCAGAAATGAAACTGGGTTCCTAGACAGCAAAAAAAAAAAAGGAAGCATAGAAAGATATTTCTTTCATGCCAAAGGTTGTGACTTGTTACAAGTGCCATAAGGAAGGACATTATAAGTAAGTTTTAATTATGCCTGCGTAAGTGGTGTGATTTTGGTAATTTTGTGTGAAGAAATTTACACAAAAATTACAGAGATTAAGACTTTACACTACATCACATACTTTTCGGGGAGAAAGTTTAACAGAAGATGTACTATTCAGGTAAATACATAGAAGCTGGGATTAGGGGTATTAGGGGTGGAGCAGCACCCCCCGAAATAGTCATGCTGGGGTTAGAAGGTGAATGAGCAATGAAGATTCTTTTAAATTATTGGCCTGATCTTACAGGCCCGACCCGAATGGCTCGGCGCCCATCACGTCGCCTTTTCGTTTGGAAGCTATATGAAAAGGATGCCCGCCGGCTGAATCTACGAGGTTGAAAGAGTAATGATAGCAGGGCCACAAGTGAGAGGCCCGCTTCGACTTGGCAAATTTCTATGGGGGAGCCAAGGTTTGTAAGGGTACAATACCCTTGCACAGAGTGCTACAAAAACAAAATTCAGGCAAGTCTACATTGGCAATGCAAATGTTGTTATCTCAGACTTTACATGGATTACAATTGACCTTGCCACAAATGGAACTGAATCCTCTAAAGGCATGAAAGGAACGTTGGTGCATGTAATATTTAATGGGGTAAACTCAAAAACTAAGCATTGACGGATATGTACCTTTAAGAGAGAAAGACACTTGCAAAGCATTTTGGTTGCTGTGGTTTTTAAACATCGATGTGACACAACACTAAAGGAATCAGAGAAAATCTTTACTGAAAAGATTGACATTTAATTTCCATATTTAGAGAGTTGATTCCACTCTATCTGCTTGGTGATAAGATGAATAATATTCTAAGGATGTGTCCAGTGCAACTTTAAAAAATATTCTGTGTGTAATGCCGGTACATTGTAGTCCTCCATTGCTGTCTAAATCACGTTTAAAAGAAGGAACGGACGCACTAGCATTTTCTTGGCTGCATATGATTAAGACTTTTTTCAAGTCAAAACGCGTAATGCTTTGAGACCTGCCACAAATAAAAAAGTTTGTACTAAAGCACGTCTGGATGGGCCTGATTGCACGGACTGAATAGGATGACGTGTTTTCCTTTGGCAATATATATGTATATATATATATATATATATATATATATATATATATTCCAACAGAAAAGGTTGCCCTCGGTGAAGGCGTCTCAAGTGCAGAGTAACCCCTTTAATTGAAGACTGCAGAGTCGAAGTCTGTTGCTTACGATCCTTTATTCAAAAGCCCAACGCGTTTCAAACATAACTGTCCTTGATCACGGGCTGAAGTGCAGAGCAAACCGGCATTGGGATGGAACACCTGATATACCCCAAGTCCCGCCCTTGTGGGCGTGTGCACAACGTGCATGATGGTACTTGTGGTTCCATCCTTTCTTCCCAAGTGGGGTTCACCGAGGGCAACCTTTTCTGTTGGAATATATATATATATATATATGCCCATACAGTTTAAAAGCCATCAAACGTACTTAATTAAAACTCCTATGTGGTGGTATTTTACTTTTATGGAATGGTGTTGCAGTGTCAATGGTTGGTCATGTGTGGTACTTGATTTATTCCAAGTCTGGACTGTGGCACATTTAAACCTTTGAAAAACAAATATGATAGGCCCGTAGAAGTGCATTTTGTGAATTGCAGTGGTCCTCTGTGTTTTGTATGTGTATCTCTCTCCCAAACTCCTTGTTAAATTTCCATAAACCCCACCCATTTTGGATAAATATTTCCAGTTTTACCGTCACTCCCCATGATCTGCCCCACATTTACTAAAACATAATATGCTTACTTCTGCGGAGATCTCTTCCACCAAGTGTGAGATGTTTGCAGAGAAAAGGCTGCAGAGTCCGCTGTAGGTATGTGATTTAGATTTTGTGGAGTGTGAGTAGTACTACTGGAATACTACCCAGTAGCGTCTCGTAGCGGAAGTGCTGCGGGGAGGCAGGGCGGGGTAGGGCAAGGGTGGGGGGTAGTAAACTCTGGCATATGGCTGACCGGAGGTAAGTAAATAAATAGATAAATAAAACGAATTACAGTACTTAGCGCATCTCGGGGGTGATCAGAAGAACAGCACCACCAAATCCTTCGTGATGAGGTAACTCGTTTTATTTTTTCAATGTTTAAACAGCCTCCATTCCTCACGGGCCATAACAAGCAAAGTGCAAGGGTGCATAACAAACAGAAAAGTGACCTACGCGTTTCGGCTTGCGCCTTCTACTGGGTCACAGAGTATTGTGCAGAGTGCCAATTTAAAGGGAAAACACTCCCTTTCACCACCACCAATTAAAAACAGATATCACTTTTAAAGGGAACACAACCACTAATTAGGATAATAAATTCATCATGTTACTATATCAAGCAGATTTCATAAGAGGTATATCATGCAGCATTGTAAACAATAAATTACATTCATTTTGACCTTGTAAAGTACACACAGTCAGGGACCTGTTGGTAATTAATCTGATTTGGAGTGAAGGCTTTTGTATGCTTTCGTCTATTGAATGGAGTATGCTACGATTAGGACAAATTGTGTGTGGAAGGATATATCTGTGTACATGTGATGTCGTATATAGGGCTGGAACGGAGGTGCTCCTTCATTTACTTTATAAAGTAAAATTCTGTGGGGTTAAAGTATCCACCTCCATAACATAAAGATTAATATATGAGTGTGTGAATCCTTTTGAAGATAAAGCATTCATCTCAACCTATGAATTTATACATGGCTGATTTGCCACCAGTGGTGTTACCAAACCACATATTAGTTATATATATATATAGGTTTCACACATGTTATAGTTAGCTGGACATTTCACTCGTAAAAAACCAATGAAATTCCCCCCTTATAGTTAGTGCAGGCAACTATAACTCACGCGACCGCAATCCTCTGCTGATGACGTCAGATATTACATCACTGTATTTAGACACTTATTAACCCATGTCTTCTTCCATTAATCTTTAGCTATACATATATTACAAATATTTATTTTTCATAAAGACACATATGTCATCAGTGATGTAATATCTGACGTCATCAGCAGAGGATTGCGGTCGCGTGAGTTATAGTTGCCTGCACTAACTATAACGGGGGAATTTCATTGGTTTTTTACGAGGGAAATGTCCAGCTAACTATAACATGTGTGAAACCTATGGTTTTTTAAGTGAATATATATATATTCAGTACCCAATTTTCAATAATGTGAAAAAACATCCTAGCGTTTTTTTCACATTATTGAAAATTGAGTACTGAATATTACAGGGTGCCGATACCCTGTGCGAGGACCGCCCTACAAAGACAGCCTCTACGCAACTATCGGGACTGATGCTTGTATATTATCTACTGGCGGTCGCCAGTAGATAGTTATAGTTAGGACCGTGTTTCCATAGGAAATCCGCAACATTCTATTTGGATTAACTTTGGCGCCGGTTGACGAATCCTCGCGAAATTTTCAAAATAGGTGGGGCGCTCCGCTCCGCTCCTACCCTGAAAGTCTCGGGGGGATTCATCAAGAGGGGGCTGAGAAAAAAGGGGGTCCCAAAACGCGTTTTCCCCATGCAATTTTCCATAGGAACCTTTAGTCCAAGGTACAGCCCGAACGGCTGAACAGAATTACTTGAAATTTGGCAAAGAGGTAGTCCTCAGGTCAGGCATGTGTCTTTTGCATATATGGTGTCAATCTGTTCAGTAGTTCCTGAGAAAATCAAAAGTAAAATCATATACATATCTGGGCGGAGCCTAACCACACATCTCATCGTGAGATCTGATTGGCTGTCAGTACTTCATCCAAGAAGTGTTGGCAGCCATCTTGGGACCAATATACATGATAGCACCTCATTAAAAAGCATTGCAGTTAATAGAAGGTTTTAAGACTTTAGTTACATTATAAATCATTTGTTGATGGTACCATACTCATTTTAGGAATTGTGGTGTGTTCTAAGGTGATTTTACCATGTGAAAAAGCCTTCTGCTGTGATATCACGAACCATGTTTGAGAGAAAACTATTTTCTCATACTTTTCCCACAGAGGCAGGGGTGGGGGAATCATATCACCCGACGCCCGAATCATGTTGTTTATATTGACGGGCAAGAAGATTTATTGTCTATTTATGTCCGAAGGACATGTAGACATTAATCACGTTTTAATCACGTTAAAACAACAGGCTGTGGGCACTCTGGGGCTCACAGCCAATCCGAAGCTTGCAGAGAGCCTTTGGCGGCATCTGATTGGCTAGCAGCCCATGACTGGGCTCTAGCCAGTGATTGGCTGGGGGAGTGAAACGTCACTCAGCCTCTGCAAGCAGTAGTCCGTGGCCGCCACGAGGCTTGCAATAAGCATTCAGGTAAAATAAGCAGTTTTGCCCGCTTGAATTGTGTGATATTGTGAAGGAGGTGCTGCGATTTTCTTTTATTTATATTTTTAGCAACCGTGCGTGGGTAGATTAATTAATACAAAAGCCTAGGCCTGGCCCGCCTCGGCGCCTCAGATGAGGACGTCAAAAAAGCGTATCGCAAGCAGGCGCGCTGCGCTACCACCGCTTCATGGGGGAAACACCCATTACAACGACTTCAGATTCACGCGCTGCCATCGCAACGCGGGTTTAACATCGCGGGTCCGGAGCCTTCATACCGCAGATGGAAACAGATCTGCAGATTAATGCTTTCAAAAGAGACATCCGTTGGTGACTTGCAATTTATAACTTAAAGTCCTAATATAGAATAGTGAACTATTAATTTTCAGCCCAGAACTGCATAAACACACCGACAAATATACATTACAAAATTGATTACTGTTGCAAAGAGGGTACATTTGGCGAAAAAAACGATTCTTATTATTAAAGGAAGCTCCCAACTTTGCTGTTTCTTTTTTGACTCTGCGTTTGTGCTTCTCCACACCAAGCACTCTTAAACTACTGCCTACCAGTATGGGTGACATGTGACTCCTACACTTTCACCCCTTTGGCTTATGGGCAAAAAAACATTGTCGCACACGGCGCAGCCAGCACTAAAAGCTTTCGAAGCACCTGCTGCTGCGTTTCTTTCCGCCGGCAATTACCAGGCCTCACAGAAATGTGTAGAAAACTCGTGTGATGAATTACCATCCTGGAAAGAGATCCGTGTTTTGTATAGTTGAGGTTGTGACCTCTGTGAAGTTAGTGCAGAGGGTTAATATGCCTGCTGCAAAGAACATGTACGAAGTCGATTACAGAGTGCATAGGATGGAAACAGATCGGCAGATTCATGCTTTCAAAAGAGACATCCGTTGGTGACTTGCAATTTATAACTTAAAGTCCTAATATAGAATAGTGAGCTATTAACTTTCAGCCCAGAACTGCGTAAACACACCGACAAATATACATTACAAAATTGATTAATGTTGCAAAGAGGGTACATTTGGCGAAAAAACGATTCCTATTATTAAAGGAAGCTCCCAACTTTGCTGTTTCTTTTTCGACTCTGCGTTTGTGCTTCTCCACACCAAGCACTCTTAAACTACTGCCTACCTGTATGGGTGACATGTGACTCCTACACTTTCACTCCTTTGGCTTATGGGCAAAAAAACATTGTCGCACACGGCGCAGCCAGCACTAAAAGCTTTCGAAGCACCTGCTGCAGCGTTTCTTTCCGCCGGCAATTACCAGGCCTCACAGAAATGTGTAGGAAACTTGTGTGATGAATTACCATCCTGGAAAGAGATCCGTGTTTTGTATAGTTGAGGTTGTGACCTCTGTGAAGTTAGTGCAGAGGGTTAATATGCCTGCTGCAAAGAACATGTACAAAGTCGATTACAGAGTGCATAGGATGGAAACAGATCTGCAGATTAATGCTTTCAAAAGGGACATCCGTTTGTGACTTGCAATTTATAACTTAAAGTCCTAATATAGAATAGTGAGCTATTAACTTTCAGCCCAGAACTGCATAAACCCACTGACAAATATACATTACAAAATTGGTTAATGTTGCAAAGAGGGTACATTTGGCGAAAAGATCCGTGTTTTGTATAGTTGAGGTTGTGACCTCGGTGAAGTTAGTGCAGAGGGTTAATATGCCTGCTGCAAAGAACATGTACGAAGTCGGTTACTGAGTGCATAGGATGGGAACAGATCTGCAGATTAATGCTTTCAAAAGAGACATCCGTTGGTGACTTGCAATTTATAACTTAAAGTCCTAATATAGAATAGTGAGCTATTATCTTTCAGCCCATAACTACGTAAACACACCGACAAATATACATTACACAATTGATTAATGTTGCAAAGAGGGTACATTTGGCGAAAAAACCATTCTTATTATTAAAGGAAGCTCCCAACTTTGCTGTTTCTTTTTCGATACAACTTACCGATTCGCAAGGAACGTAGGGCTCACGTCTGGCCAGCTGCAAAAGTGAGGGGGAAATGGCAGGAGGCACGCTGGCTGACACCTTTTATATCCCACCCATACGTTTTTACAAGGGTGACGGTAAATTAGTACATTACGTATGGTTTGAAATGTACGTATTTTGTGGGAATAAATACACAGCCAAGGGTGACGGTAAATTAGTACATTACGTATGGTTTGAAATGTACGTATTTTGTGGGAATAAATACACAGCCCAAAAAAATGGAAAAAAAGGGGAATAGAAATAAAAGAATTGCCGTCAGGGTTAAGGGGAGGGGGCGCAGGGGGGCAGGGACGCGATAATATCGCTTGACAAGTTTTACTTTAGCATTATTATTGCACAGCATTCAATGGTTTACTGATTTTAATAAAGCAAAAAAATTTAATGTTTCTCTGTCAGCCGGAGCCCTTAGGTTTGATGTGGAACGGGGGTAGGTGGGACAAGTGGATTTTACAGGACATGTAGATCTCAGTGGCATTTTCTCCCTTGGACAACTAGATTATTTGGAAAATTCCACACCCCTGCAGAGGTTTGGAAGGTGATCTATAAGCTAAACTGAGAGCATATTTTCTGTAAATTCACATTATTTTTCTCAGTCATGTAAGAATGAAGTCTGACATTCTCAGTAAAACATGTACATCCAACAAGGGCAGAGACTGTCAGTTGATTCCTTTGTGTTCTACTGCAGCTTCCCAGAGTGCTCTAAAGAACAACTAGAGCGCTAACAGTCTTACTTATGACAAAAGTATGGCACACCTGAAGCCATCTTGATTGGAATAAAGTGGTAACACTTAAAACATTTAATTTACAAAGGAACAAAATGAGGGGGTTCATTTTGCCATATAAATTATGATTAGTGCTGCAGAAAGAAAAACTAGGGCACATTTTGACTTCTGAAATCCTCTTTTATTTCATAAAAACATTCTGACATGCAGACTGAAACATGCACTTTGAATACCAGCAGCAGACTTGCCTGGTGAGCAGTAGCTTTACTACAGTGATCTAATGAGCAACTAGAGTGCTAACATTCAGAATTTATGGAAAATGTGTGACACATCTGAATGCCTTCTTGATGGAATCAAAGTAAAAAACTGAAAGTATTTCCTACTGAGGAGGCTGCAGTAAATGAGGAAAGTAGGAAACTTCATAACAAATAAATCTCCCAAGATGGCCACCAGAGACAAAAGAGCCCAAATGTAGCCCAAATATCACCCAGATGTAGCCCAAGTATAGCCCAATGACAGAATGTCCCAGAGTGTTCTTAAGAACAACTAGAGCGCGTACTGTCTTACTTATGACAAAAGTATGGCACACCTGAAGCCATCTTGATTGGAATAAACTGGTAACACTTAAAACATTTAATTTAAAAAGGAACAAAATGAGGGGGTTCATTTTGCCATAGAAATTATGATTAGTGCTGAAGAAAGAAAAATTAGGGCACATTTTGAGTGACTTCTCAAATCCTCTTCTATTTCATTAAAAAATTCTGATATGCAGACTGAAACATGCACTTCTACTACTAGCAGCAGACTTCCATGGTGAGCAGTAGCTTTACTACAGTGATCTAATGAGCAACTAGAGTGCTAACATGCAGAATTTATGGCAAATGTGTGACATATCTGAATGCCTTCTTGATGGAATCAAAGTAAAAAACTGAAAGCATTTCCTACTGAGGAGACTGCAGTAAATGAGGAAATTAGGAAACTTCATAACAAATAAATCTCCTAAAATGGCCACCAGAGACAAAAGAGCCCAAATGTAACCCAAATATCACCCAGATGTAGCCCAAATGTAGCCCAATGACAGAATGTCCCAGAGTGTTCTTAAGAACAACTAGAGTGCTTACTGTCTTACGTATGACAAATGTATGGCACACCTGAAGCCATCTTGATTGGAATAAACTGGTAACACTTAAAACATTTAATTTAAAAAGGAACACAATGAGGGGGTTCATTTTGCCATAGAAGTTATGATTAGTGCTGAAAAAAGAAAAATTAGGGCACATTTTGAGTGACTTCTCAAATCCTCTTCTATTCCATAAAAAAATTCTGATATGCAGACTGAAACATGCACTTCTAATACTAGCAGCAGACTTCCGTGGTGAGCAGTAGCTTTACTACAGTGATCTAATGAGCAACTAGAGTGCTAACATTCAGAATTTATGGCAAATGTGTGACATATCTGAATACCTTCTTGATGGAATCAAAGTAAAAAACTGAAAGCATTTCCTACTGAGGAGACTGCAGTAAATGAGGAAATTAGGAAACTTCATAACAAATAAATCTCCTAAAATGGCCACCAGAGACAAAAGAGCCCAAATGTAGCCCAAATATCACCCAGATGTAGCCCAAATGTAGCCCAATGACAGAAGTGTGCAAAACACTTATTTTTTGTGTATTTGCAGTTTTATATAGTGCAGACTTGTCAGGTATTGGAGTGCTTTACATGAACATTGGTTACATCACACAAGATCAAATTCATTTTGGTTGTAGACATGGGGAGATTAAGTGATTTGACCAGAATCACAGAATGTTGAGCTGAAGCAGAAACTCCAACCTGGTTCCCCAGTTGCAAAGTCTGCAGCTCTGGAAGTAACACCACACCCTCTCCCCTTGGATGCAACATTTAATCAAGTGGTCAACTGGATAAAAAAACTAAGATTACAAATAATTTAAAAGTTCTTTGACGCTATTTGAAAACTCCGAAAATATGTCCTCATTTTAGTTTTTTAGAGCACTAACCATAATTTTGATGCAAATAAGACCCTCTCATATATGTAATTTCTAAAGGAAATGCTCTAGGCATTACAGTTTTGATTACATCAAGATGACGTCAGGCATTCCACACTTTTGTAATAAATATAGAATGTTAGCAATCTAGTTGTTCATTGGGATATTGTTGAGAGGCAGAGGCCAGGGGCACGGACTCTGAAAATTGAAGGCAGGTAGGAGAGTGCAGAGGCAACAATTTGACCACACTAGGCAGGCAGTGGAAAGGGGGGCAGGGGCAACAAACCAACAATACAGGACTGGCAAGAGAGGCTGTGGCAATATAATAGACCATTGTGGGCAGAAGGAAGAGGCAGTGGTCATACAACCATACATGCCAACAGACCCGTTTCAGCCTGGAAACGTCCAATGTTTTTAAGCTCAAATGGGCTTTACTTGATCTGTTTCCTGTCTACAATCTTCTCTTTTTCAATGTAACTCAAAGGGGAAAATCAATACCCCAGTTTTATTTCAAAATCTCCCTCTTACCAAGTTCAAAATGTTCGCAAGTATGGTACATTGGATCATGGTAGGCAGGAGGAATTGGGGTAGGGACATGGACTCGGATAACAGAGGACAGGAGGGACATTGAGAGGTGCACCAAACTGACCCTACAGGGCAGGCATCAGGGTTTGCAGCAGCACAATACACCACACAGGGCATGCGGGACGGGAGTGCAGCACAACAATCCATAGAAAGCAATAGGGAGGGGACAGGACCATGCACATGGACAACAGACAACAGAGGGGAAAGAGGCAATGGTAGCTAGCTGACCATAATGGACAGACAGGAGAGAAAGCTGCAGCATAACAGACCATAAAGGGCAGGAGGGACGGATCAGGGGCATTACAATGGAACCGACAAGCCAGGAGGGAGGGAATAGGGGTCTGCACATGGAAACAGAGGGCTGGGGGCAAGGGGGCAGGGCAGGAGCAGTAAGATGACCATGGAGGTCAGGTAGGATGGGCACTAGAAACAAGACACACCATGGAGAGCAACAGTGAGACTATGATGGCATACACACAGACCATGGAAGGAAGGTGGGAGGGGGTCAGGAGCAGCTAGCTGACCACACAGGGAAGGTGGGAAGGGCCATGGCAGCACAGAAGACCATGCATGGCAAGCGGGAGGGTTAGCGGCAGCACAATGGCTATGATGGGCAAGAAGGAGGGTGCAGGGGCATGCACAAAGGACCATGGAGGATAGAAGGGAGGGTCAGGACCTGGGCACAGACAAGAGAGTTCAGGGGAAGGGGCCTCACAACAGACCGTGCGGGGCAGGCAGGAGGAGCAGTTGCAGCACAACAGACCAGGGAGGGCAGAAGGGTGTGGCAGTAAAATGGACCATGGAGGACAGGAGGAAGGGGATAGGGGCATGGCATGTGGACAGGCAGGGTGGAGGTGGCAGGGACAGGTTACAGTCATCTGACACTGCTAGGCAGGTGGTAGGGGAGTGGCAGCTCAACAGAACACTCAGAGTAGATAGGAGTGGCAGGTCCATGGAACATGGTGGTCAGAAAGGATGGAGCAGGGGCATGCACAAAGACATCGGAGGGCAGGGGGAAGGAGAATAGGGGCAGCAAGCAAAGCACAGAGGCTAAGCAGGAGGTCAATGATGGGCCATAGAATTGGGCAATGGAGGGCAGGATGAGTGGACTGGTAGATCATGCTAAATGCAGGGCAGTGGCAGCACATCAGACCATGCATGGCAGGAGGGAGGAGGCTAGTCCATGGATTCAGACAACAGAGGATAGGGAGGAGGTGGATGGGGCAGCAAGCTAACTGTTCATAAAAGGTGGGTATTAGGAACTTTATTGTTTTTAAAATATGTGTCTGTGCGAACTACTTAAAATATGAACAAGTATGAAGCATAATCTCACTTTTATTCAGGAAGAAGAGGACGTTTGGGACTGTGACTCCGGGCTCACTTGGCAGAAACATCCCCTGACCCTCCACCCCCCATCGCAAAATGTAATGCCCGTGAAAAGGGTAGGTGGGCGCAGTGTTATATAGAACATAGTCCTGAGAGCACGATTGAAAATGAAAACTAGATATAGTATATGGTATAAACTATGCACCAAAAAGTGTGATATAATATGAACCGGGGCGTGAAATATAATATGCAATACATTGTGCACAATGACAGATTCATTGGAGAGCGCGAGATAGCACAGGCACTAGCGCTTGCTATGTGATATGCGCCTTGGATTGTAATATGCACAGGGCAGTGTTGTGTAACCTAAGTAGTCTCTAAAGTTGTAATATAAAATATGTGCTGGGTAGTGTAACATTGCATATGCACTGTGACAAAGATATGGATCCCAGATTGTAATATGTATGGCATAGCGCTGTGCTTTATAACATAGGTATCGAGGAAGGCACGTTAGATGGGGCAATATAACCCGTGCAAAGGCAAGTGTGGCATGACATATTCACGGGTGGTGTTACAGTGCACATGGGCTAGAGAGTGTCATAGCATACGCACTAGCTGGTGGAATACAACACAGAGGTGTGTGGCACTCGGCGGGCACTGGTGGGTGTAACACAGCATTGGGCTAGCCAGGAGCACGCTGTGACTCTCAAGTGAGGTTTGTCTCCTTTCCAGAGAGTAAAATAAAAAGTATTACACATCCGGCGGTGGATGTGTGTTTTATTAACCGTGAGGGGGTTTCTTGCATAGTTTGGTTGAATTTTTGTCAAATCTCCTTTGAATGGCTTGGTGTGCATGTGTATTAAATGTGCCCGTCAATAGCTACCCATGTTTGTATAAATAAACGACAAGGGTGTCTACTTGGAGAGTACCCACCAGCGGGGGCGCCGGGATTAGGCACGGTAGGGTGTCAGACATGTCAGAGCTTCACTAGCGGTGTGAATACATTCTACGTGGATTCATTGTATGCATAGTCGCCTTTTAATGAATATCACGCAAATCGTCATGGTGATAGGTACATACGGTTTGTCCAGCATGTCCTAGGTGTTTCTATAAATATATATATTTTTTTAAAATAAATAAAAAACAAAGGCCGGCCCCGGGGGATGGGGTCCCCGGGGCCATAAGTGGCCTGAGGAGGGGGGCAACACAGATCCCCTCCTAAAGAATAAAAAAATAAAAAAAAGGCCATGACCTGGGGGTTGGGGTTGGGGTTGGCCTTGGGAGGGCCAAAATAATTTTTTTCAACAAAACAAATTAGGGTGCAGGCCCTGGGGGACGGGGTCCCCAGGGCTAATAAATTAGAAAAAGAAAGGGGGCCACACAGCCCTCCTTCTTAAAAATAAATAAATAAAAGACCGGCATCGCGCCGGAGGCCACGCCCCCTCCTTGCAGCACTCTGCAAACGCGCCCCCTGGCCAGTTGTAAGTTGAGGAATTAATCCCCCTTCAATACTGAGGGTCCCTGAGGGCCATCTAGCCCAACAGGTATCTCCAGTATGTGCCAGGGAGCTGCGTTGCAGACAGGTGTTCTGAGGCCACGCCCCTTTTTACACCTCCATGCAACGCAGCTCTGTGGCGCTTACTGGGGTACCTAGTGGGCTAGTTTGACCCTCGGGACCCTTAGGATTCAAGGGGACTTAATCTCTCAACTCAGAACGCCCACAGGCCCTGTGGCGCGTTTTTAAGTTGGGGAAATAATTCCCTTTCAATCCTGAGGGACCCTGGGGTCCAACTAGCCCACCAGGTGCTTCCAGTAAGCACCACTGCTCTGCGTTGCAGAGAGGTGGTGCAGGCCGTGCCACTTTTTACACCTCTCTGCAACGCAGCTCAGTGGCGCTTACTGGAGGTACCTAGTGGTCTAGTTGGACCCTAGGGACCCTCAGGATTCAAGGGGACTTAATCTCCCAACTTAAAACGGCTACAGGTCGTGTTTACACAGTGGGGAAGGGAGGGGACGGGGCATGAGGTGACGTGTTCAAACACGTCCTGTGGTGCGTTTTAAGAGGTAGTTTTAATCCCCTGCCCTATTATATACTAGGGGCTTACAGAGGAGGTCATGCTAATCACAGGGGGACCCCAACACATAGCGTGCCCTAGTGTATGTAGGTGTTTTCATTGTATTCTGAGTGTCTTTTAACATAGCACTGGCTCTAGGACTGGTTAGTCAGACTCAGTTACCACCAGTATCCGTCTGAAAAAGTTGAGGGTACAGGATGATTTTGCAACAAGGCTTGTTTCTGCTCTTCTGTTTGTTCTTTCTGCACGTTATACTTCTTCCTGCACTTTTCTTCGTCTTTGAGGACTTCTGTTGCTTCTTTCTGCATTTCTTTTTTTTTATTTCTGTGCGTTTTTCCTTCTTTCTTCACATGTCCTATCTCTGTAGGCATAGCTAGAAATTAGCATTTAAAAAACCTTTGAAATTCACTGAAGGGGAATTAATTCCTCAACTTACAACTGGCCAGGGGGCGCGTTTGCAGAGTGCTGCAAGGAGGGGGCGTGGCCTCCGGCGCGATGCCGGTCTTTTATTTATTTATTTTTAAGAAGGAGGGCTGTGTGGCCCCCTTTCTTTTTCTAATTTATTAGCCCTGGGGACCCCATCCCCAGGGCCTGCACCCTAATTTTTTTAGTTGAAAAAAATTAATTTGGCCCTCCCAAGGGCTTAATCGGCCCCGGGGACCTCAACCCCCAGGTCATGGCCTTTTATTTATTTTTTTATTCTTTAGGAGGGGGGCTGTGTTGCCCCCCTCCTCAGGCCACTTATCGCCCTGAGGACCCCATCCCCCGGGGCCGGCCTTTGTTTTTTATTTTTTTTAAAAAATATATATTTATAGAAACAGCTGGACAAACCGTAGGTACCTATCACCATGATGATTTGTGTGATATTCATTAAAAGGCGACTATGCATACAATGAATCCACGTAGAATGTATTCACACCGCTAGTGAAGCTCTGACATGTCTGACACCCTACCGTGCCTAATCCCGGCGCCCCCGCTAGTGGGTACTCTCCAAGTAGACACCCTTGTCGTTTATTTATACAAACATGGGTAGCTATTGACAGGCACATTTAATACACATGCACACCAAGCCATTCAAAGGGGTTTCGGCAAAAATTCGACCAAACTATGCAAGAAACCCCCTCACGGTTAATAAAACACACATCCACCGCCGGATGTGTAATACTTTTTATTTTACTCTCTGGATAGGAGACAAACCTCACTTGAGAGTCACAGCGTGCTCCTGGTTGAGCCCAATGCTGTGTTACACCCACCAGTGCCCGCCGAGTGCCACACACCTCTATGTTGTATTCCACCAGCTAGTGCGTATGCTATGACACTCTCTAGCCCATGTGCACTGTAACACCACCCCGTGAATATGTCATGCCACACTTGCCTTCGCACGGGTTATGTTGCCCCATCTAACGTGCCTTCCTCGATGCCTACATATTTTATATTACAACTTTAGAGACTACTTAGGTTACACAACACTGCCCTGTGCATATTACACTCCAAGGCGCATATCACATAGCAAGCGCTAGTGCCTGTGCTATCTCGCGCTCTCCAATGAATCTATCATTGCGCACAATGTATTGCATATTATATTTCACACCCCGGTTCATCTTATATCACACTTTTTGGTGCATAGTTTATATCATATACTATATCTAGTTTTCATTTTCAATCGTGCTCTCAGGACTATGTTCTATATAACACTGCGTCCACCTACCCTTTTCACGGGCATTACATTTTGCGATGGGGGGTGGAGGGTCAGGGGATGTTTCTGCCAAGTGAGCCCGGAGTCACAGTCCCAAACGTCCTCTTCTTCCTGAATAAAAGTGAGATTATGCTGCATACTTGTTCATATTTTAAGTAGTTCGCACAGACACACATTTTAAAAACAATAACGTTCCTAATACCCACCTTCTATGAACAGTTAGCTTGCTGCCCCATCCACCTCCTCCCTATCCTCTGTTGTCTGAATCCATGGACTAGCCTCCTCCCTCCTTCCATGCATGGTCTGATGTGCTGCCACTGCCCTGCATTTAGCATGATGTACCAGTCCACTCATCCTGCCCTCCATTGCCCAATTATATGGCCCATCATTGACCTCCTGCTTAATCTCTGTGCTTTACTTGCTGCCCCTATTCTCCTTCCCCCTGCCCTCCGATGTCTTTGTGCATGCCCCTGCTCCATCCTTTTTGACCACCATGTTCCATGGACCTGCCACTCCTATCTACTCTGAGTGTTCTGTTGAGCTGCCACTCTCCTACCACCTGCCTAGCATTGTCAGATGACTGTAACCTGTCCCTGCCACCTCCACCCTGCCTGTCCACATGCCATGCCCCTATCCCCTTCCTCCTGTCCTCCATGGTCCATTTTACTGCCACACCCTTCTGCCCTCCCTGGTCTGTTGTGCTACAACTGCTCCTCCTGCCTGCCCCGTGTGGTCTGTTGTGAGGCCCCTTCCCCTGAACTCTCTTGTCTGTGCCCAGGTCCTGACCCTCCCTTCTATCCTCCATGGTCCTTTGTGCATGCCCCTGCACCCTCCTTCTTGCCCATCATAGCCATTGTGCTGCCACTAACCCTCCCGCTTGCCATGCATGGTCTTCTGTGCTGCCATGGCCCCTCCCACCTTCCCTGTGTGGTCAGCTAGCTGCTCCTGACCCCCTCCCACCTTCCCTCCATGGTCTGTGTGTATGCCATCATAGTCTCACTGTTGCTCTCCATGGTGTGTCTTGTTTCTAGTGCCCATCCTACCTGACCTCCATGGTCATCTTGCTGCTCCTGCCCTGCCCCCTTTCCCCCAGCCCTCTGTTTCCATGTGCAGACCCCTATTCCCTCCCTCCTGGCTTGTCGGTTCCATTGTAATGCCCCTGATCCGTCCCTCCTGCCCTTAATGGTCTGTTATGCTGCAGCTTTCTCTCCTGTCTGTCCATTATGGTCAGCTAGCTACCATTGCCTCTTTCCCCTCTGTTGTCTGTTGTCCATGTGCATGGTCCTGTCCCCTCCCTATTGCTTTCTATGGATTGTTGTGCTGCACTCCCGTCCCGCATGCCCTGTGTGGTGAATTGTGCTGCTGCAAACCCTGATGCCTGCCCTGTATGGTCAATTTGGTGCACCTCTCAATGTCCCTCCTGTCCTCTGTTATCCGAGTCCATGTCCCTACCCCAATTCCTCCTGCCTACCATGATCCAATGTACCATACTTGCGAACATTTTGAACTTGGTAAGAGGGAGATTTTGAAATAAAACTGGGGTATTGATTTTCCCCTTTGAGTTACATTGAAAAAGAGAAGATTGTAGACAGGAAACAGATCAAGTAAAGCCCATTTGAGCTTAAAAACATTGGACGTTTCCAGGCTGAAACGGCTCTGTTGGCATGTATGGTTGTATGACCACTGCCTCTTCCTTCTGCCCACAATGGTCTATTATATTGCCACAGCCTCTCTTGCCAGTCCTGTATTGTTGGTTTGTTGCCCCTGCCCCCCTTTCCACTGCCCTCTATAGTCTGTTGTGCTGCCACTGCCCTTCCTGCCTGCTGAGTGTGGTTAAATTGTTGTCTCTGCACTCTCCTACCTGCCTTCAATTTTCAGAGTCCGTGCCCCTGGCCTCTGCCTCTCAACAGTATCCCAATGAACAACTAGATTGCTAACATTCTATATTTATTACAAAAGTGTGGAATGCCTGGCGTCATCTTGATGTAATCAAAACAGTAATGCCTAGAGCATTTCCTTTAGAAATTACATATATGAGAGGGTCTTATTTGCATCAAAATTATGGTTAGTGCTCTAAAAAACTAAAATGAGGACATATTTTCTGAGTTTTCAAATAGCGACAAAGAACTTTTAAATTATTTGTAATCTTAGTTTTTTTATCCAGTTGACCACTTGATTAAATGTTGCATCCAAGGGGAGAGGGTGTGGTGTTACTTCCAGAGCTGCAGACTTTGCAACTGGGGAACCAGGTTGGAGTTTCTGCTTCAGCTCAACATTCTGTGATTCTGGTCAAATCACTTAATCTCCCCATGTCTACAACCAAAATGAATTTGATCTTGTGTGATGTAACCAATGTTCATGTAAAGCACTCCAATACCTGACAAGTCTGCACTATATAAAACTGCAAATACACAAAAAATAAGTGTTTTGCACACTTCTGTCATTGGGCTACATGTGGGCTACATCTGGGTGATATTTGGGATACATTTGGGCTCTTTTGTCTCTGGTGGCCATTTTAGGAGATTTATTTGTTATGAAGTTTCCTAATTTCCTCATTTACTGCAGTCTCCTCAGTAGGAAATGCTTTCAGTTTTTTACTTTGATTCCACCAAGAAGGTAATCAGATATGTCACACATTTGCCATACATTCTGAATGTTAGCACTCTAGTTGCTCATTAGATCACTGTAGTAAAGCTACTGCTCACCACGGAAGTCTGCTGCTAGTATTAGAAGTGCATGTTTCAGTCTGCATATCAGAATTTTTTATGAAATAGAAGAGGATTTGAGAAGTCACTCAAAATGTGCCCTAATTTTTCTTTCTTCAGCACTAATCATAATTTCTATGGCAAAATGAACCCCCTCATTGTGTTCCTTTTTAAATTAAATGTTTTAAGTGTTACCAGTTTATTCCAATCAAGATGGCTTCAGGTGTGCCATACTTTTGTCATAAGTAAGACAGTAAGCGCTCTAGTTGTTCTTAAGAACACTCTGGGACATTCTGTCATTGGGCAGTTTTTTACTTTGATTCCATCAAGAAGGCATTCAGATGTGTCACACATTTTCCATAAATTCTGAATGTTAGCACTCTAGTTGCTCATTAGATCACTGTAGTAAAGCTACTGCTCACCAGGCAAGTCTGCTGCTGGTATTCAAAGTGCATGTTTCAGTCTGCAAGTTAGAATGTTTTTATGAAATAAAAGAGGATTTCAGAAGTCAAAACGTGCCCTAGTTTTTCTTTCTGCAGCACTAATCATAATCTATATGGCAAAATGAACCCCCTCATTTTGTTCCTTTGTAAATTAAATGTTTTAAGTGTTACCACTTTATTCCAATCAAGATGGCTTCAGGTGTGCCATACTTTTGTCATAAGTAAGACTGTTAGCGCTCTAGTTGTTCTTTAGAGCACTCTGGGAAGCTGCAGTAGAACACAAAGGAATCAACTGACAGTCTCTGCCCTTGTTGGATGTACATGTTTTACTGAGAATGTCAGACTTCATTCTTACATGACTGAGAAAGATAATGTGAATTTACAGAAAATATGCTCTCAGTTTAACTTATAGATCACCTTCCAAACCTCTGTGGGAAAAGTATGAGAAAATAGTTTTCTCTCAAACATGGTTCGTGATATCACAGCAGAAGGCTTTTTCACAGGGTAAAATCACCTTAGAACACACCACAATTCCTAAAATGAGTATGGTACCATCAACAATGATTTGTAATGTAACTAAAGTCTTAAAACCTTCTATTAACTGCAATGCTTTTTAATGAGGTGCTATCATGTATATTGGTCCCAAGATGGCTGCCAACGCTTCTTGGATGAAGTACTGACAGCCAATCAGATCTCACGATGAGATGTGTGGTTAGGCGCCGCCCAGATATGTATGTGATTTTACTTTTGATTTTCTCAGGAACTACTGAACAGATTTACACCATATATGAAAAAGGCACATGCCTGACCTGAGGACTACCTCTTTGCCAAATTTCAAGTAATTCTGTTCTGCCGTTCGGGCTGTACCTTGGACTAAAGGTCCCTATGGAAAATTGCATGGGGAAAACGCGTTTTGGGACCCCCCTTTTTTCTCAGCCCCCGCTTGACGAATCCCCCGAGACTTTCAGGGTAGGAGCGGAGCGCCACACCTATTTTGAAAATTTTGCGAGGATTCGTCAACCGGCGCCAAAGTTATTCCAAATAGAATGTTGCGGATTTCCTATGTAAACACGGTCCTAACTATAACTATCTACTGGCGACCGCCAGTAGATAATATATATGTATATATATATATATATGCTTAATTCTTCGTCCAATGCATCACCTTTGACATCGAAATGACGATCACAGACCCAGATTCGGTGCAATTTCTTAATTTATTGTGTTTAGACGCCCTGCACCACCGCCATGACGCGTTTCGGGCAACACGGTGCCCTTGATCATATTCATATATATTCACTGAAAAAAACCATAGGTTTCACACACGTTATAGTTATGAATTAGCATTTAAAAAACCTTGCAAATTCACTTAAAAAACCATAGGTTTCACACATGTTATAGTTAGCTGGACATTTCACTCGTAAAAAACCAATGAAATTCCCCTGTTATAGTTAGTGCAGGCAACTATAACTCACGCGACCGCAATCCTCTGCTGATGACGTCAGATATTACATCACTGTATTTAGACACTTATTTACCCATGTCTTCTTCCATTAATCTTTAGCTATAAATATATTACAAATATTTATTTTTCAGAAAGACACATATGTCATCAGTGATGTAATATCTGACGTCATCAGCAGAGGATTGCGGTCGCGTGAGTTATAGTTGCCTGCACTAACTATAACGGGGGAATTTCATTGGTTTTTTACGAGTGAAATGTCCAGCTAACTATAACATGTGTGAAACCTCTGGTTTTTTAAGTGAATTTGCAAGGTTTTTTAAATGCTAATTCGTAACTATAACGTGTGTGAAACCTATGGTTTTTTCAGTGAATTTCAAAGGTTTTTTAAATGCTAATTTATGTATGTATTTTTTATTTTTTTTATGGGAGTTTTAGCGCTTAATTTTCCGTTAAAAATTTTTAAAAAAATTTTACGTGTGTTTTTTCAGCATGCGCGCACAGTGCGCGTACTCCGCGATTTTTCGAAAAAAAAATAAAATCTTTTTTTTGCCCTTGGGGGTCCTTCTGGGACCCCCTGACAAAGGCTAGGGGGTCGGGAACTGTCCACCCTGCCCCCTTTTCACGTTCTCCACCTTTGCTTTTCACCCCCTCAGACTGCGAGAGACAAAATGGCGGCCGACACTTCCTGGTTTCGACCGATTCGAATGTTTACCGACATCTAACAACCAATCAGAATTGCGCTCGCGCACGGCAGGGTGCGCACACAGTGCGCTTGGTGCGCGTGTATAGATATTTATATGCTTTTAAATGCTATTTTCTCAGGAAATACTGAACAGATTTACACGAGACCTTCAAAAGGCACTTCCTTGACCTTATGGCTACCTCTCTGCCAAATTTCACGTAATTCTGTTCAGCCGTTCGGGCTGTACCTTCAACTAAAGGTCCTATGGAAAAATGCATGGCGAAAACGTGTTTTGGGACCCCCCCTTTTTCTCGGCCCCCGCTTGACGAATCACCCCGAGACTTTCAGGGTAGGAGCTGAACGGAGCGCCCCATTTGTTTTGAACATTTCGCGAGAATTCGTCAACCGGCGCCAAAGTTATGCAAAATAGAATTTTGAGATTTCCTATGGAAACTAGGTTGTAACTATAAATATCTACTGGCGACCGCCAGTAGATAATATATATATATATATATATTTATACTGAGACCCCTTCTTTTGGTGCAGTGATGACATATTGTAGTATTTGGGTTACAACACAGTTGTACAATTTACACTGATTTTCAGAAGTGAACGACCTGGAATTTCCCCTCTCCAGGTAGCTGTAAAATATTCTATCATGCATAGAATTTAAAGTGAATGGGAAGCAAAATTCTTTAAATAAATACACGTGTTTGGTCCTTAACAGCTACATTAAAGAATTGTGGTTTAAGAAATTACGCAAATTAATTTTTTGAATTTATGTATGGTATGAAATTCTTACTTATGAAGCACAAACATGCCACTAATGTCTATAGGGAGCTGTCAGTGAACAAAATGAAGCTACAAACACTAACCTGCGTTTTATAAAGGGTTTTTGTTTTTATTTATTTGCTGAAAGGCGTAAAGCTAGACTACCTGTCTATGCAAATACAACAAGACTGGTTGTCCCCAATTTACATGATGTACATACCATGTATCTTCAAAACTGCCTTGTCTGTCAGAAATTTTCCCCAAGTCCCACACTAAAAGCGAATAATTCCAACATTCCATGCCCACAGGATCACTTTAAGGCTCTTCATATGGACTTTGTGGATATGATTGATAGGTGTAGTAACTACAGGTACCTCATAGTTGTGGTCTGCCCTTTTTCTCGATGGATCAAAGCAGGGCCATTCGTCCATTGTGATGCTAAATCAGTAGCCACGTTTCTAGTTTGGAAAGTAGTGGTAAACAACCTTTACAACGCAACTTTTACAACGCACAACCATTACAACTGGATTTTTACAACGCAAGTGGATTTACAACGCATGCTTTTACAACGCCTGCTTTTACAACGCAAATACCTTTACAACGCAAGTATTTTGTTTTCTATGTTATTTTTTTTAAAATTATTATATATTATTAAATTATATTTCTGATTTATTATATTTATTGAATTAAAAAATGTTTTAATTTAGTGAAGTTGTTTTATTAATATTTAAAATTAATAAATGGCAAAAATACTGAAGTATTGAGAAATAATACTTTAGTATTAATAATTTAAAAAATAGTAATCTTATTGACAGGTAAATTGAAAGTGTTATTAATTGAAACAAATAGTATTAAAAGTGAGCAACATATAAAAAGGAATGTTTTAAAACTCAGGTATTAAATATAGTTATATAGATTTTTTTAAAAAAATATATTGAAGAAACTAAAAAATTTGGAAATTAATACTCTAATATTTTTTTTATAAAATTTACTGAGTAAATTTGGAAATTTAATTTTAATGGTGGAATAATTATTTATTATATTTAAATTTTAAAAAAGTAGTGTAAAGGTAATAATTTAATACTTAGGTATTAAAATTAATATTAAAAAAATATATATAAAATAAGACAATTGTAAAATAATTATTAAAATGTATTAAAAGAGAAATGTTAAATATAAATATATTTAAAAAAAAGTTATTTGTTGTAAAATTCATTTAAACTATTATTATGAAAAAAGGTCCCACGCTTTTGCATTGTTTTCAATGGGAAAAATTGTCCTTCATTTATTTCCACATATGAAGCTGTTTCTCCCGCGGAACTGAAAAGGAAGGTGTTAAAAAAGAAGAAAGGGGATCTTTTGCAAGGAAATGGACTAAGCATCCAGGTAAGGATAAAATTACGTTATTTTACAAGTAATAACATACAATTAAGATGTATAGATAAAATAAATACATTAATAAAAATAAAGTTCACATAGTTTCGTTAATTATTTTTTTTATTTGAAGAATATAGAAAAAAAGCATTTTTTGTTGTTGATATTTTCACATATTTACATATCTATTTTAAAGTAATATATTATTTAATTAAATAACAAAAGTAATTCTAAAAATAATATAAATAAATAGTCCGTTAACAATCTTTGCAGCTTCAGATGACGTAAGCACGTAAACGTGAACGTAAGCGGACATTTTGAAGAGCATCGATGGAGGAAGCAGCAGGAAGCTGATCTACGTCCAGGTAGGAAACAATTTAAACTTTATTTATACATGTTAAGTTAAAATAGGATACATATATTGTCAAGAAAGGGTAAGGAGAGGTTGCGGTTTAAGAATGTAATGTAAAACTGATAAAAAAGCATGTCGCCGATCGTGTTATTAGAGTATGCCTATGTCGGGTCACAAAAAGTTCTCGTGAAAAGTTATTTGTGTTTACAATTGGTTGGAAAAAAAAGATAAATAATTATAATATAAATGTTTTATACAACGTATTTGTTTACGAAAAGTTGTATTTAAAAATGTATTTTAAAGCAATTATCATGCTGTTTTTGCTCTAAAAAAACAGTCTGAAATGTGGTTAATCTATTATGGAAAAAAGCTTCTTTTATTTATTAGTGATATTTTGGATAGAAAAACTTTATAGAAAAAAAATTTACATTGTTTGCGTTGTTTTGTAAAAGTATTATGGCAGATATAGTGAGAGTATGGTTTGGTAGGAGGTAGTAATTTTTTAATTTTGAATTGGTTGGTCAGAAGAAATACGAAATTATTTCTGGTGCAAAAAGGAAACTAGCACAGGTTGACATAGGGAGAATATGTTTTCGTAAGAGGTAGATTTGGAGATCTGTTTTTAAATAATGGAAGTACATTTCTGCATTAAATTGGTAAATAGCAAGGGTGACATAGTGAGAAAATGTTTTGCTAGGAGTTAGTATTTTATTTAGGATGCTGTTATAGTACTGTCATATTTTTGCACTATGTTTGAAAAAAATAAAGAAGATGGATCTACATATTCAATCAACAAGGAATGCTAAAGAGTTTGATTTTTCGTTATCATGGTCTTCACCTGGATGCTTATGGACAAGGATTTTTTTGGATTTTACAAAGAAGAAGAATAATGGATTTATTGGATTTTTTGGATTTTGAACTATGTTTTTTTTTTTAAAAGAAGATTTTTGGGACATAAAATACTAATTAGGAAAATATTTCCTCTTAGTAATTTTTTTTCACAACTCCGTAAGGAGAAGAAAAAGTTTAAGGACTGAGTCCAAAAAGGATAGAAAATAGATATGGTATATTTATTTTCAAAATTATAAAAATAATTTTTTGAGAAAATATTGGTTTAGATATTTTAGCAAGTTAAAGAAGTTTATCTTTTGACAAAAATTTGGGTGCTTATAACCAAAATTTGGAAAGAAACATACATGGTTATTTAAAGAAGCTTATTTAAGAATAATCTTTTTCAGAAAGACTAGAAGATAATATTTTATAAAGAAAAATGCTTTTTATGGAAACAAAATATGCTTTCTGATGGTTGCAAAATTGGAATGGATATTCACTTTTAGAAAAATAGAAACAATTTTTATCTCCTTTATACTTTGGATTGCTTTGGGTTTTTGGATGTTGCAAAAATTGGATTTATTATGGTGGAAAAAGCAGAAGAAAAAGAAAGAAGGCAACAAAAGGTAGCCTGACCCGACGTATATTTTGGAGAAATGTTTTGGAAAAATGTTATTGCCAATTGTAATTAGTATTTGATTAAATTTAGGGCAAAGCAGAAAAGTAAGGTGAAAAAGTTATTTAGAAGTTTAGAATGTTAGCAACATTTTCAAGGTAGTCTAGAGCCACACACAACGAAAACTGTTGCATAATACCCAATAGTCTCTCAGACATTTCCTTTGTTTTTTGTGTAACTCGTGGGTTCAGACTACCAGTTAATGTTTGTGAAAGTCTCATTTCCTGAAAACGTTGCTCCTTCTTCAAAGTTTCCAAAAAAGAGTAGAAATTAGGGTGTGGTTTGCCAATTGTATGGTTGAAGGAGTTATGCCATCCCTCAATGGCATTATTTGTTTTTGCTTCTCCCTCTAAACAGCTCGTGTAACAGTTCCACCACTCCACATGGAAACGTGGCTTCCTCCTGCGACCTGATCTGCTTAGGTGCCCAATCCATGTGTCTTCAAAATAATTTAGGATGGGTGCCATTTTCCCTTCATTTACATTGTAATAATCTGATTCTGTAATGGCAGTGTAGTACTCGTCTAGACTTACGGGAGGAACAAAACAAAGAGCTGTTAATTTTTTTCACTCAAATTGTAGTTTGCTATCTGTTGAGTATTCTGCAACCAGGGATGTTTTCTGTAACTTACGCCAGAATGCCTGGGAAAAATGGAAAAAACAGCCCTGAATTTGTGTATCCGTGTACGTTTTACTGATCACATTGATCATGCTCAATTCAAAATCGACAATGATTTTCCTAGGACTTTTGGATGTTTTATTTTTAATAACTGATAAAAGTTCAGTGTAGGTTGCAGTAGTCTTATCAGGCAGCAAACTATATACTAAGGGGATCACATTATGGTTAATTTTAGCGTGTATAGTGTAAATTTGAGTGAAAGGATGGGGTGTACTTTTAAACGTACCATCCATCATCCAAATTTCACTATTTTCTAACTTAACAAGGTTGCGGGGTGTACTAAAAATTAAAATACGTTTTTGAGGGTTTTTGTTGTCAAGGAGAAGGAAAGGATCATCAGCAAAAGAAATAGTAAGTTCATGTGGAATAATAATGTCAAAAAAGGTATGAGGTGTTGTGGTTTGTGTGTTACTTGCCTGCTTTTGTCTTTGTATAATTCGCCTCAAATTAGGAATTATAGGCATATTACTAGCAACATGACTGGGGAGATGCTGTGCAACCTCTCTTAAAATGGATCCAGTAGAATCATTGGAGGTGCTTGCAAGTTGTTTCATTTCATTTAAGGTTTCCCTTACATCAATCTCCATTGCAGAGGCAGAGTGGTTATGATCTGTTGTTTTAATAATGATATCATCATGTGTAACCGCTCTTCCGCTGCAATGGGATGAGTAGTATTGCACACACCTCCAATGATTTCTTGGAAAACTTATCCTTTCTTTACAATATATGTATCCAGCATGCTTCATTAATCTGTTTCCTTTTCTGGATTTTATGTAGGAAGCTGTTTCCTGAGTAGACATTATCTGTGAAGAAAAAATGTTTGATTTTATTATGTGGAATAAAAAGACAAATAAGAAAGAACAATATCCTACATTTTCCATAATGCTGCACTTTCCGGGAGTTAGAATAGTAAATCCTGCCCTTACACTATCCTCCACTTTCCCTATTGTTCCACCTCCTTGGAGCTAGAATAGTAAATCCTGCCACTACACTATCCCATACTTTCCCTATTGCTTTACCTTCCTGGAGTTAGAATAGTAATTGTTAGCCCCTACACTATCCCACACATTCCCTCCTGCTGCACCAACCTGGAGTTAGAATAGTAATTGTTATCCCGACACTATCCCACACTTTCTGTATTGTTGGAGCTTTCTTGAATATGTTTTTTCAAGTTTTGCCAATTGAATGGTTTCCTAGTTTGGAGTGTTCATTTTAAATACCTTTTGATTTAGGTGTTTTCTTCTTGGTCTAATTTTAGTCAGGTTTCTCGTTTTTTGCTGGTCTTTTTTGTTGTCTGGTCTTGTGGGATTCAACTTGTGATTTGGTGTTGAGAAGATTTATGTGAGTATCTGAAAAAATGAGAAAGTAATGGAAATGTAATTTTTTTATTGTAATGTTTGTGATACAGTCCAAAATGTAAACATTTCTGTGCATACGTGACATTTTACTTTATTGTACCTAAAAACTATACTACACTTTTCCTACTGCTGCACCAACTTGGAGTTAGAATAGTAATTGTTACCTCTACACCATCCCACACTTTCCCTACGGCTGCACCTTCCTGGAGTTAGAATAGTAATTGTTACCCCTACAGTATCCCACACATTCACTACTGCTGCACCTTTCTGGAGTTAGAATAGTAATTGGTTCCCTCTACACCATCCCACACTTTCCCTGTTGCTGCACATATATGGAGTTAGAATAGTAATTGATACCTGTATACCATCCTACACTTTTCCTACTGCTGCACCAACCTGGACTTAGAATAGTAATTGTTACCCCAACACTATCCCACACTTTCTGTATTGTTGCAGCTTTCTTGAATATGTTTTTTCAAGTTTTGCCAATTGAATGGTTTCCTAGTTTGGAGTGTTCATTTTAATTACCTTTTGATTTTGGTGTTTTCTTCTTGGTCTGGTTTTAGTCTGGTTTCTCGTTTTTTGCTGGTCTTTTTTGTTGTCTGGTCTTGTGGGATTCAACTTGGGATTTGGTGTTGAGAAGATTTATGTGAGTATCTGAAAAAATGAGAAAGTAATGGAAATGTAATTTTTTATTGTAATGTTTGTTATACAGTAACAAATGTTAACATTTCTGTGCATAAGTGACATTTTACTTTATTGTACCTAAATACTATACTACACTTTTCCTACTGCTGAACCAATTTGGAGTTAGAATAGTAATTGTTATCTCTACACCATCCCACACTTTCCCTACTGCTGCACCTTCCTGGAGTTAGAATAGTATTTGTTACCCCTACAGTATCCCACACTTTCCCTACTGCTGCACCTTCGTGGAGTTAGAATAGTAATTGATACCCCTACACCATCCTATACTTTCCCTAATGTTGCACCTTTCTGGAGTTCGAATAGTAATTGATACCCCTACAACATCCCACATTTTCCCTACTGCTGCACCTTCATGACGTTACTTTAACCTCTACACTTTCTTACACTTTCACAATCTTTTTTGCATTCACGAAGACAGAAAAAAGCAGTTATTTTATGTTTAAAATATTTACCTTCTTTAAAACTCGACGTTTGAATTTTCAAAGATGAAAGTATTTTTTTTTTTTTCGTTATTGAATTTCTGTGTGAAAAACAGATAAAATATGTGTGGATTAGAAAATGTTTTTTCGTCTTACTAATTCTTACTAATTTAGAATTGTGTTTACAAAAATTTAGAAAAATACCTTCGATTTATTCTTGATGAGTAGTGTGGCTCCTTTTGCAAAACGCTATTTTTTTACAAGGAAATGATGGACGGAGTGTTGAACATTGCAAGCACTCACCCCCAGTCAACTGATCTGGGTTTAATCCATCACCATTCTTTAGCCCACTCTGCCACCCCAGTTCAGACATGGCCATATGCAAATCAGTCTGACCCTGTGCCTCATGGGAACAGTCCAGCCCGAACTGCCAAGCCATGTCTTCCCTGAACCGGAAACAAGCTTCCTAGGACCGGTTTCTGGCATTTCAGCCGTCTTCAGCCAGGTTTGCTTGAATCCAGTGGCAACGTGAGCAAGGGACTCACGTCTGAGCATACCCTGCCAACTTATGGCGAACAAAGCAAAAACCAAAGGAAATGATGGACGGGTGTCTGAACTGGGGTGGCAGAGTGGACTAAAGAACAGTGATGGATTAAACCCAGATCAGTTTACTGGGGGTGAGTGCTTGCAATGTTCAACACTCCGTCCATCATTTCCTTTGGTTTTTGCTTTGTTCGCCATAAGTTGGCAGGGTATGCTCAGACGTGAGTCCCTTGCTCACTTTGCCACTGGATTCAAGCAAGCCTGGCTGAAGACGGCTGAAATGCCAGAAACCGGTCCTAGGAAGCTTGTTTCCGGTCCAGGGAAGACATGGCTTGGCAGTTCGGGCTGGACTGTTCCCATGAGGCACAGGGTCAGACTGATTTGCATATGGCCATGTCTGAACTGGGGTGGCAGAGTGGGCTAAAGAACAGTGATGGATTAAACCCAGATCAGTTGACTGGGGGTGAGTGCTTGCAATGTTCAACACTCCGTCCATCATTTCCTTTGGTTTTTGCTTTGTTCGCCATAAGTTGGCAGGGTATGCTCAGACGTGAGTCCCTTGCTCACTTTGCCACTGGATTCAAGCAAGCCTGGCTGAAGACGGCTGAAATGCCAGAAACCGGTCCTAGGAAGCTTGTTTCCGGTCCAGGGAAGACATGGCTTGGCAGTTCGGGCTGGACTGTTCCCATGAGGCACAGGGTCAGACTGATTTGCATATGGCCATGTCTGAACTGGGGTGGCAGAGTGGGCTAAAGAACAGTGAACTGAACAATAAGTCCCGCTGAGCTGCTATCGTTCGGCCCCTTCTCAGAGGAGGAGGTCGAAAAGATCCTGAAAAAGATGAAGAGTGGGTCTCCAAGTGACCCGGCGCCTATGAAATCCCTTAAACAGGTGGCAAATGTTCTTTCCTCTCCGCTTGCGGATCTTATTAATCTTTCGCTTGCACAAGGAATAGTGCCTCAAAGGTGGAAATCCGCTGTTGTCAAAGCACTTTTGAAGAAACCGGGACTAGATCCGTCTAATCTGGCCAATTTTAGGCCCATTTCACTCTTGCCCGGTTTTTCTAAAGTCGCAGAGAAGCTGGTCAATTACCAACTTTCTCTCCATCTTGAAGACCACCATTTGCTAGGGGATTCCCAGACGGGTTTTCGCCCTGGTCAGGGGACAGATACAGCCTTACTGGCAGTGGTGGAGGAAGCAAGGAGCATTCTCGATTCAGGGGGGTCAGTGGCAGTGATCCTCCTGGACTTGAGTGCGGCCTTTGACACCGTTAACCATCAGGTGCTCCTCCAACGGCTGGCAGAGGTGGGTGTTAAAGGGATGGCCCTTAAATGGTTGAAATCCTTCCTCTCAGACCGGTCCTATCAAGTCTGGGAAGGGGGAGAACAGTCCACCTTGTTCCCTCTTCAATGTGGAGTCCCGCAGGGCTCATCTTTGAGCCCTACCTTATTTAACACCTATATGGCTCCCCTTGAAAGAGTGGTCTAACCCTTCAGGAGTGAAGATCATCAGCTACGCTGATGATACGCAGCTGGTTGTGGGCCTCACCCAGCTGGAAGAACAACCCGAAGTCCTTCATGACTGTCTCTCCAATGTTCATCGTTGGATGTCTCAGTCCGCGTTGAAGCTCAACGGTGACAAGACTGAGCTGATGGTGCTGGGCAAGGCCTGTCCCTCTCTCATCACCAGTTGCTGGCCGCGGTCCCTGGGTGATCCACCATCCCCCAAGAAGGAAATCAAGAGCTTGGGGGTTTGGTTGGAGGAAGATCTATCCTTCAGGACCCATGCTAGGAAAACCGCGGGGGTATGCTTTGGCTTGCTGCGTTCTGCTCGCAAAGTGCTACCTCTGCTCCCTAACTCTTCCAGGAAGCTTTTGATTCGCGGCCTAATTTTGTCGCGGCTCGACTTCGGGAACGCACTATTTTTGGGCGCCCCAGAAGCAACTTTCAAAACCCTTCAGCAGGTGCAGAATGCAGCAGCGAGGGTGTTAATGGAAGTGCCGCGTAGACAATCAGCTGCCCCCGCCCTGAAAGCGCTCCACTGGCTCCCTGTTAAGGAGCGGGTGAAATTTAAGGCGCTATGTACGGCCCATAAAATCTTGTACGGCAGGGGCCCTTCTATTCTGTCTTCTATGGCACGCCCCTACAAGCCCACACGCCCACTGCGCTCGGATCAAAGACATCTGATGCAGACCACAAGAGTAAAAAGAGCTCGCACCGGGGGCCGACGCTTCTCGGTGCAAGTAGCGTCACACTGGAATTCCTTGCCCCTTAAGATCCGCGCTGAGCCCAATATCCTGCACTTCAAGAAACTACTTAAAACACACTTATTTCCAGTGTAGGATTGAGTAAGAGCCTTTCGTGTCTGTGTTCACAGCGCCGGGATGCCCCTGGGTAACTGCGCGCGTTACAAATTTTATATAATAATAATAATAATAATAATAACCCAGATCAGTTGACTGGGGGTGAGTGCTTGCAATGTTCAACACTCCGTCCATCATTTCCTTTGGTTTTTGCTTTGTCCGCCATAAGTTGGCAGGGTATGCTCAGACGTGAGTCCCTTGCTCACTTTGCCACTGGATTCAAGCAAGCCTGGCTGAAGACGGCTGAAATGCCAGAAACCGGTCCTAGGAAGCTTGTTTCCGGTCCAGGGAAGACATGGCTTGGCAGTTCGGGCAGGACTGTTCCCATGAGGCACAGGGTCAGACTGATTTGCATATGGCCATGTCTGAACTGGGGTGGCAGAGTGGGCTAAAGAACAGTGATGGATTAAACCCAGATCAGTTGACTGGGGGTGAGTGCTTGCAATGTTCAACACTCCGTCCATCATTTCCTTTGGTTTTTGCTTTGTTCGCCATAAGTTGGCAGGGTATGCTCAGACGTGAGTCCCTTGCTCACTTTGCCACTGGATTCAAGCAAGCCTGGCTGAAGACGGCTGAAATGCCAGAAACCGGTCCTAGGAAGCTTGTTTCACTCCGTCCATCATTTCCTTTGGTTTTTGCTTCACATTATACCTGCGCCAGGTATAATGTATGCAGGGGTGGCGTTCCTACGCAAGAAAGGGTCATAGAAGTGACGCAGTGAAATCTATAAGATTTCACTGCGCCACTTCTAGGACGCAAATGCGTCAATATGTTATGCCTGCCACATGGCAGGTGTTAGACTGACGCAGGCAAATTTCACATGGGGCTTGCCCATGTGTAATGACCCATTGCTGGAGTTGCATCACTTTTGTGACACACTCCAGCAATGCGTCAATTTTGCTCCTACAGATACGTCAGAAATACTGACGTATCTGTAACTCCTTGCAACATGATGCGTCATACAGTAAATATGACGCATCATTGGTGTCGCAAGGAGAGCGCAATCAAAAGTGACGCATCGCTGTTTTTTCGCAGCGATGCGTCACTTTTCATAAATGAGGCCCCTAGTTCTTACCATCACTTGTTATCCCATCAAATAGTGAGAGGAAGATACATGATTACTCACATTCCTGCCACTAGAAGTAATTTACAGGGAGAAAGTTCTGAAGAGATCTTAAATGAGGAGATGCACATGAACTTTTTTGAACTAATGAAATGTGCAAGATTCATCTCTACACAGGTAACTAAGGAGAAGCATGCCACCACCGAGGGCATCCTCCCAGATGTGCACGTATGAGATCAAGTATTTTTTTTTAAACTTTGTCCAAAAACATTGAGAAAAACAATTCAAAGGCCCCTTCACAGTGACCGTGGTGACCCCCACTGCCCTCAAGGTGGATGGCAGAAAGCCTTGCATTCACCCCACACATGTTCATCTAAACCCAGCATCTCGCCAAAAATAAGGAACAATGTAAATGGAACAAGAGGGGGGAAGAAGATTTTCATCATAAAAGCACCCCCCTACACCTCTGCTTTTAGGCTATTTTTTGGAAAGACAGCGCAAAAGATATGTATTGTTGTTCTGATGATTCTTTTTTGTCTCGTGATTCTATCCTTTCTGCCCTTGTACAGAAATGTGCCCTTTAGTTCTAATGTTTCTCAAGAGAACTCCCTAATTACAATGTGAACCGTAATGCCCATAATCAGCTGTTGCAGTATTCCTGTTTTGTTTGTTGCCTAATCCCTCATGCCACCGGATCCGAAAGGTAACATTTGACAAAGGAAGTACCCCAAGTGCAGCTCTATGTTTGCTACATCTCTACCTGCATAGAATTAAAACCCAAATGAGGTTAACACATGTTAAGGTGGTACATTTTTTTAGTTAACAGCACAAAATATGACTCATTAGTAGGCAGCATGATTGAGTGGAGCATTCTCTTGCCCCAGACCGACCGCACAGCTGCATTGCGCCGCATTGGCAAATAGTTCATTTTTTCTCCATTATGATCCATTATTAAACATCTATTCAATTCCTCTTATATCTCCATATTTTGCGACTGATACTCCGAATCCACACACGGGATGTTATGCCATTTTCAAGTTTCTAATGTTAAAGCTGTGCCCATCCGGACCTCTGGCTAAAACACGACAAAAGCAGAAGTTCGTCCAAAGCAGCGTTTATTTAAAACCCAATGCATTTCGGGCTAAGAGCGCCCTTCGTCAGGGGTCACTGTAAATAGCAATAAAACAAATATCAATCATTACAATAACCATAGATCAACATCTTATGTAATCACCAAAACAATCAAAACATGTCAAAAAATGTCTGAACCCCTTATACCCATTCACCCCGTCCTCATTATGAGCAATATGTATTACCACAAGTACCCCTCTGTTCTCATGGTGAACCAAGTTCTCTGTTCAGCCAATTTCCTTTGTTTCACCCCCTATATTCTGCAAAACAAACATCCGCCCTTTCTCTATGTAAATTTAGCTTTATATCACATCCTTGTTCACCCCTCACTTATCTACCCCTCCACTTACATACTACTTTCTCCTCATCCATTAATTAAATTCACCCCCCTTGAACCTCTTGCTTCTCACACTTTCACACTACATACTCCTCCATACGTTAAACCCACCCTCTCGTAAACCCTTTCATCTTTCCCACTTCACATTCATCCCACTCCTTCCAATCAGTTTCCATCTCTACTAATATACTCAACGTTGCTCTTTGAAACAATACCCGTTTTTATGCTCACCTCTACCTGCTAACAACTTCCATCCGCTCAATCATTCACACTTTTAACCAAAACACGCACTCCACATGCACCTTTAACCAAAAGGACACGAAGACCGAAAGTTACACATACCTGCTTGAAACTTTCAAACTAATCCATCAGCGTCTCCGTTTCAGCAAATGTTTGTACCACTCACAATCACACCCTTATTTAACCACTGCCTCCATGAGCAGTGCCTCCTAATTGGCCCACTAATTAACATTCTCCCGCCATGAAAACGATAGTCAAATTACTTTCAAATGAAATCAACTACATTGCCCATAATGCAGTGTGCTCATACTCTGGAGTTAAATCCCCGGTTTCCTCCTTAGTCCTTTGGAAACATTTAGTTAAAAACCCAAATGATAAAAGCATGCTGATCATTAATTAAATATAAGTTGTTTTAATGTCCATCATTTAAACACCGCTCCTTTTCAAACCCAGATTTTGCTCCGTTCGTGTGGATGGTTGCAATCTAATCCGCTTCTGCTACGTTTCTCCTTTTCATCCTGATGGGTGCTACCCCAATGTAGGGCATTAATTTGAACATACAAGTGGAGTGGTGGGGTGCACACCTTTTATTTTCAAATTTCTCTATACTTGTCCATAATTGTCCAAGAATGCGTGCTCGTCGGTGAGGTACCATGCCCAGTAGGTACCTAAGTTACTAACAGTGTTAGAAAAGGTAGACGGACCGGGAGGGTCGGCCGGGGTCAGGAGGAGAGGTCTCCGGGGAGAGCCGTCTCCAGCGATCGTACAGACAAGTAACTTCCCCCCCACAGACAGATATCACACACGGATAAGGTTCAGCGTTCTTTATAAGCACTTATTTAAGGTACGGTTGAATGGTACAAGGAGGTCTGGACTCAGGGGTCCCCTCGATTAGAGTCTCGCAAGGTAGGGAAGGGGGTAGCGGGGCAGTCTATTTACCAATCAGGTAGTTCTGATGAGATGATGATGAGCTCACAATCCTCGAGCTTGGTGGTTAGGTGGTACGGGCCGCGGCAGCGCCAGCAGGTCCCGGTGTGGATGGTCGATACAACGGGCCGTGGCAGCGCCAGTAGGTCCCCGGAAGATATACGGTCCGCGGCAGCGCCAGCAGGTCCCGGTGAGGATGGTCGTTACAACGGGCCGCGGCAGCGCCAGCAGGTCCCCGGAAGATATACGGTCCGCGGCAGCGCCAGCAGGTCCCGGTGAGGATGGTCGTTACAACGGGCCGTGGCAGCGCCAGCAGGTCCCAGGAAGATGACTGTTGCAGAAGGCCGCGGCAGCGCCAGCAGGCAGGACGATGGTTCACAAGAGCGGGCTACGGCAGCGCCAGTAGACCGTCAAGGTTAAGTTCACTCGGTGTCTCTCGACTCCAGGATACAACTGCCTTCCTGCTCCGGAGCTGCCTCAGTTATAGGGCTGGTGCCCTTTGATGTCCGGACCCTCGCACTTGGAGGTCGGAGGGTCCGGGATGAAGGTGTCCAGACACCCAGCAGGGGGTGGAGCCAGTGCCTGGGGGAGCTGGGGGCGATCGGCACCTGGCGGGGGAGAGCCCTTGACAGTTCGTTCTCCCATTGACTTGCCAAGTGGTCCGCTCACCTCCTGGGTGGATGGTGGTGCCGGGATGTCGGGGCCGGCCAGGCCCGGGGTTAGGGTCGAGGGGTGGCCATGCGGCCGCGTGGTGCAGGGCCCCAGATGGCGGCTTGACCCGGCCGGGGAAGCCGGTGGGGCTGGACCCCGTGATGAGTAGGGGTCCGAGGGCAGAGGGTCCGTCGGGAGACGGAGTACAGGTGCTTGTCGTGGGGATATGCCAGGTGGGCCGGAGTTCGGGCCCTGTCGAGCGGGGAGGGAGCAAGCCGTCTGTGAGGCCTGTCCAACATGCGTCCCCCCCAGCTGAAGGCGGGGAGAGTCACCCATCTCCTTGGGGACTCTCTTCGTCGAGGCGGAAAAAGCGGGACAGGCCATCCGCGTTGGCGTGGTCTTGGCCTGGTCGGTGCTCCACGGTGAAGTCCATTCCCTGCAGGGAAATGGACCAGCGCAAGAGTTTTGGGTTTTCCCCCCGCATCTGCATCAGCCATTGCAGGGGTCGATGGTCGGTTTGTACCCGGAAGTGGGTACCGAAGAGATAGGGTCGGAGCTTTTTGAGGGCCCACACTACTGCAAATGCCTCCCTCTCGATGGTGCTCCAACGCTGTTCTCGGGCCAGGAGACGTCGACTGATGAAGGCCACCGGCTGGTCATGACCTTCGGGGTTCAACTGAGAGAGGACGGCTCCGATGCCGTGGTCGGAGGCGTCGGTCTGCACCACAAATTCCCGACTGTAATCGGGGGCCTGGAGCACCGGGGCGGTGCACAGGGCGGCCTTCAGCTCCTCGAAGGCCGCTTGACAATCAGGAGTCCAGTTGACCCGCTTCGGTTGGTTCTTGGATGTGAGACCCGTGAGGGGCCCCACGATGCTGCCGTAGTCCTTCACGAACCGCCGGTAGTAGCCGGTGAGCCCCAGGAAGGCTCGGACTTCGGTCTGGGTGACGGGGGGCTGCCAGGACTGGATGGCAGCAATCTTAAGTTGTAGTGGGGCCACCAGCCCGCTCCCCACTTGGTGCCCAAGGTAGGTCACAGACCCTTGGCCAATCTGGCACTTGCCGGCCTTAATGGTGAGGCCGGCCCGCTGGAGGGCGTGTAGGACCTCCTGGAGGTGACGGAGGTGGTCGGACCAGTGGCGGCTGTATACAGCGATATCGTCCAGGTAGGCAGCGCTGAATTCTTCAAGTCCCGCCAAGACCTGGTTCACAAGGCGTTGGAACGTGGCGGGGGCATTCTTCATGCCAAAGGGCATGACCTTAAATTGATAGTGGCCATCGGGGGTAGAGAAGGCTGACCGTTCCTGAGCCCTGGGTGTGAGGCCGATCTGCCAGTAGCCCGCCGTTAGGTCGAAGATACTAAGGTAGCGGGCGGCACCCAGCCGGTCGATCAGCTCGTCTGCTCGGGGGATGGGATGAGCGTCGGTCCGGGTGACAACGTTCAAGCCCCGGTAGTCGACGCAGAATCTCAGTTCAGGGGCGGAGCCGGGGGCAGCGGCCTTGGGAACTAATACGACCGGACTGGCCCAGGGACTGTCCGAGGGCTCGATGACCCCGATCGTGAGCATCTTGGCCACTTCCTCCTGTATGCAGGCCCGTACCCGATCTGGTACGCGGTAGGCCCGGTGCCGGACAGGGGGACTGTCCCCGGTGTCTACGTCGTGCAGACACCAGGGGGTGACCCCGGGGGTGAGGGAGAACAGGGCAGCGAACTGCAGCAGGAGGTCCCGGCAGTCCTGGCGTTGCTCCGAAGTGAGGGCGTCAGAGAGCCGGACCCCGTCCATGGAGCCGTCCTTCTCCTGAGTCGTCAGGAGATCCGGGAGGGGCTCGGAGTCTTCTTCCGTGCCACTGTCTGTAGCCATCAAGAGGCTTAGTTAGGATCGCACAAAGTGTGGTTTGAGCCGGTTGGTGTGGAGGACCCGAAGGGGGTTCCGGGAGGACCCCATGTCGATGAGGTAAGTGACGGGGCTTTTGCGCTCGACCACTTTGAAGGGCCCCGTCCACTTATCCTGCAGGGCACATGGTTCGGTGGGGGACATCACCCATACTTGCTGCCCAGGCTCGAATTCAATGGAGGAGGCATTGTGATCATACCACCTCTTCATGTCCTCCTGGCTGGCCTCGAGGTTCGCCTTGGCCATCTCCCGGAAGCGCCGGGTCTGGTTTCGTAAGGCCAGGATGTATTTGAAGACGTCTGGAGGGGTCGTGAGGGGGGCCATCTCCCAACCTTCCTTGACTAGGCTGAGGGGCCCTCGCACAGGGTGCCCGTAGAGGAGTTCAAAGGGGCTAAAACCGAGGGACTTCTGGGGAACTTCCCGGTAGGCGAAGAGGAGGCACGGGAGCAGTACATCCCACTGGCGACGGAGAGGCTCTTCCAATCCCCCAATCATCCCTTTGAGAGTGCGGTTAAAACGCTCCACTAGTCCGTTCCCTTGGGGGTGATAGGGGGTCGTGAATCTGTAGGTGACCCCGCATTGTTGCCAGAGGGACTTCATGTATTTGGATATGAAATTCGTACCTCGGTCGCTGACGACTTCTCGGGGGAAGCCTACCCGGGAGAAGATCCCCATCAGGGCCCGGCCAACCACCGGAGCGGTCACTGTCCGTAGGGGCACCGCCTCGGGGTAGCGGGTGGCATGGTCCACTAGTACCAAGATGAACCTGTGTCCTTGCGCCGTGCGGGGGTCCAGAGGTCCCACAATGTCTATCCCCACCCTCTCGAACGGGGTGGTGACCACAGGGAAGGGTTGCAGAGGGGCTTTCAGCTTCCGACCACTCTTCCCGCTGGCTTGGCATGTGGGGCAAGATCGGCAGTGGTTCAGGACGTCATTCCTCATTTTCGGCCAGAAAAAGTGGGTCACCAGGCGACTGTACGTTTTGTCCTGGCCCAGGTGTCCAGCCAGGGGGACATCGTGGGCCAGGTTGAGCAGAAAGTCTCGGAAGCGGAGCGGTACCACCAGAACTCGACCGGCCCCCAGCTCGGCGATTCTTTGCTCGCTGTAGAGCAGGTCGTTATCCCAGTAGACCCAGTGGGTTCCGGTGGTGTCCCCGGCGTTTTGGGTGCTGGCTTGTTGGCGGAGTCCCTCGAGGGAGGGACAGGTCTTTTGTTCCTGGCGGAACTGTTCTTGGGTGGGCCCCCCTTCTTGCCGCCACTGAGCCAGATCCGGAAGGTCCTGGTGTTGCGCGTCTTCTTCGGTAGTCGGGTCCGGGAGGTCGGACTCGCCGTTGTCCTCTACGGGGGCAACCGGGGGCGGAGGTGCTGGCCATTCGGTTTCTTCTGATCGGGGGGCGGCACGGGCGGCCATGGATCGGGTGGTTACGCAGGCCCAGTCCGGGAGGCCCAGCATCCCCAAGTGCTCTCTTCTCTCGACGGTGGCCCACGGGGAACTCTCGAGGTCATTCCCCAGGAGGCAGTCCACGGGGGCATCGTCCCGGACCGTCACCTTCAGTAGGCCGGAGACCCCTCCCCATTCAAACGGGACGCAGGCCATCTTACACATGCTCTCAGAGTTATCCGCCGAGCGGACGGGGCAGAGAATGTTCGGCAGGATCTGCTCGGGCTTTACCAGGTGACAGCGGACGGCCGTCACGCTGGCGCCGGTGTCACGCAAGGCCTCGGCTCTCTGTCCATTAATGGTCACCCACTGACCGTATTTTCTGGTGTTAGCGGGTAGGGGAGCCCGCGGAACCATGTCTCTTCCCCCTAAGCATGCCAGGACCATGGCGGCCGGTTCCCACCCTTGCTGGGCCGGCTCATACTCTTCGGGTCCCTCCGATGATTGCTCTTCCCCGAGGGCAGCGGCAGCTACCTGGCGGGGCTTGGGTGTTTGGTTCTGCGGGCAGCTCGGGTCATTGGCGTAGTGGCCGACTCGCTGGCATCGGTGGCACGTGACGTTGGCCCGGAACCCAGGACGCAACGGGGGGTTGCTCCGGCCGGCCGGAGGCGGGGTGCTGGCCACGGGGGTTGCCGGCAAGGCGTCTCTCCCTCGCCCCTGGCCTCCTCCTCCACCCCGAGGACGGTGCTGGCTTTGGTTGCTTCGATTCTGCTCGTGTGGCCCTCTCCAGCACACTCGGGTGCTTTCCCATCGGTCAGCTTCGGCGGCGAGCTGCCGGGGGTCAGTCAGCTTACTGTCGAGTAGGTGCTGCCTGAGCTCGACGAAACAGTTGTTTGACAGGTGCTCCCATACCATAAGGTTGAAGAGTTGTTCGTAGGTGGTGACCTGACTTCCCTTGATCCAACCCTCGAAGGCCCGGCTGAAATAGTTCACATATTCTACCCAAGTTGTACCTGGGATCCGGGTGCAGTCTCGGAACCTCTGGCGGTACATCTCGGGCGTGAGGCCGTAGCGGGCGAGGAGGGCAGCCTTCATGTGGTCGTAGGACGACATTTGGTGATCGGGGAGCTGTAGTAGGGCATCGCGACCCTCGTTGATAAATCTCCCCCAAAGTCCGGCTCCCCAATCACTCCGGTCGATCCGGTGGGAGGTCATTGCGATCTCATAGGCTTTAAACCACTGTTGTATGTCGTCTTCTCGGACATACTCGCGGACCACATCCTTGGGGATGTGAACTTTTTTCTCAATTGGCCCCGGGGTGTGTGGTCGCTCAGGCACCCCCAGTTCCTTATTCTGTTTGCGCAGTTCTATTTCCGCCAGTCGGCGCTCGTGCTCGAGCGTTATTTTTTTCTCTTCCAGCTCTCTCTGTCTCTGCTTTTCTTCTCGTTCCTCTCGAAGCCGCATATGCTCGAGGTTGAGTTTCTGTTCAGCTAACTTGAGTTCCCCATCCATCTTGAGTCGTGCCATCTCTAATTCGTGTAATCTGACTCTGTCTCTTTCTCGTATCTCCTCCTGCGAGAGGCCCGTTCCCCGCTCCTCGGGAGCCGTGGCGTTCCCCTCTGGTGTGATGCTGTTTTGGTCTGGTGTGACGCTGCTTTGGTTGGAGGGTCCTGCGACCCCAGTTTCTGTCCATGACTCAAGAGCGCGCTTTAGATCATCCTTGGTACTCAGGCCGGTGGTAGCAATGCCAAGTTCTATGCAAAATTGTCTCAGTTCGCGGTGGTTGTATTCTTCTAATTTCTCCATTTGGAACTTCTCGGTGGAGCTGCTATCTTTGGTCGACATCGTGTTTTGTCGTGGGGTGAGCTACTCTCTGTACGATTACGCGTTGATTCGGATCGCGCCGCTGGCCACCAATGTTAGAAAAGGTAGACGGACCGGGAGGGTCGGCCGGGGTCAGGAGGAGAGGTCTCCGGGGAGAGCCGTCTCCAGCGATCGTACAGACAAGTAACTTCCCCCCCACAGACAGATATCACACACGGATAAGGTTCAGCGTTCTTTATAAGCACTTATTTAAGGTACGGTTGAATGGTACAAGGAGGTCTGGACTCAGGGGTCCCCTCGATTAGAGTCTCGCAAGGTAGGGAAGGGGGTAGCGGGGCAGTCTATTTACCAATCAGGTAGTTCTGATGAGATGATGATGAGCTCACAATCCTCGAGCTTGGTGGTTAGGTGGTACGGGCCGCGGCATCGCCAGCAGGTCCCGGTGTGGATGGTCGATACAACGGGCCGCGGCAGCGCCAGCAGGTCCCCGGAAGATATACGGTCCGCGGCAGCGCCAGCAGGTCCCGGTGAGGATGGTCGTTACAACGGGCCGCGGCAGCGCCAGCAGGTTCCCGGAAGATATACGGTCCGCGGCAGCGCCAGCAGGTCCCGGTGAGGATGGTCGTTACAACGGGCCGCGGCAGCGCCAGCAGGTCCCAGGAAGATGACTGTTGCAGAAGGCCGCGGCAGCGCCAGCAGGCAGGACGATGGTTCACAAGAGCGGGCTACGGCAGCGCCAGTAGACCGTCAAGGTTGAGTTCACTCGGTGTCTCTCGACTCCAGGATACAACTGCCTTCCTGCTCCGGAGCTGCCTCAGTTATAGGGCTGGTGCCCTTTGATGTCCGGACCCTCGCACTTGGAGGTCGGAGGGTCCGGGATGAAGGTGTCCAGACACCCAGCAGGGGGTGGAGCCAGTGCCTGGGGGAGCTGGGGGCGATCGGCACCTGGCGGGGGAGAGCCCTTGACAGTTCGTTCTCCCATTGACTTGCCAAGTGGTCCGCTCACCTCCTGGGTGGATGGTGGTGCCGGGATGTCGGGGCCGGCCAGGCCCGGGGTTAGGGTCGAGGGGAGGCCATGCGGCCGCGTGGTGCAGGGCCCCAGATGGCGGCTTGACCCGGCCGGGGAAGCCGGTGGGGCTGGACCCCGTGATGAGTAGGGGTCCGAGGGCAGAGGGTCCGTCGGGAGACGGAGTACAGGTGCTTGTCGTGGGGATATGCCAGGTGGGCCGGAGTTCGGGCCCTGTCGAGCGGGGAGGGAGCAAGCCGTCTGTGAGGCCTGTCCAACAAACAGCATGATTGAGTGGAGCATTCTCTTGCCCCAGACCGACCGCACAGCTGCATTGCGTGTGTGGATTCGGAGTATCAGTCGCAAAATATGGAGATATAAGAGGAATTGAATAGATGTTTAATAATGGATCATAATGGAGAAAAAATGAACTATTTGCCAATGCGGCGCAATGCAGCTGTGCGGTCGGTCTGGGGCAAGAGAATGCTCCACTCAATCATGCTGTTAGTAACTTAGGTACCTACTGGGCATGGTACCTCACCGACGAGCACGCATTCTTGGACAATTATGGACAAGTATAGAGAAATTTGAAAATAAAAGGTGTGCACCCCACCACTCCACTTGTATGTTCAAATTAATGCCCTACATTGGGGTAGCACCCATCAGGATGAAAAGGAGAAACGTAGCAGAAGCGGATTAGATTGCAACCATCCACACGAACGGAGCAAAATCTGGGTTTGAAAAGGAGCGGTGTTTAAATGATGGACATTAAAACAACTTATATTTAATTAATGATCAGCATGCTTTTATCATTTGGGTTTTTAACTAAATGTTTCCAAAGGACTAAGGAGGAAACCGGGGATTTAACTCCAGAGTATGAGCACACTGCATTATGGGCAATGTAGTTGATTTCATTTGAAAGTAATTTGACTATCGTTTTCATGGCGGGAGAATGTTAATTAGTGGGCCAATTAGGAGGCACTGCTCATGGAGGCAGTGGTTAAATAAGGGTGTGATTGTGAGTGGTACAAACATTTGCTGAAACGGAGACGCTGATGGATTAGTTTGAAAGTTTCAAGCAGGTATGTGTAACTTTCGGTCTTCGTGTCCTTTTGGTTAAAGGTGCATGTGGAGTGCGTGTTTTGGTTAAAAGTGTGAATGATTGAGCGGATGGAAGTTGTTAGCAGGTAGAGGTGAGCATAAAAACGGGTATTGTTTCAAAGAGCAACGTTGAGTATATTAGTAGAGATGGAAACTGATTGGAAGGAGTGGGATGAATGTGAAGTGGGAAAGATGAAAGGGTTTACGAGAGGGTGGGTTTAACGTATGGAGGAGTATGTAGTGTGAAAGTGTGAGAAGCAAGAGGTTCAAGGGGGGTGAATTTAATTAATGGATGAGGAGAAAGTAGTATGTAAGTGGAGGGGTAGATAAGTGAGGGGTGAACAAGGATGTGATATAAAGCTAAATTTACATAGAGAAAGGGCGGATGTTTGTTTTGCAGAATATAGGGGGTGAAACAAAGGAAATTGGCTGAACAGAGAACTTGGTTCACCATGAGAACAGAGGGGTACTTGTGGTAATACATATTGCTCATAATGAGGACGGGGTGAATGGGTATAAGGGGTTCAGACATTTTTTGACATGTTTTGATTGTTTTGGTGATTACATAAGATGTTGATCTATGGTTATTGTAATGATTGATATTTGTTTTATTGCTATTTACAGTGACCCCTGACGAAGGGCGCTCTTAGCCCGAAATGCATTGGGTTTTAAATAAACGCTGCTTTGGACGAACTTCTGCTTTTGTCGTGTTTTAGCCAGAGGTCCGGATGGGCACAGCTTTAACATTAGAAACTTGAAAATGGCATAACATCCCGTGTGTGGATTCGGAGTATCAGTCGCAAAATATGGAGATATAAGAGGAATTGAATAGATGTTTAATAATGGATCATAATGGAGAAAAAATGAACTATTTGCCAATGCGGCGCAATGCAGCTGTGCGGTCGGTCTGGGGCAAGAGAATGCTCCACTCAATCATGCTGTTAGTAACTTAGGTACCTACTGGGCATGGTACCTCACCGACGAGCACGCATTCTTGGACAATTATGGACAAGTATAGAGAAATTTGAAAATAAAAGGTGTGCACCCCACCACTCCACTTGTATGTTCAAATTAATGCCCTACATTGGGGTAGCACCCATCAGGATGAAAAGGAGAAACGTAGCAGAAGCGGATTAGATTGCAACCATCCACACGAACGGAGCAAAATCTGGGTTTGAAAAGGAGCGGTGTTTAAATGATGGACATTAAAACAACTTATATTTAATTAATGATCAGCATGCTTTTATCATTTGGGTTTTTAACTAAATGTTTCCAAAGGACTAAGGAGGAAACCGGGGATTTAACTCCAGAGTATGAGCACACTGCATTATGGGCAATGTAGTTGATTTCATTTGAAAGTAATTTGACTATCGTTTTCATGGCGGGAGAATGTTAATTAGTGGGCCAATTAGGAGGCACTGCTCATGGAGGCAGTGGTTAAATAAGGGTGTGATTGTGAGTGGTACAAACATTTGCTGAAACGGAGACGCTGATGGATTAGTTTGAAAGTTTCAAGCAGGTATGTGTAACTTTCGGTCTTCGTGTCCTTTTGGTTAAAGGTGCATGTGGAGTGCGTGTTTTGGTTAAAAGTGTGAATGATTGAGCGGATGGAAGTTGTTAGCAGGTAGAGGTGAGCATAAAAACGGGTATTGTTTCAAAGAGCAACGTTGAGTATATTAGTAGAGATGGAAACTGATTGGAAGGAGTGGGATGAATGTGAAGTGGGAAAGATGAAAGGGTTTACGAGAGGGTGGGTTTAACGTATGGAGGAGTATGTAGTGTGAAAGTGTGAGAAGCAAGAGGTTCAAGGGGGGTGAATTTAATTAATGGATGAGGAGAAAGTAGTATGTAAGTGGAGGGGTAGATAAGTGAGGGGTGAACAAGGATGTGATATAAAGCTAAATTTACATAGAGAAAGGGCGGATGTTTGTTTTGCAGAATATAGGGGGTGAAACAAAGGAAATTGGCTGAACAGAGAACTTGGTTCACCATGAGAACAGAGGGGTACTTGTGGTAATACATATTGCTCATAATGAGGACGGGGTGAATGGGTATAAGGGGTTCAGACATTTTTTGACATGTTTTGATTGTTTTGGTGATTACATAAGATGTTGATCTATGGTTATTGTAATGATTGATATTTGTTTTATTGCTATTTACAGTGACCCCTGACGAAGGGCGCTCTTAGCCCGAAATGCATTGGGTTTTAAATAAACGCTGCTTTGGACGAACTTCTGCTTTTGTCGTGTTTTAGCCAGAGGTCCGGATGGGCACAGCTTTAACATTAGAAACTTGAAAATGGCATAACATCCCGTGTGTGGATTCGGAGTATCAGTCGCAAAATATGGAGATATAAGAGGAATTGAATAGATGTTTAATAATGGATCATAATGGAGAAAAAATGAACTATTTGCCAATGCGGCGCAATGCAGCTGTGCGGTCTGTCTGGGGCAAGAGAATGCTCCACTCAATCATGCTGTTAGTAACTTAGGTACCTACTGGGCATGGTACCTCACCGACGAGCACGCATTCTTGGACAATTATGGACAAGTATAGAGAAATTTGAAAATAAAAGGTGTGCACCCCACCACTCCACTTGTATGTTCATTAGTAGGCAGGACATCAGGGATGAAATATCATGCATGAAAAAAACAGGTCATCCTACCACTGTAGATTGGGTCCAGATGGTTTTAAATTTGGAATTTTTAGGAGTAACATGAACTGGGTGCAAAAATTGACCTGATACTTTTATCAACTAATATTTGTGATGTGTTCTTCTACCTGACTTCAGTGAGACCTAATAGAAACAGGTTCACAGGAACAAAATGTTTCTAAGGAATATATGGCAAATATTATTATTTAAACATTAATCTCTAATAATAATAGGTCTGTAGGGTGGTGTTAAACACTATGGTGCCGATTACGATCCTGTAAAAAAATTCCCCGTACGACTCGTATCCGGTCTTTTTACCGCACGAATCGTACAAGTGCCGTACAAACTGCCAAGTATGATTCGCATGGGAAAAAGACCATACGAATAGCATTGGGAATTATTCCCCACACGTCCTCGGGTCGGAAAATGTGTCCGACACATCCGCGGACGATTTACCGTACAAATGTGACAAGTGAAGTCCGACCGCGCTAGTATGATCCATCCCGAGCGTCCGATGCTACAACCGGATGGAAAATACACCGTCCGCACCGAACTCCCATAGCAACCATGGAGACATGTGCCCACATATGCGCCGAACAACCCCCCCAGCCCCCGTATGTACGCGCCGAACCACCCCCCAGCACCCGTATGTACGCGCCGAACGACCCCCCCAGCCCCCGTATGTACGCGCCGAACCACCCCCCCAGCCCCCATATGTACGCGCCGAACCCCCAGCCATGCATGTACACCTCCGTACATACGGACCGTACACCCACCCGTGTATATACACCCGTGTACGTACGGCCCATACCCCCACCCGTGTATGTATGGAGCGTACCCCCACCCCAACAGTGTATGTACGGACCGTACCCTCACCCGCGCATGTATGGAGCGTACCCCCACCCCAACCGTGGATGTACGACCCGTACCCACACCCGCGTATGTACGGACCGTATCCCCACCCCAACCGTGGATGTACGGACCGTACCCCCACCCCAACCGTGGATGTACGACCCGTACCCTCACCCGCGTATGTATGGAGCGTACCCCCACCCCAACCGTGTATGTACGACCTGTACCCTCACCCGCGTATGTATGGAGCGTACCCCCACCCCAACCGTGTATGTACGGCCCGTATCCTCACCCGCGTATGTATGGAGCGTACCCCCACCCCAACCGTGTATGTACGGACCGTACCCCCACCCCAACCGTGGATGTACGACCCGAACCCCCACCCCAACCGTGTATGTACGGCCCGTACCCTCACCCGCGTATGTATGGAGCGTAACCCACCCCAACCGTGTATGTACGGACCGTACCCCCACCCCAACCGTGGATGTACGACCCGAACCCTCACCCGCATATGTATGGAGCGTACCCCCACCCCAACCGTGTATGTACAACCCGAACCCCCACCCGCGTATGTATGGAGCGTACCCCCACCCCAACCGTGTATGTACGGACCGTACCCCCACCCCAACCGTGGATGTATGACCCGTACCCTCACCCGCGTATGTATGGAGCGTACCCCCATCCCAACCGTGGATGTACGACCCGAACCCTCACCCGCGTATGTATGGAGCGTACCCCCACCCCAACCGTGGATGTACGACCCGAACCCCCACCCCAACCGTGTATGTACGGCCCGTACCCTCACCCGCGTATGTATGGAGCGTACCCCCACCCCAACCGTGTATGTACGGACCATACCCCCACCCCAACCGTGGATGTACGACCCGAACCCTCATCCGCGTATGTATGGAGCGTACCCCCACCCCAACCGTGTATGTACGGACCGTACCCCCACCCCAACTGTGGATGTACGACCCGTACCCTCCCCCGCGTATGTATGGAGCGTACCCCCACCCCAACATTCTAAGTACGGAGCGCACCCCAGGCCCCAACACCAGCACCTTCACCCAACATTGCGCATGTACGAGTCGTACCAAGCCAGACACAAGGACAGCACTGTACAACAAAATTGGCGAAGTACACACCGTACACACGCTAAAAACGCACGTACACAACCAGGACAAAGCACAACAACACAAGAATACACTATTCGAATGGCACAAAGCCACAAAACATGTCCAACAAGCACAAATACAACACATTCACTGACCTGCAACTGCCAAAATCCCAAACAGAGGCCCAAAACACAACCACTCCTTATAACACACCCACCCAAAGTTCAAACACAGCCACACCCACCAATGGACCAATAAAAAGGGCCCACACACACAAACCATGAGCCTTTGCAACAGACTCACTGCTGCCAGACCCCACAGACAACCTACAGCACCATACTTGAACCTTTACTACACCTTACACTTGCACACCTTCACACACACACCTTCACAAACACCCCCTCATCACATTCACACACACCTGCACAACCACACCCACACACCCACAACCATCCACACCCACACCCCCCACAACCATCCACACCCACACCCCTCACCATGCCCACTAACAAGAATCCAAAGTTCACTAGCCAAGAGTTGGAGGTCCTTGTCGACGAAATCCTCAGAGTCGAGCCACACCTCTTTGGAACATTGGTCAGACAGACCAGCATTTCCGAAAAAACAGCCATGTGGAAGAGGATTGTCGATGCTGTCAATGCTGTTGCGTCCACCAGAAGGACCAGGCATGAATGCCAAGCCAGGTGGTACGATCTGCGGAGGAGGGTCCGAGCCAAAATGACCGACGACCACAACCAGGCCAACATCACAGGAGGAGGGCCGCCCCGCAGACCCGTACAATACAATCCCTGGGAGGAGAGGGTGATGGCCATACTGCCGGTGGTGGCAGTGGACGGATTAGAAGGACTCCGAGACCCGGGTGAGTACACAAACAACTCACCTCACATGGAGGGAACGTCATCCACAACCAAACTCACAATCAGTCACGCAACCACCCCAAGCTATCGCATGACTCAACCACACTCCATGAACACGCACATGCCACTAGCGCCACCATGCCCCATGCACCCAGCTGGACAATGCCAAGTCACAGGCCACAGAAAACACCAGCACAAGACACGGTAAGCCGGATGGCGGGAGTGTGGGCCCCAAAAATCACATAGTGCAACTCAGAAGCAGACAACAATGCCCTCTGCCCATATGGCCTAGGTCACAGCCAGACAAACAGTGTGTCCCCACACAGGAAAGACTTGCCAGCAAATGGCGGACGCCTTGCATTAAGACATGGGGTGAAGGCACTTTTTGCACATGACAGCAGCTAATGAACAGCCAACACTGTGGAAGAGTGGCAGCACACACCACCACAGCAGCAGCGCAGACACACACACTACACCCAATGGGTGCCTGGAGATCAGAAACAAACTCACATCAACAAGCCAAGGGCCATTCAAAGATCTGCTAAAAGTGTGTGCCTAGGAAGCTGGGCTGAGGTGACAGAGGGTGACACACAGAGGGAGGGAGAGGGGGAGAGAGAGGGAGGGAGACACAGGGAGACGGACAGAGGGAGGAGGCTGACACACAGAGGGAGGGAGAGGGGGACAGAGAGGGAGTGAGAAAGGGACACACAGGGAGCCCAATTCAGCCTTGGGGGGTGTGGGAATGTCTGCTCGTCAGCAGGTGGACTGCGTGCATGTAGACAAGGGTGGCCAGTGCCTGAACCCCCCCTCTTCTCCATGGCAAAACACAGGGCCATGTCTCAACCTGTGCACGAGCACAACGCCAGCTACCTGCATTATCTAAGTGTGTGGAACAACTCCATGTGCCCACGTACAGTGCAACATGGAAGGCGCCAATGCATGGCTCGCCACAACTGCTCACTCCACTGCTGACTGCAGTCACAATTGACGCAGCAAGTAAGACTGTGCCACACATATGTAAAGTCGCAAAAGCTGTGGCCAAGGGACATACCCATGCACAAGTGCACTGTGAGTGGAATGCAAGACATATCCAAATTACCAGAGGAAATGTGCCAACTTAGAAACGAATGAAACATGGATGTTGCATGGAACAAAAATAACATTGTCTCTCTCACACACAGGTCAACGTCGTGGATCACCCCCCAACACTGGGGGGGAAGACTCACAGGACCCGGCTCGGTGGGATGACAGACCCACCGGCAGCGACGACTCTCACCACTCTGTGGACGAACCCGACCCCGACCAACCTGGCCCCTCTGGTGTCCAACCACCTGCAGCACCTGCGTCAGGTACAACTGGGCCAACCACCACCCCTACTCCTGCCACATCCCAGGAGACACCCAGGATCCCTGCCCCACCACCACAATGCAGCCAGGCTGGCCAGGAGGGACACGGTGTACCGGGCACCCAGGAGGAGGCAGGCGACAACGCCAATGCCACCCCTCAGGGGTCCCGGAGACCCGATGTGCCCACAAGGGCAGGCCAGGTGCAAGTGGGCAGGGGTGGTGGGAGTGGAGGACGGCGGAGGCGCGAGCCTGACCAGTTGGCTGCGGAACCGGTATATTCCCATGTCCGAAACATCCTGGACACATACCGGCAGGACACCACGGGCATGGCCCAGGTTGTGTCCATCCTCGAGGAGATCAAGACCCAGCAGGCCCAGCAACATGCGGAGCAACATGCCTGTCTACTGCGACACCAAGGGCGGATGGAGGACAGACAGGCTGAGCTCGTGACGGTGTTCACGGGAATTCACAGTACACTCCGTCGGACAGCCGACAACATGGGCAACCCTCCCTGTCCCACCAGGCGTAGAACATCACCACCCACAGGGAGGGATGAGGAGGAGGAGGAGACATCCGACGGAGCATCCAAAACATCGTCACGGCCTGCTTCTGAGGGTCCCCGCAGGAGGGCGGGTCGTCCACGGAAAAGACCGTGAGGGTCAGCGCAATAGCACCATCTCCCAGGACACCTGGCCTGGCACCTGGCCCACTGGACCAACAGCAGCACAGCAGCAAAAGACATTCTCTGCCACATGGACTTGCTGGTCACTGTCTGACCAATGTTGACAAAGACTGTGGCATGGACTCTGAGGATTTCCAATGGCAAGGACACCAACTCCCCTAGTGAACTTTGGATTCCACACACCCGGAAAGCCCCTCATGTCATACCCCCCCCCACGTACCCCAACCAAAATAAAAAGTTACACCATAAAGAGAAGATGCCTACATTTTGCATTATTACCTTACATGTGTCTTGTAAAGTCTAACCATGCCTGAGTTCTCATTTGACTTCAACCATCCACACCCTGGGGCCTGAGTCTGGCACAGGACACACATGGGTCACATTGTATTAGGCAAGACAGATATGGAGCACCATACACACCCGTGATGGGCCCAACCAGCTGAGGGGGTGGTCGCACAACCGTGCCGACAGACATATTGAGTACAGCGACAGCCATGCGCAGAGGTCAGGGATCATGTGGAGTGTCCTGTGGGGCACCCAGGTATGTGTGGACAGGTTGCAGAACCATGTCCTGCAAGCTTGAGTCAGGTGGATGCAGAGAATGGTGGCCTGGCCAACGTTGGATGCATGGGGATGGCACATGTCACAATACACACACAGTCATGGACATCATGCACAATACACAGTCTAATCCCACACAAACAGCTTGCATCTTGCTACTCTACACATAGACACATAGCCACTATCACGGAAAACCATGCCAGACATGCCGGATGCACCGTGGCAACACACCAGCATTGACTGAGAAGAGGCACCTTGGAGGCATAGGGACACCTTTATTATTCATGTATTTGGGAATGCAGAGGCAACTCGGAGTACACATGAACAGGTCATGTGGAGTAACATGTGGGTCCAACACTGGAACCCCCCTTCTGCAGCACAAATGCGTGATAGCCATGGAACTGGCACACAAGTGTCGGCTAACAGCTAAACACCCCCTGCTGCTCACGGAGAGGCTGCCATACACCATTGATCCTCTGATGTGGAAGTCCCACACCATGTCAAGCCAATGCAAACCGTATGTGTCCGAGGGCAGTGTAACACACATTGATGCCATCATCACAATCCACAATCCCATCACTGATGACTGTCAACAAGTCTGACCATCTATTCAGGTGTACCCAGCTGCATGTCATGTGTCCCATGGTGATGCGACATGGCTGCAGAGGAACCAAACATCGACAGGGGCAGAGTGCACACATCGTAAACAACTGCCACACCCAATACACCCCTGATGCATCCCTTACCCTAAGGAGACTTCCAAACTTGTCCGAGCGTGTAACGCTGAGTCAGCACACGATGACGTGTCCATGAGGAATAGCAGTGCCACAACAATGCAACCAGCAGACGGCATGCGCAAGTACCTGGGGATGAGAGACACACAAGAAGTCAGCCACTTGCATGTGCATGTACTCGACACATGTAAGGATGACAACATGCTAGGTCACAATTATGACTGGGGAAATACACTCATCACTGGCACCATCACTCTAGTGACACATCCACACACACCTCTGACTCACGTGCCATACATGCAGATGGACACACACATCGCAACACATGCCACACGGGGACCAATGCGTGCACACACAGACACTGGTACTCACCACTAAGCAAAGAAGTCGCGTATGAGCCGACTCCGGATGTCCTCTTGCGGAACCACATCCTCCACATCATTAGCCCCATTGCCAAGACCTTCGTCCTCCACGGGTGGATGGTCCTGATCATCTTGATCCAGGATGAGTGGCACAGCTTTCTCAACTGCCATGTTGTGCAGCATGCAGCAGACCATGAAGATTTTGCAGACCTTCGCCGGGGCATATGGGAGGGCGCCGCCGGTCTTGTGGAGGCATCTGAATTGGCTCTTCAGGAGGCCAAATGTCCTCTCTATCACTCGCCATGTCCGGCCATGGGCGGTGTTGTAGCGGAGCTGGGCCGGCGTGATGGGGTTGCGGAGAGGTGTGATCAGCCATGGCATGTTGGGATAGCCAGCGTCCCCTACATGGAAAACACATGGACATAAGTAGGACAGGAGAAGCGGTCGTGCTGGAAGTCTACGCAAAATACAGGACAGACAGAGTGTACCCACCAACAACACATGCTCGTTCGTTGCGCAGCTGCGTCATCATTTCAGGCACCCTGCTACGCCTCATGATGTAGGCATCGTGTGCTTATCCTGGAAAACGAGCACAGACATGTGAAATCACCATGTTGGACAGACACACCACAAGGGCATTGATGGAGTGGTAGTGCTTGCGATTCCTGTACGCTACCTCCTGTGCCTGTGGTGGTACCAAAGCCACATGTGTCCCATCTATGGACCCAATGACATGGGGCATCCCTCCCAGGGCATAGAATCCACGCTTGACCCCAGTCAACATTTCAGGAGTTGGGAAATGGATGAACTCATCCAGGTGAAGCAACATGGCCTCTAAGAAATCATGCAGCACACGGCTGAACATGCTCTGGGACATGCCACCAACATGAGCTATGGTATATTGAAAGGTACCCGTGGCAAGAAAATGTAGGGCTGCCATTACCTTCAGCTTGGGTGTCAGTGCCGTAGGATACCTGTGCAGCGGTTGCAGGTGTGGTGCCAGCCTCGCCGTCAACTCCTCAATCAACGGTTGGGGGAAGCGGTAGCACCGGATACAGTCATTCTCCCGCATGTCAGCCAAGTCCGGAATTGGTTGGGGAAGAGGCGGCGCTCTGCAGTAATTTGGAAGTGACAAGGAAGAGTGAGTGCACTACAACAACAATTTATTTGTACTGAGCACATGTTAATCTGTCAATACACATATGTGACATACGGAGTCAGGTATGTGCCACATGCCCTGGACACGTATGGCTGCCAGGTGACACTCCTACCAAGACCCAGCTACACACGGAGATTGTGAACCTCCACATGCCATGGCATGGGATTAGCTGTGTCCCAGTGTAAGTGAACAGCCAGACGCAACACAGGAGTGACATACATCAAGACATCAGCAGAAGTAGGATGTCGATTTCAGAGACTGGTAGCGGAACACTAGAGCCACAGGTCACATGACATTACACTAGGACAGCCCACACACCTTGCCAATAAAGTATACATGTAATGACTCACCACACATTCATTGAGTTGATGCAGACATGTCCTTGTTACGCTACTCCGTGTCCCATGCATACATACGCACCTCACAACCGATACCACATGTGGCCTGGTGTGCGTAACAGTGTGCCATGTCCATCTACACACAGACACATGTTGGTTGCTGCAACAGCTGATGCTTTTGAGGGAGCACCAACATCAAGATAATGGGAACACCCCACACATACATGACATAGACACATTGTGCACCGTGGGTAGTCACATGTCTGGTGTGGTAACCCCTGTAGCGGGCATCAGGGGACACTTGCGTGTGTTGTTGACTGTGCCATGCCAGTGACGCTCATCCCAAGTGTGCAGTACGACATGCACACATGTCAAAGGAGTTAAGGGCATGCCTGGCACACATTGCACCGTCACACATAACATCTGTACACATCTCATCATACATCTGGTGCCTTCTCGACTCAAGAGTAATGTGCCACATCACAGCCTTTCACACCTGTGCCCCACACATGTAGTACTGCCCAGACAATGCCTTGATGTCCATCCATGAACAAGTATGTCAGCCCTATTCCTTCCTGTGTGCTGCCTGTCACCACTGTGATGTGTGAAAGGCACCGTACATTCGCTCAGAGGGCCTGTGTACGTTCCCTATCACTATGGGAGTGCTGCCGTATGTGTACCCATAGTGATAGTGAGCGTACGCACGCGTGTACGGTCCGTATCACTATGGGTACGCATACGCGAGAACACCCATAGTGATAGTGAGCGTACAGGCGTGTGTACGGTCCGTACCACTATGGGTATTCTCGCGTATGCGTACCCATAGTGATACGGACCATACACGCGTGCGTACGCTCACTTTCACTATGGGTGTTCTCGCGTATGCGTACTCATAGTGGTACGGACCGTACACGCGTGCGTACACTCACTTACACTATGGGTGTTCTCGCGTATGCGTACTCATAGTGGTACGGACCGTACACGCGTGCGTACGCTCACTATCACTATGGGTGTTCTCGCGTATGCGTACTCATAGTGGTACGGACCGTACACGCGTGCGTACTCTCACTATCACTATGGGTGTTCTCGCGTATGCGTACTCATAGTGGTACGGACCGTACACGCGTGCGTACGCTCACTATCACTATGGGTGTTCTCGCGTATGCGTACTCATAGTGGTACGGACCGTACACGCGTGCGTACGCTCACTATCACTATGGGTGTTCTCGCGTATGCGTACTCATAGTGGTACGAACCGTACACGCGTGCGTACGCTCACTATCACTATGGGTGTTCTCGCGTATGCGTACTCATAGTGGTACGGACCGTACACATGTGCGTAAGCTCACTATCACTATGGGTGTTCTCGCGTATGCGTACTCATAGTGGTACAGACCGTACACGGGTGCGTACGCTCACTATCACTATGGGTACGCATACGCGAGCACACCCATAGTGATACGGACCGTACACACACCTGTACGGGCCGTTGCTATGCATTTGGGGTGCCCTAGGGCCCCGGTACGCACCGTACCTGTGTGTGAAACTCAAAATTACATAGGGGACACATGAGGGACAAGTAAAAAGGCCTACATGCATGCTGGTTGTCATGGAGACCAAGTTTAAAGTTTGAATTTTTTTCAGCAGGTGCACAGCAGTAGTCAGTTTGAATGAATCTACTTTGTTGCAATGTGGTTCTGGAGTTGACATCATGCTCAAGAAAAAAACACAATAAGAACCCACTGACTGTGCTAGGTTTGAAGGGATTGGAGGAAACATAGGATGCAAATGTGAGTGACCAATCACTCTGTACTCCTGTGCATGAAACAGGCCAGCAAGGCAGATATAAGGCAGCCAGGTCCCATGAGGGAGCACTTGCCTGCACATCTTTGGATTCTACGACCCAGCTGCTGCTACTGATTCCCTGGAACCACGTCAAGGTCTGTGGAGAGGTCACAGCCTTTCACCCTGGAGGAGAACCTGGCTTTGCTGGATGTGATCCTCCCACAGTACCCCCTGCTGTATGGGCGACCAGGGTATCAGGTGAGTGCAGAGTCTCCTAGCACAGACTGTGTCCCTTGTTTGTGACTGTGACTTCTGGCATTGTGTCCAGGTGTGACACACATGCTATGTACTGTAGGGGGGGTCCCAGGGGGGGGAATGCTTGATGTCGCCCAGCCAGTGCATGCTGTGGTGCATGTCTGCCGTCCTCACTTGCATTGCGTTTACTGTGACAATCACTGCATGGTGCATGCCACATTCTGCCTGTCTTGTCCTCCTGGGAATGTAGCCTCTACAGTCCTCATTTTATTATGTGGTCAGCCCAGTGTGACAGGTGACTGTACCCACAGATGTGTGTTAGTTCTGTGTACCTGTGCTGAGAGTGTCCACATGATGTGTTCATTCCCTGGACATCGGTGTATGTGTGTAAGTTCCCTGTCATGTGGGTGGGTGCATATGTGGAGTGTGGCACCCGGGCTGCATGAGGGATGGATATACCCTGCCCATGTGATGTGAGCAGGGAGCAGTGCTGTGTGTCTGACGTGCAGAGCCAGCCCCACACCTGTGAGCCCCCCCGTCTAGTAGCACATGTGCAGAGTGAGGTTTGTTGCTGCATTTGGCAATGGCAGGTGAATGTCCTGTGCCTGTGTGTGTCTGTGTACTCTGCTGCGGTAGCGTCAGTGGCCTGTGGCATGTGACTGCTTAGAGGTGCTGCACATTATCCTGGTGTAGCTTGTGATGCACAGTGTGAGCCTGGATCATTGATTGTGTCGTTGCCCTCATTCCACCTGTGTACTTTCAATGGCACGTACTGCTTTTGCCCTTCCCCAGAGGATAATGTCCCTATGACAAAGGTGCAATGCGTTGGATGCATACTATGCCTTGTTGTAAACAGCAAATTTGTTCTAATTTGTGTCTCTGTGACATGTGCCAGGTGTATTGATGTAGTGTCACTTGTTCATCCTCACAGATAGGCGCCTCTGCCAAGAAGCAGATATGGATGAACGCCGTCAGTGCCGTGAGGAGGAGGGAGGGTCGCAAGCGGCGCCTGGCCCAGGTGAGGAAACGCTGGCAGGATATCCGGTGCTGGACGCAGAGGATCGCACGGGTCCTGCTGGGGGACTCACCTGAGACCCATAAGAACCGCGGGCGCCGCCGTCTGACCCACATCCACAAGCGTGTGCTGGCGGTGGTATTTCCAGACTTGGACAGGCGCTTACAGGAGAAGCAGCAGCAGGAAGGGGGTAGGTACATGTGTGTTTGTTGTGTGTCACCAGCATTTGTAAGTGCACAGTTGCATGGATACACTGCCAGGGTTTAAAGGTGCTGTGCAGATCCAGTTACCCACAGTATAGCGGTGCTCTTCTGCCTCCCTTCCCCTCCTTGCAATGTGTTCCCTGGTCTGTGTGTAGTCACTCCTTCACAAGGTTATGTAGGCTGGCACTTTCTCCACGTGAACTATGCCTGTAGCATCATGTGTGGGGGTGGTGTGTAACAGGTTTTGGGACCTTGCCTGTGCCCTGTCCAGTTCAGTACATGTGGGTTCCATGTCAGTTGGCACTGATGCTGAGTCCAGACATGGGAGTTAGTCTCTCAAGTATCATGCCTTACAGCACGCATGTCCTATGTTGTGGCCTGTGACATGATGTGCATGAGTGTGCGATACGCATAGTGCAGGGATGGTGGCGTGTGTTGCAGTCATTCCCATTCAGGACCATGGAGTTGTGTGGCCACTACTTTCCCCTGGGGCATATTTTCCTAGGTGTCATGTGTGTCATCACAAAACGTGGACACTCTCAGTGTCTACAGCATAGGTTGTGCTCTGTGCCATTGTCCCCTGGCACCATGTATATTGACGTAAAATGTAGTACAAGTGTCCACTGTACAGCCTGACCTGATTTTCCTTGTTCATACTCACGGTGGCCAGTGCCTGTGTGTCTTGTTACAATCATCTGATGATGACCATTTGTACATGATTATTTGGACAGGCGCACCTTGGGTATTTGGTGTCCAATCTTGCATTTATGCAGCCCCTGTGTATTTCACCCAGACTAAGAGATGTAAGTGCTTCCTGTGTCTTAACAAATTGTCTCATGTAGGGGGTGGTTGGTGCGGGCAAAGCCTACATGTCAAATCCTGATGTCTCCTTGCTAGGTCTGGCCAGTGTGTGATGTTTGTCTGGACATACACTCAAGGTGCAGTGAGCCAGTCATGGTGGGCATGTTTTCAGTATTACCTATGCAGCATGTGCCTCAAGTTCATGGATATGGTCCCTGCTCATCCCTATTTTCGGCAACGCTGTGTGGTGCAGATGCAGTGCTGGATTGTCCCCAGGGCCTGGCTCCTCTGTCAAACTCCATTTCATGTCATTTGCTATTGTGTCATGCTCTCCATGGTTTTTCAGTGGCATGGTGGGTCAACCAACTGTGTGTTGCATGCCCTACATCTGTACCTTGTTTTGTAGATGTTACTGATCTTTCTTTTCAGGCTATGCACTGTAACCTATGTAGATTGGACTCATGTGACATATGTATACAGGTGTATGATTAATTGCTGTCTCTCCACCTTGCCCACAGCATCATCGGGGGACACGGAGGGAGACATGAGCACAGACGGAGCGGAGGGACCGAGCACCAGTGCCAGCGTTGACATCGTGCCTGGCACATTGAGTGGAACCAAGGCGGAGGAGAGTGAGGCGAGGACCTGTCCACTGGCACGACAGAATATGAAGCTGACGGGTCCGAGGATGATCTCTCCGAGTGGGCGGAGGCTGCACCAGCAGCTGACAGCGGCACAACATCTCACCCCGCCCCCTCCATTGCCATCAGCCGCCTCCCACTTGCTTGTGTCCCTTCCCAGCGTGCCCGGTCACCACATGTCTCCTTCCTGCCAGGCACTGCACCCCCTGCCCCTGTCTCCACTGCTGCCGCCAATGCTCAGTCTGTGGACATCCAGCGGCAGTTGCAGGTTGGTCAGGCTGCGATGCTTAATGTCCTCCATGGCCACAGCCAAGTGCTGAACAACATGGAGGCATACTTGGAGGGCATTTTCTCATCGCAGGCTGACCAACGCAACTTGCTGAGGTTCATTGACTCAACACTGACTGCAGCAGTGGGTCTCCTGCAGCGCTACGTCCAACCCCCTACCCCTGACCCATCCACACTTCCCACTCCCATGCCTGTCCCACGTACACCCAGACGTCAGCATGCACCCACCACAACAGACACAGGCACCACACCAGCAGGGAAGGTCATACGCACACCTCCTGGCACGCACACACAGGGTGAAGTAGGCACACCCACTGGGTCGGGGGGCAAACGTAAGTCACGCAGCCAGAGTGGGAGTCTGCATTCCACCAAATCCACTCCCTCCAAATCCCCTCCCCTCAGCTCTCCTGGCCACATATCCGGCAAAGACTCCTTCATGGCCGCTCTGTCCCTGAGCCCCACTGTGACACCACCCCGCAAGCGGTCAAAGGAGTCCCCGGTCAGGGTGGTTGAGTCCCCCCCTGTCCACACCCTCCCCCAGTGGCGCTGCGACCCATCCCTCCGCCCCCCCCCCCTCCTTGGGGCCTGTGGTTCCTTCGGGTGCAGGGGAGTCGCTGGAGGACCTTGCTAAGGTGTGCAGCGCCATCCTGGCCTCCGCCTTTGGCCCTGCCCCACCCCCTGTGGTGGAGTCCTCCATCCCTGCACCCACGACGCCTACCCTTCGCCCTCATGTCCCTGCGGTGCCTGGTCCTTCCCCCCCACATGATGCCCTCCCCGCTCTGGAAGACGAAGGAGTCTGACTGTGCAGGCAAGCTAGGGGACACGCGTCCCACTGTGTCCCCCACCTGGATGTGAACTTAGGATTGCCCTATGGGCATTGTACATTTTGAACTTTCAAGGGACAAACTGATTTTTGGATGCTGAATAAAGCAATTTATTTTTCCTTAGTACACTACTGTCTGTCTGGTACTGCTGTTGGTCGACCTGCCCCATTATTTTGGGTGGTGATAATGTGTTGGTTGTGTGGGAATTGTAGTCTTGTGCTGGTCATAGGGTGGATCCTGGTATCTGTGTGCCATCACAAGCTGTTGGCTACATAACTTTGTTCATGTAAGCAGTTACTGCATGGTGACATCGTCCCAAGGTGTGTTCCTTCCTCTGTGTAACCTGACATCTTCCCTGCAGGGTCTTTCCAATATGTGGTGCTGAGCTGTGTCTACATTGGCTGGGTGTGACGGACTCGTTAGACTTGGGACATGCATGCTGAGCGATGTCTCCACCTGCATCATTCGTGGCGTCCTTGGTGGTCACTATACTTGTGTATGTAGACTGTTGTCATGACTTCATGTGTACATGTTTTCTTTTTGGCGCTATGCATGTGTATACTCCCAGCCTCGCACACATGTGGTACATGTACTGCAGGATCTTTGTGCACCTGACTGACATTTGTGGGCATTGGATCTGTGGGTACTTCACCCTTTTCTTTGCAGGGGCACTGCTGGGAGTGTTTGGCACCCACCCCTCCTGTGTCTGGGCACTGCTGGGAGGACTCTGCACACACCCCTCCTGTGTCTGGGCACTGCTGGGAGGACTCTGCACACACCCCTCCTGTGTCTGGGCACTGCTGGGAGGACTCTGCACACACCCCTCCTGTGTCTGGGCACTGCTGGGAGGACTCTGCACACACCCCTCCTGTGACTGGGCACTGCTGGGAGTATTAGGCACCCACCCCTCCTGTGTCTGGGCACTGCTGGAAGGACTCTGCACACACCCCTCCTGTGACTGGGCACTGCTGGGAGTGTTAGGCACCCACCCCTCCTGTGTCTGGGCACTGCTGGGAGGATTCTGCACACACCCCTCCTGTGTCTGGGCACTGCTGGGAGGACTCTGCACACACCCCTCCTGTGTCTGGGCACTGCTGGGAGGACTCTGCACACACCCCTCCTATTTCAGGATATGTACGCTTAGAACATACACGGGTGTGGGTTCGCTCCATGCATACGAGGTGGGGGTACGGTCCGTACGTACACTGTTGGGGTGGGGGGTACGCTCCATACGTACGCGGGTGAGGGTACGGGTCGTACTTACACTGTTGGGTGGAGGGTACACTCCATACGTACGCGGGTGAGGGTACGGGTCGTACTTACACTGTTGGGGTGAGCGGTACGCTCCATACGTACGCGGGTGAGGGTATGGGTCGTACTTACACTGTTGGGGTGGGGGTACGCTCCATGCATACGCGGGTGAGGGTACGGGTCATACATACACTGTTGGGGTGGGGGTATGCTCCATACGTACGCGGGTGAGGGTACGGGTCGTACATACACGGTTGGGGTGGGGGTACGCTCCATGCATACGCGGGTGAGGGTACGGGTCGTACATACACTGTTGGGGTGGGGGTACGCTCCATACGTACGGGGGTGAGGGTACGGTTCGTACATACACGGTTGGGGTGGGGGTACGCTCCATGCATACGCGGGTGAGGGTACGGGTCGTACTTACACTGTTGGGGTGGGGGGTACACTCCATACGTACGCGGGTGAGGGTACGGGTCGTACTTACACTGTTGGGGTGGGGGGTACGCTCCATACGTACGCGGGTGAGGGTACGGGTCGTACTTACACTGTTGGGGTGGGGGGTACGCTCCATACGTACGCAGGTGAGGGTACGGGTCGTACTTACACTGTTGGGGTGGGGGTACGCTCCATGCATACGCAGGTGAGGGTACGGGTCGTACATACACTGTTGGGGTGGGGGTATGGTCCATACGTACGCGGGTGAGGGTATGGGTCGTACATACACGGTTGGGGTAGGGGTACACTCCATGCATACGCGGGTGAGGGTACGGGTCATACATACACTGTTGGGGTGGGGGTACGCTCCATACGTACGCGGGTGAGGGTACGGGTCGTACATACATGGTTGGGGTGGGGGTATGCTCCATGCATACGCGGGTGAGGGTACGGGTCGTACTTGCACTGTTGGGGTGGGGGGTACGCTCCATACGTACGCGGGTGAGGGTACGAGTCGGACTTACACTGTTGGGGTGGGGGGTACGCTCCATGCATACAGGGGTGGGGGTACGGTCCGTACATATCCGTACCCACGCTATGTAATGCTTGTGCGGGCCGTACCCAGGCCTTTGCCACGTGGGTACAGCCGTCCTGCCATTGTTGGGGTGACGTAGGTGTGGGCGGGGTACGACTCGTACCCACGCTCTTAAGGCGTGGGTACGGGACGTACCTGTATTGTTGTGTTTCCGGTTCGCGTCGTCAAGCACTTCCGTTGTGGCGGACGCTGGCTTTGCTGGACACGCCCCCACCCCCTCGTAGTGACCAGGGTCTGGGGGTCAGGTATGTCCAGGGCATGTGTGCTGTGTGACTTTGGTGGGGGTTTTGTGGCCTGCCCCTGGTCCTGCCCCCCCCTTTCCCCCCTCCCTTTGTTGTTCTGACCTTCTGCGGCGTCTGCGTCGTAACCTGTAGAGGAGGTCGACTGCTATGAGGGCCGGGATGACACGTAGGTTCAGGTCCATGTCTGTCCATCGCGTGCAGGTACTCCTTGTTCGCGTCGTCCTGATTTCCCGGCAGTTTTTGGCTGCCGGAAAATATTGTCCGTGCGGGATGACGTCGGTGCGAATCGTAATTCCTGGTTCGTGAATGGCAGGCTGCGTGCGTCCCGACGTCACGTCGGCGCTTTCCCGGATCACATTTGTATGTTTATTTTCGTCGGTCGGGGTTTTGTACGATTCGTACGGAAATGGTATTTCCGTGCGAATCGTACTTCCATGTTTGTATATTTTTACGACCGGGTACGCGTCGGACGGAGAATATGCTCCGTCCGACGGTTCGTACACGGTTTTTACAGGATCGTGATCGGCACCAGAGTGTGTAAGAAAAAGTCTGAGTTAGTTTGTAAGAGTGTATGACTGAATGTGTGAATAAGAGAGAGTGTGAGAGAGATTGACAAGGGAGTGTGAGAGAATAGGTGAGAGATTGGCTACAAGAGTGTAAGTGTCTTAAGAGTAATTGTGTGGGGATGTAAGCAAAAGATAATCTTTGAACCTGACTAGTGATCCAAATCATACATTTTGGAAAACATTCGTTTGAGCTCTTGGAGTGAACCCGGACCTCTTCCCATGATTTGTATAGCTTGCACACTTCTGGTCTATAGTTTTTGACTGTATTTACATTGTAGGTAAACACTGAACAAAAATAACAACTGCACATTGGCTGAACCTAGAAAAGAGTTTAACATTAAAGAGGTAAATAAAGGGTATTGCAAATTTAATACTAATTTGGGCATATGTGCACTCCTTCATACGCTTTGGGCATATTTTTTTGTCAACTTGTGACTAGATTTGAGCTTTGAACTACCCTGCTGGGCCAAGTTATTTAATCTGCCAGTCAGCAGGTTGATCAGCATCTTCCCACACAATAGGCTCATCTGTAGGAGATTAATCCAGTTCCTGAGAGAGGAACAAATTGCGGTAGAATCAGCATAGTTTAATTGCATTCACACTGCCTGTCATTTTTAGCCACGCTCTTCCCAGAGATACAATAGGGGTCTCCATTCTCTCCAGGAGACCCCTTTCAAGTTGTGATGGGAGCAATCAGATTGGCAGCAGTAATTGGGGCATATTTACAGCTCACAGAGAGTTTTGACTATACTCCAATTGAAGTCACCATATAGAAATTCTCAAGATGCTGTGCAGGAGGGATGGGACAGAGGTGGAGTGATGATATACAGGCCTGGGCTTAGTTCACTGAGTTTTGCTATGGAGAACTCTGCGAAGTTACAAAAAAACTCTGCAAAGTTCCGCAACTGGCAGAGGGCAGTGCGAAGTGCAGTTTGTGCTGGTATTCCTGACGCTCGGGTAGAAATTCTACCCGAGCGGCAGCTCGTGCTCGCGAACTTACCGTTCGCGATAGCGAATTTACCGTTCGTGAATGCAAGTGGGGAGACACACCGCTGTACATCGCGAAGCGGAGTTTTCTGCACTCCGCGAGCTCTGCGGAGTGCAGAAAACTCTGCAAACTCCGCGAACGGAGCGAAGTTCACCGCCCAGGCCGAATGATATACCATCCTTTGATTGAGCAGAGGTGTACATTTTCTTGAACTGTCTGCCCCCTCTTAGACACTCCTACACACGGTAGAGTCTTAAAGAAGCATGGAATCTACAGAACACAAGGACAGAAGAACCCCTTTTGGATGACACTCTGTCTGGAGTGGTGGGATACTCTAGGCTTGTACTGACTTGAACTTTCTGAATATGTGTCTCCTTGGCCAGTGGCACTGGCATGCCCACAGCCTATGGGGGACAGTACAATGTGGACTTGCTGGGGACCCTGGAGGATAGGAAACCCCTGGAATGTCTGTGGCCTTGTCCTGTGGGGACGACCACAAAAGAAGGAATCCTTGAATATTGCTAGACACAAAGGCACCCTGCAAATGGCCAGGATGTGATGGTGCCTAGGTAGTACAAGGAGCGAGGGACAAGGGGTGCTGCTAAAGAAGACCGCAGGTCAAGCTGAGGAACCAGCAGCCCATACAGAGGAGCTGGTCCTAGGTGCTTCCAAGAAGCCATAAACTAGCAGGCTGTGAGAAACTGAAGGGCAGGAGGGTAGACCCTGGGCTCTCCCTCACCGCATAGAGAGCAGTGCAAATATCAGCACCTGGGCACAACAACAATGTACAGATAAAGAGGCCGAAAAAGACGCTCCTTGTGGCTAGTGTGCACCACCAAGAGCAAAAGAACTAAAATCACACATAAATTGGACCACTAGGGCTAGAGAAAACAGTAATTACTAGATCATTTCATTTTGAGCCCACCTGGCAGACCCCCGTGCCCCTTCAGCTGAGAAAGTGCATTATGTATAGAATGGTCTCAATGTTGCCCCCTCTCTGCCCCCCCGGGGGTACCAGCCAAACGAGCAGTGCCCCAGCCCACATTTTCCCAAAATACACAGGAAAGGCCCATGGCCCAGAGATAGGATTGCCCAGGAGGGATACACTTGTCACTCTTTCTTTTTTAGTTTATGTACCTCTGGGACGGACAAGCAGGTGTTACTGAGCACTTCCATGCTCTTGACCTACATGCTCCAGGAGGGCCATAGCCCTGGGAGATATACCAGGTGCTTCCTCCAGTCCTCATGCCCATGTCTTGGGAAAGCATGCCGGCATCTGTTTTCTTACCTACCCTGCGTAGGATAGTGGAAGTGGGAGAAGGAGAACGCCAATTCTTGCACTCACCTGGAAGCTGTGTTGGGCAGGCAGGATGATGGTCAAGAAGCATGGGCGAGGGCTTCAGCGCTTCCGTTTATACCTCTCATCCCCAGATGCCCCACAGGAGGGGCATGGTTTACCAGATAAAAAACCAATCAACAAAAACACCTAAGAGCGTATTCTTAAAAAGAAGAATGAGAAAATGATGCTGTATCACTTGCAACCACACAAAAGTTAGTGCTGTGGACTCGTATCATCTGGGAGCAATAAAGTCACTCCTTACGCCTGCACCTGATCATGAAAATGTGAATGCAAGGTATATGAGGGTACCCCAGTAAGGCAGGGGCACCACCAAAACAGTGTTTGTCAGCTCTGGAGGCACCGCCCCCCCCCATACTCCCCCCCCACCAAAGAGCTTTGTTTCAAAAACGTTATTGCCATCCAAAGTCTCCCAAGTTGGTTAATCTATACCCCATGGAGGCAGTTTCTGTTTCCATCTCTTAGGCACACCGGGACTTTTAGTTTAATGATTTTAGAATGCATGGATGTTTTGTTTCAAGGTATTGTCACGTTTTTGCAGCATGTATAAAGGTAGAGGAAGGTAATACCCCACACAGTATTGAACAGTAAACCCTTTATTGCAGAAGCGGTATCGACAGTGGCTCATTATACACATTGCTGAATGCCACTGAAAGGTAGCAACATTTTGAAATGTGTAAATATCGATTGTACTGGTAATATTGCTTTTTACATGTGTGACTCTGCACTGACAAAGTCAGTAGGTCTTGTTTTTATTAACTGCACTAACTATATTGTACCAGGCATGTGTGAGATATTGCGGTTTTAGAGTTCAGGGCTTACTGTTGGGAGGACTCTTAGAGTTGGTTGTAGTGCACAGGGTACAGGGCACAGTTAGGGGAATGCCTGAGCTGTGGGGCTCTGCTCTAGTGGACCCCTGTTTCTTGTGCAGCTTGTACGGGGGGGGTCCATAGACATTTCCGCCTGCTATTCTCCATATATATGTTTATTTGTGCATAGTATTTAGCAGTGTGTGCAATTAAGTACTTTTCCTTTTTTATTAAAAATGGCACTGACTGAACAGTGAACAGTGATGTATTATGTACTGCTTGCTGTGAGTCTCTAGTTTACAGCCTCTTCCCTGAGTAAGGCTTGAAGTGTTTCGGTTCACTGCTCTGAGAGTCAAATGCTAGAAAGGTGTACTTACTGTGCTCCCAGTTGAGGGCTCTGCAGTATGGGACTCTCAGGAGAGCAGTGATGAAAGACCTGGGTGACTCAACTGTGGCCGGTGCCCCCGTTGGCCCTGGGTCCATCTAACCCAGATTCCAACAAACCTCTATCTTGTATCAAGTATTTCCACTTTTTCTATGTATTTGCGGTCCATCTTAAAACTGTTTATTAGTATCTATTATCTACTTCATTATCGTCCTGATGCTGAGTTTTTTTAAATCAAATATGTATAAAATATTAGTAGTGCGAAATTCACTACTACCTGGCACTGAGACACAGATGTGGAGAAGGCAGTGCCACTCCAGTTGTAATACTATTGACCCCAAAACTCGAGTACTTCACAAGGCAAACGTCAAATTCAGCAAACATTTAACTGTAACCACTCATACATACTGGTGCAGGCTGGCGGCCCTCAAGTTTCAATCAGAATTAGTTTCACTAAAGGGATATTTCATATCAGCAATGACTTACCACTCCTGGACCGGTGCTCGAACGCTGAAGAAGTGGCATATGCTAACAGAGGCTGCCCCGATAATTAAAAAGAAATCTGGGGGCGCTGGAAATAGTACTATGGATGGACTTGTAATGGTGGAAGTGACCGCCCTCTGCGCACCGACAGAAATACGGAGTGAAAAAGCACTTATGACGTTGTAGAGCGAGATGAACGGAATTGATCTGCAACAGAGGGCGTGGACATGTTCCCCACTTCCGGAGTAAATGGTGGCCTTTGTAACGCATTTTAAAAGATGTAAAAACTGCCCTGATAGAAACTGCACAATTAAATAAATGCCTTCATCACAAGACTGTCTAACATTGATCATGGATGTCCTGTGTAAAGTACTGGTGGTTCGATATGTTTGCTTTGCAAATTCATAAAATGGAAAAGAGTCAAAAAAACAATTACCACTTTTTTAATGGAGTTGCTATCCGGCCCGCAAACAGGACCACAAATCCTCAGTGGTTTATTGGGTAATTTGCAGATGTTTGGTTAACAACACATTGTAATGCTTGTAATAGTCTGGTATTATACATACCGCATGTATTTGGTATGTATAATACCACATGCATGTGCTTCCTGAAAGCACATGTAGGATGCACTTCAATTTATGCTTCATACTTTATAATTAGGGCTCCCGGTTTTCCGTTTAAACGGATTTTTACATATAAATACAGACGGAAAACAAGTTTTAATCAATCCTTTATCCCAATTGTTACTCTTTTACCTGTTCCGAGGAGATTATAGCAGTTACGCCAGAAAAACAGAGCTTAATCTGTTCTCACAGATATTCCGATGAAAACTAAACATTTTAGGCTTGGAATTGGTAAACCTTATCGCCCTCTCACATATACAGTAGAAATCTAAGCATAGCAATGTTTACATATATGACTGACGCATGCGCTCAAGATTCAGGTCACCACAATTCCAGTCCTGGTCTTTTCTGATACTAATTATTCTTATAAGGTGTCCAATCTGTTTAATGAAATTAAAATTCCCACAATGCAGTGGGGTTTCAACTCAAAGATTAGAACAGGAAGGACAGAGTCTAGATACCTGGACCTACATGGGAACCTTATTTAAATAGCCGTGGCAGCACGTCATTGACTTTTTCACATTGTTGCAATATTCATAACACGAGCATCGACTGTCCAAAATGCGGAAATGTATGTTAAAGCCTTTCTTTATCAGTTTAACTGTATCTCGTCAAACAGCAGCGAGTTGACCTTTGGCAAGAAATTTGGTGGCATTCTCTGAGGTGAAAACGAATCAAGATAGCCTTTGCCAAGGCGATGGCGCGTTCCTCTAGGACTGCTGTACCGCGGTTATCTTTCAAGTAATTACATTTACACTCATGTGGTGATGTCTTCACTGTATTAACACGCAGATGATGAGAATTTTTAGGTCGAGCGAGGGCAGCGCTTGTGCTGCTCTGCGAGGCATGCTGTATTCAGGTATGGACTTGAAGGTCCACCCACTCTCCGCCCATCTTTTCAATTGGCTGCGGGGACTGTCCTTTGTAAATGTTGGCTTTTGATTTGTTAATAGGCTTATTAGTCCCTCCTTAGTACCTCCCTGTCTTCCCATCAGGACTGGATCTTTTACTGTGTCCTTACTGTATAGCATGCATTAGCCCTTCGGGAGAACTCTTTGCTTAATTCATCTAAAGACCATCAGTTCTCCAATCAAAGATTTTACGCATCGTGTGCGCAGCTCACCCAATTAGTTTATAGCTACTTATTAGATGAAACTTCGGTCCTTAGCTTTATTTTCCTGTGCGCCCCCCTCCCCCAACCCACAGCACTGCTCACTGGCCCCTTGTCTTCATCTTCATCTTTCTGTGTATCCCCCTCACCCTTCCCTACTTTCACAACACCACCCCTCCGAGGCCAAGTGTCCTTTGTTTACATGGTGTTTACGCTGTGAAGAGCCGGGGCCTCTGCTCTTTCTCTGGATGTTTTCCATGCTGTCCATGACTTCCTCTGGCCTCGCCCTTCACTTTTATCCAGGAGACTCAATTACTGCTTTTGTTATAGCTTAATGGGAGGTACTTTCTAATTATAACAGGCAACATCTTTTTTTTTTTTAAAGAAAAAAGATTGAATATCTTATTATTTACTGTGCTCACACAGGGGGTCCTGGGGTGGTGGCGGCGGGTGTTGTTGCCCTTTCGGCCCTCCAGGCTGCATGTTCAGTTGCCCGGCTGCATCTGTTGTTCTTCAGGTGTGGCTGTGGGCTATGCTCCCTTTTGTGGTGCAGGCTGTGGTCCGACTTTGCACCAGGTCAGAGCAGGTGGTATTTTCCTGCTGCTAATGCGCCTTATCACTTGTTTTGTGTTCTTATCTCAGTTCTGGCTGGTCGTTGTGAATGTTGTGGAGTGGTTTTGCGCGGCTTTTGGCACGGTAATGCCTACTATGCATCTCATTAGCAATAGTTGCGGGGGTCATCGGTGGCGATGTTTTTTGCTGCTGCTATCGTGGGTAAACTGGTGATGTGGGCTGTTTACACCAGCTTGTGATTGGGGCGATAAGTTTATCGCTACTTTGGCTGTGATAAAGTGCCATTAACTCAGCGATAGATCCTTGTGAATGTCCCCCTTAATATTTGTGCCAAGTTTGTGTGCCATTATCACCACCTTGTGTGTGGCACTGTCTGCGCCTTGTGTGTGTCATTATATTGGCTATTTGTGCCACCGCTTCTCCAGTCACCGATTTTACTTTAACCAGTAATTTCTTTCAGCTATGTTACCTTAGTTGGTGTATTGGAGTAAAAACAATCATCTTCAAGTCTCAATGCATCAATCGGTTTAATTAAATCACTGTTCTGAAAACCTGTTGTTCAGTTAACATTGATTTCTCTGGTCACTCAAATATTGATACTTACACCATGTCTTTGGCAGTATGTGCATGCATACTGAGATTCTCTGCACATATTGCTTATCCATGTATGTGTAATTGGTGTGCAGACTACGGATTTAATATTCTTCAAACTGTAAGATGTTTTGCATATCATTATATACACCCTGTATGTTACTTGTTATAGATGTAGTTTTAGTGTATGCTCCCATTTGTGTCTCATTGTCTTTATTCTCTGTGTTACTATTTTTATACTGTGTGTGTCACCATCACTACTCAGTATGTCACTGTTCCTTTTGAGTTTCTCTGCTTCCAGCCTTGACTGAGCGCGTGCATCTTTTGAGTTCTTGGTGTCTGTCAATGTTTGCATCCTTTGCATGTCATTGCGTGCAGCAAGTGTTGTCCATTTTCTGTTTTGTTATCTTCTTAATGAGTGCTTTTTTCAGTATTTTCTTCTTGTGTGTCATTTGTGCATTTCCTGTGTGTCACTGTCTGCGTTATGTTAGTACATTGTACTTTCTATGTGTCTGCTTTCAGGGGTGGCTCCTTCACTAGGGCAGAGGAGCATTGCCACACCACTTTCTCCAGTGTGAGAAGCAGTAACATAAAAGGGTAATAACTTTCCCTTATTACCATTTTATCTGCGAGCAGCCAGGGCAGGGGATGAGTGTGCCCACTCCTGAGGGCACAATGACTGTTTGGCCGTCCCTCTGGTGTCGTCCAAACCAGTCATGTGCACCCTGCCCTTTCTCCATGCAGGCTGCAAATGTCCAGCAATTGTGTGTCTTTTACTTTCTTGCCTTAAGGGCACCGGGTATGCCTAGACGTGGGTCCCGGGCTCACTGTGCCACAGAATTCAAGTTATCCTGGCTGATGAGGGGTGAAACCCCGAAACCGGTCCTGGGATGCTTGTTTCTGCTCCAGGGAGGACATGGCTTGGCAGTTCGGGCTGGACTGTTCCCATGAGGCACAGGGTCAAGACTGATTTGCATATGGCCAGGTCTAAACTGGGGTAGCATGGTGAGCAAAGGAATGATGGATTTAACCCAGATCTCTTGACGGGGGGTGAATGTTTTGATTTGTTCTGCACTCCATCCATCTATTGTGTGTCTTTTGCTTTCTCGCTCTAAGTGTGCTGGTAATGCCCAGACGTGGGTCTCAGGCTCACTGTGGCACTGGATTCAAGCTATCATGGCTTATGAGGGGTGAAACCCCGAAACTGGTCCTAGGATGCTAGTTTCCGGTCCAGGGAGGACCTGGCTTGGCAGTTGAGGCTTGACTGTTCTCATGAGGCACAGGGTCAAGACTGATTTGCATATGGCTGGGTCTAAACTGGGGTAGCATGGTGAGGAAAAGAATGTTGGATTTAACCCAGATCTCTTGACTGGAGGTGAATGATTTGATTTGTTCTGCATTCCGTCCATCTATTGTGGGTTTTGCTTTCTTGCCCTAAGTGCGCAGGGTATACCCAGACGTGGGTCCTGGGCTCAATGTGCCACTGGATTGAAGCTATCCTGGCTGATGAGGGGTGAAACCCCAAAACCGGCCCTAGAATGCTTCTTTCCAGTCCAGGGAGGACCTGGCTTGGCAGTTCGGGATGGGCTGTTCACATGAGGCACAGGGTCAAGACTGATTTGCATATGGCCATATCTAAACTGTGGTGACATGGTGAGGAAAAGAATGATGGATTTAACCCAGATCTCTTGACTGGGGGTGAATGTTCCATTTTGTTCTGCATTCCGTCCATCAATTGTGTGTCTTTTACATAAATCCCATCCGCATAATTTCACTCACAGCACCACACAGTTCCACTCAGCACAATTCAGCTCCACACAGTTCCATTCCACACCACATAATTCCTACAACAAACCACATAATTCAAATCAAGACACAATTACACAACACATGCATCCAATTCACACCACAAAATTCCACACATCATGCCACACAATTCAACAGCACAACACATAATTAAATTCCATTACATACCACACCACAACACAAAATACGAATCCACATATTCACACTACATTACACTCAATCCCACTCTACATAATTCCAGTTCACTCAATACCACATAATAACTACCCACATAATTCCACTCCACACCACACTATTCCATGGCACACAATTACACAACTAGCAATTTCAATCCAACTCACACAATTCAATTCCACATCAATTACATCTACCCCATAAACATAAGTAAAAGACATTGGGGCATATTAACTAGAGGGGGAAATAAAATTATCGCCGCTTTAGCATCCGTTTTCGGCCGAAAAGTGGAGATAATTTTATCGCAATATTAGGAAGGACACGCTAGCTCGTGTTTCCGTGATTTAGCACCCGCTTTGCATCGCATCGTTAATGAGATGCAAAGTAGGCGTGCCTCAATAGACTACATGGGAAAATATCGCGAAGGCAGCTTTGCTATATTTACAACAATGCCCCGGCCGGCGTAGCGATAAACAAAATCGCACTAACCGGCCATTTACGCTGGATTTTAACGTCTGCTAAAATCCAGTGTTAGGCATACTTTGCATGGGAGGTGGAATGTGGGGTTACGACCACAGGGTCTTATCAGCAAGGTCATCGCTGTTTTCAAGGGAACATCGCTGGTTTTCCAGCGATATTGGGACATTTCCCTGCTATCGCTGGAATTTTCATTGCCACTGCGCTAAGCGTTGTAAATACAGCGCTAGCTTGGCGATGAATTCCAGCAATAGCCGGCAATAGGGAAACTCGCGCTAGGCGCGGTCATATTGACGCTTGTTAATATGACCCATTGTCATTTGCAACACCATTAGCTCTAACCTTCCCAAATACGAGAGCAATTGCATTGCAAATGCTTGTTAACTCTGTAAGTGTACTCTTTCCTGCATGTATTTTATTACTGCTGATACATTGAGGCCCAAAATAGATTCTTTCCTGCATCTATTTTCTTACTGTTCATACATAAAGGGCCGGTATTTTATGCAGCTGGAAATGTTCTCCCTTTTTCATAGACATTCGCTTGTTCACACTTTTCTGTATCGTTCAACAGGATTTGTTGCTTCCGGTATCGACAGTCACGACATAATAAATACATTGTTTTGCTTTAAAGTTGGTAAAAGATATTAATGCACTGGTGATCGTGAATGCCTCCTCGTACAATGCAAAGAAATTCTGCCGTCACCCTGCTGACTATTGACAAACCTACTATTTCCTGCTTCTTTGTCCTGTGGTCCACTTTTTCTAGGGTACTGATTCACTCTTGAAATCTAGTTATGTCTCTATAGGAACTATTTAAATGTAGAATTCCGACTAAACATCTTTACATAAGTTTATTTCAATAACAATGTGACAAAAATGCAATCGGGTGCTGAAGGGGCAAGAAATGCCAGGAGAACGGAAAGCAGTCTTTGTGTGAATAAGCTCTGACTTAAGTCATGCAAATTGTCTCTGTAGCTAAACTTGTTCCCTCTGTCCAGCTCTGCAGTCGCAGTGCAAGCAGAATATTCATCAAACAAACACACCACAGAATTAGATATGCTTATAGTATGTATTAAAAGCACACTTCATAGCTACTTTTCCCTGACATTTCGGGCTTGTTCACACCTCAAATGCGATTAATTGATAGCGCGTGAAAGGTCTTTGTGGGCGCCAGAGGGTGCACGTTTCTGGACAGGCGGTGTGCGGACAGGATTCTAAATGCAGATTTTTGCCTCCTGATTGGACGTCACTTCGGAGCAGTCATCCATTTCAAATGGCATTCTGTGTTCAGTTGAAAGCAGCTCGGCTGGCCGCGCTTCGGTGTCTGCCGCAGCAGCTATTTGAGGCAGCGTACTCGCTGTTGATGCCTGAATCACCTTGTGGGGGCGGAGTGCTCGGGTTAAACGAGGGCATTTCTAAAATTTGATGAAATATGATTTATTTCGCCATTAATGAACGGCAATCTGAACGCCCGATGTCGGATTTATCATTCGAAGTCATTGAGCAAGTATGTCACTCTTCTTAATAGAATGGAGGAACTTGACATTAGAAGGGTTGAAAGTACCAGACATCACATTTTTGATCATATTGAGTTATTATTTTATTTATTAGGGTGTTTTATATGGCGCTCTATGTCTCCCCATTCCACGTCAGAGTGCTGTGCATCGCGTGAACATGAGGTTGACAGTGTGGGTGAAGCAAGAGTCCAAACCTCTGAGTGTGTCACCCAGGGCTTTAAGTGGGATGAAAAAACTGGGGGTCTCTCAAAGGGGCGTGGCCAATGTAATTAAGGGCGTGGCTTAAAACACCTAAAAATCTGTGCTTCGCATAGTGTGCCGCCTGACTTGTATTCTGCTGTTTCTGTCATTACATCCACTTATATGATACATAATACCTATAACAAGTCAGGACTATTGGCTTTGTCAATGGTTATTAGTTGCATACAATAAATAGGCAGCAACTATGGCTTGTAACTAATATTGAAAAAGCTTCCACTTGAAAACCTGGTGACAGACACTGCTACAATGTTGCTGCTCCTGACTTTCAAAAAGAGAAGGGAAATCCACAGAGAAAATGACTCTTTAAAGGATTTCCCTTCCCCTTCAAAGCTCACCTGGCATGACCTCATGCCGTAACTTCTCCACTAGTGAGAAGTGAGCAGTGTGAGCACGCACACATTGATGTGCCTACTGTCTCGAAACGGGTCTCTATCGGGCTCTGTTTTGTGCCCTGGCACTTTTTGCCGGACTGCAGTGACAGCAGACTGCAGTCACTGCAGTCCGGGAAAAAACAGACCGCCTGTGCTAGGGCACAAAACAGAGCCCGATAGAGACCCGTTTTGAGGCCTCCTCTAAAAAACTGCCAGTGCTCAGACCCGGAGAGACCCGGCCCACTTAAAGCCCTGGTGTCACCCATATCTGGTATTACTCAATCGCTTTCCCCACAGCCATAGGACTGCGTCTCCTCTGCACCAGTTGAAGTTGAGGGTCTTATTTATGAGCCCTTACAACACGTTTGCGCCGCCAGTGCGTCACTTTTTGTGACGCACCGGTGGCGTAAAAATGCACCATGTTGCGCCCTATTAACAAAGTGATGCATCTAGGAAGATGCGTCACTCTGTAAACCCCTGCGCTACATTACACCTGCCTCAAGTGTAATGTACACAGGGTGGGCGTTCCCCAGCATCAAAGCCTTGTAGAAGTGGCGCATTGAAATCTATAAGATATCAGTGCACCACTTCCAGGATGCCACAGCGTGAAAACCTTTACATCTGCCTCATGGCAGGTGTAAGGGTGACGCAGGCCCTTTCACATGGGGCTTGCTCCATGTAAAAGGACAAATTGCTGGAGTTGCGTCTGTTTTCAGACACACCCCAGCAATGTGCCAGTTTTGCGCATACAAATATGTCAGTAACACTGATGTATCTGTAACTCCTTGCGACATGCTGCACCGTACTTTAAATACAGCGCATCAATGGTGTCGCAAGGAGGGCGCACTGAGATGTGTTGCATCGCTGCTTTGTCGCAGCGATGCAACACTTCTCATAAATAAGTCCTTGAATCTGTAGCCAAATGCAGTTTTAAAGAGTTCAGGGGCGGATCTACAAGCCCCTGGTGACACATTTGCGCCGCCGTTGCATAAAAAATGAGCGACGTTGTGCCCATTTACAATGTGACACATCTAGGGAGATGCATCACATTGTAAAGCCCTGCACCGCATTATACCTGTTTCAGGTATAATGTATGCAGGGTGGGCTTCCCATGAAAAAAGCCATGTAGAACTGACGCAGTGAAATTTACAACATTTCACTGACACAGGGCTTTTTAAATGGGACTCACCTTTCTGTTGTGGTGCATTGCTGGAGTTGTGTCACTTTAATGAGCAATTCCAGCAATGCGTCACTTTTGCGCCAACAGATGCGTCAGAATTTCGGACTCATCTGTCAATCCTTGTGCCATGGTGCGCTGTATTGTAAATACGGTGCATCCATGGTGGCGCAAGGACTTCGTATGGAGGCGTAGGGAAATTGATGCATCTGTACAGATGCGTCATTTTCTTGTAAATCAGCCCCTCAGTCTTCAAATAGTTTCTGAACCAGTGTTGTGACCTGTGCATTCTCAGTGATTTTCCTCTGGGTATCTGGGTCTGATGGTTAGAAGATGGGAAAGTCGCACGTTGGCTGATAATAGGCTTCTGGCAAGAATGTAGTGGGAAGTCAATTTTGCAAGAAAAGCAGAGCTTTTGTTCCAAGAGACCTTGGCAGTGCTTAATTTGTAAAAGAACAAGTGCCAGGAACCCATTTTAGTAAATAGCCTGCACGTGCCATTGCTGAATATCAGGGTTTCCGAATACCAAGGTTGTCAAGTCTTTTTTTTCACCTAATGCGCCTTTCGTCCACCAATATAATTTGCCTGACCCAATATCACACTCTCATAGGTTCCTTGGCAGTGTTTGTTCCCTCGTTCTCTTGCTCCTTCTTTCTCCTTTTGCTGCGTTTCTATTTCTCCTCGTCTTGGTTCAAAGTCTTATCATGCAAAATAAGTTCTGTGCCCAAAAAAGAGTGCCGGTGGGCTGCACTTGCAACCACCAGAAAAGGTTTTGCACTGCCTTGTGGACTGCATGGAGTATTTTTTTATCCTCGACTAAACTAGAAGCCAACAGAGATCTCTTATGGTGGGTAGTACTAAGAACGTAGGAGACAGGGAGGGGCCTATTTACTAGAGAAGTGGCGGAGCGTGGCGTGAGCCATCTTGACTTAATGCCACGCTCCGCCAATTCTGCACGCAGGGCTTCACCATATATACAACAATATGGTGCAGCCCTGCGTTTTCCCTGCACTGTTGCTAAATTTAGATGTCTAGTGTCAAAGAAGGCACCCTTGCACCATAGTGCAAGGGTGTCTGCGTTGAGGGGAAGATTGTTTATGTGCAGGAAGGTGTCCCTTTTTGTACATAAACAATCTTTAAATGGCGTTTCAAAATGTAAAATTACTATGTGTGCTGCTTTAATTCATCACACATAGAAGTTGCAAAATGTAATTTTTTATATTGATTGTTTATGAGCAGGAAGGGACACCTTCTTGCACATAAACAATCAAAGGCCTTTTGCTGTTTCTGTGTGTGCTGCATTGTGCAGCACGCACAGAAACAGCAAAAGGCAGCACACATGTAAACAGCAAAAACAAGGAGAAATTAAAAATGTCTCCTCATTGCGCCTGTTCAAGACCAGGTTTTCCCTGTTCTTAATTTTGGCACTGCCCCATATTTATGCCACCCTTGTAAATATGGGGCAGCTTCAAAAGCAATGAGTGTTACAATGGAACGCCCACCATAACATCCATTGCTCACCCCTTTCACGCTAAGTATAGCATGAAGGGGAGCCTTATTTACAAGACAGCGTTAAGCCACGTTATGTGGCTTAATCCTGCATTCTAAATAAGACGAAGCACATATCACTACAGGACCGTCACAAAAAGTGACGTTCCTGTGGCGATAGGGGCTTGTAAATATGCCCCTAAATTTCTGGTGTTGCCACAGACATCCTTGGGAAGAGCTAAGCCAGGGGGCTGGCTTGCCTTTAAAAGGTCAAATCAGAATCTGAGCCATCCAAAGGTGTAAACCAGGCATTAAATATATGTCATGCATAAACATGATAAAGGGGCATATGTATGAAACTCATTTCCCATTCGCAAACGGGCCGATTCTCAGAATCGGCCCATTTGCGAACGGGATATAGCCTTTTGGGATGTATCATCCCAAAAGGCCCTTGCAAAATAGGGAATAGCAAAATTTGCGATGCCTTATTTTGCAAAAGCATTCAAGGAATCGCAAATTGCGATTCCTTAAATGCGATGTAAAAAGCACCAAAGTTGTGCGATTTCTCCTTAAGAAATCGCAACTTACCACCAACTTCAAGTTGGTGGTAATTTGCGATTCCTTTGAAAAATTCACTTTTTTGCATTTTTCAAAGTGCCATGTGGCGCACATACATGCCCATAGGACATGTATATGTGCCACATGTGCACACATACATATTTCAGGGGTGCAACAGGGTGTCCTTTTGACACCCTTGAAATTGCAGTCTCAATTTGCGATTCTCCAATTGCGAATCGCAAATTGAGAATGTCTTTCCATTCATTCCTATGGGCCTCTTAGCCAATAGGAATGAATGGGAAGGTATTCCTTAATTGTGATTCGCAATTTGCGAATCGCAATTAAGGAATGCCAAGGAATTGCAAATTATTTGCGATTTTTTTATTACTTCCCGTTTTGCGATTCTCAAATAGCGATTCCCTAAAAATCGCTATTTGAGAATCGCAATAACGGAATTAGATACATATGCCCCAAAGACTTTAAAATGAAAAAAAAAATTAACTCCTCAACATTTCTCAGTGCCTCCAGTCGGTACATATGAATATATCACTGAATTGGGTGGCAATTGTTGAAAGTATTTTTCTTTAAACATGAAACGTTCAAGAATCCTCCCCGCCCTGACGATGTTTCTGCAAGTGTTAGGGATGATGCGTGGTCACCAATGTGCATCGTCTATACTTTGCGCCATAGGGCGCTCTTGAACAATTTGTTTTGCTCAACCTTTCCCCACTCCCCTCAGAATTGCTCATACCCCCTAGAATTGCTCAGTAGATGAAACAGGCCTCTTAAGAATGCCCAGTTTGCTGCTAGGGGTCCTGGGGACCAGTTTGGGTCACTAACTCTTCCAAAATAATGAAATAATGAAATATCCCATTAACACCTGAGATTTCAGTAAATGCATGAGACCATAGCCATCTTGGCTTGGCACGTGGTATAAATACCTTGCACCAGCCACAAGCCTTTCCATGAGCGTGAAGAAATAAAAAAAGTATTGCATATTTACCTAAAATCATTGCAATTACACATATATACAGACAAGTTAAAAACAGGTGGCATTAGGAACACTAGCATCAGTGATTGTGTAATAATAAAAAAAAAAAATGAGGGCCGCCAGTGTTTGTGTGCTTCCTATCTATCTTGCAACTGCCGCCCAAGATTAAAAATAAATCTAGCTTATAAAACCTCCTTGTACATTCAGATAGTCATTTGCGGGCACATGCATCATGCTAGGATTTTGCGAGTCCTTAATTGCGAATATTAAGGATTCACAATTAAGGACTTGCAAAATCCTATGCATGTAGGAATCGCTATAATAATAGCGATTCCTACACATTCCTTATTTGCGACTCGCAAATAGCGAGTCGCAAATAAGGAATAACTTCCTATTCATTCCTATGGGCCTGTTGGCCCATAGGAATGAATGGGAAATTTCAAGAGCAATTTGCGAGTACCAATTGGTAGTCACAAATTGCTCATGCAATTTCAAAGGTGCAAGGGTGTCAAAAGGACACCCTGTTGCACCCCTGAAAGTGATCTGTGCACTAATGTTGAGCACACACATGTCCCAAGGACATGTGTGTGTAACCTACAACTTTGAAAAATGATCTTTAGTGCATTTTTCAAAGTTTTTGCAAATTACCATGAAGTTCAATTTCATGGTAATTTGCGCCCCCTAGTAGCGAAATCGCTACTTCAAAGTGGCTCTTGCATTGCAAAATGCGATTCCTTAAATACAATCGCAATTTGAGAACTCGCAATTAATTGCGAATTCTCAAAATGCGAGGGCCTTGACCCTTGATGCATCGCAAAAGCTAATTTTGCATTCGCAAACGGACGATATTTGCGAATAGCACCGTTTGCGATCGCAAAAAGCTTTGATACATGTGCCAGATAATTGTTTATAAAGCGCTTTTTGCTTTTACTTTACTATGGCAAATCTACCCCTCCCCACTAAAAGCAGCCCAGATAGTTGGTCCAATCCCTGGACTTCACACTAACACTGGTCATTGCCTTAACGGTGCTCTTGTAGATGGCTTTTCACTTAAAAGGTCCGAAGTGTTCAATGTTTCCTGTTATAATTTGTTAGGTGATAGCACCAAGTTCCAGGTTTCACATCCTTCCTGATTCCTAGCACCTATCAGGGCCCATTGCCTTATTCAGTTTGATTAGGACCCCCTTCATTCACTTTCGGATTTTGGCCAAGTCCGCGGGCACTGTACAGTTGAAAAGCCACGAGATTGCCTCTCAACATGTCCTAACCTCCTGCCATAGGAACACTGACTTTAAGAGTGTCCGACATTGTAGTAATAAAGCAGGGCAGAAACATACAAGGTGTGACAGGGACTCTGTACTATATTTGCACAGCCGGCATTTGATTACCTGGTGTAGGCATTTCCATCCTGGGTTGAATTCCTTGATTGGAAGTTGTACTATCCTGGCCCATTGGGTGTCTTTCAGGCATTTCTTGCCCAGTGCACCAATCAAATATGGCTGCACGATGTTTCCTTCATAGGTGGCAGTCAGGCCTGGTTTTCTCCCTTTTCCTTCTGGCTGGCTATGTCTTCTGCCCTCGAGAGCTGAAAAACTTGGTTATTTAGAGCTTTCTTTATTGCCAAGTAAGACTTCTTAGGGCAACCAATTAGCTATTGCTAAGTTCAGTTTGGACACTGCCAATTGCATGTAACTGTTCCAGGGGTTCGATCCCATTCAGTTAGGAATTTCTTTTAGAGATCATGTGTGCGCTTTGAATATCTGGGAGTAATATCTTGCTAGGGTGTTCATGCATTCATCCTTTTGTTGAAGCAGTCTGAACTCCAACCGGGTCAAATGGTTGCTTGTGTACTTTGGTAACTTAAAGACACGTTTGTAGCCCTGATACTGTGCTTTTTCCTGTGTGGACTCCATCTGCCCAGGGAAAGCTTGCTGAGCATATCCTGCAACCGCTAACAACTCAGATTGAATTACTCTCCTGATTGGTATCGTCGTGGGGCTGCATAGTTTCTCCTGTAAATTGCATAGTGCATATGTGGTTGCTTGTGTTTTGGCTTTCATCATGGAATGGTGTGCCTTTGCTTTCTCTGTATCGCATAGCCATTACCCTAGATAATTATAGTGGGAAAGTGGATGATATGAACAGTAAGTTCATATCATCCACTTTCCCAGCCCCCATCTAAAAAGAGTTTTTCTTACGTGTTGCCCAAAGACTACCACTTTGGTCTTACTTCCATTGGCTGCTAACTAATTGACCTCATTATAGGAGTCCAGGATGTACAGACCTCTTTTTAAACCTACTCTGGTATGATCGAAGATTACCAGGTCGGCCGCGCACATGAGTAGGTGTAATCTATAAACTCCTATTTTTGGGGTAACCAATGTAGCTCCTTGAAGAGCCTTTCCTAAATCTGCTGTATAAAGGTTAAAATGCATCGGGCTTGGACACAACCCTTCTTCAGGCTCCGGTTTGTGTATAGCCTTTTGGAAACTGTGTCCCCAGTCAGTTTTATCCTCACCCTGGTGTTACTATATAGTAAGATAATAGCCTTCAGAAGGTTATCTCGGATATTCCAGCTCATCAGTTTTTTCCATAACTTATTTCGGGAGACACCATAAAACACCGCTGAGTAGTCAACAAAGCATGCAAACAGTGGCAAGTTGTTTTTGGTGTTCACCTGCTGGTCCAAGTATGATAATGCTACTATGTTATCAATCATTAAACCACCCTGTTGAAACCATGTCTGATAGAATGTCATTTTCCTTGATCCAGACATTTAACTAATCTAAAAGAGTGCTGGCGCATGCTTTCCCTTCTGTGTCCAACAGGGTGATTAGCCTGTAGATCTTTGGATCCATTTTGTCACCTTTCTTGTATATTGGTTGTAACATAGAGCCTCACCAATAATCTGGTACATTGGCTTTTTCCCTGCATTCCCTATACAGAGTAGATAATGTATCTGCCCAGTTTGCCGGGCTGTCTTTGAACATGCCTCCAGGGAGGCCGTTGAGCCCTAGTGCCCAATCTCTTCTTATCTTTTTCATAATTTTTTTGACAGCAGGCTGTTCCTGTGCCTTACCATCTTCTGTCTTTGGGAGCCCTTCGTCTGCCAATATGTTAACTGCCAACAAGGTCTCCCTGACCCCTTGCCACAATGCATGTGGATCAGTTGACTATATACATGCTACATGCACTTGCCATGCTACTCAATGTAGCTGTCTTTTTGTTCTTTAGTTTGGCTATATAATCCCAGAATTGCTCCTGTTTGTTATTTTTGCACAGCTCATGTATCTTAATTTGTTCGTCTTCTATGTGCCTTTGTTTTAATTTCCAGGTGAGATGTTTATGCTCTCAGTTGGCTTGCTTGTACGCCATCTCAGTGACTTGGGTCCCAATTTTTTGGTGGATCCTTTTTGCCTGCCTCATGGTTGGAGTGCTCTTCCTTAGGCCTCTTTTATCTTTGAACGTGCTCCTGGCTTTCCAGTTCCTCCTGTCTGTTGGTGTCTGGGCCCCTGTGCAAGTCTGTTATCCAATTTTGTAAAGACAGGATGGGATTTTTGTTTTTCCACCCATTTCCCTTCTCCAATATCCACCACTTCTCTAATTTTACTTAGATAGCTATATTCCATTTGATGTGTGTTGTATTGGTGGGTAAGTAAGTGTGTGTATATGTGAGTCACTGGATATGTAAACGGCAGCATAACTGACTGAAGGGGAGTGTAAGAGACTATATGAGTTGGTGATTGGCAGTGTGAGCAGTTGCATGGGTGAATAACTAACTGTGTGAGTACCTATATTGGTGATAGAATGTGTGAGTCAGTGGCTGTGTCAGTATTTACATCAGTGTGTGTCAGTGGCCATATTATTGTGTTTATGGGTATAAAAGTATATAGAAGAGTGTATTCCTAGGTGTATCAGTGTATACACTAGAATGTGTCTGGGTGTGACAGTGAATGCCTTGGTATATTACTCTATATCTCAGTGTGTATGTGGATGTATTAGTTTATGAATCACTGTGTGCCTTGGTGTGTCACTCTATGCATGAGTATGTGTCTGAGTGTGTTAGTCTCTGCATCAGTGTCTGTCTGAGTGTAGTATGGAATACAGCATTGTGTGACTGGGTGTGTCATAGTCTGAATAAGTGTGTAAATGGGTGTGTGAGTACCTTGATAGATGAATAAGTGGGTGTGTGAGTGTCTGAATCAAAGACTAATTGGCTGTGTGAGTGCCTGTATAGGTGCCAAGCTGACTTGGGGCCTGATTTAGATCTTGGTGGAGGGGAATACTCCATGACCAATGTGATGGATATTCCGCCCGCCATATTACGATCCCATGATATCCTATGGAGATTGTAATACGGTGGATGGGATATCCGCTGAGATCTGAATAAGGCCCTTAGTCAGTGGCTGTATGTAATTATGAATATGTATGGCAGTAGCTGTATAAGTAACTGACTGGCCGTGTTAGTAGCTGTTTACCTAAGTAACTACGTGTATGCGTCACTGTGTATATGAGTTAGTGGATGTGTTTCTAGCTACATGGGTGAGTTATTGGGTGTATCAGTACTCTCATGGGAATATTATTGAGTATGTTAGTGATTGTATGTATGGCTGACTGGTTGTATAAGGTACTGTGTAGGTGACTGAGTGCACGTATTTGTACCTGCATCAGGAAGTAACTAAGTGTGTGAATATCTGTATGGGTAAGTAAGATCATGTAGTACTAGATGTATTTGCAAGTGAGACAGTGGGTTACTAACTGTGTCAGAGAGTTAGTAAGTTAGTGAGTGGTTGACTGGATGAGTGACTGGGTGCATGAGTTGTGTAATCCGTGTATGTGTGAATGTGTCAGTGGCTGTACAAGACTCTATCTTGGTATATAGTTTTGCAGTGTAAATTTGCAGAACTACACTGGAAGTTACGAAATAGGCAAAACAAAGTGGTGGCAAGCTTTCCAAAGTGCTCTTCATGTATTCAAACACTGTCCATGTGTAAGTCTAAACAATATATCTGTGGTACAAGGAGTGTTTTGAGAAATCTAAAGACATACATCTCCAGCCGCTATTGAAAAAGAAAAGAACATAAATATATGGTAGCATTTAATTTTCAAAATTACGGAAACATAACAATACACACTGGTTATCCTGTAACACTATATTACGATATCGTAAAAATTTCATTTTTTCTTTCTTACTGTTCTCAGCTTTCATACTTCTTCACCATAAACGATGGTCTGTATTAAGAATCATCCTTGAACAGTGAGGAAAAAACAGTCATATAGATTGTAAAAAAACAAAAACAAAGCTGCATGGTACATCATTATAAATAAGTGACACTAGGAATTGCACTCACTACAATTCATTAATCAGTTGTTTTATCTGGAGTTACTACACTAATGTAACTAAACCTTATTATATCTGGTACAATAATACAAATACATTTGAACCACTCTTTAATTTTGGAGATCCTTTTAAAAGCATCACCCTTGTTTGGCCAAATGATGTGTAAACTGCTGGTCATCCATATAAACAAAATCCCATACCGTAGTTTTATTCCAGAAATAGTATATAGAAGTCTGACTGAAGAAACAAAATGGGATAATTTTTTAGTTTCAAGGGCAGTTTTTTTTAGTTTCAACTTAATGTTGCTGTAATTCGATTGTGTCCATCCAGTTTCAGACTTTAATTAGAGAATGTAGTATTTAGATGTCATGGTAACGCCTTTCTGCAAGATAAAAGGACTCTTGAATTTTGAAGAACTTTTTAAAGACATTGCCCCCAATAGGCCAAATAATGTCTTGGGGCCTCATTACAAGTCTGGACTTGCAGGGGTGCCGCGGTGGCGGTCTTCCAACCACCCTATTACAACCAGGGCTGTCGCGCTGCCCTGGGATCACTGCAACCACCAGGGATCAGAGATCCCTGGCAGTGGAGACATCTTGAGGCAGCAATATGCTTGGTGGGACTGCTACAGCGCCACCAAGCATATTACAAGTTTCATTACTGCCCCGCTTTTCATGGTGGTACAACCACCAAGAAAAGTGTGACGTTTCGGGCCCCCTTGTGCCTCTGCACCATGGAGTGCATGCAGGAGGGCATATGTTGCCCCCCTGTCTACATGCACCATAGTTCCTGCAGGGCATGGACTTGATAGTCCATGCCCTACATGAACTGCGTTTGACGCTCACATTGCCGTGCCTTTTTCAAAGACCCACCGTAGAACCACCAATGAATTGCATGACAGAGGTTTTAAAAGTCTTACTCTGGCAGATGTTTTTTAAGGCTTTGTCATCTCGGAGTAGGCGGCTGCGGGCCAACTCCAAGACTACCAAAGTCATAATAAGGCCCTAAAACACTGATGAATCATGCAGAAGAAATACTGTACACCACTTTTTTTTTATCCAGAATTCCTCCTTAGAACTTTGGTTGAAGAAAGAAAAGATAAGAGTTTGGTAGTTTGAAAGTATGTTTTGGGTTCAAATTTAAGGTTGATGTCATTGAATTCCGCTCATCCAGTTTCGCTCTGTAAATATATGCTGTAGTGTCCAGTGGTTGTAGTAATTCTTTTGTGAAAGATGATAGCCAAATTAGTAGATGATCTTCCCAAAATTGATATTTGTCCAGCTTTGAAGTTTGTAATTTGAGTTTCCAATTTAGAACCATCGGCTCTGCATCGTTGTAGCATTACTATAAGGTATTTTCCAGTTGTTCCTAGAATCAACTTAGACTTAATATCAGATCTGCAGTTTGGGCAGGTCATATTTTGGTTAGTATTTTTCAACAATTTTTCAAAAGGCACAGATTTGAAATCTGGTAGTGTTAAATAGAGAAAAATGCTTAGAATTTATTTGAGTGGTAGACGAATAATAGCAATCTTCACAGTCATGGTTCCATTGGTACCTCATTCCAAATAAATGTTTACATCTTCTTGTTCTAAAACTCCAAACATAATCATAATAAAGTCTTGTGTGTCTTGTAGAGTGTTGAGAGTAAATATTTGTTATCCGCTACATATGTCTAAGAGATCTTGAACACCTGCATCAGAATGTATCACCGTTCTGTCATTCAGTAAACTTTGGAGCAAATGATACAGTGCAGAACACTATCTGTTTTTTCTTGAATTTAGATTATTAGATGTGGTAAATGAAAGAGTGCATTGAGAACAATAAGTGCATATCAGTTGACACTTGAACTGTTTTCCAACTGGTAACCTGCAATAGCTCCGTCATTTTCCAGTTTTCTCTTCTTAACACCTTCTAGAAGGTCCTTGTGTCCTTTCTTTTCTTGAACATCTGTATACTCTTTTGTAATCTCCCACTTCGGTCAGATTATCTGTTTCTCATAAATAGGGTATTGGCCTAAATGAGGAGCATATACTCTTCTTAACCGATTGCATTCTCTTATACAGCTTATATCAGCACTAACTTTTTAATCATCAAAATCGATCAAAAACAAACTGGACAGTGTTTTAACTAGTGACAATACTACATATGACATTCCTTCTTTAAATGTTGTACTTCCAATACTAACAAAAGTTGTGTCTACATTTCAACCTTGTGATTTATGCATAGTTACAGCATACAATAGAGAGTCTGGGAACTTCTGGTGCCGAATATATAAGTCTTTGACTGGCGAAAAAGGTACAATAAATCGGCCAACCTACTTCATGGCATCAATCTGATACATTTTTTGGGCCAAGTTTTTAACATCATCTCAATTTGGAAAATTAATGAAATCAATACCTGAACCCATTGCGCCATTTACTAATCCTTCTTTAACATTTACATTAAGCCGCAAAATTACTTGACTGTTCTTGCACATGCGCAATTGCTGTTCTAATTCAGCAGTCCTGGATGCAGACTTTTCTAAAGATACCAGTTTTGCCTGTAATTTTTCTGTGAGTAGTATTGTCACTCCCTGAGGTTCCATTTTATCGATAGCTGTAATTTCCAAAATATCTTCTTTATCCAGTTTTAGTAATTGTTTGTTGAAGTTGGAGCTCTCTTGAAGTGTAGGCATTAAACAGTCTATGGATTTCTGTTCTTCAATATAATTGTACATTAGTTCTGCTGCTGTAATGTTAGATGGAAATAGTTTCTTGATAAGTTTACTTTCTAAAGGATGTTTTCCATTGTTTGTTAGAACTCTTCTTCTAATGTCCTTAAGAATATTTCCATAATCCTCATTAGAAGCTTGACACATATTTTTCACTAGTTCCTTATATTAAAATGTAACTAAATATTTACATTGCCAATACTCCTCAAATAATTTCTTGTATCATTATGGACAAGTGTTTTGAAAACAGGTTCTCTTTTACGTGGGGTAAGTTGCAGTAGGTCCTCAAATACAATCAAATGCTTTCCTCCAAAGAGTACACCGTACTTTGTTCTTAAAATCTGCTGCATTTTTAAATGTATTAAGGCAAGCATTAAGTTCGATACCATGCTCACTTCATCAATGATTAGAAGCTGCTGTTTTTTCAATACACTTGATACCTCATGACAAGCTTCACCAGATAATTTCTGGTATTCCACTTTAATGCCATGTTCAACAGGTAGCGTTAGAAGTTGGTTTAAAGTAATTCAATTAATGTTTTGTGCAGCTAATCCTGCTGGTGCTGTTACTACACATGACAAATTTGATTCTGTAGTATTCTGTAGATAACCAGTGCAAACTTTATTTTGGGAAGCTTTTCCAGTGCCAGCTTGGCCACTGATGTATGGTAGTATTGGTTTAAATGAAGAAAATTCACATTGTACCTTCTCATGGAGAAATCCATGCTCTAGTTTATCTTTACCTTGTTGTAAATGTATTTCTGTTCATCGTTCAGTTGTTCTACTAACTGTTCAAAATGAGCCGCTTCATCTCTTGCTTGCTGCATTTAACTCTCCACCTCATTCATAGCTATAGCTGCTTTTCCTATTTTACTAAGATCCACTAACTCTTGCCATATCTTTTTGCTCATGGTAGGTACACCATTGACTAGAATAACAAGTGGTTCTTCAAAATCTCTCTGCACTCTTACAGTTTCAATATTCTGTTTTAAATCTAATGGCAAATACACAACTCTACTTTAAAGACCTTTTTGTAACTCTGTTGGAGGTACATTCCCTGTCTTTGGCTCCATACGAGCTATAGCTTGGAATGGATGCATATATTGTATTAGAATTGATTCATAAACATTTTAATCTTTTTTTTTCATATTTTTTTTAACGATAGTTCATCAATTCTTAATACAATAATAAATTATTGCAGCGTCATATGTTTCCACATGATTAAAAATATAAAAAACCATATACAATAAAAGCAGCAAAATTTGTATAGTACACCATTTCAGAACAAAAATCATACAACATAGTTCTACAATCATGATTATTGTATATCTAAACCAGCAGCGTAACAACCACCTACTGTGTCCTAACTCGTATTCTCCCATAAAGTCCTAAACTTCCTATAAGAGCCTGATTTTAGAGAATATTTTCTTTCACATTCCTTAATCCTATCTAGTTTACAGTGTAGCTGTTGAAAAGTCAGGGTATCCATAGAGTTCCACCTTTGAAGAATTAGCAACTGGGCTACCAGAACCAAATTATATATCTGCTTTTTTTGCAGTGGAGTAGCTATTAAGTTGGGAGCATATCCCAGAACCACTGTATGGGTATCTGGCACCTGCAGTACTTTCAATATATTAAAGCAGTACTGATTAATCATTCTCCAAAATCTATTTAGCTTCGGACATTCACAGATGATATGTGTCCACTTCCCTCCTCCCTCCATATTGCAGTGAAAGCAGTTTGCAGAGATCTGAGGATTTTTTTTATGCAGAAAATCTGGTGTTCGATAAAGAAGCCACTTAGAGTAATATTGCATTTGTATTAGAATGGCCACTTTCAACAATGAGTCTTTTAACTTATTTATCTGACTCCATGCTATGGTAGAGATCTGCAGCCCTTCCTGGGTTTCCCATTTTCACTGTGCTTCCTGATATAATTTACCTGCCGCTTGAGCTCGAAAGAGGGAGGCCCAGCCACCAATCGATATACGGTGTTTAGGATCTAATAGCTGCCCTGCTAGCTCACTGGCCTCATTAATATGTATAAGGTTAAGTTCCTGCAAAAAGTGTCTATCCCTGACATAAGTTTAGATATGAATTTCGTCAGCCATGACAGTGATTAATGTTTTTATCATGACAATGTATCTTTATACTGAGCTGTTATCTTTTTTGTGTACAGTCCCTGTTCTATCTGAAAAATATAGAGCACCCATGCTCTTTACTCTTGTATCATTTAAAATAATTGTACATAAACAGTCGCAAGACAAGTGAATGAATGAGTGTGCCTGCACAGTCAAAGAGTAATAATGGACTTGTACTTTGATTAATAGCTGCTCAGTTTCATCTTCTGCATTGTATTATCTGCTTTTATAACATTAAATTTTTCTCTACTTTTTTCACTAAAAAGGAAAAAAACAACTTTATTAAAAACAATGTGAGATAATTAAAGTACATATTTTTTTATATATATCTGGTTGATTACATATCTGTTCTGTATATCTTATAGGTCCACTCTTTATTATATTATATTTCCTAAATGTGTTTTTCGCACTTGTAACCCTGACATAAGACCATTGTCACATTATTTTACTATGATTAATGCAGTCCAGGTTTTCAAGTCCCCAATTAGAAAGTCCCCTATTTTGCAAAAGCCCTGACTACTCCAGTTAGCTATAACTGCCGGATCTAGTAATGGGTCTTGACCAATTTGTACGTCAAAGAGGAGAGCTTCTCTATTTATATTGGGTATCGTATAATGACTAAAAAGCTGTTTTTTCCGCTTAATATTCCATTTTAGAGTTTTGTGCGTGACTTTTTGGGGAGTTTTGATTAAGCGCATAAAATCTTTGATTAGATTTTCTTTGTGGATTAGATCTAATTTTATTTTTAAATATCTCTTAAAATTTAAGACCTTCATTGTTCTGTATATGGTATGTGCAAAATTTGCAAAGTAGTTTTCTTTCAGGTCAGAGAGAGCTAGTCCTCCTTCTGCCACTGCTCTAAAAAGTGCATCCGTTGTAAGCCTGGAAACCTTATTTTCCCAGATAAAAGTGGAGAACAGGCCTTGCACTTCTTAAAAAAATTTCATTTGAACTGCATTTAGAATAGCTAAAAAAATTAATTTACATAATGGTAAAATCATCATACAAATTATGGCTACTCAGCCTATTATTGATTTTGAAAGATCTTTCCATTTTATCAGTTTATCTGTTATCTTATTATAAAGAGGGATATAATTTAAAGCATAGAGATCATTGACATTCTCTGTAACATACATGCCTAAGTACCTCTTAGGCTGAGTATTGACCAGTGAAGTCAATTCTGCTAATAAGGAATCAGGTGTAGAGTTACAGAGCAGTATCTCTGTCTTAGATTTATTCATTTTATATCCCCCAATGGATTGAAATTCCTGAAATATATTAAATATTTGATTTTTCACTTCAATGTTAGATTTTAAAAAGAGGGCAATATCATCAGCATAAAGTTTGATGTTTGTCATATCAGGTATTGGAGATGTTGAACTGCTGATTGAATGAATGGCTATAACAAGGGGCTTTATAAAATATGCGAAAAGTTGAGGAGATAGAGGGCAGTCCTGTCTCGTCCCTCTAACTACTCTGCAGATGCCAACCTTATTGGCATTTATGATTATTTAAGCCATAGCCCCCTCATAGCATTTAGAAATTTCAGCAATTAGCTCATAGGGGAATCCTAATTCAGCCAATATATAGAACAGACTTTCCCAGCACACAAGGTCAAAAGCCTTTTCAGTGTCTAGTAGCATATTTTGAGTCAGGATTTATTTTGGGTAAAATAGTCCACAGCCTCAACAAAATAAGTAGTATTAAGAGATAGTTGTCAGCCTGCGACAAATCCATATTGGTCTATATGAATAACTGACCCTACGCAGCTGCTCATTCTATTTGCTAATAATTTAGCTATAATTTTATAGTCTGTGTTTAAAAGGCTGATAGGTCTATAAGAATTTACATTCTCCTTATCTTTCTTCTTTTTCAGGAAACTGACTTTTTATTGCTGCATGCAAATTGCTGGAGGCAAGGAACATGGCAGCAGGTGCTTTCAAAATCATAATATACTTGGAAACACAGCTTTTCCTGATGTCAGAGCTCGGTGTGGTGGCACGGGTCGCAACGCCTTAGAGCTGGCCCTGGTGTTTGCTACATTGACCACAGTTTCCTATGAAGCCTCAAATATGACTTAGTGCTGCTGCTCATAGGACCTGGGCACCAACAACATTTTATGAACATGGCTCCCATGTCCGGTATCAATATCCTATTCAGGCCTGATTTTAATCTTTGCATTCAGGTACTTACATGTTCTGCTCTCCTATTGCAAGTTCAGAACTACAACTCCTATAATGTATAAGGTGGTGCAAGATAAACTATTTACATGGGTCAATCTGAGTTCTTTGTCCTGAAAAGGACCTGTTCCGGCGTATCTATTCACTTTAAAGCTACAGACCATGATAAACAAAAGCAGCAGAGTTGTATGCGTGTGGGCTGCTCTACCACTGCCATTTCATAATACAGTGGGCACAAAAAAAAGTACGCCAAGCTGGGGTATATCCCCACATGAGTACTGCAGGTCACTTCCTCAACTAATCGCTCAACATGGCCAAGCTTATAGTCACCCATGGTGTACTGTGGACAGATGGCTCAACAGCACCAAGAAGTGAATTTTCAGTCCAGCGACTTGCATTGGCATATCACTGTTATTAGTTGGGTTAGTCAATCTGAATCAATTGAAGCAAACCAAAACTATAATTTCCAGAATGGTGGTATGGGACATTATTGTCAAATGATGATATAATTGATGAATGTCAATATATTTTGTCACTGACATATGTTCTGAAAAGATAAGCAATAAGAAAAAATCCACAAATACATTTGAGTGTTTTGCCATATAGTACAAATGCAAAAGGTTGCATATGTGCGCATAGAATCTAGAGCTAGATTCAAAAGCTTTAGAATCTGTGGCTCTTTATGAGCATATATGTCAGACATAACTGTAGATGTTCCAGGATCTCTGGTAGTACTTCTGACCTGGATTTACGGAAATGTATGTGTTATTTCAAGGAAAGCTCCAGCATTTTGTATTCTGCATGGAATTTCTGAAGAGCAATTAAACTGATTTTCCAAAGAAAGATCACTGAGCTTGCACAGAGTGGTATGGACAGAGGGATAATACAGTGTGGAGAATCTTTCTTATGCTCTCAAGGAAGCAGCCATCTAAGCACTCGATATCTCATCCTCACATGTGCAGGGTGCCAAACTGGCTAGTATTTGAGCCACTACCCAACTCCCCTGCAATGGTACCGATCCACCTTTCAGAACTTTTGGGAGCAGGATAGGGGCTTGGGTTGTGAGTCTCTGCTGCAAACTTTAGAATTCTTTGACCTTCACACTAGTCAGTCAATTATGGGCTTTCAAGTTCTTGTAGATCCTGTGCAGGTTGCCAACCCTGATTGCTCTTCCACTTCTTTTCCCGCCCATGAGGTGTATTTGTACAGTATTAAGAAGCTTTCCTGCTTTTAAAAAAATGCACGGCTACTGTTCATGTCATCAACTTCCATTCTTGCCAATTTGGCATCATTTTAATACTTTTATAGCATATCTGCCTTATACATGTGGACAAAAGGTTTTCTAGGGTGTTTGTGATTAGCCTTTTTTTAGTACATGCAAAAACAATCCTTTGGCCCTTCTAGCTATGTTGGTGGGTTGTACCTTTCTATATTTTTTAGTTTCCCTGCCTCTGAACTTTACTAATTATAATGCACACCATTTAGATACAGGCCTCTTTCAACTGGAGTTTGCCCCTTCCCTCCTCTCTTTGTGTGCCTTTCTCTCACACTTCCTCCTCTATTACACTACTAGGCGCTGCCCTCCAAGACAAGAGAACCTCTCCAGTCACTCACGAATGACACCAAAATGGTTTCCACACAGGATTGCAACAAATAAAGATTCTGCTAACGACGCAGTTACCCACTGTATGTTGTGCAATCCATCCCACGGATAATACGTTTGCTGCCCCATAATGGGAAATGAAACGTGATATAAATGTACAATTCAATCATGATCTAATTGTAATATCTTTATGCTAGGCAAGTTATCCTGAATTGCAAAGCCCTTCATTGCCAAAAATTGACGTTTCGTACTGTTACTAGACAAAATAGAACAGCCAGCACACATGAAGTGTAATTAGGAAACAGACATGTATGTGTATTTTTCAAGAAGTCTCTTCACTTTGATTTTCAAGGGGGACATATCTATGGTATAGCATTTAGGGGCTTATTTATGAGACCCCTGCATCACTTTTGCACCATGTAAAGTGGTACATGCATGATGCATGATGCAGGCCTCTCATAAAGATTTATGAAGCCACGCAAAGCCACCCTGTGTGACTTTGAGTGGCATCATAAATCATGAGTAGGGCAACGCAGAGCAAATCGCTGCACTGCCTCAATCTGCGCTCAGGAGGCGTTCCATGGCCATTGTGGTGGGGTTTCTAATGCAACACCCACAGAATTTAATGCTGCCCCAGATTTACAGAAAAATGTAAACCTGGAGAAGTGCCAAATCCGTATGCCTCCAAAGACCTAATTATCCTAGTTTGTTCATAGTTCCATGTGTGCTGTATTCCACAACACACATAGAAAGAGGTAAATGCCTCTTAGGGTTGTTTTTGTGCAGGAAAGGGAGCATGAAGGTGCCCTTTCCTGCACAAAAACAATCCTGCGTGCAAAGGAGGCATCCTTGCGCCATGGTGCAAGGGTGCCTACGTTTGTGATAGGCTGCCAAAATGGCACCAGCACAGGCAGAAAGGACACGAGCTGTACCGTATTGCTTACATTTGGGGCATTCCTGCCCTTTTCCTTTGGTGAAGGGCAGTGGAGCAAAGTGCCTTGCTGCGCTGCCCTATGTCAAAATGCCATAAATGAGGCACTAGGGGCATATTTACAAAGAACTGGCATAGGGTAGCACCACAAGTCATTTTGCCGTGCTGTCCTACACCAATTAGAAAGGGCAGTGTATTTACAAGATACTGTAAATTCCTGTCCTTTCTGCTGGCACACAATTTTTAGCCGAGTGTCAACGCAGGTACCCTTGCACCATGGTGAAAGGCTGTCTGTGTTGTTGGCAGGATTGGTTTTGTACAGGAACGAACACCTTCCTGCAAAAAAACAATCATAAGAGGCGTTTTCCTCATTCGATGCATGCTGCAGAATGCAGCACACTTAGAGAGAGGAAAAATGAGGAGAAATATAAACATTTCTCCTCATTACACTTCCTCTAGGGAGGCACAAAGTTTTGGCGCTGCCCCGGGTTCAAGAGATATTGTAAATCTAGGGCAGAGTCAAAGTTCATGGGTGTTGCGTTGGAACACCCACAGCAACACCCATGGAATGCCTCTTTGTGTCAGAGTAAGGCAAGGCAGCAACATGCACGGCTTTGACTTACTCCATATCTACAAGGCCATGAAAAGCCACGCATGATATCTTTATGTGGCCTTGGAGATACGGCTAAGCCCTGTGCGTCACCAGAACGTCACGTACCAGCAGCACACTGGGCTTGTAAATATGAACCTTAGTTTACATGTGTACAGGCTGTATAAAAGCAATTAAATACAACATTGATTTCACATATTTGCATAGTTCAGGTTTAATTAGTTTGCAGTATACTAGAAAACATCAGTTGCAGATAAAATCAATACATACTTACTACAATTGGTTTTCTAGAGATTATTAGATTAGCATTGACTTTGGGCTCTAATACAAAGATAAAACACTTTGTTTGACCTGTATGCGTTTTGAATATTTAGTTGCATTATGGTTGGATTTGACAAAAAATAAATGAATACATGCACATCTCAAATCAAAGCCCAAAACAATGTTAGATGTACAGTTTAGTTTATCCGTGATATAAAAGGACTGAAGAGTAAGTGAAAATTACAGTTTAGGCAAAGAGTTCAAATGTTATAGCCAATGTACACACAGTTAGAGGTATTTGTGGAATATCTTTGTGGATTAAGTTTGCATTTCAAGCACACAGTTCATCAAGAAAATACATTGAACAATTTTTAAATGTCCACTCAGTGTGATTTAGGGAGCTCTTGACACATGGATTGTCTTCAAAATGTGTGAAATTGCAAGTTTAAAAACACATCTAATCAAGTGTTGGTGACAGATAGGAACAGCTTTGTGGATAGGAGTCAGCAAATAAACGTTTTCTGAAAAAGGTGTGCATGATGGTAATATCTGAGTTTTCAGCATCTATAAGCATAGTATCGAGCCATATATTCTTTATTAATTTACTTAATCAGTAATAATTAATGTGTAGATACAGTTAGCAGGATCCTCGTTAGAAGAGCAAAGACCTATATACAGGGCACCCAATCAACAAAATAAAAACGATTGCAATAATGTTACAATTGTGGCTAAAAAAGGCTACATTTATCAGGATCAGGAATTTGCCAAAGAAATCGTGGCAGGCATACATACGTGTGGAGAACTCTACAGTAGTTAATCCCATTCAAGGCATGAGAAGTACATCGAACACGGCATGGTTAGGCCTCTAAGCATGTACGTTTGTGACTTCACAACTGAAATCTTACTCCTTTTCTGCCTGGAAATGTTTCGAGCTTTACTCCAGCAAACGCTTGAGTAATTTCCCTTTCAGTATAGACATGGGACGCATCAACCCCAGATTCACTTGAAAAATGGTTTAATTCCTCACCCTTCACTGCTCCCTTCAGGGTGTCACCATAAAATGTGTCTCACTCTGTAGAAAATGCCCTTCTTAGTATGTGGAGGATTCAACATCAGATCTGATTGAGGATGGGTAAGAAGCCCAGGGTATCCAGCAGAGAGGGGCAAATAAGGGTATCTTCACACTCTTTGAACCACTCTCTGGGTATTACACAGAAACCAAAAACGTGTCTAAACGAAAGCATAAGCAAATGTAAAACACGCAAGCATTGCTAACTGCAAGAAATGTAAGTCACATAGTGAACTAGAAGAAGGAAAATCATTATCTATTTCCCCAAGGCGAAAAGTAATATCTGCAACATATTTGTGAGCTTGTTTCTTTTATGCTGTGGCATAAAATATCTGAAGCATGATTTTGGCAGAACATGGAGGCTCACGAGTGATAGTGAGCTTACGTAGAAGGGTGACATGGATTAAGGTGTTCGATTGTAAGATCTAATAGGGGTATATTACAAGAAGCTCAAGAAGAAATGAAGCCTGACTGTCACAGCAAAGGGGAGTACCCAGAATGCATTGAGGGAATGCATAAAACAGCTGCATGTGGCTATGGGGTAGACGAGAGGTATAAACAAATATACCCAAAGCAGGTCTTTGAATAATGCTTACTTGCTTTAAGACATCAAACCCACTGAAAAGAAAACATTTGAAGTTGTGTTGGATGGGACAGTGAAATATGGAAAGAAATTAACCATGGGCAATGCAATAAATGGCAACAAATGGAAAATATAAGATATGTAAAAAACAATAAACCCCATTGTTCCACAAACTAAAAGAACAGAAGCTGCACACTTGCGGCCAGGTACATTGATCTCAATAACACATAAAGAAGAGAATGTCATAAATTCCCGAAAGGGCATTCAAGAAGATAGCAATATCGATACATGTATATACTAGCCGTTTGTGCACTGTTGAACAGATGGCCTAGAAAATGGAATTGGTAAGAAGGGACCTGTTAGACCTGTCAGCCTTAAGGTGGGCTTCACAAGAACCTTTTGCCTTCCTCCCTCCTTTTTTGTTGAATTCGTTTGTGTTGGCCTTAGGAGTCTGTGCACTTTACCAATGCTAGCCAGTGCTAAGGTGATTGCATTCACACCCTAAAACATGGTAAAATTGGCTTATACCTCATTGGCATATTTAATTTACTTATAGGTCACTAGTAAAGTGGTATAGCATATACCCAGGGCCAGTAAATTAAATGCTACCAGTGGGACTGCAGCCCTTATTGTGCCACCCACTTAAGTAGCCCATTAAAACATGTTTCAGGCCTGTTGTTGCAGCCTGTGTGCAGTTCTAAACTAGTGGTGGTGCTAAGTGGGGGCTATTATCACAACTGAAGTGAAACACCATTTTTCTCAATTAGATTGGTTGCTGATATTAGCATGTTAAATGTTCCCAATGGACTCCTAATCAATGTGTCCTTCATTTGTAATGGTAATGGAATGATTGATTGAGTTCATCGATCTGCATAGTGTTGATTTAATTATTTTATTTAGACAAACACGTGAATTAAGTTACAAACAGTGCCTACAAATTAAAAGGGATCTCTCTCCGGCATTTGCGAAAACAAGTGACCGTGTACTGTATGTCCATAGTAAAGAGGATTGCAGTAAAAAATGCTTCTTTGTGTCCTTTTTTGTGCCAAGTAGGTAATTTTACACCTCAAACACACCGGTGTTAGACTAATACAGCAGGATAATGAATTATGTTGATAACTCACACCAAGAGTCAATAAGAATGTGTGATGCATTTTCATATGATAAAATGTGAGGAAGCGCTTAACGTTCATAATCGTTAGTATTCACAATACGAGTTTAGATCAACCGATGATTATGGCCTGATAACTTTCACATCAATATCACTGTGTGATAGGAGAGTGCTTAAAAGGGAGGAGTTGGGGAGGGGCAGGGCTTTAAGCACATTACGCTAAAGAAACATGGGACAAGGTGAGGCTTGGTGCAGAGAGCTCACACCCCCTCAAAAAACAAACACACAAGCAAAAGCTTCAAATGCTGCCACAGATGTCCTCTATAGGTCACAACTCCCCCCCTCCCTCACCCCCCCATGGAAATCAGCTGCACCCAGCCTCCAAACATGAGCAGGAAATCAGCTCTGCTCTGAGATTTCCAATTTATGTAAACTCCCAACATGCAACATTGTCTCCTCACTGGGAGACCGTGTGAACAGAGCCAATATCATTTGACACACAATAGTACCATGGATTTTTGCAGGACTGTGATAACTCTCAGGGCTGAATCATAAAATATTTTTTGTCTGGTGCTATTTCATCTCCTTGGTGGTAAAATAAGGAGGTGCTTGCTCCAAACACCTTTTACCAAAGTATTTTTGAAAATAGGATTCTAGAAATGGAAATGTACGATAAGGACTTTTGATTATATTTGTCGTATAGCATTGTGTTGGTGGTTTATTCAGTAGTTTTTTGTGCTGCTGTATTTTTGCAATGTGATTTTAGTGTGTTGTACTGTACAGTTGAGTTTTGTTTTATTTTGACTATGTTGTTTTGGTGAGCTGTGTTTTAATTTTGTTGCACGTGTTGCTGTGTGGATTTTTTTTTAAATCTTATTATGTTATTTACTTCACATATATCAACAAATGCTGCTACATTTCCATCCCAAGTAGCACATGCCTTGAATGTTCCCATGACTAGTAACCATTTATCTCTAAGGTGGCAAAATAACACTGTTCTAGCTCTTCAACTACTTAAGACACTAGTCATCCCAAAATTGCGGCATAGTTTTAATTTGGCATTCCCAATGCTTGTTTTACATGATGTACCCCCTTAACCTTTTATTACTTTAACATTTTGGGGCCTATTCACAAAGGAACTAAGGCGCATATCAGCAATGCGAGGCGATAGAATTTTTTAGCCGAAAAGCGGCGATAATTTTATCGCCTAATTAGCCAGCTCACGCTAACGCATGAAAACTTGCGTTAGCGTGGGAATTTCTAATGCCCAGCTTTGCATCTCTAATGAGATGCAAAGTGAGTGTTCCTGACCTGACATGACAGGAGAAATGTCGCAAAGCGACATTTCTCCTATCATCAAGCCCCACGCTATGAAGCATAGCGGTAAGAAAAGTAGCGATAACCCCTGTTATCGCTACTTTCCTTACGCCTGCTTCAGGACTGACTTAGCCATGATATCCTATGGAAGGTGGATATCATGGCTAAGATTGTGGGGCCCTATCAACAAGCTAATGCCACATTGCGTGAGATTATCGCTGGGTTTCCAGCGATAATCTCACGTTAGGCAGTTAGCGTGAGGATTTTTATCGCTTTTCAGATAAACGTTGCTAATAGCACGCTATCTCACCGATAAAAATCCACGCTAGCCGGCGATAATTATCCTAGCGCTAAGTGCGCTTAGAGATAATTATCGCAGGTTGTTGCTGATATGCCCCTAAATTTACACATGTAAATTTACTCTTGTGTAAATCTACTCCTGCTCCTACTGTTGTGTTGTTTTGGATTTGAGCGCGGCGTTCGATACAGTGTCCCATTCCATTCTTTTGAACTCTCTTCGTTCCCTGGGATTGGACGGTCCGGCTTTGGCTTGGATTGCCTCCTTTTTAAGTGAGCGCACCTTCCAAGTCTTTTCCACGAAAGCCACTTCTTCCACCTGTCCATCGGCATATGGCGTTCCTCAGGGGTCTATTCTCAGCCCTTTGTTGTTCAACATCTACGTGAGACCCCTGGCTTCTATTGCAGAAGACGCCGGGCTGACTATTTTTTCATATGCCGATGACACTCAAATTGTTTTCTCCCTTTCCAGCAGTGAGAGCAATGATATATTGGTTCTGAAAATTGGGTTGTCACGTATAGCCGAGTGGATGCAAAGGCATCTCCTCAAGCTAAACGGTGACAAAACCGAAATTCTTATTTTTGGGAAGCAGAAATATCTATGGGGCCCGCAACACTGGCCTAGCGAGATGGGACCTCTTCCTCAGCCATCTTCTGTGGTCCGCAACCTCGGTTTTCTCATCGACGACAAACTCTCCATGAGACAGCAGGCCACACAGGTGGTCGCCATTTGCTTTACTATTCTGCGATGGCTCCAGAAAATTCTTTGGATGCTGCCTCTTGCCACCAGGAGAACCGTTGTCCAGGCGTTAGTAACCTCTCGCCTGGACTACGGAAATGTCCTCTATCTTGGTGCCGATGCGGCCACTGTAAACAAACTTCAGGTTGTTCAGAATTCAGCAGCCCGTCTTCTCTGTAATATCCCTAGGAGACTATCGGCCACTCAGGCTTTGCGCGATCTACACTGGCTCAGGATCTCCAGTCGCATCAACTTCAAAGCTATATGCTATCTCTTTAAAATTAAGCAGGGTTCGGCCCCGAAATACTTGCAAAATCTGGTCCAACCTTACAAGCCAAATCGCACACTTAGATCCTCTGCCAATTGCGACTTTGTTATTCTCCGATTCAAGCTTGTAAGAATGGGAGGACGGGCCTTTTCCCATCTAGCCCCCAAATACTGGAATGCGTTACCCACCACCTTGAAAACGGGAACCAATTTTTTCACTTTTAGAAAAAAATTGAAAACTTTACTTTTCCAATGATTTGCATGCCGCCTTAGTTGTTTCACGGTGCTGTTTTTGAGAGGTCTGTTTTCTTCTTGAGTCTATCCCTTCGCGCCGGGAAACCCATTGCGGGTAGCTGTTGCGCGTTATAAGTTTAAATAAATAAAATGACTGGGGTGATGGGGGGTGCAAGCTGCAGTGGCCTTCTGGCCAGAGCCCTGGCACTTCATATTTTACAAATTAAGCACTGTGTTTGCCTTACTAGTAAAGTCCCTAGTAAAGTGCACTATGTGTGCCAGGGCTGGTAATGCAAATGCTACAAGTGGGCCTGCAGCACTATTTGTGCCACCCACATAAGTAGCCTTAAAGAGAGAACTCAGGCCTGCCACTGCAGTGCCTGCGCGCAGTTTGTTAAACTGCGATGTTGTCCTGACAAGTGCACCCACTTGCCAAGCCTTACCCTTCCCTTTCTATGCACATCAGACACCCCTATGGTAGGCCCAAGTTCCCCCTGGGCAGGGTGCAGTGCATCTGAAAGGTTGGACATGTACTAAGGTGTGTACCATGTCCTGACAGTGAAATAATCTCCATTTCGTTTTTCACTGTTGAAAGGCCATCTTGCCCATCGGATAGAATAGGGAGACTGTGTAATATGTTTTACAGCCTATCTTCCCAAAGGCTTAAGCTGGAGAGGTGAAGTTTAGTGTGCCTGAACTCACAATGTAATAACACATCTTTTTAGGAGGGTGGTTTTTGCGTTGCGTGTTTAGAAACCACTCTTTTAGAAGTTGCAGGGTTTTTGTGCTCTAACATTTCTGTGTGTCTCTGTCTGGTTGTGGATTGACTGTCTGGATTTGAAAGTGATAGGATCTGGGGAATGTCTTGACCCAGAGGAGGGGTGAGACAGCAACAGGCTGACCTGCATCTGGAGTGTAGGGGGGCGGAGTAGCCCCTAGAGGTGAAGAGGCCTGGGTTGCTGCCATAAAACAATGGTCCCATCTCCTGCTGAGTGATTGAGAATCCAGACTCCCACTAATCCAAGGAAGAAGGTGTCACTGGCAGGGAGGAACCCAGAACTGGTTTGAACAGGGGTCAGTGCCCCCATGAACACAAAGACTTCAAAGACATTTAGGCATATAATTATGAGAGCTGAAGCCCCTGAACTTTGGAGAAATGGATGGATCAAGACTGAAAAGGAACAAACCTACTTCCTGGTCAAGAGGAACCTCTGCCTAGGAAGAAACAGCTGAAGAGACTGAAGGAAAGGACTGACCCCTGCTGTGTGTTCTGGGGCTGGCCTGCAGTTTGCTGCTTTAACCAAGGAGAGGCTAAAGGGACTTTGCTGTGTCCCCCTGCTTGAAAGGACTTTGCTGTGTGCTTTATCCGGAAGTAACTTATCCTCAAGGGCCCAAGATGAGCTGGCTCCCTGTTGCGAAAACTCAGGAACATAAAAGTTTGCAGGAGAGTCTCAGCAACGCTGCGTGCGCGTGCTTTATGCAGCCTGAAACCCTCGTAAGAATTGCCCTGTGATCGTGCACACCTCTAGTCCAAGTGAGTCTCAGCGACGCTGTGTGCGTGTGCTTTGTGCAGCCTGAGACCTTCGTGAGGATTGCCCTGTTATCGTGCACACTCAGAGTCCAAATGAGTCTCAGCGACGCTGTGTGCGTGTGCTTTGTGCAGTTTGAGACCTTCATGGGGATTGCCCTGTTGATGTGCACCCGGAGTCCAAGTGAGTCTCAGCGACGCTGTGTGCGTGTGCTTTGTGCAGCCTGAGACCTTCGTGAGGATTGCCCTGTTATCGTGCACACCCAGAGTCCAAATGAGTCTCAGCGACGCTGTGTGCGTGTGCTTTGTGCAGCCTGAGACCTTCATGAGGATTGCCCTGTTGATGTGCTCCCGCAGTCCAAGTGAGTCTCAGCGATGCTGTGTGCATGTGTTTTTTGCAGACTGAGACCCTCGTAAGAATTGCCTGTGAACATGTGCACCGGAGTCCAAGTGAGAATCAGCGACTCTGTGTGCATGTGTTTGTGCAGCCTGAGACCTTCGTGAGGATTGCCCTGTTATCGTGCACACCCGGAGTCCAAGTGAGTCTCAGCGACGCTGTGTGTTTGTGCTTTGTGCAGCCTGAGACCTTTGTGAGGATTGCCCTGTTATCGTGCACCCAGAGTTCAAGTGAATCTCAGTGACGCTGTGTGCGTTTGCTTTGTGCAACCTGAGACCTTCGTGAGGAGTGCCCTGTGATCGTGCACAACCAAAGCTCAAGTGAGTCTCAGCAATGCTGTGTGCGCGTGCCCTGTTGCAGCCTAAGATATTCATAGCACCAGCGGCCCGGACTGGCAGCCCCGGAGGAGCTGAGCCGCCGGCCCAAGCCCGCCGTTGCCAGAGCGGGACCTCGAACCAACCCCGTCGAGAGAGGGCTCGAGTTCCACTGCTCGGAATCCACAAAGATTGCATCGGAGTCCCAAGTCACGGGAAGAGGAGAGGAGAGTGAGGTCGCACCCCCCAGGTAACGTGTGTCGCTGCCTTTGGGTGGGGTGCGGGCTCGGAGGGAGACGCTCTTGGCCTCTCCCATTCCGGCAGTGCAAGCCTCTACTTCGGATCGGATCGTGGCCCGTACTTGCCAAAGGAGTGGCAGTACCGAGGCCGGAGTGCGGAGCTGCACTTTTGTTTACACCATACCTGTGTGGGGGCATCTGTTGACAGAAGCTGACTGCGAGTCAGTACGAGTGGCGGAGAGACCGCCTAAGGCACCGTAATCGGTGCTGGAGTGTATTACGCATTGCATTATTTCTGCATTACGAACTACCTGATTGTCGTATTACGCATTGCATTATTTACGCATTACGAACTACCTGATTGTCGTATTACGTATTGCATTATTTCTGCATTATGAACTACCTGATTGTTGTCTTACGCATTGCATTATTTTTGCATTACGAACTACCTGATTAGTGTATTACGCATTGCATTATTTTTGCATAACAAACTTTCTGATTGTTGCATTACGCATTGCGTTAGGTTGCATAACAAACTACCTGATTGTTGCGTTATGCATTGCTTTATTTTGGCATTATGAACTGCATAACGAACTGCATTAATTTTACGTTGCAACGTGCTTGATTCTAGCATTATGAACTGCATTATTTTTAAATTGTAAAGTGCCTGATTCTAGCATTACGAACTGCATAGCATTCCATTAGGACTGCAGTGGATCATTTAGAATTGCTCATTAATATCGCCAGAACTTACAAGGGCTGGCTGGCCGAACAACCGGTCGGGAGGAATATTACAAATACACATATGTTGGATTTATATAGTGTGGTCTCATCGTATATCTTTTTATATATAAATTTATACTCGTTTTTATGAAACTCGTATGGAGTTCATTTATGGTGTCATCATTGGATTACTGAGAGCGTGGTTGCAAATACTTTACACATTTGCCTTGACGATAGGCTTGGCTGTTCGTGCCAAGCTACCAAGGGGGGTGAGCAGGGGGCTATCTGAGAAGGTGTCCTTCCTTTCCCTGACGTGGAAGCAAGGGTCCCCATTTGGCCTAAGGTACCTACCTCAGCCAATTAGCGACCCCCAGGTCTAACATTGGAGGCAGCGGTTGGGACCGACCATTGGTAGTCAGCAGATTTGGAATTTGAACGTGTATTTGCAAATTCACTCACAGTAATTGGTGTACACCACTAGTAGCGCAGACCACGACGTAACCACATATTGTGTTTATGATTTGTTGGCCCCATTTTTGAGCGACCTTTCAAGCCACACATCGTGTCTCAGAGCAGTCAAGTAGCCAGTGAGGCTGCAGAATTAGACGTCGACTTTGAGGCACTGCTTGCCTACAAAGTTGATCAATTGAGTCAATTCTGCAGAGCTTTGGGTTGTCCCATGAAAAGTAGCGCCGAGAAGGATAAGCTGCAAATGGCCTTGAGGGACTGGTGGGAAGCCAAAGGGGCTCAGGAGATGGGTGATGTTGAGGCGGATGAGGATGACCCAGGGAATGGATTTGGTCCACAGGATTTGCCAGTGGAAGGACCAGCCTCAGGGGCTGGTAGAAGCCATTCAGGGAGGAGTTTTTCACCAGAGGAGATGGAGGTAAACCAAAGGGTCAGAGAGCATGAGTTGGAGATTTTAAAACTCAAGCGGAATAGAAAAAGCTGCTCATTGAAAGTGAAAAGTGAGCAGAGGGAAGCAGGACCGCTCTTGCCTTGGAAGAGAAATAGATTCTCTTAGCTCATGAGTTAAGCATGAGGGAACTGTGCATTAAGGTTAAACAGGCAGAGTCCAGTTTGAATGGTGGCAGTGTACAGCCAGTGACAAGTGTGGATGAGTACAAGCTTGCAATGGATGATTGGGCGATTGTTAGCATGGCAAATGATTTGAAGGGGTTGCCCAACTTTGCCCCTAGGGAGCCTAGGCTCGATAATTGTTTTCCAGGATTGCGCCAACCTGTGTTAGGGTGCGAGCTCTTTGATTCCTGGGACCTGGCACAAGAGCCTGACCCCTGGTCATGGATCCAAGGGTCTGAAGAGGCCTTAGAAAGGGAAGATAGGTGAGGTAGAACCGTTAGGTCTCAGACTAGTGGGGGTGCATGCGGGCTAGCGCCCTGTCTCAAAAGAGAGGGAGGGAGTGTGAGCAGCCTCCCCAGGTATTCACCACCCCACCCCAGAGACTGGAGGGTTCCTTAGAGGAGAACAAGGTTGAAGGCCTAGCACCTACTTGCCAGCTGTGTGAGGAAGAACACCTAGCATCAGGAGGGCATGGGGCATCTGTAACCAGAGCTCTCACGGACTTGATGTTTGTGGGTGCCATTCCTAAATGGCAGGCACAGAAATCAAAATGGAAGGTTAAGAGAGGGAGGTGTCCCCTGTGGGAAAACCCGTGGGACAGTGCCCAGCCAGTAGGGCTAGGTCCCCTAGGAGTGACCAGGGTAAACTTCTAATCTGGAGGGCAGGATAACTGGAGACAGTATCCTGACCGATGGGTTTTCCAGGGTACCGCTCTAGATGGAGGTGTGCAAGGGACCAGCAACCCTAGAGAGGCCCCAATTGCCAGGAAGTACCCATGGAGTGGCATAGTTGGCCCAGGGAGTAGTGACCAAGAGAACCCCCTGGGGTCAGGAAGGCATAGAACCGGAGGGTGTCCCTGCAGTAGCGGGCCTGAGTCTGTGTTCTATTGCCCCAAGCAAGGAAGTTCATCAAGGTAGGTGATTGGTCTACCCTGACTTTTGGCTGGGTGGGGGTTGTGTTGGATTTGGCCCTTTTTGGGTAAAGTTCCCTAAACCTTTTGCATTCCCCCTAGGCCTTTTTGTTCTGACATGGTGTTGCCAACTTAGATGCTTTGGGCACTTTGCCACTGCTGATCAGTGTCAAAGTGCAAGTGCTCCCTGTATAAAGTGTTATGGTAATTGGTTGCCCATGATTGGTATGATTGCCTTACTAGTAAAGTCCCTAGTAAAGTGCACTATGTGTGCCAGGGCTGGTAATGCAAATGCTACTAGTGGGCCTGCAGCACTATTTGTGCCACCCACACAAGTAGCCTTCAAGAGAGAACTCAGGCCTGCCACTGCAGTGCCTGCACTCAGTTTGTTAAACTGCCATGTTGTCCTGACAAGTGCACCCACTTGCCAGGCCTTACCCTTCCCTTTCTATGCACATCAGACACCCCTATGGTAGGTCCAAGGTACCCCCTGGGCAGGGTGCAGTGCATGTGAAAGGTAGGACATGTACTAAGGTGTGTACCATGTCCTGACAGTGAAATAATCTCTATTTAGTTTTGCACTGTTGAAAGGCCATCTTGCCCATAGGATAAATGCTTTATTTTTTCATTGCAAAGTGCCTAATTCTAGCATTACGAATTGCATAGCATTGCATTAGGACTGCAGTGGATCATTTAGAATTGCTCATTATTATCGCCAGAACTTACAAGGGCTTGCTGGCCTAACAACCGGACAGAAGGAATATTTCAAATACGCATATGTTGGATTTATATCGTGTGGTCTCATCGTATATCTTTTTATATAAATTTATACTTGTTTTTATGAAACTCATGTGGAGTCCATTTGTGGTGTCAGCATTGCATTACTGAGAGCATGGTTGCAAATACTTTACACATTTGCCTTGACGATAAGCCTGGTTGTTCTTGCCACGCTACCAAGGTGGTGAGCGGGAGGCTATCTGAGAAGGTGTCCTTCCTTTCCCTGAAGTGGAAGCAAGGGTCCCTATTTGGCCTAAGGTACCTACCTCAGCCAACTACCGACCCCCAGGTCTAACAAACACCAAAATGAGAAGTGCAGAGTGCCAATGGCGGGCAACTGGTTGTTCTAGGTTGAGGTAATGTCAAAGTTAACGCAAACCGTGGTCGATCACCAATTGACTACACGGACTGCGTTTGTCCTGGTCCAAGAGTTACCTACTATACTTGGAAACAATTATGGATATCAATTGGTCATCAATGGGCTTGTATAAGGGAGTAGGCAGAAGCCAAAGCCAGGCTCGATGATGATGGGTTGCAGGAGGGTGGGGTCCTGATGCGTTGAAAGAAAAAAGGTGGAAGAGATTTGGGTTTCCATACCCTGTAAAGTGAGTGGCATTGTTCAGGTCCTCATCAATGGTAGTATCGAGGAAGCTGTGGAATGGAGTTGAAGTGGCCTTGGCATCAGTGGATTCTTAAATCTAGCAGAGAACATTGCGGGAGTTACAGCAAAGTTAGGCTCACAAGCGATGCACCCTCAGTGGATGGTAGGTTGGTCCCGGTCCCTCAACAGTTCTGCAGTCTAAAAGTTTGTAGAAAGTTCCTAAGACACAGGTTTTGAGTTTAGGCAGGAGGAGTATTTTCTGACACTAGCTAAGCATTTTAGGACCTCAAAACCAGCACTAGGACCTCAGTACCAGTCAGGATTCACTACAACAGGGAAATTCCTCTTTGCATGGGCATCTGCGAGCTGATGTGGTGCAGGGATGCCTACACTATTTAGGGCAAGTTTTCAAACATCACACCAGTTGTTTCTCTATCAGTACAAGACTGGCATTCACAATGTGGCATTACAAGATAGTAAACAACAATACCCCCGGTTTGCCTCATGAGCAAATCCTTGGTTAATGGGGTGCTGAATCCCAAGTGGCCCAGGGTTACTTATTAAATATGGCTGGCTGGTTGTGGCTGGGTCGGCAGAGGTGGTGACTTTACAATCCAAGCTTTTAGACAGCCAGGCTCCTAAAGCCTATATTACCTGCTATATCACAACATGTATGATTACAGCATGCTGAAGTCTGCCACGGTCATTTAATGAGAAAACATTCATAAACCATATGAAATTGTGTACTGTTCCTTATCACAGTGCCAAAATATTTCTGGTGCTACTAGTTTTTCATGGTGCAGGTGAATGGCAGTCATAACCCATCTGTGCAAAATAGCTTATTCAGTGATGGTTTGTCTTTGACTTTAATAGAGGCCTCCCAAATGTACAGCTATTGGGACTCATACATAATCTGAACATTTGAGTAGTCTTTTTCTTTGGAAGGATTTTCCTATATATCAGTTGGATGTCTTGATTGCCATCAATCATGGAGCAAATTTAAAAAAGCATTGTATTTAGACCTCATAGCTAGGATGAGTATCTTTGGAGTTAATAGGACCCGGACCCCCGGGTTGACCCTACCCCCACCTCCATAAGTCCCACAAATCAATGATATGCCATCAAGCATTGTTTGTAAAAAGAGGACATGTTTATTATAAATAATCTTGAACAATAAACACGATAATACATATCTTTGCATATTCAAATTTCCAAATGAAGTTGACAATAAAACATTATCAAATTAATATTTACAAGCAAGTTCTTCATCAAACCAAAATGACCGAACCTAATTCTATACAGAAAACATGTTAATTATCACTCCAGCACCAAGAGGCCTTCAAGGCTTGCGCCCCCCCAAATGAGAACCACACAGGTGCAACCTACCTGCGTCCTTGAGAGGTGAGCCCCTGCCATCTGCTCCTTGTCCACAACCCTAGGGGCCCACCCCTCCACCACCAGGCTGTCCCAAAGGGGGTGCTCGTAGAGTATAACCAGGGGCAACAGCCCCATGCCCTAGTTTGTATCCTGGTGCCCTCGCTCCCCCAGCCAGTGTACCCATTCTCTCTGGGGTGAGCTTACCATCTCTCCCCCTCAATGCTGGCTCAGGGATTATGCAGGAGGACTCCCCTTAACGATGTAAATCAATCTATGAGGCCTCCTTATCGCCATGCTTTTCTCACCTCTAACTCAAAGGGATGGGAGGGTGGGAGAAATGATGATGCTCCACAGGTCGCGGTGCCGGCGCCAAAGGAAAGAGGACGAGGGCCTGGGCAGGGCGCCCTAAATAGGTCCCCACCATACCCCCCCATCAGCACCGGGGGAAGTGATGTCGGCCTTCCCCTGGAAGGAATCCATTGCTGGGCGCCGCAGCCAATCCAAGGGCCTAGAGTCAGGGAGGCGTGGCCGGGTCCGAGGGCGCCGAGTCCTAATGACGCACTCACCAAAAGTCTGCACTTTGCCATAGGACCTGGACCCCCCAGGTTGTCCCTGCCCCACCTCCATAAGTCCCACAAATCAATGGTATGCCATCAAGCAATGTGGGTAAAAAGAGGCCATGTTTATTACAAATAATCTTGACCAATAAATACAACAGTACATATCTTTGCATATTCAAATTTCCAAATGAAGTTGACATTAAAACATTATCAAATTAATATTCACAAGCAAGTTCTTCATCAAACCAAAATGACTGCATCTAATTCTATACAGAAAACATGTTAATTATCACTCCAGCACCAAGGGACCTTCAAGACTTACGCCCCCCAAATGAGAACCCCGCAGGTGCAACCCACCTGCATCCTTGAGAGTTAAACCGCTGCCATCTGCTCCTTATCCGCAACCCTAGGGACCCACCCCTCCACCACCTGGCTGTCCCAAAGGGGGTGCTTGTGGGGTATAACCAGGGGCAACAGCCCCATACCCTAGTTTGTATCCTGGTGACCTCACCCCCCAGCCGGTGTACCCATTCTCTCTGGGGTGAGTTTACTGTCTCTACCCCTCAGTGCTGGCCTAGGGATTATGCAGGAGGACTCCCCTTAATGATGTAAATCAATCTATGAGGCCTCCTTACGCCCACAAGGGTGACCAAGCCCAACTGGACCTTCGCCCTCCCCACCACCAAACAACTTCTGCACAAACAACCAGGTGCACGCCGTTGCGGTGAAATATGTGATCTCCCCTGCGCAACTTGTGAGGTGTGTGACACAGGCGGCCTTGCCCTGTGCACAGCTTAGCCAACTCCGCTTTCAGGCACCTCACTGAAACGTTCAGTGCCCTTGATCGCACCCCGGGCCTCCACTCATGCCGTGGGATCATGTGAGACCATGCGATCCGCGCCCAGGAGAAGAGCCTCCCCAACCAAGCAAATTCTGCCAGCAAAGCTTCTCAGCTCGACGACCCAACTTCACCATGTCGTTCCCGCCCACATGCAGGATGATTAAGGCCGGGGACTGGAGTCCCTTGTGCACCTTCGTCTCTTCAACCAACTGCAGTAGCTGCCCGATTTGTAGGCCCCCAATGCCCCGCCAATGGAACGACATCCCATCCAAACACGTTGGCTTCAACTTACGCTGCTGCTGCAAACATCAAGTGGCCCACCGCACGAACATGTGTCCCAACACCCATATCACTTTACCGGGCATGCTACTGTAGAAAGAAAAGACAAATATAAGAATGGAAACGCACAAACTAATGTTTAACAAAACTTACAACAACTCGGGACGCACATAGCGCTTGTAACATGAAGAGGACCATCAACCGAACAACAGAAAGGCCCGCCCCTGCTGCCAAGGTTGCTGCCCCAATCCTAAATAAAAGGGAAGAATAGCCAGAGAGGTCTTCACCCATTCTTTGCAGAGTGCTCCTGAACACTGCTGTGAACTGGTACTTCGATAGGCACTCCCCGTTCTCATGAATAAATAATGAGCAGGCCAGCCCCTGCGGGCGAACAGCCAAGTAAGACCCCATCTGTGCCATTGGGCATACTACAGCTCCTGCGGCTGGCTGAAGCCAAATCATGGTTCCCCTACCCAAGGTGTCTGTTTTAGATCTACTCAGTGAGATGGAGAGCCCTTCCTGACCCAACTTAATATCCTTCAATAGTAGACCACCTGCAGTGTTCTGCTTTGAAGTCCCCGCTAATTTGCCCACTCTGAAAGCCCCATAGAATGCAAGAGTGAAGGCCACCGCGAACAAGGTTGTCTCATAATCAGAAGCGCACACTGACTGGGAGTGTAACATTTCCCCCAGTGTCTGCAAATTGAGGGGCCTTCTACTGTTCTTAGTGCCCTCCAACCTAGCCCAACATGCCAAGAATGAATTTCCAACATCGTGCACCCCTCTTAATTTAGCATAAAAACCAATTGCCGCCAAGTGAGCCCTTGCGTATGATACTGGTCTTCCCTGTACACTCAATGCCTCCAGAACACAACATTTAGCCTCAGATGAAAATAAGCACGCAATCCCCTGATGCTGCAGGAAGATCCTATATGCCTTAAAGTGATATTGGTACGCCCTACGAGTGCGCTCGCTCAGGGATGCCCCCGCGAGACCCGCTAGGGCGGGGCTCCAATCTTCCACAGAGATCTCGGGAACACTGTCATCTGGTCCGCTGCTTGTGGATGGAACTTCCGGAAATCCTGTAACTTGGAGCGAGACAAAGCATCAGCTGCCTGATTATAAACACCTGGGATATGCACAGCTCTAAATAGTATATTCAACTTTAAACACAACAGGATCAAATGTTTCAGTAAGCACCCTGTCTGTTAATGGCTTCAACTATGGACATGTTGTCTGACCAAAAGTCTACTGACTTGCCACAGAAAGAATTTGACCATACCGTGACTGCTACCACAATAGGGAATCATTCCAAGAAGGCAATGTTTCTGGTCAATCCACTTGCGTGCCATGCCTCCAGCCAGTCGCAGCAGCACCAGTGAGGCCCCAAAACTGCCCCAAAGCCAATACTACCTGCGGCATCTGTTAAGCGTCCTAAGGCCTCACTAGTGACCGGCGGAGTTGGCCAGACCACTTTCCCATTAAAAGCCTGCAGAAATTCGCGTCAAATCCTCAGATCGTCCCTCACTTCCACACGCAGCCTGGTATGGTGATTTTTCTTCGTCATACTGCTCATTGCTCTTACAATCGATCTGGAGAAGGGACAGCCCATGGGAATGATGTGCAGAGCAAAATTTAACTGGCCAACCAGTACTTGTAGCTGATGCACCTTAGGCCCCTCCAGAACAGAGTCGATCGCCTGCGAGAAATCCTGCACCTTGTCCAGTGGTAACCTACACTCACCTGCAACTGTGTCAATCTCGATCCCCAAGAATGACATGCACGTGGCCAGGCCCACTGTCTTACCTGGTGTCAAAGGTACCCTAAACTCCTCAAACATCAACACTAGGCCGTTCAAGGCCTGCCCACACACCCTGGAAACCAAAGGGCCCATCACCATGAAGTCATCCAGGTAATGTTCAATATTCGTGTGACCTGTTCTTAAGGTGAACAGCCAGTGCAACATAGAGCTGAAAAGCTCAAAGTACTTGCAAGAAACTGCACATCCCATCGGCATACATTTGTCATAAAAATATTGATCCCCAAATTGGAAACCAAGCAGATGATAATCATCCGGGTGTACCGGCAGGAGCCTGAAAGCTGACTCAATGTCGGTCTTTGCCATGAAAGCGCTTGGGCCAAGATTGTGCAGTGTTTATAAGATGCATCAAATGAAGAATAGGTCACAGAGCAAAGAGCATGATTGATAGCGTCGTAGACTGAGGCACCCTTGAATCATTTGGAACTGGTCTGGCTCTTTTTAGGCACAACCCCTAGAGGAGAACAAACATAATTATGCCATGGCGCAGTACTGAAAGGGCCCACTATCCTATCTAGCACGCCCTCCTTTTCCAATTCTTTTGCCACAACAGTGGAATGTGTCCGTGCCTACAACAGGTTCTCACAGTGTAAAACTGGCATGCCACCTTGAGCTGGTATGCAAAAGTCTATAGAAAAACCTTTGTAGAGCAATTGGACTGCCTGCCTATTGGGATACTGGTTAAGCCAAAACACCAGTCTCCCAATCGCTACTGGGGTGGGTAAAGACCTACTGATTTGATGGCTTGGCATCCCTTCTCTTGTCTTTGGGTTTCTTGATACACTTGAATTCAGGGTGGGAAGGGTGGCGACAGAAAGAACAGGTGTGCCTAAATATACAAGATCCGGTAGGCCGTGTGCAGATTTTTCTATTGAATGCCCAACAGGACCCTTTGTTCTCACTTGATCCCCACTGCGTATGAAAGTACTGTTTCATTGGTGTTTTGCTGTTCACGCTTTCCAACCACTCATTGACCTCCTTCTGATCCCATCCGATCACAGGGTCCTTCACCTTTGTCCACCTGAAATCCCTGTTATAGTCTAACCAGGCCATCCCGCCATACATGGCATGCGCTTTCAAAATCTTATTAGAATAAAAAGTAAATGGCGCCGCCAGCTCAGGCCTTTTTTCCAACATTACAGTTGCAAAAACATTTAAACCAAACAACCAATTTGTGATTGACTCCTCAGCCTTCGGTTTTCTGTCTTTGGAGGAGCTATCTTTCCCTTCTTTCTCTTTAGGCTCCACTTCCCTTCGTTTAGGCCTTATTAGAGAGAATATGTCTATGAACTCATTTCCAAATTCTTTTTTTTTACCTCTATTGGGACATGAGAAGCTAACTTTCAAGGTTTAGACAGCAACGTATCCTGGCCCCCCAGAGCCTTGCCCCCACTACTGGGGTTCTGAACTGTGGCCACTAACCCCTTACCTGTGGAGCCAACTCCGGCCAGCCGGCTGGGTTGGGTTGAGCAGGGGACTCCTGAACTCCTGACCGAGGGGCTGCACTAATGTTTTCTTTGTCCTGCGCCTTAGCCATAAGTTCTACCAGCTTCTGAAGTTCACTGATCATGTTCCCCAAACCTGGGGAGGGTGCCCAAGGCGCCACTGACGCACAACTCAACTGTCCCCCAGTCCCCGGAGCCGCCAACTGGGCTAACAAGGATGCCACCATAGTCAGAATGCTTGTTGTTGTACCCTGAGACACACCAGACAACCCCCCAGGGATCACTGAAGATAATGCGGGTACTGACCCAGTGGGTGCACTCTGCGCTGAACCCCCCCAAACCCACTGACTGGGAATTCAGCGCCGGTGCCTATACTGACATAACTTGCAGTTCAGGGGGAAGGGGCCCACCCCACCTAAGCTAAGCGTAACAGCCTGGTCCCCCTGCCCCCCATCGGCGTGACCTGTTTGTGGGGGGCAAGCGCTTGCAGCATGCTACGGATATCAGCCAATACTGAGCCCACGTCCACTGACCCAGGTACCCCTCTCTGTGTCACAGCCCCAGGCAAAGGCGACACCATAACGCTGGGCTGGTCCTGATTACCTACACCTGATGAGGACTGTCCTCCCTGCCTGTCCTCAGAAAGTAGCTCCACCATGACGCCACTTTTACTGCTGCCTTTTTCTTTGCTTGGGCGTGTCCTTGCCTTCTTTGGGACTGGGGGAACGCCGCCCGAGGGGGCACGTTGGCCCAACGAGGGCGCTCCTCCCCCACTGTTGCTGGCTCAGGATCGTGTGATGGCCCTGGCTGAGCATCCTCCACATCCTCCCCATTGCCCAATTTAGCCAAAACTAACCTCAACAACTGAGACAATTCTGGGTCACTATCCTTCCTTTTTCCCACCCTTCCTCCTTTTCAGGCATTACTATTTATACCACGAAGCAGGAAAATGAATGCTGCCCAGGGGATACCAGTATTGCCTGTTCCCAAATATTAGTAATGGGAGGAGACAAGGTATGATCGAAATTGCACAGACTACACTGGCCCAATCTAGAACCAAACCTTCTAATCACTTCAACTTAGCCCTGACCTATTGCGTACTAAACCACCGCGTTATTCGAGCAAGCTAAACCGGGAAGAGGCCGGGAAAACTTTTCTACGCACAACCGCGAGTGTGCGCTCAGGGAGCCTGCACTGTCCAGCCGAGGGGGGAGCACACCGTAAAATACCTCGAGAGTAAATTAAATAACCGTCGATACAAACACGGTGCAGAGCCATTACCTCCTCGTCAGCCCTCCCCGTCCCAGTCCTAACCAGTTGAGCATAGCTCCTCCCACCAGACACTCCCAAGCAACTTGAAACCCATCCCTTCCCTCCAGGCCACACCCATACCCTGAGGCATATAGCACCTTGACCCGCCACTCCACATCCTGTTTGTTTTTTCTGCTTATTCACTTCCGGGCAAACTTCGACGGGATAGGAGGTGCTGGGTCTTCAAGCCTCCTGTCAGGTGAGTGTGAAACGGGTTGTTTAGCGCCCGTTTAAACCCCTTAGGTGCCGTTTTTGAATTATTGAGGCATTTACTTTGAGTCCCTGCTGTAGCGGGACCGTGGGGTTGGGGGGTCAGGACTACCTGGTGTGGGGTGGTGACTCCCTGCTGCGGCCTCCTCTCTTCCGAGTTTGTTCCCTGCTCTAGCGGGATCGCCCGGGGGGGAGAGGAGGTGTGTGAGGCGCGGCTTGTCTTTCTGCGCGCCAAGGGCGTGACGGTTTTGGCTTCTATATCTTTTTTTCGTCAGTGGGGGCATGTCTCCTGTTTGTTTAGCGTTTATACAGATTGGTTTACTGATTACTGTTTGACTGTCCGCTTCGCGCTTCCTCGGATCTTGGAGTGGGGTGTTATTCTCCTGCTGGTTGGGGGTTGCTGCATTGTAGGTGCCCTGGGGAGGAGTTTCCACTGTCCTCATGTCTGTCTCTATTCGGATGGGGGTCGTCTGGGGTTTTTTGTGGCTCTAATCTCCTACTGCTCTTAAGAGTCACTGTGGCCTTCTGGTTTATGTCTGGGGCTCTGACTCTCAAGGTTACAGGTTCTAATCCCTTTGATTCGGTCTAGGCAGGTTTCTTCAGTGGGCTTTGGGGGTATTTCTTACCTTGTTCACTGGTTCCTGGTGCGGGGGCTTCTGGGTTCTTGGTATCCTTAAAGGTTGGGCCCTGTCCTGTCCTTTCCTTTTATGGGATGGGTGGAAGTCTCTGATTGGCCGTTTTGGGGCCGGCCTTCAGTCCTGTTGGGGATTGGCTGGGGATCGGTGGGGCTTTCCCTGGTTGGCCTTTGTGAATATATATATTTTTTTTTTCCCATGGTTAGGCTCGGTATTTAATGGGGTCTGTTTCTCTGTTCTCATGTTCACAACATGGAGGGTAGAGGTGCGGATGTACGTGAGCTCGGCTGTGTGGATGAGGAGGTGGTCGCTGGGTCTTCCACTGCTCCTTCCTTAATAGATATTCAGAAGATGATTGAGGCGGCGGTGGCGGCTGCCTTTGTGGCTCGTGATCCCATTGGGCCTAAGAAACGGAAATTGGATGCCTCGGCGGAGGTAGATCCTGACATGGACTCTGATGAGGAGGTGAAGGGTCGTTTTGTCCAAGGGTCGGACCTTAGTTGTGTTCTACAGCATGTTCGGGACAATTTGGGGTTCCCTGGTCCCGTGCCGGGTGGAGAGTCTGAAGACTTCTTCGCTAATTACCTGAAGAGAGAACCTGAAAGCCTCCCCATTCATGCTTCTGTGCGGAGGGTGCTGGAGGGGGAATGGAAGGATGTGGACAAACATGCCTTTCCCCGGTTTCTGGCTAGGAGGTATCCCTTGCAGGGTTTCTCGGAGGAATTCCCGGCCATGGTGAAGGTGGATTCCCTGCTTGCTGGCATGGCGTCTCAGAGCCTGGTGGTGTCTGAGGATGCGGTTCCTTCTGATCCTGGGGACAAGCGTGTGGAAGGGGCCTTGAAGCGGTCCTTTGCTGCCTCTAATCTTGCAGTTCGGTCTGCAGCTTACACCAGCTATCTTGTGCAGTCACTTCTTAAAGACTGTCAAAGTATTTCTGCGCAGCTCATGCAGGATGAGGATCCCTCGGAGTCTTTATCCATGTTGGAACAGCAGTTGCGTTTCTTGGCAGATTTGTCCTTTGACTCCCTTAGCGCTGCTGCGGCGGCTGCAGGTGCCTCGGTTGCTGCTAGGAGGCAGTTGTGGCTTAAGTCTTGGAAGGCGGAGGCTGCTCAGAAGGCGGCCGTGATGAAGATCCCCTTCACGGGCTCTAAACTGTTTGGTGAGCCGTTGGAGGCTTTGATTAAAAAGACTGCGGAGGACAAGAAGTTGTTGGCTCCGGTCCGCTCTTCTCAGAAAGGGAAGTTTGCGGGTTATAAGCGGGCTTTTGGGCAGGCGTTTCAGTCTAAAATGGCGACCCAGCCCTTTCGTGGTAGGGGACGTGGCCGGGGTGTCCCTTCCTTCCACAAGTCCCGGGGTCAACAGGGTGCTTCCTCTTCGGCGGGTCCCTCCAAGTCGTGACTATGTGATGATGGGGTTGCCGGTTGGGGGTCGCCTCTCTTCTTTTTTTCCTGTCTGGGAGGAGTTCGTTCGGGACCAGTGGGTCCTGCAGGTGGTCCGGCTGGGCTACAGAATAGAATTCGGAACTCCTCCGGTGGATGTGTTCAGGTCTACCCCTGTTCCCAGGTCTCCGGCGAAATGCCGTGCTCTGTTGGACGGAGTTCGGGACTTGGTGTCCAAGGGGGCTGTGGTGAAGGTGCCTGTGAGTCAAAGGGGTCGGGGGGTTTACTCGATCCTGTTCTTGATCCAGAAGCCAAATGGGGACTTCCGTCCTGTGCTAGATCTGAAGGCGGTGAACTTATGTATCCCTCATCGGTCCTTCAAGATGGTGACTCTACAGTTGATTCTTCCCTTCCTGTCGGTGGGGGATTTCCTGACTTCGCTCGGTCTCCGGGACGCTTATTTTCATGTACCAGTGCACGCGGATTCTCAGAGGTTCCTGCGTTTCTGTGTGGGGGTGGATCATTTCCAGTTCCAGGTATTACCGTTTGGCCTGTCGGCCTCTCCGAGGGTGTTTACTAAGGTGTTGGCTCCCTTGGTGGGTTTGTTGCATGCTCGGGGTATTCAGGTGTTCCCTTACTTGGACGACTGGTTGATTTCTTCCTCTTCTTTCCTTCAGGCTCAGGCTCAGTCCATGGAGGTTTGCAGTCTCCTTCAACGGTTCGGGTGGATTCTGAACTTGGAGAAATCCCATCTTTACCCCACTCAGGATCTGCTGTTCATTGGGGGGGTGTTCAACACCAGGTTGGGAAAGGTCTTCCGGTCGGAACCTCGCAGATTGACTCTTATGCACGAGCTGAGGAAGGTGTTGGGGGCTCAGTCTTCCACGGCTCGCCAGTGGTTGCGTGTTCAGGGGCTAATGTCAGCTACTGTTATGATTGTTCCTTGGGCCCGTCTACACTTGTACCCCCTGGTGAATCATCTTCTGGAGCATTGGGATCCGGCCTCTCTGAATTACGAACAGTTGATTCCGGGGGGGGTGTCCATCGCCCGAGATTTGTCCTGGTGGCTGGTGGATTGGAACCTCTTACAGGGCTCGCCCTTTGTGTCCCAGGAGAGGTTGGTCCTGACGACCGATGCCAGCGAATTGGGTTGGGGTGCGGTCTTGGGTCAGGAGTCGGTGCAGGGTCTCTGGTCTGTGCCAGAGGCGGGCATGTCCTCGAATTGGAGGGAGTTGAAGGCGGTTCTGTTGGCTTTGACTCATTTTCTGCCTTGGATCCTCCAGAGGGATGTGATGGTACGGTCAGACAACACGGTGGTGGTGTGTTATATCAACCGCCAGGGGAGCGCGAAGGTGGCTTCCCTCAATTTGTTGGCACGAAGTATCGGCCTGTGGGCGGAGTCTCACTTGCTGTCTCTGAGGGCTTTGCATCTACCGGGGATTTTGAACACGGAGAAGGATCGCCTGAGCAGGGTGTTTCCCTCCCTGTCGGACATGTGCCTGACTCAGGAGGTGTTTGGTTGCCTAATGGCTCAGTTCGGGATCCCGGTGGTGGACCTGTTTGCCGCTCCGGGGAACGCCTTGAGGGAGAAGTATTGTTCTCTGGTTCGCTCTGCGGCGGTTTGGAGGGTGGATGCCCTGTCCTTCCGGTGGGAGGGGGGTCTGCTGTATGCCTTTCCCCCTATTGCTCTGCTTCCGCGTGTTCTCCTGAAGGTCAAGCGGGATCGGGCTTCTGTGATCCTGGTGGCTCCGGTTTGGTCCAGGAGGCCTTGGTTCCCTCTGTTACTGAAGTTGGCGGTGGGGCCCTGCTGGAGGTTGCCGGTGGTCCCTTGTCCCTTGTCATTTCCCCCTCTGTCTCGGGAGTGTCTGGTCCGCCTGCGATTGGCGGGTTGGCTGTTGAGAGGATGAACCTTGTGGCTTTGGGGTGTTCTCCTTCTGTGGCGGAATTTATTCAGAGGTCCAGGCGCCCTTCGACTCTCAAGTCCTATGCCCGGCATTGGGTTTCTTTTCGGTCTTGGTGTGAGGCGCGTGGGTGGTCCGCGTTGGAGGTGGATCCGGTGCGTGTCTTGGAGTTTTTGAAGGACGGGTTTGACTTGGGTCTCGCTGTGTCCTCCCCGAGGGCTCAGTGGGCTGCTGTCCGGGCCTTTCGGGGTTCGGTCTGTGACCCGGTGGTTCCCCTGGTGTCCCGCTTGTTGCGGAGTTGTTTCCTTCAGAAGCCTGTCATTCGGACCTTTGCTCCTAGTTGGGATCTGCCTCTGGTTTTGGGGGCTTTGCAGATGGCTCCCTTTGAGCCTCTGCATGAGGTGTCTTTGAGGTTTCTGACTATCAAGGTTCTGTTCCTTGTGGCTATTACCTCGGCTCGGCGGATTGGGGAGTTGGGCTCCTTGCTTTGTTCTGCCCCTTTTTTACGTTTTTTTCCTGATCGGGTGGTTCTTCGGCCTGATCCTTCCTTTGTTCCCAAGATCCCTTCCTCTTTTCACTGCTCTTCGGATCTGGTGTTGCCTGTTTTCTGTCCTGATCCTCTTTCGGAGGTGGAGGTGCGGCTGCACTGTTTGGACGTTCATAGGGCTCTGGAGGTCTATTTGTTGCGTACTGCGCCTTTTCGTAAGGTGGAATCCCTTTTTGTGACCTTTGGGCTGGCTGGTCAAGGTCTGAAGCCTTCTGGGGCTACCCTCAGTCGTTGGCTGCGGTGGGCTGTGGGTGCTGCGTATGAGGCCTGTGGGGCGTTGGCTCCTGGTTCTGTTCAGGGGAGGTCGACTCGGGGGGTGGCGGCTTCCTGGGCTTGTTTTCAGGGGGCTTCCATGGCCGAGATCTGCAGAGCTGCTACCTGGAGTTCTCCTCACACGTTTATGTCCCATTATCGTTTGGTGGTTGGGGGGACTGAGTCTGCTGGGTTTGGGGACGCTGTGTTGCGTTCTGCTCCGGTGGTGTGACTTTTATATGCTTATTAAAGTCTGTTTTTCTACTGACTGAAGCCGATTATTGCTTTGGTATCTGCTCAACTGGTTAGGACTGGGACGGGGAGGGCTGACGAGGAGGTAATGACCGGTTACTCACCGGTAATATTCATTACTCCGAGTCGTAGCCCTCCCCGTCCCAGTCCAGGTTCCCATCCCTCCCTCCCTGTTCGGCTTCTTGTGCTTGGTTGATACAGGATGTGGAGTGGCGGGTCACGGTGCTATATGCCTCAGGGTATGGGTGTGGCCTGGAGGGAAGGGATGGGTTTCAAGTTGCTTGGAAGTGTCTGGTGGGAGGAGCTATGCTCAACTGGTTAGGACTGGGACGGGGAGGGCTACGACTCGGAGTAATGAATATTACCGGTGAGTAACCGGTCATTCCCTCAAGCCCCCCACCCGACCGCACAACACCAGGGACCAAAGCCCCCACCCCACTTACCTCTGTGTGCAGCGAGCACACCTCAGCAAACTCCTGCTCAAAGGGAAAGCACTACCCTGCCACACGCGCCAGCCGCCAGAGACCGGAACCGCCACCAGAGCCTAGACTGGGCTGGGCAAGTAAACTTGACCCATGCGGGTCCCGGTCAGGCAGCGCGTTAAAATTGCTGAGTCCGATCGTTGTGCGATAGCCGCCCACTCAGGATCCTCCTCGGCGATATCAGCAACCCTGCAGTGGAGACAAAAGGGAGAGAGAAGTCTGCTCCGAGAAATGACGATGCTCCACAGGTCGCGGTACCGGCGCCAAGGAAAGAGGATGAGGGCCTGGGCAGAGCACCCTAAAAGGGCCCCCACCATTGCCCCCCCATCGGCACCGGCGGAAGTGACATTGGCATTCTCTTGAAAGGGATCCATCGCCGTGCGCCGCAGCCAATCCAAGGGCCTAGAGTCAGGGGGCCGGGACCCGGGGCGCCGAGTCCTAATGGCGCGCTACCCGAAAGTCAGCGCTGTGCCATAGCCAATCCTCCTGCTTACTGTAGACAGTTGCAGAAATGTAGGAATATATGTGTAGGTAGTTGGAATAACTGTGAGAGATCAATAAGAATATGATGTCTGGTCAACCAATATGTCCTCCAGTAGGCAGGTTTCATCTTTCGTCCACATAGGCCTGCATTCGCGGTTGCTAATTGCATTGAAGAGTTACCTTTCTTGACCGCTCTATGGGGCATATTATCAAGAGAAGCGATACAATTATCGCCGCTTTAGCGGCAGAAAACTGCCGCTAAAACGGAGATAATGGGCTTGATAATATGCTCTATGGAATTCCAATTGAAGCCCATGTTAGATGTCCTTCACATCTAACATGGTCTTCAATTGGAATTCCATAGGGCATATTATCAAGCCCATTATCACCGTTTTAGCGGCAGTTTTCTGCCGCTAAAGCGGCGATAATATTTTCGCCTGTCTTGATAATATGCCCCTATGGTCTCTAGAAATTGTGCAGGTTTTAATAAAAAAATTAGCAAAAATATACAGAAGTGCCCTATATTCCACAAAATACTGGGATGACAAAAATGACTTTTTTTTTATAAAATGCATAATAAATGAAGTGATCAAGCATCATACATCACCTTGATAAGCCTTGGTTCCGGTTTATGGAGTATAGTAAACCCAGATTCCTAATTATATTTTGGTTTACCTTTGAGATGCTATTGGAAAATATAGTAGCATTCATAGGGAAACACTTTACAAAGCCTGACTTCAAGTGTTCAGTTTTATTGCGATACATGCATACATTTAGTAAATGCAGGGAACACAATTGTAATCTGTGTGATGTTTATCGTACTCCGTAAGTATCCCGTGTAATAAAGTTGCACTCTGTCATCACATTTTGGCAGATCAAACGGCATGGAATTTCACGGAGGAAAATGCCTGGTATTTGAATTCATGTTTATTTTAGTGCTGTAAGCTCCTGATAGGTTGTTTGCAGGTGCATACCTTCAGGGGTTGCTTGTGGTGTTGTGCACCCCCCCCAAATAAATGCATTCCCAGCTTGATAGTTGGGCAAGGGGGCCTCAAATCAATTCTGCTAGGTCTTTGTTGGTTTTTTGTTGTCCTAGTTTCACGAAGAGATTTTAACTTCTTCATTTTGTTGATTATGAACTTAAATATATATAATGACCAATTTATCAAAAATGTAGTAAATCTGCACCCATAGAAGAAATCCACAATGGGGCAAACTTACTACTTTTTCTAGTTCACAAACATTGACGGTAGTTAGCTTAAAATCTGTGCTAGTCTCAGGTTTCCGGGCATATTTCTTGCGAACACCCAAGAGGTGATGGGATAAATGCTTGCAAATAGTTCAACCACTGGCAATCTCTCGGGTTAGCGTTGCAACCCATAATTTTTCTCCCACTTTGCCACTTTAGACAGAAGTCCAGCTAATACAAATCAGTAGTGACCCTATCCTAATGACAGCAATTCATCACAAACCTTGGTCATCTCACCACTCTGCGGCCCACTGCTTTTTTAGTTGGACAATTTGAGATTAATATTCCAGAATCTCACAGAACAAGCTACGTCCCTGGTTATTGTTAATGTAATCATGTAGAGGGAAGTATAGATTTACTATTCCCCATCTACTTACCTTGGCAGTAGCCAGCTAGCCAATAATTGTGGAGCTGATATAAGAGCAGGTTAATATTAAAACTTCAATATTTTGGTAGAACACATTTCAGGAGTGATTATAAAAAATGTCATGGATTTTACAGGTCACTGAAACAACAATCATAGTCATGGTACTGGTAGTATAGATAACAATTGTGTGCAGAATTTTCCCTTAATGATGTATGCTGAATAGAAAATATACACAACATTGCAAAATATATCCATGGTTTGCTTAATGCATTCAAATATGAAAACAAAAAGCATGTCTCTCATCTACCCACAGGGCCTGCTGGGGACACTGCAGGAACTGAACAGGAATCCCTGTCCCAGACTCTGGTTGACCCTGATCTCTCCCGTGTGGACGTCTCTCAGTCCTCATCGGATGATGATGAACTACCTGGCCCCTCAGCATGCAGCACCAGTAGCTGTAACACCAGCACCCCCTGTGACCACTCCCACAACATCTGTCAACTCCCGGATGACCACTACCTACAGGGACACACCAAGGCAACAAAACACCGAGAGCACAGCATCACAGGGCACTCTGGAGTTAGCAAACAACAACACCACTGTCAACAATGAAGGAGGCTCAGTGTTGTCCGTGCCTGCAACAACAGGTCCTGCTCGTGTGGGTTGGGGTGGTGGGAGGGGGCGTTGGGAGATGTCCCATCAGGCAGCTGGTACTGCTGATCAAGCTGACCCACAGATGGCATGCATTCTCAATGCATATCAAGAATGCACAGGAGACTTTGGCCAGGTAGTTGGGATCCTCAGGGACATGCAACAACAGCAGGGTGGTCATTATGCCAAAATGGACCAACACATGGCAAGAAGCGAGTCAAACATGTCTAAAATTGATGGCCTGACTGCAGTGCACAGGGACATACTCACCAGCCTCCGCCAGTTTGCTAAAAGAAATGGCCCCACCTTCCTGTGTGCCCATTCCATCTGGTGCTTCTACATCTGCAACTGCCACAGAGAGGGATGAGGACTCTGGCAGAGAGTCTCCTGCACCGTGACAGCCTGTACCTGAGGGTCCCCCAGAAAAACTTAAGAGGGGCCAGCCGAAGAAGGACAAATGAGAGACAGATGGCTATGCATACCCCCAGGAAGTGACAACCTGCTCCTGATATCCTCCATTGTGTGAGAAGCGTTCACTTTGTTTACTGTCACTGAACTCTCCCACATGGGTTGGAGGGTCTAAGTTGAACCAATGACTCAAATGACTGTGGACTTGGCTCTGAAAATGTCATCTACTGGCACTACCAACTCCTTTGTGAACTTTGGACCTCAAACGTTTGTATAGCACTATACCTTTCTTGTAAAATTTCACACATGCACTGTAATAAATTAATATTCACGCAATACTTTCTTTTGTTGTGAATGAAACACTGTTTTCAGACAGAAATGATGATCAAAAATACAAGGAATGGAATGACAATGACTTTGGCTGAAAAACAAGTACATTAATTTACCAACTGTATTGTGAGTAAATGTAACCTGACACATATGAGAGATACATACAACAAGGTCATCACAACACACATGGTACATGGGATAGATCCTCATTGACTCCACTAATGTAAAATGAAACAACATTTATATTCACAAACACTAATCATTGTCAGATAAACTAAACATCAGGGCACATATACAGTATGTAAATGAATGTTGGATGTGTGGAAACAAACAAGGCACACTTCAATGTGGAGCACAGGCTCATGACACAGGCACAACATGTTGCCTTCACAACAAATGCAATCAAATGACACTGTGACAATAAGCACAAATTAACCAAGACTTTTTGAAAAATTTCAGAAGTGAGTGTGTGGCACAGATTCCTGATCCCAAGAAAAGTTGCAATCTGTAACTGCTTTGTGTGTCTGGGAGATCACATGTCTCCATACAACACCCCTGTGAAGGAGAGACATAGAACAGTCTTGAAATCTCAAATTATTTGCATACATCTCCAAGAGACATTTCACACTTAAAATGTTGAACATGTGACATCATATGTGGGATCCTACTATTTCTCATAATGTAGGCGTCGTGTGCTGATCCCAGGAAACACGCACAAACATGTGAGATCGTCATGTCAGGCAGGCATACCACCAGGGCATTTATGGAGTGGTAATGCTTCAGATTCCTGTATGTTTGTTCATTGGCTTTTGGTGGGATCAAAGCAACATGTGTACCATCAATGGAGCCAATGACGTGGCTTGCTGCCCAAAGCATAAAAGTCACTCTTGATGTCTGCAAACTGTCCTGGTGTTGGGAACTTGATGTAGAGGTTCAGAAAATGTAACAATGCCTCCAAGACACCTCGAAGCACAAAGCGGAACATTGTCTGTGACATCCAACCAGCAGTAGCCACAGTATACTGGAGGGATCCTGTGGCAAAGAAATGTGGGGCCGCCATCACCTTCACCTTGGGGGTCAGCGCAAAGGGATATGCGCGTCCAGGTTGCAAATGTGGGGCTAACTGGACTGCCAACTCCACAATGAGTGGTCTGGTGAAACTGTATCATCTGATTCAATCCTGTTCTTCCATGGTCGGGGAAGGTCCCTGCTTTACCTATGTTACAAGAGAAAACACATTTTAGGACACTTTCCAATGTAGTAAGGAACATGCAATTACATACATACAACATTAAATAAAGACACAATGAATTCAGATGCGTGAGGTTGAGCCTAGACACAGAGCACAGCTACGTGACCCTTCCCAGACATGTCACATTAATATGGTTGTGCACCAATTACAGTGCTGCACTGTGACTACTTACTGGTGTCTGTCACTGTCCATGTGATCAAACATCACATTCTCAACACACACCTAGCAAAGTATCAAAGATATAGGTTTGTCACAACTGTCACATGGTTGAAAGGTACACAGAACTGGATCATTTAATGCCAGCTAGGTGGGACACTTGATACAGACGGCATGTCACAATGCACACCACTGTCACAGTGTGGACACTGTCATGATGTCATGTCTGACAAACATGTACTATAACATACACCTAACTTTTAGAATGTGTGGCACATTCATATTTGACAAGCATCCATGTATGCCTGTGACACAAAGACACAACAGCAACTCACATGCCAAATACAATATGATGTTTCAGATAAATACATTTTAATAATTAACAATGAAGTCTGTGCATTGTACGAGACTCAGACACTGTTGATTTACTAACAATAACTTACCACAATGCACTTTCTAACACACAGTCCAACAAAGCAGCGATTATGTGTGGACATAACCTGTGTTAATACAATTATCCCCTGGGACTGTGACAAAGCCAAGGAGGGTGATCTGTGAAGTGGTCACTCACGGTTGTGATGTGCCTCACAAACAATGTTTTGTGTGCCCATCAAGCTTGGCTCATCATGGGAGTGTGAGCTATCAAGTACCAAGTCCAATATGACATGTTAATCACTGTACCCACACGTAATGCAGCAGAACATCAAGATTTGCTATACTGTCTGCCCTGCTGACCAATTAGTGTAGGGTGCGTGAGCCCCACCCGAAATGTGTGGTTTGCATCCTTTGGCTGTTCATTGTAATGGTGAACGACGCGGCTGAGTATTGAATGGACGTGTGAGCCTCATCCAAACCGAGCCAGACGCATCCTTTGGCTGTTGGTCGTCATGGAGAACGTCGCGGGTGTGTATTCAAAGGAGGCATTCAAACCAAGCCGGATGCATGCATTGGCAGTTGGTCGTCATGGTGATAGACGCGCGTTTCGCTTCATTTACGAATCACGTGCAATCTGAATCAGTTAACTTACAACACTAATGTATCAAACTCAATAGTGTTTGGATGCATACAGTTTGATCGTTGGGGTAGGCATGTCCGATGCGTGCAGTGTTATGGATTGGACAAATTCAGATAATTGCTTTGGAAGCATGGAACAGAGTCTGCCTCTGCTGCACAGATATAAGTCCGTCTGTTCCCAAGAGACTTCACTTGCTTGCACTACATGCAACTTGACTGCACTTCAACATCTCTCTGCTGCTGTTTCTGCATCCTCTGGGAGCTACCATGACACGGACTGGGGAGAGGGCACCTGCTTTCACAGAAGAGGAGAACTAGGCCCCGCTGGACAGCCTCCTTACACAGTACAGGCAGCTGTACGGCAAACTACTAGCATTGGGATCCCCAAGGGCAAGCATGCACACAGAGTTAATGTAAGTCTTAGTGTGCGTAGATTTTGGATCTGGACAGGGACAGTGATGTAGAAGTGTGTGTACTGCGTTTGAATTTTATGCACTGTTCTCATCTTTTTGAGGGAGGATTGCACACAGGACAACTGCCCATGATGACACTTCCCTAACCCTTATACATTATCTGCCATTCTGACCATGACCTGTATGTACAAGTGTGTGATGCATAAACATGTAGCATATGGAGTAATGGTGTGTCACCATGTCATCCTTACAGGTCGACGCCCATCAGAAGGCTGAAATTTGGCAAACCATCGTCCGGCAGTAAGTTCCATGGGGATATTCAGACGCAGCATACGCCACTGCCAGAAGAGGTGACAGGACCTCCGAGGCTGGACACGGAGGATTGCAAGGGTCCAGCTGATGCTGTCACCTCCTCGCAAAAGAGGTGGACGATGGACCCTGACCCCCCCACATGCTCTGGATACTGATACTGGTCTTCCCTGACCTGGATGGACAGTTGAAGGCCAGACAGCAGCAAGGAGGGAGTGAGTATGTGCCATGTTGCAGAATTATGTTTTAACATGCATGTTGCACTCCCTCAGCCTGATACCCTTATCACAGGTCATCTGTCTGCTAAGACAACATTTCTGTGGCAAAAATGTAACTATGCCCCATTAACATCTGATGGCCAGGCATGTCCCTTTCCATCTGTGACATGTGTGTCACTTAGGTCCTGTATATTGGCTGTAGTCCAATGTTCATGTTATCAGCACTTTATACAACTTGTGCATGGAGTTGACCATCATGAATGATGTAATTGTCTGACATGTGTCAGCACATTGACTGATGTATGCCCTGTACTCAGTGTGGTACATACATATATGTTCAAAATGGTGCCATTGGTGCACACAGGTGTGCATAAACAATGCTATTCATCCGTGCAGCAGGTGAGACCAATGTGGATGTCTCAGACAAATCATATTGATAAGTGGTCAAAATGTATTGTCACATAGTGCTCTGTGTAATCACATGTATCACATGGACCAAGGACAGGTAAGCCAACTCGGGCCATCCGAGACACTGATACATCACATTTTTGTGTCAGGCAACACTTTCACCATTGTAATGTGAAAATCCATGGGTCAGACTCGGTGACAGTGAGTACATGGGCCAATCTTTGAAAGACACAGGTGGTCAATATAGAAAACATGGACATACATCTAATGTATGGCTTTTGGCTCAGATACACAAGACAAGACATGAGTGTATAATCTCTTAACTAAGCATAGTGTTGGCTTGAACATCTAAGTGTATGCTGCATTACTTTCTTCTTGAAAGATGTAAAATGTTCATGTAGACAGACATTTTTATTCACATACTCCGATGGCTAAGTAGAACAATGTGAGCTTGTAAAAGGGTGAAAATCGTGTCTAGCACACAGTGGACATGTATACTTGACACATAAAGATGCTACCTGAAGCAGTAAATACTGGATTGTGACACAGTGCTTAATGTTAACCTTTAGATGTACCGTTCCTATACCAAGAGTCCATACAGACTGTTCAGCCAGACAGGACAGTGGCATAGGGCCATATGTAGGTAGCAACACATTTACCGATTCATAAATACCGAATTTTACAGATTCGGTATTTATGAATCGGTAAATGTGATGTAGGTAATGATTCGGTAAATTTTACCGAATCGGAAAAATTCGGCAAATATGAATCGGTATTTACCGATTCGGTAATGGGGCATACCTTCCCATTGATTCCTATGGGCCTGGAGGCCCATAGGAATCAATGGGAAGCCAGTCACCATTACCGATTCGGTAAATACCGATTCGGTAATGGGGGGAGCATATACAAGGGTGGCAGGGTGTCACATTGACACCCTGTTGCACCCCTGATTCTTGCATGTGTGCACATGTGGCGCACATACATGCCCTAAGGGCATGTATGTCTGCCACATGGCACTCTTACATCTGCAAAATATTGTGTTTTGCAAGGTATTCGTTATATATCACCAACCTGTATTTGGTGGTAAATAACGAATTCTTAATTCTAATTTGCACTCTTTAGAGTGCTCCCTACATTCAGGATTCGGTATTTACCGATTCGGTATTTTACCGATTCGGTAATTTACCGAATCCTGAACTATGCCTCCTACATCCCAAATAGCTAAATACCGGTCGGTAACGGGATATTTACCGAATTTCGGCCGTTACCGACCGGTATTTAGCTACCTACATGAGGCCCATAGTGTGGCACATAAATTGTTTTAGAGAATGCAGTATTTGTACTTGGCAGTTGTCATGCATGCAGACCATTAAAGCACTGTCGTTCAAGACATAGATGCCCATCATGATGGCTGGGGCTGGAAGTATGTTTAACAGTTAAAAATGTCAAATGTATGCATACCATTTGCTGTGTCAGTTCCAGACTCGCTTGCAGGAGATGAGACATTTATATAATGACACATGATCCTCAGGAGCATTACAGATCAGACCACCTGCTAAATAGTGTCGTAGTTGGCATGGTTTTTATAGTATTTGACATACATCTAACCAATGTTTCACATGCCATCATGTGTCTGGGAAACATAGTTTACTGGCAGACTGACAAGTGCCATGTTCACATAGCTGTATGATTTAAACGCTGCAATGAAAATGATGCATAGGCTTGCTCTGTGATGTGTTGTGATGTTACTCATGTGTCGAGTCTATGCAGATGACTGATGTGAATCTCTATCTCATCTTTGTTCACAGCATCATCAATGGCTACTGGAGGAGACAGTTCCACGTACCAAAGGGAAGCGGCTTTCCAGACTGGTTTAACTGTGGAGGAGGATGAGGGACCCAGTGGCACAGAGGGTGAGTGGAGCCACACTGAGGGCAGGTCAGAAACATCCACATCTGCAGAGGACCAATCACGCTCCAGTGATGACTCCCTTGTGGTGGTGGGTGTTTCCATTTCAGAGCCCACAACATCAGAATCTGCCACCACCAACACCATCTCCACCCTCACAGCTGCACCCATCCCAAGTGACCGTGGACCCTCCCGTGTTAGGGAGCATGTTTACTTCGAGCCAGGCTCCGTACCCCCTGCATCTGTCACCCCTGCTGCCCTGAGTGTGGAGGCTGTGGATTTGATAAAATAGATCCATGTGGGGCAGACATCCATGCTGAGTGTCCTCCATGCACACACCAGTCTTTTGACACAATTGGTGTCATACATGGAAGGCATCTCATCAGACATGTCTTCCCTACAGTGATCAAATCAGGCCATGGCCTCCTCACTGACGGCAGCAGTGTTCCTCCTGCAGCAGTCCCTCACCCCTCCTTCCTCTGCCCCATCCACAGTCCACACTACCCTACCTGACCCAAGCAGACTCACACAGGCACATGCACACACACAAACAGACAGAAGCAGCACAAAACCACCGAAAACAAAGTCAAAACACACATGCACGCACACTCAGGGGACTGACATCACACACACAGGGGAGAGAGCAAAAGAAATCACACACCCATCCACAACTACTCCGCATTCCTCAGCTACCTCTCCCTCCAAAACCCCTACCCCTGACTCTCCTGCAACTCCCTCTTCCCAGCAGGTCTTCCTCTGTGACCTTGGCCTCTTACCCACTGATCCATCAGACCACACTAGCAAGGTGAAGTGGAAACCCCCGGCACAGAGATGAGATCCACCCCTGCATGCACACCCTCCCCTAAGAGTAAGAACACAAAGCCCCCCACACGTACATCCCCCAGATCAAAGAAGTTCAAAACCCCACCACCATCCCACACTTTCCTGCCAAAATCTACTCCCTCCTGGTCCCAGGCCCCCCTACCAAAGATAAAACCTTACACCCCATCACAGTTTCACCCACACACCATTACAAAATCCCCAAGAAGGTCAGGCTCTCCCCCCTACCACAAGCTCTTCCCCTCCAACAGCACCCCCCTTCAGTCTGATCCGGACGCTGCAGTGGACCACCTACCCCCTCAATCTGACCAGTCCACCGCAGTGTGCCCCTCCTCAATCCAACCAGTCCACTGCAGTGTGCCCCCCACTCAATCCGACCAGTCCACTGGAGAGTGCCCCCCTCAATCTGACCAGTCCACTGCAGTGTGCCCCCCCAAGCAGGACAGTCCACTACATTGGAGCCCCATACAACAAAAGATCCTATCCCTCCCAAAACCCAAAATAGTCACCCCTAGTCCTGTCCCTGCAGTGCTTGGCATTGCCCCAAAGATGCCCCTTCAAGGGGAGATGTACTCTTGTGGTTGCTGTGCAGGTAAGCGATGGAGGATTTATAGGCATGACCACCTCCAAGACAATCATAAATGGACTGGCCATTTGCCTTATTGTTATTTTTTCAAATTCTTCACAAATGCTGAATAAAGCAGGTTTCATTATTTGTTACATTTGCTTTTTGTGGCCCACAATTTTTTAATAAGTCAACTGTCATTGATGTGCAAATCTTGTTGTGGGTATACAATGATATAGTCATGTGATGGACTGCATGTGGTCCATGGCATTTGTGTACTATTACAGTATGTAACTGAGTCCTCATTGTCTACATTTGCAGGTTGTCATAATCCACAACATTTTGGCCCATGAGGGCGACATGCTTACCTACCATCTTTGACTTACACTTTTGCACATAGGTCATGCTGACATTTGTAGACATTGTGCAAGTCTTTCAAAGTGCAACCGGATAGGATGGCCATGCAGAATAGAGCTGTGATGTTCAACAAGTCATCTGTCTCATCAGTACAACATGAAGTTTGACTACGTGCAGATGACTTTGGACACACCCATGTACACATTCCGATGGAAACAAAGTATTCTATGACTTGTAAGTGTTGGAGCCATGTCTGAGTCTCCTTATGACATGGTACACCCTTGCCAAGAACATGCTTGCCACAGCTGACCTTACACTGTAGGGACATCCACTCATGGTAGTGTGTTTATCTGTGACATATCCGGAGACCATGGTGTGTGTGAAGTGAGCAGGAATCTCTGTTTTCAAACCACCTTTTCTAATAATACTCTGGTCCCTGCAGATCTTCCTGTTTGATATGTTTTCTGTGGGCTGTCTAGTCCAGTGTTTTCTCAACCTATTGGGAGTAGTGGTAGACTGCTGTGGTCAGGCTACATCATATTGATCTAATGTTCTGTCTGTGTGTGCTTTGACTTCATGCTTTCACCCACACCCCTCATGTAATTGGGCATGATGTATCGTGTGTGTTGTGATTTGAGCCTTGACAATGATGTAGTCCTTTTCAGCTATGCATGATGTTAAACCTGGTCACACAAAGTAGGAATAGAGATGCATGGATGTATGTGGTTTGTCTGTGTGCGACATGTGTTGAGCAGAATAAGGTGCTGGTGCACAGGTGTGTAGTGTGTCCATCTGTCATGCAGACTCCACTGGAGCCTGTGTCACTTCTATGCTCTTCATTGGCACACAGGGGAGTGATAGCAAATTTGTTTAGCAGCCTAGCTGCAAGTGTGTATAGCAAGATTGATGTTGCATGTGCTGAACTGACACACACACAAGTGTATAGTCGATGGAGACTGGTGTCTCGTAGGCATGCATGGAGTGTAGACTCATATGTGATGGCAGCAGGAATATTTGAGATGGTGTCAGGAGGTGTTGTGAATGACTTTAAAACATTGGTTTTTGAAGTGTTGTGAGACATGGAGTGTGGACATTATCCCTATCTGAGTGCTTGTCATGCAGGGGTGTGATTCTGATAATGTGATCTAGATTTCGTGCCTCTGCCTTGCACAAGGTGTGGTACAAATGTGTATATGTGATTGGTGGATATCCCACCGGAGGATGTTGTATTGTGGCATGTGATGAAAGATGAGGTCTGTTGCACTAATGTGCAATTTGACTGTAAAGGGGCAGTTATGGATGAGTGATGTTTGCTTTAAGCCTGGGCAAAGCACTACGCTACGCTCGCGTAGTTTGCGAAGTTTGAGCTACTTCGCACTACGCGAATTGCACGTAGCACAGTGCAAACACGCGTAGCGTAGTGCAGCGGTCATTTTTTGATTGCTCGCGGTCCTCAACGCCAAGTTGGCGACCGCGAGCAAGCAAAATGACATCCCGGCGAGACTTTTTCCTGGTTCGTGATCAGCAACATCAAGTTGCCGATCGCGAGCGTGGGAAATAAACCTCCCGGCGAGCTTCTCAACGCGTGGAGGTCAGGTTTCTCATTGCGAGTGGTCCGTATACTCGCGACCACTCGTGATGAGAAACTACCAGTCCGCGTTGAGAAAGCTGCCGCTTGCACTGTGCAAGATGCAGTTTGCACTGATTGCACAGTGCGGACAAGCATCCGGCACTGTGCAATCAGTGCAAACAGCATCTTGCACAGTGCACTACGCAGTTTGCGAAGCTACGTGAAGCTCGCGTAGTGCGAAGTGCACTTCGCGTAGCTACGCGTAGCGCTACTTCGCAAACTACACCCAGGGTTAGTTTGTTTATACTGTGCATGAGTCCATGTGGATATTGGTTGAGGAAGTCATATGTAGATGTTACAGGGTTACATTGAAATAAGTTCTGACTAGTCATATGTGTCAGAGTGTATTTGTGAATATGATGGTATGTACACCAGTGTTATGAGAATTTGTGCTGGTTGGTGAAATGTCAGGTGTTATCCTGTTGTAGTGTTTGAATATGTGTATACATATTTCCTTAAGTGACAATCCTTTAGACATGTGCTTTTTTGTTGAATTGTGCAGTGATATGAAAATGACAGAGTACCCAGCCATTGCGCTATGTATGCGCCTTGTGAGATGTGGTGATGTGTGGAGTGTGCTTGTCTGGGTGTGCTGTGATGCTGCACAGTGTGGCATGAGTGCAGTCCACGGCATCACTGAATGTGTGGGTGGTAATGAGAGTGGTCCATCTGACATGTAAAGTTTGTCATCTGCTGATGATGAAATGTGTACTGTACATTGTGTGCTTAGCATGTATTTGAGAGATGTTGTGTACATGGTGATGGAGAGTGGTGCTGCAAGTGTAGGTGTGTATGTGATGAGGGACACACGTGTGTTTGTACATCTTGGGTTGTAATGGTATGTGTACTGTGTTGGAGCTCATGTGACAGACATGCTTCAACATCTAGATGCACCAGAGGTGGAATATGACGTGCTTGTGTGTTTGTCAAATATGATAGATGGACATGTAGTGTGACATGTGTGTTGGAGGGATCATTCATGCATGTTTCAATTTAGTGTACAACTTGTGTTGAAGTTTACATGTGCATATGCGTTGGTCATGTTCATGTGTGTGTGCAGGGAGAATAGCCATATTTAATATGTGGCTGAGTCAGGTATCTGCTGAAGCTTGATGTATGCCAACGTATGTTAATGTATGCTTTTTGGGAAGATCACCATCAATACACTGATGTGTGCAGTACTGATTAGTATCACAGGAGGAGTAGCCTCCACCCAGACTTGTCTTGTGTGGGCATAAGTGCTAAATAGCACTTTGTAGTCAGTGGTGGACAATGACTGTTCATCAAAATCCTGTGATGGTGGCCTTAGATGGAGGTGGTGTTTGCTTCTGATGTTAAGTCATGATACGTGAACATTGACTGGCAGTACATTTTTCAGAGGGGTACTGTCCATGCAAGTGTATATGCATTTATGTGTGTTGATCTGCTACCTGTGATCCAAATAGTCCAGATAGGCATCCCTGCTCTTCCCAGTAGACAAAACACACGTAGGTAATCAAGTCTTTTGGACTTTGAGTGCGCAAGGTGCGGGTGCACCATGAGAGTGGAGTCATTATGAAGACATCCCTGGTTGTGTTGAGAATAGAGCCTGCACTGTGGGAAAACTCACATGTGACACATACACATTTTCCCCAGTTCCATTTGTGTTAGCATCATCAGCGTGTTATCAATCTGTCATCTGGTTTGGCAAGTATGTGTCTTGTATGTGTCAAAGACTGCTCACAATCAGCACAATCTACCCTGACCTGTAGACCGATGGCAACATGTCTTATTTGTAGGTCTCATTGACAGTTTTCATGATTCAGAGACAGTGTTAAAGTGCCTAATGTGTCCAATGCATATTCCATTCTGCACATGAACTCTATTCTCAACGGATGCACACATTTACCATGTGTTATGTCTAGCTATGTGTATTGTATTTGTGAGACACAGATCCCTCACCACACCGTGCGTTGTCACCAGTGCAGGAAGATTTGCTTAATTGCTTGTGCATTGGAGCCTACTGACACTGTTGTTGTATCCTCTCTCTTGTGAGCCATGTGTCTTCCAAGTCTCATGCACTACACACTGTCATGGGGGCCTGTGCAATGTCACCTGTAAAGGGAGCTGTTGATAAGGCACAGCTGATCAAGGTGGGTGGTGTTTAGAGTCGCCAAATGTGACTTGGCTCCTGGCAAGGCCACTACCTAAATGTGGCCTCCCATCACCGGCCATGCCCTAGGAGTTATGTTTCGGGTATGCGAGAAGACAGTGGTTCTTGCAAGGCATGTGACATAGTGCGCAAGCATGAGTGTGCTCAGAACTTGGGCCCCATCCTCATTTTGCATCACAGCTGCTCAGCAGACAGGATTTTTATTTTATTTTATTTATTGCGATTTTATATAGCGCGAACATTACCCGAAGGTGTCAGAGCGCTTTACAAAAGAACGAGTTGTGTTACATAAGGACTTTGCATTACATGAGTTACATAAGAGATAGAGATAGAAAACAATTGCAAATGTACAAGTTATAAAGTCACTCAAGGAAGAGATACAAGCAGATAAACTCTATGATCACATAGGAATGGTAGAAGTACAAAGGTCAGCTACATATACTAGTGGTTAGAGTTATATATATACACAAGTTGCAAATTCACACAGGGTTACATTTTAACAGTGATTAGGCTTAGACAATTATATATTACATATTTACAGAGCAGGAAATTCTTGCCAGGTGTTCAGGTGGTGTTGCATTCAAGGGTGGAGGTCTTTACGAAATCAGGTCTCCCGCCCGGTTCAAGCAGTGAGGCCCAGGCAGGTCCAGCGGGCCAAAATCGCGTATAGACATTGTAAGCTGCAGGCGCCATGTATGAGTCAGGCAGACTGAGTCAAAAGGAGGACAGTTCGTTGATATGTAGCTTTTGTCAGATTCACCCCTTGGGGGAGGATTGGTCTGCCCTTACTGTCCCTTCTGGGCCCCAGTCTTGTGGTCGCTCCTTCCCTCCTGCACATTATTTACCTTGCACGCCGATTCTGGCACTCGCGGTGGTATTGATGTCTAAATCTGGATACTGGCACCACAGTGCTGTGGCCTTGAGGTTACTGCAGAAGAGAGTCAGTCTCTTGATGTGTTTTTTGGGGTTCTGCCAAGCTGGTTCCGCATGTGATCCTGGTGCACCCGCTCATCAAACAATGCCTGATTGCCCACATTCTCTATCCAAGCCCTATATAGAATACTTCCTGATTGTACTCAAACCGCATATGTCTCAGTGGAGTTCAGCACCCCATTCTGTGTGTTGGCCCAGGCTAGCAACAATTCCACACTCACACACAGGTGTTTGCTCTGCAGTGTGTGTCTGGTCAGTTGTCTTTGTGCATCTTTCCCCATGTCTTTCAACTATCTTTGAAGGGCATTGGGTGGATGTTGTGTTTTTTTTCTTTCTCTACTGTCCCAGGGCGTACTACATCATGACTCTGCACATTCCTTATGTTTTGCATTTAACCTTACTGCCACAGTGTGTGACTGGATCTCATCAAAACTGGACTTTCTGTTTGAATCCTTTGTATTTGCCGCTGATCATTCCAAAAATGTGTGTTGATGCATTTTGGATGGTCAAATTTTACATTGTCCAATTGAACATTGCTGTCAGTGTTGGCCCCCAGAAGCACTGATTCACATTCACCTTTTTATCACTACAGTGATGGGGGGTTATCCCCCTAACCCCTACATGCTTGACAATGCTGGGGGCTTGAGCCCCCACATTCACTTTTGTTTCACTACAGTGAGGGGGGGTAGGCCAACATATCACTTTATGTGTAAGCGTTTCAGGCAGTTTGCACACAAAACAGCATTTTAGCATTACAACACCTGATGAGTGTTACGCATCCACCCCCTTATGGGTTGGACAATAGTGGGAGTGTTAGACATCCACCCCCCTATGGGTTGGACAATGTTGTGAGTGTTAGGCATCCACCCCCTTATGGGTTGGTCAATGGTGGGAGTGTTAGGCATCCACCCCCCTATGGGTTGGACAATGGTGAGAGTGATGGACATCTACCCCCCTATGGGGTGGATGACACTGGGTGAGTGTTAGGCATCCACCCCCTATGGGTTGGGCAATGGTGGGAGTGTTAGGCACCCACCCCCCTATGGGTTGGACAATGGCAGGAGTGGTAGGCATCCAGCCCCCTATGGGTTGGACAATGGTGTTAGTGATAGGTATCCACCCCCCTATTGGTTGGACAATGGTGGGAGTGTTAGGCATCCACCCCTCCTATGGGTTGGACAATGGTGGGAGTGTTAGGCATCCACCCCCTATCGGCATTTAGATTGCTGGTAGTGTTAGGCATCAACCCCCCTATGGGTTGGTCAATGGTGGGAGTTTTAGGCATCCACCCCCCTATGGGTTGGACAATTGTGGGAGTGTTAGGCATCCACCCCCCTATGGGTTGGACAATGGTGGGAGTGATAGGCATCCACTCCCTATTGGCATTTAGATTGCTGGTAGTGTTAGGCATCCACCCCCCCTAAGGGGTGGACAATGCTAGGAGTGTTTGCCATCCACCAACCACCTTGCCTCTACATTGCTGCAAGAATCCTCCCACCCCATTATTGACTGTGGTTTGTCACAAGCGGTGTATTCTGTTGCCTTTCGCGGGTAGTGATGTTTTTGTGTGTGGTAGGTGTCTGACTTACGATCTGTGTGACAAACGCGTCATTTATGGTTGTTGAATCAACCGTAGGCGTAGAGTATAGGGATGAGATGCACGATCGGATACATGGCTGCTTCGTCTCTTACACAGTGATTGTGTTGTGGTGCAAATCGGAGCTGAAATACGGCTCTTCTCGCTGCTCTGATGTGCTGGAGGTGGCGACCTGTTCAACGCGTAAGAAGTATGCATCGTACTTTGCCAGCTAGAAACTGCTTAGGAAATGCCTCCGGGCTACTCCATTCAGCGTTTACGGAGCCTGCTCATACAGAAAATGGTGCTGGAATCGGAGCATACAAGTCGTTCGGAAATTGGAGACATTTGTGCATCGTACTTCGTCGGTTGGATGGAAGGTAAGACTACGGCCGGCTCTGGGAGGGCCTTCGGAGCGAGATCGGAATCGGGCCTTTAGTACATCATAACAAGTTCCTAGTTAACTCCATGGGGAGACCCGAGGGCTGGAATTAACAATATTGACCACTTTCTCTTCCTGAGTTAATGAAGATTACAAATTATATTCTCGGATTGGGGAAAAAACAGACACGAAAATACAGGGTTTGATTTTGCATTTTTTTCCTTCTTACTGAGGAAACAGTAGGTATAAATTTGCACACATCTGCCAACTGATTTGAGCAGGTGGTACATTTCTGTGGGGCTTTTTTCTCATTCAAGAGTGATTTTAGGGAGCCTCAGCGGGAGGTGGCTGGCTAGAAATGCTTTTGCTTAATTTTGTCTGCTTCCTCGATGCTTACGTATGCGAGCCTCACAGGTATCTACCCTCACACAGAAGGCTCTAGTGTCTGTGGGCCTGCAATAATTTGGAGTTTGTGGTCTCAATAACTCACGATTGAAAGACTCCTATAAACTCACATTTGTTCTGAGAGGTATACAATCAATCAATCAATCAGGAATTTGTAGAGCGCACTAGTCACCTGTGAGGGTCTCAAGGCGCTAGGGGAGTGGGGGTGCTGCTACTGCTCGAATAGCCAGGTCTTGAGTAGCTTCCTGAAGGTTAGTAGGTCTTGGGTCTGCCTTAAGAGGATGGGGAGGGTGTTCCAGGTCTTGGCGGCGAGGCAGGAGAACGATCTGCCGCCGGAGGTCACTCTTTTGATGCGGGGGACGGTAGTGAGGGAGTGGTCGGCGGAGCGGAGCTGGCGGTTCGGGGTGTAGAAGGTGAGTCGTCTGTTGAGGTATGCTGGTCTGGTGTCGTGGAGTGCCGTGTGTGCGTGGGTGAGGAGTTTGAAGGTGATCCTCTTGTTGACGGTCAGCCAGTGCAGGTCTCTTAGGTGGGGTGTGATGTGGCTGTGTCGAGGGATGTCGAGGATCATGCAGGCAGAGGCGTTCTGTATGCGTTGCAATCGTTTGAGCAGTTTGGCTGCGGCTCCCGGGTAGAGGGCGTTTCCGTAGTCCAGCCTGCTGCTGACGAGGGCCTGGGTGACCGTTCTTCTTGTGTCGGTGGGGATCCACCTGTAGATCTTGCGGAGCCTGCGGAGGGTGTTGAAGCAAGAGGATGAGACAGCGTTGACTTGCTTGGTCATGGAGAGCGTTGAGTCGAGGATGAACCCAAGGTTCCGTGCATGGTTGGTGGGTGTCGGTGCTGCTCCCAGGGCGGTTGGCCACCAGGAGTCGTCCCAGGTTGAGGGGGTGGAGCCGAGGATCAGGACTTCTGTCTTGTCCGAGTTCAGCTTCAGACGGCTGTTCTTCATCCATTCGGTGACGGCTTTCATTCCTTTGTGGAGGTTGGTTTTGGCGGTGAGGGGGTCCTTGGTGAGGGAGAGGATTAGCTCTGTGTCATCGGCGTAGGAGATGATGTTGAGGTCGCGCAGTCTGGTGATGTGGGCGAGCGGTGCCATGTAGATGTTGAACAATGTCGGGCTGAGGGATGATCCTTGGGGTACGCCGCAGATGATCTTGGTGGCTTCGGAACGGAAAGGGGAAAGGCGGATGCTCTAGGTTCTGCCGGAGAGGAAGGAGGTGGTCCATTCCAGAGCCTTGTCTCGGATCCCTGCGTTGTGGAGGCGGGTGCGTAGGGTGCAGTGGCAGACCGTGTCGAAGGCGGCTGATAGGTCCAGGAGGATGAGGGCTGCGGTTTCACCGTTGTCCAGCAGGGCCCTGATGTCATCGGTGGCGGCAATGTGGGCAGTTTTGGTGCTGTGGTTGCTGCGGAACCCGGATTGGGATGGGTCCAGGATGTTGTTCTCCTCGAGGTAGCGGGTCAGCTGTTTGTTGACAGTTTTCTCGATGACCTTCGACGGGAGCAGGGAGATGGGCCAGAAGTTCTTGAGATCCCTCGGATCTGCCTTGGGTTTCTTGAGCAAGGCGTTGATCTCGGCGTGCTTCCAGCTCTCCGGGAAGGTCGCGGTCTCGAAGGAGATGTTGATGGCCTTGCGGAGATGGGGTGCGATGGTGGTGCTGGCTTTGTTGAAGATGCGGTGTGGGCACGGGTCTGACGGGGAGCCGGAGTGGATGGTGTTCATGATTTTGATGATGTTGTGGTCGTTAATGTTAGTTCAGGTGAGCAGGGGGCTGCTGTGGGTGGTGGCAATGGGGTCTGAGGTGACATTGGCTGTCGTGGTGGTCTGGTTGTTGAAGCTGTCGTGGATGTCTGCGAACTTGCGATGGAAGAAGGTGGCAAGGGAGTTGCACAGGTCTTGCGATGAAGGAATGTCGTTGGTGTTGGAGCTGGGGTTGGAGAGTTCCTTCACGATGTTGAAGAGCTCTTTGCAGTTGTGTGTGTTGTTGTTGAGGCGGTCCTTGAAGGAGGTCCTTTTGGTGGTTCTGATGAGAAGATGGTGTTGGTGCATGGCGTTCTTGTGGGCTGCATGGTTCTCCGATGTCTGTTCGCAGAGCTATTTCTTCTCTTGTTTTCGGCAGGTTTGTTTGGAGGTCTGGAGGTCCGCGGAGAACCAGCTGGCATTTTTGTTGGTGCATCTGTTGGAGGGTTTCTTGATCGGGGCGAGAGTGTTGGCGCAGTCGTCGATCCAACGCCTGAGGTTGTTGGCGTCGGGGTCAGAGGGGTCAGCGGGTGGGCTTCGAGCGAGGGCGGTGGTTAGCTGGTCTTTGGTGGTTTTGCTCCAACTGCGGCGGAGGATCTGTTGGCTGTGGTGGTGCGTGGTGGGTTTCCAGAAGGTGAAGTGGATGCAGCAGTGGTCGGTCCAGTGGAGTTCGGTGGTGTGGCTGAAGGAGACGTGGGAGCTTGCGGAGAAGATTGGGTCGAGCGTGTGGCCGGCGGAGTGGGTGGGTGTTGTGACGAGCTGTTTGAGTCCGAGGTTGGCGAGGTTGTCGATCAGGGTGGTAGAGTTGGTGTCATTGTTGATCTCAAGGTGGAAGTTCAGGTCTCCGAGGAGGATGTAGTCCGTGGAGGCGAGGGCGTGCGTGCTGACGAACTCGGCGATGGAGTCGCTGAACTGAGGCCGGAGTCCAGGTGGTCTGTAGATCAGAGTTCCTCTGAGGGTGGTGTTGGGATCAGTGTGGATCTGGAAGTGCAGGTGTTCGGCGGTGCTGAGGGTGTCGTCGGAGTTGGTCGAGACCTTGAGGGTGGACTTGTGGATTATGGCGATTCCACCTCTGTTAGACCTGTCTGCTTCTGGGAAGACTCTAACCACCATGATTTATTTTTTTGTTGTCCCCCTTAGCCTCCCAGGGTTTCTATTTTTATTTTTACATGTGTCCATCAGGAGTTTTCAATGCTGTCAGGGGGCTAGGTGCTCCTTGGCGATGACGCCATTTTTCCCTCATAACCTGTGAGGCCTAGTCAGGCCCCTTGAAAATCTAGGGACATCCAGAAACCTAAAATGGTGGCCACCAACTGCCATAACGGACACTACTGGAAAACAGGCCATAGGCTAACATAGGGAATTTTCTAGAAGCAACCAGTGACTTCTGCAGGTCCCAGGCCACCCTATAAAAGGCCAGTGACCAGCAGCCATTTTGTGCATTTCTTGGAATGACCAGTGTGGAGAGAGGCGACTGGAGGAGGAGGATTGTGCACTAGTTGTGACAAGATCGACCTGCGGGGCCGGCTGTCGCTTTACTGGGAAGTGCCCCCACCTTGGCTGACCAAACCCCACTGTTTCAGCAATCATCTTCAAGTTATCAGAGACTCTGCGACGAGTCTGTTAAGGACTGACATCCCTGAAGTGTGGCTACCAGGGATCTGTTCGACCCATCCTGAAGGTCGTGGGTATAGAGTACAATTGAGACCCAGCCCAAGCTAACTGACCCTAGATTCAGGGGGTAACAGACAAAGATACGCGTGACTGCAGCGCCCCAGTTCAACACCCTCCCCTGTGGGTGAAAGCGGCAGAACCAGCTGTCGTCCCTACCTGGAAGCGACGCTGCCGCCGAGAGCATTTCCTGACGTGAGGGCATCGGAAGAGGGAGAGCCCATCTGTCTTGCCTCGTCATTTGAAGAGCTCCGTTGAGGCGCCGGAAGAGGCGGGAAGCGAAGCAGAGCCCAGCTGATCGCCTGCGAGGTGGTGAGGAACGCCGTCGCATCGGACGAGGTGCGCAGAGCCGGAACCGGCAAGAAGGACCCAGCGCGTCGAAAGAGGCGGGCGCTAGGCGGAGTCAGGAGAGGCCGGTCGCGTCATCGGAGGTGCGTCAAGGCAAAGCTCCAGCCAGCGGTAACATCGAAGAGGCAGAAGCGCCGCATCGGTCACCTCTGTGAAGCGCCTCGGTCTGAGGTAGGCTTCTCTGACACGCCTCGACATCTGCGGGAAGACTTCCCTGGCACCGCGTGACCCGGGCAACACCAGCTGCATTGACCAGAGCCTAAAAGTAAGCCGGGTAGAGAGGGAGCGGGAGGCGGAAGCATCGGGTGTCTAAAGACATCAAAGCGGGGGATTTCAAAACAAGGCAATTGACTTGAAAGCCGCCAGAACTACATACGAGGAACTGAGTTACAGAACTGCCCAGACCACTTAAAATCTATCTCCTAACTAGATAAGAGGGGGAGAGCGGTGTGCAGGGAAAATTACAAGGCTCACTAGTAAAAACCCTTATAGCCTGTTATTAATTGAGGAAGTAGAACCTCCACCAGTAAGGTGCAGCCTGTGAATTGACCAGGGGGGAACCTTGTTGATTCTGCTTTGTCTTCTTTTAGCCACATGGCTGGGGGTTTATGCTGAGAAGATCCACCCCTGTGGTAGAGGTCTGTTGAGTTGAGAAGAAGGCTAAGAGCTGAGGGGTAATGTACCTGCTTAAGAGTGGTTAAATAACATATTGAAACTGTAGAGTGCAATCTCCTATCTGTAACCTCATAGTGGAGTAGTGTATTGTACCATAGACAGCCACTTATCACAAATGTAATGTACCTTTGAATCTCATATATTGACCGGGAAAAGTATTGAATGTGATTTGAAATCTATGAGAACTGTATAAATTAATTATACACGGCTTTTATTCTAAACAAGAACAAGAAAGTATATTATTTTTATAAAAGGTAACGGTATTTTTCCAAACAGAGGTGTTGTGTCTTTATTTTAGTGGTTCATCACTGTGTTACTGTGGGTAAGACTTGTAAGTACTTAGCCAACGCCTTGAGCTGTAGACCACTACTGTGCCAGGCTACCATATGTGGGCTTGGGTAATCTAGGTCCAACATAATTGGTGTTTCAGCGGTGGGATAGCGGATTTGTACTTACACTTACTTATTAGTAACGCAGTGCCAACCACGAGACCCCACCTGGAGTTTTCTCCCTGCGGCCCTCCTAATTTACATTTTTGGTTTTTCGAAATTGACTTCTGGCGGTGGGTGGAGGTTGACCTCAGGTCACTCTGTGGATTTCTCCTGTGTAGCATTTTATACTTCGAATAAAAATGGAGATAAATGTGGAAGAGCTAGACAATTATACTGTGCCTCAATTGAAGGAATGGTGTCAGCAGCAGGGGGTGTTTTTCAAGAAAGGCGCCAGGAAAGTTGAGCTGCTGACCAGTATTCGGGCATGGGTAGAGGCTCATTCCGGGGAGGAGGTAGATCCTGAAGAGAGTGACAAGGACACTGTCCTGGAGACCACAACACTGTACCAGGCGGGAGGGGAGAACCTTGTAACAGGTCCTAGAACACCTTCTAGAGTGGGCAGTAGTGTGTCAGAGAGGGGCCTGACCGACGCCGAGTTAGAAGACAGGAGGGAGGAGAGGAGGATGAGAATAGAACTAGCCAGGATGGACATGGTGAGGGAGGAAAAGAAGTTGGAGCATGAGCGGACCATCAAAGAGATGGATTTGCAAGCCCTGACTTTACGTACCCCCAAACCAGAGAATGGTGGCAGCGATAACCAAACCAACACCAGAGAACCTAGACCGTACCTACCAAAAGACATTATGGTTTGTTATGTACCCAGTGACGACATTGCTAAATGGCTAGCCGCCTACGAGGTTTCGCTGAGGGCCCATGGGATTCTGGAAGTCCACTGGGGAGGTGGGTTATACAAATACATGCCCCCCACTGGCAGGGATACTTTGTTGGCCCTTGACCAGAGTGAACAGACCTACTATCCGGCTATGAAATCAGCGCTGCTCAAGAAGTTTGGGTTGACCCCTGAGAAATATAGACAAAAGTTCCGGGGCAGCTACAAGCTGGGCACACAAAACTGGGTAGATTTCTTGGACTACTCCAGGAAGGCCCTGGAGGGTTGGGTAAGAGGCAGCGAAGTAGGGGACTATGAGGGACTATATGACCTCATACTCAAGGAACACCTACTCGAGAAGTGTCTTCCCGAACTAAGACAGCATTTGGTGGACAGCAAGCTGACCAGCCCCAGGAAGCTTGCTGAGGAGGCGGACATCTGGGTTAGTACCCGGGTGTCGACTAAGGGGACTGGAGGGAATTCCCAGAAGCAAGGACAGGGCGCCCCCCAGAAGAAAGAGGGAGGGGAAACTAAGAGGGAGTTCTCAAAAGGGCCACAAAATACTTCGCAAGGAAGGGGCAGAGGATTCATCCCCAAGAGTAACCCCCCTCGCAACCCTACCCCTGGCCAAAGCCAGCAGCCAAGGGTTGTTCATTGCTTTGAGTGTGGTGGTGTGGGACACTATAAAGGAGATGTGAGATGCCCAAAAAGACCACCCCCTCCCACTGGAGGAAAAGCCCCGGGAATCACTAGTGTAGTGCTCGGGGAGGAGATGCCTTTGGTTAATGGAGGGGAGCGGGCGGGTGTCACTTTAGTGTCCCTGGGAGATAAGGAGATGGTTCCCAAGACCCAGCTGCCCTCTAATACCATTAAGTATGAGCAGTGGGTCACCATCAATGGCCGTAGAGGGGAGGCTCTGAGAGACACAGGAGCCAGCATGACTATGGTAAGGAGTCAGCTGGTGTCTCCAGAGCAGGTCATCCCAGATGTACTCCATCCCGCCGTAATGGCTGATGGCAGATTGGGCCACTACCCTGTGGCTGAGATTCCCTTTGAGTGGGGAGGGGTTGCAGGTCCACTTCGAGTTGCCGTAAGCCCTGCCGTGCCTGTTGACTGCCTGTTGGGGAATGATATGGAGCACAATGCTTGGAGGAGGGTGGAGTACCAGACTCACTCTGCGATGCTGGGACCCCCCGACTGGACTTGTGTCAGCACAAGGTCAGCGACTGCCCGAAGGGGAAGTTTGCTTACGCTGGAGCCTGGAACAATGGCCCAGCCAGCTGCCAGAGAGGAGAAGGACGGGAGGCCGGAGGACCCTGCCTCGACATCTCCACCTCGTGAGACAGACGGGCCACCTGAGGAGGTGGATCTGGAGTCCACAGGGGAGAATGTTGCTTCCCTGGAAAACCTACCCATCCCTACTGAATGGCATGTGGAGGGAGGTCCTTCCAGGGAAGAGTTCTGCAAAGCTCAGAAAGAGTGTCCTACTCTCGAGGGGCTGCGGCAACAGGCCAAAGCCCAGGCAGCAGGAAACATTGCAGGGAGCTACCAGATTTACTGGGAGGATGGACTCCTCTACAGTGAGCCCAAGGCACCTGGACATGGATCATCCAGGGCCTTGGTGGTCCCTCAATGCTTTAGAGCCTTTCTTTTGGAACTGGCTCATGAGATACCATTGGCAGGACACCTAGGACAGGACAAGACCTTTGCCCGGCTTGTCCCCCACTTCTACTGGCCTCGAATGAAAGTGGCGTCTGATACATATTGTCGGACGTGTGTGTCCTGCCAAGCTAGTGGGAAAACAGGAGTGAAGCTTAAAGCTCCCCTGGAACCACTACCAGTCGTTAGCACCCCCTTTGAGAGGGTGGGCATCGACATTGTAGGGCCATTGGATCCACCAACTTCAGCTGGTCACCGGTTCATACTGGTATTGGTGGATCATGCCACACGGTACCCAGAGGCAATACCTCTGAGGACCATCACTGCACCTGCAGTGGCAAGGGCCCTGATGGGGATCTTCACCCGAGTGGGTTTCCCCAAGGAGGTTGTGTCCGACAGGGGGACTAACTTCCTTTCAGCATACATGCGGGCTATGTGGAAGGAGTGCGGCGTTACCTATCGGTTCACCACTCCTTATCATCCACAAACCAATGGTCTTGTGGAAAGGTTTAACAAAACCTTGAAAGGTATGATACGGAGTCTACCTGAGAGCCTGCGGAGGAAATGGGACGTCCTCCTACCCTGTCTCTTGTTTTCCTACAGGGAGGTGCCACAGAAGGGAGTGGGCTTCAGCCCCTTCAAACTTTTGTACGGGCACCCTGTACGGGGACCTCTCAGCCTGGTGAAAGACGGATGGGAACAGACTCCCAGGAAGCTTCCCCAGGACGTGGTGAGTTACATGCTGGCCTTCCGGAGCCAAATGGCTAAGTTGTGGAAGCAAGCTTCAGACAACTTGGAGGCCAGCCAAGCAGTTATGAAAGAGTGGTATGACCACAACGCTCACCCAGTGGAACTGGAGCCTGGACAGAAAGTGTGGGTGATGGAACCTGGAGAGCTAAACGCCCTCCAGGACCGTTGGACAGGCCCCTTTGAGGTTTTGGAGAAAAAGGGGAAGTCCACCTATTTGGTGGATCTTAAGACCCCGAGGCAGCCCCACAGGGTGCTGCATGCCAATCGCCTCAAGCCACATCATGAGAGGCCCGAGGTTGTCTTAATGATGGTAACCGATGGAGCAGAGGAAGAAGAAAGTGAACCTCTCCCTGATCTTCTCTCGTCCCAAGAAAAGGATGGGTCGGTGGAGGGAGTTATTCTCTCGCCATCCCTAACTCCTGAACAGCGGAGTGATTGCCGCCAGATCCTGGAGCAATTTTCTTCTCTGTTCTCCCTTGTCCCGGGTAGGACCCACCTGTGTACCCATGACGTGGACACAGGAGACAGCCCACCTGTGAAGTCTAAAATCTACCGGCTGTCGGACAAGGTAAAGGCCAGCATCAAGAGTGAAGTCGCCAAGATGCTGGAGTTGGGAGTGATTGAACCTTCTGGAAGCCCTTGGTCTAGCCCGGTGGTTTTGGTACCAAAAGCTGCCCCACCAGGCGCCACACCTGAATTGAGATTCTGTGTGGACTACCGAGGCTTGAACTCAGTGACCAAAACTGATGCACATCCTATCCCACGGGCGGATGAGCTGATTGACCGGCTGGGAGCTGCTCAATACTTAAGTACCTTTGACCTAACTTCAGGGTACTGGCAGATTTCCCTTACCGAGGAGGCGAAGGAAAGGTCAGCCTTCTCTACACCTGAGGGACACTACCAATTTCGGGTGATGCCCTTTGGGCTCAAGAATGCCCCTGCCACTTTTCAGCGGTTGGTGAACAGGGTCCTTTCTGGAATGGAAGCTTTTTCTGCTGCATACCTGGACGACATTGCTGTCTTCAGTAGCAGCTGGGAGGACCATTTGCAGCATCTGCAAGCTGTTCTGCATGCCCTGCAACAGGCTGGATTGACAATCAAGGCCAGCAAGTGTCAGATCGGACAGGGGTCGGTGGTGTACTTAGGTCACTTGGTGGGCAGAGGGACGGTGCAGCCCCTCCAGGCAAAGATTGAGGCTATCATCGCCTGGGAGCCCCCCAAGACTCAAACAGAGGTCCGAGCCTTCCTGGGCCTCACTGGATACTACCGTCGCTTCGTGAAGGGGTATGGCACTATCGTGGCCCCCCTCACGGAGCTTACTTCCCAGAAGCAACCCCGACGGGTAGTCTGGACGGAGGCTTGCCAGCGAGCCTTCATGACCTTGAAACAAGCACTGTGTTCCGCTCCCATTCTCAAGGCCCCTGATTTTGCTAGAGAATTCATTGTCCAAACAGATGCGTCAGAACATGGCATTGGGGCAGTGTTATCGCAGCTAAATGATGAGGGCCTGGATCAACCCGTGGTCTTCCTGTCCAGGAGACTACTCCCCAAGGAAAGGAGGTGGAGTACAATTGAGCGAGAAGCCTTTGCGGTGGTTTGGGCTCTGAAGAAGCTGCGACCATACCTGTTTGGTTCGCACTTCCTAGTTCAGACTGACCATCGCCCCCTTCGTTGGCTGATGCAAATGAAGGGGGAGAATCCCAAGTTGCTAAGGTGGTCCATCTCCCTACAGGGAATGGACTTCAGGGTGGAACACCGACCTGGGGCGGACCATGCCAACGCAGACGGTCTATCCAGGTATTTCCGCCTTAGTGATGAGGACTCCCAAGGGGTTGGGTAGTTCTCCCCACTTTCAGCTGGGGGGGACGCGTGTTAGACCTGTCTGCTTCTGGGAAGACTCTAACCACCATGATTTATTTTTTTGTTGTCCCCCTTAGCCTCCCAGGGTTTCTATTTTTATTTTTACATGTGTCCATCAGGAGTTTTCAATGCTGTCAGGGGGCTAGGTGCTCCTTGGCGATGACGCCATTTTTCCCTCATAACCTGTGAGGCCTAGTCAGGCCCCTTGAAAATCTAGGGACATCCAGAACCCTAAAATGGTGGCCACCAACTGCCATAACGGACACTACTGGAAAACAGGCCATAGGCTAACATAGGGAATTTTCTAGAAGCAACCAGTGACTTCTGCAGGTCCCAGGCCACCCTATAAAAGGCCAGTGACCAGCAGCCATTTTGTGCATTTCTTGGAATGACCAGTGTGGAGAGAGGCGACTGGAGGAGGAGGATTGTGCACTAGTTGTGACAAGATCGACCTGCGGGGCCGGCTGTCGCTTTACTGGGAAGTGCCCCCACCTTGGCTGACCAAACCCCACTGTTTCAGCAATCATCTTCAAGTTATCAGAGACTCTGCGACGAGTCTGTTAAGGACTGACATCCCTGAAGTGTGGCTACCAGGGATCTGTTCGACCCATCCTGAAGGTCGTGGGTATAGAGTACAATTGAGACCCAGCCCAAGCTAACTGACCCTAGATTCAGGGGGTAACAGACAAAGATACGCGTGACTGCAGCGCCCCAGTTCAACACCCTCCCCTGTGGGTGAAAGCGGCAGAACCAGCTGTCGTCCCTACCTGGAAGCGACGCTGCCGCCGAGAGCATTTCCTGACGTGAGGGCATCGGAAGAGGGAGAGCCCATCTGTCTTGCCTCGTCATTTGAAGAGCTCCGTTGAGGCGCCGGAAGAGGCGGGAAGCGAAGCAGAGCCCAGCTGATCGCCTGCGAGGTGGTGAGGAACGCCGTCGCATCGGACGAGGTGCGCAGAGCCGGAACCGGCAAGAAGGACCCAGCGCGTCGAAAGAGGCGGGCGCTAGGCGGAGTCAGGAGAGGCCGGTCGCGTCATCGGAGGTGCGTCAAGGCAAAGCTCCAGCCAGCGGTAACATCGAAGAGGCAGAAGCGCCGCATCGGTCACCTCTGTGAAGCGCCTCGGTCTGAGGTAGGCTTCTCTGACACGCCTCGACATCTGCGGGAAGACTTCCCTGGCACCGCGTGACCCGGGCAACACCAGCTGCATTGACCAGAGCCTAAAAGTAAGCCGGGTAGAGAGGGAGCGGGAGGCGGAAGCATCGGGTGTCTAAAGACATCAAAGCGGGGGATTTCAAAACAAGGCAATTGACTTGAAAGCCGCCAGAACTACATACGAGGAACTGAGTTACAGAACTGCCCAGACCACTTAAAATCTATCTCCTAACTAGATAAGAGGGGGAGAGCGGTGTGCAGGGAAAATTACAAGGCTCACTAGTAAAAACCCTTATAGCCTGTTATTAATTGAGGAAGTAGAACCTCCACCAGTAAGGTGCAGCCTGTGAATTGACCAGGGGGGAACCTTGTTGATTCTGCTTTGTCTTCTTTTAGCCACATGGCTGGGGGTTTATGCTGAGAAGATCCACCCCTGTGGTAGAGGTCTGTTGAGTTGAGAAGAAGGCTAAGAGCTGAGGGGTAATGTACCTGCTTAAGAGTGGTTAAATAACATATTGAAACTGTAGAGTGCAATCTCCTATCTGTAACCTCATAGTGGAGTAGTGTATTGTACCATAGACAGCCACTTATCACAAATGTAATGTACCTTTGAATCTCATATATTGACCGGGAAAAGTATTGAATGTGATTTGAAATCTATGAGAACTGTATAAATTAATTATACACGGCTTTTATTCTAAACAAGAACAAGAAAGTATATTATTTTTATAAAAGGTAACGGTATTTTTCCAAACAGAGGTGTTGTGTCTTTATTTTAGTGGTTCATCACTGTGTTACTGTGGGTAAGACTTGTAAGTACTTAGCCAACGCCTTGAGCTGTAGACCACTACTGTGCCAGGCTACCATATGTGGGCTTGGGTAATCTAGGTCCAACAACCTCCTACTACGTTCATGCGGTCTCTGCGGGTGAGCTTGTAGCCGTCCGGGATGGCTATGGCGATGTCGGGTGCCGAGGAGTCGTTCATCCAGGTCTCTGTCAGGACGGCGACGTCCGGGAAGGATGTGTCGAGCAGGTCCCAGAGTTCGACGGCGTGTTTGCGGGCAGAGCGGGTGTTGAGTAGAATGCATCTGAGGTGGTTGCGTCCTTTCTCAGTGGGTGGGTTGGTGGGTCGGATGCTGGTGAAGCTGCAGCTCCGGCAGGAGAAGGGTCCTTGGGTGCGCTTCGGTGCGGCCAGGACATGTGTGTTGGAGGGATCATTCATGCATGTTTCAATTTAGTGTACAACTTGTGTTGAAGTTGACATGTGCATATGCGTTGGTCATGTGCATGTGTGTGTGCAGGGAGAATACCCATAGTTAATATGTGGCCGAGTCAGGTATCTGCTGAAGCTTGATGTATGCCAACGTATGTTAATGTATGCTTTTTAGGAAGATCACCATCAATACACTGATGTGTGCAGTACTGATTAGTATCACAGGAGGAGTAGCCTCCACCCAGACTTGTCTTGTGTGGGCATAAGTGCTAAATAGCACTTTGTAGTCAGTGGTGGACAATGACTGTTCATCAATATCCTGTGATGGTGGCCTTAGATGGAGGTGGTTGCGTCCTTTCTCGGTGGGTGGGTTGGTGGGTCGGATGCTGGTGAAGCTGCAGCTCCGGCAGGAGAAGGGTCCTTGGGTGCGCTTCGGTGCGGCCAGGACATGTGTGTTGGAGGGATCATTCATGCATGTTTCAATTTAGTGTACAACTTGTGTTGAAGTTGACATGTGCATATGCGTTGGTCATGTGCATGTGTGTGTGCAGGGAGAATACCCATAGTTAATATGTGGCTGAGTCAGGTATCTGCTGAAGCTTGATGTATGCCAACGTATGTTAATGTATGCTTTTTGGGAAGATCACCATCAATACACTGATGTGTGCAGTACTGATTAGTATCACAGGAGGAGTAGCCTCCACCCAGACTTGTCTTGTGTGGGCATAAGTGCTAAATAGCACTTTGTAGTCAGTGGTGGACAATGACTGTTCATCAATATCCTGTGATGGTGGCCTTAGATGGAGGTGGTGTTTGCTTCTGATGTTAAGTCATGATACGTGAACATTGACTGGCAGTACATTTTTCAGAGGGGTACTGTCCATGCAAGTGTATATGCATTTATGTGTGTTGATCTGCCACCTGTGCTCCAAATAGTCCAGATAGGCATCCCTGCACTTCCCAGTAGACAAAACACACGTAGGTAATCAAGTCTTTTGGACTTTGAGTGCCCAAGGTGTGGGTGCACCATGAGAGTGGAGTCATTATGAAGACATCCCTGGTTGTGTTGAGAATAGAGCCTGCACTGTGGGAAAACTCACATGTGACACATACACATTTTCCCCAGTTCCATTTGTGTTAGCATCATCAGCGTGTTATCAATCTGTCATCTGGTTTGGCAAGTATGTGTCTTGTATGTGTCAAAGACTGCTCACAGTCAGCACAATCTACTCTGACCTGTAGACCGATGGCAACATGTCTTATTTGTAGGTCTCATTGACAGTTTTTATGATTCAGAGACAGTGTTAAAGTGCCTAATGTGTCCAGTGCATATTCCATTCTGCACATGAACTCTATTCTCAACGGATGCACACATTTACCATGTGTTATGTCTAGCTATGTGTATTGTATTTGTGAGACACAGATCCCTCACCACACCTGGCGTTGTCACCAGTGCAGGAAGATTTGCTTAATTGCTTGTGCATTGGAGCCTACTGACACTGTTGTTGCATCCTCTCTCTTGTGAGCCATGTGTCTTCCAAGTCTCATGCACTACACACTGTCATGGGGGCCTGTGCAATCTCACCTGTAAAGGGAGCTGTTGATAAGGCACAGCTGATCAAGGTGGGTGGTGTTTAGAGTTGCCAAATGTGACTTGGCTCCTGGCAAGGCCACTACCTAAATGTGGCCTCCCATCACCGGCCATGCCCTAGGAGTTATGTTTCGGGTATGTGAGAAGACAGTGGTTCTTGCAAGGCATGTGACACAGTGCGCAAGAATGAGTGTGCTCAGAACTTGGGCCCCATCCTCATTTTCCATCACAGCTGCTCAGCAGACAGGATATTTATTTTATTTCATTTTATTTATTGCGATTTTATATAGCGCGAACATTACCCGAAGGTGTCAGAGCGCTTTACAAAAGAACTAGTTGTGTTACATAAGGACTTTGGATTACATGAGTTACATAAGAGATAGAAATAGAAAACAAATGCAAATGTACAAGTTATAAAGTCACTCAAGGAAGAGATACAAGCAGATAAACTCTAAGATCACATAGGAATGGTAGAAGTACAAAGGTCAGCTACATATACTAGTGGTTAGAGTTATATATATACACACGTTGCAAATTCACACAGGGTTACATTTTAACAGTGATTAGGCTTAGACAATTATATATTACATATTTACAGAGCAGGAAATTCTTGCCAGGTGTTCAGGTGGTGTTGCATTCAAGGGTGGAGGTCTTTACGAAATCAGGTCTCCCGCCCGGTTCAAGCAGTGAGGCCCCAGCAGGCCCAGCGGGCCAAAATTGCGTATAGACATTGTAAGCTGAAGGCGCCATGTATGAGTCAGGCAGACTGAGTCAAAAGGAGGACAGTTCGTTGATATGTAGCTTTTGTCAGATTCACCCCTTGGGGGAGGATTGGTCTGCTCTTACTGTCCCTTCTGGGCCCCAGTCTTGTGGTTGCTCCTTCCCTTCTGCACATTATTTACCTTGCACGCCGATTCTGGCACTCGCGGTGGTATTGATGTCTAAATTTGGATACTGGCACCACAGTGCTGTGGCCTTGAGGTTACTGCAGAAGAGAGTCAGTCTCTTGATGTGTTTTTTGGGGTTCTGCCAAGCTTCTTCCGCATGTGACCCTGGTGCACCCGCTCATCAAACAATGCCTGATTGCCCACATTCTCTATCCAAGCCCTATATAGAATACTTCCTGATTGTACTCAACACGCATATGTCTCAGTGGAGTTCAGCACCCCATTCTGTGTGTTGGCCCAGGCTAGCAACACTTCCACACTCACACACAGGTGTTTGCTCTGCAGTGTGTGTCTGGTCAGTTGTCTTTGTGCATCTTCCCCCATGTCTTTCAACTATCTTTGAAGGGAATTGGGTGGATGTTGTGTTTTTTATCTTTCTCTACTGTCCCAGGGCGTACTACATCATTACTCTGCACATTCCTTATGTTTTGCATTTAACCTTACTGCCACAGTGTGTGACTAGATCTCATCAGAACTGGACTTTCTGTTTGAATCCTTTGTATTTGCCGCTGATCATACCAAAAATGTGTGTTGATGCATTTTGGATGATCAAATTTTACATTGTCCAATTGAACATTGCTGTCAGTGTTGGCCCCCAAAAGCACTGATTCACATTCACCTTTTTATCACTACAGTGATGGCGGTTATCCCCCCAACCCCTAGATGCTTGACAATGCTGGGGGCTTGAGCCCCCACATTCACTTTTGTTTCACTACAGTGAGGGGGGGTTGGGCAACATATCACTTTATGTGTAAGCGTTTCAGGCAGTTTGCACACAAAACAGCATTTTAGCATTACAACACCTGATGAGTGTTAGGCATCCACCCCCTATGGGTTGGACAATAGTGGGAGTGATAGGTATCCACCCCCCTATGGGTTGGACAATGTTGTGAGTGTTAGGCATCCACCCCCTTATGGGTTGGTTAATGGTGGGAGTGTTAGGCATCCACCCCCCTATGGGTTGGACAATGGTGAGAGTGATGGGCATCTACCCCCCTATGGGGTGGATGACACTGGGTGAGTGTTAGGCATCCACCCCCTATGGGTTGGGCAATGGTGGGAGTGTTAGGCACCCACCCCCCTATGGGTTGGACAATGGCAGGAGTGGTAGGCATCCAGCCCCCTATGGGTTGGACAATGGTGTTAGTGATAGGTATCCACCCCCCTATTGGTTGGACAATGGTGGGAGTGTTAGGCATCCACCCCCTATCTGCATTTAGATTGCTGGTAGTGTTAGGCATCCACCCCCCTATGGGTTGGTCAATGGTGGGAGTTTTAGGCATCCACCCCGCTATGGGTTGGACAATGGTGGGAGTGTTAGGCATCCACCCCCCTATGGGATGGACAATGGTGGGAGTGATAGGCATCCACTCCCTATTGGCATTTAGATTGCTGGTAGTGTTAGGCATCCACCCCCCCTATGGGGTGGATAATGCTAGGAGTGTTTGCCATCCACCAACCACCTTGCCTCTACATTGCTGCAAGAATCCTCCCACCCCAATATTGACTGTGGTTTGTCACAAGCTGTGTTTTCTGTTGCCATTCGCGGGGTAGTGATGTTTTTGTGTGTGGTAGGTGTCTGACTTACCATCTGTGTGACGAACACGTCGGTTATGGTTGTTGAATCAACCGTAGGCGTAGAGTATAGGGATGAGATGCACGATCGGATACATGGCTGCTTCGTCTCTTACGCAGTGATTGTGTTGTGGTGCAAATCGGAGCTGAAATACGGCTCTTCTGGCTGCTCTGACGTGCTGAAGGTGGTGACCTGTTCAACGCGTAAGAAGTACGCATCGTACTTTGCCAGCCACAAACTGCTTAGGAAATGCCTCCGGGCTACTCCATTCAGCGTTTACGGAGCCTGCTCGTACAGAAAATGGTGCTGGAATTGGAGCATACAAGTCGTTCGGAAATTGGAGACATTTGTGCATCGTACTTCGTCGGTTGGATGGAAGGTAAGACTACGGCCGGCTCTGGGAGGGCCTTCCGAGCGAGATCGGAATCGGGCCTTTAGTGCATCATAACAAGTTCCTAGTTAACTCCATGGGGAGACCCGAGGGCTGGAATTAACAATATTGACCACTTTCTCTTCCTGAGTTAATGAAGATTACAAATTATATTCTCGGATTGGGGAAAAAACAGACACGAAAATACAGGGTTTGATTTTGCATTTTTTTCCTTCTTACTGAGGAAACAGTAGGTATAAATTTGCACACATCTGCCAACTGATTTGAGCAGGTGGTACATTTCTGTGGGGCTTTTTTCTCATTCAAGAGTGATTTTAGGGAGCCTCAGCGGGAGGTGGCTGGCTAGAAATGCTTTTGCTTAATTTTGTCTGCTTCCTCGATGCTTACGTATGCGAGCCTCACAGGTATCTACCCTCACACAGAAGGCTCTAGTGTCTGTGGGCCTGCAATAATTTTTAGTTTGTGGTCTCAATAACTCACGATTGAAAGACTCCTATAAACTCACATTTGTTCTGAGAGGTAGACAATAAATCAATCAATCAGGAATTTGTAGAGCGCACTACTCACCTGTGAGGGTCTCAAGGCGCTAGGGGAGTGAGGGTGCTGCTACTGCTCGAATAGCCAGGTCTTGAGTAGCTTCCTGAAGGTTAGTAGGTCTTGGGTCTGCCTTAAGAGGATGGGGAGGGTGTTCGAGGTCTTGGCGGCGAGGCAGGAGAACGATCTGCCGCCTGAGGTCGCTCTTGAGATGCGGGGGACGGTAGTGAGGGAGTGGTCGGCGGAGCGGAGCTGGCGGTTCGGGGTGTAGAAGGTGAGTCGTCTGTTGAGGTATGCTGGTCTGGTGTCGTGGAGTGCCTTGTGTGCGTGGGTGAGGAGTTTGAAGGTGATCCTCTTGTTGACGGCCAGCCAGTGCAGGTCTCTTAGGTGGGGTGTGATGTGGCTGTGTCGAGGGATGTTGAGGATCATGCAGGCAGAGGCGTTCTGTATGCGTTGCAGTCGTTTGAGCAGTTTGGCTGGGGCTCCCGGGTAGAGGGCGTTTCCATAGTCCAGCCTGCTGCTGACGAGGGCCTGGGTGACCGTTCTTCTTGTGTCGGTGGGGATCCACCTGTAGATCTTGCGGAGCATGCGGAGGGTGTTGAAGCAAGAGGATGAGACGGCGTTGACTTGCTTGGTCATGGAGAGCGTTGAGTCGAGGATGAACCCACGGTTCCGTGCATGGTTGGTGGGTGTCGGTGCTGCTCCCAGGGCGGTTGGCCACCAGGAGTCGTCCCAGGCTGAGGGGGTGGAGCCGAGGATCAGGACTTCCGTCTTGTCCGAGTTCAGATTCAGACGGCTGTTCTTCATCCATTCGGCGATGGCTTTCATTCCTTCGTGGAGGTTGGTTTTGGCGGTGAGGGGGTCCTTGGTGAGAGAGAGGATTAGCTGTGTGTCATCGGCGTAGGAGATGATGTTGATGTCGCGCAGTCTGGTGACGTGGGCGAGCGGGGCCATGTAGATGTTGAACAATGTCGGTCTGAGGGATGATCCTTGGGGTACGCCACAGATGATCTTGGTGGCTTCGGAACGGAAAGGGGAGAGGCGGATGCTCTGGGTTCTGCCGGAGAGGAAGAAGGTGGTCCATTCCAGAGCCTTGTCTCGGATCCCTGCGTTGTGGAGGCGGGTGCGTAGGGTGCAGTGGCAGACCGTGTGGAAGGCGGCTGATAGGTCCAGGAGGATGAGGGCTGCGGTTTCACCGTTGTCCAGCAGGGCCCTGATGTCATCGGTGGCGGCAATGTGGGCAGTTTTGGTGCTGTGGTTGCTGCGGAACCCAGATTGGGATGGGTCCAGGATGTTGTTCTCCTTGAGGTAGCGGGTCAGCTGTTTATTGACAGTTTTCTCGATGACTTTCGACGGGGGCACGGAGATGGGCCAGAAGTTCTTGAGATCCCTCGGATCTGCCTTGGGTTTCTTGAGCAAGGCGTTGATCTCGGCGTGCTTCCAGCTCTCCGGGAAGGTCGCGGTCTCGAAGGAGATGTTGATGGCCTTGCGGAGATGGGGTGCGATGGTGGTGCTGGCTTTGTTGAAGATGTGGTGTGGGCACGGGTCTGACGGGGAGCCGGAGTGGATGGTGTTCATAATTTTGATGATGTTGTTGTCGTTAATGTTAGTCCAGGTGAGCAGGGGGCTGCTGTGGGTGGTGGCAATGGGGTCTGTCGTGGTGGTCTGGTTGTTGAAGCTGTCATGGATGTCTGCGATCTTGCGATGGAAGAAGGTGGCAAGGGAGTTGCACAGGTCTTGCGATGGTGGAATGTCGTTGGTATTGGAGCTGGGGTTGGAGAGTTCCTTCACGATGTTGAAGAGCTGTTTGCAGTTGTGTGCGTTGTTGTCGAGGCGGTCCTTGAAGGAGGTCCTTTTGGTGGTTCTGATGAGAAGATGGTGTTGGTGCATGGCGTTCTTGAGGGCTGCATGGTTCTCCGATGTCTGTTCGCAGTGCCATTTCTTCTCTAGTTTTCGGCAGGTTTTTTTTTAGGTCTGGAGGTCCGCAGAGAACCAGCTGGCATTTTTGTTGGTGCATCTGTTGGAGGGTTTCTTGATCGGGGCGAGAGTGTTGGCGCAGTTGTCGATCCAATGCCTGAGGTTGTTGGCGTCGGGGTCAGTGAGGTCAGCGGGTGGGCTTCGAGCAAGGGCGGTGGTTAGCTGGTCTTCAGTGGTTTTGCTCCAGCTGCGGCGGGGGATCTGTTGGCTGTGGTGGTGCATGGTGCGTTTCCAGAAGGTGAAGTGGATGCAGCGGTGGTCGGTCCAGTGGAGTTTGGTGGTGTGGCTGAAGGAGACGTGGGAGCTTGTGGAGAAGATGGGGTCGAGCGTGTGGCCGGCGGAGTGGGTGGGTGTTGTGACGAGCTGTCTGAGTCCGAGGTTGGCGAGGTTGGCGATCAGGGTGGTGGAGTTGGTGTCATTGTTGTTCTCGAGGTGGAAGTTCAGGTCTCCGAGGAGGATGTAGTCCGTGGAGGCGAGGGCGTGCGTGCTGACGAACTCGGCGATGAAGTTGCTGAACTGAGGCCGGGGTCCAGGTGGTCTGTAGATCAGAGTTCCTCTGAGGGTGGTGTTGGGATCAGTGTGGATCTGGAAGTGCAGGTGTTCGGCGGTGCTGAGGGTGTCGTCGGAGTTGGTCAAGACCTTGAGGGTGGACTTGTGGATGATGGCGATTCCACCTCCTACTACGTTTGTGCGGTCTCTGCGGGTGAGCTTGTAGCCGTCCGGGATGGCTATGGCAATGTCGGGTGCCGAGGAGTCGTTCATCCAGGTCTCTGTCAGGAAGGCGACGTCCGGGGAGGATGTGTCGAGCAGGTCCCAGAGTTCGACGGCGTGTTTGCGGGCGGAGCGGGTGTTGAGTAGAATGCATCTGAGGTGGTTGTGTCCTTTCTCAGTGGGTGGGTTGGTGGGTCGGATGCTGGTGAAGCTGCAGCTCCGGCAGGAGAAGGGTGCTTGGGTGCGCTTCAGTGCGGCCAGGAAGCAGGTGTGTGATTGTCTGGTGTTGAGTGTGTGCAGGGTGCTGACGTCGTAGCGGAGGCGGGCATCGTGGCGTTCGGGGGGGACAGGGGTTCTGGTGCTGGGCGCGGTCCAGTCATGGACGGGCGCAGACGGGCTTGCCTTAGGCGCGACTTTGACACACCGTGCGGCCGCGCAGTGGCCACCATATAAGGGGAGGTGGGAGGGCGGAGCAGCTGGGAGGCGGGAGCGGGGTGGCGAATCGGCGAGCAGGGGGGCGGTGCCGCAGGGGACGCAGCAGCCGGAGAAATGAGCGGGTGGGGAGTACAGAAGGCAAAGGGGACAAAGGCAAAGCAAGGAAAATAAGGAAAACAACTTAAACAAAATGCAGGCATAGAGACACAATTACCGTAATGGCGATACAGCAATTAAGGAAATAAGGAAAAAACACGGCAGTTTAAGGAAATAGGGAAAAACACGGCAGAAGGAGAGAGGCACAACAGGGCTAAGGAAAACCATTAAACGATATGCAGGCGTTTCATAATAAGGGTTTTAGAGTTGCAATTGTAGAGCGTTTGTACATTTATAAGCATTCCACAAATTAGGTGACTTGTATGAAACAACACCATTATATGCAAAGTGGTGTTTAAGGGCTGGGAATTTCATTTCAACATAATGTCGAAGGGCTCGGTCACCAGACTCATGGCGGTGCAGGTCTTCTGACCACCCTATCACAATTAGGGTGGTTGGACCGTCAATGCTCATCCTCAGCCACCAGGGAACCACTGTTCCCTGGCGGTGTTGGGGCAGTCTTGAGGCTGCAATATGCGCGGCGGGACCGCTGCGGTCTTGCGAAGCATATTATGAGTTTCGTCACCGCTACGGTTTTCATGGATGTTCCTCCTCCATGAAAACCGTAGCTGAGAGGAAGCAAAGGGGGCCCCATAGGTCCCCTTGTGCCTCAGGGCCATGGGTAGCCTGCAGGGGGGCATAACATGTGTCCCCCTATGTGCATTCACTCCAGTTCCTGCATGGTAGGGACTTTACAGTCCATGCTGTGCAGGAACTGTTTTAGGCGATCCCATTGCGCTGCCCATTTTCTGAGGCACTGGTGTGGAAACGTAACAATAAAGCCCACCAGTCACAAGAAACACTTGTGGGGGCCCAACACACTGGTTTGGCATTGCAGCGGTGAGACAGACCCGGCACTGCACCACCAAACTCGTAATCAGGCCCTAAATGTGACCATAGTACTTTCAGTACCATTTCTCACTTCATAAATCATCATCGGGATAACTTAGACACACAATCCTTCCTAATTCACAAGACTGATGCAAATTTAGTCCTACCTGGTGAACTCTACACCCCCATCACATGCTATTCTTATTAATATTAGCTTGTTCATTGAGAAAATTCTATAAGGAATATTTCCCAGCTGACACTCTTGCCTTTCCTCTATATTATTTGCACCCCTCTCCAAGTATGTTGCAGCAGACAATGCCCTATTTTGCACCTCCAATCTGTACATGGGAAATACTTATTCACGTGGTCTTTCATTACGCCTCTACATTTTGCTTCCTTACAGGTGAATATTATTTAGGTTTGCAGAGTAAGCACTGAAACACTGCGTGGCAGCCATTTCTACTTAATTACATTCTATGAATATGAGACCCATAATTATTAATTGAGCTGCCATTTGGACATTCACAAGGGAAGAGTCCATCTGCCATTATCAGAGAACAAATATACTAGGTGATGAATGGTTCTAACTCCTACTCTCCAGACACCAGTATTCACTACAACTGCTGTTTCAAAGTAAACATACAACCTTTGTCTATCCTTGGTTGAGCCTGAGCTGATATTCCCAAAAGTACACATGATCCTGAAAAATATACATGTAGCACGCACGCGGTCATTTCTACAATCTCTGTTTTATTGACGTAGAGAAGAGACCATTAATATGAACACTCTATTTTATTGGCATTTAGAAACGGCAATTAATAAGAACTCCTCTGAGTTATTAACTAAGTGACCGGATTAGAGAGGGTCTTGAATTCCATGGCTTTCTGCAGACATTGAAGCTGTGTAAACTATCCTGATGTTCCACCTGGGCACCTTTCTGCTTACGTTTGATCCAGAGCCGAATACAATCAATTGTGTTATATCTTTGCCAAGTTACAATATTATCGGATAATGCCAGCTGTCTCTAATATGCGCAATCGTGTTGTAAAGACTAGCACCATGCAGTTTTTTTTTGTGCTGAAACCTCTGAGGAACGCGGGCCAGCCGCACGGTAAAATATTGTGTTCTGCCCATCTTTATAGCAGCACGTTTCACCCTCTCCATGTACACATTACCAAGATACGTCACATTACCAAGATACATCACATATATGGGCCAAAAACAGAGCCAATCAGAGCTCTTTTTGTGATTTTTTACGATACCTTTTTACTTTCATGAATGGAGGACATATTTGATAAACCCTAAAACCCTGATGAAAGAGACAAGCAATAAACTCAAGAGACTAGGGGGATTATTTATGAGCCCCTGCGTCACTTTTGCGGCACCGGTGCGTCACTTTTTGTGACGCACCAGTGGCGTAAAACATGCGCCATGTTGCGCCATATTTACGAAGTGACGCTTCTAGGTAGATGCGTCACTTCGTAAACCCCTGCGCTACATTATACCTGCGCCAGGTATAATGTATGCAGGGTGGGCGTACCCCAGCAAGAAAGGGTCGTATGAGTGGCACAGCGAAATCTATGAGATTTCGCTGCGCCACTTCTAGGACGCCAATGCGTCAAAACCTTACGCCTGCCTCATGGCAGGCGTAAGGGTGACGTAGGCCCTTTCACATGGGGCTTGCCCCATGTGAAAGGAACATTGCTGGAGTTGCGTCAGGCTTCCGACACAACTCCAGCAATGCGCCACATTTTGCGCCGACAGATACGTCAGTTATACTGACGTATCTGTCCTTCCTTGCGACATGATGCGTCATATTATAAATATGATGCATCATTGGTGTCGCAAGGTGGGCGCACTGAGAAGTGATGCATCGCTGCTTTCACGCAGCGATGCGTCACTTCTCGTAAATGAGGCCCTAGTCATTTAAAAAAATCTCAAATAGTGCCCGCTGTTCTTGCATTCATGTCCCTTAGCAAGACTGACTGCAGTCTAAATAAATGCCATATTTTTGACTCAATATATCAGTGTTCTCCACATGAATGCCTCCATACCTATGGTGGAACATTCCAAATCTCTTTTGAAAGACCGGTGGCTTGTTATTTATCACTGGACCACGAGTCGTTGAGTTTTTTCCTGCCCCAAATAGTGTATGGATAAGCCCTCTTTACATCTATTTGAGAAGCTTTTTATATTATTCTTAAAAACTGTAGATTTCTGTGTCTACAAACATTGATTTTCTTTTAAGATCAGCACTATAATCAGCGCCAGTGCAAGGGAAAGGGGAGGAAAGAGTCATATATTTGAAGATATGGCGCTCTCCTGCTTCCTCCCTGCCGTGCAACGTAGCGCAGCCTCGCGGGGGTCTGCGCTCCGTTGTGCAACTTGTTAGTAAATCTCCCCCCATATGTTTTATCTGATTACAGGTTTATACAAGATATTACAGTCCGTTAGGAGATCACTGATTTCCTTATGTATTCACTGTTACATTTTATTACTGTTTATTCAGGGAATAGGCCTTTACTGCTCATCCAAACCTATCTGGAGCGTCAAAGATGTTTGGTGTGGTTTACTTCCATGCCTTATGTTGTTCTTGGAACACCAACAATAAGGGCCACTCAGCATCCTCTCTTTTAGAATACTCATTGGTCCCTGCAGTCCCATGCCCCAGAGACCAGACTTGAAACCTGGGCTTTGGGTTTATAGAATCTTCAACACTACCATCAAATCCACATCAATTACACAGGCTTGAGGCGGGAGACAATTGTCCGGTCATCTACTGCACATGGTACTTTTTATGTGTATTTTAATCCTGAGTTGCACTGTACTGCGTTCTTTGCACAAGTAGTGAGCAGCGCTTCCGCTGCATTTTAAATTTATCATACTGATTTTAATAGCTTTTAAGGAAAAGTTTTTTATTCCTACCTGTGCTCCTGAGCCTTTACAGACTTGCTGGGGAGGGTTCCCTAACATTGTTTGACTCGCGCTCGAGTCGGGCGGGGGCAGCCATCTTGGGAGGACAGGGGGTAGCAGGCTAGTCTTTCTTTAGTGTTGGCTACATAGGCAGACGCTGATGCGAGCGCTCAGCTGGCACACCGAAGGCGCGCCTAAGGCAAGCCCGTCTGTGCCCGTCCGCGCTCAGGCCGTGCACAGCGCCCGAACCTCTGGTAGACCGAGGTCAGGTGAGCCCCCAGTCTATACATACTCCAGATCGTCATTGTTGGAATTGAATGTATAAGACTACTGATTGTATATGCCTTATTTTCGATTCAAGGCCTGTGGTTCCTCCAGGGACTTGTCCTAACTGTAAAACTGTGCTACTTGTTATATGTTACCAGCCGATTAGGTCCAAGAAGGTTAGTAGGACAGTGGTGGCCGAACCTAACAACAAATCTTTCAAATGTATTCTGATTAACGCTAAACATAGACTGGAGTGCGCAAGTCTTATAGAGGATAATGATATAAAGATGGCGTTTATCACCGAAACATGGACGGACGAGGCGTCCGAACCTGATTTGGTGATAGCTACTCCACCAGGCTTCCTCTGTCAGGTACTGAACAGGCCAGACAGGAAGGGAGGTGGGCTGGCAGTTAACTACCATAACTCCATTCAAGAGGTTTTTAGACCCGTATTCTTAACAGCCCTGCGAAGCCCTATCTTTTAATTTCAGTTTAACTGACCATCACTCTTTCAAAGGCATGCTACTGTATAGGCCACCAGGGGCCAGACATTCGTTCACTGTTCCTTTGGGGAACATGCTGTAAGAAGGCCTTTGTTGTAATACTTATACCATCCTGGGAGATTTTAATTTTTATTTAGAACTCCCGAATGACCCTGATACAGCTATGTTGATGGATTTGATGGACAGTGTTGATCTTAAACACGTCAGTGGGCCAACTCATTTAGCCGGACATACCCTGGATGGAATTTTCTCAAACCATCCAGGCATGTCGTTTACAGGCCTACTACCTCTTGTATGGTCTGATCACGCTGCGGTTCTATTTGATCTAAATGTGGAGGACCAACATATAAGGAGCAGATATCATAAAGAACTGATAGAGACTAGAGCCTGGAACAGAGTTGACGCGACTACTTTCCAGGAGCTCCTAACTTCCACAGTGTGCCATGTAACAGATGGGGTAGAGGAGTCTGCCGCCTCCTATACCAGATGGCTTACACAGGCATGTGATGAACTGGCTCCACGTAAAACTATTTTACCGAAAAGACTATATCCCTCGGCCCCATGGTTTACAGAGGAGATAACAATTCATAAATGTAACTGTAAACGTCTAGAACGCAATTGGGGAAAATGCTATTCGGATGCAGAGAAGAAACTGTATAAATCTAGCCTGCAAATTTACAAATAAGCCATTTTCTCCGCTAAACAAAAATGTTATGCAACCCAAATTGAACTGGCAAAGAACTCACCTAAAGAGCTCTTCCAAACGGTCTCCAAATTGGCCTCTTAGAGGCCAGCTACCGTCCAGTCTAGTCCAGACCTTTGTGAGGAGATTGCCAATTTCTTCCGAATGAAAGTGACAAGCATATTTCCAGCCTTCAGTGATTCCAATGATGGTGGTTTAATCACGGTGAAGGATGACTTTGAACACATAAGATTCCCTCCGTATGCCCTGGATAAATTTAGGCCATTGACTGTGCATGATACGTCGGAGCTCCTAATGGGAGCCAAATCGGGCTCACCTTTTGATCCTTGCCCAGTAAAGGACACTAAATTGGCCCCTGATCCAATTGCCTTATCTCTCACAGCCATCTTTAAGGTCATGTTTGAATTTGGACAGTTTCCGAAGCAGTGGAAGGTGGCTTCGATACTACCCCTGTTAAAAAAGCATAGCCTTGATCCTAATGACCCAAACAATTTTCGTCCGATCTGTCGCCTTCCTCTCCCTGCTAAGATGGTTGAGAAGGCGATGGATGGTCTACTCAGTGCTTTCTTGAAGGATGCCCAAGTGTTAGATCCCTCCCAATACGGTTTTAAAGAGGGACACAGCACGGAGTCTGCTCTTATCAAGGCTACAGAAGAGATTAGAGTAGCAGTGGATCAGGGAGGTAGGGCAGCCCTGATCCTATTGGATCTTTCTGCTGCATTTGATACAGTCCATCATGGGATTCTGACGGACCGTCTCAGAGACTGTGGGGTACAGGGTAAAGCCTGGGATCTGCTCAAGTCTTTTCTATCAGACAGAGGCCAGATTGTATCCCTGGGGAAATTCCAGTCAAAACTCTTTTCACTGCCATGCGGTGTACGGCAGGGGTCTTCATTGAGCCCAACACTCTTTAATGTGTACGTCTCGTCTCTGGTTCCTGTTATTAGTGCTCATGGGTTTGGGATTACATCCTATGCGGATGACACGCAAATTGTTGTGTCGCTATTACCCGGCCATGAACTGGGAATAGGCATCTGTTTCCAGTCCTGCATGGAAGCAGTAGGAAGATGGATGGCGGGAAACTGCTTACAATTGAAGTCGGATAAAACCGAAGTGATGCTATTTGGGAATGATCCTAAATTTTGGACTCCCATTTGGTGGCCGGCCTCTTCCCTACACCCTCTAAAAAGGTGAAAAATCTGGGTATTTTACTGGATGAGAAACTGTCCTTGGGAGCCCAGGTCAATGCAGTAGTTTCAAAAACAGTCCATGTTTTGAGAACAGTGAAGAAGGTCGTGCATCTCCTTCCATTGGGGTGCCGGAAAACAGTAGTCACAGCTTTTGTTTTATCGAGGCTGGACTACTGCAACAGCCTATATTTGAATATTCAGCAAAAGTTTTTGTATAAACTTCAGTTGCTCCAGAATGCCACAGCCAGACTTCTTACGGGCACATCTAAATTCTCCCCAATCTCAAAAGAGATTAAAAAAATTGCACTGGCTCCCCGGTGAGGAACCGGGTGCAGTTTAAGTCCCTCTGTATAGTTTTTAAAGCTCTGCAAGGGTGGGGACCTGACCATCTAAGACGCCAATTTCAGTGGTATAAACCGATGAGAACTCTAAGATCATCTGAAGCTAAATTGGTCGTAATCCCACCCACAAAAACGCCCAGTGGGGTGGCAGAAGCTTCTCCTTATGTGCGGCAAAGGCCTGGAACGGTCTTCCATTTCATTTGAGAAATATCACCAATCTTCTAGCCTTTAGGAGGGGGCTGAAGACCTGGCTTTTTGACAAATAACTCCTTTTTTCCAAGGTCTGCTGCACGAGAAGTAACTAGCGCCAGGACACTTTCGCGTAATCGCGCGCTTTAGAAATCTCCTTAACATTAACATATATTTCATTCATTTATTTATCTGTATTTGTGAAGTGCGTATATGCTCACAGGCTTTAAGGCAGTAACAATGCTTGAAGGGAAGAAGAAAAGAACAAGCGGACTAAAATAACAGAAAGGTTTTCCGACTCTTTTTAAATTGGTTTGTAACTGAAAACCACCATAATAAGGAAGTTGGAAGGGCATTCCAGAGCTGAAACCTAACACAAGGGAGGGCCAACCTTCTCATCTTGCTTGCAAGTCGAGGTACTGCCAAAATAATTTGATTTTCGGCTTTCCTGATCTTGGCAGGGACATAGGAAAAACTAGCTGATAAGCGAAGACCAGGCTTGGCTGGCACAATGACAGGCGCAGATATGGAAAACCCTAAAATTAATACAATCCGTGAAATATTTTTAACTGCGCCATGTGTGCCCATAAGTTTCTCAAAGGAACCTCCTTGAAATTACATCAATTTGGAATTCACCACCATGCAACAATACAGGCACAACGTTAGCATCCACACTGCATTGAGGTTTTATGAAAAAAAATATATGATGATCCTCTGAATTTTATTATTCCTAATTATTTTTTCTAAATCTGCGTGAGGTCAAAGTTTCAATGCGTGTTGGAGATGATTTGTTCTTGAAAACAGTGTATATCAAGATATCAATCCAGGCTTCAGATAATAATTTCTGCACCCTAAGTGCAGGTTCCAACATGGACATTTAAAAAACCTGTCTATAACCTTAATTCCCTGCAAAAGGAATTCTCTGCAGTATGATTTACTCTTGAAGGTGTATTTTTTTTATTATTATTATTATTTTTATTGTTTAGCTTAAGGGGCTCCTCAACCTTGATGAGTGTTGTAAATGTCGCCATCGCCTAGAAGGGCGCGCCACGTGTGCCTGGCCCTAAAGAAGGGAAGTAGTGCTGTGCCTGCCGGCTGCACATCCTGCAGATACAAGGCCTCCCAGGATACTAGTGCACCATCTTTGAAAAGTCCCCCATTTTAGTGATTTCTATAGTTTGTAGAGCCTGCCTTGCCCCACATCTTGGCCCGTCGAGAACCATAAACCCCACTGGATTGGCATTTCTAGAGAGTACAAGAAGGGCCCTGCCTGCATATGTAGTAGAAGGTGTCAATTAAATTTGTTTGACATCCCCGTCTCCTATTTTGTTGGCGATGGGGTCCCCTAGCATTAAAGGTATAATCATCGTTCAAATTGTTTATTTTGCTTATACATTCGTACAAAATGCACACATATTCAATGTAGAAATTGAAAGAGGCGTTAATGTGCAATAATTACCAGAGACGCCTTTAAAATGAGTAGCAAGTAACATGCTGCCATTACCCTAACCAAACGTTGATGTCCCTACAACTTTTGAGGTTCCAAAACAAAATAGAAAAATCATTTGACTTTGAAAAGTGGTGAATTAGTGAAGATACATACATTGCTGGCACATAATCATACTTTTTTTTCTATTCTAAAATCAAACCATGGTCCATGGCCTCTTTAGTTAGAATTAATAGTGTTCTGATTATGACGACAATAATACATGTTTCTATGGTTAATTCAAGCATTCACACTTCGCAAACGCTACCCGAAGAAACTCAGTGGATTTGCAAACGAAATAGAGAATATTCCTATTTTAATACCTAATTTAAAGATTACAAATGTAAGCCATAAAATGTTAATGGGTATTTATTTGCACATAGAAAGTTGTAAATGCTCTTATGTTTCTTCTCACATACGTCAGCACCGGTCTAGCCTAGTCATACATGATTTTGGCCTGTTCTGTATCTTCTAATTAATGATCAAGGACACAGGTCTCTTTGAGAATTTTTGGGGAAAAAAATAAGCCATTCCAGGCTCCTTTGAACATGACGTTCAAATGGCCAATTTAAGTACGCAATCTACAGCATGTCACTGGCCAACATTTCACTAGGTGCAGACCACAATGACAATAAACAAATTCTGTGTGCAGCAGTGAAAGAAAGTTTTAAACACAAAAAAAACTTTTTCATCTGGGATGGTCAAAAATTCTCTTAGATTATCCCCATATAGTACAAGGTTGCAGATAAACTAAAGGGGAGAATATATGGTCTATCGGCTAGAGCGGTCGACCTTGAAGCTGGGCAACCGGATGCTTAACATCCTGTGATTCTGGGCAAATCTCTTACTCTCCCTGTGCCTAAAAACAAAAAATGAATGTTGTCTGTCTGTAACGCAACTGGTGCTCATGCAAATCGCTCTGATACCTTCGGGTCGAGTTTGCACTATATAAAACTCAAAAAATCAAACAAATACCTGGTTGATGCACCTGGCCTATGGTCTCTTTAGGGTCTCACCTTATGTAATAAAAAGACAGCTTTAGGCCTGGAAAGGGGTTTAAGGCCACATGTATCATCCTATTTTGCATTTGCAAACAGTGCAAATCCCTAAATTTGGCCGTTTGCCAATGCTAAATAGCCTTTCAGGATATATGAAATGCTTTGGCAGTGCATTTTAGGTAACCACATTTTTTGTGATTACCTAATATTGCGACCACAAATAGGAAATCGCAATTTGCGATTCTCTAAGCACATATACCAAGCATTTTCTAAATGCTAACTTTGCATTCAGGAAATGCTATTACCATTGACTCCACGTCGATGGTAACCATGTGCAATTTTTGAAAATACACAAATAATACATTTTTCAAAGTGTGATGCAGATTGGGGTGTATATAATCTCCCTACTTCCACGGATAGAGTAATTTCACAGTTACACGCACATACACTCACCATACACTAGGGCCCATTTCAATAACATACACTCAAATACTCTACTAACATTGAACCTGTGGAAAGAAAACTCCTAAACTTAAACCCCACACCTACACCGAGGTCAATAAGACCTAGCTATTGCAATTGTCATGATCTAAACAATCTATACATCAATAATCAAATAGAGTACTCAATAATTGACAAGAAATAATCACCAACACCGTATTAAAGTTATGATTCTTTATCTAAAGTTAGTCAAAAGAAATTAATCAGAATAAATCATTTTCTCATAATTACCTATTCTAGCTAAATGTCAGAATGGGTCATCAGGACAAGTCTCTCGGTAGAAATCTCCCAAGTCACCGCCCTTTCAGCATCGATCCTCACCAACGCAGGTTTGGGAAGAAAGTAAAACCGCAATGGAATGGAACCCTCTCTGGTCTAATATATTTATAATAATTCAAACAAAGGAAAGAAACATTTAACTTTCTCTTCATCCGCCGAACCGCTGAGCAGAGCGAGAAGGAAAGGATGTAGCATCGCTACATTTTGAAAAATCTCCGCTCAGAAAAAGTCACAAAAATAAAAAGACAGAACAGGAACTAAGTCTACAAATGTTTCTTCTCAACTTCCACATATTTCCTCTGGTGAGCTCACAGCTTAGAGTCTTTCTTTAAAGCTCCTTTGTTTTCCAAGGCTGCCAAGGCTGCTGTCCAGTGCATCTGGAAACATGCCCAGATCTGCTGCTGTCCTCACGGAAAGTTTTAACCAGGCAAGGACTGTGGACAGATGACTCGCGTCCATATTCAGCAAGGCCTTTTCCATCACAAATTCTCACTCGAAACCAGGCTTCAAAAGTCAGCCATCTTTTAGTAGGCCACAATAGGCCACAATAGACCATCTTAATTAAAAGAGACAAAACAACGTTACCACAGCATAATGATTAAACAGTGTTAACCCCACTAATACCCTTATGTGTATGCAATTATCTAGCTTTAGCAACACAGAAAAGCATTAATTCAAAAGCGTTTCGTGCTTAAAAATAAACAGCACTCAGCAACGTTTATTTAATAAAACATGCACATTGTCAATAGCAACATATAAGCATTTCCCTCGTGTCGGTTTTTCTCTTGTTAATACATACGTATTGATTAATAAAAAAAAACATTTACACAAAACAAATAATTAATAATTAAAATTAGTACTTTTATTTTTACCACGTTTAGACAACTGAAGCTTCAAAACCCAATGAATTTTCAACAGAAAACTCTGCTCCAGCACCATGTTGTGCATACACGCCCCTAGGGCAGTGCTTAATGTGCCCTCGTCGGGAGGCCACTGCAGATTGACCACACATTGCCACTGTACTTGCAAAACTACTAACCATCACACTGAAGTTTGACAACTCAGACTGTTTGAGGCCACCAAAGCTTTAGGGTTGGCTCAGGGGGCAGGTATTAGTTGTTTTATTGGATATTGGATTAACAAACAACTGTTTTTTCTGCTCATCTTTAAATTACATTTCATTTAGCTTTATTGCGGTTAAATTTACCATAAAAGCACATAAAAAATAAACAGAACGACAAAACAGGCAGTCCGTTTCATACATACAGTCACAGAGTATTACATGGTTGTTTAGACATTTGTTCCATTAAAAATTTAAATAGTTCCAGAATTTAAAAATTATCATAACAATATTATTCCTAAAAAAAGAAGATAAAATATTTCTACTATCTTAAAGTTCATTTTGCTTAATCTTGAATTAAAACAGCATTAATGATCAAGTTCCTTCGTGCAGTCCACATTGAATGTAAAAATGTAGCTACTGCAAAGACAATTACTGGGTTGGTATCTGTTTTTAATATCCTAAAAAAGGCCAAATAATGTTTTATGCCCAGGTTCTTGCACAACTGAATTATCCATATCTTCCTAGTATAGGCATAGGCTGGACAGAATAGGATGACATGAACCGGGGTTTACAAACAACTGTTTTTTCTGCTCATCTTTAAATTACACAAACAGCACCGCCATGTGGCAGCTGTTATAAGTGCAGGTTCAGGCTATTAAGTACCGTGCCAGTAATTAAGTGCCAGTGCCGAGCACCGGTAACCACTGGCTTAAATTAAGCACTGCCCTAAGGCATGTGTGCCACTTTACATGTGCACATTTTTCTGTGGGGTGCTTCAGGGGGGGCTTAGGCCTCCAGGCACCCTTGGTTTTGCATTACCTACTTTGCGATTACCAATTAGGTAATCGCAAATCAGCTAATGCAAAACCATTTGCACTTATGAATCGCTATTTGGCATTTTTAGAGTCACAAAATCTGTAGTGATTCCTTACATACATCTGTAAAAATCGCTATTTGGTAATTTCAAAATGCTATTTTGATAAATGTGACCCATAATTCCTAGTATGTTTTGGAACCTCTTTACACACAGAACCCAGCTCCATAGGGCACAAGGTATTGCTTGTGCTCTGTAAGCCTTAGTGGTAGGAGTAATGCACCTTTAATCAAATCACCCCACCCCCCTCTGTAACAATATCCTACACTGTTTTCAATCTGCTACTCCCAACCTTGGATTTAGGGTTACAGCAGTGTAGCCAGTAAAGTCCCAAATTGTGTTGCCTAAATATTGTCTGACAAAAATATTGTGCCCTAATTATTGTTTTACAAAAATATCGCCCTCATTGGATTTAATAATAGAAAATTCAAACCCAGTTGGGCAATATTACTGTAAATGATATTTAGGCCATGATATTTATGTCAGACGAGACTTTTGTTAACAACAATCTGACATACAACAGTGTAGCAATCACAATCAATTTTGGAAGCAATCCCTAGCTTTATAGCCTAAAAGAAAACCTGAGATTGAGAGTGTAGAGAGATACTTTTAGTCGGAGGTTGAAGAAGAGACATAGGAATCCTGTGCAGATCAGGCACCAAGAGCTCTAACTGGGATTCTCATAGAACTTGTCACATGGGACCAGATGGGTACCTTGAGATGGATGATGTCTGGATCTGCATGCATCCCAAAGGGATTGAAAGAGGAAGCTTCCTGTTCCAGTTTCATGTAAAAAAAGGCATTCAGGGCACCAGAGCGAACCAGGATGCCCAATGAAGAAAGCCCGTAAGGTACACTGGCAGCCCTGGCTGCAGATAGAGAGCTTCACCACATAGGAACCCAGGGACCCCACGACGCTGTGCCTTGGGTAGGGTGTAACACCTTGTGACAATGACTGGTGCCCGGGGTCATGTCCTGACATGCCCATAGGTTTCCTAGTACTCTTGCTAAGCATTCTTTATACTTGTCACTTCACAGATTCATAGACGTCCTTGGTCAGACATTTGTAACGCAGCCCTCCGGCCAGTGTCAGGAGCCCGATACTACGAGTCTGCACTCTGCACACACATGGGAGACTCTAGGAACACCAATAAAGCCTTATTCCCTAGAGGAGCTGAAGATGTGTGTTTCATTTGTGGAAAAATGTCTGGGGGCAGAGGGATGTCATAGGTAGGTGACTCAAACCCAGGTCCTGGGGCCAAGGAGATGCCCACAGAGCTCCTGAAGTTCTATCAGTGGTCTTGGAGGTGCTTGTTTTACTGGGCGTGCACAGGAGTCCTCAAGGGTTTAATGTAAGTCTGCCTTGGGTACAGAGGGGTATCTTGGGTTAGCCGCTGTAGTCCAGATCTCTAGGTCATCTCCAAAGTGGCACAGGATTCCTCTTCAAACTGAAAGACCACTGCCGTGGTGCAGCTGGTGTCCTCCAATGAGTAGGTGGAAGCTATGCTCATCGGCCCCATGCTGCAGATGTGCGTGTGGGCCTCGTTGAACTCTAACTGGTGTCTTGTCAGAAATTAATGCTCCAGAAGAATATGGGAGTCCTTACCAGGATTATGGAACACTGCCTTAGATAAGCCTGTACCTGGACTTTCATGGGGCTTTAGAGCTCTCTAATGCATCTGGCAGGGGAGACTTTAGCCCCAAGGTGCAAAGTAGTGCTTGCCAGGATTGTAGTACTTGTCCTACACCCACCCATCAGTCTAGAATTTGCCTGGGCAGCTATAGCCATCTTTGGGCAAATATGTTCCTAATGCAAGGTCCCTGCACTCCTCTTGGAGCCAAAGATTGATCTGGTCACACCAGGTTCCCTGCAAGAAGGATCTGGGTGAGGCCACCGTCCCTTTAACATGGAAAATTGCAATCTAGGTGAAGGTGTTTGGGATTCTATGCAATCTATGTACCACTGGAGTTGTGGTGAAGTAGTAAGCTTATCACAGACCCAAGGAAAGCAACATTTGAAATGAGCTACCATCGAAAAATACATAGTTGTCCAGCCATCTGATCTTATCATTCATTTCAATTACAGTTTTTGCCAAGCGTCAAGAACAGGCATGCATAATTTTGGTCTTCCTTGCAAATCAGTTTCTTGCAAAACGTAAGTTTTCAAGAGAATTTTTCTTTCACAAAACCTGCTTTTTGTTTAGTTTTACAAACGAATACGTTTTTAAAAATTCTATCTAAATAAAACGTTACTGTTTTTTGCGAAATTTCCGAAGTTAACTTCTCTCGCTCCATGATTCTTAGCGGTAATATTGTGTCAAAATGTCATTAGGTAACAGGATACCAATGAAAATACATACAGCTAGGTCTACCCATTGGGCACCAGTGGTGGAAGAGAGGAGGTATCTAAAATAATAGCCTGACGCCGTGGTCGCAGCGCTTTAAAGATTTCTTATTTAAATTCTTCATCTCTAATTCGTCATGTAATTAATTGTTTGGAAATGATGTCTCTGAAACAATACTGATCGACAGTACTTTCATATAAATGGATTTTACACTTTTAAACAGGCGGGATAAATATAGCAGTAGTAAAAAGCTTCCTTAATAAGTGAATAAAAATAAATAAATGTTAAAAGTGTAAACATCTGTAGGTGGGGAGAGTTCTCAGAGGCCTATCTTTGCCCCATTGACATCTTAAAGCCCTAGCATGAAGTGCCAATTCCTGCCCCAGACTCCTTTTACCTAGTTTCAATGTCTGTCTTAAAATAAATACAGCCCTTTAACAAATCCATGTTACAAAAAGTAATAGTTAAGACTGAACATTATTGTTTTAAACCTTTTAATTTAATTGCAGTGATTTTTAAAACTTGAGAAAAAATATATGTTTTTAAAAGTCATGGTGACTTGCATAGGCTAGTGGTGAGTCGGGACCAGGGGCCAGGAACCCTGATCCATTGTCCAAAGGGAAGCTTTTCTACACCTGTGACCAGCTACTTGCTTAGACATAGCCCACAATCTCTTTGCGTCCATTTAATGTCGCCTACAAATATTGTTAACAAATGTCCCCAGTGCCCATTTGAATTGATCCCCTCTTCGACTGTCACCAACTCAAGCCCCTTGTTGACATCGACTTTTAACTTGGCTTTTCTGAACTGTCGTTCTCTACCTAAGCACACCACAGAACTGTACGTACTGCTGGATGAGCATGATTTTGATGCTTTGCTGCTCACCGAAACTTGGCTCACTGACATCTCGGACCCGGCGGTAGTACAAGCTCTTCCCGCTGGCTATCTTATCCAAAGACTAGACCAGGAACACAACAGAGGTGGGGGTTTAGCCATCATCTATAAAGAAAAATTCAACTGCCGCATGTCTGCTAATAATATTATTGACTGTGAAAGCTGCCTATTCTCCCTTGGTTTTTCCCCCATGTGTACCTTCACTGGCGTCCTTATCTATCGCCCCCCTGATACAGCAGCCATTTCATTAGGGATCTCCCGGATAATATTGCTACATCGGTCAGCTCCTTTTCCAATTTTTCTGTCTTAGGAGATCTTAATCTCCACTTTGATAAGGAATCCGCTATTTATGCGGAAGCCGTTATTGATAGCCTAGGTGCGTTAGCTCCTAAGCTCAAAGATTCTAGTCCCACTCACCAGAAAGGTCACCTTCTTGACCCACTTTTTTCTAATATTAATAATCTGATAGTAGGAAAGCATATCCCCCTACCGTGGACTGATCATTTTCTGATTCCCTTTGCTTGGACACACCAGGATGGTGTGCAACAACGGGGTAAGACAAAAAGGTGGAACAGGAACTGGTCTAAATTGGACATTAACGGCTGGGCATCGACTCTGGAAAAATCTAGACCTATTCTAGGTAATGACCCTGAACTAGCCAATAACACAGTGACTCGATGGCTGGAAATGTCGTTAGATTTGCTAATCCCGAAAAAACTGATGACCAACAAAAAAGATAGTCACCGCTTAGAATGGTACAATTCCAAACTCAGAGAGCAGAAAACAAACGTGTAAGCGCCTGGAAAGAAGGTGGAGAAAGAATTTCTCGGCAATCGAGAAATCAAAGTATAGAGAAGCCATTAATATCTACAAGGCTGAAATTAGGCTGGCACAAGTAGAATATTATGGTAAAAAGATCTGTTCTGCCCATAATTCCCCCCGGGAACTTTTTAGAATTGCCAAACACCTTCTTAAGCCACCTGAGCCCCCTCTTCCTTCAGATGACCCCTTAGGGAGATGTAATAAGTTGGCGCACTTCTTTTTAAAAAAAATCAATGATATCTATTCTACCTTTCCTCCCTCGCCAGGACTGATAGATATCTCCTGCCCAGAAGGCCTAGCCAAATCTCCGGTTCCAGTTATTGAGACCATCCCCCCATGGACCTGGAATCTTTAAAAGCCTATACTTATCAGCTGAAATCTGGTTCTCCCAGTGATGTGATAACTCCGTTTTTTATAAACCAGGTTTTTGATTCTATCAGCTCAGTTGTTCTTGATCTCATTAATCTTTCACTGTCCACTGGGATTGTCCCATCCCCATGGAAACGGGCCATAGTCAGAGCCCTCTTAAAGAAACCTACCCTGGATCCGGAAATCTTCGCTAACTATCGGCCAATCTCACTGCTGCCAGGATTTGCAAAGATTTGCGAAAGATACGTTTATTCGATTCTTTCCGCCTTTTTGGAAGGAAACGATTGCCTGCACCCCTCCCAAACTGGCTTCCGACCACAGCAGGGTACTGAAACGGTCTTGCTAGTAGTGGTTGAGGAATCAAGGAAAATTGTAGATGTCGGTGGGTCCGCAGCCATTATACTACTCGATCTCAGCGCGGCCTTCGACACAGTCAATCACCAGCTTCTGATTGACAGACTTAGGGAGTCTGGGGTTTCAGGAGCCTTGCTTAAATGGCTTGAATCATTCCTTAAAGATAGGTCTTTTCAAGTCTTTGAGGACAATTTTATCTCGGAAAGAATGCCTGCGCACTGTGGGGTTCCTCAGGGATCCTCCTTGAGCCCCACGCTTTTCAATGTGTATATGTGACCTTTGGCAGAAGTGGTCAAGCCTTTTGGGGTTAAGATCGTCTCATATGCAGACGATACACAGTTAATTGTGTCCCTTAATCAGTTGAATGATAAGCAGTTTTGCCTGGCCAACTGCCTGGAGAAAGTGTCCACTTGGATGGATAACTCCTTTCTGAAATTAAATGCTGCAAAAACTCAACTGATGTTTTTGGGAAAACCCACTAACATCAACCCTGGTGTTTTCTGGCCTAAATGTCTAGGAACTATGCCCACACCCAAAGAACACATAAAGAGTCTTGGGGTTTGGTTCGATCGCAAACTAGAGTTTAAGGAGCAGGCACGTAAGGTAGCTGCTACCTGCTTTGGAATCCTTAAAATGATTAGGAGAATCCTACCCTTGCTCCCTTTTAGTGCAGGAAAACTGTTGGTGCAGGCCCTGATTTTATCACGGCTCGACTACGCTAATGTGCTCTATCTTGGCTCCTCGGGCGCCACCATTAAAAAGCATCAAGAGGTGCAAAATTGTGCCGCACACTCCCTCATGCAGGCCCCTTATCAAGCATCGGCGAAGCCCTTGCTTATCTCTCTGAACTGGTTGCCAGTGGCAGAGGGAATCTAGTTCAAGGCCCTGTGCATTGCTCACAGGGTTTTGTCCTCCATGGCACCTCCGATTCTCAGGACTATCTTTACCCCTTACGTCCCAAATATAACTCTACACTCAGGAAAGAAACGTCATGCTACAGTTCTGAGAGTTAATCGAGTACGGAGTGGTGGTAGGATGTTCTCCATTCTATCATCGAAAAGCTGGAATCAGCTTCCAGATCATGTTCGGCTTGAGACTAATCACCTTTCCTTTCGCAAATCTCTGAAGACTCTACTGTTCCCCTGATGCTCCTTACTGTCTGTAATTGGTTTTGTCATTAGCGCTGGGAGGCCTTTGGTAGCCATGCGCTTTACAAGTACCTATTCATTCATTCATATGCTAGGTCTCTGATACCTGTCCCAGCTAACACTCCACTGATTCCATTGTTCTTTGACCTAGGCCTGAAGAGAATTGGGGACGTGGCTGCAATCAAAACACTGATCTACTGGAAACGCATTTGGTCCACTCCGGAGATAGGCCAATTTGAAAGAAGTCTGAAATATGAATGGGGCCAAATGGATCCCTAGGCTTCGCCATGTAAAATTGTGGTGTAGATCACTGGGGTTGATTAGTCTGTGGGAATGTCTGGAATGTATTAGCAAGAACGATACTACCACTGCGAAAGCTAAGTACTGGGCATTCATAGAAGAACAGTATGTGACTGATAGATAATCGGGGCGTCTGACTACTGAGTTTCTAAATGTCAAACCCTTTCTTGAGTTCGAGCTCTTTTATGACCAGATCTCACCATCTATTGCGCAAAGTATCTATGTGAGATTCAGATTTGGCTGTTTACCCTTAAGGTCATTTAATGTATGGGAAACTAATACAGATCCAGCTGCAAGCCCAGCCTGTGGTCATGCATTGGAGACAGCGGAACACATCTTTTTTTTCTGTAATGAATATCATTCTCATTGCAAAAAAATTGATTTGCCCCATTTGTTGTAGATTGGGAATCAGACAATATAAGATGGCACTGAGAATATTAAAATCTGATACCACATCACTCATTGTATTTGCCGAAAGCAGATTTCTGTTGAGTGTTTGGTTCAGGCGCTAGATGTTTATGTCCCCGGTTGTTCGTGATGTCCCAGCCTTAACTGAATTGCAAGTGTTGCCAACTTAGGAACTCCTACAGAGGAATGTTGATGCTCTGAGACACGCAGAACTTCATGATTATGAACTGCAATTGTATAAAGAGAATTGATTATTATTATATTAGGACATTGGAATGTTGGAAGCTCCATTGAAAACAATGGCGTGCTCCGGGCTTATAATGGCTGGTATAAGCCCGGAGCTCCAACATTCCAATGTTTCTTTGTTCACAGCTCTGGCTGTGAACAAAGGCTTCAGGGAGCCTGAGGGTATTTGAATCCCCTTGTGCTCCCTGGAGGCTTTGCTTTATTTGTTAGAACATTCTGCCCTCTAGTGGCAGAATGTTCTAATAGCTTTATAGCCCTTCGTAGCAGGGCTATACCGGATATTAAAGTCCCGCTGCTTTGTTAAAGTCCCTCGCCTTCGGCTCGGACCTTTAACGCTGCAGCGGGCCTTTAATACCCGGTATAGCCCGCTACGGCGGGCTATAAGGCTATATTAACACCTGATAGGATAAATTGATGATTATTGTGATATATAGGGGCAGATTTACAAGAAAGTGACGCATCTGTAGAGATGGGTCACTTTCCCTGCGCCACCATGCAAAACCCTTGCGTTACCATGGATGTGCCGTATTTACAATACAGCGCACCATGGCGCAAGGATTGACAGATGCGTCAGAAATTCTGACTCATCTGTTGACAGAAAAGTCACGCATTGCTGGAGTCGTGTCGCAAGCACGACGCAACTCCAGCAATGCTTGAAGCGGGCGTAAGGTTTTGACGCAGTGGCGTCCTAAATGTCACGCAGTGAAATTTTGTAGATTTCACTGCGTCACTGTTACAAGGCTTTCCTGCGTGGGAACGCCTACTCTGCATACATTATACCTGGTGCAGGTATAATTGCACGCAGGGCTTTACAAAGTGACTCATCTCCCTAGATGCGTCACGTTGTAAATGGGCCGCAACTTTTACGCCACTGCTGCGTCACAAAAGTGATGCAACGACGGCGCAAAAGTGACGCAACGGGCTTTAAAATCTGCCCCTTAGTATTTTATAGGACCTGACAATGAAATATTGATATGATTTTATCTACGGATGTTTTAATTTTGTATACAATTGTATAAAATGGAACATTGCTGACGTCATTGCATAGCACATAATTATGATGTATATTGACTAAAAGAAATAAAAAAAATGGTACCAGTCAATTTTTGTTGTACCCTGATTGTGTAGGTCTGAAATGTGAAGATGAACGTTACCTTACGCACATTGGTCAATAATCGGGATATTGTTTTAGATAAATCTATTCTATTACTGTACATATCAATGGCGTTTCAATGCGATTATGAAATGTGAAGATGAAAGTTACATTATGCGCATTGGTCGATAAGCAGACATTGTTTTATATACATCTATTCTATTACTGTAGATATAAATCGCGCTTTAATGTGATTATTCTTATATTTTTAATGTATTTATTACTGTGAACTTTAATGGTCGTAGGACCTAATAAAGGTAAATTGAAATATTTTCAAAAGGCATGTTCTTGGAGGTTTATATTCCGCTCATATTTATACAATAAGGGACCGACTGTTTTGCGAGTTTGATTTCAACATCAGTGGTTTACATTTTGGCAATATTGAACTAGGACAAAAATTTGTTTTTGAAAATAATTCGGAGCCACTACCACGAAAAGTTCATTTTCAAAAGCGAAATTAAATTAAACTGTCGACTAAAAAAAGGTATGCAAATGTCCCCACCAAAAAGATGTAAAGGTGAAGTATGCATTCAAATGTCAGTAAAAATATACCCATATATTTCACGCTTCTGTATCAGGATTCATCCTAGCTCCTGTTAACTACCATGAGACTTTATTGACATTAATTGGTCTGGAATATATTATAAATAATTGAAAAAAATACAAGCAAGTTGTACACCAAATGAGAACGCCAGTGTTCCTCGAAGAGCATTGTTACCTTGAAGAAAGAATTAATTAACACTCGACAAAGTGTAGGTATACCCATGTGGCTTTCCAAGACTACACACTCACTAGTTCTGAATATTCAGACACCAGGGATGCCTGCAACTAACAGTGCAATGAAATGCAATCCCATGTCTCGCTGGTTGCAGCTGAACGACAATAGCTTCCTTCCTCTTTATAAATTAATTTCACTCATTATGCACCACTGTGCCCAGTGCCCACCTACGCGAAGTGAATGAGGGGGAGAGAGAATATAGCATTGTGTTTCACTTTGGAAGTTTAAAATGTAAAGAAATCACGTATGCCACTGCGACTCTTCTAGAATATACGTTTACTTGTTTGAGGGCACCTTTAAGGCTTTGACCCAGATGGCAATTTTAAAGCAAGAACCAAGGAGCATTCAACGGCCAGCGATAATTATCGCTGGCCGTGCATAGCGATAATTTTGTTATCGCAGACTATCTCTGGAATTTATCGCCCCGGTAGCGCATTATTAGCAACACGTTTCTCCAGAGCGATAAAGAGGCATATCAACAAGGGCTTTATCTCTGCTTTTTTGGCTTTAAAAGCCAAAAAAGGAGAGATAAAACTAGCGCCCTATCAACAACAGGGTGCTAACATGCAAATTTGCATGTTAGCACCCTTTTACTCTACGCTTCCCCTTGCATCTCTAATGAGATGCAAAGGGGGCCTTCCAGAGTAAAATAATAGGAGAAATGTCGCTAAGCGACATTTCTCCTATTATCAAGAATGTCGCTAACCCTGTTAGAGACAAAAAAAGCAGCGCTAACCGCGGTTAACGCTGCTTTTTTACGTCTGGTATTTTTCTGACTTAGCCATGATATCCTATGGAAGGAGGATATCATGGCTAAGTTTGCCTGTCCCTATCAACAAGGTAACGTGAGATTATCGCTGGGTTTCCAGCGATAATCTCACGTTAGCCTGTTAGCGTGAGGATTTTTATCGCTATTGAGATAAGCGTTGCTAATACCACGCTATCTCAGCGATAAAAATTCACGCTAGCCGGCGATAATTATCCTAGCGCTAAGTGCGCTTAGAGATAATTATCGCCGGTTGTTGTTGATATGCCCCAAAGATTCCAGAGATAGCGAGGTTATCACAGTTTTGGAGGGAACATCGCCGGTTTTCCAGCGATGCTCCCTGCAAAACGGCAATAACCTTGCTCATACGACCCACAGGGTCATATCAGCATAATCCACCCCAATGTTAGGGATAGGTAAGTCTGCATTTTAGCACACGTTAGTTTTTGGAGAAAACAGCGGTTTTCTCCAAAAACTAACGTGTGCTAAAATGCTGGGCAGCCTTGTAAATTTCGCGATGTGAGCATCAGCTATATTTGCAAGGCTGTGCTGCCCAGTGACGCCCACTTTGCATCTCAATAGAGATGCAAAGGGAGGCGTCGGGAAAAAGGGTGCTAACATGCGCTAATGCATGTTAGCACCCTCTTGTTAATAGTGCGATATTTTTATCTCCGCTTTTTTCGCTTTAAAATCCAAAAAAGCGGAGATAAAGCCCTTGTAAATATGCCCCCAAATAGTTCAGAATAATGCCACATCTCCTCATTTAGTAGATCTGGGGCTAAAAACTCAAAACTTCTAATTGACACCATTTTCAGAATTATTGAAATGTGATTAAGCTTAAAACTTGCAACTTTCTTCGTACTGACAATCCTTTTTTTTCATAGAAACGTTCTTATTTTTATTGTTATTCACACCAGTGTAAACAATTGCTGAAGTAAACAGCATATGCGTGGCCAACCCATTCTTCAACTCCCACAACCCCCCCCCCCCCCCGCACACGTAGGGTCTTATGGATAAACATACTGGGGCATATTATCAAGATAGGCGATAAAAGTATCGCCGCTTTAGCGGCAGAAAACTGCCACTAAAACAACGATAATGGGCTTGATAATATGCTCTATGGAATTCCAATTGAAGCCCATGTGAAGGGCATCTAACCTGAGCTTCAATTGGAATTGATCTGAACAGTCCTAACCTCAACCATTTATTGACAATCCTTAGGATAATTTCACAACTAGTTGGTGCAAATGATGTTTGAGCAAGTGTGTAAATTGGGTTACAAACTGGTTTTGTCCAGGTCTGTAGGTACACTCTTCTCCGTATTGAAAAATATTGTCAATTTAGGGGAAAAAAAAAAAGGAGCGTCTATTTGGGGTTGTCCCAGTCTGGACAATTTGCAAGGGTAAGTGTTGGGGGGTTGAAATTTGCTTGGAAATCTGCAATTTGGGGATTTTTGTGGACCCTCGAAAGAGACAGCTGCAGAAATCATATGCATAAGTCAATATTTTTACAGATGCTAATGCAACATATTAGGATTGTAAATAAAGGACGTGCCCTGGTTGGATGTTTTAGAATGTTATGTGTTTAAGTAGATGCTGGGGGAAATGGATTGAGAAAACCTGCCAAATTAAATTATGGAATGACTGGATGGAGAAAGGCTGTAAAATGTACCACAAGAAAACACAGTACTTTGGAACACATAAACTTCCTGAGAGTATGTGAGGTCCCTGGTAAACCTGTCCAGTGCATGAATAATGTAATGCATGTGGTAGAAGATAAGGGAGGATATTAAGAGGAGCACAAGAAGCCTCTAACCCTTATTTATACCTGACTGCTAATGTGGTATGGTTTTTACTATTTGCCCTCTTATTTGGAGTAAATGCTTCTATCAGCAGACAATGTTTATACATCATATTTATAGAAAAACGGCATCTGGATTTTGGGTTTTCTGGCGTATTTGCTGTCCGCACATCGACATATTGATTTTGCAGTTACTATCCGCGAGTCACGCTGTGTTTTGTTTGCATAGTAGTGCATAAGCAATATTTTTCCCTTTGTTTTTAGCACACATTATCTGGAAGAAGGGCGGTGCAACTGTTATCTCAGAAGTTATTAAATTCCCAATCCAGTAAGCTACATTCCAGAGGAATCACAAACTCTTCCTAGGAATCCTATTGTAGCTAGTAGGGCACAGAACAGATTTTCGGACTCTTCTTTGCTCCCTGTGGACCTCCATTGCATCTAACCAAGAGAGAGAAACAGCATCATATCTGCTAAGAAAAGAAAACTCTTCTCCAACCTTATGCCTGATTCAAGGAGGCATACTTTTTTGGCACAAAGTCCTATCTACCTAATAAGTACATAGAGCTTTGCATCAAAATGTGCCCATGTACCACCCATGGAACACGCCCTTGACGCAAAGTAGCACTTACCATTTAGGAAGCTTCTTACTGTTGTTTTTCCCAGCTTTTTGAATGTACTAAATCTAATTACCGGTAAAGTATTGTCAAGCAATATGTTTTCAGAGACACTATTTCCAAGCAGTTAATTACATGGTAATTAGGACGATGAATTAAAATAAAGAACCTTTGAAACGCAAAAGCTACGAACATGGCATGATGTTACTACTTTAGGCAACTTTCCAATGAAAATGAGGATTTGTGTTAGGAGGTAAAATCCAACCCAATACTTTGTGCTGGGTATGCTTCACTTCTGTGGTGCAATCCCAGAACAAAGGGCCAGATGTACGACTATTTTTAGCAGTCACAAACAGAAAATAGGGCTGCTTGTGATTTCTTAAAAGGGTTGTAGCATGTACAAACACTATTGCAAGTCAGTAACCTATTACCAACTCGCAAAATAGGGTTTGTGAGTCGCTATTAGGAATGGGCATGCCAAGGGTGTCTCTTTTTAATAGCGAGTCGCGAGGGATATATACGATTGTTTTGTGACCAGAAATGCAGACGCCAAACAATTGCTTTTTCCACCAATTTCAAATTAGTGGTAAGCCAGTCGCGAATGGGAAGCGGTTCCCAAGGGACCCCTTCCTCTTTGTGTTTGGCAGCAAAAATATTTTTTAAGAGCAGGCGTGGTCCCATGGACCGCTGCCTGACCTTAAAAAATGAAAGTAAACTCTTCCTTTTTTACTTTTAAACGTATACCATTTTCCTTTAAGAAAACGGGCTGCATTTGAAAAAAGTTGCTTTAGTTAAAAAGCAAACACAGACATGGTGTTCTGCTGTCCCCATCAGGCCCTCATCCCTGTGACTGTAGCCCATTGCCAATGGGTCTCAAATTGCGACCTGCGTCATGAATATTTATGAGGCAGGTCATTTGTGACAGCATTGGGAATAGCTAAATGTGTCTGAGACACATTAGTACATTGCATTTTGTGAGTCACAAAAAAATCACAATTTGCGACCTGTAAAACGGAATAGTTATACATCTGGCCCAAAGTGTTTGGAAATGTCACCCACAAATCTCAAGACTTGCTTGTTGTAGAGCCTTCATATGACATGAAATATCAGTTTGATCTCATTCTGGTATTAATTGGTTTGTGGTGCCTGGATTTTAAGTCACAGTACTCAATTTCCTTCAAACGACCCTCAGTTTATCTTGGGAACCTGCTTATTAAATCAATTTTCCTCAACCCGAGCATTTTCTTACAAGTGCATTCATTAGCTTTTCAGGTTCAATCCCATATAAAATATTCTATAATCTCAATGACACTCCATACCATTCGACAAGATTGAAATATTAACAGTTGGAGTAAAATAGTATCTGCGTCCAAGGAGAAGCAGAATGGTATAATCAAGAAAAGCCCCTCAGGTGTACAATTTACACAGTTTGATGCATTTGCAGAATGCACAAAGGTTTGCGTATGGCAAACAGCATAGTCTCACTTGTACACCCTCTTTTGACTTTCAATATTGTGCTACCTGCATAGAGTAAAGGTGTGGTGCATTTCAAACAAATAAAAAAAAATTCATATTGCACTTTATGCAGTCCTTAATGTTAGGCTCATGTCCCCCTTCAGAAATAGTAAAGCTTAATGTATTATCACCACATAGGCATCCATTACAGGAAGAGCAACAGTTAGTAACAAAGTAAGCCTTTTCTCTATTTCTTGTCTCCGCAATGCTTCTTAACATATGAACATCTTTGAAATCACATATTTTTAATAATTTTGTGTGTGATCCAAATGAGTTGGTAGTTTGTGGTGATGTATTGATAAACTTTAATGTAAGGAAAGCATAAAAAAATCCAACTTTCGTTGGGAAAACAAGGGTTATTATGAAACAAAAAACGCAATAGGTCTTTCTTTGGATATACTATGCAAAACCATGATCACTATGGAAATTCTGCAAACTATTTGAATTGTGAATCTAAGAAATGTTTTTTTAATTTTACCATCTTACCTATGATGATGCACCATGTTTCACTCATTAAAGTGTATTGGAGTACCCTACGTCTAAAAGGATGTTCTGAGGAGAAGTGCAAATCAGAAATTTTAGAATAGGTTTTGATCCCACTAAATTGATATTATAATTGTGTTTATAATATATTATTATTTAGTGACAAACATATCAATTTGAAACTACTGCAAAGACATTCATGGCAGAATGAAGCTAAATTTATTTGGGTTGCTGGTCGGACATTTTTGGGTGGTGTATTTTTAAGTAATGACCAAGCATGGCATGGTAATATGCTTGTTTCTGAAAACATCCAGTGCTCCACAGGTACTATTACTGTCACACATATTGCCTGGTGCGTTCCAATATATTCTCTTGGAGGTTATGGCACATTAAGAAAACCTTTGTGGCAATCGACTGAGAAGTAGACTATGGTAACTGCGTATTTATTGGAACGCCTTTGTAACCAGTCAAAACGCGTCAACAAGTTCTGAACACGGTGGCTTGTTTGTGGTCAGTTGTGAGGAGAGGAAGTCGCTTCTCTTGGTAAGACCTTACCATACTAGGCCTTACTCTCTCATCAGCAGGTTGACATCTCAGGTTTCAACATGTACCTTCTGCTCCTCTTCCATGAGCTCGTGACTGTCCCCTTTAGAGATGAAATGAGGTGTTCGATAACACTCTGTGCAGACCACCACCTTGTGGAAATCTCTTCAAGCAGATATCTCAGACATTGATACTAGTTCAGCTTCCTGCTAGGACAAATCTCTGCATAAAAGTTCTGAAGGTGGTCGGATGTAAGTGTTGAACAGAATGGGAAAAATCAATGAACTCTGCCTCACTTCAGACTGCAGAGTGAGTAAAAGGTGAGAGAAGTAAGGAATGGTTGCGCTGTTCTAGAAAAGACTTAACTCAGTGTAACCTGCCTCATCTAAGCATTGGCACAATACCATGTGGTTCACTGTAAAGAATACCAGAGAGAGACCAATAAAAGTTAACCTGATATTTATCCGTCATCCACAATGCACCTAATCTCATCAAGGCCAATAACTAAAGCCAACTCTGTGCCCCTACCCAGTTTAAAAAACAGTCTGACTTCTTTCACAAAGTTTGATATTTGTCTAGTTGCCTAACTTTGAGTTTTTTCTGCACTTCACCGAACACCAGCAAAAGTGTGACTAGCCCATAGGTGCTCATGTTGCCTTTTTCATAGTGATGTAACATCCTCCCTTTTAAACAAATCTCTCAAAGAGATGAAGCTGGAATTAATTCAATATGTCAGTTTGTTTAAAAATGTTCAGAGAGAGTTTACAAAGGACAATTAATAGGCAGGGATCAACTGAGGGTCTAGATTTGATATTGAAAACACTAATAGGGTATCACCCTCTGTGATGCCACCAAACATTTCTCAGCGAAGGCCTGCGTATGGTGCGGGTGACAAGTACAGAGTAAGTTCAGCAAGAAGACAGTCACATTCAACTTCGTCATTACTCTAGTACACCTTTGTGAAAAAATAACCAACCAGTTCCTCACCCACTACTTAGGTGGCAGATGCAGCATTAATTAGGTAGCCACCACGGGTTAGTTAGATTATTTAGCAAAGAGAATTGCTTTCTCAAGGTATTTAGCGCTTAAACGATGTGCGAAGTAAGAAAATCTGTTTTGTTCAAAACTATCACTTTTCTGAACTATAGTGCTGCCATTTGGAAGGCCTTCTTTGTGATTTTCAATAAGAATTCTGCCTTGCATAGTCATTTTACCTAATCTGCAGTTTCATCAGTTTCATGCCGACAATTCCTGAGTCTCGTTACACATATCATTGAGATCTTTAAATTTAAAATTACTCGTAGGTCAAATAAAAATACTGTTCAGCTGAGAGGGATTCCCAAGATGCAGCTCAACAGTCAGTCTCTCATCTCTTCCTGGAGGTTACCTGCTCCCTTGAAGTGATCTCTGGAAGGAGAACCTGCCTCTTTGTAAAGTTACCTCTTTGGGCCCTGACATCCGATTGAATGAGAACGTGGTTGGTACACACTAAAGGCCCAGGACAACTTACTAAATTTTGTCCCCCCCCCCCTCCTAACACAAGATTGAGTTACTTACCTCTTTTTTCAATAAGTCCCATGACAACCTGACTCAGACCAAGATATTTTAAATTATCCAAAAACACCAGTGTTGATGTAATAGGAGTGTTTTTACTGATTAGAGAACAATGTCTAAATTTACATGGTTCAGTAAATATGACTAGGCCTTAGAGAGCTCACCTTGACATCTATTCACATTGTGAAAGAAATATGCACTTTTATTTTATTTCATGTGAATTAACCTTTATTTTCTATGAACAAACTTTCCACGTACATGTGTCTGTGTGCATTTCCAATTCAGAAAGTCTGTGAAATACACACCTAAGCCATAGTCTTTGTATTAATGTATTGTATTAGTGTGTGTTCCTCATGACAAAGCCATGCTCAGGATGTTTCTGTGTTTGTAACTTTCAATGTCCTTTGCTCGAGTATTTTCTTTTCTGTGGAATATTGTTTAGCTAAACTGTTTATTGTATTTCTGTATTATATAAATGTCATGTGATTTCCTATGCACACTTCATTCATTATTATGCAGTAAATAAGTGTTTCTAGATGTACCTTATTGAATGTATTTTATATATTTTAATGTTCATAATGTTCAGCACCCTATTACATATCTCGTCATATCTCACCATTGAATGTGTGTGACTTTTCTGTCTAAAATTCTATAAAAGATTATGTTTTTGAGATATGAGTCAGGATTTCTTTGGCTTTCTAACTGAGCAGACGCTAGGCTAGTCTGTTTATTTGCTTTATATTTGGTCCTGGCTAGTGGTTTGTTTCAGACCCTGACCTTATGTTAGTCCCATGAATTTGTCTACAATTATTGAGATAATTCAAAATTGATTAACTAGCTTCTTTTTGCTTTCTGTAATGATCTTAATTTTCAATAAACCTATAAGGTTTGACCTGGAATCCTGTCTCACGTAAGTTATTTCATTTATATAATCAGGAAAATACGGTGGTCGATCGAACACAAACAAAAAAAAAGATGAAGAAGTAGAATTAATCCTGTCCAGAGCATCTGAGGGAAATGGTAATCTAATCCTGACAATATCTTGGGAACATCTTCTGGGAGAGATTAGGGATAAACTCAGAGGGACGAAGAGAAATCCATCCACACCATACTCAAAAGACGATCGCCTAAAAACACAAAAAGAGTTATTAACTGCAATTAAATGTAAATTAAACTATACTATGCGAAATATCATCAATGAGATCTCTGAACATAGATTAGCCCAGAAAAAGGTGGCAGCAATCCGTCATAGTTACAGGAAAGCAAGATTCGCTCTTTGAAGAATGGCTGAAGAATCTCACTGGATCAAAGCTCATGAAATAATAAAGTCTCGGGACCAGAAGAGATTCTGGAAGTGGATAACCAACTGCTTCAAATCAAATCTGCAACCCTCTGTCACAAACAACTCGGCCCAAGCGTGGGAAAACCACATATACGCATTGATCTGTGTGTCATCCTTAATAGAAACAACACTGGACAAGAAAGGGAAGGCACTCTACCTAGCTTATATCGATTTTCAAACAGCCTTCGATAGCGTAGACCATTTGAGACTGTGGACGAAATAAAAAAACTGGGGCATTAACAACTCACTATTAAACGCGCTAGTGGCTCTATACTCTGAAACCTGGGTCAAAATCAGAGTGTCTGCCAACTGGTCAACAACCAAGAAGATACAAACCAACAAGGGCCTAAAACAAGGCTGTATACTGGCCCCATTGCTTTTTAATTTGTATTTAGCCGACCTTCCTGATTTCCTGGCACAGGCTCGAGCATTCCCTCCTAAACTCGCCGGTTTAAAATCCAATTGTTGCAATACGCAGACGACATCATCCTGCGAGATTAAACTCCGATTGACCTACAGCGACTTCGAACTGCATTGTCGTCATATTGCAAAGCCAACAAATTAATAATAAACATGACAAAAACAAAGACGATGATAATCTCTAGACAAACGAAGAGAAGGGGTTCATGGCAAGTCGACGGTAAATCCATTGTGACAGTCTCAACTTATAAGTACCTTGGGGTATGGATCGACCATAAAGGAAGGCAGTCCACACACATCATAGCAATGCATGGGCTGGCACAAACCTTGGAGGTCGCCTTCTGCAGAGCAAGGAAATCTATGTGCTCACCTGACCTCACACCTTTAATCCAAGCAATGGGGGCAAAATTCCTACTGTCCGTTTCCCATGGCGCTATTGTCTTTAAAGACAAGATGTCATCATGGCTGGACAGAGCACAATCTGCCTCCTTCCGTAAAGTTTTTCTTTTACCCTCTTCCACTTTGCATGTGCAAATCTGTAAGGAATTCATCTTGACGTCTCAAAAGTTGATACTTAGCACGATTCATAGAATTCTGTCTAACGGTCAAGCAAGCACTGTAGAACTCATCACATCTGGCTAATGATAAATAATCCCGGGTCAACCTGGCACAATTATCTCACTCATTCTATTGAAACACTGGAAGCCTGTGAAATATGTGCCACCCCACACCCATACCGGCGGCAGCAAAACTCTTAATGAAACCGGCTAAAATAATGTCAGAGGTCAACGATGCAACAAGCTTAAAAACCCTTAAGCATGGAAGTTGGGCTTTAAAACTATACAACAGCAGAGGCTTACCACACTATCTGTTATCCCCCATAAAGCCAATAATGAAGCGCCAACTGATGAGGCTATGATTCGGCTTGATCCCTCTATTGGCATACAAGGATGGGCAAGGCTACAAGGAAATCTCATCCACACAGTGCTGTGCCTGTGGGCGAGAAGAAGAAACCTTAACTCACATATTATGAATTTGCGAGAAACTGCACCTTTTAAGAACTTATTGGCTTTGACCCATCTGCCGCATTTTAAACATTCGGACATGCCAGGATGCCCTGGTTGAATGCTGGAAGGGTGACTCAGCACAGTTACTTTTTGAAATTTCTGATGGCTGTAAAGGACATTTTGGCCTCCGAAAAACTCATAGAATCATAAAGCTCATAAAACCACTATCAGTTTTAATCCTTTTTAATGTAAATTCTAAAAACTTTTAATATTGAAGCTCATGCATTTCATTCTGTATCTCAGTATTTGCGATTCCAATGATTTTAATTAATTGTGCATTAACATTATTTTCTATTGTATTCTATTCTTTGGAATTAGATAGTCCTGATCCTACATCTCGACCCTCGTAATTATTTACCTAGAGTGCCAACAATGACAACATGCATGGTAGAATCCCCTAGTATACATTTGCTAACTTGTAAGGCCTCAAGCCCACAAAGTTTAGTCAGAGACTAAACAGACTTCTTACAAGTGCCTTGAGGCTGATACACTAGGTAAAAGTGAAAGCAGACTCAGAAGAGACCTGACAGTGACAGACCAGAACTACAGGGCAGAGAGCGTCCCAGTCTGGAATATGTATGCAATCAGGATGATCTCTAACAGTGACTGCAACCCCTCTGCCACGGAAATGCAGACTATATGGCGTCATGAGCTTGAAATCTTTAAGGACTGCATTAGCTAAACCAAGGACAAAGGAATGCCATAACCATGTATCTGTCAGGTAGAATTGGTGCTGATCACGGGATAATAAATCAAAAACCTCCCATTAAGGTTGGGAAGGGAGCAGCAACTGATTGGATTACAGGAAAGAGAGCTACTCTTTGTTGCTGTTTGCTCACTGTTCCAAGTGACTGTGTTGCTTGCTTGTAAACATTTTAGTACGTTAAACAGCTAGCGTATAAATGTTGGCCTGACACACAGGGTTTTTTCTGGGAATAAGACTGAGCTATTTCTGGGTGTGTGGGTCACATATATGTATTGAAAAAAAGTTTGTTCATCAAACTTTGCTACAATTAAAATGTCAAACATCTCAATATTGCACAATATTTAACAGTCAAACCAAGGATGCAGTGGCTATCTTTCAAAGATAGGATGTTGGTGAAATGTAATTAAGAAGTCAAGGCACACAACTCTCTTAAGAAGATCTGTTTTTGGGAGCGTCCATTTACTAGAAGTTAGCCGTAAGTCTCACAGGATAGAGCACATGAAAACCTAGGCCAACACATCTATGCTTTCAAATCATGTTTCAGATGGTGGTGCTCTTTGAAGTTACATGCAGAGGATAATAGCACATCCCTGAATACAAAGATTTCTTGTATCAAGCCCTGATCTTCATCTGCATTGTTTTTACTGAAGATGTGCAACACAATATTTGGGTCAAAAATATAAGCCTACACATATTTCAACTCCACAATATTGACTGCCAATATATTATCAACTAGGTATGTATAGGGGAGTATGGATTTACTATTGCTAACTCCATATCTACTTACCATGATAAAATAGTAGTAGTCAATATTGTGGAAACAGGTCAAAACTTAGAGTATGTTAATGTAGATTACAATACCAGCAAGGTAACGTGCAACTGTGTACAAATACACACAAATCAATCAATGCAAACATAAACCAGATGCATTATTTTAGATGCCACTCATACTGTCACTGCCTGCAGAAGCACACATAGATCCAATGCAATCTGGAGTATAATATACTCTATATGTTCCTTTGTCTTCCAAGGTAATGTAGTTAAAGTGTGTAAATCACACTTTTCTCCACATCACCTAAAATGGCAGTATTTAGCAAAATCTCTAAAACCAAAGCAAGTAGAGACACAAGAACGTAATGGGAATTGTTTGATTGCTCTTTTCTGAAGGTATTTTTACTACTTGTGTTGCTGAGCAGTCGGTGACTTAATGCAACTGGAACTAGCAGCTTTCCGCAGAAATTAGGGGAAATAGGAGAAGACACACAGCTTAGGAGAAGAGGACCTTCAACAAGAATTACAATTTTTCAAGCAATAGATACATAAAAGGACATGACTTTGCAAAGCTTGTTTAATCCTGCACGCATCATGGCTTGGAATAAGGTGTTTTTGTTACCCATATCAATTCTATTCATTATATCAACCTCGGAAGGATGAAAGGCACCCATGATTCAATCCTGTGACCATGAAGTCAAAAACAGATCCCTGGAGTAGATGTATCAGTCCCCTGGACAATCAGACCTGGCTAGAAAGGAAAAAAAGGCTTAGAAATCAGTGCAACACAAGAATACTTGTGTTCTAAATGTGGCAGAACACTTTCTAAAGGAAGAAAGTAGAATCGTTGTTTCTGGAACTGTAAATCTATCTGCTATCAATAAAGATAGTTTAATATTTGGGATTATAAAAAACAGCACACACAACGCAAAATATCAAAGTTAAAAAACTTGAAGTTAAAAGTTTGAAATAACTACATGGGAATGAAATCAATGCCCTATTTATTTTGAGAGAAATTCCTCTCAACATTACTCACAGACCGTTGGCCCACAATAACAGCCTCAAATATACATTTGTGAGCCCATTATCAACCTATTGTGAGGGAGTTCTGCAATGCAATCATACGCACTCTATTTTAATAAGACTGTTTTTTAACTTCTTCAGACTGAGAGGAATTTTTAGAGTGTGGCAAGCCGGCTCCCAGTTTGCCACGGAGGCCGAGGCTGTCACTTCTGCCTTCTTAGCAGAAGGCTGACAGCTATACTTAGAGATCACGTAAGTGAGGTAGAGTTGGAGTTGCCTTCACAGCAGCTGACATTTGTGTGGTTATATTGAAGGCAATGAAGCACTGCTCAGCTACAGATATTGTGTTTAAAAAATAAAGGGCATTCTTGAAGCAACAAATTATTTGACTCTGGTATGCAGGGAATTTTCTCCTCTTCTTTGGGCTGCATGTCTCTGGGAAGTTCCTTATGTTGCTGACTTTTGGGGGCAAATTACTTTCCATTAGGTTTGTGTTCCTTTCTGTTGGATTTCATCCTCATTTCAAATCATGCTGTAGCAAGGAGATCGCCACGTTACTGTTGTACTTAGCCCTCTCTGCAGGGTCTACCGCAATCATTTTGCCTTTACCATCCAGTTTTTGCTGAAAATCATTTTGTTAGCTCCAGGGCTCTTTGCACTTTACCACTGCTAACCAGTGCTAAAGTGCTTGTGCTCTCTCATTTAAACATAGTAAAACTGGCTTACACTTGATTGGCATATTAATTTAACTTATAAGTCCCTTGTACAGTGCTATATCATATACCCAGGGCCTGTAATTTAAACACTATTAGTGGGACTGCACCACTTACTGTGCCACACATGTAAGTAGCCCCTTTGACATGTCCTAGGTCTGCCATTGCAGGTTGAATGCAATTTTAAACTGCCAACTTGACTTGACAATATAACCCCCTTTCCAACTCTCAAACTTCCTTTTAATTGCATATAAGTCACGCCTAAAGTGGGCCCTGGGTAGACCATAGGGCAGGGTACATTGTAATTAAAAGGTTGGACATGTACTTTTAAATTTTACATGCAGTGAAAACTCCTACATTTGTTTTTCACTATGTGAGGCCTACCTATCCTATAGGATAACACCGGGTTGCCTTATTACATTTAATAAATGCTAACCTTTCATTGGGAACAGGTAAACATTTCATGTTTGGTATCAGAGAAATTGAAATTAAAAATCCTCTTCAATGGTAAAGTCTGATTTTAATGTACAATTTTGAGAATACCACTTTTAGAAAGTTGACATTTTTCTACCCTAACTATTTGATGCCTGCCGCCTGTTCCAGGGTCACATGACTGGGTGTAATTGGCAGTTAACAGGGGGGAGCTGAGACTAGCCCAGTGTTACTGAATAGGCTGTGCTTTGCCTTATGGATTTGTCACCACTGCATTGTTCATTAGCTAACTTGGAGCCTGGGCAGGTGAGACAGGAAAATCCAAGGACTTCAAAGGGAATTTTCTATCAACATCCCCTACTTTAAAAAAGGCACCAGATATAAACATTGGACCCTCAGACCCACTCTTCAGTTCTGATCAGATCTGATTCTTTATTTCCAAGTTATACATTGTTACAGAAATATTGCACATTACCCAATTCATTGACATATTCAAAAACAAATATCATAAGATCACCAACAAATCACACCTAAATAAATTAATTCAACCAACACATATCACCAGCCTAAAACAAATATAAAAAAGTATATGAATTTAATTATCTTCTCATTAAAACTTGTTGAGCAATCTACAGCCCATTATCCCGCCCATATTAAAATATTTGAAAGTGAAACAGTTTAACCAACAACATGCACAACTCATTTAGTCAGTTTAGACAACAATAGAGCATTATACAGGCAAACATAACATAAACCGCCAGAGAGACAATCCATAATAAAAAATCTCATTTGACAGGGCACAAGGAATAGTTAACCCTATAGGAGCATAAACATCAAATCTCATTATGTCTGGCCTCACTAACAGACACAATTATCCAATTTCAGGGCCGATGTCCTAACCAGGTCATACTCCTAATTTGGTCTACCTCAACCTAATGATTTAAGAAACACCCCTGCGACCCTGAATGGAATTGAATACTTGGGTCTAGGACAACTGAGAAGGAGGAATCCTGGCATAGGATGATATCATTTTGCACAAGATATTGGCCGGAGGCAATGGCTACATCCTGGTATTTCAGGCCACATATCAGGTTTATACCTGTTTTTCATGACCGTATACCATATTTTTGATAACAGGTCAAAGTATCTTTTTCCTTTCCTCTAGCTAGAATACACAACCAACCAGGAGGTGGGTCACTGAGTACCTTCACTGAGTACTTTTTACCCTGCATACATAGACAATTGCCATAGTTCTCGACTATTTTTGCTTTCAGCCCTGCCATCCGCCATCCGGGTCAATTCCTACCCTCAGCAGCAGAATTTCATTTTGCAGAAACCATTCCGGGATTCTGTGTAGGTATGTTAAAATGTCCATATCCTCCTGAGAAAATAGGAAGGGCACAACAGATCTCTTGTTCCTCAAATACTGAAAGTGCTCACTCCAGCTAGCTTCCTCAGATCAGCAATTGAGAGTACTTTTTATGTAACTAATTTGTTTTGCTTTGCCCCCTTTAAAGCTCATATCAGAAACTCCCAAATGTCTCAACTTTACTGTCACTGGATTCCTGGATTGCTCTTACCTAGGAAGATTGACATTACCTCAGGGAGAACTAACACTCATAATTTGACACCGGGGAGACTCTTGCACTCCAAGCTACAGTTCTCAACTCCCACCTTATAGCTCGAACCATTGCAATGTTGGTAAATCAGGGAGTGGTTTCAAAATGCTACCTTCTAACCCTTTCTATTTATTTTATTTATTTAATGCAGTTTTATATACTTTACCCAAAGGTGTCAGAGCGCTTTACAATAGAACCAGGTAAGTTACAAAAGGTACACATGATGGAATTTACACACTAACAGGTTATATATACAATGAGGATTAAACAAATTAAAGGATGGCAACATTAGACTAATACAGGTGTAGAATACATGTTTACGACGTTGAGCTCATGTGAATGCCAGGCAGCCTTGAGGGTCATAAAATGTGTTGAATTATTCCTGGATGTGTCTTTGGAGGAGAAGAGTTCTAGGATCTGTTTTGAAAGTCTGGAAAGAGGCAGTGGTTTGGAGGATTGGAGGAAGTGAGTTCAAAATTCCAGCCGCATTGCCTGAGAAAGATTGAGGAGCTATAAATATTTCCCTTTTGAAGAAAGGAGGTTTCAGCATTGCGTGAGGGTCTAGAGCCACCTGAGATTTTGAGTTTATTTGCCAGATAGCAAGAGGTGGAAGTGTGCAAGCCTTTGTGGGTGATACAGGCAGTCTTGTAAATTGACCTAGCTTCTATGGGAAGCCAGCGAAGGGAAAACAGTATGTGTGTGATGTGATAATTTCTTTTGGCTCCATAAACGAAACAAGCCGCTGAATGGACTAAAGTTTTTAGGTCTTGCTCAGGAGAGAAACACAGAACCCCCCAGAGAAGGTGCAGCTGGTAATGTGCATTCTTGGTCATGATACTGATATGGGAATGTAGGTTGAGCTTTTTGTCTGGGATGATGCCTAGGGATTTGGTGCTGTCAACAATGGTAGGTTTGTTGTTTAGAATGTTCATATTGTCCATCCATGATTGAACAGAAGGAGGAGAGAGTGAGGTAGAGAGGAGAAGAAAGTCCATTTTGGAAGGATTCATAATTAGTTGATGTGTTGACATCCAATCTTGGATGGAGTTGAGAGTGGTGTTAAGGATTGAAATGTCATGTGCGGAAGACACCTTTAGGTAGATTTGGGTGTCATCAGCATAGAGGTGATAATGGATCCCAGATTTTTTTAGGAAATTTTCCCGTGGCTCCAAGTATAGATTGAATAGGGTGGGCATGAGGATTGAAGCTTGAGGGACGCCTTGTCCAACAGCCATTGATGTAGAGAGACAATTTGCTATCTTGATCATCTGGGATCTTCCCAAGAGGAATGATTGAAACCATTTGAGCACTGTGCCTTCAAAACCCCTTCTTAGCTTTAAAGTGTTTAGAAGAGTGTTGTGATTAACAGTGTCGAAGGCTGTGGATAGGTCAAGAAGGATCAGGACACAAGATTCACCAGAGTAAAGTACTCGCAGGGTATCGCCGATCACTTGTAGCAGAGCTGTTTCACTGCTACAGCCTTGAGTGAAACCAGATTGAAATTCGTCAAGGAGGTTGTTGTCCTTGATATGTTGGGAAAGTTGCTTCGCTACACAACTTTCAGTAATTTTAGCAAGAAAAGGGAGGTTGGTGATAGGGAGGAAACTGGTGAGGTCTTTCACATCAGCAGAAGGTTTCTTAAGAAGTGGGGTAACTGTCCTGTTTTAAGGGCAACAGGAAGGGAGCCTTGTTTGAGGAAGAGCTTTATTAGACTGGTCCAGTAGGAAAGCGTGTGGGTGTTGAAATCAATGGCAATGTCACTAGGGATGGGGCCGATGGTTAGAGGGTTTTGTTTCTAGAATGCTTTCGAGGAGGACATCTTCGGTGGAGGATGTCAACGTTCTGCCACAGGACTATGGATTTGCAGTTCTCAAAGGGGGTAGGATGAGTGACCTGATCCACAAGCGATTTCACTTTTTCATTGACAAATAGTGCAAATTATGCTGCTTTCTTGGGGGGTAGTCAAATTTGATGGTTGAGGGAGAGATGTTGGTACTTTTGGTAAGGTCAAATAACTTTTTAGGTCTGTTATTGGCGGATTCGAGGAGGGCTCTGAAGTGCATCGCTTTTTCATGGAAGATGTGTTTGTGGTAGCGCGATCTTGCGTAGCGGAGATTAGAGAGATTAATAGTGGAAGGAGAATGTCTCGATTGTTTCTCCAGTTACCTCAAGTTCTTTCTTTCTTCATAGAGGTATTTATTGAACGATTATGAATAAGGAGTGGGCCTTTTCTTTTTACTTTGTAGTGGAGCATCATTTCCAATTGCAACTGATAGACTGGTGAGACATTGGGTGGTAAGATCGTTGACATCAGATTGGGGTCAAAACTGGAAGTGAGCTCATAGCTATGTTGCACAAAATGTCAAGGTCAATGTTTTTGGTGTTACGGAACCAGGTAGTAGTCCTTTTAGGTTGGCCAAGGGTTACAGAATGAGATAGGTGTAGAGAGAAGGGGATGAGGAAGTGGTCAGACCAGTCTACGGGTATAGGATCAACAGCAGTTAGCATATCAACTTTGGAGATAACAAGGTCAAGAATGGAGCCCTTAAAGTGAGTCAGTTTTGTGCTAAGTTGAACAAGATTATTTCCTAAGAGAAATGTGGCAATCCTGTTGCCCGCTGAATCTCCCAGAGTGCCCCAGTTAAGATTAAAGTCTCCAAGAAAAATCTGTATGTCGCTTTGTGAGTATTGGTCGCTAGCATAGTCAGTGAATTCCTCCATGAGGGTGGAGCAGTCACCAGGTGGGTGATGAATGGTATGAAACCTGAAAGGGGAGTTGTGCTTGTACTTCTGTGTGACCCATCTGTCCACGGACAGCACCTCCGCTCAATATAGGGCCCAGGGGATTAATTTACCCTGTATGACTTTAGTTACTGGCTCAAAAGAATAGCTTGGTTTTGTTAATGGATCGTTGGATGATCCGTGCGTTAGCAGCAAGACCATTTATTCTTCAGCATTTCCGCAGGATACATACCAGCTGTTATACTGCTGCGGCAGTCGGTCTGACTATGGGCTCCATTTCGGGCACTGAGCCGACACACTAGCTCTTCAAGGTGTCAGGAGATTTTGTTTATATGACACAAACATCGTAATTTTTTTGTTCTACATATTTGACAATGTATAATTTTTTTCATCCTTTTTACCATGGAGAATGTCTTTCACTCCTTCACATGATGATTGTGCATGGTCACACTTTAAATATGTTGAAAACAGTTTTTAGAGTAACCACCTGACTTAAGCTCTTTGCATTTTGGTCACTGTGCATGCAATCTTCACGTGGTGGTGAATTTCATCATCACGCTGTGGTGTTAATTTTGGCTCACAGAATCATTATTAAACCATCAGTAATCATGAGTACTGCCTGTTGGAGGGCAAAATGCAAGTGTCAATATGTCTACAGTTGCATGTTATGTATATAGCATCGGACTGGGTATCATTGTGCCATTGTTTGTCTATCATTTGTTGGACCTATGTCATTTATTGTTTGTTCTGATAGGACCTTTTTCTAAAGCTTTTACATTATAGTTACCCCTGACGAAGGGATCTTTCCTGAAATGCATTGGGTTTATATGATTATGGATGAAATCTGAATCATTACATGCAGAGGAATCAAGCTTGCAGTTGCATTGTTCTGTGAATTTTGAACACTGCAATCATCACATTGCTAAAAAATATGGAAGATTCGACAATCAACATTTTATTTTGTTTAAAGCTTGACAAATATTGATAGATGTGATAAAAATAAGTTTGTTGTTGGAGTCAAGGTGGGCCATAGGCCTGTAGGCTGTGTATCTTGGGACTGGTGAACCATTTGGTCACCAGCTTTGACTGATATCAAAAGTATAGCTGCCATTCCTGTGATAAAACCTTTTCAAGCCATTCACTTCAGCTGTCAATACAAGCCTCCAAATATTCAGGTGTTTGTCCCATCTTAAATTATCAGAGAAAATCATACCCAAATATTCCTGACCACTGCACGACCGCCGTGGGATCTTACGCAAAAGTCCTTTGGCAGTCTGACCGCCACACTCATAATACTGCGGGCTGGCCCTCAATGTGGTGGTTGTCAGATCACCACCATGGTTTCGGAGGTCCTATGGACTGCCGAACTCATAATACAGCCTTAAGTCTGAATGTAGAAATCTTCATCATGAGTTCATCAAGTGGCTCGCTGATGACGACGGCACCTCCTTGGACACTGCCTGCAGCCTCACCCTGCTGAACTTTACCTTCTTAGAATATTTACTTCAAAACTTCTTCTAAATATGAAAGTAAGCGCCAACCGCGCCTAATCCACTTCTTGTATCTGATGTGCGCTCCATTGTGTTTGGTCATATTTTACGACATTGACATAGTCTCGCGCCACCAAATATCTGCAGTGGCACTTTGACCTTTTAGGCGTTATTTTTAACCTTAAAGTTTAAAAATTCATAACTCTGGTTGTTCTCATTGGATGTTTTTTGTTTTGTTGTCAAATAGTTTATTGAAATTAGTCTATTTTTCTAAATTGGTGTGGAATTTTTCTTTTGGTGTGTTTTCACTTTATTGCTGTTTATGCATTGCATAAATACTTTACACAGCCTCTAAGTTAAGCCTGACTGCTTTTGTGTGAGATACCAGAGGGCTAAGCTCACCATAATTTAACAGCTTTTTGTGGTTCACCATGACAGGGATTGTGGCTATTGCTTGAAGGGGTCACCCCGCTTCACCCAACAACCCAATTCTTCACAGTTACAGATTGTAGACAATACATTCCTGACCACAGATGAAGATGCCCCTTGCATCCTGTTATTGCTAGGCCTCTCAGCTTCCTTCAACACAGCCTAATATATCGCCCTCATATGCACCTCATTGTCTTGAATGAGATTCACTGTCAGTTTCCTTTACTGGTTCATCTAACACCAGTTTGTTCATACGGGCAACCCCAGGTTCCAAAATATTCCTATTATCTGTGGAGGTCCCAGTATTCCATACTGTTCCCTGTTCAGAATCTACATGAAATCACTTGGTGCTTGAATCAGATAACAGCATACAGATTCATCATTATGCTGTTAGTACACAACTCTACTTGATAGGCTCCTCTGTTTCAGACATCCAATCCTTCACATTTTGTGCCTGCCCACCATCCAAACATGGATGTTAGCACCTACCTGAAGCTCAGCCCAAACAAGACAGAATTCCTGTTATTCACCAAGAACAACAAATTAGAAACAGTACGAACCTTGCTCAATGAATGAACCTTAATGGCTTCGAACCTCACCTATCACTGAATGCAGAATCACTTGGATTCACCATAGATACAAACCTCACCTTCAAGGAACACATTGGCAAAAACTACAAGCACCACATCTCTATTCTAAAACAAGTCAAAATATTTCTTCCAAAAAGCCACTTCAGGGTTGCTGTTCAAACCCTTGTGCTCTCCCAGCTACATGGTGGTAATGCTTTGCATCACAGCCTGCCAGACTCCACACAGGCACCCCTTTAGGGGGTCCAACTAACCACAACATCAGTCACCCGGAATCAGAAGCAAAATGATCACATCACCCATCCCAATGGGACTCTAGTGGCTCCGCATGCTGGCCTGCACCATCTTCAAAACCCCCTGCATCATTTACAAACACATCAGAACCAGAACCTCTGCCTAACTTGCACACATGTTGAACATCTGTGATGATTCTTGGCACGCCAGCAGGCAGGACAGAGTGCTGACTAAGTGGCTCATTACGATGACGGACAGAAAATCCCTCTGACTGCTGTGCCTGCAGGAAAAAAAGTCTGATTGTACCACGGTATTTCCACCGATCAGATTACGATGCAAAGCACGTAAAGACCCTCAGCGGTGTATGCAATTCACAAACGTCCATCTGCCACGGTCGGAAAAGCTGCAAATCCAAGCACTGCGGTCGGGGAAAGCTGATCAATGGACCAAAAAAGCCGCACCTCCTGCAGAATGACCACAGGGCCAATTACGATGAGACAGCGAGTTGGTGTAACGATCATGGCTGTTACGACCACCGCGGTTGCGCTCACACCAAATTAATGGCAAACGGACCAAACTTCATTACAATGCTCAAAGTGTGCCAGTATTATCCACCGCCCTCAATAACATCAGACACACACCAATGACACACCACAAATGCATTCTGGCAATTAAACCAATGGTCAGCATGGAAGATACACCTGGTGGGCAACACTCATGTGGACACACCCACATACCACAGTATTTAAACCAACCCCTTCCTGGACCAGCATCCTTTTTAAAATAGGCACAGAGAGAGGCCGAGACACAGAGCAGGACACCATTTTGGCACACATTACACCATCGCAACCACACAACTCCACAAACCACCACTTCACAGCCACACACTGTACACACCTCACACATCATCATTACCACCTTGCACCCTGCACATTTCATTCATTATCACCATGCCCAATCCCCAAATGCCCAAATTCACAGACACAGAGTTGAAAGTGCTGGTAGATGAGATGTTCAGGGTAGAACCACATTTGTATGGGAACCTGGTCCAACAGACAACCATTGTGTGCAAAAATCAGATGTGGGCTAGAATCTACAACAAAGTCAATGCAGTAGGGACCACCCTACGCACACTGCGTGAGATCGAAAGGCGGTGGACCGAACTCAAGGCCTGGGTCAAGGCTCGGGCACAGAGAAACCATGAGGTGGCACAAAGAACTGGTGGCGGCCCTCCCATTGCACCACTAACATTCACCGAATGGGAGGAGAAGGTGCTTGCCGTACTGCATCCTGAGAGTCTCACCGGAATCGAGGAGGGACTGTAATGTACTGTTGTGCAAAACAAGTGAGCCTCAATTTCCATACCAAATCAAACTCATCTACAATGCACACTTCCCAAATGAATGTCTCACAAGGCTAGCATTTCATCACACTGATTTACCTAACAGGTAGGTAGCCATCTCATTGGGGAGTGTGTTGTTGAGACCTGACTGCAAGAACACAACTCCCACAAGGCCCTCTGTACTCCCTCCCAAACAGCATGGAGCACCCTCCCCACCCCACAGCCATGTAGCAGCTATCTCCGTCGACAGTGCCTCCTAACAGGTAGGTAGCCATCCCCCTGGGGAGGGGGTTGTTGAGACCTGACTGAAAGAACACAACTACCACAAGGCCCCCTGTACTCCCTCCCAAACAGCATGGAGCCACATGACAACCACATCCCGCACTTGTCAGCCAACCGTAGTAAAGCTCCATAAGTCGTAGCTAGTGCACACATAGATAATGCCATTGAGAGTTCACATGAATCACAGTGTCATTTGTGAAGTTACATGTAACTGCAAAGCAAAACCAAAGAACGTAATGGCCCAAATCAAATGTACAAGTCACATTTTCTCAAAGCATAAAGGCTCACATCCAAACAACACATGCATGGAGTCTTACTCACACATCACTAAACACAAGAGGTCAGTCCAAAAAGCACAACAGAAATCTTTGATTTGCGGCATACTAGATGGATACTCATGGAAAATTCGCAAATATCCTAGCATAAACTGAAGTGGATGAGCAACAAGTTGCTACCAGAGGACATGTCCTTGGAAACACAATATCTTTACATATGAAACTGTTGCTTATGCCATGTCACATAGCTAACGACCAATGTATGTACCTCAACATCATGTCCGACTGCTGACAAATTGTTACGAATGCCAAGTAATGGCAACTTCATAAACATGACCCTTCAATTGGGGCCAATGTCAGTCCCCGCAGTGGCAGAGCACGCCCACCGCGAGCTTTCAAAAATGTAAGTCGCTGGCGGTTCCCATTGGCTGATGACTATTCCTCATAGGCGGTGATGCACGGCGGAGGTCAGGAAGTACTGACCGCAATCCTGCATCATTCAATTGTGGCCAATGCCAGTCCCTGCAGTGGCAGAGCATGCCTACTGCGAAAGTCAGTCAAAAATGAAAAACAGAAATCATGAAGTGGCGGCATAGTAGACAGATACTCATAGAAAAGTCACAAATATCCTTGCAGAAACTGAAGTGGATGAGCAACAAGTTGCTACCAGAGGACTTGTCCCTGTAAATACAATATCACCACACATGAAATTGTTGCTTACGCCATTTCACATTGATAAAGAGCAATGCATGTACCTCTACATCATGTTAGACTGCTGACAAACTGTTATGAATGCCAAGTAATGGCAATGTCAAAAGTTATATCATCTCAAATGAAATGTGCAAAACATGAACATCAAAGTTGTGCTGTGTACTGAATATGCTGACAATATAACCTCGGTTCAACAAGTGATTCACTATCAACACCAGGCGAAACTTTTACCAACAAGCCGAGCCAGTCCCCCCCCAGGAAGGTGACCTCTCGGATGCTGATTCTCTCTGTTTCTCGGACAAGGAGGACCAACCTGGCCCCTCAGGCATGGCTGTGCAAGATCAGTCTCAGGGCCTCACTGTCCCCACCACCACCCCGACTCCCACAACAGCAGCAACAACGCTGACCCCTGCAACAGCAACCTGTGCGGCAGCCACCTCCAACATCACTACCACTGCCTCCAACACAGTCCCCGTGGCAGTTGCCAACAATACCACCAGCCAGCATGGAAACGCTGGGGACAGTGTGCGGGGGCATCGACAGGCAACACAACAGGTCCATGTCTGATGGGGAGGTCGGAGGGCAAACGGGGGACAGTCACAGGAGGACACTGAGACTGAGTCCCTGGCCACTGTTAAAACAGTCCTTGGTACATACCAACAAAACTAGCGACAGATAGGCCAGGTGTGGAAGCACTACGGGAACTCTGCCTGCTGCAAAGGTCCATGGACACAAGTTTGGGACAACTTGTGAAGTACACGGGCCAGCTTGAAGGTGTTCTGAGGGACATCCATGCTGCTCAAATTGCACCACCCCCTCCCAGTGGGCAGCCTGATGATACTCACAACACCTCAACAGCTGCCACAGGGAGGGGTGAGGCAGAAGGCACAGACTCCTCAGACACCTCTGAGCATGCAGCAGGTCCCCCCCCCTGCCAAACGGCAGAGGGGACGCTCGAGAATGACCACCAGAGGATCAAGCTGCAAAGCACCTTCCAAAACCAGTTTCATGAGCCACCGTTGATGTCACCAGTGTTGCACAGAGCATAGACTTTGTTGTAGATCCGTTCCCACATTGCCACAATGATGGGAGTGTTCTGTGGGACTGTGGAATTCCACCATTGTGTGTTCTAACCTGAGTATCCATGTACCAGCACTTTCAACTTCATCCCTCACCTGTCACTCATGTACAAATAAACACTATTTACACCACTATGCCTTTGTGTCAGTGCCATGTTTATCATAGTAAGTAGCTTGTTAACTCACTTTGCAATGTATCACAACATTTGAAGGCAAAAATCCATTGAGAGAGCGGAGGAACCTAGAATGACACAAGGAAATCACAATGAGGTGACATATGATGGCATGACAGCTAAAGCACAGCACTAAGAAACACTGTACAAGAAGCATTCCAGATCACACCTGACAACACCGTCATCATGGACAGAAGGGGGATGGGAGCACACTACTTCACCTCCCAGCACAGTTCAACCCTTAGCATCATGGTAAATGCACTTCATTTGAAATGCTTACTTGACTTGCCTGCGAAGTCTTTCACCAAGGTTGTTGCACATCAGGGCTGTGAATCTCTAATCACATGTGTACCGGGATATTATCCTTCATTAGTATGTTATGTTATGTTATGTTATTGAAATTTGTAGAGCGCGGCAATTACCCGGATGTGTCCTGGCGCTGTCTAGAAAGTCCTGAGAGTCCACAGACAAGTGGGCTAATATATGGATGACCGGAGTTATTCATTACGGAACAGCCAGGTCTTAAGTTCCTTTCTGAATGACAGAAGATCCGTCACGGTCCTGAGATAAGGAGGAAGGTCATTCCAAGCCTTGGCAGGCCCATAGATAAAGCTCCTGCCTCCCCAGCGTGCTTTCCTAATACGTGGGACCTGAGCCAGATTGGCTTCTTTTGACCGTAGGCTTCTACCCGGCACATACCAATGTAATCGGTCCTTTAGAAATTCTGGGCCTAAGCCGTGCAGTGCCTTGAAGGTCATGGTCAGTGCCTTGAACCGAATACGGCTTTTAACAGGAAGCCAGTGCAAGGTTTTTCTTCCCAAGGACGCCAAAGCAAATCTTGAAGCGCCCGTAAGAAGGCGGACTGCAGCATTCTGCAGAATCTGAAGTTTACTCAGTGCTCTGCATTGTGCGTTTAAATAAAGTCCGTTACAGTAATCCAATCTAGCAAGTACCAACCCCCTAACCACCATGTGTCTGCTGTCCTGGGGCAGCAGGGGTAGCACTTTCCTCAGCATCCTAATGGTGTACATGGTTTTGGATGTCACCTCCCTGATGTGATGATCTAAAGTCAGTCTATCGTCCAGGATTATGCCGAGGTTTTTGGCTTTTACAACCGGAACTGGAAGCGTGCCCATAGAATCGGGCCAGCAGGCCGGGGTCCAGAAATTAGAGGTGTTTCCGAACAGAATGACCTCCGTTTTGTCTGAATTCAATTTAATGCAGTTCTTAGCCATCCAGCTCCCTACTGCTAACATACACTCCCGCAGACGCTCTTCCGTGTCAATCTCCCCCCCTGGAGTCAGAGAGACCACAATTTGAGTATCGTCTGCATAAGAGGTGATACCAAATCCATATGCGCTGATAACAGGTGCAAGTGCGCTCACATAAATATTAAAAAGGGTGGGGCTAAGTGATGACCCCTGAGGGAAACCACAAGGTGTGGAGAAAGGTTTAGACTGGAATTCCCCCACGGTTACCACTTGTTTTCTGTCAGTAAGAAAGGATCTAATAAGGTCCCAAGCTTTGCCGCCAATGCCACACGTTTTTAGGCGTTTAAGGAGTATAGAGTGGTGGACCGTGTCGAATGCTGCGAACAGGTCGAGCAGGATCAGCGCCGCCTTCCCTCCCTGATCCACTGCCTCTCTGATCTCTTCCGTGGCTTTTATCAAGGCAGACTCCGTACTATGACCTGGCCTAAAACCATATTGCGTGGGGTCAAATGCTTGGGTATCTACCAAGAAGAGACTAAGTTGCCTATTCATGAATTTCTCGACCAACTTAGCCGGTAGGGGAAGTCTAGCAATCGGGCGAAAGCTGTTTGGATCATTTATTGGCAGGTTGGTTTTTTTTAGAAGTGGTAAAATCGAGGCAAGTTTCCACTGCCTAGGAAAAAGACCGGTTTGAACATAAGATTAAATATACTCGTAAGCCTTGTTCCTATCGGGCCTGAAGCCAGTTTAGCCACCCTGCTGGGACAGGGGTCAAAAGGGGATCCTGAGTTGATTTCCATCAAGCCTTTTTGTGTGTCTAAAGTAGAGATTTTCCGGAATTTATCAAAGGTTGGGCCAGGAGCAACCTCTGGCCTTGGGCCTTCCCTGCTCCCATCCAGAGAGCCAGTACATCCCTCACTAAAGACCTCAAAAATGCATTTCACCTTGGCCAGAAAGAATTTGGCCAGGTCTTCACATAGTTGTTGGCTCGGTTGAACCGGACTTGGCTTTGGCGAAGCCAAAATCGCTACTGTCTTGAACAAGAGATAAGAAACTGAAATCGTGGCCAGCTGAGAAAGCTGCCACAATAATGACAGGTCTCTGTCCCTCACCATGTCAAACTTTGGTGAAACACATCAGCTACATTGCAAGTAAGCAATTTTGACTTAAGTGCCTTTACAAGGATGCTAAGGGGTGAACTGTGCAGGGAGGTGAAGCAGTGTCCTACCATCCCCCGACTACCATCAACATGGACATGACATAAGTGGTAAAAATTCACACAGCACTGTGCAATGTAACCCTTAGCAGTGTGCCAACAAGAGCCAGCATCCAAACACATCCTGTTAAATGTCCGTTGGGGACATTGTTGTGGTCAGTAAGTCAAGTACAGCCACACGGGGCTTGTATGGGATCATTGTGGTTTTTAGCCTGTTTTCACAAATGAACACCAGTCCCAGCCAAATGTTCCACGCTAAATTTCCTTCATTTATGGAAGTCATCTAATCCTGAATAACCCAAACAGCTGCAGTTTACGGGCAGGCCTCCCGTAAACAGTAACAGTTTCACTACGTGTCACTTGCTGTAGCAATGTCCTTTCACTCCCCCATATGTGAATGTTGATAATTAGTTATGGCCTCACATTCCCACTATGAAACCATACTTCAAAGAGTTAAGCAGGCTGAAAGCGCCTTTGTTGCTACAAGAAGGCGCTCTCACTTCAGCCGATGGGACCTTCAAATTATAGGTGGCTTGAACGTCCAGCGAGATCCAGTTACTACAATACAAGACTCTCCCACTTTATTTTGGGGAACTGATACATCAAAAATCAAACACTTCTGATACTGAAGGGCTTGCACATATCACTTTTAACTTGTGGGCTATGGCCCTATTATTTCATTTCAGGCTATTTCTGGAGTACTACTGGGGGTCTTTCAAACAATATTTGTAGTGCAATGGGTGGTTTTGCATCATTCCTTTGGCTGTTCTGCAAAGTGCTGGTTCACTTACAACTCTTACACAATGGCTGCCCGTCCTGTGGTCCAGCCCAACCCTGGTAAGTTGCAACTGTACCATAAATTAATGCAGCATATTTTCGGATGTTTGTCATTAGCTGTGCTATGCATCACTTATAGGCTAACCCTCCGCTATGCCTATTTCACCTGCGTGCAACCTGTGTTCCACTGTCGGAGATGCCGCTTTTAATGGGCCATGGATGTCTGCCTTTCAAACACATATCTTGCTGATCTGGATTATGACCTGTGGGTGAGTCCTTTGTTGGCCCACGACCAGGACTGTCCCGGGGATAGCCGTTTATGGGATGCATTTCAACGTGGCAGATGGGCTGCCAGCTGCACATGTGCTTTTGTGCAACGTCTCCTGTGCCATGACTACAGGGAACCTCCTTCAGGTTGCCGTAAAATGCTCCTTTTGTCCACGGGGTGTGACGAGCACATCTGTTCCTTCATATTACCGGATTGGATGGCTGTCTTGTTTGCTGTTGCTGATTCAGATCGTCTATTAGAACTGATTGCCTACGAAGCTGCAAGGGCTTTCCTGGATTAATTACCACTTTCCAGCATCTGTAAATGTTTGGACCTAAATCAATATTGTTTAACCTTTTCTGGCCTCCTTCTGAAATTCAATCAGGTTAATCACAAACTTGGGCCATGTCTGCATTTGCTTGGACTCTGTTTTCCTCTGCGGTCTGTGTCGTTTGGTACCACAGACCTGAGCAAGGGGAGTCTGTTACATGCCCGTTGTGGACATTGTCGCCTAGTACGAGCCCAGCTTCCATCATGCATCTGTAGCGCACGTTAATACATGGATTTGTTGTTTTGCAAGTAGCTTCATTTATGTCTTTCACATGAGAACTGTCCGCAGAGCTTTTTCTCTGCGCTGTTCTGGAGTACTGTACATTTCAGTCACAGAAACCTGAAGCACACCTTCCTTTGTCCAGGATGTTTTGTAAATCAAGTTCATCAGTTTCGGCGTGCATACTCTCTTGAGGCGCTCCATTCCTTTCGCACCTTATAAAATTGCACCGAAATATGACACGCTCATTTGCGTGTCAAAAAAGCTGCACAGCCTGATACACATTTGTAATCCATGTGCTTCAGGTTTCTGTGACTTTGATGTATTGAATGCCATTCCAACCCTGGTAGCACCCCAAAGATGAAGAAAAAAGTAAAAGGAACTTACAAATCAACGTTGTCACGCCAAGGATTTTCTGAGTTATACAAAAACAAAAACATTTGTCTATTTTAACCATCACGGTGGAAGTTTGAGGGAAACTGGGTTGTGATGTTTCGTTTTTCATGTAGTTTGTTTTCTATGTAATTTGTGGGATTATGGGGAATGTAGTTAAGGAGTAAGGCAATGTGGGTAGTTTTGATTTATGTTTTCGGTGGGAGTTGAATTCGGTGAAGGTGGGGCAGGTGTATCATGTGACACGAGGTGATTACAGGTGGAGCCGTTAAACGCTTTGAATAAAATCATTCCGTTGTAAACGCGCCAAGAACGAGGAGATAATGCAACTGAGCAGATCGCAAGTTGTTGAGAGGTAAACATCGGGGAGGGTATTGACTGCGTACTAAGGTTTGGAGATAGAAATAAGAGGAGAACGGTTAGAAGGTTTAACATGGTGCATTTAATTTGTAAAGGCTTTATCAACCTAAAGGCGAGAGTAACATCGAGGCTCATATGTTTGTAGACGTTCTCGGGTAGGGAATTGGGTTTAGAAGGGAGTGTGTTTTATGGAAAGGTTTTAAGGGACGTGGCACAGTTCAAAAATATAACATTTAGTTTTTGTTTTGGGAGATAAGATAAATGTTTGGGATTAACAAATGTTTTTTAACCATTTCTAGATACCCCTGAAGAAGGTCTTACACGACCGAAATGCATTGGGTTGAATGTATAATACAGAGGAATTAAGTTGATACGTGCCTGTGAATAGGCCTGGATGGGCAATTCCTGCGCTAATGAAAATGCTAGAAAAAATAAAACTTTATATCCTTGACGTGACGGACAAAAATGGATTAAATATGGAAAATAAATGGGATTAACTTTGAGAACTATTGAGTACGTGTCTAAATGGATTACAAATGTGTATCAGGCTGTGCAGCTTTTTTGACACGCAAATGAGCGTGTCATATTTCGGTACTGTACATTTCACCATCTATGGGCTGAGGAATGGGCTCTGCTGACAAAGCCCAGAGAGCTTTTGGGATACATTACATGACTGCTTCTAGCAAGGGGAGGGGGGATAGGCTCGTAGGTATTCCTCTTGAGGGGTCATTAACATGAAATCTCCCTTCATTACATCTGGACATGTTTCTATGCTGACTGTTCAAGTATGATGCATTCACCTTCTTGTTGAGGCACGTATACTGCATGTTAGGAAACGTTATTTGAAATAAGCATTTAGAAATGTTTCTTGAATTCAACTGATGTTATTGGGGAGAAGTATAAGAGTGAGGGCGACAGGGTGTGTCTTGTTACCACAATTCAAGAGAGATGTGACAGTGTTGTGTTATGTGTTGTATAAGCGCTTGTTTCACTGTCAGTGAGTAGTGGAGCTACTGAGGCACGATAGCCATTTGGTCCTGGGCTAATGGGTACACAGGTGGTCAGATGACTCAGTCCCTGCCTGCCCAAGTCCTATAATCCTGTGCATAGATCTGTCTCTGGGAAGAATGCCTGCAACAACCCACAAAGTTTATCAGACAAAAGCAAAGTGGACAGCTTTAGTAACAGTTGATCAATGCTAACTTACACTCAATGGAAGTAATTGGCGGTAAACTGTTCACGCAGATCACGACCTTCTTCCTCACCACTAGCATCGTCACTGGGCATGTGTGGGTTTGCAGCGAGGGGCTGCTGCTGCTCATTATCATCCTGAATCAGGGGGATCTTTTTGCGCAAGGCCAGGCTGTGTGGCATGCAGCAGGCAACTACTATCTGACACACCTTGGGGGTGAGAAAAGAAGTGCACTACCACTCTTGTCCAAACACCTAAATCTAGATTTTAGGAGTCCAAAAGTGCGCTCCACCACATGAAGTGTCCTCCCATGGGCATAATTGAAATGGACTTGCCCGGGTGTAGTTGGATTCTGCAGTGGGGTCAGCAACCACAGACGGTTGGGATACCCTGAGTCACCTAGTTGTGAGAAATACAGGAAAACAATTTAACTGTAATAAGTGAGGAGCGCAGCATGTCACACATACATTACACTCATTGACACATCCCACTCACCAACAAGCCAGGCACGCTCTGGGTGAAGATTGCCCATCAATTGTGGTATGCTGCTGTTCTGCAGAATGTAAGAGTCATGTGCCAAACCTGGATACTTTGCACACACGTGTGAAATGATCTGATCCGCTTGGCATACCACTTGCACATTAATGGAGTGGTAATGCTTGCGATTTCGGTATATGTGTTCACGTGCCTGTGGTGGAATTAGGCCAATGTGGGTTCCGTCAATGGCTCCCACAACATGTGGGATGCATCCAAGTTCATAAAAATCCCCCTTCACATCTGCCAATTCATTGCGCCTTGGGAAGTGTATGTAGTTGTCCTTGTATGTCATCAATGCAGACAAGACATCATGCAACACCATGCTGAACATAGGCTGTGACAACCCACCGGCGCTGGCCATGGTGTTCTGGAAAGACCCATTGGCAAAGTAATGCAGCACAGCCATCACCTTGACTGTGGCAGACACTGCAGCAGGATATGTTCTGTTTGGCTTCAAATGGGGCTCCAACTGAGCACATCACTCTCGCAGTGTGAGGCGATCCAGACAGAATTTCTTAATGATTTCAATGTCCTCCATCATTGCCAGGACTGGGACAGGGCAGTAGATAGGTGGTCTCCTCCTACGTTCTCTGGCAGATTACACATGTAAAAGATGCGAAAAAGATGATATGTTTGAGAAGAGCTTAAGCAAAGACTCACACAAACACAACATTGCCATGACTCATGAAGCCGTTAAATGTACAAGTGACCTGCTTACAGACCTTCATTTCCTCCACTCACTAGACATACTAACTACTACAACATCTAAAGAAGTCAATGTGTATGATATGTGGTACACTGCTACAGCACAGTGTGAGAAGCCCTGTGGGTGTATGGCACAGCACATGTGGTTAACAGCATCAATGCTGATTCGCATTATCTGCTTTCATTGCACGATCTCAAGCTTCAGTCCCACAATACACATCAACTTTACAAAATGACTTGGCATCCACAGCGGTAACACGCATTGGCCCCTATAGAATAATGCAGTATAGGGGTTGCCGCTTCCTGACCTCTGCGGTGCTTCACCGCCAATGAGGAATAGCCATCAGCCAATGGGAACCGCCAGCGGCATGATTTTTCGAAAGTCGCGGTAGGCGTGCTCCACCACTGCAGGGCCCAGCATTGGCCCCAATTAAATGATGCAAACCAGGCTGGCCAATGGTATCAGTAGAGCCACATTGGAATGAGCCTAGGGCACTACATATATGCCTGTGAAATGTCCACAACTGTCACCTGCCTAGAGACACTGCTGCCTTCCATTCCTCACCACAGACAGCTGCTGTACCTCGTCTCTGGACCTGTCATGGCTCGTACTGAGAACTTGAGGGCCTGTCCCTACACCACAGAGGACAGTATGGCTAGCTCTATGGTGCTCCCGAGTTACTGGCAAGTGAATGCAAAACTTACTTAGGGTGGCCCGAAGGCGCACAACATGTCACTGTACAGTACTCTGTGCCTCGGACTGCAAGCCTATATTTGTGACTTTGGGGATGTTTCCATGGCTGTGGACTGTGATTCAATCAGCTGTGTGGAATTTCAAAGCACACAAGTGCGGACTCAGTTTTGACTGGCCGTTGCCCTTAATGTTGTGCACTTTCCATGCTGATTCTTAGTTTATGTTTTATTAAATATATTTATCTTCTGAGCGTTGTCGATGGCCTTACAAATGATGCTGTACAATGTATGTGTACATGTTCATTCGGTTCCATGCTCTTAATTCACACTTACCCATTGGCTTGTACTTAAGTTGATATTGCATGTGTTACCAGAGGTTACGGCAACTAATGTCCAGTTTCGACTCTGAGGATTGATGGCAGCGAGTTGCTAGTCTGTGATGGTTGTCTTTGGTCTTGTTCATTATGTGGGATGGGCTCTATTTATTCACACATGTCGGGTTTGTTTGATCTCCATCATGAGAATCTATTCCAATTTACATGATGACTTGAGGGGCGGACAGGGTACAACATATCTGTGTGATGTATTTTGATGTGTGCACACCAGTGTAAGTGGTTGTCATCATGGATAGGTATGGTTTCATAGTCAAATGGATGGATGTACATGTGCTTAAAGGAGTCATCAGACAGTGTGAGTGTCCTGTCATTAGCATAGGTGTTACTGTGTATGTGCCCTTGAGCATTGCCCTGTATGATCCAGTTGATGAGTGCCTGTTTGTTTCCCTGATCAAACACCTTGTGGAGTGTTTTTGGACATGTTGGGATTGTAACCTCGCAGTCCTAGGGTACACCTACATCTTATCCACATCATTTGTGAGTATGCAGTGTGTGTCACTGCAATGTCTGTGATGTGTGTCTTGGGATCCGTCCTGGCTCTTGATTACCTTTGTTCTCACTGTGCTGCATATCTCAGGGATACAAACATAATATGTGAGACACTGCTACCCATCGTGGGCATGCATCTTCCTCACTTTGCTGTCTGCAATGCATACCCTCCCAGCCCCCAAGCATATCTGCCACCTTGAGCCTGACCGTAGCTGTGTGAGTGGTGCTTGTAGGGGGGGGAAGGGGAGCAGCATGCCAGTAAGAGTCAGAATAGGGCACCCTTCGGGGCCCTGAAGGTGTCACTAATGCAAATTGCGGGAGCGTCACACATTGTATTTCGTAAATTTCCCTAAACATTGCAGATCAGGCCCTGCCTGCACGCTTGCTGTGAGTTGTTGTTGTACCGGGGTTGTATGCGTGGATATGTTTTGGATGTGCCTCTGCTGTAGAGCGCGGCTGCGTCTTATCTGCTGGTGATGCATCAGGTAGAGCAGCGGAAAGGCCTGTAGAGCAGGATCCATGGCGGCTATGGTCGTGTGCGGGTGTTCTGCTTCGACTTTTCCTCTCCGTTGTTGTGCTTCCGTCATCCTCGCTGAAGTGGTATTTCCGCCGTGGTGGGATTGGCTGTTTGATCCATCGTAATATGGTTGGTAGATGGGACGTGATTCCGCACGCAGTTCCTTCTCTATTGGCTCTGTCCGCCACCCTTACGTAAGGTAAAAATTTACAGAGCCTGAAACACCGCGGCAGCCGGAAAATGGCCTATGTTAGCCCATCGTAATATGGTGGTAGCAGTCACCGCATAAGGAGCGGAATGATCTACGGTTTTCTGCCACCTCCACCACTACGGATGCACTTTCGCACGCAATCGTAATCAACCCCTAAGTGTAAAAAAAGAAAAGAAACAAGGCAGGTGGCCTTTTCCATCTTCGGCACCTAGGAACTGGAACAGCATCTTTGTATCCATCAGGATCACCCCTGCCACATTTTAGGATCATTCATCACCCACATATATTAACACTATTATCAGAAATTTGTCAGATCTACGTTTTAATATCTGTTAGATCATCTACCATAAATGTTATGTTTTTTTCTTCCTAATTTGGGTGCAGAATATTGTTAATAATTGTATAAAAATGTGTTGAACTGTACAGCATTTTGTGCTGTAGGAGACAATGCACCTGTAATGCAGAGGTTGGAATGTCTGTCACATTTCTGACCAAGTTGCCTGTCTGCTAAACTCTAAATCAGGCACAACATTGTTAGTGGAGAAGCAAAAGCACGACTTCCTATTTGAAGTCCCATGAATTATTGCTCTCTGCTACATACAAACTGCTGAAACTAATCACACCAAACATGGCTTCACCAATAATTTTTTTTATATATTTACTTTTTGTAAATCTTTTCATTTGTTTTAGAGATATGTGTTGCACCGAAAAGGTGTCTGCAGACTTTGGTGGGTTAACATTTTGTAACAATAACTAAAGAAGAAAAGGCACTACGGTACACAAGAAGTCTGAATGCTGGTTGGAGCTGAATATTTTTCTCTCAACATCATTATTTGCTGTCACATGATCCCTGTGAATAGCTATGAAATCTGCAAATACATCCAATATGTCTATGAGCTGCTGTGAAGCAGGGAGATTTATCCTTCAAGAATTGTGTCTGGGGTCTTGTAGGCATGTGAGCTTTCAATAAAAGAAGCACTATGATTATAATCCAAAACCAAGTCACTAATGAAATCTGACCACACATGTGACTTCAGGAGTCAGATCATGAAGAGTGTATTGGGAGTGCGTTATAATGTTTCAGCTAACGATAAATGGAGATTTGCAGAGGTTCTTAGGTTTTCAACTTTATCCATAACATTAGATTAAGGGGCTAATTTAGAGTTTGGTGAATTACATTCGCTGTCACAACCATGACAGAAATCCCGTCTGCCTAATTACAGGTGCATTATGTTCAATGGCACTTGTAATATGGCGGACGGGATAACTGTCTTGTTTGTGATGGAGTATTTCATGTGTCAAACTCTAAATTAGGGCCCAAGTGTTTTGTGGGTCTCGATATATGTATATGACTATTTCACTCTTGCATTAGCAGGTAATATTTGCCCAGTCAAATTTTTGCTACCAACTAATGTAACTATTTTTTCCAATTATGAATTAAAGGTAGATTACAAACATTGGGCGTTTCATACTCCCTAGAATGACTTAAATTCCTCCAAATTATTTCAATGTGTGTGTCACAAGGTGTGAACCCTCCTCTTGTTTGCCAATATTGCTAGATTGCCTTTTGAGTGGCCTTCCAAAAAAAATGACATTCCCTGATTAAAGTTTTTTATCTAGCAGGAAAAGACAGATCTCTCTCCATGTGCTGATAGGAACTACACCTAGTACCATCTTTCATATCTGTCCTTCTGAAGGCAAATCAAAGACCCTCCAGGGGGTACAGCTTAACCCACTAAAGTGAATGCGCCTTTGAACCCTTGCAAAAGGTAAGTAGATTTTGGCAGCTTATCTTTCACTTTGCATGAGTAATACATAGGGTACTTGCCTAAAATGAGAGCCTAAAATGAGAAAGCCTTTGCTCCTTCTCTCACCATCCACGTTCACTTTGTTTTAGAAACATCTTGTTACTGGACCACAAAGATGTCTGGGATTATAAACGTGCAAATATGTTTTTACATAAGCAGGTTAAATGCCAAGGAGAGATTTATGAGCAAGAGCTGAGGTTTTGAATTCAATTCTATCTCATATCAGTAGCAAATGTAATTCATTCAGGGCATGTGTAATATGTATCAATGAAGGGTAATCTATTACATTCCTGACTACATCATACTGTAGGACCTCAATCTTTACTATGTTAGTTGGAACAATACCCACATGAAGGTCGAAGCGATCTAATTTACAGCCTACACTTGCTCTTGCATCCATCGCCAAGAACATTTGTTGAATATGTCTTAGGAGCTTTAAATGAAAGCTAGTGGGGGGATGCTGGTATTAGCATGGCCATTCATACTCATTCACAAGTCAAGCAAAACTTGTATGCTCTTTACTTTGCTCCTTGGTTGATTGATTGTACTACCAAATCTCTGTTCTGAATACCAAGGCTTTCACTATGCCCACTTTAGAATTTGAGCCAGTAAGCGCACACTTGGTCTTAGAGTCATTTAAGTTAAAAAATCCTAGGGGAATATATACTATGATTTTGTGAGGGCTGCTCGTATGGTGCAAACTGGCACAAAGCATTGTTTGATTTATTCCTCATTATATTAGCATACAATTGCAGTGGAAAAAGAACAGAGATGTGCAAGCAACCAAGCAAACGCCTTTGTTCACACCGATGTTGCATCTTTGCGAGGTAAATTTAAAGACCGACTGATGATTCTAAAATTATGTTGTATCCTAGTTTAGCATTCCTTTTAAACAGTAGGATACATGAACTAGATCTCTGTGGTAATACATACAAAAACCATTGGGCGCTGGCATGGTTTAGCCAAGACAGAGTCTAGCCTGCCTGTTCGAAAAGAAAAAGTCATACCATCTCTCAGAGAGCCAAAAGACACCAACCACTGATCAGTTTTCAGGATTATGATACATTACTACATGTTACGCCCATTCCCACCTTATATTCTGGAGAAGGTATCAGCCTTGCATCTCTACAGGTATTTGTAGATGCTCACAGCTTCCTGGGAAAAGGGCAATCTGGGCTGATGCTGAATACAGTGACACCCACTCACAGATCACATCATGTAGTAATGAGTCTGGTCTTTCTCTGTGCATACATGTCTGAGTGGGTGATTCACTGGTTGTATGGATTCAAAAGTACATCTGGGAAGGGCTGTATGGGTGAGTTAGTGTGTGTTTGGGTGTGTTGGTGAGTGAATGAATGTCTCACTGGTATATGTGTGAGTAACTACATATGTATTTAGGCAGTATATGTGAGTGTTGGAGTATATAAATGACTATACGTGAGAGTAAGTTATTTGAAGGAGTGGGTGTATAAAAGTGTCTGCTTGTATCAATGATTGCATAAGACAGTAAGTATGTGTTAGTATCTGCATAAATAAGTGATGTGGTGTGTGTATAAATAACGCAGTTGGTGTGTATAACTGTATACATGAGTAATTGGGTATGTGATTGATTCTTTGCATGACTGACTAGGTGTGTGAGTAACTCTATGGATGAGTGGCGGACTGTGACTGTATGTATAGGTGTATGAGTTCATATTATAGTACTGTATTGATTAGTAACTGCATGTATAAGTGAGTGGATGTGAGTGTAGACCTAGGAAATAGTGGGTGGTATATAGTATCTGGCATTGTTGTGTGTATAGTTTCAAAAATAGTACTCTGTATTTTGCGTGTATCAAAGTTTATATTAGGTCATCAGTATGTGCATCAGATTATCAGGTGGATGATGTCATCAGTGATGTCATTTGAGATGTCATCAGTGATGTCATCAGTGATGTCCCTGACCATGTCATGAGTGATGTAAGTGATATGTGACATCATCACCAGTGCATTGCGGGCGCGTGAGTTATAGTTAGCTCAACTAACAATAACGGGCAAATTTCTCTCGTTTTATATGAGTCAAATGTCCAACTAACTATAACGTCCCTGAAACCTATGGTTTTTTCAGTGAATTTCTAAGGTTTTTTTAACCCCTTCTGTGCCCATGACGAGCTGGACTCGTCATGGGCCGTGGTTGCGCTGTGCCCATGACGAGTCCAGCTCGTCATAAACCTCGCCCGCTAATGCAACGGCCGGCACAGGGCGGGGAAAGGGCGTGGCACACAAGGGGTTAAATGCTAATTCCTAACTATAACGTTTGTAAAACATATGGTTTTTTCAGTGAATTTCAAAGGTTTTTAAAATGTTAATTTCATATTTTAATATTTATAAAACCTATATTTTTTCTATTTTTTTGTAATATTTTGGAACTCTATTATCCTTTTTTGTTTTTAATTTGAAAAATATGTAATGTTTTATATCTTAAAAAAAAGTATATATATCGTTTTTTGTTCTTTTTGAGAAGACTGAAGTCCCGTACTGGTAGTGTACCAAGCTCCATTAGCACGCGAATCCTATCCGCCATATTGCTAAACTCGTAAAGGATGCGCATTTCGTATCCGACGGGTTCGTGGCACCGCGTCCCGCATAACATCATATATGTATGTGGTCACGCCAGCTGCTACTTTGGTATGCGACGGGTATGCAGTACCAAGCCGCGCCTTACGTCATGTATGTATGGGGTCACGCACGCTTCGCATTGCGTATGAGACGAGTGCACGCTGACAGGTCCTGTGTTACGTCATAGATGTATGGTGTCACGCCGGGAACGCAATTCCCTCATTTTTTTTTCTCGTCTCAAAACTATATCTAAATAAGTTTAAAGTGTATATGAGAACAAGCGATAATCTAAAATATTTTAAACATTTATATATTTCTAACTGTAATAAACTTATATTATGGTAATATTTTCTCAAAATCGCGTCGGGTGCGGCCTCCTTGCGCGCTCGCTGCGCGATTGCCATGTGACCTTAAAGAAAAGCATTTGATTGGTTCATAACATTTCCCATTGTAACAGTTGAAGGACCCCACCCATTTTCGCCATTATCTCTACAGTGTTTGATGAGAGACTCCTCTTCTGCTTACAGAGCTTTTTTGAAACCTTTTTGCTATGTACACATATCTGACAGTACACACAACATGCAACCATCATCTTCATCAATATTCGTGCTCTGTAAAGCAGCCTTCCACCTGTGATAGCCGTGCATCTAAAAGCTACATATCAGAACTTTTCCCCACTGTCAGAGGTAACATGGTTGCATACGCTGTCCACAGCACAATGTAATGTGGTACGGCCCAGGGGCAGTATCATGCATACATAATGAACACACGGACACAGATAGATAGTGGAGTGGGTACGACTCCTTTTAATTACCAGGGTCACATATCCAGTGACGTCTGTGCTGGATGCGTGTGGGGTGAGTGTAAACCAGCCCTCAGGGAATGGTTACTGCTAGCATCAACTACAACAGTAATCATTGGATCCCACACAGAGAATCAATAATAAAAGGATCAATAGTTTGTGCTGCATTAAGGTAGGGACACTAGATGTGAAATAATACAGAAAAGATTCTATCGTAAAACAACTTGTGGTATACTAAGATACAGGCAGTAGATCTGAAATTATACACAAAAAGATTTTATCATAAAGGGTCCATCAGGTCTAGTGCATTTAGATAGCCACATCAAAAGCATTCAGCATGTGCACAGCCAGCGATGATGCGTGCTGCGGGCGGGCCGTACTAGGAGCAATGTCTGTTGCCTACAACACTACATCATCTGCAATAGCGACTCAATCTGAATTGTAAACACTGCTGTCTGCAGTGTAGGCCAGAGAGCGGTCAGCAAGGGCCCACAGCCACATGGCATTGACTTGAGCTGTCCTGTTTGCTGTTACCGAAGCAACAAAAAGCGTGTTCGGACCCTGTGATGATGCGTATGTGTGGGGCGGACAGAGCGCACTGGAGCAATGTCTGTTGCCTACAACACTACATCATCTGCAATATCGACTCGATCAGAATTATAAACACTGCTGTCTGCAGTGTAGGCCAGAGAGCGGTCAGCAAGGGCCCACAGCCACGTGGCGTTGGCTTGAGCTGCCCAGTTTACCGTACGCGAAGCAACAAAAACCGTGTGTGGACCCTGTGATGATGTGTATGCGTGGTGTGGACAGAACGCACTGGTGCAATGTCTTTTGCCTACAGGACTGCGTCATCTACAATAGCGACTCGATCTGAATTGTGAACACTGCTGTCTGCAGTGTAAAGTGAAGGCAATAGTGAGCACAGTCTTCCATGAATACTTTTTCTCACGTCCTCTTCACAAAATACAACAACATAAATTGCACAAAACTCTGCAATAAATAAATCAAAACAATTCGAATTGCGATCTCTGCTTTCCACTGTGTACACTGTTATTCAGTGTTCTTTACCGCTACCAAGAAGAATTTGGTCATTGTACTAGACCTATAAGTCATCTTAAAAAACTTCTTCAAGCAAGTATACTAAATATTTCAATAGACGTTAGTTGCCTACTGGATTCTGTAATTAAACAATCACCACTCGATCTGAATTGTGAGCCCTGCTGACCACACTGTAGGCCAGAGGCAGTGGTAATTAACACCTCACAGCCATGTGCCGTTGGATTCGGAAGCACGCAGTTGGTTGCACCTGATCGGAGTGAGTACACAGAAATCATCACAAAATTTAACTTCTGACATCCTCAATCACAGAATCAAGACCCTGTTTCACTGTTCTGACCTGCTGTACCACGGTGTACTCCACCGACTGCAGTCAACCAAGCCCAATAATCATGTGCAGCAGTTAGCTACAGAAGCACAGAGTCTGATGCACCTCAACGGAGGGAGTTCTGTCAAAACCAAGCAGCAAGTAATATCGGACATCGGCCATTTTGGGATCAAGACACTGTTCCACTGTTGAGACCTAGAGTTGGTTGCACCTGGTCGAAGGGACTACCTTCATCTCCACTTTCAGATACAATTCTAACATCGTCCATTGTGGGATCAAGACACCGTCCCACTGTTGGGACCTAGAGTTGCTTGCACCTGGTCGCAGGGAGTACCTTCATCTTCACTCTCAGATATAGATCTAATAACGTCCATTGTGGGATCAAGACCCCGTTCCACTGTTCGGACCTGCTGTACCGCGGTGTACTCCACCGACTGCAGTCACCCAACCCCAATAATCATGTGCAGCAATTAGCTACGGAAGCACAGAGTCTGATGCACCTCAACAGAGGGCGTTCTGTGAAAACCAAGCAGCACATAATATCGTACATCGTCCATTTTGGGATCAAGACACCGTTCCACTGTTGGGACATAGAGTTGGTTGCACCTTTTTGAAGGGAGAACCTTCATCTCCACTCTCAGATGCAGTTCTAACATCGTACATTGTAGGATCAAGACCCCGTTTCACTCTTCGGACCTGCTGTACCGCAGTGTACTCCAGCGACTGCAGTCAGCCAAGCCCAATGATCATGTGCAGCACTTAGCTACAGAAGCACAGAGTCTGATGCACCTCAACGGAGGGAGTTCTCTGAAAACCAAGCAGCAGGTAATATCGGACATCGTCCATTCTGGGATCAAGACACCGTTCCACTGTTGGGACCTAGAGTTGCTTGCACCTGGTCGAAGGGAGTACCTTCATCTCCACTCTCAGATGTAGTTCTAACATCGTCCATTGTGGGATCAAGACACCGTTCCACTGTTGGGGCCTAGAGTTTGTTACAGCTGGTCGAAAGAGTGCCTTCATCTGCACTCTCAGATGCAGTTCTAACATCGGCCATTGTGGGATCAAGACACCGTTCCACTGTTGGTACCTCTTCGACTACTGTGTTAGTAGTATGCAGAGCACTTCACGGTGCTGGGCCTCACGCTGGGTGCTGTCTGCCTGTGTCGTGGTAGCCAGCGTTGATCTCTGGAGCCTTCTCAGCTCGCAGACCTCGGTCCAAAAGCTTCCGCTGGCACGTGGTGGGCCCTCTTTCACATACGACGGTGTCGAAAAGTGAACTGTGGGGCATATGTGCGTCGCAGCAGCCATGACGGTTTCTGGGTAGCAGCAGGCTGAGAGCATTATTCCCGCAACCACCTTCGCTCACGGAGTCAGCCTCGTGGCGGTGTAAGCTGTGCAGACCTGACAGACATGTTCGCCACTCCGGAAGAGAACCACACCCAGAGAAACGTGCCTTTTATTCATACCCCTATGCTAGCCTTGCGTACGCCGAGCCAGCCCACTATGCTAAAGATTTGGGGGGGGGGGGGGAGGGGGCCTGTACGCTCTATGTTTTCGTAACTTTCCCTACTAACTGTACTATCATGATTGCATCCACAGTCGACTTCACTCAATAGACCATCAGTGTATGCTGACATGTAAATGTCTGTGCTCTGCATATTAAAGTCTGTCAGGCACATCCCCTCAACACTTTGCATTGTATACTTTTATAATCGAGAATCACCTGCCACCTTCGCACATACTTTGCTCCCATCTCTCCCCGCATTCCGCATTGTGTGGTAGAGGTGCCATGCCATGTTTGGTTTGTGTACATGGCTAGCCACGGTTCCCACAGTACGTAGTGTTGTTGTGTCTGCTAGGTGTACATGTTGTATGTGATTATATAAGGTTGTGCGTTTATTCACGAGCAGTGGTTTCTCTCATTTACATATCGCTGTCTTAAAGAGGATACTGAAGTTTTCTCACAGGTGAAAAGTGGGTCCACAATGGCAATCATTCATTACTATGCAAGAATGTCCAACTGCACGACGCTTCTAAGCTTACAGCCCCCAATCGTGCGTGCTTTCTTAAAAGCATGCCAACTCCCACAATCAGACCAACATTCACACAGCTTTCTAATGGCAGTTATCTGCTTCTTAATAACATGGACTGCTACGCAATGCGAGCTGGCATACCGTATGTCCTTAGTGTTTCAAACCGGATAACTTCCTCTGGCAATCTCTATTCCCACCCACACAATGTAACTCCCAAAGTTCAACTTGGCCTTCAATACCTACTTTGAAAACAGATTTTATTAAACGGAGCAAACTGAAAGCGCTTTTGTTTCAAACAGAAGTGTCCCTCACTTCTCCAAAAGTAATTTATCGACTGCAGATGGCACGAACTTCAAGTAAAATACACTCCCTTATAAATACGAACCTCCCATTACACTTTGTGAATTGTTACACAATTTTCAACTCATCTGACATTTAAGGTCTGGCACACTTTTTTAACATTGTCTCCTCCGGCCTTCTCACAGGCTTTCAAACTGTTTTTATTCTAATACCAGACTTCATTCATTCGATCATCTCTGGAATAACAGCAACAGTGCCCATAATTCTCGCTCTGTTTGCGGGCATCCTACTACTATTTTAGGTTGTTAAAAATGGTTACGCTCCCTGTGGTAACAAGCATGTCCGACAGAATACGCCTCTACGCGAAGCTACATCAATACAGTGAAAAAATGGAACAACTTTTTGGCTGGCTGCCTCTATCTATTATCGGAGCCAGCTACAACATGACATTTATTTACACATATACAATTTGCGTGCAACCATATTTTTATTGCAAAACTTGCCCAATCGACTGGCGAATAGATCTATGCATTGCCAACATCCCAGCAAACGCTCCCGATATCCAGCAGATAATGGAGTATCTTGAAAATCATGAATTGATTGTTCGGGCAGTGGAGCAATGGCGGATGCAACACAAAAAGGTATCCTGGCGGAATGGGATTTCTGCGCAACCGCGAAAGATCTCCTGCAACGTGCAACCTTTGACAACATCGCAGATTGCCTGCCAATTCAAATTGCCGCTCCAACATTCGAGGATATGAATTGGATCGCTTCGCTTTTATCACACGATGGCAACAATCGCCTCTTGGAATATTACCTATCTCAAGCCGCTGACGAACTTCCGGACTGCAATCTCCAAGACTTGTAAGAAATTCACTTTATTCTTGGATTGATTTTTTCCAACTTTTTTGACTTTTTCCTATAAAATTTTTAATACACTTCAATTGAACTATTTTCATATAATAACTTTCTAAGTATGCTTAGGCATTTGAACTATGTTTTCATTATTGGCCCTTACCTCTCCACACTAACCAGGGATGGATGATGTATGGCAATCCGCTCACGGTTTCCTCCCCGAGTGTATTGGCACCTCACCTCATCACCATCTCACTCTGGTCAAAACAGCACTTTCACACCGCTAGGGGTGAATACTTCACTTCACACTCCCTGTCTAGAACACCCTAACCACCCCACAGAGCTCACACAGCTATACTCTAAACCCATACTAACACCACTTGCACAGCTATGCTACAGCGACCAGTCTCCTACAGTGCCCAGAGCACATCAGTTTACAGCAATCAGCTCACGGTTTCATCCCTGAGTGTACCGGCACCTCACCTCAGCACCATCTCACTCTGGGCAAAACAGCACTTTCACACCGGTAGGGGTGAATACATCGCTTCACACTCCCTGTGTAGCACACCCTACCCACCCCATAGACCTCACAGCGCTCCTACCCTCCTCTTTCCTACTCTTTTCACCCTTTTTTCCCCTAACTTGCTTCAACGGAATCACAAAATGGCTGCCAACACTTCCTAGTTGCAACCACTTGCACCGCTCGCAGCCAATAAGCAGCAAGCTCGTGCTCGTAACGCCTCAGCCAATCAGATGGCAGAATTCCTAAATATCGATATCTGTAAATTTCGATATTTCTCCAAAACTACTGAATGGATTTACACCAAATAAACAAATGTGTGCTTTCTAGACCAAGACCCTTCTCCCTGCCAAATTTGGGGTAATTCCGTTCACTCGTTCGACCTGTAGCCTTGTCTAAAGTTTCCTATGGAAATTAACATGGAGAAAACACGTTTTGGGACCCCCCTTTTTTCTCGGCCCCCCCTTGACGAATCACCACCAAACTTTCAACATAGGAACTGATATGAACAAAGAATTGGTTTGGAAAATGTCATGAAAATTCATCAAACGACGCCAAAGTTATAAGCAAAACAAAAAATTCTCTTCCTATAGAAAAAATATATATATATAGAAAACAAAGGTTGCCCCACTGAAGATGCCTCACATGTAGGGTGCAGACTCTAACACCATCGACGGCAGCAGAAGCAGCATTCTCGCTCCCTTGCTTGATAAAATGCAACTGCCAAACGCGTTTTGAGCGATTTGACGCTCTTGATCACTGGCTTCACTCTGGCTTCAACCACGGAGACACACAGCAATTGGGAACAGCTGGTTTAATGAATACACAAATCCCGCCCCAGTGGGCGTTGACAAGCATGGCCTGATGGTTCTAGTAGTCCCATAATCTGCTGCCACAGAACTTGTAGTCCCCTGTAAAACCCCTGTGGGTGTCACTGGCTCCGTGTTCACGATGACTGCCACAGTGCAATGTTCAAAAATAACTATCCCAAGTGGGTGTAAGTAGTACGGGAATCACTGTCTGATGCCAATCTGTACCAACAATAAAGGTCCCCTTCATTCTATAACAGGCTTGCGGTTCCGAGCATTGAAGAACCGCCTTTCCGGCAGCAGGGCATCTTTGCGGCTGGACTGGCCGCTAAACATCAGAAAACAAAGGTTGCCCCACTGAAGATGCCTCACATGAAGGGTGCAGACTCTAACACCATCGGCGGCAGCAGAAACAGCATTCTCGCTCCCTTGCTTGATAAAATGCAACTGCCAAACGCGTTTCGAGCGATTTGACACTCTTGATCACTGGCTTCACTCTGGCTTCAACCACAGAGTCACACAGCAGTCCTGTCACAAACAGTCACAATGTACATTGTCATGCAGTCTGTATGTAAACTTAGCCAATGCGTCAACATACATGGGACACACTGTGAAACTGCATCTCCCCTTTACATTGCAGAGGGACAATCAACACCTCCTGCAGAGTAGAGCCTACAGTACGTCCGACTCTGACGAACCTCTGCAGCCCACCTCCAGTTGCAGGGCAGCACAGCACCATCGTGGTGAGCCCACCCCCTGCACAGACCACACAGCAGGAAGCACCTACCATCACGTCTGGCTACCAGCACTTCAACAACGAACACATGGCGTTCCAACGCCGTGTATTAGACTGCCAGAAGAAGCTGGCTGAACAGGTGCGGGTGGGGTTCGCCCTCATGGCAGCCAAACTGGATGCCATACGTGGGTGTTTAAGTCCCATCAGGGACCACTTACACTCCCTAATGCACACCCACAGTCCATCCCATGCCCTTCAACAATCCATGGCTGGCGTTGCATGAGACATGACTCAGAGACAACAACAACTGTCCAGTCTGAGTGGCTACAGTGATGTCATCCGTGATTTGGGAAACATGAGGAGGGTCATGGAGAACATGGACCGGATGCAGGCGCAAAGAATGGCTACCACGGATGCACACGACCAAGCTGTAGATGGGATCTTCAATGCCCTGCAGATCCTCATCATGGGAGTGATGCCACAAGACATTATGCAGATGAATGCTGCTGCTATTCTACATCCACATCTCCGGCCCCTGATGTGTCAGTGTCACACAGTGCTGCAGACCAAACACCCAAGTCAGAGTACGAAGATGAGGATGAATCTCCCATAGTGGTAAGATGGAAGCAGTAGCATTCATCTGCGCCATATGGCATGTTACTGCTTGGTTCTGCCCTCTGCATCATGCCCTGGAATTACACCTTCCACTGTCCCCGATACACCCTGCGACAATAACCTCGGACCTAGACATGCACTGCCATATTTTGTGTGCCCAACAATGACACAGCAATCTGACTGCGAACTGGACACTTCCTCTTATGAGTAACCTGACAATCGCCAAAGGACTCTGGCTGGCCCTCCAAGGGGCAACATTGTAAAGTGTTGTTAGCATGGCCCAGTACTAAGACAGCTTCAACACTCCACTGAACATGAACAATACATTCTAATACACATAGATGTGTCATGTCTATGATTAATCAAGTATGAAAGCATGGACAAATGTAGGGCCAGTGATACCCCCTTATGTCCATGTTGCCCATGTTGTGTGACTTGAGTCACAGGGTGCATCCCTGCATCATGGTGTCACATGTTTGACCCCAAAAGAAGCCCTGTTGTCAATTGTAGGCCACAAATGGCAGCCTCTATGTAATGATTTGGGACACATGTGATACGCTGATGAGTGGGATTCCGTACTATCTTTGACACACAGAAATGGCATTTCGAAAACGTGACACCCTAAATAGCCTCTCTGTACAGAGGTGACACACCCACCATCCATTTCCCATTTCAGAGATTGTTAGCACTACTGGTTGAACTTACACTTGTCAGAGTGATATGCCTGTACAGAGGAGTGACATGCACTCAGGGAATGTGTGTTGTAATGAATTTATTTGCACATGCTGTGCTTGTGGTCATTTTGTACTGTACCATGATTGTTAAGGACTGTCACAGTGTGACGTCCTCATGTGAAGAAACTGTCAATGATGCTGTTCCTACGGGCTATTCCTGCTGCAGCTGCAGTGAGGTGTGGTCCACCTACCTCATCTTCCTCATCATCGTCCGGTTCATCTGGCACTTGTATCCATGGGGCATTGGTGCGTACACATATGTTGTGCAAAACACAACATGCAACAATCATCTTGCACACGATGTCTGGGCTGTAAAGGAGCCTTCCACCTATGATGTCCAGGCTCCTGAAAGGTGACTTCAACACGCCAAATGTGCGTTCCACTATGCCCCCGGTGCGTTTGTGTGCCCAATTGTACTGCCTCTGGGCCTGTGTGCTCGGGGCTCGGAGGGGTGTTATCATCCAAGGGCAGAGTGCATATCCTTGATCACCTGTGACAGTGCAGAGAGCCATGAGTCAATCGTTGGTTCTGCATGATGTGTTGGCAGGCTCACTTGTTCATTGTTGTGTGACATGTGTGATTTACTGCTTCCTGTATGACATGTACTGCTTGAAGCAAATGAGCGCCATCAATGTGTTTTATGTAGCCTCACTGCTGCTCCTTCCCCCCCCGAACCTATTTACTTGTGTGGTCTGCGCAGTGGCATCACTTGCACTCCATACGGCACACCATTGACATGCCTGTCTGCGCATCTCCACAAGCATGATGACGACACTGTGATGTTGTGCGTTGTAGGTGGGCGGCCACATGTGTGTAGGCCTATGGTAAGGACAGTGCACACACAGATGTAGAGTTCATGGCTGGCTGAACTCGCTATGCGGTTGAGGCTAGACCTTTGGCTTATGCTGCGGTAATAGCGATACACACACAACAGTTGGCATGTATGATCCCGGACCCCAAGTGGGCTTGCGCTCCAACATTTATCCCGTCGGCGGAGCCCGCACTCCGGGGGCATGCTACATTGAAACATTGTCCATTGTGGGATGGGTGGCGCCGACACTGCAAAAGAGACACACGCATTAGTTACTTCCTTGGCAAGCCCGAAACTCAACCACGCCCAGAGCCCTGGGGGGATGATCCACACCACTATGCTGAACTGTAGTGCGCCAGCCCACTCTGCTTATGCTTACAGGGGGGTACGACACAGCTACATGTACCAGGTCTTCCCCACTGCCTGAGGTGACATGGTTGCATCCGCTGCCCACAGCACAATGTAATGTGGTAGGGCCACGGGCCCTCATGCATACATAATGACCACACGGACACACTTAGATAGTTTGGGGAACTGGCTACGGGCACGTGTGCCCGGCCCCTTTTATTGCCAAGGTCACATGTCCAATGACACCTGTGCTGGATGGGTGTGGGATGTGTGTAAGCCAGCCCTCAGGGAGTGGTTGGTGCTGGCAACAACTACAACAGTGGTCAGACAATCAGAAGTTCATAGTTCAAACAGCAAGGGTCCTCGACTTGAGCTTCACAGAGTTAGTGGCCCGGGAAGCACTGCGTCCGACACAGGCACACCGCCACGGAACGGTGACTTGCGGTGCACGGAGGTAGGGCCACGAGAGCTGAGCGGGTCCTAATCGATTTCCAAGGTGAATATCGCGGAGTGTTCTGGGGAACAGTGGAAGGTGTACTTCCAGGGCAATATGCAGAGAGCAGATCCCAGCTGACACAGGCAATATGTAGGAAAAGAATGCTACACACTCATGTTTAGCACCAAGTCAGTACCAGCCACATGATGATGGAGACAACCCCCAGGCCATAGACTCAGACACCACCAGAGTTCAACCAGAGAGTGTCAATGATTTTCGGTGCCACCAGAGCTGAAAGGGGATGCAGTCTGCGATGAGACCTCTTCAATGGTATCAACTCTGCCATAAATAAATCAAGACTTAGTTTCAAATATGTGACCTACTTGACAGCAGTGTAGGCCGGAGGCAGCGGTCAGCAGAGGCTTACAGCCACGTGTCGTTGGCTTGCGATGCACAGAGTTAGTTGCACCAGAGCAGTTGTTGGTAGTCTTCGATTACCTCCGTAACGATAATCTTTTTTCCTCCGGACTGAACCGTGTCTTCCTCTTACTCCTCACCTTGCGTACAATGATATGAACTCGTACATTGAAAAATCAAGACTCAGTTCCAAATGTGTGACCTACTGGACCGCAATGTAGGCCAGAGGCAGCGTTCAGCAGGGGCCCACAGACACAGGTCATTGGAAAGCTATGCACAGAGTTGGTGGAACCACATCGAAGGGAGTACAGTGACATAAACTCAGCCATAAATATATGTACTCTGCCATTGAATAATCAAGACTCAGTTACAAAGGTGTGACCTACTTGACCGCAGTGTAGGCCGGATGCAGAGGTCAGCACAGCCCAACCGCTGTTCAGCGAGCTCCTCCTGGAACTCTGGAATGGCATGTGGCGATGATTTGTGGTTGATGGAGGTAGGAGCACCAGAACTGAGAGTGTGTGCAGCCTGGGACAATGCCGTGTCCTGCCTGGTCCGGACTGGTTTGGATTAGTGTGAGGCCTGCTGGACCGCAGTGTAAGCCGTAGGCAGCAGTGGAGTATGTAAACGAGAAAGGAGTAATGGGGGCTAGTGTCACGGAGGCCAGCAATGGTCTGAGGAGGCCGCCATGGTCGCGGGCCTCGGGTTTGTAGCTTGCACGGGCACGTGGTGGGCCCTCTTTGACACACGCCATTGTCGGCAGGTGAGCAGTGAGGCCTGGGTGCGCAGGTGCGGGCAAGACGGGTCTGGGGACCGGAGGCCTGGGGTGAAGCAGGCGCAGAGGATCAAAGGCACCACCGCTCATGGTGTCTGCCTCATGGCGGGGTGAGAGGTGCCGCCCTGGCAGACACGTTGCCCATTCCGGAAGAGAACCACACCCAGCAACAGGCTTTTTATTCACACTCGTACGCTGGCCTGGCCTGGCAAGGAATATCCACCACTTGGGTGGGAGGGTTAACAGTTTTAACCACCTTGTCACTTGAGCAACAAAAAACGCAACCTCTGACTGCTTCATCGATTTGGCGATCCATGGAAGGCCACCAATAGACAACACAAATCCTGCTTTTGCTGTTTGTCTGTCCAAGATGACCCTCATGGCCAGCATTAACAATATGTGCCCTCAAACATTCAGGAGGAACAAAATTATCACCACGCAAAACCATTTCACCACCTTCCAACAAGAGTTCATCAGCAATCTTGGCAAAATGCTGGAGCTCAGCATCGAGATGTTTTACCTTGGGCCAACCGTAAACAATATGATCTTTAACTCTCTTAAGTAAACAATCAGATTCCACTGCATCGATCCATTACTTCTCATTGAAACAACCAATACTGCAAACAGCCACGGCTGCAATCAAACACTCCTCATCATCGTCACAAACAGGTAAGTCAACCTCACAGCTAGGTAAAGGTGATCTTGAGAGAAAATCAGCTCTGGTATTTCATTCACCAGGAATATATTCAACCAAAAAATTGCATTTAAGCAATTTAGAACTTAATCTGGCAATTCTGGGGTATGTTCTTTCACAACAAGACCATTAAAAATTGTAATAAGAGGTTTGTTATCTGTCAACAACTTGAAAGTGCTCTCCCACAAAAAGGTCTTGAATCATTCGACAGCCGAACAACAAGCCAAAAGCTCCCTTTCAATAATGGAATAATTGTTCTCACTTTGACGCAAAGAACGGGAGGCAAACCCAACAGTGTGCTCCACACCCTGCTTGATTTGGGTAATCATACCACCCAAACCATCCAAACTGGCATCGACGGAGACAACACACTGCAATGAAGGATCAAAAGGGGTCAAAATTTCACAGATACCCAGCTCTCGCTTGATTTGATCAAATTCACTTTGACACGCCTGAGCCCACAAAACGGTAACCCTCTTCTTGAGAAGTTCACGTAAATGCACAGTTTTAGCAGCAAAGTTGGAGATAAATATAGTATAGAACTCACAAACCCCCAAAAACGAAGACAACTGTTCCTTCGACCTAGGACATCGAGCCTTAAGGATAGCATCAATCAACCCCTCTCTCAATAGAATTCCTTCACCGGAGATGCGATGGCCCAGATACTCAATAGAGTCCCCACCAAAAACATACTTGAGTTTGTTGGCAACGATCCTGTTCTCCTGCAACCTGCTCAAAACCTCAGTAAGATTCTTGTCATGTGAAGCCTTACACTTTCCTGCCACCAAGATATCATCCTGGAAAACAACAGTATCCTCAATTCCCTTCAAAACCTTTTCCATAATGTGTTGAAACACAGAAGCCGCGAGGCAGGCCCAAAAGGCATCCTTTTAAACTGAAAAGTACCAACGGGGGAAACAAAGGCAGTGAGATGCTTGCAAGAAGAGTCCAGCTCAACCTGATGGTATGCAGAAGATAAATAAATCTTAGAAAACCACGTTGGAACCTTCAAATTTGGAAAGAGTATCATCAATACGGGGTAAGGGGTGTGAATCAACCCATATCTCCTTATTCAAACTACGCAAGTCAATGCAGACCCTGAGATTTCCATTCTTTTTGCAGGTGACTCCACAGGCTCAATGACCCCCGACTCACACCTCCTCTTGAGCTCCTCTGCTAAATCATCTCTGACACTAAAAGGCACATTGTGCAACTTATGTTTTACAGGCACATCTTGATCCTTCACCTTGATGAGATGTTTGAAACCCTTAATGTGCCCTAGATTGTCAGCAAGCACTCTACCAAACATAAGAGCTCAATGTGAAAGACCATCACCTTGCACACCATCATCAACAACAGAAACAGGTTCCTTTGTCCCAGGCCTAAGGATCATACCAAAAAAACCCTGGTGGTACCACCATAAAATGTTCAAACCTTTTTTTAGCAACTTACAACTTTCCACTGATACATCGCTCCTTGAAAACCAACGTAGTCTCAAAAAATCCTTTCAATTCAATACTCCTACCCTCGTAAGAAACAGGATTCCTATCAGGAAGTTCCAGAAGCTTATCAGTCCAATTGCTACACCGACAATCACATCCACAATAGGATCATAACGCTCATCACAATCACCCTTAACCACTAACATTAAATCATTCATGGAACTAACAACATCCACTGACATGTCACACTTATCCTCATCAACATAGACTGCATTGACATTTCCTCTGGAATTACACACTTTGGCAAAGTGTCCTTGTCTGCCACACTTTCGACAAGAAGCACTCCTCGGAGGGCACAAACAAGAGTTCGGAAAATGTGAAGGGAAACCACATTTGGACAAAGATTCCTTTGTTGAGCCATTTTTTTTCAGGTTTATTAGTCTGAAATGTATTCCCCTTTTGCTCACTGAGATGTTTTTCTCCATGGTCTTTCCCCTCCTTTATTGCACCAACAGCAGCTTTTTCAGGTTTCAACTCTCTAGACGCTTTATGTGATAATTCTATACTTTTAACAATAGAAATTGTTTCTTGCAATGAGGGGTTTTTCAACGTGAGAAGCTTCTCTTGAACTTTTTTATCCCTGCTACGTACCACAACTTGATCTCTGATCAACGTGAGGTAAAATGCTCAAATTCACACTCGGACGCCAAAATGCGTAGTGCAGCCACATATGACACAATACTTTATTCTGCTTCTTGCTCTCTAGTGAAGAATTTGTGCCTAGCCACTACTGAACTACCCTCAATATCAACTTGCTTTTATAACATAGCGACAGCTGGTTCAAACTCATTCAGAGGTTCTTCACCATCCACCACATCTAGAGGTGGTAAATGTTCCAAAACGGCATGTCCTTCAAGCCCAAGATTGTGCTCCAAAATAAAAGTTTTTACATTCCGCACTGAACCTGATCCCCTCCATGGCCCCTAAATACTTTGTAAAGGCCCTATACCATACCTTCCACCTAACAGATGGGTCTCCTGGAAGCTGTAAGAAAGGAGTAGGAGCTTGTACACTTTGCATGATGGGTAAAAATAAGGCACTAATGTGTATGCACAAGATTAATAACAGCACACTAAGAAAACTACACAATGGTAAAATACACCAACATCAACCTGGTAGATGAACTCACTGATGCCTCTTTTTTTTATTTATTTGAAAATAACAAATATGCCGATTTAAATAAGCAAAGCCAATGTCATGCACACTTTGGTATTTAGAGAACGTTTCCACAGTACAGCAGATTGTCCCACGTACACAGACCCAAAGTGTCAATTTGCCATGAAATCCAGATGATTGAAATGAAGAATAAAAGTTGTGAAAAATGAACGCTCCAAGGCCCAAAGTCTCAACTTGCCACACAACTGAAAAATTCCAAAATGAAGAAGAGAGATTGCCAACAGAAAGAAAAACGTGTGTCTCACCGGTAAACATGAATTACTTTGTCCTATATCCGAATGTGCTGAAAACAAAAAACGTGTGCCTCACTGGTAAAAAGTAAGCGTAAACGTTGCTAGCTCCTTTGTGCCTCAGCGCGTTCACCGCACACACTCTGGAACTCAAAGACATGTGCGGCCGTGCAGAAGGCACACATCACACTGCACTCGACAGCACCTTAGCTCCTCAGCGCGTTCACAGCTGAGCGTTATCAATGGATTCCTTTACAGCGCCACATAGAAGCTCCCAACGAACGCAGGCACACCTCGATAACTCACTTACTGGCCAAACACTGAAATCCGGAGCGGAGGCGCACATAAGGCAGGAAACAATAAAACTATGCCGAGACACGACATCCCATCGGCACAGTCGATGCTTCTTGGGCACAGCAGCTTGTAGTTCCTTGGGCACAGCATAATGTAGTAAATGAAGCCCAAATGAAGCAGTAGCCCAACTGAAGAAGACAGATGAAAATTACACCGAGACACGACGTCCCATCTGCAAATGCTTGTCACAGACCAGCGCTGGTACTCTCATCAAATTCAGAGAAAAGAGCACAGGAAGACAACTCCAAAAGGATGTAAAGGAAATCCAGGACACTTCATAGCCACCCAACCACAGCTACATGCGTGGGTGGAGACACAGAACGGTAGACCAACTCGCCGCCAATTTGAAGTGACCACAACAGGCAAGGTAAGAGGGTAAACCTTGAGTTTATTGACCGTTCGTCTCCACAGCTTCCAGGGAATGACCAACAGTCCCTGGCAGTTTAAACACCAACATTATATAACCATAGAGCTAGGCTAGCACAATGGCAAACTTGTAAATGCATTACTACAGTGTGTCAATGGATTTGAGAATGGTAGTGTGAAAGTTGTAGTGGGTATATGAATGGTTACATGGGGGATAAGTGGCTGCGTCAGATTCTGTGGATGATGTCATCAGTGATGTCATTTGAGATGTCATGAGTGTTGCCACTGACCATGTCAAGAGTGATGTAATATGTGAGGTCATAAGCAGTGCATTGCGGGGGCGTGAGTTATAGTAAGCACAGGTAACTATAACTGCTGAATATCTCTGGTTTTGTACAAGTGAAATGCCAGCCCTACCTATAATATCCATGTAACCTTTGTTTTTTTTCAGTGAATATATATATAACTTTGGCCCCATTTGACAAATCTTCACAAAACTTGCCCCAAAAAAGTTTATCCACCTTGTATTTTTCAGTGAATGTCTAAGTTTTTTTATTCTATTCCCTAACTATAATGTCCCTTCAACCTTTGTTTTTTCAGTGAATTTTCTAAGGTTTTTTTAAATGCTAATTGTTAACTATAACGTTACTGTATCCTTTGGTTTTTTACATTTCTAAGGTTCAATCTATCAATCAATCAGGAGTTTATAAAGCGTGCTACTCACCCGTGAGGGTCTCAAGGCGCTGGAGGGGGAGAAGATGGCTCCGGATCAGTCGAAGAGCCAGGTCTTGAGGTCCTTCCTGAACATGTGCAGGGTCAGGGAGCGTCTGATGTTCACCGGGAGCTCATTCCATGTCTTGGCTGTGATGTACGAGAAGGCTCTTCTTCTGGTTTATTTCTGCGGATGCGGGGAACCTCTGCCAGGGTGAGGTCGGCGGAGCAGAGGTTTCTCTTGGGTGCGGGAAGGAGACTCTCTCGTTGAGGTATTTGGGTCCGATGTTGTTGAGGGCTTTGTAGGCGTTGGTGAGGAGCTTGAAAATGACTCTCTTCTGGACGGGAAGCCAGTGCAGGCCGCGCAGGTGTTGGGTCATGTGCTCATGCCATGGAGTTGAGTTCTGAGTACAAGTCTGGCTGCGGCGTTCTGAATGGTTTGGAGTCTGTGTTGGAGAGTTTTGTTTATTCCGGCGTAGAGGGCGTTGCCAAAGTCAAGTCTGCTGGTTATGAGTGCGTGGGTGACAGTCCTTCTGCAGTTGGAGGGGATCCATTTGAAGGTCTTACGGAGGATCCGAAGGCACTTGAAACTGGTGGAGGTGACAGTGTTGATCTGGCGGTTCATGCAGAGGGAGGAGTCAAGGATGATGCCGAGGTTCTGGGCGTGGTCGGTGGGGGTGGGTGGGGTCCAGAGGGCGGACAGCCACCAGGTGTTGTCCCAGGCAGTGGAACAGGGTCCGAGGATGAGGACCTCAGTCTTTTCTGAGTTGAGCTTCAGACAGCTGTCCTTCATCCAGGCTGCCACATTCTTCATTCCTTCCTGGAAGCAGGGTATGGTGTCTTCGCGATTCTTTGTGAGGGAAAGAATGAGCTGGGTGTCGTCGGCGTAGGATATGATGCTGAGTCCATGTTGTCTGACGATAACGGCGAGGGGGGCCATGTAGATGTTGAGGAGTGTGGGGCTGAGAGATGACCCCTGTGGGACTCCGCAGTTGATATCGGTGGGTTCGGAGAGTAAGGGAGGGAGTCTGATCCTCTGTGTTCGGCCGGCGAGGAAGGATTGGATTCAGTCTAGGGCGGCTCCTTGTATCCCTGCGTCGTGAAGTCTGGATGTGTGAGTGCGGTGTGAAACGGTGTTGAAAGCCGCAGAAAGATCTAGCAGGATGAGGGCCGCCATGTGTCCCTGGTCCAGTAGCATGCGGATGTCGTCAGTGGCGGGCAGGAGGGCGGTCTCGGTGCTGTGGTATTGTAATGTCCATGTTTTTTGTAAGTGAACCCATAAGATTTTCGTACTTTCGTTCTATAATTGGATATTGTGTATTATATTTATACAATACATCACAGATTTTTTGATTTCACATGTCATTATCAGAAAATGCATTAATAACTAGTTTTACTTTTTACAATTTTGTTGCATTTGGAGAGGAGATTCTTTCATCAGTAAATGTATCTGACCTACTGAAAAATACACTTAACGAAATGTTTTAAATAACGTTTATCTCTAAATATGTAGAAGATATTCCTTTAACTTTTCTTTCTAAGATCAATTTGAAAGAAAGCCACCTGCTCACCCTCAAAAATTATTTGCAACTACCGAAGTCATCGCGATGACGTCGGTAGTCACGAAGAGCATGTGGTTTATAAAAAGTGTAAAACATGCATATAGCCATATTCTACAGTATGTTTAACAGTAGAGGTTTATTAGTGTACTTTCAAACTCATATTTTTCTAGTGTTTCTAGATTAATCACCTCCAAACACTTTTTCCAGTTTCCGCGAAGACAGAGGACATCGCGATGGCATCAGTAGTCGCAGATAGTGCGCTTTTTTTAACAACTCTGAAACTTATGTGTAGAAGCCCTGTTAATAAGCTTAGTATAGCTGTTCACTATTACAATATTGCAAGTTCAGCTTTTCTTATAATTTTTAAACAAAACTACTTTAAATTTTGCATTTCCACTTCACCGCGGTAACCACAACTATTTTGGTCACCGTAAATATCACATGACTGGGAAAGCAAGGAATATGATAGGATAATATACTTTTCAGCAAAATCATTAGGAAGTACACACCAACTGCTCCTTCTTGAATCTTCTTTCATAGAACTTCATTCTGAGCAGGTGGATTCATTTTGCAGTCAGAACTTTTTTCTATTTTTTTCTATCTGAAATGGCAACATAGCAAGGAGATGGAGGTCTGCAGGAACAACAGCTGGACCAGGATGTGGAGATGGTGGACAGTGAAGATATGGAAGAACAGGAACCTCCACAAAAGAGAGCCAGCGTGGCTTGGGATTTTTTTACAATCCCATCAGGTGAATCAAAAACAACTGCCAAACTTGAGCAATGCACACTTTGCCACAAGACCCTCTCTAGAGGCACCAACAAGAAATATTCATGTGAGACAATGTCCATGTTATACCATCTAAACACCTATCATAAAAAACCTCCCCAACGAGCGATCAAGCAGAGGGAAGCTGGAGGACCATTTACTTCAGTGGCAGCAGGAACAATTCCTGGTCAAAAACTCTCTTCTGAGGTGCAGACTACTGCAACAGATATGGCTCCAGAGATGGCAAGAATGGTCACCTACTGCATGGACTCTAGTGTTGTCGTAAGTGCTGGTGATTAGTCTCTTACAGCTATTCACAATGTTGTAAAACAGCATACATTCTCATTTCCTTCCTCTTTAATATATTTTTCACATTTTGTAGTGCGTTTTTTTAAATTCCTGCTGTCCCAGTAGCCATTTTTGTTATTATCCAAAGCAAAATGTTGGAATGAGTGTATGACTGGTGTATGGATAATTGAATGAGTGCAGTAGTGGTGCCTCAGTAAATCTATGAGTGCATAAGTAGTGCCTGAGTGATTGGATGAGTGCAAACAAAGTGGTTGGGTGAGTGCATATGTAGTGCCTGTGTGAATGGAAGAGTGGAACCGTAGTGCCTGAGTGAATAAATGAGTGCTTGATAATGGCTGGGTGAATGAATGAGTGCATGGATAGTGCATGGGTGATTGGATGAGTGCATGCTTAGTGCCTGAGTGAATGTATGAGTGCATGCATAGTACCTGAGTAAACAGAAGAGTGCAAAGGTAGTGCCTGAGTGATTGGATGTGTCCATAGGTAGTACCTGGGTGTATGGATGAGTGTGTGGGTAGTCCCTGAGTGAATAGGTGAGTGCATGGGTACTGGCTACGTGATTTAATATGTGCATGGTTAGCGCCTGGGTGAATGTATGAGTGAATAGATGAGTGCAAGTGTAGTGCCTGGGTGATTGGATATGTGCATACATAGTGCAAGGGTGAATGGATGAGTGCATGGATAATGCCAGAGTGAATGAATGAGTGCATGGATAGTGCCTAGGTAATTGGGAGAGTGCATAAATAGTGCATGAGAGAATGGATGAGTGCATGGGTACTGCTTTGGTGATTGGATGAGTGTATGGGTAGTGCCTCAGTGAATGGATGAGCACATGCTTAGTGCCTTAGTGAATGGATGAGTACAAGGGTAATGCCCAGGTGATTGGATATGTCCAGGGGTAGTGTCTGGGTGAATGGATGAGTGCAAAGGTAGTGTCTGGGTGATCAGATATGTGTATGGTTAGAACATGGGTGAATAGATGAGTGCAAGGGTAGTGCATGAGTGAATGGATCAGTGCACGGGTACTGTCTGAGTAAATTAATGAATGGAAGGGTAACACTTGAGTGATTGGATGAGTGCAAGCTAGTGCCTGGGTAATTGCATTAGTGCAAGGGTGGTACCTGGGTGATTGGGTGAGTGCATAGATATTGCATAGGTCATTAGGTGAATGAATACATAGTGCGTGCATGATTGGGTGAGTACATGTATACTGGCTGGCTGGGTGACTGAATGAGTGCATGGGTAGGGCCTCATTGAATGGAAGACAGCAAGAGCAGTGCCTGTGTGAATGGTTGGGTGCATGGATAATGGCTGGCTAAATGAATCCGTGCATGGGTAGTGACTGGGTGAATGGATGAGTCGTGCCTGAGTGAGTGATGAGCACATGCCTAGTATCTGCATGAACAGATGACTGCAAGGTTAGTTCCTCAGTGATTAGATGTGTCCATGGGTAGTGGCTGGGTGAATGGATGAGTGTGTGGGTAGTGCCTGAGTGAATAGATGAGTTTATTGGTACTGGGTGAGTGATTCAATATGTGCCATATTTAGTGCCTGAGTGAATGCATGAGTGCATGAGTGAATGGGTGAGTGGAAGGGCACTGCCTGGGTGATTGGATATGTGCATGCATAGTGCCTGGGTGAATGGATGAGTGTGTGGGTAGCGCCTGAGTAAATTCATGATTGCAAGCATAGTGCCTCAGTGAATGAATGAGTGCAAGGGTAGGACCTAGGTGAATGGATGAGTAGAAGGGTAGTGCCTGGGTGAATGGAGAAGTGCAAGGGTAGTGCCTGAGTGAATGGATGAGTACATGGGTAGTGCCCGAGTGAATGAATAGATATGGGTAATGACTAGGTGAATGAATTGGTGCATGCATAGTGCCTGAGTGAATGGATGAGTGCATAGGTACTGCTTGGGTAATTGGATAAGTGTGTGGGTAGTGCCTGGTTGATTGTATGAGTGTGTGTGAGTAGCACATAGGTGAGTAGATGTCTGTAAGAGTAGTGCCTGTGTGATTGGATGAGTGCCAGGGTAGACCCTGGGTCATTGGATGAGTGCAAGGATTGTGACTTGGTGATTGGGTGAGTACACTGATAGGGTCTGGGTGATTGGGTGAATGCATAGATACTGTCTGTGTGATTGGGTGAGTGCATGGATAGTGCCTGGGTAATTGCATGAGTGCATGGGTACTGCCTGGGTTATTGGATGAGTCCATGATTAGTGCCCGGGTGACTGGATGAGTGCATGGGCAGTGTTTCAGTGAATGGATGAGTGCATAGTGTCTGGGTGTTTGCATAGTACATGGGTAGCACCTGGGCAATTGGATGAGTGCTTGAGTAGTGGCTGGAAGATTAGATGAATTCAAGTACACTACCTGTGTGATTGGATGGCTGCTTACGTAGTGGCTTGATGATTGGACTAGTGCAACTGTTTTGCATGGGATGGGTACATTAGTAGAAACACAATTAATCCATTACTAGATTAGTGATTTGACACATGTAATTTGTCTCGACCTCCAACCACTGGGAAGAAATAAAACAAGACAAAAATATATTTAAATTTTATTTCAAACATTAGGCAACCAAACAAAATACAATATTTTTTTACCAGAATTTTAATTCAACATAGACATGTGTTTACCGTTTTTCCTGTTTTCTTCTTTCATACTTGTTCACTTTTAACAGTGTTTTGTATGAAGACTTATCATGAACAGTGGGAAAGAACAATCAATGGATTGTAAAAGAAAACAAATGTACACAGTAGATCATTATAACTATGTCATACTGTTCACTGCACTCACTGCACGTTTTTTAAGACTGGCTTGATGATGGCTTACTACATTAATGAAAACAACTGTATGGTAAAATTGTTTCTGATATTATTATAACTTGTACAAAATGTACAACAAAGCAGTCTTCATTTTTGAATATCCTTTTGTAAACATCATCCCTTTTAGGCCAAATGATGTCTAAACTGTTCTTAGTCATTACACACAAAAGAGGCCTGAGGAGGTTTCACGACCAACAGGGGGCAACTGGGTGGCCTGCTTCATCATTGGGTAACCTCCTTGCACTGCAATCCTAGTCGCAGTGCGGGCTACAACCCCCTCTCATTGAGGGAGGAGTTCAGGGATGTTTTTTCAAAGTGGTGAAGAGGTATACTAAAACCTTCAGATGAGCCGTGCATGGAGGGAGTGGGAAAGGAGAATAAAAGTGAAGTTAAAATAACTACCTGGTATGTCAGGACAAGCTTTAATTGGACATCCAGGGGTCAGGATTAAAAGAGTGTGAACTTTGGCAGGAGGATTCAACGTGTTATGGTCCATAACTGGTCGATATATTTCAGCCCTAATACCCTCCATGGCTTTCTTCAGGACCAAATAGAAGTGCAAAATAAGGTGAGTTAACCACGCATACCAAATCTAGTTGATGGTTAGCAAAGGATACAACCAGCTAGTAGGTTTATTTCAGATGGCGCAAAACAAATTTTTAAGGCGGATGCAGAGATTCCCTCAGGGCACCCCGTCCCACACAGTACACGATGAACTAGGCATTAAGTATATATACGACCTAGTCGCTGTTTAGCTCCTGCTGTGCTGGGTGAATGTATGGTCTAACGAAGAGGCATCTTTTAACCAGGCTGTAATCCAGGATTACCTTTCGCTTGACGATGCTCTTAAAATTTCATGGTTAAGGTATATAAAGGAAACTTCATCGGCAATGGAAAAAGTCGATATTTTTATAAAATATGATCAACTAAGAAAACAGGATAAAAATCTGGTCAAAGACCTGTTTCTTAAAAAGCCATGGCAGATCGTGAGAGCATGGAATTTAGAAAACCTATGGTTAGAGGACACACCCTAGTTAAGTCAATACAGAGTATCAAGGCTTATCTCTCCATTTTAACTAGTGCCCATGATAGATTTGTAATCACTCTTTTTAGATTAAATATGTTACATCATCTATTGGCATCCCCTCCAGGTTTTGTTTTGCGTATAGTAGATAGAGGTCCCTGTGGTTGTGACAATAGGTTTCCACAGGATACCCTACATTTTGTATTTTTATGCAAATATTATACCTATCCTAGGTGTCTGTATCTCAAATCCTACCTAAAAGAAATGGGGTTTAAGCAGGCACGTGTTGCACTTTTACACTTGCAATTAATGTCAAATGTTCAAACTCTTTTTATTATCACAAATCTTTTAAGAGCAGTATTTAAATCAAGAAATTCATGATATGATTGATTTTTAGAGGGACTTTTACGTCTTTGCAGATTTGATTTTAATGAATTTGTAATAGTTTTGACTGTGCATGTGTATTTTTATGGACCCATTTTAATGGAATTGTACTAAGGCCAAAGACAATCCAAGATTTTGTATACCGTGGTTTATTTTATGGCTGTGATTACTGCTGAATAAAGATTATAATTATTAATATTATTAACTCATTTCTGCAAATATACTGTAGTTGCTTCTGTTGCTTTTTCGCCCAGGCTTTTGTAGGCATTGTAAATGTGTGTAGTTATGTAGATACTGTTCTGTAAAAAAAAACAAGTATATTTACATTTTTACCGTACCCCATCTACCAACTACTTTACTACTAACTTACACATAATATAAAAAATGTTTTCATGTTATGTTGCAGTTTTAAACCTACAGATGAACCTAGAAATATTACTACATGCACTTACTTCAATATAACAAACACAGAGGAAAACACAAAACTTTAATTATCAGTTACCTTTTAAGATTTTAGCACCCTGTTGTACAACAAAGCTTCCACATATCTCACTTCTCACTTATACATGGTGTAAGAACAGTTTATTGCTTCTAAAGAACATTTTAAAATGAACATCAATGCAAGAAGGCATATTTACAAGCTCCATGCACTTTCCGAAGCGTCACTTTTTTTGAGACACCGGCATCGTAATGTGGTGCTCTATATTTACAATGTCACATAAAGCCAAACTGTGTAGCTTTTCATGGCCTGATAAATACAAGTTTTTTTCAGGCAGCACTATGCATGAAAGAAACAAGACATGGGTGTTGCTGTGGGTGGTGCTCCCCAGGGGATGTGTAGGGAGATGCAACGAGCAGAAATACTTTCCTTTCTCCTCATTTTTACCTGTTCGTATGTGTACTGCATTCTACAGCACACATACAAAGAGGAAAATACCTCTCATGATTGCTTTTGTACAGGAAGACGTCCCTTCCTGCACAAAAACAATCATCCCCACTACACAGGCACCCTTGAACCATGGTGCAAGGGTGCCTCTGTTGGTGCATGGCTGCCAGTTCTATGCCCGCACAGAGGAGAGCATAGGGATTCATCATATTGTTGTAAATATGATGCATCCTGTGCTTTGAAAGTAATGCCCATGTGTTTTGGTTCAGTGAACAGGTAGTGCCTGGGTGTTTAGATAACTACATGGGTAGTTCCTGGATAATTCAATGAGTGCATCAGTAGTGCCTTGCTGATTAGATGAGTGCATAACTAGTGTCCGAGTGATTGCATGACTCCATTGTTAAAGCTTGATAGATTGGATGAAATTAAGTATACTGCTGGGGTGAATGTATTAGTGCAAGAGTATTGCTTCAGCAATTAAATGAGGGCATAGATACTGGATGGATGATAGGTTTACTAGAATGGTACTCTCTACATAATTAGATGAGTGCATGAGTAGTGTCTGAGTGTTTGCATGAGTTCAGGCGTGTGCCTCAGCATTTCAATTACTGCATGGGTTGTAAGTGTATCCTAATGTGACTGCATAGCTTCCGCGCAAGTATTGCAATGTCTGCGCAAGTATTACAATGACTGAATAGTTACAGAATTGTTAATTGCATAAATCAATGGTTAGTGTCTGGGTGATTAGATGAATGTATATGTAATGCATCCATAGTTGAATGACTACATAATTTATGCCTGCCTGATTGCAAGAGTACATGTGTAGTGTCTAGGTAATAGAATAACTCCATGGATACTGAATCACGGATTTGATGACTGCCTCACTAGTGGATGGGTGATTGCATGAGTACTCCCTGATTGACAATGAAACGATCTTCATTACTGTTAGATACATAACAGTTGTGACAATATATCTAACTCATTGGTTATCTCCTTCTGTCATTATCAAACTACCTGTTTTACTATATATATATGCTTTTCTACTGAGCTATGTGTGACTGAAGTCTAGATAAAACACTTTTTTTTAATGAAATCATTTTTATTGGCATTTTCTTTAATTAAGTACATCACATCAGTATTGGTGGCATTGACATAAAAAGATATATAAAAAGATATATCACATACATTTTACACCTTGACATGAGGCCGAATAACATCGTGGTCTATAGCCTCCCGTACAGTCCCAGAATTGGTGATATTTCTAAGGAGCGAGTGGTGAGGCAGTATCAGCATTCATGCAAGGCAGTCTGTGTTGTGTGTTGGGATGTGAGGCGTACTCTCTCTATTAGCAATATATCGTAGGGGTTGTTTCGTGCCAGGAGTAATATGAACTTAAACTAACCCGGGAGGTAGAACTGGGATACACTGTGTCGTATATTGCTCCATTCGGTGGTAGCTGCCTGAGTGATGCAGTATGGTATGGTGGCTAGTTAGGCATGAGCAGGTGAGGGGTGGAAGTTTCGGGGTCACACACGCTGTAGTGTATCTATGGCCTGCTCGTGGTTGCCACCGACAGTCACCTTGAGTTGTCGCATGGGTCGTGTGTGCCATAGGAGAACTGGTAGTTTGAGACCCCGGCATCGTCAGTGTTTCCTGTATGAAAGAATGGAGTATCATGGCCCATGGCATAGAAATTGGGTGCTTACGGGTTCCCTTAACCTCCTCTGTACGGAGCACTTCCTCCTCTGCTGTGGAAGTCTAGATATCACACTTGGTATATAATTGCATACATAGCTCTCTAGCAGCATACATTGCTTTGTTACTGAGCATCCACATGCATCAGTAAGTTTCTGAAACGGGAAACAACATTTAAAACATTTTCAAAGCACAAAACCTTTTGTAAATTGTACAGCTGCATCATTTCGCAAATACTTTTCTGCCTCTAAAACATATATTCAGCATTTTCCAAACAAAAGTTACACACCAAATGAAGCTAGCACAAGAACTCTCAAGATATTCTGCACTATTAATACTTCCCAATTTCAAACAAACCATGTTTAAAGAAATAAAACACCATCCTCACTATATACATGACATTTTCATCAGCCTTACTGATCATAGATCACCATCTAAACATATATGAGATTTCTTAATAGATGTACACCTTCAAGCTATCTTTCCAAAAATATATACCTCATTGCGTCTTTAAGTAAACTCAAAAGTCCTACCATATATATAGCTATGTGCAACCAAAAGAACCATATCTCCCCATCTAAGCATATGCAAAGTGGTCATATAAGTTAAAAAATACATTGACAAAAACTTCCCAATACATACCTAACAAGTATTACTTCTTTCTAATTCATACATAGGTGGACAACATGTTCTCATCTTTTAATTGTGAGCACACTACTCCTAGATATATCTTTTCATATCACTGATACTCGTTTTTATCAAAGTCCCATATACATCTTATTTTCTAATGTAATTTCTATAAAGAATAAAAAAGATATGTACATACCAGTTATTTCAGTTTGTAGACTATATTGTTGTTTTAGCTCTTTGTGGATAGCTTTGACACTACGTTTTCTGAAAACTAAGCACAAGAATTGTACACCACTCTCATACAAAGCAACCATAAAATGGCAACCTCTTTAACTTTGTACTCTGTGATCATGAGAAAGGCAGCAAATGAAATGATGGCTTTCATTTTAGACTACACTATTTTCTCTTCTGAATGGTTAGTATCTGTTAACCCTTTCCCTCTCTTTCAAAAAGAGATTCTTATCTATGTGTGGAGAAATCGCAAAACAAAAGGGGAGTTCAAACCTATATCTAGCTTTTTAAAAATATAAATACAACACCACAGTTTATTACATAGTTCTGAGTTGGAAATTAAATCTTGCAATTACTTATATTGTGTCATCACTCCTCAACTTTTTAGAAAAAATTCTGTCTCTTTAAGACCCTTCCCCCAATACACTCTTACCTCAGTGTGCCTAGAAACCCAGTGCAGCCAGTAGGTCACAAGTTCATAACACATTCTAGAAGGAACATGCTGCTTCCAGATAAGATACAGCAGGTGTGTTTTACTCCACAGATTCAAAAGCATATCAATGTCTGTATTACATTTCTTTCCTTAAACAACAACCAATAATAAGACTTCTTGCTAAGGCATCCAACACACTACCTAATTTTATTCACTTTCATACTGACCGCATCCAATGAAATATATCTTTTAAAAAAACACCTCCATTCTAAATGCTTTTTATTCGGAAAACTACCTTATTCAGCTCCAGCCTTCTCCTGACTGCTATTGCTCCTTCACTTCAAAATGCTTAGAGTATGGATTGTGGGCCACAGCTATATCTATTGGGCTAAAGAAGCTGCAAAAATGAAAGGTATTGACAGAGATTTGGGTTTGCAAAATGTTGGTTTGCCAAGGAAAGGGTTAACGTTTCATCAATTACTGTCTTTGGTTAAATCCATTCTGGATTCCCAAGCTCCTCACCTCATGATTGTGCAATGTGGTGGCAATGACATAGGCACATTGACTGGGGTAGGCCTGGAAATATTAATGAAAGAAACCTTTGCAGAACTGATGTCACTTTTCCCTCACACTGTCTTGGTGTACTCTAATGTATGCCAAAGATTGACAAAGCCAGGAAACATGTTAACAAAACTACGTCTGCATTCCTCAGGCCATCGCAAGGGCTGTATCTATAACAACAATCTGCGTTTTGAAATGCATGAAATTTATAGAAATTATGAAGTGCACTTCACAGATGTTGGCAACAGGGTGTTTCTAAGTAACCTGAAACTCTGCATCCGGTCTTAGGTGTAGCAGCAATATACACAGAACCAACACAACAGCTCTTGTCAGAGACACCCTAGAACATGAAATATTGTTAATTTTCCTCAAAAATATTCTTTAAAAGAAATTTGGGGGGATCTTCACGACGATATTGTGATCCCCGCGGATATGTAATAAAAATGGAAAACAAAAGCAGGCATTCAATGGCCACCAACACATCCAAAAATAATATGTAAATAAAACATTCTGTACATTGCCCTACACACATTACAATATACATACTTCTTTCAAAGCATGTTTAAAGTCATATTTTTGTACTAAGTTTCTTTAAAAACCATCTTTCAAACCTATTTTTCATTTTCACGGTTCTTCAGGAAATTGCAAAGATGTCATTAACTGGGACAATCGCACCTTTCCTATAAAGTGAAAACACATATATGCACAGACATTACAATATTCTACACAATAGAGGTTTATTACTGTACACTTCAAACTCATGTTTTTCTAGTGTATTTCTAGAACAACCATCTCTAAAACCTGTTTTCCATTTTCGCAGTGACTCTGGAGATATTGATGACGTCGCTCATCATGATCCCCGTGGGTATGTAGCACAAGCGGAAAGCAAAAGCAGGATTTCAATAGCCACCACCACATAAAAAAATGATAACTATATAATTACTTCTAACCATCACATTAGATAACTCGCTATATAAATAACTCTATACAATCATTTGTCAGATTCTCAATATCTCTATAAGAATGCACATTAATGATTTACCAATATTCTCAACGACATTAATAATAGCAATGTCACGTGATGGTACATGAGGACCACGCTGGCGGTCGCGTCGTCAACGCAAATATCGCACGCAATTAAAAAAATCAATTTTGGACACATATCTTGTGTCGCTAGCACCTCTATTTCTCAATCATGGGGTTAGAGTATCTCCACCCTGACCCCTTATGTGGGCTTTCACACACATTTTCTGCCCCAGGAAGGTGTTCCGATAGATAAAATGGTGGCTGCAACTTTCTATTCAGGTTGTGACCAGCCAATCAGAGCATTCCCGCTGGCACGTGCATTCGCAAATCATCGCAAAACCTTTGTGAAATATCTGCGGCCAGAGAAATCACTATAATTTTAAACATACATTTCTCAAAAACTACTGAACAGATTTACACTAAATAAGCAAAAGGCACTTCCTTGAACGGACATATACGTCCCAGCCAAATTTGGTAATAACCTATATAGACACTCATGTAGCTACTCACCAACCCATGCAGCCACTTATACACAAAGTGAGAGACTGATACAGATATTTAAATATTTAAACATTACTCACTAAGCCATGTATTCACTAAGATACACTTAATCAGTCAGTTATACAATCAATTTTTCAAAAACAAATCATCCATTTAGACACTTACATACCCATTTATTCTTCCATCGATCTTGAGATATACATATATAAAACATATGTAATTTTCAGAAAAACACATATTCACTGGATGATGTCATCAGTGATGTCATTTGAGATGTCATCAGTGATGTCATGAGTGATGTCACTGACCATGTCATGAGTGATGTAATATGTGACGTCATCAGTAGTGCATTGCGGGCGCGCGAGTTATAGTTAGCTGAACTAACTATAACGGGGGAATTTCAATGGTTTTGTACGAGTGAAAAGTCCAGCTAACTATAACGCCCCTGAAACCTATGTTTTTTTCAGTGAATTTCTAAGGTTTTTTAAATGCTAATTCCTAACTAAAACGTGCCTGAAACCTATGGTTTTTTCAGTGAATTTCAAAGGTTTTTTAAATGCCAATTTCTAACTATGCCTACAGAGATAGGACATGTGAAGAAAGAAAAAAAAACACACAGAAAGAAAAAAAAGAAATGCAGAAAGAAGCAACAGAAGTCCTCAAAGACGAAGAAAAGTGCAGGAAGAAGGATAACGTGCAGAAAGAACAAACAGAAGAGCAGAAAGAAGCCTTGTTGCAAAATCATCCTGTACCCTCAACTTTTTCAGACGGATACTGGTGGTAACTGAGTCTGGCTAACCAGTCCTAGAGCCAGTGCTATGTTAAAAGACACTCAGAATACAGTGAAAACAGCTACATACAATAGGGAACACTATGCGTTGGGGTCCCCCTGTGATTAGCATGACCTCCTATGTAAGCCCCTAGTATATAATAGGGCAGGGGATTAAAACTACCTCTTAAAATGTGCCGCAGGGCGTGTTTGCAAACGTCACCTCAGGCCCTGTCCCCTCCCTTCCCCACTGTGTAAACACGCCCTGTGGCCGTTTTAAGTTGGGAGATTAAGTCCCCTTGAATCCTGAGGGTCCATAGGGTCCAACTAGACCACTAGGTAACTCCAGTAAGCGCTACAGAGCTGCGTTGCAGAGAGATGTAAAAAGGGGCACGGCCTAGACCACCTCTCTGCAACGCAGCGCAGTGGCGCTTACTGGCAGCACCTGGTGGGCTAGTTGGCCCCCAGGGTCCCTCAGGATTGAAGGGGAATTATTTCCCCCAACTTAAAACATGCCACAGGGCTTGTTTGCACACGTTAACTCAGGCCCCGTCCCCTCCATTCACCACTGTGTAAACATGCCCTGTGGCCATTTTTAGTTGGGAGATTAAGTTCATTTGAATCCTGAGGGTCCCTAGGGTCCAACTAGCCCACTAGGTACCTCCAGTAAGCGCCACAGAGCTGCGTTGCAGAGAGGTGTAAAAAGTGGCACTGCCTGGACCACCTCTCTGCAACGCAGCTCAGTGGCGCTTACTGGAAGCACCTGGTGGGTTAGTTGGCCCCCAGGGTCCCTCAGGATTGAAAGGGAATTATTTCCCCAACTTAAAACGCGTCACAGGGCGTGTTTGCACACGTCACCTCAGGCCCCATCCCCTCCCTTCACCACTGTGTAAACGAACCCTGTGGCCGTTCTAAGTTGAGAGATTAAGTCCCCTTGAATCCTAAGGGTGCCTAAGGTCAAACTAGCCCACTAGGTACCTCCAGTAAGTGCCACAGAGCTGTGCATAGAGGTGTAAAAAGGGGCGTGGCCTCAGAACACCTGTCTGCAACGCAGCTCCCTGGCGCATACTGGAGATACCTGTTGGGCTAGTTGGCCCTCAGTGACCCTCAGTATTGAAGGGGAATTAATTCCCCAACTTACAACTGGCCAGGGGGCGCGTTTGCAGAGTGCTGCAAGGAGGGGGCGTGGCCCCCAGCGCAATGCCGGTCTATTATTTATTTTATTTTTTAAGAAGGAGGGCTGTGTGGCCCCCCTTCTTTTTCTAATTTATTGGCCCTGGGGACCCCATCCCCCAGGGCCTGCAACCTCATTTTTTTTGTTGAAAAAAATAAATGTGGCCCTTCCAAGGCCTTAATTGGCTCCGGGGACCACAACCCCTGGGTCATGGCCTTTTTTCTTTTTAATTCTTTAGGAGGGGGGCTGCGTTGCCCCCCTCCTCAGGCCACTTATGGCCCCGGGGACCCGATCCCCCGGGGCCGGCCTTTGTTTTTTAATTTAAAAAAATATATATATAGTTATAGAAACACCTAGGACATGCTGGACAAACCGTATGTACCTATCACCATGACGATTTGAGTGATATTCATTAAAAGACGACTATGCATACAATGAATCCACGTGGAATGTATTTACCGCTAGTGAAGCTCTGACGTGTCTGACGCCCTTCCGTGCCTAATCCCGGCGCCCCCGCCGGTGGGTACTCTCCAAGTAGACATCCTTGTCGTTTATTTATACAAACATGGGTAGCTATTGACGGGCACATTTAATACACATGCACACCAAGTCATTCAAAGGGGATTCAACAAAAATTCGACCAAACTATGCAAGAAACCCCCCTCACGATTAATAAAACACACATCCACCGCCGGATGTGTAATACTTTTTATTTTACTCTCTGGAAAGGAGACGAACCTCACTTGAGAGTCACAGCGTGCTCCTGGCTGAGCCCAATGCTGTGTTAAACCCACCAGTGCCCGCCGAGTGCCACACACCTCTGTGTTGTATTCCACCAGCTAGTGCGTATGCTATGACACTCTCTAGCCCATGTGCACTGTAACACCACCCCGTGAATATGTCATGCCACACTTGCCTTCGCACGGGTTATATTGCCCCATCTAACGTGCCTTCCTCGATGCCTATGTTATTATGCACAGCGCTATGCCATACATATTACAATGTGGGATACATATCTTTGTCACAGTGCATATGCAACGTTACACTCCCCAGCACATATGTTATATTACAACTTTAGAGACTAGTTAGGTTACACAACACTGCCCTGTGCATATCACACTCCAAGGAGCATATCGCATAGCACGCGCTAGTGCCTCTGCTATCTCACGCTCTCCAATGAATCTGTCATTGCGCACAATGTATTGCATATTATATTTCACGCCCGGTTCATCTTATATCACACTTTTTGGTGCATAGTTTATACCATATACTATATCTAGTTTTCATTTTCAATCGTGCTCTCAGGACTATGTTCTATATAACACTGCGTCCACCTACCCTTTTCACAGGCATTACATTTTGTGATAAGGGGTGGAGGGTCATGGGGTGTTTCTGCCAAGTGAGCCCGGAGTCACAGTCACAAACGTCCTCTTCTTCCAGAATAAAAGTGAGATTATGCTGCATACTAGTTCATATTTTAAGTAGTTCGCACAGACACACATTTTAAAAACAATAAAGTTCCTAATACCCACCTTCTCTGAACAGTTAGCTTGCTGCCCCATCCACCTCCTCCCTATTCTCTGTTGTCTGAATCCATGGACTGGCCTCCTCCCTCCTGCCATGCATGGTCTGATGTGCTGCCACTGCCCTCCATTTAGCATTATGTACCAGTCCACTCCTCCTGCCCTCCATTGCCCAATTCTATGGCCCATCATTGACCTCCTGCTTAGCCTCTGTGCTTAGCTTGCTGCCCCTATTCTCCTTAACCCTGCCCTCCGATGTCTTTGTGCATGCCCCTGCTCCATCCTTTTTGCCCACCATGTTCCATGGACCTGCCACTCCTATCTACTCTGAGTGTTCTGTTGAGCTGCCACTCCCCTCCCACCTGCCTAGCATTGTCAGATGACTGTAACCTGTCCCTGTCACCTCCACCCTGCCTGTCCACATGCCATGCCCCTATCCCCTTCATCCTGTCCTCCATGGTCCATTTTACTGCCACACCCTTCTGCCCTCCCTGGTCTGTTGTGCTGCAACTGCTCCTCCTGCCTGCCCCACGCGGTCTGTTGTGAGGCCCCTTCCCCTGAACTCTCTAGTCTGTGCCCAGGTCCTGACCCTCCCTTCTATCCTCCATGGTCCTTTGTGCATGCCCCTGCACCCTCCTTCTTGCCCATCATAGCCATTGTGCTGCCACTAACCCTCCAGCTTGCCATGCATGGTCTTCTGTGCTGCCATGCCCCCTCCCACCTTCCCTGTGTGGTAAGCTAGCTGCCCCTGACCCCCTCCCACCTTCCCTCCATGGTCTGTGTGTATGCCATCATAGTCTCACTGCTGCTCTCCATGGTGTGCCTTGTTTCTAGTGCCCATCCTGCCTGACCTCCATGGTCATCTTACTGCTCCTGCCCTGCCCTTCCCCTTTGCCCCCAGCCCTCTGTTTCCATGTGCAGACCCCTATTCCCTCCCTCCTGGCTTGTCTGTTCCATTGTAATGCCCCTGATCCGTCCCTCCTGCCCTTTATGGTCTGTTATGCTGCAGCTTTCTCTCCTGTCCGTCCATTATGGTCAGCTAGCTACCATTGCCTCTTTCCCCTCTGTTCTCTGTTGTCCATGTGCATGGTCCTGTACTCTCCCTATTGCTTTCCATGGATTGTTGTTCTGCACTCCCGTCCCGCATGCCCTGTGTGGTGTATTGTGCTGCTGCAAACCCTGATGTCTGCCCTGTAGGGTCAGTTTGGTGCACCTCTCCATGTCCCTCCTATCCTCTGTTATCCGAGTCCATGTCCTTACCCCAATTCCTCCTGCCTACCATGATCCAATGTACCATACTTGCGAACATTTTGAACTTGGTAAGAGGGAGATTTTGAAAAAAAAACTGGGGTATTGATTTTCCCATTTGAGTTACATTGAAAAAAAGGAGATTGTAGACAGGAGACAAATCAAATAAAGCCCATTTGAGCTTAAAAACATTGGACGTTTCCTGGCTGATACGGGTTCGTTGGCATGTATGGTTGTACTACCACTGCCTCTTCCTTTTGCCCACAATGGTCTATTATATTGCCACAGCCTCTCTTGCCAGTCCTGTATTGTTGGTTTGTTGCCCCTGCCCCCCTTTCCACTACACTCCATAGTCTGTTTTGCTGCCACTGCCCTTCCTGCCTGCCCTGTGTGGTCAAATTGTTGCCTCTGCACTCTCCTACCTGCCTTCAATTTTCAGAATCCGTGCCCCTGGCCTCTGCCTCTCAACAGTATCCCAATGAACAACTAGATTGCTAACATTCTATATTTTTTACAAAAGTGTGGAACGCCTGACGTCATCTTGATGTAATCAAAACTGTAATACCTAGAGCATTTCCTTTAGAAATTACATATATGAGAGGGTCTTATTTGCATCAAAATTATGGTTAGTGCTCTAAAAAACTAAAATGAGGACATGAGTTTTCAAATAGCGACAAAGAACCTTTAAATTATTTGGTAATCTTTGTTTTTTTATCCAGTTGACCACTTGATTAAATGTTGCACTTAGGGGAGAGGATGTGGTGTTACTTCCAGAGCTGCAGACTTTGCAACTGGGGAACCAGGTTGGAGTTTCTGCTTCAGCTCAATATTCCGTGATTCTGGTCAAATCACTTAATCTCCCCATGTCTACAACCAAAATGAATTTGATCTTGTGTGATGTAACCAATGCGCATGTAAAGCACTCCAATACCTGACAAGTCTGCACTATGTAAAACTGCAAATACACAAAAAATAAGTGTTTTGCACTCTTCTATCATTGGGCTACATGTGGGCTACATCTGGGTGATATTTGTGCTGCATTTGGGCTCTTTTGTCTCTGGTGGCCATCTTGGGAGGTTTATTTGTTATGAAGTTTCCTAATTTCCTAATTTACTGCAGTCTCCTCAGTAGGAAATGCTTTCAGTTTTTTACTTTGATTCCATCAAGAAGGTATTCAGATATGCCACACATTTGCCATAAATTCTGAATGTTAGCACTCTAGTTGCTCATTAGATCACTGTAGTAAAGCTACTGCTCATCACGGAAGTCTGCTGCTGGTATTAAAAGTGCATGTTTCAGTCTGCATAACAGAATTTTTTAATGAAATAGAAGAGGATTTGAGAAGTCACTAATCTAACAGTGGTAAATCTCACAAAGAAATCTCTCACGGATATCGAAATTAAAGTATTAAGACTAGGACTTACATTCTGTCCTAGCAATCACCTGGAATATACGCAAACCAGAATTGACCTTTTCAGCTTTGTACGCAAGCTGAAATTACATAAATATTTTAAACTGAGGTTGAATATTAGGGATCCCAAAATAGGGTCACTAAGAATGACAGCTACCGATATATTAACGGGCAAAGACTTGCCAGCAATTGAACTTTTGGAAGACCTCAGATTAGAATGTAAGGGCAATCTGGATACGAATGAGAACATGGCAGAAAGAGCTAGGAGAGTTGGCATTCAACAAGAAAGAGAAGAGAGTCCATTTAGGCCTACATCTCTTTTCAATTCCCAAATGTTATCAGATGCCATTGATGTCTTCTCGGAGGCCATGGTCAATGACTTATTAAAATTTAGGTCAAAGAAGACCGGGCACCAAATAAGAAGCAACATAACAATTGCGGAAAAGACAGCATTGCAAAACTTAATGAAGGATGTGTCAATAATAATTAAACCTTCTGATAAAGGTGGTAACGTAGTTCTTCAAACCAGGGAACGTTACTGCAAAGAGGCAACTCTCGGATGGAAAATATAATGAAAAATCAACCAGTGATGTTTATCAAAACAGCGTCAAATTGTATGATGAACTAATCCGCAAGTGGTATGATAAATCAATGTTGGGGACAGAAGAACACATGTTTCTTCGCAGTAACAATCCGGTGGTACTCACCTATTATCGCATCCCGAAATTGCATAAGGACAGTGTAGATCCCCCGGGTAGACCGATTGTTTCTTCCTTGAACAGTTTGACAGAGCATCTATCAATGTTTATTGATCAATTCTTATTTTCTTTTGCGGTACAACTTCAATCTTACATCAAAGACACTAAGGATTTGTTGAATAAAATTACAAAGATAATATGAGACCCTACTTATGTAAATGTAAATGTAAATGTATGGATACTTGTATAGCGCACGACTACCCGGAGGCCTCTCGGCGCTTGTACGAATACCGCTGTGGAACCCATCCTGGCTTTTTCCCTGTGAGGCGTCCACTCCTGGGCACCCCCAAGGTGAAGGCCAGGCATCCTTAGCGTTGTGGGGGCCGTTGTGGAGATTAAGCAAGCTATTGCCCAGAGTTGCAGAGTGGGACTCCATGATTAGAATGGCACCGAGGCGAGAATTGTCAGGTCCGTGGAAGTTTTGAGCTCAAGACCCACCGAGGCAGGGAATTGAACCCTGGTCCCGGGCTAGACCTCTGCATCAGGGTCTGCCGTTCTAATCATTGAGCCACACTTATCTACTAATGGTACTGGATATCACAAGTCTGTATACTTGCATAGATCATAAGCATGGTTTAAGGGACGCACAGTTTTATCTGGAGAAACGTCAGTTACGTTATTCGGAGCACAATCAAATGCTGATAGAGTTTTTGGAGTTTTGTCTCACGAACAACATCTTTTTGTTTGAGAATCAATATTTCAGACAAACATCTTGTACGGCGATGGGCACCTGCTTCGCCCCCAGTTATGCGAACTTGTTCGTTGGCTAGTGGGAGGAGCGGGTGCCCAAAACCCATATAGGTCAGAGTAGTAGCAAAGTGGTGGCGTGGTATCGATATATCGATGACCTGTTCATTGTGTGGCAAGGGACAGTGGACTCGGCTCTTGGATATGTCAATGCCCTCAACAATAATAACCTTAATTTACACTTCTCGGGAACAGTGAGTCCAGTGGCAGTGGACTACCTGGACCTGAGGGTGTTTGTAGAGGATGGGAATATACATACGGCAGTACACCGCAAATCTACAGCGGGTAATTCCACATTGTTTGCCACTAGTAATCATCCACCCAAACTCATTCAAAGCATTCCGTATAGCGAACTTCTAAGGTTAAAGAGAAACAGCACTAGAGAGAAGGACTTTGAGGCGGCTGCCACAGAGTGCATTGCCAGATTTACTGTGAGGGGGTACGAACCGGTAGCCCTCAGAAAACTTTGCAGAAGGTGCGAGGGATCCCAAGAGATAAACTCTTGGTGGATAAACAGAAACAGATTGAGAAGGACAATAAGGGTAAATTCCGGATGGTTACCCCTAATTCTTCAGAAGCTAACCATCTGAAACATATGCTTAAAAAAAATTGGCCTATTTTGAAAACAGATAGTGTTATCTGTGATGATATTCTGGCCTATCCTTTAGTAACTTTCAAGAAAGCAAGGTCTCTACGGGAGATGTTGGTAAGAAGCCATTTAGAGAAAGTACCAGAAAGAATGAATACTCTAAAATAAATGAAGGGATTTTTTCCCTGTAGCAGATGTAAAGCTTGTTCTAATAGCAGAAGGGTCCTGTCATATAAGATACCAGATACAGGGAAAACAAAGGAAATAACTAAGTTTTTAACCTGCAGTACATCGTATGCGGTATACTGCTTGGTATGTCCATGCGGGCTACGCTATATAGGTAGCACAATACATCAATTGAAAATCAGGACATTAGAACATTTAAGAGCCATAGATAAAGTGGATACTGCATATCCTGTGGCACGTCATTTTGCCGAATACCATCAGAGTGATAGAAATCAATTACAGTAGTTCGGCTTAGACTGTGTTCCAATAAATGTCCGCGGGGGAGATAGGCTACGTAAATTACGGAGACTAGAATCAAGATATATCATAGATTTGCTCACAAAAAGTCCAAGAGGATTAAACAGTGGGGAAGAATCAAGTTCAAGAAGACTTTATTTCGGATTAAATCCATAAAAGTACATAAAATCAATATAAAACATTTAGCAACAATAGATAAAATCTTTAAAAATAATGCATCCACAGAGCTAATACATACTGATTACATACATAAATCAGATTGACATTTTTAAATATTTTTTCCGTTTATGCCAAAAAGCCCCCAAGAAATTTGCCACTGCAAACACAATGTGTGCGGCCATTTCGCTCTTGAGAATTCTAAAGGCTTCATGACACCTTATGAAGCCCAGGTTCCTACAGATAGGAATGATCCACTTTCTGCGGGACTCAGTATAGCCCGGACAAAAAAATATAAAATGCAGCTCAGTTTCCTCGCTTGCGCTGCATGCCGGGCAAATACTGGATGTCGACAGGGACCAGGAGCTAGTGAAAGCACGAATTGGCAAAGACCCGTGCCTCCATTGCAAGTAAAGCTTCCTGATAATTACAGGGTAAACATTATCCAAGGCCAATTCGAAGATGTATGTACTCTTCATAAGGAGGAATTGATTTGTTAGGGACCCTAGGGATTTGGAGGGTCGGAGTAAAGGAGCCTTAGAATCATGATACACCTTGATTAGGGCCTTTTTAGAAAGCTTGGAACAAGCATTACCAGGATCGTTCCATAGTGCATCTAGTCCTAGGCTCATCAAACTGTTCCTTATGAATTTAAGCCAAGGAATGTTTCCCGAATTTGGGAAGCTGAGAACTTCCTGGAGGCCCTGTCTATAGTGAATCAATTCAGGCACCGTCCATAATCTGCGCCAGTAGATCACAGGACGAAATGCCAACTCTTCCTCCAGTGGTCTAATGCCTAGGTCAAGTCGTAGAGGCACTAGCGGAGTACTCGGAGGAAGAGCTGCTAAACACCTAAGGAATCTATTCTCCTCCTTTGTCAGGCTGTCCAGGATTTTGTGACCCCATAATTCACTCCCATAGGTAACTGCTCCTCTTGCTTGTACCCTATAAATATGGAGAGGAGGGCCTATGGGTTTAAGGGTTGACCTATTCTTCCCCACCATTGCTAATATTCCACCAATATATTGCGCCAGCTTCAACCTTGTTTTCTCCTGATGTTGACCCCACCCCAATTCCTCGTTGAGTGTAACACCAAGGTATTCGAAGGTGCTCACTCGATCTAGTACATTTTCCCCAATGCGAGGGATACGATGAAACCTGGGTGGTGGATTGAAGGCCATAAATTTAGTCTTTGTGGTGTTGATTTCCAATCCATGCTCTCTACAGAAGTCCCCAAAACCATCCAGAACACGCTGGATTCCCATAGGTGACTTGGAGAGAAGGAGGGTATCATCTGCAAACATAATTGCTGGGACCCTCCTTCCCGCCAACTTCGGGACATCCGAATTGGGGACCCCATTAAGATGGTCAATAACCCCGTTAACAAAGAGGCAGAACAGGGTCGGTGCAAGTACGCACCCCTGTCTTACCCCTCTCTCAACGGGAAACTTGTTAGAGAGTACACCCTGCGCACCGCACCTCACACGGGCATAGGTGTTTGTATGGAGGCGGATGATCATATTCAGGAGATCAGCTGGCATCCCAACTTTCGCCAGGACTTCCCAGAGTTTGCCACGCGGAACAAGGTCAAACGCAGCCCTTAAATCTACAAATACAGTATAGAGGCTGCCACCCTCCAGCTGTATTGTTTTCCAATGTAGAAGGGACAGCCTAAAGACCTGGTCCACGGTAGAGATCTTCTGGCGAAACCCAGCCTGAAGAGGGCTCAGAACATCCCTCTCCTCGATCCAGTCCAAAAGTCGATCCAACAGAAGCCTCGCAAAGAGTTTCTGTGGAACGTCTATCAGACTGATCGGTCTATAATTGGCGGGGAGCAAAGGTGAACCCCTTTTGAAAATGGGCACAATCTCCGCCCCAAGCCAAGTTGGAGGAAGTGCCATCCCATGAATGATTGCATTGAACAGTATCAGAAAGTATAGTGCCCAAATTCTGACTTCATGCCTTAGGAGATCGCCTGGGATCTTATCTAAACCTGGCGCTTTTCCTAAGGAAAGGCAAGTAATTGCCCTTTCCACTTCCTCCAGCTTAAAGTCTTCCAACTCAGTGCAACCATCAATGGGGTCCGCTAAGCTCTCAGGCGGAGTTCCCATTTGGTCTGACCCAGCTCTGCTATAGAGGGACGAGAAATGTTTTTCCCAGACTTCAGCTGTAACATTACATTCTATTGCCATGACAGGCTCAGCAGAACCATGTCTGACTATATGCCAAAATTTTTTGGAATCTCTAACTTTGAGAGCAGATGTTATTTCTGACCAGTTCTCCCAGTCCCAGTCTATTTTAGCGGCTTCAAGACGGGACTTATAGGCCACCCTCTTTTCCCTAATCACAGAGGATGATTCCTTATTTTTAAGTGCTTGGAGGAGATCTTTCTTAGCTCCCCTACAGCTGGCATTGAACCAAGAGGCTCTTTCACTCCTCGGTTTCCTGCCCCGGACCACAGGATTCAATACCTCAGCTAAATTGGCACAGAGGGTCTGATGGATATCCTCAAGGGAAGAACAGCCTCCCGACGAGGGCAATTGAGGGAGAAGCCTCTCCATTCTTTCGAAAGTTACAACCACTTGCTCACATATAGCCCTTATATGGTTCGGTTTCTCTAATAGTCTATCCCACCTTAGTCTTCGTCTGTTGCTAGACAGGGTGAGACTAGGGGCAGGTAAACTATTTCCCCGGGTTTCTGGCCTGAGGAAACCATCCGCGGCTAATGAGAGGATTAGGGGGTTGTGATCACTATCGGCCCTTTGGGCAATTTTAAAATCTAGTGCCAATTTCCAGTCCTGGAGTCTGATCAGTATGTAATCGATCCGGGACTCCTGCCTTGATCTATTAAAAGTTGGCTGGGGCGGGTTATCCCCCTTGAACCTACCATTGCATGCTCTAAGTGAATTTGCCAATATTAATGTTAGAACTTGCAATAAGAGGGGTGATGCTACCCTGACTGGCGGACCTACAATTCTTTGGATTCCCCAGAAATCATCCTCCTCACTGCTAATCCCATCTAGATACGTCGGGAGTGGTTCAAACTGAATATTAAAATCCCCTCCGACCAAGAGTATATCTGGGCCAGTGAGGGAGTCAAGAAAAAGCCCTAAATCCTCCAGTGTCCTTGAGGTGGCTGCAACTCCAACCGGTCTAGAGTATATATTTACCAGAGTCAGACCCGCCCCATTGGGCCAACGCAAGACGACACATAGGATATCCAGAGAATTAGTTTCTACCACCTCGGCAGTACAACCTAAATGACAAGTAATCCATATTGATAGTCCACCGGACGGGCGTCCCTTCCCGCCCCATCTAGCTGGAATATCAAAAATTGCAAACCCGGGGTGACTAAGATTTTCTCTGGCCCACGTCTCTTGGAACATGCATATATCCTGTTCTTTAATAAAGGTTTCCCAATCAGTATTGCCTAACTTATTGGGGAGCCCAGCCACGTTCCATGACAAAATCTCCAAAGCCCTCATTGTTCTAGTTACAGGCATAGAAGCCTCATGCGGGGTACTTTCTTCTATCCTTAAAAGAGCACAGACCCCCAGCTCACTTTGTGCATTGCATGAGAACCCCTGTAGAACTTTGGCCTTTCATGGGAAGCAACCTCCCGCCGCCTCCACCCCGTTCTCCCTGTGTGCGGAACAGTAAGATTCGATAGCTATTTCATCTATGGCCACCAGAGCGTGTTCCAAGGGCCCTGAGTGAGCCGCCAGTGAAGACATATGTTGCCTATGAGAAATGGAATGGTGTAGACAGAAAGTCGACCGTTTGAAAGTCGAGTCCATACCCTCATCCTGGTCCCCCTGTATGCTATGCCCACAGACAAAAGAAGTACTGAGTCAATCGCAGTCATCGACTCCTGATAGAGCCCCAAATCTATTAACAGTTTCGAGGGGAGTAAATGGTAGCATGTAGTTCGCCCTCCGAGGTCCCATTCTGTGATTCCCAGGTGGAACCGTAATCCATTCTGTTGCATTTTCAAATGCCGCAGAACTGGGTACATACATGTTACAATGTGGAACAAGGGGAGCAGATGTTGCTACGAATGGGTGAGAAAGGGCCACCATTTTTCTTGGAGCCCTGGGATGTACATTATGAGAGACTATAGATCTTGGGTAAAAGTAGGATAATACACGGGGGTTTATAGATCCCCATGTAGAGCCCAAGGGGTAGTCTAAGATGTATTTGACTGCATTAGGGTCTCTAAAATTAATAATGATTACATCCCCTTCTAGGTCTTTGGTTCTACGGCCCAACCAGGGAAGTCTCCGAACATGCAGTATCTCTCCGTTGATGTTAGGGGGAAGGGGTCTATTTGTCCTAAGCCAGTGCACGATTTTGTTTTTTAGGTTGTAATAACCCTCATTTCTGCCCTTATCCAGAGGTGGAACTTCAGTTAACACCACCACATATGGTACCGCCTCTGGGGGCAAATTAACTTGATGGCTACGTAGGTCACTTGCTCTAACAGAGAGATGATTCTCCCCCTTCTCATTTGGGGCTGTTACTCTGATAGGATTTACTATTTCCTTCCTTAGTTCACCATCTACATGTTGACCATGACTTAGATTAATTGCGGTGACGGTAGGCTTATCCCTGCGCTTAGAATTTGAGCTACCTATCTCGTTAATCCTAGAGTACGTGGGAAGTGGATCTAAATCCATAGGGGGAGACGAGTAGTGAGTAGAATCTTTCGGTGTCCCTGGATGTTTTGTGATTAAAGATTCTAAATTCCCCAGTCGTGACTCTATATTTTTTAATCGTTCTATGATAGGTAAAGTGAATGATCTAATCAATTTCTCGATGCTCTCAAGATGTGATGTCATTGTACCTAATTCAGGTAGGAGCAGCGGAGAGCGAGATAAGTCAGGAGGGGGAAGAACCAGGGAGGTGGAGGGTGTTGCAGCCAAGTCATGTGTTATTAAGAGTGGCAATGGAGCCTTTGTTAATGATGCAATGCTCTCAGTTTGTATGGGGCCCTTGCCACAATTAGTGTGATTAATATTGCCACTTGGCAATTTACCTAGCCTCTTTCTTCTCTTGAGCGGGGGGGGGCCTTATAACTTTGGACGCCGACGCCCTCCCTGCCTTCTTAAAAGCGGTCTTAGCCCTCGGTTCAGTTGGAATAGTAACAGTGTCGGTTTCCTTTCCAGATATTGTAGAAGTACTTGCGGGAGACAAATTAGTTAAAACTGGTAACAGGTTAAAATTACTGGGTGTAGGATCAATTGTTCTTAACAGCTCTGGGACGTTGTCCATGGCTAGCGCCTCCTGCGTCAAGGTAGAAGGGCTTAGCACAATAAGGGACGGAGTCAAAGGAGATGTACTGTCCAATAATGTCCTATTTTTCATACACTCTATGGAGCGGCGTCGCTCAGCCCTTCGTTCGGCGAGTGTAGTCTCCTTGTCCGTGGGTACAGTCATTTTTTAAAATAGTCTACCAATGTTCCTTTGGTTGAGGCACCATATTTAACAGGGGAATTGTTAGCTACAATATCAGCCATGTTAATACTAACAATGTCGAACTGAGGACTCACGGTTGGTAGATGTTACAAATAGGGAGTTCCCCCAGTCCGGTCTCCTCGTGTCTCGGAGGGTCTCAGAGGGTCCGCCCTTAGTCCGGGCTTTGTCCCGGGTAATGTCCCGCAAACGCGTCCCGCAATCGCGTGGTATCCTCTGGTCTTATGCCGTCCGTAGATAGAGGGGGCGGAGACACGGGAAGAGGCGGCAGGTGTGCTGGCTGGAACACGCACAGCCTGCTGGGCCTCGCAGTCCCGTCCTCCTGCACAGCAGCACCCCCCACAATCAACGATGCCCAACGGGGCTCCCAGCACTCAAGGACAGATGAAATGTTGCACAGCGAGGCTCCCAGATGCAGGCAGCGAAACGGGTCAGTTCTCCCTCACGAGCGGCACCCGGGAAGCGGGGGCCGCGAGGAGTTTTCTGTAGTCAGCAGGGGGCGGAGACACGGGAAGAGGCGGCAGGTGTGCTGGCTGGAACACGCACAGCCTGCTGGGCCTCGCAGTCCCGTCCTCCTGCACAGCAGCACCCCCCACAATCAACGATGCCCAACGGGGCTCCCAGCACTCAAGGACAGATGAAATGTTGCACAGCGAGGCTCCCAGATGCAGGCAGCGAAACGGGTCAGTTCTCCCTCAAGAATCAGCTGTTCATATAGGCCCCTAGTTTATATTAGCTTCAGTGGATACATGAGTTTCTTGAGTTAATAAATATCAGAGTATAGAATGTTTTTTGAACTTTTTGATGATAATATATGGGATTTAAAATGCATGAGCGCATAAATATGGAGTTTGATAGGAAGGGACTTATGCCGATCCATGGCTAGATTGAGTATGATGTTATGTGGTACAATACAGTACAGCCGATGCACGGCTGAATCATTTAAATTGACGATAACCTGATTTACAAGTATTAATTTGGATTATAATCATGTAAAAAATGAAGCACATTGTCAATGAATTTCTATAAGAAATGTATATGTATACCCAATTTCAAAATGGCACTCACGTTAGTATAAGAGTGCTTGTCCCTTCTTGATTTCAGTGCTCCATTAGAATGCCTTTTAAACATGCCTCCTTCGGTGTGTCATGAACACCGAAGAAGGCTTCTCGCCAAAACGCGTTTGTTTGCTGTTGGTTGCTGAATAAAATTTTCAAGCGCCCCCCGTGAGTGTGGTATTTCTTTACGACTGAGGAAATAGAGCGAAATACGTAGCGGGGTCCACTACCGCAAACCGGCACCCGTCCGCGAGTGCTCCGTCTGAAGTGGATAGTGAGCAGTTATATATATAAAAGGGACAGAGATACCATGGGGTTTAAATGCAGATGCTGAATCACATAATTTCCAATGAGAACTCGGAACAACTCAACTACAGAGAATACTGATCCACAATGAAAAATTTCTGTTTGACTAAGTTACACACATTAGAGAATTTAACTACTTAGTCTTTGATGATATGTTTTTATGAGTTTGTTTTCATTATCTGAGATAATGTAAGAAGAGTTGAAACCCAGCAGAGATATGATGATTTTCCATACAATTATATCATTGTGGCCAATTTGAGTCAACTTAGCCACTGTGGCCAATTTGAATCAATTAACATATGTATATTCTTTGTCTGGAGCAATTTAAGGTGTTGTATAAGGTGACCAAATGGTAGTTAGGATCATGGTTTGTATTAAAATCCGTGCACTAGTTTGACAGACACTCAAAGTCCCCCTTCTCTTCTTTAATAATGGGAAAGAGTTGGGTTTGGAATTAGCCGTGCTCCATATCTCCCTGTTTACCTCGATGATCTATAATGGTCTTTATCATATATTATCTTACTCTTACCTCTCAAATCTGGTACTTCACCATGATTAGATAATTAGAGATAAAAATTAGTCCTTCATTTTACTTCATCTTATAGTATTAATTACATTATATACTTCAGGAAGGATCCTGTATATTTGATACAACACTTACTCATTGCTCTAGCTCTTTAAGATCATGCTCACATATATGGACAAACTATCAAATGAATCCAACTGCTGAGGGTCCACAACTGTTGTGATGTTGTGTCTTATATACTTTCAAATATGAAAAGGATGTACAAAGATTAGGACTCCACATACATTATACATTATATATATTTGTTTAATGTTATGCAGTGCCGGGTGAAACTCTCTTTCATTGCTACAAGAATAATATACATTTAAATGCCACATAATGCAATTGGAACTGAAGTACTTTACAAGTTGGTATATTCATTTATGTCGCCAAAAATGTTCAAGCCTAAACTGAATGTGCTTGTTTGTTCCCTTTAATGATACAATCTTTTCTTTTTAAATTTTGGGACTTTTGGTTAATTGGGGACGGGTCAAACCAACCCCTTTTTAAACACCCTTCACCGACAATCACATGACCCGGACGAAGGCCTCTGGCCGAAACGCGTAGGTCGTTTTTTGTAACCTGATGCACTTTGCATGTTTGAAATTTAGAGAAAAAAAGCAAATAAACATAAAGTGAGCAACTTGAAACTAACCTGGATCTGCTGTTTGGTGTGCTGCCTTTCTGTGACCCTCTGGGACTTGGTGATCATTTTTGAGGGTTTGTACGGGAAAATTCTTCTCCTATATATATATATATATATATGTAAGTATGTATATATATATATATATATTGTGTGACCAAGGGAGCGTGTCTCCCGAAACGCGTTACAGTGAAAATTAAATGTTAGCTTATAGCTACTGAGAGTGCGTTTTTGCTTATTAGCAGATATTTTGGACATAATTTTGCCGGCGGTAGCTCTACCGGCTTAACGCACCACCCGACAACGGGCGAAATTCCAGGAGGAGCTCATAGCGTCTTTTGAATATATATATATATATATATATATATATATATATATATATATATATATATATATATATATATCAACCACCAACTCCAATCTTCGACAAAAGAAAGGACGACGACACCAACGACTTTCACTGAATCCACAGGTTTAATGACTCCATTCCATTGCTACGCGTTTCGGCATCACCTGCCTTAATCATGCAATAGGGAACTACTTCAGTGTGTGGGTTAAAATACAAAAACGTAGACTGCAATTACAGGTCACATGGTTTTTCCAACCAATCACTGGCCATTAGACATGAAGAAAAGACTGTGGGATTTGTCTACATGCATTTTTTCATGTTAAGTTCTCATTTTTTTATCTAAAACAAAACTTTATCCACACAGAAAGTATACATTACCACATATTGTTTCATATTAGGTATGCAGTTTTTTGCACTTGACTGTTGAATGCACAAACAAGAGTAAAAAATTTTTTTCTTGAAAGTATATATGTAAAGAATTTTTTTACAATAAAATATAAAAATATAAAAATATATATTCTCATATGCGCGTGAAGAATTGGGACATTATTCAAACAGAACCTACATCAAAGGATCTGATTAAAAGAAGCATGTTCCCAAGAAAAAAGGGGCTTCCAAGTAAAAATTATTTACCATGATAAAGTGCCTTAGTGCTTATTACATAATGTGTAAAATAAAGTGCTAGTGCAAAAAAGTGCAAAAAATCATTTCACGCATCACATGATATTGGAAAGTCTAAAATCTTTACTCTAAAGTCCCGGGCAAGTGCCCAGTATCCTTAACCCACAAATGTATATCTATCACAAATCTTTCAGTATACAACTGATTACTTCATGATTCCTCATTGCCAGTGAAAAAATCTTAGTTCAGTGTCATCTTCTAACATACAATGCCAGCCAGTGAATGTTACTCTGCTCCAAATTGAAGTTTATCAAGCCTGTAATGACACCCAGGTAACAATTTGTTTACTTCCTATATCTTATCCTATTGATGTTTATAACTCATAATTTTGACTTTATATTTATTGATATCTAATTAATTATGGCTCCTTTTTATTTTGTTCTCCATTTGCTTAACTTTCTCTCTCTGATCTTTTCTTGTTGTAAGAAATATCTGTAAGGCAAACCAAATTGAGGAATTAAAATGACAAAGGGCTTCATAATAGATGCCTAATAAACTTAAAACAATATCTTACAATTCTATATAGGTAATTATTAAATTTTTCTATCCTTAATAGGTAAAACATTCCATGTTACATCATATATAGCTGCCACAATAATATTTTTATCTGGATGGTTTACTATATACATAAAGTGCAAGTGCTTCTATATACAATTTTTCAATATTGTTGATCTATAAACCATCCTCTGTGGTGTAATTTCTAGTTGATTATGGCAAGTAACACGCAAATAGTTGAAAAGTTCCTGAGTCTCAAACAACTGGTTTGAACTGGACTGGCAATATCAGTATGCACACTTAGAAAAAAACTGATGAAACAATATCAGTTTAAAACCACTAGTGACCTTTAAAAATATTTGCAGAATTGTGTTAAAATACGAACACTCAAAGGATCTATCTAATTGGATTTGATTTATAGATGTACGTGTAGATCTTCGTCAGAGTTTAGACCATGCGGTGCCCTTGTGTTAAATAGAATAATGTACCTTGATTCCATTTGTCTCAATTTCCACTCCCTATTGCCTCCCCTCCGGGATTTGGGAGCCTGATCAATGGCAAAGTAACATAACTCATTTGCATTGCCATTGTGAATCTCATGAATGTGTCGGGCAACTGCATAGTTGGGGTCTTTGTTGTTTATTGCCCTTAGGTGTTGTAAAATTCGAATATGTGCCATATGTATCGTGCTACCGACATATAGCTTGGGGCAAGAGCATTTCAGGATGTAGACTACAAGCTCACTTCTGCAATTGAGCGAGCATCTGATTTTCCACTGATTTTTTATCAATGGGGATGTCACCTGTGTTTCTTTTTTCCCAATTTTACAGGCTTTACATTTGAAGCATCGATGAAAGCCTGGACTGGGTTTAAGCCACGTCTGTTTAGATCTTAGTTCTGGGCTTGTTACCACCAATTCGTCTCTCATTGATTTTGCCTTTCTAAATGTGAGCAGTGGTCTATTGGGAATGAGGTCGTTCAAAATTGGATCCCCTTTGAGTAAATGCCAATGCCTAGTTAGACTATGTCTAACATCAGCCTGGTATGCTGAAAAGCCAGTTATTAATCTTATAGCCTCACCCTTTTCTTGTTTCATTTTGGCAGTTTGCTCGTTAGGTCTCGTAAGAAGTTGATGTCTTTGCAAGCCCTCAACTTTCTTCATAGCCTGATTTAAGGTTTTGGTCTCAAAGCCCCTCTGTACAAATCTTGAATTAAGCTCAGTTTGTGCTTTAGATAATTCAATGTCCTCACTACAGTTTCTTTTCATTCTGATGTGTTCTCCATATGGAATGCTCTTTTTTAAACACTGAGGGTGAAAACTCCCCGCGTGAAGAATCGAGTTTCCTGCAGAGGTTTTCCTGTAAGTTTTCGTATGAATGCTCCCATTCATAACATATACTTCCAAGTCTAAAAAAGGCACTGATGATCTGCTGATGGTTTCCGTGAACTTAAGGTTCAAGTCATTGTCGTTAATAAGATCAATGAACTCCTTTGCACTGGCAGTGGTCCCATCCCACACCATGAACAGATCATCAATAAAACGAGCCCAGAAGATGATGTGATTCTCCCAGGTCGTTTTGTGCAGGACTTTGAGCACCTCCTCCTCCCACCAGCCAAAAAGCAAATTGGCATAGGTGGGGGCGAAGCAGGTGCCCATCGCCGTACCCTGTTGTTGCTTGTACATGTCTGCTCCAAAAAGGAAAAAATTATTTGTGAGGCACAGTCTACACATTTCCAGTAGCATCATAGAATGTTGATAAAACTGGATTGGTCTAGTTTTCAAATAGTGAGAAGTAGCTTTTAGACCATCAACATGTGCAATGCTGGTATATAGGCTTGTTACATCCATCGTTGCTAGAATATATGTTTCTTTCCAATCAATCTCTGCAATCTTGATTAAAAAGTGTCCTGTGTCCTGATTGTAAGCTGGAAGTGATTTCACACACGGTTGTAAAAAAGAATCTAAAGATTTGGATGTAGATTCAAATAAGCTACCTATTGCAGAGATTATCGGTCTCCCTGGTGGAATTTTTTGGTTTTTGTGGACTTTAGGAATTAGGTACAGTACAGGGGTAACCGGGTTATCAATCTTCAAGACCAAAAATTCTTTTTGAGATAAAAGGCCCATTCCACGCCATCTGGCGAGGTCTTTGTGATATTTTACTCTAACTTCATCCAGGTTACTGGCCGGGACCTTAAGATAGTTGTTAATGTCTCTTAATTGAGATTTCGCCTCCCTGTTGTAAGCCTCCAAGGACCAGAGTACCAGGTTCCCACCCTTGTCTGCCTGTCGAATTACAATGTCAGGTCTTTCTTTGATTTTGATCATGACAGTGTGATATTTTCTTTCAAAATCACTGCAGTTCTTGGGGAAATTAGTACTCGATTTTAAAGAAATAGCCTTGAAATCTTTGATCACATGGTCAGAGAAGAGGTCTATGGCATCTCTAGGGGTGTTAGGGATAAATGTTGATTTAGGCCTAAAGTTAGTATCTGCAGTGTCGCACAGATTTAGACCTATCAATTCCCCCATCAACGAGCCATCATCAGGATCATTACATGCACCTCCTCCCTCATTTTGTAGTTGGTGTAAAGTGCACAGAGCTTCTAGGTCTCTAATTTGAAGATTATCAGATTCATCCATATGTGTGACTTCAGAAGGACATTTTTTATGTACAACATTTTTTTTTAATTTCAATTTTCTGATAAATCTAAAGAGATCTATTCTGCTTTCAGTGTAGTCAAAATTAGTTCTTAAACAAAATGTCAAACCCAGTGCAAGAATCCTGGTTTCTTCTCCTGTGAGAGTCAAATTAGTTAAATTAATAACAGTTAGAGGTTCCATACCTATTTGCGCTGATAGGAATCTTTCCTCCGTGTTCCTGACCTCAGTTCCATTGCCGTGGCGCCTGTTCTTCCGTTTCCTGGCGAATCTTTGTTTTTTTTTTTTTTTTTTAAATTCGGTCTCACACTTTTTGTCCTGTCCACTAATAAAAAAACAAATTCCTCAACAACTGTTGGTGCTACGTCATGGTTATAGTTGGTTCCCTCTGTTCCTGATTCACTTTCCGAGCTGACCGCCGAGCTTATATCAGAGCTCTTATCCGTCAGTTCGTCTTGGTCATTGCTCATTGGTTTCCGATTAAATTGCGCTGCCAATGCTTTGGAAAGCCTTTGTTTTCGTATGCTGTCAAATCTTTTTGCAAACGTGTAGATTTGGCCTCTGGCATAGTCCAACCTATCCCGTTGAAATTTGATTGCCTTACGTTCGTGTATTCCTTTCTCATGTTTAATTAAACGTGTTTGGAGGTCAGTTTCAAAATTAGAAATTGCCGTTGGGTCACTTACTGTTCTTAGTTTCTCCTCCAATTCTCGAATCTCAGTTAGTATTTTGTCCCGGTCCGAGTTCGCATACTTAACTAAGATTTTCAACATGTTTGCTGCTGATTGAGCATTGTTCGCGTCCCATTCGCGCAGCATTTCCGGGTCGGGATTTTCGTAGGTTGGTGCAGTTAAAATTCTAAGTCCTCGCGGGACTCGTCTTACATCCAAATATTGTGTGAGTGATTTTACTTCCCACCATTTTGAGACCTCTGTACGCTTCAATTTTTCTAATTTCTTCATGATTTCTACAGCAGTTGAACTCTCCATCTGTTTCTCGCTAGCCTGCAGGCTGATAGTTAACGGTCCTTCACAGAACATTTTACCGACAGCATTCTCTCTCTCAATTAGTAATTGATCCATGTTGTTTGTAGAATTCACCCAGGCGTTTCAAAAAGCTTTCATGATGGGTAGAATCATTAAACTAATTCTGTGTGGTTCTGTGTCGTTTATTCGGGCAAGCCTGCCCCGTCTCCCTCTCCCCGGTGTAACACGAATACAAAGCTGCTCCACTCAGGAAATCAGTACGCGGTCGACCAAGCGTCTTCCAAAACTCCGTCTCCGCACACTTTCTACCTGTTCCGTGTAAGCAAAACGGCTTTTCTCAATGCTCCAGGGGGGCTTCCTGTTATGCTGAAAGCATCACAACCAAACAGGACTGGACTCTCCACGAAAGCACCTGATCGAGGGCGTGTCGGCGTTGCCGCTTCCCAGTCACGAGCGGCTCCAAATCAACCACCAACTCCAATCTTCGACAAAAGAAAGGACGCTGACACCAACGACTTTCACTGAATCCACAGGTTTAATGATTCCATTCCATTACTAAGCGTTTCGGCATCACCTGCCTTAATCATGCAATAGGGAACTACTTCAGTGTGTGGGTTAAAATACAAAAACATAGACTGCAATTACAGGTCACATGGTTTTTCCCACCAATCACTGGCCATTAGACATGAAGAAAAGACTGTGGGATTTGTCTACATGCATTTTTTCATGTTAAGTTCTCATTTTTTATCTAAAACAAAACTTTATCCACACAGAAAGTATACATTACCACATATTGTTTCATATTAGGTATGCAGTTTTTTGCACTTGACTGTTGAATGCACAAACAAGAGTAAAACATTTTTTTCTTGAAAGTATATATGTAAAGAATTTTTTTACAATAAAATATAAAATTATAAAAATATATATTCTCATATGCGCGTGAAGAATTGGGACATTATTCAAACAGAACCTACATCAAAGGATCTGATTAAAAGAAGCATGTTCCCAAGAAAAAAGGGGCTTCCAAGTAAAAATTATTTACCATGATAAAGTGCCTTAGTGCTTATCACCTAATATGCAAAATAAAGTGCTAGTGCAAAAAAGTGCAAAAAATCATTTCACGCATCACATGATATTGGAAAGTCTAAAATCTTTACTCTAAAGTCCCGGGCATATATATATATACTATATTTGTGCTGCCAAATAAAAAAGTTAATCCCCCTTACCAGAGAGGCTCGAGAATCTTTTCGTATTGTGTGGATTCATCGTGGCCTCCATGCAGCAATAAAGCTTTCTCCAATGTTCCCCGTTGTGTCGCTCTGGTTCTTTTCCCTCGCGGGAGAGGAATCTTTGGTGGATGTGTTGTGCGCAATGCCCCAGGCGTGCTAGAGGGACCCATCTCATCTGTGGCCAGAGCAAGAAAGGCAACAGCTTTCTAGCTTTTTGGACTGTAAAAGCCCTGGCCCCCGCATCCAGGAACAGAGCAAAATATCGCTGTGAAACAGTTCGTGATTACACGGCGAGGCTTGTACATTGTTGCAGAGCTTCCGAGACTGCCCGGACCTACACAATGCGGTGAGACGTCTAAGGGGGCCCGGGAGAGGACTTTATGCTGCAAGGACACTTGCGATTTTACTCTGCACCCACACACGCTTGCTCATGCATCACCAGCACTCACTAAGGGTTACAAGGGGTCAACAGGCCAAAGCATGTACCTGCAAGCCGAAATGGTGCTTTCTGGGAGTCGTGGTCCACCAGAGGGACTGCGAAGAAGTGCTACTGCGATTGGTTGACTCTGCTGGGCTCCCACCAATGGGAGTAAAATGGATAATTTGAAAGATGACAGGGAGCAGTTTCAGGTGTTTGGCATTTGATAGGGACTCAACCCGAAACGCGTCATGCCCTCCATGCAGCAATAAAGCATTCTAAAAGGCTCCCCATTGTGTCCCTCTGGTTCTTTTCCCTCACAGGAGAGGAATCTTTGGTGGATATATATACACGCACACACATATATATATATATATATATACACACACACACACATATATTACCTACTGGCGGTCGCCAGTAGGTAGTTATAGTTAGGACCACGTTTCCATAGGAAATCCGCAACATTCTATTTTGAATAACTTTGGCGCCGGTTGACGAATCCTCGTGAATTTTTCAAAATAGGTGGGGCGCTACGCTCCGCTCCTACCCTGAAAGTCTCGGGGGGATTCGTCAAGCGGGGGCTGAGATAAAAGGGGGGTCCCAAAACGCGTTTTTCCCATGCATTTTTCCATAGGACCTTTAGACACAGCTACAGCCCGAACGGCTGAACAGAATTACTTGAAATTTGGCAGAGAGGTAGTCCTCAGGTCCAGGAAGTGCCTTTTGTAGGTTTGGTGTAAATCTGTTCAGTAGATTCTGAGAAAATAGCATTTAAATCAATATATATATCTGAGCCAGCTGACGGTGCGCTTACGGTGCGCTTACCGTACGCGTACGGTGGCGTGCGCGAGCGCGATTCTGATTGGCCCTTAGATCTTAGTAAACATTCTAATCGGTCAAAACCAGGAAGCGGCGGCCGCCATTTTCTCTCTCGCACTCTGACAGGGGGTTGAAAAACCAAGTGCAAAAACATGTAAAGGGGCTGTTTACACAGCTCCCAAGCACCTAGCCATGTCGAGGGATTCCCCAACGATCCCCCAAGTGAAAAAAGGCAATTTTAATTTTTTCGAAAATTTCGCCGATTACGCTTACCGTACGCGTACGGTAAGAAATTATAATAATAAAAAAAAAATATCCACATTCTCCCCACCCCGTGTGCAAAAGGTGCCCGAACGGCACCTTTTGTGCATGGCTTAATATTGCCAAACAAAACATATATTTTACCTGTCACAACGATGCTCATCATATGTCCTCCATGTGCGCACAGTGCACGAAGCGCATCGTGCGTTCATGGCCCATCTAGCGTAACGTGGGCACGCGGTGCGCGAAGCGCACCGTGCGCGCACGGAACGAACTGCGTTAAGTGGGCGCGCACGCCACAAATGGCGTAAAGTAACTTAGCATTTAAAAAACCGTGCAAATTCACTGAAAAAACCATAGGTTTCACACACGTTATAGTTAGGAATTAGCATTTAAAAAACCTTGCAAATTCACTGAAAAAACCATAGGTTTCACACATGTTATAGTTAGCTGGACATTTTACTGATAAAAAACCAATGAAATTCCCCCGTTATAGTTACTGTAGGCAACTATAACTCACGCGACCGTAATCCTCTGATGATGACATATGTGTCTTTATGAAAAAAAAATATTTGTAATATATGTATAGCTAAAATTTAATGGAAGAAGACATGGGCAAATAAGTGTCTAAATACAGTATTAGCATCAGCAGAGGATTACGGTCGCGTGAGTTATAGTTGCCTACAGTAACTATAACGGGGGAATTTCATTGGTTTTTTATCAGTAAAATGTCCAGCTAACTATAACATGTGTGAAACCTATGGTTTTTTCAGTTATATATATATATATATATATATATATATATATATATATATATATATATATATTCCAATCGAGAAAGCACCCATTGTTGGAGCCCCACTCCTGTCCTGTCGCCCTTGATCACAGGTATGGCAAATTCGGATAGGCAGCGGATGAGTGTCTCATTTAAATATTACTTGTGTTCCGTCTCCTGGGCGTGTTAGCTCAGTGCTTGCTGGTACTTAGAGTTTTTAAAGTCTTTGAACCTCAAGTAGATACCGCTGCCACCTCTCCTTTAATGAATAAATCTCCTAGTGGAATGCCAGGTCCTCCGTGTCCACTGTTCTGCTTTGGTTTCCCTGGCATATATATATATATCAAAGCAACTCGTAACTTTTTCCCTTTAGGAAATCACGGGCGCAGACCTCTTATGTTACCAATATATATATATAATATATTACCTACTGGCGGTCGCCAGTAGGTAGTCATAGTTAGGACCAAGTTTCCATACAAAAAGCATTTTTTGATTTGCCTATAACTTTGGCGTCATTTGACTAATCTTTACGAAATTTTCCCAAAACATTCTTTTTTCAGATCGGCTCCTATCTAGAAAGTTTGGGGGTGATCTGTGAAGGGGGGGCTGAGAAAAAAGGGGGGTCCCAAAGCGTGTTTTCTCCATGCAATTTCCATAGGAAACTTTAGGCAAGGCTACAGGTCAAACTGCTGAACGGAATTACACCAAATTTGGCAGGGAGAAAGGTCTTGGTCCAGAAATCACACTTTTGTTTAAATAGTGTAAATCCTTTCAGTAGTTTTTGAGAAATATTAAAATTTACAGATAACGATATTTGAGAATTCTGACATCTGATTGGCTGAGGCGTTATGAGCACGAGCTTGCGGCTCATTGGCTGTGAACAGTTGAAATTTGGAAGTGTTGGCAGCCATTTTGTGACTCAGTTGAAAGGAGTAGGGGAAAAAAGAGAAAAATTGTATAAGAGGGTATAGTAGGAACACTGTGGACTTAGTTTAAGCAATATGTATGGTGCAGAGGCAAGGAGCTTGAATGTTGTGTAGGCCATGGAAATCACATCTGCAGAACAACGGTGCACAGTATTGCGGCAAGGTTGCATTGTCTTTGGAAATCCTGTCGGGAAAACAATGCGCCGTATTGCGGCAAGCAGTGTGTAGGGTGCACACACAGGTAGTGTGAATGTTGCGTAGGCCATGGAAATCACGTCCGCAAAACAACGATGCGCGGTATTGCGGCAATGTTCAGTAGGCTTGTGGAAATCATATCGGGAAAATAACAATGCACCGTATTGCGGTCTTCCTTTAATATAATGCTCAGTAATGTTTACTTATAATGCGGTGTTCACTTTTATCACGGATAGTGTCACTTTGTTAGAGGAAATTTAATATTTAATATTATTTATTAATAATATTTAATATTATGTGTTCATTGGCTGCGAACCATTGAAAGGAGAAGTGTTGCTAGCCATTCCCTTCCCCTCCGCGGAGTAGCAGGGACATCTGATTGAATGACGTGTTCCAAGCAGGACCTTCCCAAGCATAATGTTCATTGGCTGTAAACCATTGCAAGAAGCAGTGTTGTCACCAATTCCCTCCCCCTCCGCGGAGTATCAGGGACATCTGATTGGGTAACGTCTTCCAAGCAGGACCTTCCCAAGCTTAATGTTCATTGGCTATGAAGCATTCAAAGTAGAAGTGTTGGCAGCCATTCTCTCCCCCTCTGCGGAACACCATGGACATTTTATTGGCTAAAAGGTTCCGAGTCCCAGTTTGCTCCTTATTGGCTGGTAACGGTTCACTGTTGTCAGCCATTTTGTGAGGCACTTCAAAGGAGTACGGGAAAAAAAAGTAGTAGAGGGGAGGGTACTAACACTATTAACACTGTACAGTGGTCACAAGGTGGTAGACAGTGACTGTGAAGGTAAAAATTGTTTTTTATATATTTGATATATTATAGGATGTCATTTGAGATGTCATCACGATGTCGTGAGTGATGTCACTGACCATGTCATGAATGATGTAACATGTGACGTCATCAGCAGTGCATTGCAGGGGCGCGAGTTATAGTTAGCTGAACTAACTATAACGGCCGAATTTCTCTGGTTTTGTATGAGCGAAATGTCCAACTAACTATAACGTGCCTGAAACCTATGGCTTTTTCAGTGAATATATGTATGTGAGCAAGGGCCAGGAGGCCCGAAACGCATCATGAGCTGTGCACTTATCTACATTATTGAATAAATTATAATTTTGAGCACCGGCAATACAAGTGGTCTGTTCCTGTTTTTGTGCACGAATGCACATTTGGAGAGTAATCGGATATATATATATATATATATTTCCTGAAAAAGCCATAGGTTTTACAGACGTTATAGTTAGGAATTAGCATTTAAAAAACCTTAGAAATTCACTGAAAAAAACATAGGTTTCAGGGACGTTATAGTTAGTTGGACATTTGACTCATATAAAACCAGAGAAATTTGCTTGTTATAGTTAGTTGAGCTAACTATAACTCGCGCGCCTGCAATGCACTGGTGATGACGTCACATATCACATCACTCATGACATGGTCAGTGACATCACTGATGACATCTCAAATTACATCACTGATGACATCATTGATGAGATCATCCAGTGAATGTGTGTTTCTGTAAAGTTTAAATATTTTTCACATATATCTATGCCAAGTTGCATTGAAGAAAGAGTGAAATTACAAGTCCCTGAATGGATTATTTAGTAGCTGTGTGACTGACTGTATAAGTGAGTGATTGAACATGTGTTACTGAATGTATGGGTTAGTGACTAAACTGTGTGAAAGTCTGTATTAGTGTCTCAGTTGGTGTATTAGTGGCTGCATGGGTTGGTGAGGAGCTACATGAGTGTCTATATGGGTTATTGATTTGTTGTCTGAGTATCTGTATGGGTGCCTGAGTGTCTGTATGGGTGGGTGCGGGGGTGTGTGTGACTCTGTGCATACATGTCTGAGTGGGTGATTCACTGGTTGTATGGATTCAAAAGTGCATCTGGGAAGGGCTGTATGTGTGAGTTAGTGTGTGTATGGGTGTGTTGGTGAGTGAATGAACGTCTCACTGGTATATGTGTGAGTAACAACATATGTTTTAAGGCAGTATATGTGAGTGTTGGAGTATATAAATGACTATACATGAGAGTAAGTTATTTGAAGAGTGGGTGTATAAAAGAGTGTCTGCTTGTATCAGTGATTGTATAAAACAGTAAGTACGTGTCAGTATCTGCATAAATAAGTGATGTGGTGTGTGTATAAATAACACAGTTGGTGTGTATAACTGTATACATGAGTAAATGCCTATGTGATTGATTCTTTGCATGACTGAGTATATGTGTGAGTAACTCTATGGATGAGTGGGGGACTGTGACTGTATGTATAGGTGTATGAGTGCATATTATAGTACTGTATTGATGAGTAACTGCATGTATAAGTGAGTGGATGTGAGTGTAGACCTAGGAAATAGTGGATGGTATGTAGTATCTGGCATTGTTGTGTGTATGGTTTCAAAAACAGTAGTCTGTATTTTAGAGCACATGTATCAAAGTTTATATTAGGCCATCAGTATGTGCATCAGATTATCACGTGGGTGATGCCATCAGTGATGTCATCAGTGATGTCATTTGAGATGTCATCAGTGATGTCATCAGTGATGTCACTGACCATGTCATGAGTGATGTAATATGTGATGTCATCACCAGTGCATTGGGGGCGCACGAGTTATAGTTAGCTCAACTAACTATAACAGGCGAATTTCTCTGGTTTTATATGAGTCAAATGTCCAACTAACTACAACGTCCCTGAAACCTACGGTTTTTTCAGTGAATTTCTAAGGTTTTTAAATGCTAATTCCTTACTATAACGTCTGTAAAACCTATGGTTTTTTCAGTGAATTTCAAAGATTTTTTAAATGTTAATTTCATATTTTAATATTTATAAAACCTATATTTTTTCTATTTTTTTTCTAATATTTTGCAACTCTATTATTCTTTTTTTTTTATTTGAAAAATTATGTAATTTTTCATATCTACCCAAAAAAGAATGTATATATATATTATTTTTTTTTAGAAAACTAGACTCCCGTATCGGTAGTATACCAAGCTCATCACCACGCAAATCCTATCCGCGATATTGCAAAACTCGTTAAGGATGCGCATTTCGTATCCGACGGCTACGTAGCACCGTGTCCAGCCTAACATCATATACGTATAAGGTCGTGGCAACCTCCTAGTTTGGTATGCGATGGCTGCACGGTACCAATACGCGCGCTATGTCATCTATGTATAGGGTCGCACAGGCTGCACGTTCCGTATGCGACGAGTGCACGCTGCCAGGCCCTGTGTTATGTCATAGACGTATGGTATCGCGCCGGGTACGCCATTCCCTCATTTATTTTTTTATGTCTCAAAACTATATCAAAATAAGTTTAAAGTGTATATGAGAGCAAGCGACAATCTAAAATATTTTCCACATTTATATATTTCCAACTGTAATAAACTAGGTGCGCGATTGCCATGTGACCTTAAAAAACAGCTTTTGATTGGTTCATAACATTTCCCATTGTAACAGTTGGAGGTCCCCACCCATTTTCGTCATTCTCTCTACACCGTTTGATGAGAGACACCTCTTCTGCTTACAGACTTTTTTTGAAAACTTTTTTGCTGTGTACACATATCTTATAGTACACACAACATGCAACGATCATCTTGATCAATAATCATGCTCTGTAGAATAGCCTTCCACGTGTGATAGCCATGAATCTGAAACGTTACATCAAAAAACAAATGTGTGTTACACGATGCCCCTGGTGTGTGTGCGCGCATTATTATGCTGCCTTTCAGCCTGGGTATTGGTGGCTCGAAGGGGTATCATCAGCCACGGGCAGAGTGCATATCCTAGATCACATGTGACAAACAGCAAAGAGTAATGTGTAGATTTGTGTTGCAGTATGCTCTGTTGTCAGGCTTTACCAGTATTGTAGTGTGTCATATGTGAGACTTTCAGATTCACGTTTGACATGCATTGCTTGACTGTAATGAGCATTATCACTGTGTATGACGTAGCCTCACTGCTGATCCTCCCTCCATCCAAGCACATTCACATGTGTGCACTTTGCGATAGCAACACTTTCAATAATACCGCACACCATTGACATGCGTGTCTGTGCATATCCACAACCTTGACAACGACATGTGATGTTGTCCATTCAATGTTTTCGGACAGCATCTCATTAGCGATAGTTGCCACCCTCCCGGTACATGCTACATTAATGTAAATTGCGCTTTCTGTGATGTCAAAACTGCAACAGGGACACACACACATAAGTACACTTCCTGGCCAGGCAGGAACTGAACAACGCCCAGGTCCCCAGAATAATTATTCACACCCCTACTCTGGCCTGGCATACGCAAGCCCACCCCACTTTGCGTAAGTATAAATAGGATAACGATGACAGCACATGTCTCAGTTCTTCCACACTGCTTCAGGTGATATGGCCGCATCCACCTCGCATATCACAATGCGCAATAAAAAAAAGGATACATGAGCTGTATATCATCCTGGCAATCAAACCTATATCTGAATTGTGAACCCTGCTGGCCTTCGTGTATGGACACAAACCAATGACAGCAGGGGAGCAGTGGGGCCTGGGTGCACAGGGGCTGCAATTGAGTGCGCTGCGGCGGAAGGGATGGGGTGCATCAGCCTGGATGCACAGGTGCAAACAAGCGATGTTGCCGTACGTAATGATGTAATCTCTGACCTCATTCAGTCACATCTCTGTCTCATTTTAAGGACCTGCTGGACCATACTGTAGGCCTGAGCCAGTGGGCAGCGCTGCCCTTCAGACATGTGGCGTTGGCTTTTGGGGCACTGTAGTGAGCTGATTACTAAGTGTACATGCACACAGGCTTGCCCAACTGCATTGCACATGCACATTATGCTTCTAGCATGCGCACTGTTCCTTTGTATGTGAACTTTGGCATAACATATTATTATTTACCCTTGTGTATTCTCGTGCACTCCAACTCTTCTTTGAACCACGATTACCACTAACAGTTAGTAGATCATACTTCAAGAAGGAAGGATGCACTCAACTGGTGTTCTCTCTTAACCTTGAAATAAACCTTCATTTACCTTAAGACGTTTCCACCATTATATTATTTCTCCCTTTTCTGACACTGAGTTAGTTGCACGAAAAAGCACGCAGCAGGTGCTCAACCGGTGCTGATGCTCTGGCCTTTCTGACGCCTTCCATCGTGGTATCAAGACACCGTCCCCTACCGGAGACCTGCTGTGCCACCCTGAGAGGCACGCCGGAGTCAGAGCTCGCACCGGCACATCGTTGGACACACCGGTTGTGGCAGGTGAGCAGTGAAGCCTCGGTGCACAGGAGCTGCAATTGAGCACAGTGCGGGGGAAGGGGCTGGGGTGCAGCAGCCTGGGTGCACAGGTACAGGCAAGCGATGTTGCCATAGATAATAATATAATCTCTGGCCTCATTTATATCACTGTTTCATTTGAAAGACTTGCTGGACCGCACTGTTTCTCGCGGACCCCAGCATCCCAGACACACAGGGGACGGGAGGTGAACAGTGAGGGCTGGGTGCCGTAGGCCAACGCTCTGTCTCCTCCTCCCTCTGTTCTTTTGACTCTCCCTCCCCTTCTCCCTTCCAACCACTGGCTATCTGTCCCATTCTCACTTTCTTCCTTTCATTCTGACTACCTTTCTTTTTAGGTCTCGCCTACGCAGTGCGCATGCACTGCTTAGGAGACCTTTAGTCGTCGTGCAGCTCTTTTTACAAAGCACATACTTGTGCTTGTGGCGGCATACAGCTTGCGGGAGTGCGCAGCCACGCGCCACAAGCAGGAGTATGTGCTTTGAAAAAGAGCAGGATGCACGATCACGCACCCGCTCATAGCCAGCGCACTCACTCAAATGCCTCTGAGCACCACTCGTGTGCTTTTTTTATATTCTTTTAGTGCGTGCACACAACTCCTGTGCTTGTTATTTCATTGTATTTATTTTTAGAGCGCCAAATGGCGCCTTACGATAACTTCAGGGCACGTGCTGCTATTGCCTCTCTTCTGATGCCAGCTCATGAGCGCGGCTTAAGGCTGCCTCTGGTCTCATGCGGTGAGCCAATGGTGGTGAGTTTTAGGGATAGGAACCTCATACTGTGAGCAGGAGCCAGTGTCACTGGGCAGGTTGCCTTGGGTCAAAGGGCAAGGAGCCTTTAGTCTCGTGCAGAGGGCGCTTGCTTGAAACGTGCAGTGTGCAGGGCTTTAAGTGGGACGGGTCCCTCCTGTTCGTAGACCTGCTAGCAATTAACAAGCATTTGCAATGCATTTACGTGAGTTTGAGCTATTGACAATGCAAATAACAATGCCTTTTATTTTTGTTTTCGTTTTTAAAACATCAATAAAAGGCATTGTCATTTACAATGCCAATAGCTTAAACTCGTGTTAATGCGAGACCTATTGCATTGCAAATGCTTGTTCTCTTGGACATGGCACACATACTTGTTTCTTTTTTCTCTTGCAGATTTTGTACGCTGCTTCCGAAGGAGTCCCACCCACTTCTTTCATGTTTTACTGTTGTTCGAATAAAGTTACGTTTCCATTTATTTGTGTTGTTTTAATAAAAGTTATTTTTTTCACCAATAAATAAGTGAGTGTATGGGTCTTCTTTTTCTGACAACACTTGTCTGTAGTTTATTGTGAAAATCGGCGGTTGATAGGAGGATATGAGGGAAAACATTCGTAATTTTGTGGTGCACCTACTAAATATAAACCAACAAACTATTACATAAATGAAGCCTGGGAAATTCTACAACGGCGAGGGTTCTATGAGTGTATCACTTTATAACACCATGAGTACTGCCCGTGTGGTTACAGAACCAATAAGGCATTGCCTAGGGCCACCGATGCTTCAAGGACTGGTGAGGCATATTTAAGTAAAGCCCTGGAGGTTGCCGATCCCCGGTCTTGAGTTGGCCTCGAAGCCCCCGAACAAGTCGTAAACAATACCCGGGGAGGTGTCGATCTCCTAGTCTGAGAAACATCTCTGTGCCATCCCGCTCCTAATTTACATGTGAGATTAAGGTCCCCAGTGCTGCAGAGACCCTGCAATATAATAATAGGATTGACCCCGGAACATTACCCACCAGTGGGCTCATTTAAATGAACGGGTGAGACCCCGCTTCATTTTTTTTCTCCATTTTTACCATCTGGATCCGCTTTATTGTAGCGATACGAGATTTTCCTCCTCTCGCTTCAACGAGGCAAACAAGAATTTACTATCACAGGGTGGAAGCAATCCTCCCGCCCTGTAATAGCAAACATAAATGTCACGCGGATGCACACCCCGGGACATTGTATGACCTGCGCCTGTAAGGTGGTGCTCCATAGGGTCGTGATGCATTGGTTAATGCATAACTACAAAATTAGTATAAACGCATACTAACACTACTTGCACACGTGTGGTACAGCAACCAGAGTGTAGTGAAGAGGCAGAGGAAGCCCAACCTCAAAAAATATAAATCCTACCAGAGGTAGGATCACATACTTTGATCAGCTGATGACCCTGGGATGAGTAGAAACAGCTTCACCAAGAAAACGGGTCTTCAGCAGAACGCAAGCAAGCTCAAAATCTTGGTGAGTGATGCCTTCTTTTTACCTTCTCCCTCTCGTCACCAAATGTATGTAGTGAAGAGGAAGACAGCAGTGGATCCGATAAGTAGATTTACTGCAGGAAAAGAAGACAGCTTAAACAGCCCCCAACAGGACCAGACAGCAAGGCAACCGTCTTCTCCAGCACCGTGTACAAACTCCCCAAGATTCTCCTCATGACAGCCCTACATTGTAACATTACATACTTACATTATAGTAGCATTACATTCTAACATTCTACTGTGACTTACATTGGAATACTACACAGAGCACATGACTTTACAGCAATGAGCTCATGGTTTCATACACGAATCTTGAGACTGGTAGGGGTGAGTAGTTCGCTTCCCACTCCCTGTATTGTATAAACGAAAACTAACACTACTTCCACAGGTATGCTACAGCGCCCATAGCACATCACTTTACAGCAATGAGCTCACTGTTTAATCCCCGAGTCTTCAGACCAGTAGGGGTGAGTAGTTCGCTTCCCACTCCCTGTATAGTATAAACGTATACTAACACTACTTACACAGTTATACTACAGCGGCCAGTATGCTACAGTGCCAACAGCCCATCACTTTACAACAATCAGCTCGGTTTGATCCCAGAGTCTTCACACCGGTAGGTGTGAGTACTTCGCTTCCCACTTTCGGTATAGTATAAACGCACGGTAGAGGTCAGTAGTTCGCTTCCCACTCCCTGTATGTTATAAACGCCTAGTAACACTACTTCCACAGGTGTGCTACAAAGACCAGAGCACATCACTTTACAGCAATGACCTCACAGTTTAGGCTCTCGGTTTCATACCTGAGTGAAGCAGCATCTCATCTCAGCACCATGTCACTCTGAGCAACACCGCACTTACAGTCCGGTAGGAGTGACTACTTTGCTTCTCACTTACTGTGTCCTACTCTTTTCGCCCTTTTTCCCCCTTACTCGTTTCAATGTAATTACAAAATGGCTGCCAACACTTCCTAGTTGCAACCGCTCGCACCGCTCGCAGCCAATAAGCAGCAAGCTCGTGCTCGTAACGCCTCAGCCAATCAGATGGCAGAATTCCCAAATATCGATATCTGTAAATTTCGATATCTCTCAAAAACTACTGAACGGATTTACACCAAATAAACAAAAGCGTGCTTTCTAGACCAAGACCCTTTCCCCTGCCAAATTTGGTGTAATTCCGTTCACCCGTTCGACCTGTAGCCTTGTCTAAAGTTTCCTATGGAAATTAACATGGAGAAAACACGTTTTGGGACCCTCTGTTTTCTCGGCCCTCCCTTGACGAATCACCCCCAATCTTTTAACATGGGAGCTTATATGAACAAAGAATTAGTTTGGAAAATTTCATAAAGATTCATCAAACAACACCAAAGTTATAGGCAAAACACAAAATGCTCTTCCTATGGAAACTTGGTCCTAACTATAACTACCTACTGACAACTGCCAGTAGTTTTACATATATATATATCACTGAAAAAACCAAAGGTTTCAGGGGCGTTATAGTTAGGAATTAGCATTTAAAAATCCTTAGAAATTCATTGAAAAACCCATAGGTTTCAGGGGCGTTATAGTTAGCTGGACATTTCCCTCGTACAAAACCCTAGTAATTCCCCTGTTATAGTTAGTTCAGCTAACTATAACTCACGCCCCCGCAATGCACTGCTGATGACGTCACATATTACATCACTCATGACATGGTCAGTGACATCACTGATGACATCTCAAATGACATCACTGATGACATCATCCAGTGAGTATGTGTTTCTGTACAGTTTTAATATATTTAATATATATAGGGAAAGGTCTGTTGAAGAATGAGTGGGTGTACAAGTGTGTGAATGGATGATTTTCTAGGTGCGTAACTGACTCTATAAGTGAGTCATCAAATGTATCTTACTGCAGACTAGTGACTAAACTGTGTGATTGTCTGTATGTGTCTGTGTGTTGGTGTATAAGTGGCTTCATGGTTTTGTGAATAGCTATATGAGTGTCTTTATGGGTTATTGATTGGTTGTCTGAGTATCTGTATGGGTGCCTGAGTGTTTGTGTGGGTAGGGTGTGTGTGCCTCTGTGCATAGATGTGTGAGTGGGAGATTCTATGGGTGCATGGTTTTAAGAGTGCAACTGTGATGGACTGTATGGTTGGGTGAGTGTATGTATGGGTGTGTTAGTGATTGAATGTATATCTCAGTTGTACATGTGTCAGAAACTACATATGTGCAATGCAGTGTATATGTGTGTAAGAGTATATAACTATCTATATGTGAGAGTGTGTGATTGCGGGAGTGGCTATATGGATGAGTGTGTGCTTGTATTAGTAATTGTACAAGAGCATCAGAATTTGTTAGTATTTTTATGAGTAAGTGAACTTGAGTGTGTTTAACTGTATAGGTGAGTAAATTGGACTGTGTTTAATTATTTGCATGACAGACTAGGTGTGTCAGTACCTCAATGGATGATTGGCGGTGTGTGAGTGTCTATATAGGTGTATAAATGCATATGATAGTCTTGTACGGAGTGACTGTAAGTATGAGTGACTGTACAGGTGAGTGAGTGGAGATGTATGTAGACCTAAGAGTCAATGAGTGGGTATGTAGTTATTGGTATTGGAGTATCTATGGTTTTCAAAATGGCCGGTGTATCAAAGGTTATATTAGGGTGTGAGAAGATGCACTAAGTTATCACATGGATGACGTCATCAGTGATGTCATCAGTGATGTCATCACTGATGTCACTGACCATGTCATGAGTGATGTAATATGTGACCTCATCAGCAGTGCATTGCGGGGGCGTGAGTTATAGTTAGCTGAACTAACAATAACAGGGGAATTTCTAGGGTTTTGTACGAGGGAAATGTCCAGCTAACTATAACGCCCCTGAAACCTACGTTTTTTTCAGTGAATTTCTAAGGTTTTTTAAATGCTAATTCCTAACTATAACGCCCCTGAAACCTTTGGTTTTTAGAGTGAATTTCAAAGGTTTTTTAAATGCCAATTCCTAACAATAACGTGCATGAAACCTATGGTTTTTTCAGTGAATTTCAAAGGTTTTTATAATGCTAATTCCTATCTATAACTTATCTCTAAAGTTATCATGTTTAATGATTTTCATTGAATTTCTATATTTTTCAAATTCAGTGTGTCAATTTCATTAATTATGTTTTTTTCAAATAATTTTTTATCACCATTTTTTAAACTTATTTTTTCAATTAATTCTTTTAAAAATTAAAAAATTTTATTTGTTTTTATTGGGTTTTTCAAACATATTTTTTATATTTTTAAAAATATTTTTTTAACTATATGTTCAAAACTTTATTTTATATATTTTTTTTCCATGTTTTTGGATACACGCACCCTATGCGCACCGTTCTCGATCCCTACGCGTTAGCATCCGCGCATGGTATACGCTGGGTACGTGTTTAGTGCGCGATCGCAATACAACCGGTACACGACTCCCAGCCTATATGCGACATGTTCGATGTATGTGACGCGGTAGGTGCACGGATCCTGCGAAATATTTAACATTTAAAAAAACATATATATGTATTTCATGTGAATATTAATTGAAGACAAACTCTAAACTAGTCTTAAAAGTAATATATTTTCACATGTAATCCTATATTTTTTATTAATTCAATTTCGCGGATGCGGGCTGGGTGCGTGATGCGTAAGCGCAGGGTGCGCGGATCCCATGTGAGACTATAGAATGGGGTCCATTTACAACAACAATCTGTGCTTTCATATGCAAGAGATGTATAGGAGAGATGGAGTACACTTTACTGATGAAGGAAACAGAGTCTTCCTCAACAACTTTAGACTCTGTATAGGTACTTACTTATAAGTACCAAAAACTCTCAATGAACACAACGGCTCTTTTTAGAGCCACTCAAGAACAAAACACTTAAGCTTGATCTTTATCTCCCAAAAATTTCAATTTTTTTTCCTTGGATCCGTGTACCCAATGCGAGAGAATCCGTGCACCTAACGCGTTAGGATGCGTGCACCCTGCGTGCATTTTGCTGTTTTTTTTTTTAAAAAGGGTGCCCCAGGGGGTCCTTCTGGGACCCCCTAAGCACGTCTAGAGGGTCAGAGTATTTCCACTCTGCCCCCTTTATATGTTTTACACACTTATTCCCCTTGCTTCTACCGAGGCAGAAAATGGCCGCCAACAGTTCCTGGTTTCGAATGTAGACAGACACTCGACAGCCAATTAGCATTCAGCGCGCGATCGGGAGGGTGCGCGCTCTGTTCGGGGAGGATGCGCTTACGGTGCAGGTAGGGTGCGCGGATCCTCCCCAGCCATAGATATCACTAACCTTTTTACTCTTTTTTCTCAGGAACTACTGAACAGATTCACACCATTTATGCAGAAGGCACGAGTCTGAACTGAGGACTACCTCTTTGCCAAAGTTGGTGTCATTCCGTTCAGCGGTTCGGGCTGTAGCTGCGACAACATATCCTACGGAAAATTGCATGGGGAAAACGCGATTTGGGACCCCCTTTTTTCTCGGCCCCCGCTTGACGAATCACCACGAAACTTTCAGGGTAGGAGCGGAGCGAAGCTGGCCAAAAGTTTGGAAAATTTTGCGAAGATTCATCAACCGCCGCCAGACTTATTGAGAATAGAATGTTGCGGATTTCCTATGGAAAATAGGTCCTAAATATAACTATCTACTGGCGACCGCCAGTAGATAATATATATATATTTTCTGAAAATTAAATATGTTTTATATATGTATATCTCAAGGTCAATGGAAGGATAAATGGGTATGTAAGTGTCTAAATGGATGATTTGTTTTTGAAAAATTGATTGTATAACTGACTGATTAAGTGTACCTTAGTGAATTCATGGCTTAGTGAGTAATGTTTAAACATGTAAATATCTGTATCAGTCTCTCACTTTGTGTATAAGTGGCTGCATGGGTTGGTGAGTAGCTACATGAGTGTCTATATAGGTTATTAGTTGTTTTTTTGACTATCAGTATGAGTGTCTGAGTGTCTGTATGGTTCGGTGGGGGGTATTACGTAGTGCATAGGTGCATGAATGAGTGACTCACTGTTTGTATGTGTTGAAGACAGCATGTGTGCAGGACTGTATGGGTGGATGAGTGTGTGTATGGGTGTGTTAGTGAGTGAATGACTGTCTCAATAGTGTCATTATGAGTAACTACACATGTTTTAAACTAGTATATGTGACTATTGGTGTATATAAGTGAGTATATGTGAGAGTGAGAGATTGGAAGAGTTCCTGTATGAATAAGTATGTGTTTCTATAAGTGATTGTTTAAAAGACTAAGTATGTGTAAGTTTCTGTAGAAGTAAGTGTGGTGGTGTGTGTATCACTGTATATGCAAGTAAATGGATGTTTGATTCTTTATTAGCATGAGTGACTATGTGTGTGAGTAACTCTATGGATGAGTGGTGTTGTGTAACAGGATGTATAGGTGTATGAGTACATTTGATGAGTGAGTACATGTATGAGTGACTGTATAGGACTGTTGGTGAATGAGTGGATTTGTATGTGGATCACAGAATTACTGAATAGGTTGTTGTAACTGGTATTGGTATGTCCATTGTTTTGAAAATTTTAGTTTCTACTTTTGAATGTGTGTATCAAAGGTTATATTAGGGTGAGAGGAGGTCTGCAACTCTATCACAAGTATGATGTCATCAGTGATGTCATTTGAGATGTCATCAGTGATGTCACTGACCATGTCATAAGTGATGTAATATGTGACGTCATCAGCAGTGCATTGCGGGTGCGCGAGTTATAGTTAGCTGAACTAACTATAACGGGGGAATTTCAATGGTTTTGTATGAGTGAAAAGTCCAGCTAACTATAACGCCCCTGAAACCTATGGTTTTTTCAGTGAATTTCTAAGGTTTTTTAAATGCTAATTCCTAACTATAACGTGCCTGAAACCTATGGTTTTTTCAGTGAATTTCAAAGGTTTTTTAAATGCTAATTTCTAACTATGCCTACAGAGATAGGACATGTAAAGAAAGAAGAAAAAATGCACAGAAAGAAAAAAAAGAAATGCAGAAAGAAGCAATAGAAGTCCTCAAAGACGAAGAAAAGTGAAGGTAGAAGGATAACGTGCAGAAAGAACAAACAGAAGAGCAGAAAGAAGCCTTGTTGCAAAATCATCCTGTACCCTCAACTTTTTCAGACAGATACTGGTGGTAACTGAATCTGAGTAACCAGTCCTAGAGCCAGTGCTACGTTAAAAGACACTTAGAATACAGTGAAAACACCTACATACACTAGGGAACACTATGCATTGGGGTCCCCCTGTGATTAGCTTGACCTCCTCTGTAAGCCCCTAGTATATAATAGGGCAGGGGGATTAAAACTACCTCTTTAAATGCACCCACAGGGCGTGTTTGCACACGTCACCTTGGGCCCAGTCCCCTCCCTTCCCCACTGTGTAAACACGCCCTGTGGCCGTTTTAAGTTGGGTGATTAAGTCCCCTTGAATCCTGAGGGTCCCTAGGGTCCAACTAGACCACTATGTATCTCCAGTAAGCGCCACAGAGCTGCGTTGCAGAGAAATGTAAAAAGGGGCACGGCCTAGACCACCTCTCTGCAACGCAGCGCAGTGGCGCTTACTGGAAGCACCTTGTGGGCTAGTTGGCCCCCAGGGTCCCTCAGGATTGAAGGTGAATTATTTCCCCAACTTAAAAGGCACCATAGGGCGTGTTTGCACACATTACCTCAGGCCCCGTCCCCTCCCTTCACCACTGTGTAAACACACCCTGTGGCCATTTTTATTTGGGAGATTAAGTTCATTTGAATCCTGAGGGTCTCTAGTGTCCAACTAGCCCACTAGGTACCTCCAGTAAACACCACAGAGCTGCGTTGCAGAGAGGTGTAAAAAGTGGCACGGCCTGGACCACCTCTCTGCAATGCTGCTCAGTGGCGCTTACTGGAAGCACCTGGTGGGCTAGTTAGCCCCCAGGGGCCCTCAGGATCGAAGGGGAATTATATCCCCAACTTAAAACGTGACATAGGGCGTGTTTGCACATGTCACCTCAGGCCCCGTACCCTCCCTTCCCCACTGTGTAAACACGCCCTGTGGCCGTTTTAAGTTGGGAGATTAAGTCCCCTTGAATCCTGAGGGTCCCTAGGGGCAAAATAGCCCACTAGGTACGTCCAGTAAGCGCCATTGCAGAGAGGTGTAAAAAGGGGCACATCCTGCACCACCTCTCTGTAACGCAGCGCAGTGGTGCTTACTGGAAGCACCTGGTGGGCTAGTTGGCCCCCAGGGTCCCTCAGGATTGAAAGGGAATTATTTCCCTAACTTAAAAAGGGCCACAGGGCGAGATTGCACACATTACCTCAGACCACGTCCCCTCCCTTCACCACTGTGTAAACGCGCCCTGTGGGCATTCTAAGTTGAGAGATTAAGTCTCCTCGAATCCTAAGGGTCCCTAGGGTCAAACTAGTCCACTAGATACCTCCAGTAAGCGCCACAGAGCTGCGTTGCAGAGAGGTGTAAAAAGGGGCGTGGTCTCAGAACACCTGTCTGCAACACAGCTCCCTGGCGCATACTGGAGATACCTGTTGGGCTATTTGGCCCTCTGGGACCCTAAGTATTGAAGGGGAATTAATTCCCCAACTTACAACTCGCCAGGGGGCGCATTTGCAGAGTGCTGCAAGGAGGGAGCGTGGCCTCCAGCGCAATGCCGGTCTTTTATTTATTTTATTTTTTTAAGAAGGGGGGCTGTGTGGCCCCCCCTTCTTTTTCTAATTTTTTGGCCCTGGGGACCCCATCCCGTAGGGCCTGCCTCCTAATTTTTTCCATGCGGGAGCAAACACAAAGTCGGCACCCACCGGGTGGGAGCTTTAAAAATGCTCCTGCTGGCTGGGAGCAGACTTTCGATCCGGTTCCCTAACCCACTACAGATCAAGAAATTGCTCACGCCCTGGGAGAGCAGCATAAAAAGGTCATAAGCAATGTATGGCGTGGGTGCAAGTTATAGTTAGGTCAGTTAACATACAAATGGTGAATTTCAGTTTTTTTTGTAGGTCAAAACTTTAATTTTGTCACTGACATATTCACCTAACTATAACGCTACTTTAACATTTGTTTTTTCTGTGAATTTCTAAGGTTTGTTTTTTTAACAAAGACAGATCTTTTTATCATGCCTCACTCTAACATTACTTTAACCTTTTTTTACTGACTATATACAAATGTATATATTCACTGAAAAAACAAAAGGTTGCAGGGACGTTATAGTTAGGCTCAGATTTCACCCACACAGCTACTCAGCCACCCACTTATACACCCATACAGCCACTCCCACTCCCACTCCCACTCACACACCTGTACAGTTATTCAGATACCCACTCACACACACGGATACACACAGTCGCACAGCAACTCACATAAACAATGTTTAAAAAGGAATAGCTCATTAGCAGTACTCAAAGTATACTTATTTACCTTTTGTGGTACCTTAGTATATACGGATAACACACAAAAACCTTTAGAAAACTCTCACTATCACTGGATGATGTAATCAATGATGTTATTTGAGATGTCATGAGTCATTTCATTGACCATGTCATGAGTGATGCATTATGTGAGGTCATAAGCAGTACATTGCAAGGTTGTAAGTTATAGTTAGCTCAGGTAGCTATAACTGCTGAATTTCACTGGTTTTATATGGGTGAAATCTAAGTCTTACTATAACACCCCTCTAACCTATGTTTTTTCCGTGAATTTGTAAAGTTTCTTTTCTATTACTTATTACGTTCCTGTGACCTTAAGTTTTTTTCAGTCAGGTTGTACGATTTTTTAAATTCTATTTTTAAGTATAACGTTCCTGTAACCTTTGGTATTTTAAGTGAATTTGTAAGGTTTTTAAATTTTTATCTCCTAACTGTAACCACTAACCTTTGACACTGAGTTTGTGAGTGAGTGCACAAGTGTCTCAGTGGGTTTTCATAGGGTTCAGAGGTAGTCATTGATAATGAGATGTGTTAAAAATGGAGGTCTCTAGTTGACAGTGGCTTGCACCCTTTCCAAGTAGGGACCCTCATTCTAGTCAGGGTAGGTGGATTACACAGCTAAGATAACCCCGGCTCACTCCCTTGGTAGCTTGGCATGAGCAGTCAGGCTTATCTCAGAGGCATAGTGCAAAGCATATGTACATATACACACAGTAACACTGTGAAAACACTACAAAATGACCCCACAACAGTTTAGAAAAATAATAAATATTGATCCGACTAAAACAAGACTAAAACAACAAAACTCCAACATATACAAGTAAAGATATCACTTTTAATAGGTTCAAAATAGTTCAGTCCATAGGAAACTATGGATGCATCAATATTATCACAGAGTATCTGGGCTGCATCAAAATCAAATGTAAAAACAGCTGCAGGGGAGGTAAGGCTCCGGAAAACAAAGTGATGTGTTGGTTCCTTACTCCCAGGGGAGGTGATGCATCAGTCCCTTACTGCCAGGGGATGTGATGCGTTGGGTACTTACTGCAGTATAGGGGAGATAATGCATTGACTCCTTACTGTCATTCGAGGTGATGCATCTATTCCTGCAAGGGTAGGTGATACCTCAATCTCCGGACACATGGCCTCCGTTCCTTAATGCTGGGCGACGTTGATGAAGAATTAGCCGCTCAGGTCCAATGCAGTGAAAATCCGGACACACTGGGTCGATGCAGTGGTGGTGAAACAGGTGCTGCATTTATTTTCTAGACATGAGACAGATGATGCCTCGATTTCTTCAGTCGCACAGCAGGGTTTGCGTCAGAGTGGGGCCTCAGAAGTTGGAGACACAGTGCTAAGGACTCAGGCTGCGGCGATGTTTAAGCGGCAGGGCAGGTGCTGCATTGGTTCTTTGGCCACACTGCATTGATGCATTGGTTTTTGAGCCGCACTGCGGTGCTGCATCAGGAAAAACAGGCACGTAAGGAAGCTCATGGATTTTCCCAGTCCTTTGCAGCAAAACCACCACAAAGGGCCTAGAACTGGAGTTGGTATCACTTGGCAGGTCAGAACTACCAGCAGTGGAGTTCAGGGGCTCCAGGTGAAGTCTTTGATGGCCCTGAGACCTCTTAAAAGGAGGCAAGCACACACAAGCCTTGGAGAACCTTGGCAAGCAGGATGTAGAAAGCAAAGTCCAGTCCTTTAACTGCCCAGGACAGAAGCAGCAGGCCAACACGGCAAACCACACAGCAAAGTGGTAGTCCCCCCTGACAGCTTCTCTAGCTCTTCTTCTTGGCAGAATGTCCTCTTAGTCTAGAAGTGCTCTGAAGTTATGGTGTCACAGCTTCGGTACTTATACCAGTTTCTGCCTATGAAGTAGGCAAACTTCAATGGAAAATCTTTATAGTACACAAAACCCTGCCTTTCCCTGACCTGGCTCCAGACACACTACAGGGAGGTGGAGACAGCTTGGTTAGAGGACAGGCACAGCCCTATTCAGGTGTCAGTGACAGCTCCTCTCAACACTCTAGCTCAGGAAGACTCATCAGCCTGGCGATAGACCATCAGGATATGCAGAGCACACTTCAGCTCCCTTTGTATGACTGTCTAGGGTGAATGCACAAACAACACAACTGTCAGGCTAAATCAGACGTGGTTTCCACAGTTAGACAGAGGCACAGAATGAGAATGGTGAAGCAAAAAACGTACCACTTTTTCAAAGTGGCATTTTCAAACACGCAATTTAAAAACCAGCTTCGTTAAAAGATGTATTTTCAAATTGTGAGTTCAGAGACCCCAAATATCAAATCTCTATCTCTTCCCAATTGGAAGTTACACTTGTAAGAGGTTACAAGGCAGGTCCAATGATAACCTATAGGAGAGCTAGCTCTTGCAGTAGTGAAAAACTAAATTAGCCGTATTTCACTATCAAGTCATATAAAACACACCAGTGCATGTCCTACCTTTCAAATAAACTGCACTCTGCCCGTGGGGCTACCTTGAGCCTACCTTAGGGGCACCTTACATGTAGTAAAAGGGAAGGTTTGGGTCTGGCAAGAGGTTTCACTTGCCAGCTCGACCTGGCAGTTTAAAAGTGCCCACACAGACGCTGCAGTGGCAGGTCTGAGACATGGCTGGAGGACTTCTCACGTGGGTGGCACAATCAGTGCTGTAGGCCCACTAGTAGCATTTGAATTTCAGGCCCTGGACACACACACAGTGTACTTTATTAGGGTCTTACCAGCAAATCAAATATACCAATCATGGATAACCAATCACACTCACAGTTTGCACAGGAAGCACTTGCACTTTAGCACTGATCAGCAGTGTTAAAGTGCACTGCGTTCTAAAACCAGCAACAATGAAATGCAGCACACAGTAAAAAACAGGAGGTCAGAAGCAGAAAAAGACAGTGGAAAAACTAGCGAAAGATGCCAGTCTAACAAGATCCATTTCTCAAGTTGCACTTTGCCTTCATTAAAAATCCATCAGCACTATGTTCTTCCCTTTGTCCGATGGCTTGATAACCAAGGAGGTATTATTCTTCAACATAGTTATCATGCCAGTCCCTTGCTGCAAAATTCCCCTTATCCTTGTTATTACACCTTTTCTTTCTCAATTTATTCAAATCGTCAACAACCAGTTCATGAAATAGATCGATCTGGTTGCCCTGTGGCAGTTGGGAGTAGAATTTCATCTAGCTTTACATCCAATTGACATGGTTGCATCTGTGATGAATCCCATTTGGTTCAAATTTGTGGTCAGTTGTGTTGATGCTTTTTTTTGCGCTAATGGGGGTGATGTTTTCTCTAATTTCCTTCTGTATAGATGTTTCATTATTCATTACTTCCTCTTGCGTTAAAGGCTCCTCTTCCATTCTCACAAGGCAGCAGCTTGACATTGTTGGTTCGATCGTGGATTTTTAGTTATTCTGGATTATCGATTATCCTGAATCCTGAGGCCCTTCTTTCCACCATTGACTGAAACATTTTTTGGCTTAATTTGGAAGTGCTTATGCAGTTTGAGTTTTCTGATATATTTAGATGTCTCAATTCTGGCATCTGTGAAATCAGAAGTGGTTGTGGGGAAATATCTAAGTTCTAAATTCAGGATTCTTTCTTGGTTGGGGGTCAGTTGCATTTTTGAGAGGTTTATAATCACTTGTTTTGTATGTTAATTATCTTCAGATACACACTTAGTATTTTCCCCAAGTGTCCTTATTTCCTCCCTCTACCTTTCCCCTTCCTCTTCTTTTTGTCCTGTCTTGTCCGGCACCATCTTTTCCACGATATCTTGTGTTTCACCCCCTCCTCCTTGTTGCGTGGTCATGTGGAGCAGAAGTAGCTCCCTGGGAAAATCCACCTGTTTCATGGGTGCCTCATCTGTGCTAGACCCTGAATCTGAGCTCATCTCACTTTTGCTTGGTCTTTCATTAACAGGGTTATCCAGTTTCTCTTTCATACTGAAGTTAAATTTGTCCACGAAATTGTAGATACAGACATATTGATAGTCAAACCTGTCCCTTGTGAAGGTCCAGTTTTCTCTCTCTGTTGATTCCTCTTCATATTCATGTAAATTATTTTCCATTTTTTGTTAGTTGGTCTTTACTGCTGTATCATCTTTGTACTTCTCCAGCTCTTTCGTGATAGTTTCCATTACTGTAGTTTGTTGTTCCATCTTTCTTTCAGCATGTTTGATTAGCATGTGCATTAATTTCATTGAGCATTCCTCCATGTTGTCGCACCATTCTTTGATGAGGCCATCATCCATGTCCTCATATGTTGGTAACAGCATTATTTGTAGACCTCTGGGAACTCCTTTGTGCTCCAGGAACTTTGTTAAAGAGGTCATTTTCCACCATTGTTTTGATTCCATTTTCCTCGCTTTCTCCAGTTTCCTCATCAATTCAGTTGGCATTTTGCCTTGGGTTCCTGTTTGTTGCTGCCTGTGTTTCCAGTGGCAGTCTCACTAAACATTTGTGCCGCCAAAAACAAATGCTTTTCCAGTGGAAAGTGGTCCTAATGATAAATACCCACTGGGTAATATTTACCATAATTCAACACCCAGGTCTGCGCCGGGCTCACCTATTATAGTTAGGCCTTATAATAATATGAAATCTACTATTTTAAAACAAAAAAACACTAAAATTCACTTGCTATAGTTTATACCTTTCGCTCCCACCATGCACTGCTGATTGCCTTATGTACTAATTCACTCATAACATGTTAAATGACATCATTGATGACATCAATGATGACATTTCAAATGACATCATTGATAGCCACTGATTACTTTACTGATAACAACATCCAACCAACTGCTGTTCAAATGACTCAATAAACATGTACACCTTTTCGGAGAGGAAAGTAGGTACTAATTGGTGCAGAATCATGTAAAGCACTTAAGCCACATTAGGTGGACCAAGCTCCTCCTCAGCATAGTCTCCCTAGTTTACCAAACCCTTTGGGGCAGATTTACAAGGAACTAATGCAGCGCGCTGCAGCAAGTCATTTTGCTGCGCTGCACTGTGGAAGTTTCTAAGCACAGGGATGCAACATATTTACAATATGTTGCATCTCTGTGCTTCCCCCTGCGCTGGTGCACACACTGGTGCCATGCGCTAGGGCAGACACCCTTGCACTATGGTGCAAGGATGCCTGCATCGTGGAGAGATTGTTTTTGTGCAGGAAGGTGTCCCTTCCTGCACAAAAATAAATCAATTGAGGTGATTTTCTCTTTCAAAGCGTTCTGTAGAATGCAGCACACATTGAAAGAGGAAATAAACGGGAGAAATTAAATTATTTCTCCTCGTTGCACCTCGCTACGCCACCCCTAGGGTGGCACAGAGACTCTGACACATTTCCAGATTTACCATTGCTCATGAATCTGAAATGCATCAGTGGACAGAGGATATGGGTGTTGCGTGGGAACACCCACAGCAACACCCATGTCACGCCCCAAACATGCAAAGTCTTGCGTGAAAAGGGGCAATATTTACAAGCACAGGTAAAGCCACGCAGGGTGGCTTCACGTGTGCTTGTAAATATCAGGCAGCAGGTTGCGCTCCTGGTGTGTCAGGCATCGTGACGCACCAGCGGCTCAAGTGGAATGTAAATCTGCCCCTTTGTGTATAGATGACTCATATGGACAAGCATCCAGACACGGGTGGGTTAGGCCCTGCTGCACACACTGTTCACCCTATGCACTAGACACCAAAGCTGCCATTAGGAGGTCAAACCCTTATTACACAAAGCCTTTGCCCTGTAACTAACCCGTTGCAGATAGCTGATATCTCATGGACAATGAACCAGACATGGGTGGGAAAGTACCTGCTGTGAAGTCTTCACACTGGGTATACCCCTCCATGGAGACCTCATTCACATTAGACATCCAATGCTTCTTAGGTGGCGAAGCCCCTACAATGCTTAGCCTTCACCCTGTGCTGAACACTTTGCTGATAACCAACCTCTTGTTAGCAATTAAGAACACACATAGGACAGCTAGCTTCTCATGCAGAACCCACTCCTTCCAGAAAGAAGCCCCTTAGGAGACCAAGGGCCTACTACAAACAACCTTCACCATCTGACAGAGCTTTTGCAGATAGCCAATCTTTTGTGGGTAATCCACGAGACCTAGGTTGGCAATTCTCTTCTGTACACAGTCTTTGCCCTCTGCACAGCAATTCACAGAGAGCTCACTCCTTTCAGAAACCAAGACCCATTAGGAGGTCTAGCATGTTGCAAAAGCTTACCCCAGTAGCAGCAAATAGAGTACAGAAAATAGGTCTAGATTTACATTGCTGAATAATTTCCAGTATGATAAGCATTTACCAGATTGTCATATTCATTGGTTCAGGTCATCAGTGATGTAATCAAGGATGTCACTTGAGATATCATCATAATTGTTAGACCTAGCATCATTGGCATTGTTTCCCCTGACTTATTGCTTTCTGGCCTCCTGTTTTGCTGACCTAATTTTTGCTGGCTTTAGGATTCTGGGCACCTTGCCACAGCTAACCAACGCTAAAGTGCATATGCACTGTACTCAAAACATGGTAGCGTTAGCTTATCCACAATTGGCATACTTAATTTACTTATAAGTCCCTATTAAAGTGCACTATATGTGCCCAGGGCCTGTAAATTAAATGCAACTAGTTGCCTACAGCACTTTTTGTGCCCACCCACTCAATAGGCCGTTAAACATGGCTCAAGCCTGCCTTTTCAGAGCCTGTGTGAGCAGTTTTAACAACCATTTCGACCTAGCAAGTTAACCTACTTGCCAGGGCCAAACCTTCCCTTTTATTACATACAAGTAACCCCTGAGGTAGGCCCAATGCAGCCCCATGAGCAATGTGCAGTGTTTTTAAAAGGTAGGATATGTTCTTTTGAGATGTATATGTCCTGGTTGTGAAAAACTTCTAACTTCATTTTCTACTACTGCAAGGCCTATCTCTCCCAGAGGTTAACATTGGTATTGCCTTAAACATCTTTTAAGTGTAATTTCCAATTGGGAGCAGATAGAAACTTGGAGTTTGATATCTCTGAACTCACAACGTATGGTGAAGTCGGATTCTACAGTGTAAGTCTGAAAATGCCACTTTTATCTTCTTATTTTACCCATTGTGCACTCTGCATGTCTTTGAATACACGTCTGGGTTGGGTGACTGCTGTACTTTGTACATTCCCTCTAGACAGTCACACAAAGGGACCTGAGGTGTGACTCTTGCCTCCTGATGGCCCATCACCAGGCTGATGGGCCTTCCTGAGGCCGATTGGGGGGGAGGAGCTGACACTTGCACCTGAATGGGACTGTGCTGTTCCCAACACAAAGAACTGCATAAACCCCTGTAGTGAGTCTGGAGCCAGGGCAGGAAAGGCAGGGACCTTGTGATCTTCAAAGGCCTCTTTTATGTGTCCCCACTTCAAAACGCACTTTTGAGTGTAAGTACTGGACCCTTGACACTACCAAATCAGAACTCTACTGGAACCAAGGACATTCTGCCTGAAAGAAGAACTGCTGTGCTGTAGGAAGGACTGCCACTTTGTTACCTGCTCTGTTGTATTGACCTGCTGCCTACTGCTTCTTGCCTGGGAGTGAGAAGGACAGGACCTGGTCTCTACATTCTTGAACCCAAGTTACTCTAAGGGCTTGTTGGCTTGACTCCTGTTATCTGAAGTCTCAGGGTCACAAAAGACTTCTTGCAACTCTGCTGGTGCTGCTGGACTCTGCCATCTGTGAGTCCTACCCTTGCCTGAGGTGCTCCCTCTGGCCCTGGGCCTCAGACATAGCTTCTGCATCTGCTTTCTACAAAACAGGACACAGTGACACCTTTGCGCCGATTGGAACTGACGCAGCACACTCTGACACAGTGCCAATTTAACAACGACTGTGAGGTTCCATGGATCAACACGGCACTGGTCCCTCAACACTGACTGCGAGGCTCGACACTGATGCATCGACCAGACTGTGTGAATCAGAACTGACGCAGTAAAGCCTTCAACTCTGACGCTTGCTCTGTACAAGATACTTTTTCTGCGGCTCTGCGTGGGTTCTGTAGCTGGCCTGCCCTCCATTGTGTTAGGCCTGAACTTTGGATTTAGCCTGGTCTACATAGATCTCAAGTAACCTTTTAGCGCTATTGACTTCTAAGTACTGTTTTTGGATTTAATCTTTAAAAATGCATATCTCAACTTCCATTGTTCGGATTTTTTTTTGTTTTGGTCTTTTTTTACTCAAATGAATATTCTCCATTGTTCTAAACTGTTGTTGAGTCTGTTTGTGGTGTTTTCACTGTCTCACTGTAATTTAAGTGTTGCACAAATGCTTTACACATTGCCTCTTAAGTTAAGCCTTACTGCTCTTTGACACGCTACCAGAGGGTGAGCCCAGTTTAATTTTGATTGTGTCTCTGACTTACCCTGACTAGGCTGGTGTCTGAGTTTGCGGTGGGAGAAGACATAGACAGATAGTTTGAGGTCTATGAAATTGTTCTCCAAATGCACAAGGTCCACGAGGCTAGTCTTTGGAGACATATTCCTAGCAAGGGGCGGGACACTCTATTGGCCCTAGAGGGGAGTGACAGGATGAGGTTTCTCCCATGAAAGAGGCCCTAATCAGAAAGTTTGCTCTGACCCCAGTGAATTACAGACAGAAGTTTAGGCATGGTTAGAAGATACCCCAACAGTCCTGGGTGGATTGTGTGGATTCCTTTTGCAATACACTGAATGGTTGGGTGAAGGGCAGTGAGCTAAATGATTATAAGGGACTATATAATTTGTTTGCAACAGAGCATATGTTCAGTTTTTGCGTTCCAGATCTGCCAACACCTTGGTGATAATAAGCTTACTACTCCCAAAGAGCTGGCTACGGATGCAGACTGCTGGGTCAGCTCCAAGGTCCACATAAAGGTATTTGGGAGGGATCACCACATTGGAGGGCATGGTCCAGAAAGAATGGGGGAACAAAAAGACCAAGGTAGTTCCGGAGGTTAGCGTTCCTATACACCTGCTGAAAAGAAGGAATGGGTCCCTGACAATAAGCCTGCAGGGAAGGCTCCTGTGGATTGTTAAGAGTGCCAGCATGAAGGGAACTGCAACTGAGGTGCCAAGTGTCCAAAACTGGCACAGCCTCCCACTGGTGGGCAGTCACTGGGGTTGGATAGTGTAGTGTTTGGGGAGGTGTGTGCTCCAGATACTTGTGGAGAAGTGTAGAATTGACCCTAGAGTCCCTGGGTGATGGAGGGATGATACAGAGAACCTACACACTTGACAATACTAAATGGTAAAGTCAGTGGGTGTCTATCAATTGGCAGAGGGGGAGGCTCTGAGAAACACAGGAGCTAGCATGTCAGGTGTCATCCGGTGTTTTCAGAGCAGGTACTCCCTATCACATTCCAAGTTGTTGCTGCTGACAAAAGTGAGAGCCACTATCCTGTGGCCTGCTGAAGGTAGATGTTAGGCTGTCCATGCCTGTGGATTGTCTGCTGGACAACGACCTGGAACACACCATCTCAATCACTCAATCAGTAATTTATAAAGTACAGCTCAACACCCCTTAGGGTATCCGGGCAGTGAGGTGTCGCTTGTCTCAGTTGAAGAGCCAGGTTTTGAGTCCCTCTCTGAAATCGGCTAGGGAGGGTGATGTTCATAGGTGGAGGAGCAGGTCGCTCCAAGTCTTGATGGCGAGGTAGGAGAAGGAACTACCTCCGCTGTAGCTTTGGCAGATGCAGGGATGTATGCTAGGGCATGGGCTAGGGCTAAGGTGGCAGAGTGTAGGTGTCTGGTGTTCCAGTCCTTGATTGCGAGATAGGAGAAGGAACTATTTTAGGCTGTAGCTTTGGCGGATGCGGGGTGTATGCTAGGGCCAGGGCTAGAGCTAGGGTGGCAGAGGGTAGGTATCTGGAGGGTTGGTGGAATCTCAGATGGTGGTTAATGTATTCTGGTCCCTGGTCATGCAGGGACTTGTAGGCATGCATCAGAATCTTGAACTGTCATCTATTCTAGATGAGAAGTTAATGGGGTTTCCTTAGGTGGGGGCTGAAGTGGTTCCATTTGGGGAGGTTGAGGACGAGATGGGCTTCTGTGCTATGCATGGTCTGGAGTCTCTTGAAGAGTTAAGTGTTGATGCCTGTGTAGAGCTCGTTTCTGTAGTCTAGTCGGCTGGTGACAGGGGCCTTGGTGAAAGTCTATCTGGTTTTGATAGGTATCCATCTGAAGATTTTTGGGAGCATGCAGAGGATGTGGAAGCAGCAGGAGGTGACTGTGTTGACTTGGTGCTTCATGGTCAGTTTTCTGTTGAGGGTGATGCCAAGATTGTGGGAGTGATCTGTTAGTGTAGGGGTGGGTTTGAGCTCCTGGGGCCACCAGGAGTTGTCCACAGAGGAAGTGTTATTTCCAAAGATTAGCAGCTCCGTCTTGTCAGTGTTGAGTTTCAGGCAGTTGGTCCTCATCCAGTGAGCAATCATGGTCATGATGCAGTGAAAGTTTGTTCTAGTGGTGAAAGGGTCTTTGGTGAGTGAGTGAGAGGATGAGTTGTGCTTCTTCTGCATAGTATATGATGTTGAGTCTATGGGTTTTGAGATGTCGGCGAGGGGTGTCATGTAGGTGTTGAACTGGTTGAAGCTGAGGGACGATCCTTGGGGTACAGTTAATATTTTTGGGTTCTGAGGGGAAGGGTGGTAGATGGATACTCTGAGTTTGTCCTGTGAGGACGGATCTGATCCATATAAGGGTGTCCCCAGGAATCAGATGCGATTGAGTTTGTCGATGAAGGTGTGGTGTGGTATGGTGTTGAATGCCACTGAAGGGTCGAGTAGGGTCAGAGCTGCTGTTTCACCCCTGTTTATTATGGAACTGATGTCATCAGTGGAGGCTATCAAGGCGATCTCGGTGCTGTGGTTGGATAGGAAGCCAGATTGAGAGATATTGAGTGGGTTGTTTTTTTCTAGGTATTCGGTGAGCCGGTGATTGATGGCCATCTCGAAAACTTTGGCGTGGAACAGGAGCAGCAAGATGGGGCAGTCATTTTTTAGTTTGCTGTGGTCAGCCATTGGTTGCTTCACCTCGGCGTGTTTCCATTTTTCGAGGAAGGCCGCAGTGGAGATGGAGGCATTAAGAATGTCAGTGATATCGGCACTGATTTTCTCAGCCCTTAGGTTGAAGAAACAGTTGAGGTAGGGGTCCAATGCTTCTCTGGAGTGGATGGAGGACATGATGGCTGTGGTGGTCTGTGTGGTGAACAGTGCCCAAGTGGTGATCGGACTGCTGGTGCCCTTTGGAGGGCAGTGGTTGCTGAGGTCAGTAGGTTGAAGGCTAAAGTTGTTGTAGATGGTGGCTATTTTGCTTTGGAAGTATTCTGATAAGGTGTCACAGAGTTCTTGGGAAGGGGGACCATGTTTTCAGTGGCAGCCGGGCAGGAGAATTCTCTGACGATTTTAAAGAGCTCCTTAGTGTGGTTGGTGCTTTTTTCAATGTGGTCTGTGAGGGAGTCTTGTCATCTGGAAGGAGATGGAGCTTGTGTCACATTTGGAGATGATGCAGTTGCCTGAGTGGGTGTGCCTGGCCACACAGTCCATGGCAGCTCGTGAGGGTAGTCAGAAGGACCTGGAGCCTAGAGGAATGGCACAGGTACTTGCCAAAAGAGGAAGGCCAAGGGGTGCAGAAACTCGCTCCTGAAATTCCCATGGTCCGGGAGAAGGCTGGACCTGAAGGTGATGCCCTGATGTTTACAGGGGAAGAAGTGGCTGAACTGGGGAACCTGCCTGAGTTGACCAACTGACCTCACAAAGGGAGTCCTTCCAGGGAAGAGTTCTGCAAAGAGCAGAGGAAGTGCCCTACTCTTGTGGGTCTTTGAAGGCAGGCTGAAGCCCAAGCAGCTGTTGACTCCTCTGGGCAGCACCTGATCTTCTGAGAGAATGATCTCATGTAAAGTGTGCCCAAGGCTCCTGAGCCTAGTGAAACACATGTGCTGGTGGTACCCTAGCACTTCAGGACCTTCCATCTGGGTCTGGCTCATGATGTGCCACTGGCAGGTTATTTGGAGAAAGAAAAGACCTTTGACAGGCTTGTCACCCACTTCTATTGACAAATCTTGTTTGCATTCGAATAACTTGATAAACGGATAACATTATGATATTCAATTGGCTTTGCGTATAAATGTCTCTTCGTAAACACCTGGTCAATCTCTGCTTCAGAGTACATCAGATGACATACTCTGTCTTTCAAAATCTAATTTGCACAGAAGCGTGATACCTTAGTTTCCGGCCTTTTGATTTGCTTCTCTGCCACTGATGTGTAGATTTTCAATGATGCTTTCTTTATCCTTTAAAGCCCTGCACAGGCTGGCATTTCCCTTAATCTCCACAGGTGTCAGTGTTGATTCTGAACTTCGACTGCCACACATGTGACACACACGAGCAGTTTGCTGGACCACGTCAAACTCTCTGGGAGAGCACTGTCCATCCATGGGGTACTTATCCCTTACTCGTCGGCATTTGTAGCATCCTCCCCAGCCCAGGGACTCGCCAATGACTTAGCTATACATGGAGAGTAGTTATACATGTCTTTACTCTTCAGTGTGTAAGCAAGAACTCAACGTTCTAACCCTGCCTTCACTTCACTTCATTAACCTTCAACGCCTATGTCACAGGTCTACGGAGTCCATTGGGAACCAAAAGAATTCTGTCATTCTTTATTTGCACAACACTACAGCCATTACTGATAGAACTGATTACTGCAGCACCTTGTTCCAGCAGAGACCTTACTCTGCGAGAACAAGTCTCAGCAATTAAAAAAACAGGAACTATATGAACACTCCAGAAAATAATTTCCTCCCTTAGGAGATCAAGACTTTGCCTAACTTATTTTTCTAAGAAATAATCAGCCTAGGGAAAAACGTGGCTGAGAAACATAGTTCCCTCTTCATATGGGAAAATCAGGAATGATGAAACACTCATGCAAAACCTGTGTTTACCAGTTGCAGTGTTTATTATTAGAGACCAAATGCTTCATATTCTCAAGTATGTGAACCGTTTATACACATAAGTCAAGTTTTTAAAGGGCACTTTGAGAAATGTTAAAGCTGCCTCTAAGGTCCGCCTACTGCTGTATGTGTATCATCAAAGACTATTTCTTGAAAAGGTTACCAAACACTCTTTAAACTATTGGTTTGCCCATATTGAGTTTGTACAGAATGTGTTTGCATAATTTCTTGATGACACAAGGTAGTCTCAATTCTCAAGTCGCAGCTGGTGCATGGGGTGGAAGGTCAGCCACCTACTAGCTCCAACACGCTTTGAGCTGCAGAACTTTAAACATATATTCAGAAATATTGTTAGCATGTTTAGATTCAGTACTGATGGTGCTTGCAGGAAAAGGGTCAGGATTGAGAACTACCCAGATTATAGATCGGGTTTCCAGCAGGCACTTTATCTAGAGAGGTACAGGCTTGTGTGGTTTGTCCATGGGAGAGGACAGGAGCTAAGTAGAGGCCTACAGAAAGAGTGTGGCATGTGCTAGCAGATGGGCATTTGTCATGGCACTGTGAGTCAAGAACAACAGCAAAGGAGTGTATGTGCTTTCATGTCTGTTGGGCTGCTGACGGTGTGTGTGTATATTCCTGAGTGAATGATATGATTGTGAACAGATGTGAGTTGTCTGCTGTCTGTGTGTCATTGCCTCAGTGGGGGAATTTGCAGTTGGTTAGGATTGATGTGTGGTTGTTCCCTTTTATCTTTCTGTCCACCCATTACATTGTCTTGGCTTTTTTGGAAACTTGACAATTGGGGACATTTTCTTGACAGTCTACTGATCCTGATTATAATAGTGGTCCCTTCCTGCCTTACTGTTGGTCTGCATGATGGCATTCCAGCTTTCTCTGGCATGATAATGCCCAATTCCTGATAAAGTGTGACTTCTATGATTCCATTCTGGCTGTCCCTATCATGAGAAACTGTGGGTCTTCTTTGTGCCTTTCTGACTATCTTAGTGCCCCCGCATTGATATACTGCAGGCTTTGCTGGTGGTATTTTGGGTAGCCCTTGCATAATAATGAAACATTGTAGTATTCTTTGTGGCATTCTAGATTTCCTGGTAATATCCAGATTGCCCACATTTATAGGCATTACTGAAGCCATTCTGGCATTCTCAGGCACCACAGTTGCTGATGACAGATTGTGTGCAACCAGGAAACATTCTGTTTATAACCATCTTGACAGTGCTTAGTCATTATTATTAAGGTATTATGGACCATCCCATATTTTATAAAAACTCTTCCCCTGATGGTGATATATGCCCAAGCATTTTGAACCCCAATTTATTTCAAGGGATTCTCTTCAGGGCTGTGACTTGATTCTGTAAAACCAATAAGGAAAGGAAATGTTTAACAAAGCATGCCATCCTTATCTCTTTACAATATAGACTGTAAAAAGATTTAACCAGCAACATGGAGTTAGAACTCTTGTAACTGGAGCTATTCTTTCAGAATACAATTACCTCCATGTGTCCGCCAACAATGGAAAATACAAAAATATGTATAGCAACTGAGGGAAATAATGTACTCAAAATGTATATCCTCTGTTGCGCGAATTGATTTACCCCCGTTGGTTGGTAACCCGAGTCTGTTTCACTTAAACGGTTCTTGATAGAAATGTGTGTTACCTGATTGTTGTTCTTTCTTGACTGATAACAGTTTCAATTGATTGTGATTTGTAATTTGTCTTGATGTTTTCATTTTTCAAGTTTTGTCTTGATGTTATATAATTGTGAAGAGTAGTCCGTATCTGTCTTGTGAACTTATAAAACAAATAATAATGAAAAAAGCTAATAATTAAATGATGTAGACCATCTTACTTGTGATTTTGGCCTTAGTATGCTTGAATAGCTGGCAGCCTAATAAATGGTCAGCTAGATATCTCGTTTATTTGCACTTTTAGAAACTTGGCATTTTCTTGTCTTAAGCATTTGGAGCTTGTGTCCTGGGTCACATGACTTGGTATAGTTGGCAGTTGGCCTTTGTGTATTCCTCCCAGGCAGTGAGACAAGGGGTGACAGGGTGTTGGCTGATTAGGCCAATCTGCCAGAATGGAAGGGATGGAGCTGTTTCCTGCCTCACCTACATTTCATATGGGCTGCCTCAGCACATTCACAAAGAACTTGAAACCATTCTTTTGTCACCGCAGACAAATTCTGGCCTGGGCAGGGCAAGGAAAGAAATTCCAGAAACAAATATATGGGGAATTCTCTCACACTTTGTATACTGGAACCAGTTATAAATATTGGACCCTCATACCAAATCTTCAGTTTACTCCTGGACCTGCGGAGGATCCCCAGAAGGACTGCCTTGTACTTTAGAGGCCTGCTTAGTACCCCCGAAGACTGCCCTGCTGCTCGACGCTTTTTTGTACCCTCAGAAGACTGCTCTACTTGTTGAGGACAGCCTTGCTGCTTGATCCCAGGACTCCAATGGTCTGTTGGCTGACTTTCTGTTCTGGGCTACAGGGACACAACAAGCTCCAGATGCCTCCCTGCATTTGCCCAGCTTACCTACTTCACCTGACTTGCCTGGACCTGCCTGAGCACTGCTGGCAACTGCTGCAGTGGGTTCCTGATTCCCTAAGGTGGCTCCCCAGGTCCTGGACCCTTGGCTGACATTAGTTGAGCTCCTCTTGGGAAAAAGGGGGAAATCCTGAAGTTTTAGGCTCTTCTTGACTGAGAAGGGGCCCGTTCACACCAAGATCTTTCCTCCTGCAATGACTGATAAAACAAAGCTCTGGTAAATCTGACTTTTTGCACTTTAATAAACACCAATGACAACTTGCAACTCAATCTCTGCACTCCATGCTACAGCATCGATATCCTGCAGTGACTGCCCACACAAAGCTCCAACAGAGCCGCCCAACTGGGTCTTTACGATAAAGTGATGGCCAGGAACTATGCCAGGCTTGCTCTTTGTACAACAGCAATGACCATCCACAACACTTTCCTTGCTCCTCCTGACCTCCTCCATCGTGAACTAGATTCTTTGCTCTGGACTTTGAGATAGTATCATTTTAAGCAGGACGAACCTGCTCCTGTATTCAGCCTGTGCTTCCTCACAGTTGGCTGGAACTTGTGACTTTCCCACAGTCCAGCAAGACCAGATGACCACTGTTAGAATTGGGGGTCTCTAGTTGGCAATGGTTTGCACCTTTGTCCAAATAGGGACCCTTCTTTATAGTCAGGATAAGAGAGTTACACTCATAAAATAACCCCTGCTCACCCCCTTGGTAGCTTGGCACGAGCAGTCAGGCTCATCTTAGAGGCAGTATGTAAAGCATTTGCACATAACCAACAGTAATACAGTGTAAGCACTACAAAAGGCACCGGACCAGTTTAGAAAAATATTCAATATATTTATATACTTAAGAGAAGACCAAAAACTATAAAAATCTACAAAACAGTACTTAGAAATCTTCAGTTATCAAAATAGCTTTAAAATACAGTTCCTTGAAGTCAATAGCTCTGTCTGGGGCTATCACGGCATCGTGAACAAACAAATCCAAACAGTTATGGCTGACTGCGGCGTCCCGGGACAGCTATGGAGTCGGGGAGACCCTCAAAACCGTACCTTTAGAAATGCAGGACGTTGGCGGCCTCTCGTTGAGCTTCCGATAGCACGGCGTCGGTTCCGGAGGTCGGTGGAGGAGTCATCGGCCTCCAAGGTCACACGCGTTGAAGATCGAACTCCTCGTGGTTGAAGTCAGGATCGCTGGTGTCGGCGGGCGTCGGGTGCTACAGTACGAATTGCAGCAGTGCGGCATGCAATGCCCTCAGGTTGCGGTTCAAGCAGCAGCGTCAGATGGCATCGTCGGTGATACCAGGGTCGTGGTGCAAGCAGCGGCAGCGTCGTTGTTGAAGCGCTGTCTTGGGCTGACAAACTGGAGTCGATGGTGCCAGCGTCAGTAGGCCAATGCTGCGGTGCAGGATGAGAACGGTGCGTTGTGTAACTTACGAGAGGTGACCTCGATCACGGTGCAAGCAGCGGCATCGATGTCGGCGTGGAGCGTCGTCATCAGGGATACCAAGGCGGCATCGTGAAGCAAGGTGGTGCGGAGTGCAGTGCCTGTAGGTCGCAGTGCGAGCAGCGGCTCGGTGGCGGCATCAGATGGCGTCGTCGATGAGACCAGGGCCGCGGTGTGGAGTTGCCTTCAGGACACAGAGTCTGCAGCGATGTTGTAGATGGCGTCAGGTTACTTTTTCTTCTGTTGCAGCACACAACATACAGTTCCCAGTACTGAGGGAAGAAGAACTTGAAGTCTTTGCTGTTCCTGAGACTTCTTGAACAGGGGGCAAGCTCTACCTCAAGCCCTTGGAGATACTCAAAGAAAGAAGTTGTAGGAAGTTCAGTCCAGTCCTTTCACTGCCCAAGACAGAAGCAGCCACTGCAGGCCAACACAACAAAGCACTCAGCAAAGTGGTAGTTCCTCCTCAGAGTTTCTCCAGCTCTTCTTCTTGGCAGTCTTCTTGGTCCAAAAGAATTCTAAAAATTCAGGGGTTTGGGCCCCACTTTTTAAAGCCCAAAATCATTTGTCCTCTAAGGCAGAGAGTGTCTGTGCCCAGCCAGAACCAGTTCTGTCCTCTCTGGTGTAGCTTCCTGGCAGGAGGTGGAGACGGCATTGTCAGAAATCTCCTCCCCCTACTCTAAATGTAGCCCTGGTCTATTCAGCCCTTCCCTAACCAATCTAGACTCTCTGGAGCCACTGCTCCTCTCCAGGCCCTGTCATCCAAAACCCAGACAGTCAATCCACAAACCCAGCAGTGGCCTGCTGAGTAAGAAAATACCTACTTTCTAAAAGTGGTATTTTCAAACACAGAAAGCCTTTCAAATTGCATGTATCCAGTTCTATTGATTGAAGTTTTGTTGTTTTGGAGTCAAATTATTTATTAAACTTTACTCTATTTTTCTATTTTCTATTTTAGTGTGGAATTTTTCTTGTGTTGTGTTTTCACTTGATTACTATTTGTGTACTGCATAAATACTTACCACAATTCCTCTAAGTGAAGCCTGACTGCTTTTGTGCCAAGATATCAGAGGGTTAAGTACAGGTTAATTTATTGACATTTATGGTTCAACTTGCCGCTGTTGCTTGAGAAGAGTTTCACCCCCCTCAACCAATATCCGGATTTCTTACATGTAGCATTCAGAGCATTCTGGTTATCACTGGCATACACAGAAAGCCTAGATAATGAGGACAATCTTGGAAACTTTCTAGCTATCCCTGTCATAATAGTGGCCCAGCTATGACAAAGTGTGGGCTTGTGTGGTGACATTCTGGATATCAATGAAATAAAAGTGGGCAAATGTTTTTACCATATTGTGGTATCCCTTCCACAATATCAGCCCCTCCACAAACTATTGTCAGCATTCTTGTCGATATTATGACCATTCTTGACATAATTACAGCCCATCTGTTGTAATGTGATTGTAATATTAATATATATAATATGATGTTGTGTGTTAGGAATGGGTCTCTAGTTCTCAATGGTTTGCACCTTTATCCAAGTAGGGATCCTTCTTCCTAGTCAGGGTAAGGTAGATACACTTCTAAAATAACCACTGCTCACTCCCTTGGTAGCTTGGCATGAGCAGAAAGGCTCATCTCAGAAGCAGTGTGTAGAGCACGTGTGCATGCATTCAGCAACACAGAGAAGACACTACAAATGGACACCACACCAGTTTAGAAAAATAGCAAATTTTTATCTAAACCAACAACACCGAAAATGACAAAAATCCAACATACAATAATGGAAAAATAGGTACATTGCAAGATAATCTTTAAATTGCAGACATAGCTTCAAAACACAGTTCTTCTGAGGCGGTATCTCCGTCCGGGGCTGCCACGATGCTGAAAACAGAGTCTAACAGTTCCAGCCGACTGTGTCTGTACGGGTTAGCTGTAGTGTTGACAGACTAATAGACAGTACCTTTCTCGTTGGGACTGATCCCGTTAATACGAGTCAGTTGGGGTAACCTTCTTGAATGCGTTGTGAAGTGAAGCGATGCAGCGTGCGGTGCCCTCATTGCGCGGTGCAGGCAGTGGCTCGATGACGGTTGTCCAATGGCATCAGTGAGACCAAGGCTACTATGTGGAGTGAGGGGGTGCTTGATGCAGTGTTGGCAGGTCACGGTGCAGGCGACGGAGAGGGCAGTGACGGTGTTGGAGAGGTCCGGGCAGACTGAAGCAAGGTGGTGCGGTGCCCACAGGATGCGGTGCAAGCAGTGGCTCGGTGACGGTTGCACAGAGGGGTCGGTGAGAGCAGGGATGCAGTGCAAAGTGTGGCAGTGCCTTCTGCGGTGCCTTCAGGACACAGAACCAGCGACGGACTCAGTGACCGAGTCAGCTGCTCTTTTCCTCTACAGCGACTGAAACCAGCGATTCCAGATACTGTGCCAGGAGGGATGGTGCAATCTTCTCTGTTCCTGAGACTTCTTGAACAGGGGCAAGCTCTACCTCAAGCATTTGGAGATACTTCATCAAGCAGGATACACACACAGTTTGTCTCCTTGGCACATCTACTGCAGGCCAAGCCCCGCCAGCACACAGCAAAGGGGCAGTACTTTTCTTCCAGCTTCTCCCAGCTCTTCTCCTTGGCAGAGAAACCTCTTGAGTTCCATAAGTAATCTAAACGTCTGGGCCCCACTTTTTATAGCACGAATTCCTTTGCTCTCTTGTGGCAGAGGAGCTCTTTGCCCAGCCAAAACCAGTTCTGTCCTCTATGGTTCAGCTGCCCTTCAGGAGGTGGAGACAGCATTGTCCAAGATAGACCAGGCCTATTCAGGTGTGAAAGAAATATCCTCCCCTACTCTGAATGCAGCCCAGGTCTATTCAGCCCAGCCTGACTCACCCTGGAAAGGCAGGACACACCGCACCCCCCCCCCCCAGTGGCTGTGTGAACAAAATGCATGTCCCCAGCCCCTGTCACTCCAAAGCCAGTCAGGCCATACACAAATCTAGCAGAGGCACACAGGATGGCTAAGCAAAAAAATATATACTTTCCAAAAGTGGTATTCTTAAAGACAGAGTATAACAAGCATTTACAATGCAATGGTCTCGGCATTGTTAAAGTTAGAGCTATTGGCATTGCTCATGACATTATTTTTGTTTATGTTTTTGTTTTTGAAACATTTTAAAGAAACTGCATTGTTATTTACAATGTCAATAGCTTAATCTGTCTCAAATGCGAGACCTATTGCATTTGCACCCACACAGAGCCACACACACAAAGCCACCCACACACACACAGAACCACCTACACAGCTATTCACATAGAGCAACCCACACACAGACAGAGCCACCCACGCATAGAGCCACCTTCAAAAAAAGCCACACACACACACACACACACAGGCACACACACATAGGCACACACATACACACACACACACAGAGACCTCTGCAGCAAACACATTAACCCACTGATCCGGGGTGCATAAACCGAGAGGGGGTGCATAAACCGAGAGGGGGTGCATAAACCGAGAGGGGGTGCATAAACCGAGAAGGGGTGCATACACTCACAGGGGGTGCATAAACCGAGAGGGGGTACATAAACCGAGAGGGGGTGCATTCTTGCGTTCTCTCTACTGAGGGAGAAGTCCTGGCTCACGTAACCCATGTCTGCTTCCAGGAGGCACTGCGAACTTCTGGTGCATCGAGTAGAGTGGCCTGAAGGCGAGTGCAGTCTATACCAGGTAGTCACGGAGACAGCTGAAATGGGACCTTTGGGTATTTCCGGGTGGGTAGGAAGGACGCAGTACCCGAGCGTGCGCTTTGCCGAGTAAATTAATTTGAACACTTATGTGCAGAGAGATTAAGCCAGAGCAGGACTCGAGATGTCCTGGCTTGCTAGAGTAAACTCAATACTACCCATCGACCCCTCAAAGGGCTGGTGTCAGGGAGGGGCAGACATTGAAGTATTATTAGAATGCTAAGGCCTTATACAGGCGCAGCAGGGATACAGGTGAAAGAACATTCATTGTGCATTAGGGATGCGGGCCCTGGAATGGCGCGGTAGCTGGGGCACATAATGCCCTTTGACCCCCTCTTGTGATGTCCCTCCCCTGACACGGTGCTGAGGTGCACGGATGGGAAGCGGCTCGTGGGTGTGAAGGGCTGCTGTTGGTACAGCAGAGCACCCCAGCCATGGCGCAGAGGTGGAGAAGCCAGTCTGTGGTGGTACAGCTAGCTAGCACCAACCAGCGTGAGGATTACCTCACAAACCCACCAAAGGGAGCTCCCATGTGAAAGGGAAACAGGGGATCTATGATACTGGAAAAAAACGAACTGCAGGGTTTTTTTTAAAACCCGATGTCCTAGGAATGCCAGTAAATCAGGAAACATTGAGGAGTCAGCTTTGTGGAGGAAGTTTCTGCAGAGTCGGTGTCCTCAAGAGTTTTTTTTTCCTCCAGAATCACACACAATCGTTGAAGTGGTATTCAAGGTGGAAGGACGTAAACTGCACACCGATGGATGTATTTACTAAGCATACATCCAAGAACACACTCCTGTACTGTGCTATTGTGCACACTACATCACTTTAAATAATGTTCAATTTGTGAAGCTTTTTTAGATTGAGACACAGCTGCGCACAATACGCGGGGTTTGGTAACAAGGCTTTGATTCTACAGACTAAACAAGTAGCTGACTTAAAGGGGAGCAAATGGTATGATCGAGAAATTCTGCTGCAGCTTCGGAACCAGGCACGTTGACAATTTCGTTTGTCTGATGACGCATAATCTATCAGTTAAGTAGAGCCGGCAGGCCGGAGCTGCTGAAATGCAGGAAGTACTTTTAGAAGCGGAGAGCTCTGGCATGCAGTCAGAAGAGGAACGTGGGACAGGAATGTACCTTTGAGCCGGAAATCAGGCGCTGTGCGGCGGGGAGTGGCTACAAACATAGACTCATCTTCCTTCACAGAAAATGCACTTCAGAGTACACTACATGAACAGGTGCAACAATGCACACATGTTGCTTAGTCATATATGGCGATTACTGGACTGTTATAAGCAGAGAAGCGATGGCAAATATAATAATCGAATAAAACGTTAGTGCAGTACTTTTTTTTAAAGATTACCACTTCAGATCTGGATAATAATGCTGAAGTTATTTTAATATAGTAATATATCGAATGATTGCACTATTATCAATGCACAACAAATGAAAAAGTTAAAGTGCTCTTTCGCCTTACAGAATGTCAGCTTCTCTACGAGCGAGAATCTGACAGACTACAGATACAACCTGAAACTACTGTCTGAATAAACAAATCTGGTATAGGCAAAGTGACAACCAGACTACTTACAGAGCCGCCCGTGAATTCAGCGTTAAGTCTATGGTCCATTGTTGATCTTTTCACGGATGTCATTTGCCTGTAAATCCAGCACTTCCGGGTCGCATACCAAACAGATCCCATTGCACAACATATTCAGGGAGTCTTGTGAGAGTGGGAGGTACTGGTAATGTGCAATAAGGGCAATCATTGGAGCAATTGGCGGCACCTCGGCCAATCCTAGTGCTCCGCAAAGAATTTCAATGTGCTGATTGGTTACGGAGTCTACACGTGCCTCCTGTCCTACCTTTCTTCAGAGGGTAGATACTCGGCAAGATCGTTTAATTTGTGGTTTGGCTGGCGCTCTTGATGGGGAGTCAGCCTCTTTCGGCTTAGTCAAGGTTGCTGGCTGATCCATGGTGGTCTACAGTGGGCGATGCTTGAACTCTGTCACGACTCGAAGTCACCGCGGCAGTCGAAAGGACCTGTTCACAAGGACAGCCGGTCTCTCACATGACCGAGACTCGTGAGCAGTAGTGGTCGGTGACTCGTGCTTCACGCGAATCTTTCGGCAGTTTAATCTCTAATTTATTGAATTATGAGTTAATGGGAGTTACTGTGCATACTAAATTTGCATCGATCGTCGGAATTCTGCATAGTATTTCCCAGTTACGAAAGTACTCCTGTTTGTTGCTGGGCAGGGTTTGAGGGAGGGCGTTGAATACGTAACAGAGGAAAGAGGGAAAAAAGATGCCCCGGGAGCACCTGAGGTACTGTGGAGGCCTGAAAGCGCTGAGAACCGAGAGTTGGCTCCGGGGATACAAGGTAAGGGCTGAACAGCTACGGGCTCGAGCCGCAGGGACACCACCACCTTTCTCCGAGGCTGAGAAGAACTGCCTCGGAGAAACGCAGCGTCCTTTTCGGATTTGGGGGCGTGTTTTGCTGTTGTCTCCTCCCTGAGACTTCTCGCAAAAAACACGCCCCCCGATCCGAAAAGGACGGGGCATAATAGGAGTGACTGGACCTCTTCTCCAGTGGCTGGCCAGCATTTAAGAGGCCAGCCAATGGAGAACAGGAGAGAAGAGGGGCGGGTGCAAGCCCCTCTTCTCAAAGACATTAAATCTCCGGACTTCCGGTCTGCCGACCGGATGGTCCCGAGACCTAAAAATCATCTTTGCTAAAAGACGCATCTTTATATTCTGAATTCAGGCATACTAAACTTTACCTTCCTATCTTGTCCCCATGGAAAGTTATATTTCTAAGATGTTATAAATAAACCCCTATTCTATCCTACGGGACAGATAGCCTTATAATAGTGAAAAACAAAATTGGCAGCATTTCACTATCAAGACATGCCACACCCATCATGGCATGTCCTAGCTTTCACATACACTGCACCCTCCCCACAGGGGTACCTTAGGGCTCCCTCAGCAGTGACTCACATGTGAGAAAAGGGAAGGTTAGGGCCTGGTAAGTGGGTGCACTTGCCAGGTCGACATGGCAGTACCAAACTGTGCACAGAAACTGCAGTGGCAGGCCTGAGACCCTTTTGCGAGGCTGCTTGTGTTGGTGGCACAAGCAGTGCTGCAAGCCTACTAGCAGCATTTGGTTTACAGGCCATGGGCACACAGTCCACTGTACTAGGGACTTAACAGTAAACCAAATAAGCCAATTAGGAAAACACTAATCCATGACAACAATTTACAGAGGGAGCACTTGCACTTTGGTACTGTACAGCAGTGGCAAAGTGCCCAAAGTATCTAGACCAGCAAAAACGAAGACCAACACACAATAAAAACACGGGAGGCAAAGTTAAAAATTCAAGGGAAACACATGCCAAGGATGCCAGATCTAACATTGTGTTGGTTTTGTTTTCCTCACTTCATCTGACATACATCGAATTTCACATTCTTTTATGCTCCTCCCCTTATCCACTGTTTATAGTATCATCTATAGCGACAGCTGGTTTGTTGTCCATTATTCTTCTTCCATGAGGAGAGCTTGTAGATGAATAAAGTACTGAGTTCAACTTTAGCAGAGGATCGTTTATTCTTTTACCATAACACTAGCAATGTGTTTTTGCTATGAATGGGACAGCTATCATTGGGCTTAAGTTCAGGAGGGGGGCCGTGCTATATTGTCAGAAATTCTGGATGCAGTGAGAGAACTTGCAGGTTCGAGCTGCAGTTATTCCCGGTCTGGTAAGGGGGCTATGCACCGCTTATTTTTCTCAAAGACCCTGTTACCGCTTGGGAGGGGAAGCCGGTCTTTCTTCCATTTGCAAACTATATTTAGCTCATGTGGAATGTGAGAAGTTGGCCTGGTATATGATGTCCACTAATTAAAGTGGGCACCTTGCACCAGTCCAAACAACCCTTATGGTGATTTAAGAGGTCAAAGATGACCTTAGAAAGCTATCCAAGTGGTAGCTGTGGAGAGCAGCCTTCAGGCTTAGTCTTCAAGGAATGTTAAGCAGCTTGTTTTATCAGAATGCAACCTAATTGTATCGGTTAAATGAAAGGAGAACCACACAGTAGATATAAGAATATATATTTATTATTATAAAACCTTAAATACCTCCCAGTATCCGCTACACGCAGATAAACACAAAATACACAATACTGAAGCACAGAAACAATTGTGAGTAGCACTAATACACAGTGGGCTCCCGGGGAGACCAAACCATATACTAAAATAGTGGTATAAGAAACCACGACTCGAGTCAAGACAGAGAATAGAGAATTGCTGGGACCCCAAGGAGCCACCCAAGGTGAGTAAGTTGGGACCCCACGGAGGACGGGTGCAGTGTGTGAACACGACTGCGTGCAACGTACAATTCAATGGGAGAGTTGCGGTTGCAATTTTAAAGTTTAAGGACCCTTACCAATTGATTATGAGGAAACCCTTTGGAACATAGAAGGTTGGAGAGCCACCCGTGGATACCAATGTACCAGAGTTACCTATCCCAGCAGAACCGGGTGCATAGGGCGGAAATGGCGTCGGAAACCGCCGTTGTTCTCAATGGGAGTCTTCAAAGAAATGCCACTGCTGGAAAGAAGAAAAGTGTCTGGTGGAATCCACGGTTGGATTCTTGAAGGAAGGAACCTGAAAACAGAGGGGACACAGTCTGGGTGACTCAGGAGTGACCAGGGGCTCGATAGACGAATGCCCATCAATGTCGGGCGCTTCAGGTGTCAAGAAGGAGATCTTGACTCTACAGCTGCAGGGACCAGGAGACGTTGAGGACAACCAGGAGCTGGATACGAGCTGTCCCCCAAAGGATGTGGAGTGCTGAGGAGACGGTGTTTGGCGGGAACACCAACAAGCCTTGGCAACTGCAACCCACCAAGAAGGTCAAAGCAGTTTACGGTCTGGCCCAGCAAAGACCAGAGGACTCACCACAGCAAGGAGAGTCAGGGCAGGCCTGGAGCAACCAGGGGAGCCCAAGAAAATTTGGATTGTCCCTCAAATGGACCCACAGGTCGAAGGCAAAGGAGTCACTAGGGGACCTTTAGCAGTTTCACCAAACAACAGCTTGCAGGGCACAGATTGCAAGGAGGCTAAAGTCCTTGGTACAAAATGTGCCAAGAGGTTGGGGCTATTGACAGTCCAATGCACAAAGTTGGGGAACAACAACAAGCATAAGCACTTGCAAATGTACAAAGTGCACAGGGGTTTGGGTTATGCAGTCCCCACGAGGGATACTGGCCTCAAACTTGGTGAGAAGGCAGCTCAACCTCAACGAACATAGCAACCTACCTCCTGTGTTGCTGAAGCCTTCAGAGTTTGCAGGAGCTCAGGATCAGCAGACCAGTCAGTTGTGTTATGGTGCCTGCGAATGCAGGGGAGTGACTCCTTCACCCCAAGGGAGATACTCCAGTTGTCCTTGATGCTCCACAATTCCTGCATGGATCCTGTATGGTGCACGAGCACAGACAATGCTTTAGAGGGAGATGGAGAGGAAGACTGGCACAGTCGAAGTCCAGCAAAGTCCAGAGTGTCCAGACGGTCGCAGGTCAGTGGTTTTTGGTTCAGAATCTTGTCCACATCAAATCTAGGGGCCTGCTGCCAGGTAAGCACTTGTGTACCCACGGTAGAGGGTTGGACAGATTCAGGGGACCCTTACTTAGGAGGGTCAGTCCAGGGGGGTGGTTACACCCATGTTCTTTGTCCAGTTTCGCGCAGGACCCAACGGCTCCCAGAACTGGTTTGAGCTGGACTGTGCAAAGGGACACCAACTGTGCCTCTCGTGCAGACTTACAGGCACTTTGGAAGTGCACCCACCCAGCTCCAATACACTAAATCATGCCTGGAAGACTGTCACACCTCCCTGTGACAGGATGCCCATTGTGCTGCCTCCCCCTGCTTGAGCTTGGCTCAGCAGCAGGAGGGCAGAAATGTGTCTCTGGTCAGCAGCAACCATTTTGTGATGTCTGGGTCAAGAAGACTGGTACCAGGAAGACCAGGGACCCACAAAGCTCGCTTCAGAAGGGTGGAATCATACCTACCACATGGGCTACCAAACACGACATGTGTTGTTTTAGGAGTTTTCGAGATAGCATTTACCGCGAGGATATAATGTACCTCTACCTATATGTCTGGCTGTGTCACAGACAACCCAGGAGAATGGTCTCTGAAGGCTGCAGGGGAGCTCTGCTCATGCAGGGGCACCCTCTCACGTAAAACCCAGCACCCTACCTTCAGGATTGTTAAGGCCTGCTATAGGGGTGACTTATATGTTTTAAGTGTAGTAACCTATAGATATAGTAAAACTATATCTAACGTAAGTGGTGCATGCACCAGCTTACACAGGCTGCAATGGCAGACCTGTATTTCCATTTTGCACGGCCTCTCATGGGTGGCATAATACATGCTTAAGCCCATGGCAGGCCTCTGGGGTACCTATGCCCTGGGTACATGTGTACCATATACTGGGGACTTTTAAGGGCCCCAGTCAGACTAGACAAAAACAGTGTAACATCAAGCAAAAAGTGGGGGTAACCATAAGAAGCATATCCTACTTTCCTACACGGAAGGAAAGACGATCATTTCTTCCCCTACTTAAGACTTTGGCATCCAAATAAGGTTTCCCCGTTGGCGAGCTACATTCCTGTGGCTCTTTCAGAGGGAATCCTTTTATAACTATTTGAGAGTGGATGGTAAGACTGTTATTACCTCCCTCTATTTGGCATTGTTTGTTTGATTTACAAATAAGAACATTGACATAGTCTGGTTTTCTTTGGAATTACAGTATATGTTTACTATTACCCAGAAGCTCCATGTGTACGACTCTTTTGGGAAAAAGTATTTGCTACACTCAGGAGATTACTCAAATCTATTCTGTTTTCTTTGGCTCTAATTAACTGGGGTGATTGCTAGAGTGGTATAGGACTACGCTCAACCCCTGTGATGTGAAGTGGAGTCAATTAAGGGTAGATTCTCATTTAGATGAATCACAGGTTGTTAGAAATATGAACGGAGAGTCAATTTATATGCCATCTAAATATCATATGGAGGTTCTTTTCTATGTTCTAACACAGCAGAACTAAAGGAGCGACTGGTGTGACAACACAGGATCCATAGAATAATGTGGAACATCCCAGGCTGTATATTTGTTTCATTACAGGTATAAGTTGTTTGCATCCCTTTGTCAGTTTAAGTACTGCTGTATACCCTTATTAGTGACAGACAGGATTATTTGTGTTTATGATTTCTCCCTCCCTGTTGTCCCCTTCCTATTCTTCCCTCGCTTGATCAACCCACTGACCTGTGCTATCACAGCAAATCTGGCATGTGACTATCAGTAGGTGGACCATTCTGAGCATCAAACCGATCCTGAGACTTTTCTGATCAGACACGCTGTGACGTGGCACATAAAGTGGTTGCCACGTCTGCAACTCCCCTTTTACTACATATCAGTCACCCCTAAGGTAGGCCCGAGCTAGCCCTTTGGGTAGGGTGTGGTGTAGGCAAAAGGTAGGACAGGTGCCTTAACTGGCATGTCCTGGTAGTGACAAACAGCCTACTTGGTTTCTCCCTGCTGTGAGGCTGGCCTCTCAAAGGGATGCATTGGGGATTCCCTGATATGTGCTTCAGTGGTAATTCCTGACAGGAGAGGGGTAGCGTAACCATGTGTGGTATGTTTGGAATAGTAGCAATAAATCCTGCTAATTGGTGAAAGCAGATTTACTATTACTATTTTAGAAATGCCTTTTAGAAGTGGGCATTATTGTGTGCTATGTGTCTTTGCGCCCTGCCTGATGTGTATTGACCATCTGGTTCTGACTGACAGGGGAGAGGGGATGTGCATTCACTCCAGCCAGTCCCTGGGGGGGTTGAGGTGTGTCCTGCCCTGCATGGGTGACTCAGCACTAGGCTGAAGAGGTCTGATCTGAATTTGGAGTGGTGGGAGGAGTAGCATCTGCACCTGAATAGGGCTGTGTCTGCCTTCCAAAATTATGGCTCCATCCCCCTGTGGTGTGTCTGGAGCCAAGGCTGACACTTTGAATGGGCATTGTTATGTAGCATTAGTTGTATTTTTAAAGTGCCCCCAGAACTGGTTTGTACTGGGCTCAGGGCCCTGTGCCAGAGCAGAACAAATTATTTGTGGCTATAAGTACTGGGGCTGTGACACCATGTTGATTGGCTTGGAACTGAACTAGAAGACACAGTGTGGACTGCTGTGTACCAGGAGGACCCGCCATTGGGGACTTCCTGCTGCCTGCTGGGTAGCTGAAGGGACTGCCCTCTGCTAAGGAACCCCGTGTGCTGGCTTGCCTGTGCCCTGTTTACAGTTCCTTGGGACCACTCTCTTGGTCTCCCTGCTGGAGACAGGCTGAGCACTCTGTTTGGCATCGCCTCAAGTGTATGGTGAGTGCCGGATTTCATTAGGAGAGAGAAAAGGAAGCAGCCGGTGCGTGTGTCGGCGTACCTACAACACGAGCGTGGTGGCCACTCTGCCTTTCCTGTGTGACTGTGCCTGAGACAGAGCGGAACCGTAATCGACTGAGGCTTCGCTCCGGAGTCCGAAGCTGCCAGAAGTCAGGCAGAGAAAGACTGGTTGTGGGCAGAGCTCAAGCGAGGAAGGGTAGAGCCCTGTGTGTTGCCTGTGCCTGATTGTGGGTGGGGCCCATGGCCGTGAGTGGTGGAGAGAGGAGGAGTACAGCCGACAGCGGCTTTGCTGTGTGGAGAAGAGATCAGCCCTGCCTCCCTAGTGAGGGAGGGCCTGCAGCGGAGATTTCGATCCATGCCCTGCCGTCAGCGTTCTGTATTTCCGGGCTGGAGAGGCTGCACCACATGGTTGCGGGCAGCTGCTGTTTCAGAAATCCTCACAGAAGGCCCAGGTCTGCAGTCGCCAGGTCAGTGGGACCAGGGAAGATCTCCCGCAAAGGGTGGGTTGGCACGACCTTGGGCCTGACCGCCATGAGTTGCGTTTGTTGCTCAGTGCTTGGGAACGTGGGATCAGTGTCCACAGCTGTGCCATCAGATCACGGGCAGATGCTTGAGGGACACACACATTGAGGGAGCCCTTACTCTTGAAGGGGGCATTGTGGGGCGAGCCCAGGATGGGGCCCCAGAGGACGATGTTAGACTGCCTGATCTTCGCCCATATGCCTGAGTTGGGCATGATGTAATTAACTGCTGTGTGCATCCTATAAGTGGTTATTATATTCCACTTTTGACTATGGGTTACACCTAATGCTTTTCCTAATGTGCACACTGCTGCAAGTGTTTTGTAGTGCATTACTGATGATGATGATGCATAATGTTGTATGCTAAGAGTAATCCTGCCGGTAGTTACTGGTTTCCCTAAGTGTGATGGGTATGACAGTGGCCCGATTGGCCCAGTGATTTATGTAAGTCCCTGTGATGTCATGACAAGTGCCTAGTGGCACAATGCCATATGTGATTCTGTTCTAATGTGTTTTATGGATAATACAAAGGATATTTTTAAATAACCTTGTGTGGAATTTCTTTTCTGGTGTGCCTAATGTGTCACTGCTGTGTGAGTGTGTTGCGCAAACACTTTACACATTGCCTCTGGGATAAGCCTGACTGCTCTGCCAAGCTACCATGGGGTGAGCAGGGGTTATCTTCAGCGTGTAACTCCCATGCCCTGACTAAAGTGGTGGGTTCTGCCTGGCTTAGGCATAAGCCCTAGCCAACCAGAAACCCCATTTCTAACACTAGGCAAGCATTTTATTTCACAGAGCTTCCCTTTTCTTTATTATTAAGCATGAGAGCACTTTTAAATACTTAAGCTCATGATCAAGCACCCTGTTATGTTTGATTTAATAGACTTTTATGATTATCCATCTATAATAAGAATCTAGGCCATGTTTAGGGTTTACATCACTACTGACTTGCTCACTAATGGAAATGTTGTTACGTGCGTTGAGCCATAAATGTCACTAGGTTCATGTTTAAATACTATCTCTTTTAATAAATGTCTTTCTTGGCAGTGATAAAATCTGATGAACTCAGGCCGAAACGCTTCTGTGTGTTAAAGGAACACACTTTTTTGAAGTTTGAAGAGAGTGTTTCATTTTATTGCATTATGTTTGTTGCACAATATACATGCCAAAACTTTTCATGGCTTGGCTTATGTATGCACTCCTAGAGCCATGTCAGACCTCGGGCTTGACTTTGGTTAGGCTCATGCTATTAATTTGCTGTCACATCCACCTCTGTTTGCAACGTGGGCTTAGTACATGGGACTGTCAGTCACTGGATGAAATTATTTCTAAAAGGAGAGGATGGAAACATGAATCCCTGCCTACATGCACTGATACCACAACTCTACCATCAAGGCTTCTTGTAGCAGAAAAGAAGAGTGCATGCAGTGAAAATACATTTAAAATAAGTGATCAAAGGGCAGGGACTCCAGGCTGTTATGTGGTACATGACCATAGTCATGAGTTCTCATGGAGGACTACCAGGCCCAGCTGTGATGGGCAGGGGCAGACATTCAGGGTGGTGTTTTGGGTATGACAGCCCCCAAATGCATTCTTGACTTGGTAGACTCGGGACCGATTTGAGTCTACTATATCTGTGTCTGTTTTTCCTGTCATTCTCATTTTACTGAAAGCTTTTAACATGTTCATTTTTTGGAGCAGAGACTGAAATATATACAGTGACCTGTTTACCAAAAATATTGTAAATCTGCATCCAAATAGGTACTCTTTGAATATGTACTACTTTTTGGAATTCATCAACATTAGCAACTGTACACTTGAAAAGCAGTGCCAAGATCAGGTTTCCAAATGCAAAAAGAATAATTGATGGGCAGAATGCAGAACAATGTAATATATTCACTCCAGTTCAGAGATCTGGGCCTCTGGGCCTAAATCCATCGTTTTATTTCTCCCAATGCCATTCCAGTTTGAACCCAGCCATATGCAAATCAGTCTTGACCCTGCGCCCAATGCGAACAGTCCATCCCGAACTGCCAGGCTAGGTCCTCCCTGGATTGGAAATAAGCAATCCTAGGACTGGTTTCGGGGTTTCACCCCTCATCAGCCAGGATAGCATGCCTCCTTTGGCATGGAGAGCACAGGACCCAAGTCTGGGCATTCGGGGTGATGAATGCAAAAAGAACAATTGATGGACAGAATGCAGAGCAATGTCATACATTCACCCCAGTTCAGAGATCTGGGCCTAAATCCATCCTTTTTTTGCTCCCCATGCCATTCCAGTTTGAACTCAGCCATATGCAAATCAGTCTTGACCCTGCGCCCAATGGGAACAGTCAAGCCCGAAATGCCAGCCCAGGTCGTCCCTGGACTGGAAACAAGCATCCTAGGACCGGTTTCAGGGTTTCACTCCTCATCAGCCAGTTCAGGTTTCCAGGCATACTACTATCATTCAGCCACCCAAAAGGTGATGGGATGAATGCTTGCAAATAGCCTAACCAGTGGGAATCGCTAACTCCACTCGACTCCACGAGCCTTGCCAGGTCTGCCCGCCCCTCTAACCCCCGAGAAGGCAGACCACAACAAAGGACCAGTCACTGCCCTAAGCTTCTTAACTGCCCAGCCATCCTTGGGCTTAATAGCCCCTTCTGAGGACCAAACAATCCCAAGTGGCCAAAGCCAAGGCCCTTATCAGGAAGACGGAAATGCAAATAAACAACAACACAAGGAAACAGGAGAAAACAAGCAGTTGAGAGAAGCCACTCAGGTCGGTACAGGGGAAACATCAGCATCAGCATCAGCAACTGAGCCAGAGTCATCAGTGGAGGGCTGTGGCAAACTGAAGGTAACAGCCACATCTCCTCTTACGACAGACAGCAATTGGAGGAAGGAAGGAGAGACGCACGGAGAAAGCACAGCAAAACCAGATTCTAATGCAACCCCTAAAACTACACTAATTTCCATCACCTAGTGCCCTAACAAAGACACCAAGACATGAACTAGTTGTCAAACAGGCATGGAGAACTGAAGCCCAGATACATAAGGTGCAAAGGACAAGTATAGCAGAAGCGAACAACCTGAATGACTTGAATAACTCTGAAAATTCATGGTTGAAGTTCCTAAGTTCCACATCAAGCTCAACAGTCAACAAGGAGACGTCACAAGACCCAAGCAAAATCAGATCCAAATTCAAAACAGCAGCGGCCAACAAACCCCCTAGACTTAACGAAGGGGAGCTGACCACCCAGGAGGATAACCAGGATAAAACACTAGACAAAACCGGAACAGGAACATCAACCCTGAACTCCAGCAATAGCCCACTATACCGAGAGCAAAAGCAAGGAGCTGGTCATTTACCATACCAAAAGACTGCACACAGTGCTGCCACAACCCACCCGGAGCTTCTCACATCAGTAATAGAAACTCTCCAGTCATCCGCAAAGGCACTTAACTGGCAATCGGACAAACTGGATGTTCAAATAGACCTAATGAACACCATAGCTCACTACATCGCAGGGATGGACATTAAGCTGGACAAACGGAATAAACTGATAACTACAGCTCAATCAAAATACACATTAGAACAAAGTCCCTGTTCCTGCGGCCCAATTATAGATAAGCTGAGCATCCTTCCTAATCTTTTAGAACAAATTCAAGCACTCAGACAATCAGGCCCGCCTCGCTTCAAGCTCAAAGAAACTGATAATAACACAAAACCAATCCTTCTTAAACAAACGGACAAAGAAAAACAAAAAGCGACAAACACGGAAAAGGGAGATTCCACATCAAACGTACCTGTCTCATCTAAACAAATTACACTAACCAGACGACAAACAAAATGTGAAAGGAAAGCAAGGAACAAACTATCATCAGGGAACACTGAGCACGACACAAAAATGTTCCCTATATTCACCACACTTAGACAAAATGATCACACACTAAATATTACCAGATTGTCTGAGGACCCAATGGACACATTGACTGAGGCACCAACAAAGCAGTCCCCTGCTAAAATAGGAAGGGACGATCAAATCTCAAAGGTACACAGTGATCATACCACGAATAGTACAGAAGAGTCCACACAAGTCAAAAAGGACAAAGCAGTAAGCCCTAAGACGAATGCGGGCACTGCAACACAGAAAGAACAAACACCGAGCCCACAGAGCAGCACTCGCACAGAGGGCATCATGAAAATAAGTGCTTGCAAAGACAACACGGGCAACCACCAAAAAAGTGAACACACGGATTGCCCACACAGCACTGAGATAAGACAACAAGGAAAAAAAGAAGGGCAACACAAAACACCCATGCCGCGTGAGCCTAAACGCTGTGCCAAACTGGGGAAGCGGACGGAAAGAACAACATGTACCTCACCCGGTAAAGAGACACCAAATCCTGAACAGAGCAAGACACAAAGTAAGGTACGAGTGAATAAGGACCAAACCCAGTTTGAACGCCCAGGTAAAAACCAAGAGGAAATTCCTAATACTACAAAAACCCCGCAAGGCAATGAAACCAAGAAATCCCCAGGCGGGACAGTTAAGAGCTCACTCCCCACCCCAGCTATAAAGATTGTCTTACACCACGGAAGCCAAAGGGTAAATATAAACAACAAGGGAGAAGCTGCCACTTGGGAAGGTGCACTGGCAGACCACATGAGGGAACCAACTCCCGAAAATAACACCAACGGTGTAATTGGGAAAGAGAATAACCAGGCCAGTATGCCCCCGTTACCAATTACACTACAAAATCCCGAAACAAGCACTAAGCCGAATAGTGGAAAGCACTCAACACAAACACCCACCATGACGGGAACATGCCACGAAGCCAGCTCCCACTGTAGGACAGACCACGAAGTCGGATACGGCAGCTGGATTAGGACGGATGAACACCATCTCCAACAATTGCTATTAACTCCGGAATATGAAACTCAGGGGTTGCACGACACACTAAATAGGGGCAACATACTTAAACTGTCAGCAAATATCCAAGGGCTACAACACCTAAACTCAGCCCATTTACTCTCAGTGGAATTCTGTAAACTAGAACACAACAAGACGGTGGAACAAACCCTTACGACATGGCAAACAGAGGAGATCATTCAGCTAATAAATGACCTTCAAGCAGCAATTCGACGCATGGGGCTTAAGACTCTCAAGACCTGCGAAACCACGCTACCCAGGCCCACTCAGGGAACCACCGGTGGTGAAGGGAAAAGCGGGACACTCGCCAGAGAATAAGGAACAGGTAAACTCAGTACTTCGGCACAGCCCACCACCGGCAAGACACAGCGCGGATAACCCAGGAAAACGAGAAAATACTCAAGGCACCGTAGATCGCTGGAGCTGGTTAGTCGGAACGCTGAACAAGGAGAAAGACAATTGACCCTGCCACAAACCACCAACGAACAACTGTCAAGGCACTCTCCATTTAATATCATAGAACATAGCTGGTGCCAGGAAATGGCTGGAAGACGGTTGGCCCCTTCAAAACTGGGCATCATGCAACATAATCGCCTTACAAGAGACATGGGCACTAGAGGAGCTGCCGCTTGTCGGGTATACGCACTTCAGCACCCCAGCAGAAAAAGCAGCAAGTACGGTCGCCCAAAAGGAGGGCTGTCACTCTATGCAGGGACAGACATCAACATCAGATCTGAGCAAATAGCCCCAAACGGGCCAAACATGCAACTAATAAAACTGTCTATTCCTGGCAGAGGGGCCTCGGTCCTACTAGTAAACATCTACGTACACCCACACACGAAAGAGAAGCAAGCCCAGATAAACCAGCTAATAACCACGATCAACGCCATACGAAACAACAACCCTTTCTGGGAAATCGTCTTAACAGGTGATTTTGATTCAAACTTAATCTACACTCCAGAAGAGGATGACAAGCTAGCAGCTGACAATGAATTCTGGAACGTAGAACCCCAATACCAGCTCAAACCAGAGCGTCTCGGCCAGTAGGGGAACAATTGGTAACAATTTTGGAATACCTGGGCCTGCGGATCTTAAATGGTAGAACGCCAGAAGACTGTCCTCCAAAATACACTCATCTTGGAGGGACCACATTATCTAGGCTCGACCATACAGCAGTATCACTTCCACTACTGCCCCTCCTACAACAGTTCTCAATTGAATTCACGACAAAAAGCGGCCATTCATTCCAGCACACTTACTTCAACTTAAAGCCTACTAAACACCAAAACAGTAGGATAATTGAAGACAGCTCGCTATCAACCAACCTGAAGCGATTGAAATGGTCAACAGACAACATTAAAGACCTTCAAGAAAAAGTTCAGAGAATGAAAACAGAAAGTGAACCAGGTACACAAAACCAGATTCAAAACTGGGAGAGTTTCACAGAAGATCTAACAACAATTATGTCCGTCACACACAAAAAAGCTCAGGTATCAAAACACAACAGGCCACTTTCAACGGAACTGGTTACACTCAAGATAGAAATAAGGAAAAACGCAAGGATACTGAAAAAAACAGCTACATCACGCACAGACTGGGACCAAAGACAGCACCTCAAGAAAAAATACAAAAAGGCATTGTGGAAATATAAAAGAACAAGGGAGGATGACTTTTGGGCAAAACTACTTTGCATGGCAAAAAACATCAACTCATGCGTTTAGGAAAATAATAAATGGGCTAAGCCACCCTGCAAATCCAACCACTTCAAACGTACAAGAAGCCGATTGGGCTACACTAATAACAAAGAGATTCACAGACACAGCACCTCCGAAACACCTAGAATGGAGGCAGAGGACACAAGTGTCTCCCAAGGATTGCGAGGAACAACTAACCAATGACAGGAGGGTCTCACAAACAACAAACAGCTCCCCAACCAGTGGACGACACACACTGTTCAACATAGAAGAATTATACTCGAGAGAAGAACGGAGGGCAGTGCAAGCACCAGGAATGGGCCAACGACCTACACTGCACTACAAAGAAGTGGCACAATTGAGTGAGAGCTATAAGTCAGCAGACGCACTCGGACATCCAGGCTTCAGCGACGAAGATGTAAGAAGAATACTTAGGAAGAGCCGTGGTAGCGGGGCCCCAGGTCCAAATGGCATCCCTCCAATAATCTTTAAATCTGACCCAGACTTCTGGAGCGGAAGACAAAAAAAACTGTTCAATGAAGTAGAGAGAGAAAATCAAATTCCGTCAAGCTGGCAAGGCTCAGTAATTACTCCGATTTTCAAAAGTGGAGATAGAACATCCCCAGCGAGCTACAGGCTGATAGCACTTTTGGATGTGGAAGCGAAGCACTATGCCTCATTACTCTTGGAAGACCTGACCACCTGGTCTGACAGTACAAAACGAATCTCGCTTAACCAAACAGGCTTCAGGAAAGGGTGTGGGACAACAACAAATATTCTATCACTCTGACTGATAGCCGACAAATACGTCTGAAGGAAACAACAGCTGCATATCTGCTTCATCAACCTAAAGGCGGCCTTCGACAGCGTGGACCGTAATATTCTATGGGGAAAACTGCGCAGCTGGAACATCCCGGATAAAATACTCAGAGGAATATTTCTTCTTATACTCCAATACATGGATGAGAGTAAAACTGGGAGATGGAGCAAGCCTATCAAGAAAGGTTAAAACCAGCAAAGGGCTCAAACAAGGTTGTGTCCTGGCCCCGCATCTTTTCAATCTTTTCATGGCAGACCTCATGCCAGAGCTCAACAAAATCATATCACATCCACCTAAATTAGGTACCCTACCCCTATGCGTACGACGTCGTTTTGATGAGCCTAACCAAGGTCGGCTTACAAAGGTCACTTGCCGGAATGTCGGAATTTATAGCTAACAATAACTTAGAGGTAAACATCACAACAAGCAAAACAATGCTCATCACCAGCCAACTGATTGCCAATCAACAATTCCAACTGGAGGGCAAAGAGCTAGAAGTAGTTCCTAACTACAAGTACCTGGGGTTCTACTTTGATAACCGGCACAACCACCAGCAGCAAAAAGCCTACATTTCTCAGAGAGCAAACGCCTTATCATTCGCTTTCAGGTCCTTATCAAAAAAACTCAAGGGGCCATCATTCAAACCCCTACTGGCTACAATAAAAGCCAAAACGCTATCTACGCTTTCCTACGGCAGCATAGCTCTCCATGGGAAAGACGCGGACCTACTCAACAAAGCACAAGTGGCAATCTATAAAACAGTCTTTCAAATCCATCAGGGAGCTTCACCAGCGCAGACCAGATTAGAATTTAGGGTAACAAACGAAACGCTGGGAAGGAAGTACGCAACCATCAAGCAATGGTATAGACTGAAAAAATAGCAGTCTCAGAACTGAACAAGGCCCTGTGGGACGAACTAAATAAAGACACAAAGTTCTCATACAGCCAATACCTAAAAAAGGCTCAAACAGACACTTGTACAAGAGAACTCTGGGAAATCAATCTGCCCTACCCAGCCTTTAAGCAAGCTATAAACAAATCAGCAAAGCTCCACTCGCTGCTAGTAGCTAAAACCACCTTTAGCACGAGAAAACATGCCTGGATGGTAATATCCAATTACAAATCACTAACCCCAGCACCATTCTTAATTATTACGTTCTCGGCCCACAGAAAACTACAATTAATGGCCCTGCGTCTGGGTAAATTTCCAACCACCATGGACCAGCCAACTTGGGTCCACGACGGGCCTAAAACCTGCAGACTATGTGGGTGCAGCAAAGAGGACCTTGTCCACCTTGTCTGTATTTGTCCGAACTTATCCCAAGCATGAGTCACTTTCCTAAAAAAAGCCATGAAGACTAGAGGTATAAGAACATGCAGATTGGCAATCATGGTGACCCTGGACACAACTGACACCCCACTGAACTGTCAATTAATAAAGTTCCTCTTAGCTCATGCACAAGCACTAAAAAGTAACCCTGTGCCCTGCTCGCAAAAAGCAAATAGGACGGCCAACTCAGAAGCAGACCGTACTCCCGAACACAACGCAGAATAATACAAGAACAATGGGAAGAACACCTTACAAGGACTAATTAATGCTCCAGAATTAATAAACAGTATACTATGCACGTTAAAATGTTTTTATTGTTTTAGGGAAACAAAAAGAAAAAACTAGGGGAAAATAATAACTTCTTTTAAATACAGCATTTGATTTTAATAAATGTATTATTATGGTTTTAATTAACTGAAACAATAAACTTTTTTGATTTGAAAAAAAAAATTTTGATTTGATTTGATACTAAATTAAGTTTCTTTTTTCTTACCTGGTGTGAAATCTTTTTGTGCGGCATTTCTACTGTTTTACTGTTTGAAGTGTTGCACAAATACTTTACAAATTGCATCTAAGTTAAGCCTGACTGCTCTGCGCCAAGCTACCTGAGGGGGAGCACAAGTTAGTTTTGGGTTTCCCTGCTTCTTACCCTGACTAGGACTGTGGTTGCTGCCTAACTAGGGCTCATACCCCAGTCAAACTACAACCAAATTTCTAACATTGGTGATCAGCGATGAGGATAGGACTTGTGTTTGTGCAGTGCCCTACTGTAACCTGGTGTAAACTACCAATCCACATCTAAGAATAATTACAATTTTAAATTCTCCCTGAATGGCATTTTTTTATTTGTCCTCAATATCATATCTCTAGATGCTGGGTCTACAGCTGCACCTACAAGAATGGGATTTGAGATGGCCAACATAGAAGTATAAGCCGTGGCTCAGCTCAAAGACTTCAGTAAGGAGATTAGACTTCCTGCCAAGAGCACCACCAGGAAGATGGAGTTTCAAAAGGTGCTGAGGGCCTGGGTGAGACTACAGGAGAGGATGATGAGATGGAGGATGACCCTTCTGAAGAACCGTCTGAAGTGGAAGGGGAGGAGTTGACCCCTGATTTGAGGCTTCCTGCCAGGGCAGGGAGCAGTGTCTCCTCTCTGCCTGTTCCCAGAAGAACTGGCAGAGAGGAGGGAGGAGAGATAATTTAAGCTGCAGGTGGCTAAATTTAAAATGGAAGCAGAGGAGAAGAATAGAGCCTTTGAGTAAATCCTACTGGTGCATGAACAGAGTCTAAAGGAGCTGGATAACAGGGCCAGGCAGACAGATTCCAACATTGATGTTTGCAGCATAGTAGCAGGACTTGAAAGAGATAAAAGGGTTTGCATACCCAAGGATTTGGTGCCCAGTTATGTGGTGGGAGATTACATTGATAAGTGTTTTTCTGCCTATGAAGTTGCACTGAAGGTTCACAGGGTTCCTGAGTAGCACTGGGGGTGGGCCTTGGAAACATAGGCCTACTGTGGGCAGGGACACACTTCTTACACTAGAGGATGGGGAACAAACCAAGTATATCCTTAAGAAAGCCATTTTAATTGCCAAATTTGGTCTGACCCCTGAGAGGTATGGCTAAATATTCAGGGACAGCAGAATCTCCCAAACCAATCCTGGATAGATTTTGTAGACTACTAATAAAGACAGAGCATATGCTCAGTATCTGTTTTACAGAATTACTCCAACAGCTAGTTGACAGTAAGATAACTGACCCCAGGAAGCTTGCTGAGGAGGCAGACCTCTAAGCGAGCACCAGTGTCCAAAAAGGTATCTGGTGGGTTTCCCACAAAGGTGGTCAGGGTTCCAAACAGAAGAAAGAAGGGCGAGAAAACTTAAGTAAGGAGTTCTCAAAAGGCCCCCAAAATAATTCTCATGGGAGTAGTGGTAACCAGTCCCAGTCTGATCCTAAGAAGAAGGGGTTCTATGATCACAAAAGCAGGCAGGTTGGTACCCCAATATACTGAGGGCTACAAATATGGACAACTCCAAATGTCCCAAGAGGGCACAGTCCCCACTGATGGGCAGACATCTGGGTTGACGAGTGTAGTGCTTGGGGAGAAGGTGGCCCCTGTTAGCTTTGGGGGACAGACAGGGGTTCCTATAGTTTCCCCGGGGGTAAAGAAATGATGTCTAAAGCCCACATGCCTGCTAATAATTCAAAGTATAGGCAGTGGGTCACCCTTAATGAGCAACAGGTGGAGGCTCTGTGAGACACAGGAGACAGCATGACTATTGTCAAGTGTCAGCTGGTTTCTGCGGAGCAGGTCCTATCGAATACATTCCATCAAGTCGTAGTTGCCGACAATCAAGAGAGCCATCTACCGGTAGTTTTGGTTTCCTGCGAGTGGGGGGGGGGGGTGAATCTCAGGTTCTCTGAACGTTGCTGTGAGCCCAGCAATGGCTTTTGATTGTTTGCTAAGCAATGAACTGGAGCCTGCCTGGAGGGAGGTAGAGCTCGGTTTATACTTGGAAATGATGGGATTGCCTGAGTAGGTTTGTATGGCCACACAGCCCATGCCTGCCCGCTAAGGAAATCAAGGACATCTTGAGCCTGGAACAATTACCCAGACAACTGCCAAGGAAAGGCCCGGAGACATAGGAAACCAGCCCCTAACATTTCCGCAGTGGAAGTTGAAGGGGTCCCTGAGGAGGAGACCCAGGAGCCAACCGTGGAAGACATTACTGCCCTAGGTGACCTATCTGAGCTTGCTGACTGGCAAGTTGAGGGCGGGCCCACCAGGGAGGAATTCTGAAGAGTCATAGTGTCCCTGTCTTAAGGGTTTTATGTGACAGGCCTCAGCCCATGCAGCAGGTGAAGCCTCTAGGTCCTAATCTACTGGACCTAATCTACTGGGAAAATGATCTCCTTTATAGCAAGCTTCAGGATGTTGGTGCTGAGGCAGCCCATGCTGATAGTCCCCAAGTGCACAGGACCTTCCTACTGGGTTTGGCTTATGACATACCCCTGGCAGGACATTTGACGCAAGACAAGACCTTTGCCAGGCTTGTCTCCAACTTTTATTGTCCCAGAATGAAGACAGTCTCAGATTCATTCTGCAGCTCCTGTCCCACCTGCCAGGCTAGTGGGAAATCAGGGACAAAGCAAAACTCTCCCCTGATCTCCAGTTGCTGGCACTCCTGTTAAATGGATGGGTGTTAGAAATGGGTTTTCTGGTTGGCTAAGGTATATGTACTGGCCAGGCAGAACCCACCCCTCTAGTCAGGGTAAGCTAGATGCACAACTGATGTAACCTGTGCTCATCCTATGGTAGCTTGGCACATAGCAGGCAGACTTATCAAGAGAGTAAATGTGTAAAGTATTTGAGCAAACACATTCACAGTAACACTATGAATACACCACAAAAATACTCCACGCAGGTTTATAAAGATAGAGACTATATATCCAAGCAAGATAAGACCAAAATGACAAAAATCCAATGTATAGTGTTCAGGTTATGCAATTTTGAAGCATTAAGCTAAACATGAGGTTCAAGCAGCACTCATAATTTGGCCATTGGTTGATGGTCACGCTAGCCCGGGGTAAACGACAAAAGACTCTAGCAGTGGTGGGGGCTAGGCTTCCTCCAAGTATTAGGGGAGAGGAGTTGGCCTAACGGCTAGGGCGGTCGAACTCGAATCTGGGGAACCAGGTTCGAGTCTCAGCAATGACGCTGAACATCCTGTGATTTTGGGCAAATCACTTAATATCCCTGTGCCTTACAAAAATGAATGTGTCCTCATGTAACGCAATTGGTACTATGTAAAGCACTCTGATACCCAATACCTTTGGGTCAAGTTTGCGCTATATAAAACTCCGTAAAATAAAAAAAATAAAAAAATAAATGGACCAACCAGGGCTTAAATGATGTTAATTAATAGTTCAGGACCAGTCCCTTGTGACCGGAGAGAGAGTTACCAATTCCTGCCATCTGCGAAGGGAGCGCAGATCGACTACTGGGTACCTACAGGTTCCATAACACAGTACCAGGTAAGAGAGCCGCCGAGTTGGAGTAGCCCGAAGTATGGGGCACAAAAATAGTCTGCAGTGATACCTTATGATAGCCTTCCTGGTGGGCCGCCAATAGGAGAAACATAGTGTTGGTTTCTCTTCATGAAAGGTAGGCTGAGGCGAAGCCAGGGTCTCTGGAGAACTCCACGTCAGCTCAGCAATGCGTCGGGGGTCGAGTTTGCTCGGCTCAGCTTGCATCCCCGAGATGTTTATTTTTGTAACACAAAGCAAGGTCCTCACAGCACGGACCGTTTGTCATTGGTGGAGCAAAGTTTTGGGTTCCACAGAATTGAGCTTCTACCTCGTGCAGAGCAACACGTTGACTCTCACATAGTGGAACGAAGAGCTGATTTCATGTAAAACAAAGTGTTCCATTTTTAGCAATGCCAGCTGGTGATCAGGCACACTTTGATCTTTGTTGAAGTTCTGCTGCTGGACTCACAGGTTGCAGAGCCCCAAAGCAGTATTGAACAAGTGAGGTCTTTGATGGTCCTGAGACTTCAGAGGCAAGCCAACAAGCCCTTGGAGATCCCTTGGAAGGAAGGCAGAGTCCTTTCAGCAGAGTCAGGAAGAAGCAGGCAGCAGGACAACGAGCAGAAAAGCAGTTCAGTTGATTCCTTTAAGCAGCACAGCAGTTCTTTTGACAGAGGTTCAGTTCAAGATCCAGAAGTGTCTGATTTCAGGGGGTCAGAGACCTAGTACTGATACCCAAAATTTGCTTTGATGTAGGGGGTGACTTCTAAAGAACTCTCTGAAGTGCACAAAGATACCTTTCAGCCCAGTCATGTCTGCCAGGCTAACCCTAGGAAGTAAATTAATGCTTTGTATGAGGACAGGATACAACCTATTCAGATGTAAGTGTGAGCCACCTTTTCCCCTTCCTGCCTAGGAAGGCTATCAGAATGCAAATGAATGCAGATGAGTTTTCTGTCACACCCAGCCCTTCCTGTGTTTGTGACTGGTTAGAGGGAATGCACAAAGTGTAGCTGTCACCCAGCCCAGACGTGTTTTGGAGATAGGCTGCAAAGCAAACAGAGTTCTAAGCACAGTGAACTGTCTACTTTCTAAACGTGGCATTTCTAAAACTGTAATGTAAAATCCCACTTCACCGGTAAGGAGGATTTGTCATTACCATTCCAAACATATCAAACATGAAAAACCACTCCTTTCTGATCAGGAATTGCCACTTAAAGGTGTATAAGGGAATTCCCAATGCTAACCTCTGAGAGGAGTAAGACTCACAGTAGTGAAAAATGAAATAGGCTATCTGTCACTACTAGGTCATACAAAACATAAAAAGTAAGTGTCCTACCTTTTACTTAAATAGCACCATGTCCTTAGGGCTACCTAGGGTCTACCTTAGGGGTGACTTTATGGAATAAAATGGGAGTTTAAGGCTTGGCAAGTAGTTTTAAATGCCAAGTCGAAGTGGCAGTAAACTGCACACACAGACCCTGCAGTGGCTGGCCTGAGACGGGTTTGAAAGGCTACTTCTGTGGGTAACACAATCAGTGCTGCAAGCACACTAGTAGCATTTAATTTACAGGCCCTGGGTATATAGCATACCACTTTACAAGAGACTTACAAGTAAACCAAATACTCCAAACAGGTGTAAACCAATTATATCATGTTCATAGGAGAGAACACATGCACTTTAGTACTGTTCAGCTGTGGTAAAGTGCCCAGAGTCTCAAAGCCAACAAAAAGTGGGTCAGATAAAGAGGAGAAGGAAGGCAAAACGTTTGGGGTAGCCCTGCAAAAAGGGCCATTTCCAACAGTGGCTATTGGCATCATTGGTAGGGGTGGGTGGAATTCACTTTCGCAAATTATCGCGAAAATGTTAAAAATCTCCACAAACACGCGGATATATCGCGAAGATGCGGAAGTTTTTTTCCCGCCCGTTCGCGGTATTTTCTGCTTGGCCGCGGCTCGCTAACTTACCCATGCGGTTGCTCGTGGGCGCGGCCATCTTGTTTTCACTTGTCTCGCGGTGCATGATCGCGAGAAGACAGACGTGATCGCGCGACGAATGACGTTACTGCGGGTGCGAACTGTCGCGAGACAGCGCAAATGGCTGCCAACAATCCAACATCTCGTGGAGAACGCGACTGGATCGGGAAAACTTGTCGGCGAACGCGGGGATTCAGGTAAGGCAATCGCGCGCACGCGAGAATATATTATTTTACAACGCGAGCAAGAAAAAATTTCTGGTAAAATGCGGATTGCGGAAATTTTGACATTTTCGCGCTCTCCGCGGAACGCGAAAATGTCAAATTATCGCAATTTCCGTGAACGGAACGGAATTTTAGCCCAGGCCTAATCATTGGGCCTTCAGACCCGCAAGACAACAGGTTTGTCCTGGTGTTGGTGAACTATGGATCAGAGGGCATCGCTCTGAGTTCAGGAACCAAATTCTTGGTGGCGAGAGCTCTGATGAGGATCTTTATCTGTGTGGGATTCCTCAAGGATGTAGTGTCTAACAGAGGCAATAATTTAATGCATGCGTACATGAAGTCCATGTGGGATGAGTGTGGTGTAAATTACAAGTTCACCACACCCTTTCACCCCCAAACCACTGGTCTTGTGGAGAGATTCAACAAGATCTCAAAGGGCATGATTGTGGGTCTGTCTGAGCCTATGAGGCATATGTGGGATGTCCTCTAGCCATGCCTTCTCTTTGCCTACAGGGAGGTGCCACAGAAAGGAGTAGGGTTCAGCCCCTTTAAACTCCTCTATGGTAACCATGTTAGGGGACCTCTGAGCCTTGTCCAGGAATCCTCCCCCCCAGGATATGGTGAGCTACATGCTGGTTCTCCGCAACCAGATGCATTGCTTCTGGAAGAAGGCAAGAAGCAACTTAGAGGCAAGTCAGGCGGTCATGAAACTCTGATATGACCAGATGGACACTCTGGTGGAGTTTCAGCCTAGCCAGAAAGTGTGGGTCACGGAGCTAGTAGAGCCCAGGGTTTTCCAGGACTGCTGGACTGGCCATTATGAAATCAAAGAGTGTAAGGTTGAAGCCATATATTTGGTGGACTTCCAGATGCCTAGGAACGCTCTATGGATGCTCCATGTGAACAGACTCACTTCAGGAGCTCCAAAGTAAGCATGTTCCTCGTGATAGATGAGGGTGTGAAGGAGGAGAGTGAACCTCTCTGTACTAAGTGCTCACGACACGAAGATGATTTTCATGTAGATTTATTGTTGACAGGTGCTGCGCAGCATCCGGCTAAGGACCTGATAAGGCAGTAACTGACAAAATGTGTTCAAACACAAACCTCTAAGTTCTGAAGTGGAACTCTCACAGCCAGAACTTCATTGCATGAACATTCCACTTAGTTAAGCATGTACACGAGACCACTACATTTTCCTCTTCCTCAAAAACAAAAGGAAGCAATTTGAGTGAGAAAAATTAAGTCACAAGAAGAAAAGAAAGGGAAAGGAAAGGAAAGAGATAGAGAAGAAAAGAAAAGAAAATATAAAGGAAAATCAACAATATCTGAAAGAAACAAAATGTTGTCTGCTGCTTGTGCGTCAACAAACCTGTGGAGAAGCATTGGAAGGAGAAACTTCAGTTTCATCAGATTGACCACAATTCAAATTTACACTGTTACCATGCCCAGACAGTTTGACAATCCTGGACACATTCCACCAGTGTTTGTTGTTGACCCTGACAGCATTACCACAAACTTTATCAACAACCACAGGATCCGAGTACCTTAGATTACCCTTCGCACAGTGTACAGGAATCTTCACATGTACAACATCACCCACAATAAACGAGTGAGGAGCAGATTTTTTTCTGTCATCAAAATAGGATTTCTGTCGAGACTGTACTTGAGAAACATTATCCCTAACAAAACCATCTACATCAGATACAGAGTCCATTTTCACCCACTTGGACATCCATTCTGGACACACTTTGGAACACGGTTTTCTTCCTCGCAAAAGTTCATAGGGAGACACTTTGGTAGACGAGTGGGGCGTGGTGCGGTAGAACCACAACATGGACCGAACAGCATTCTGTACATTACAATTTCCCGCAAGAACCCATTGAACACAATTATTCAGAACCCTGTTCATGTGTTCCACCAAACCATTCATTTGTGGGTGATAGAGAGAACTTCTGGAATGAGAAATCCCCCCTTGCTGCAAAAAACATTCAAATTCTTGGCTGGCAAATTGCACTCCATTATCTGAAACGATGGTGGAAGGAAAGCCCTCACGCAGAAAGAGATCTTTTAGAAAATCAATAACATTTTTTGTATTATGCTCACCAATAAAACGTACCTCTGGCCATTTCGAATAATAATCAATGGCTATGATTGCAAACCTGGAAGAAGAAGGGAGTACATTGAAAGGCCCAACAAGATCAATGCCAATCTTCTCCCAAGGTCTTGCAGGCAATACAATAGATCGAAGAGGCGGTGTTCTTTTTTTAAAACTTTTTTCAGCATTGGAACATATCACACACTCCTCAACATACACATCGACATCTTTGTCCATTTGAGGCCACTAAAAATATTCAGGCAACCTCCTCTTAGTGAGAGTTTTGCCTAAGTGTCCCTCATCAGCATACTTGACCAATCTTGCTTCCAGCACCTCTAGGGGAACCAATCTGTCCCAACGCACCAACAAACCATCTTCCACAGAAAGCTCCATCAAAACCTTCACATAAGTCTGTAAAGAGTAAGGCACATTTTTTCTCTTGGCCAACCATTCTTGACACAGTTAACTACTTGGCAGAACAAGGCATCTTTAGCGAGTTGATCTCTCCATTCCTTTTCACTCACAGCGCACGTCATCCAAAACCAAACTTGCAACGAAACAGTCATCTTCATCTTCGTCATCAACAACATTCTCCTCCTCAATGGGAAATCTTGAAAAATAATCAGACCTGTCATTTTTCTTCCAGGAATATATGAAACCTCAAAATCATACTAGGGGTGTGTTCCTTGAGCTTATCCCCTGAAAGGATAGAAACAAGGGGACTGTGATCCGTATGCAATTGGAAATGCCTACCCCAAATGTAAGGATTAAACTTCTTGATAGCCCACCAGCATGCCAAAAGTTCCCTTTCGATGACAGAAAGTTCATTTGTGGCCCACGCAACACCCTGGATGCATAACCCAAAGTGTGTTCAGATCCATTGATGCATAGAGTAAGTATTGCACCTAAACTGAGACGACTAGAATCCACGGTGATGATGCATATAGCATTGGGATCAAAAGGTTTTAGAACTTTGGGACTGACTAATTGGGCTTTCATCCATTCAAACACCCCTTGGCAACAGTCACTCCACACAAAAGCAATACTCTTCTTAAGCATGTTTGTCAAAGGTTCAACTTTCGCAGCGCAATTGGGTACAAACCGTGAGTAAACTTCACAGAGGCCAATGAAAGACCTAATCCAACCTTATCCTTTGGAGAAGGACTTTCAACAATGGCTTTGACAAGACCGGGTCTAGGTTCCACACCATGTTCTAAGAGGACATGCCCTAAGTATTCTACTTTTGGCACTTTAAATATACACTTTTCTTTTTTTATGACAACACCATTATCCTGCAGTGCATCTAGAACACAATACAGGGACTCGTCATGGGTATCACTTGAGTCACCATAGATCAAGACATCGTCTTGGAAAACAACAACACCTTTGATCCCCGTAAGCATAGATGACATTGTTCACTGAAAAACTGCCACGGCAGAAGCTAACCCGAAAGGCATTCGGCAGTACTGACAAGAACCACAAGGCGATACAAAAGAAGTGAGATGCCTAGAAGCAGGATCCAAAACCACCTGGTGGTAAGCCGACGCCAAATCCAACTTGCTGAACCACTTTGAACCTCTGATCAATGACAACATGTCAGAGATTTTTGGGAGAGGGTGAGAGTCTATCCAAATGTTCTTCTTGAGACTGCATAGGTCTACACAGACGTGAAGTTCTCCATTTTTTTTCTTAGCGACAACCAGGGGAGAAAGCCAAAGAGAAGATTCAATGGGTTCAATTATCCCTTTCTGACACAAACCATTAAGTTCCTGTTCCAATTGTTCTCTAACACTGAAAGGAACATTCCTAAGCCTGTGCTTAATGGGAATGGCATCATCTTTTACTTTAATGACATGAGTGAAACCTTTTATCTGACCAAGGCCACCACCAAAGACAGAAGGATTGTGTTCTTGAAGATAGACATAAAAATCTTCAGAACGTACTATAGAAACCTGATCCTTTGTCCCAGGTCTGAGTACCATTTTGAACAGTCCTTGGTGAAACCATCCACGGATGGATAAGCCTTTAATCGCAACGTACACTTTCCCATGAATCTTCCTAACTCTGAACACAAGGATGTCCTAAAAAAAAACAGCAAGTTCAATCTTCCTTCCTTCGTATGAAACCGGAGACCTGTCTGGAGGCTATAAGAACGAAAGCCTCAAACCTCACTGACCAATTCCTGGGTGATCATTGTTATCCTTGCACCCGAATCGGCTAACAGACACACTCTTTTTCCACCGATGTCAATGTCCACATAGAGATCCACACATTCAGAGATATCGCCCTCTGTAACATTCTCCTCACCAACAACCACAACCATGTCTCTCAAATCATCCTGAATGTTATTAAGGTTGTCACCAACACACTCCACAACGGACACAATTTCACGACAGAAGAAGATGACACTTGTTTTTCATCTAGACTAGCAGTATTCCCACGCTTTCCACTTTGGCATACTTTCGCAAAATGCCTCAACTTCCCACAAACTTTGAAAACTACATTTTTGGCTGGACACATTCTTCCTGTTTTGAAATGAGAAAGATTCCCACAACGGTAACAAACATTAGTCTGCTTGAAGAATTTGTTATCAAAACGTTGCACTGCAATGCTTTTAACATCCCTTGATTTAACAACAGACACTGTATCATTCGTGGTGACTTTTTCATCTAACTCTTTTACAGAAACCTTAGACAGTTCAATACTTTTCGCAGTAAGAAGGGTTTCTTTAAGTGAAGGATTGCCCATGGATAGCAATTTTTGCTGAATGTTCATATCTGAACATTTACAAATGTGCTGGTCTCTAATTAATTGCTCTAAAAGCCTCAAATTGACAGTCTGGACTAAGCTTTCGCAGAGCTGAAATAAAGGCATCAACTTCCTCTCCTTGTCTTTGTTCACGTTTGAAGAACTTGAGCCTGATGACGACTAAGCTAGGTTGAACATCAAAACGCAACTCAAATTTCCTGACAGCTTCTACATATTTGTCAATGTCCTTATCATCCTGTGCCCGCACTAACGCAGGCAAATGTTTGTACACAGACCTCCCTTCAAAACCCACCAAGTTTCAGCCCTGTAACGTGATGCACCTATGGCACCAATATAAGTGACAAAAGCGTCACCAATTTTTCCATGCAATGGGGGGATTACCTGGAAGTTCCAGGAAAGGTGGAGGAGGAGACACAGATTGCATTGCTAATAGAAGAAGAAGATATAAATAAAAAATAATGATTGGGCAAGCTAAAGATAATATGAAAAAACAAGTAATCACGTCGAAACCCGCGTCGGTGTCACCGTTAAAAATGAGGAGTAGACTAGTGACACCGCAGTTCCTGGAACAAATGTTCACTTACAAAGAATCGAAAAAAAATCATAACCGAGGTGTTAGGTGTGAATGTCACGGCGTTGTATACATGTGTTTTTGCGCTGATTGATTACAGCTTCAATCATCTTCAAAGTAGTCTTCGACTTGTTACTTGGATAGCAATGGGTTTTGGTGAATGAATAGAATAATAATTTTATTACGGGCCAGGTGTGCGTGTCACCGTTGAATTAAAACAATTTGATTTAAAATATATATATATATATATATATATATATATATATATATATATATATATATATATATATATATATATATATATATATATATATATATTCATCCAGGGCGCGGTTAAACAGCTGTACTTAATGGGAATGGAAGCCCGCCCTGCATGAACCATTCTCAGCGAAAGCCTTTGAGAAAGAAAGAAGAACTTTCGAAACGCGTCAGGCAGCGAAGGAATGGCTGCTTAAATTGTAACCTGCAACCTGATGGATGTTCATATCCTCAATAAAGGCTTCCCCATGGTCTTTTCTCGAGTGCAACTCAATTGCTTGGGCAATCTGTAGCTGGAATATTAGGCGGCAGCCCCGCCGCCGAGTTTGCACCACCCCGCGAAGCAAGGGGGCCATGAAGCATCGGATTCACCCTGCTTTCAGATGGAATAAAGACACTGGGGATCTAGAATGGACACAGGCAGCGGAGGCCCATCGAAGGGCTTTTAATCTACTCGGCAGTAATTTTAATCATGCAAGGAAATCAGTGTGACTCCATTTACCAGAAGCCCCGCAGTGTCACATGACCAGCCCATCCAGGGCGCGGTTAAACAGCTGTACTTAATGGGAATGGATGCCCGCCCTGCATGAACCATTCTCAGCGAGAGCCTTTGAGAAAGAAAGAAGAACTTTCGAAACGCGTCAGGCAGCGAAGGAATGGCTGCTTAAATTGTAACCTGCAACCTGATGGATGTTCATATCCTCAATAAAGGCTTCCCCATGGTCTTTTCTCGAGTGCAACTCAATTGCTTGGGCAATCGGTAGCTGGAATATATATATATATATATATATATATTCACTTAAAAACCATAGGTTTCACACATGTTATAGTTAGCTGGACATTTCACTCGTAAAAAACCAATGAAATTCCCCCTTTATAGTTACTGCAGGCAACTATAACTCACGCGACCGCAATCCTCTGCTGATGACGTCAGATATTACATCACTGTATTTAGACACTTATTTACCCATGTCTTCTTCCATTAATCTTTAGCTATACATATATTACAAATATTTATTTTTCAGAAAGACACATATGTCATCAGTGATGTAATATCTGACGTCATCAGCAGAGGATTGCGGTCGCGTGAGTTATAGTTGCCTGCAGTAACTATAACAGGGGAATTTCATTGGTTTTTTACGAGTGAAATGTCCAGCTAACTATAACATGTGTGAAACCTATGGTTTTTTAAGTGAATTTGCAAGGTTTTTTAAATGCTAATTCGTAACTATAACGTGTGTGAAACCTATGGTTTTTTCAGTGAATTTGTACGGTTTTTTAAATGCTAATTTTTTTTTTTTTTTCAGGTTTTACACCGTGCTCGCACCGTGCGCGCTCTGTGGGCGCTCGGTGCGCAAAGCAGGTTGCGCGCACCTCGCGATTTTTAAGAAAAAAAAATTGTTTTTTTCTCCCTTGGGGGTCCTTCTGTGACCCCCTGACCAAGGCTAGGGGGTGGGGAACTGTCCAGTCTGCCCCCTTTTCACGTTCTCCACCTTTGTTTTTCACCCCCTCAGACTGCGAGAGACAAAATGGCGGCCGACACTTCCTGGTTTCGACCGATTCGAATGTTTACCGACATCTAACAACCAATCAGAATTGCGCTCGCGCACGGCAGGGTGCGCGCACCGTGCGCGCACGGTGCGCGCTTATAGATATTGATATGCTTTTAAATGCTATTTTCTCAGGAAATACTGAACAGATTTACACCAGACCTGCAAAAGGCACTTCCTTGACCTTATGGCTACCTCTCTGCCAAATTCCACGTAATTCTGTTCAGCCGTTCGGGCTGTAACTGCGACTAAAGGTCCTATGGAAAAATGCGTGGGGAAAACGCGTTTTGGGACCCCCCCCCCCTTTTTCTCGGCGCCCGCTTGACGAATCACCCCGAGACTTTCAGGGTAGGAGCTGAACGGAGCGCCCCATTAGTTTTGAAAATTTTGCGAGGATTCGTCAACCGGCGCCAAAATTATTCTAAATAGAATTTTGAGATTTCCTATGGAAACTAGGTTGTAACTATAACTATCTATATATATATATATGAAAAAACCATAGGTTTGAGGGATGTGTAAAAAGAGAGGTGTAAAAAGGGGCGTGGGCTCGGACCACCTCTCTGCAACGCAGCTCTGTGGTGCATACTGGAGGTACCTGGTGGGCTAGTTGGCCCCCAGTGACCCTCAGGATTCAGGGGGACTTAATCTACCAACATTGACACCTCAGAAGCCAATACAAGCGGCACTCGTAAACGCTCGCTCGCTTCCATGTCACAAAATTGACATACTAGAATTACTTAGTACCTATGCTATCGATCTCCTGTTTCTCACTGAAACTTGGGGAGACGAAGCATCAGGACCAGATTTTAAAGCAGCCATGCCAGAAGATTACTGTGTCTACAGGCAGGATCGTATCTCAGCGCACAAAGGTGGAGGGATAGCAATACTATACCACAACAGCCTCCGCATTAAAGCCATTGATTTAAAACACACGAGCTGTGAGGCACTTGCATTCACCGTGACACTCACCAACAACCAAACACTCACGGGTGCCCTTTTATACCGACCCCCAGGCTCCCGTACCACATTTCTTTCACAACTTCATCAACTCAGTGAACTAGCTGTGGAGCACAAATATTTCACCATATTGGGTGATTTCAATTTTCATCTAGAATCCCACACCGACAAAGACACTGACCAGCTCATCAATGATCTTCATACTGTGGAACTGAAACTACTGATAACGGTTCCAACACACAAGGCGGGACACACACTTGACGGTATTTTTACCAATAACCCATACATCACCATTAACCAAACACTGCCTTTAACATGGTCTGATCACTCTGCCATTTTATTCGATATCAAAACTACAACACCAGCTATTAAAAGAACAGCTCAGAACTCCCACCTAACCACTAGAGACTGGAAAAGTTTGGATTACATTCAGCTTGCACAGACTCTCACTGAGGCCTTTTTGGACATAGATACAGAAACTGATCCTAACTTGGCAGCCACGAGATATACCTCTACTCTCGATGAGGCTTTCTCTACACTAGTTCCATCCAGAACAGTCAAGCACATCAGGAAGACCCCCTCGGCCCCTTGGTTCACCGAACAACTTAGACTACAGCGACAATATTGCCGTAATCTAGAGCGCCATTGGCGCAAACATAACAATGCATCAGATAAAACCACGTACACAGCAGCACTCCATAACTACAAGCAGAACATAGCTACAGAGAAAAACACTTATTATACCACCCAAATAAATCAAGCTAATTGTAGCATGAAGAAACTGTTCGAAGTCGTGAATCATCTTGCTGAACCATCTAATCCACCCACTGAAACATCTCAAACTGCAATACTTTGGCTGACTTCTTCTCTGGAAAGGTCACTTCTATATTTAAGGACTTTTCCCCAAACCTGAACCTAACTGAATCATCCAACACACAACTGAACGTGAACCCTACAGTACTAACGGAATTCACCAAAATACAGTCGCACCATATCCATAAACTAATTCTGTCAATCAAATCGGGCTCCCCACTGGACCCTTGTCATCCTTCTATATTCAATACTATTCCAGACACTATCACAACTCCACTGACACACATTTGTAACATTATGTTTTCAACAGGTCTATATCCAACTATCTGGAAAAACACTATAATCAAACCACTTGTAAAAAAACCATCACTTGACCCTTCATTACCGTCTAGCTATCGCCCTATTGCATCTCTGCCGTTTCCAGCCAAAATCGTTGAATCAGTCATGAATAAACAACTGTCTGACTACATCCAAAGTAACAACTTATTGGATGATACTCAGTTTGGATTCCGACAAGGACACGGAACAGAAACTGCCTTGATTAAGGCTGCAGATGAAATAAGAACCACTATGGATAATGGAGGACAGGCTGTCTTGATTTTGCTAGATCTATCGGCGGCCTTCGACACGGTCGATCACTCTACTTTGATCGGCCGTGTCGAGGCCATCGGTATTAAACACAAAGCCAGAGACCTCATCACTTCATTCCTGGCGGATCGCAAGCAGGCAGTTAAGTTAGGCACTTTTACCTCCCCCTCTTTCAGCCACCCTTGTGGAGTTCCGCAGGGTTCCTCGCTAAGTCCGACCCTTTTTAACATCTATGTTTCGGACTTAGCGAGGGTAATAAAAGCTTACAACATCAACTTAACAACTTATGCCGACGATACCCAGTTGGTATTATCCATACATAAAAACGGTTCTCAGATAGCAGCAAACTTCAAGGATGGCATGCGGGCTATCAGCAGTTGGATGGCCTCCAACTGTTTAAAACTTAATTCATCTAAGACGGAGGTCATGCTTTTTGGTAAGATTGAGCCTTTGTGGTCTCCTTTATGGTGGCCGGAGGAAATGGGGACCCCACCCCAACCAGTCAGTAAAGTAAGAAACTTGGGAGTAACATTTGATGACAAACTTTCTTTCCATCACCATGTGAACACCGTAGTCTCATCATCATTTAACATCTTAAGGAAAATAAAGAAACTTCTCCCATATCTTCCCACATCCACAGGAAAAACATTAATCTCTACATTGGTGTTCTCACGCATCGACTATTGCAATGCCCTCCTCCTCAATGCTAAAAAAAAAATCATTTCCAAACTACAAATGATACAAAACGCCTCAGCCAGAGTTCTACTAGGCATTCCAAAATTTAGTTCTGTCTGTAGATACTTGGACCAGTTGCATTGGCTTCCGGTTAGGAGTCGGACGAAATTTAAGGCCCTTTGTATCGTCTACAAGGCAGTAAACAACACGGGACCAAAATTTCTTAGGACGTCACTCAAGCCTTTATCAACCTCTAGAACGCTTCGCTCCAACACTGCTCATCTGCTTCATATACCCAGAACAAGGAAAGTCAACTGGGGAGACAGATGCTTTACTGTTGCAGCTGCAAGACTGTGGAACTCCCTTCCTCTTAACATAAAATCCAGTCCTACGTTGATTATCTTTAGAAAGCAGATAAAAACATGGCTGTTTTCTCAAAGCAAAGACTGTTCTTAAACCAATCTAAAACTGCCCAGAGTCTCACTTTATTGGTATCATTTATAGCTCCTAGCGCCGAGACACCCATGGGTAATTGTAGGGCTTTAAAAATCGCATAAATAAATAAATAAATAAATACCAACTTAAAACACGCCACAGGGCTTGTTTGCACACTTATCACATCAGTCCCCGCCCCCTGCCTTCACCACTATGCAAACGCGCCCCGTGGCAAGTTTTAAGTTGGGAGTTAAGTCCCCTTGAATCCTGAGGGTCCCAGGGGCCAACTAGCCCACCAGGTACCTCCAGTAAGCGCCACAGACCTGCGTTGCACAGAGGTGGTCCGAGGCCATGCCCCTTTTTACACCTCTCTGCAACGCAGCTCTGTGGCGCTTACTGGAGGTACCTGGTGGGCTAGTTGGCCCCCAGGGACCCTCAGGATTCAAAGGGACTTAAACCCCAACTTAAAATGTTTCAACCTTGACATTTGTGGGGCATTCTTAGCAATATTCTGATGACTACTGGTATAATGATGACCTATCCATGTGAGCTATATTGGCTTCATTTTGGGAATCCATGGCATAACAATAAATGTAAATTTAGTGCATTTATATAGCGCTCCGCACACCCCTAAATGGGTATCTCAGGCGCTGTGCACATACTGCTGTGGAATCCTTCTTGGCCTTTCCCTGTAAAGTGCCCACTCCTGGGCACCCCCAAGGTGAAGCCAGGCATCCTAGCGCTGTTGGGGCCGTTGTGAAGATTAAGCAAGGTATTGCCCAGAGTTGCAGAGTGTGACCCATGATTAGAATAGGCACCGAGGTGAGAATTATCGGGTCCGGGGAAATTGAGCCCAAGACCCGCCGAGGCTGGAACTGAACCCTGGTCCGGGCCAGACCTCTGCATCAGGGTCTGCCGCTCTAACCATTGAGCCACACTTCTCCACTTCCATCCATGGCATTTCTTTGGTCATTCTGGACATTTACTTAGTATTTATTTTTCTTTCTTCTATATCACACTCTGTCAAGCGGTGTCAGCTTTGCATTAAAACAGAAATGTGGCAACGGAGTGTCTCGATTTACTTTTAGATCATTATGCTTTAACATTAAAATGTAACTGTTGGGATGGAATATCTCAGATTCCATTCTCCTCATCATGCCAACATTGCGATCATAACTATGGAGAAGGAATGTCTCAGTTTACATTTATGTAGCAGGGATTATAGCTTTTACAATGATACCGTACATTTAGACAGAATAGATGAACGAGTCCTGTCACCATAAAGATCTTGGTAGTAGAGGTCATTATGACTATTGCATGGATGGTGCTGGACTTTCCTTGACATACAATTATGAGTATTTGTAACGTATGAACAGCTACCCAAGAAATGTGACCTGGTGCGGAGCTGAGTAATCAGGTTAAATTTGAAAAAAAATGGCCTGATTTACCATCCCTTGCAAAACTTAACTCTTATCCGAAGATGGAGAGGGAGTGTGCCCAATACGTTAGGTGTCATAAAAAGGAAAAGACTCTTCCTTATTGAGTTCAGGAAATTCAAATAATGTTAACAAGGAAGTTTCTGCCAAATGTAACATCTGCTTGGGAGTATATCATTTGATTGTGGATTGACTGAAAGCTGAGCCCCAGTTATGGTATGCATTGGGATCAATGCATAAGTCATAAAATGTATGCGCTGCTTCATAGGCAATACATTAAGGTCTCTCGGGTAAAAATATACAGGGCTATACAAAAGAAGGCTAAGTAAGAACCTTGCAGAGAGATTCTGGATTAATGTATAGGCTGCAATGATCTTACAGGTTAACCGGTATATAAAGAGTTACAGTTGTCTATACATGATAAAAGAATTGCTTGCCCCAATGAAGAGAGTATTTTGTATGACACAAGTGGAAGAAGATGGAGGAAGTAACAGTGCTGATCTGTTTCACAAAATACAGGGTCACTCCTAGGTTTTTGCAGACTCTTTGGCATATGGATCCTCATCCAGTTCAGAGGGCCACCCTGAGGAAGGTCACATAATACAGGCCCCAAAAAAAGGAGCAATGAACATTCTTGCAATCCCTGAACTAATCTTGGAATATCCTTGGCAACACATTGATTGTCACTGGCACAGAAGAGGTCCATTCTTGACTTATTGTGGTCATTCTTTACATCATTCTGATTATCCCTGACATAATGTGGGTGTCTTGACGTAACTGGTTATCCAATGCATAATGGAGGCCCTGGCACCACGGTGCTCTTTCCTAATCCACTGCAACCATTCCTGAACTAATGCTGCCTTCCACAGACACAATGGTGGTTAAAATCCGAGCCATATAATGGACACCAGTGGCATATCAAAATGATGACTAAAAGGTATGAAAGACATAATATACACACGTGTTATATGCAAGTGTTTGATAAAAATGACATGCTGCTGTTTCTGAATAAAATATGTAATTTATTTTTAAACTGCACTTTAGAAATAAAATAGTTTTTCATTAAAACATCAAGCTTCACTTTTGGAAAACTGGGTGTATGTACGCAAAAACTAAATTGAAATATCTGTAGTTTCAGAAGTTGGCAAGTTGGTGTTTAACACAAAGTGATGTAATATATAAATTATATTTAAAGCTGGTTTTGAAACGTGAAATGAAAATGATGCAATGTATAGTTTGACAATTGATGAGCAATGCAATATTTTGTATCCTGACTTTTTAACTGTCGTGTTCACATGTATCTATATAGCCAATTTTTAGGGTGACTTGTAAGAACATACCTGTACATGAACAAACTTTCATTTTAGTATCCGCAAACACCATTTCCAGTCATAACTGAAACATCAATGCAAACCTAAGAAACGCGTTGAACGAGAAGAAGATTTCATCTTCCACTGCTTTATTTTTTCACAAAGATGTCCATTTTCTCCTGGGGCTTCATCAACAGCTGGCACATAGAGAAAGGGTTGCCCATATATTTAAAGATAGTTTTCCTTCTCACTGCTACGAAGAATTTACTCGCATTTCAACTTCTATCGGAAGCAAGGTACAACATTTCTTACTGTTAGCAAAGAAAGCTTTGAGAACCTGTAAAGACTGCTTAATAATATGGCATCCTTTATTTTGGCAACAGGAGTATCACCGTGTGATTTTGCTGTCTGAAAACATGAATCAAGCCATTCTAGAGAACTGACAGCAATTGGCACATTACCTTTTGAATCTGCCTCTGAAAGCACTTCTGCTTTTATGACAGTGCCACACAACTGGGATGATGTTTGCTTTGACTCTGTGATACTGCCTAAATGACTAACAGGCGAGGATGCTGTGTGTTTTGACATTGCAATATGTTTGCTTTGATGTCCCATTCCACTATGACATATGAAGAAGTCAATTCTGCGCTTTTAAGGAAACTTAACCCTTAATCATTTTTTAACTCTGTCAGGTTCATCTACTCTTGAGGTGTGATTCCTCTCAGATCTCATACCTTGCTTCTGAACACCTCTAGAGGCTTAGTAAGGAGTAAGGTATTCTGAATTTTAAGGACACATTTCCCTTGATAAAAACATGACCATACAGGCTACTATTTACTGACGTGTGTGCTGCCCTCACGGGATGCAATGATTGCTAACAGCAGCAACAGATCAACCTTCAGGAACAAATTCTATTCTGCACTGAAAGCTGACCCTTTACGCAGTGCCCAAACCTATTTGAGGCAGCCTCCTATTAAGGTATGCAAGGGGGCATAACTGAGGTGAGCCGGCACAAAAATCACACCTTTTGCCACAAAGCCAGATCTGCTAAAGTTGCGTCAACAGGCTTTGCCAGAAAGTATAACACAAAGTCCCTCATTGAGTGGTGCAAATTCCGATGGACTCGGTAACAGACATTACTTGACCCATTGGGGTTACAAGTTGTTTGTGTTTCAGACAGAGATTTTACCTGCAGCAAGTAGCCAAATGTTCAGTGTGAAACACTGTGGAAAACATTTGGGATTTGTTACAGAAACCCAATTTCCCACATGTTACTCCCCATATTCTTATAATCCTTGTTATTTCTACTCCCTGGAATTAGAAGAATCCTGGGTAACATTAAGTTGATGGGGGAGGAATTCTTAGTATCTTGACAGGCCATTCATCATGCTGGCCATAGTGTAACTAGGTACAAGCAAAGAGTCAAAAAGTATATTTTCTGATGTAGCAGCCTGTAATGTGTGCTGTACACATCTTACTTGTGTTGTAGCTCAGATTTTGCTCTTTCATTTGTAGGGGTGCATTATATTCATGGGTAGTCCGCACCTCCATACAATACTGTACTGTATTAACTTAGCACCTTAGAACGTGACTGTAATAACATGAAAAGTGACGTCTTAGGGATATTTCTAATGTAAACATGAAGAAATTAACGATGCAACTACGTGTGTTTAGCTGAAAACATTAACATGCAGAATTCGTACATGTCGCTGACAAATACTCACACAATAATGTGCTTATGTAGTTTAGAGATGCTCAGTAAATAACATTCACTTAATGTGTAATTTCATGAGGCCTTTGTGCCATTTCTTATGTTGTCCGATTTCTGTAGGTCTGAATTGTATTTTTCCCCTTGAAGCTCTAGCATAAGATTTAATAGTGAATTTTATGCGCATGTTGGATTTGTTCTTTCTCACTTTTCTGTTAAAGGTGAAGAATTTGTCCTTGTTAGCTAGAATAATGTCTTTTATTAGGAGTTAAGCTTAGGGAGAAGAGGATACATTGAGCATTGATACTGATAATAGATAACTGTTGTACTTTCTCATCGGAGTAAGCCTGGGAATCAGGGTCATTTCGCCAAGGCCTGGGGGCATCACTGCCAAGTGGAAAATCACCTACGAGCAGGTGGCTTGACTGGACGGTGTGATACTGCAATGCATCTCAGGATACTACCTGTAGGACTGATGTATTGAAGTTAGGGACAGTGTCCAGGGGACTTCTGACTTGCCTTGAGAGAGAGAGCATCTTAGAATGAGCTCTGAAAATTTATGCTACTTGACCCATCTGATGTGAAGAGACTTCTTAGGAAGACTTCACACGCTGACACCTTAATGAATCTTGGCCTGGGAAATGCTAGGAAGGGATGTCACGCTAGTTGTAGTGTCGGGACAGACTAATGCTTTTTACCTACCAACTTCAAATGAAGGGGAATCTTGACATCTGTGCTGTTATCTTCTGTAATACGGTACACAAATTGATTATCCTGTGAATGTAGCACTGCCTTAACTTTACCCGTAGGGTGGGCTTTGTATTACTTCCAATGTATTTCTACACCCTCATCCTGGGGTGTCTGTATGTCCAACTGTTCTTGTCCTTGTAATAAACGAACTAAACTTAATTGGGAGTCTGTGATTCTTCTGAGTTCATTGGAACTGCAATGATTGATTGTCTAACAATTGCTCTCTTTCCACCTCTTCATGCTGCTAAAAAGTGTCATCGACCTGGGGTTCCAGAGCAGGCCTAGAATGCGGAACCTGGCTCCTTCACTTGCTAACACCTTGTGGGAAACAAGGAGAAAAAGAAAAGGAATACTTACCTGGTAGGAATGCCAGCACATCCTGTGATTTCTCTCAAGGAGTAGGCAGGCAACCTAGAAATAAAAAAAAAGATAAAATAATAAAAGGGAAGAAAGTTCTGAGGCAGGAGAAGGGGTTCGAAGACACACAGAGAGAGGGCTGAAGAGACTCATTTTGGCAGGAACTGGGTGGCCCTCAGAAAGGAATGGGCGCAGAGGAACAGGGAGAGGAGAGAGACAGACGAGTCAACGAAAGGAAGAGAGAGGAAACAGAGACACGAGGAGAGAGGGAAAGAGTCACTGACTTAACGGACCGCTAAGCGGAAGAAACTGCTAAAAATGCTGAGGACCAGACAGAGGGAGATCCATGGTTTGAGGAGTGGTGCAGGAATCATTCGTCCTGCTCCAGCCCTGGAGGACTGTGGTATACCCAGATGAGTCCTAAGCATCACCCAACAACACTGCACTGTTCTCCCTTTCACTTCTTGGTTGTCCTCTCCCGCTCTTTGTTCCATTTCCCTTTGATACCTTCATGAGTGGGCCTTATCATTAGTTATAAGCATGAAATACATGGGGTAAAATATTTTTGTTACTGTTTCTTTTTTATTGTATTGCAGAAAACTCCATGTCTAGAGCTTAGGTTTCATTTAGGAAATTGTTGCACAAACCTTGGGATAAAGAAAAATCTTCCTTTCCTAATCCCTTCCCTCGAATACTCTTTTCGTTAGTTTTTTTTGTCTCTTTTTAACCTTTATATTGGTGAGCTTCTCCTGCAGAGATTACTCATAGAATTAGAAGAGACTACTAGGGGTAAAATTGACCAGTGAGGGGAAGGAGATAGGAAAGAAATAGTCTGCAAATGAAACCTGTAAGAGACTCTGGAAGAAAAGGGGAGAAGATCATTTACACCATACTCAGTATTTCAAGCATTGAAAACCGGTTGGAGAATATTTTTTTTAGTCTGAGAAAAAAAAAGACTTTCAGCTTTGTTCTGTTAAAATAGAAAGTCAACATACGGAAAATCACATTATCTAAGCCTCCAAAGCCTTATTTTCGTCTATCCCTCCACACGCCTATGTGGTGGTCTAAATGTAGGAATTTGTATTGGTACCTTGAGTACAAATGCTACACTTGACAATTTTATTTATTTATTTACAAAGTTTTGTATAGCGGGAACAAGAACCCGAAGGGTATCAGAGCGCTTCACATAAAGGAAGAGAAGAACAAAGTAAAGGGTACATTGCAGAGGGGGTAACAGAGGATAACAAAATGAACTAATAACAATGTACAAGGATGCGAACAAACATTACTAAGTAGGGTATGGCAGACACCCCTGATCATTACAGTTTTTAGACCAAAAAATAGTGTAATCAAAGGACATTTAGAAAGCAGACAAACCATGGCCGTTTAAGGCAAGAACCTGTTCATTAGGATTATTTTTACTTCATGTTTGAAAGCAGCCGTGTAGGGGATTCTGTGGATTTCCGGCGGGAGAGAGTTCCAGATCTTCGGTGCCGAGACGGAGAAGGCTCTGAGCCTCGTTCTCTTTTTGCGAAAGGTCTGAGGTTTCAATAGGAGAGATTTGCACTTCTTGATGGTCTACCCCCTCCTGACAGTTCTAGTTTTTGAATCAGATAACCAGGGGTTTTAAAATGCTTGCTTGCCATCGCTACATAACATGAGTCTGAGAATGAAGCAAAGGAGCCTCACTTAACGCAAGTGCTGTGATTATGTCATCAGCAAGCAACTCTTGCTAAATTCTCTGCGCACTATTTTCTGTCCTTTGTGCAACGCAACTCTGCATATTTTCATGCAGCATTCTATTTGGTGAAGGTCTATAAATCAGTATCACGATGTCACTTCAAGATGTGGGCTTGGAACTCCATGCTTCATTCTATACCTCCAATGAGTCATGAAAGTGTGCCCATGAATGCACAATCTATCACAAAGCATCTTGCTTAAACCTGCTGAGCATTTAGGGCCATATTTATCAAAATGCAACGCAGTGCAGAAAGTCACCATGCACACTGCGTTACAGAGAAAGAGCAGGATTTCCCAATATTTATCACAATACAACGCATTCCTGCTGGTGCAAAATGTGCTGCCTAGCACCAACGCAGGCACTCTTGCCCCATGGTGCAAGGGTGCCTGTGTTGTAAGCAAGATTGTTTTTGTGCAGGAAGGGGCACTTTCCTGCACAAAAAACAGTCCTCTGAGGCACTTTCCTTGTAAGCAACAGATATCGAAAGAGGAAAAAACAAGAAGAAATAAAGATATTTCTCCTTGTTACGCCTCCTCTGGGACGGTGCAGCATTTTGGCATATTCCCAAGGCTACCAGTAATGGTAAATCTAGGAATGCACAAAAATCCATGGATTTTGAGTGGGAACAGCCACTAACCACCAATGGAACGTCTCCCTGGGACAGAGTAATGCAACATAGCGATTTGCTCTGTGTTGCATTACGCTGGATTTATCAAGCCACTCAGGGCCACGCAATGGGGCCTTGCGCTTGATAAATCACATCATAGGGGTTACATAGCTTTTTTATCATGTTGCGTGGTGCAAAAGTAACACAACCCCTATTAAATAGGGCCCTTTCTGTCAAAATGAGGGTGTCCTGTTTCAGGGAGATCTGTAACAACAATAATTAGATTTCCCTAGACTGTTTATTACTCAGAATGGCCGCCTCTCATTCAGACAGGCTTAGGTTTTATGGATTTAACATAGCAACAGGATCCCAAATTCATAAGTGCCTTTAACATACCCCTTATTTAGAAAGCGAGGGGAATCACTGTGCTGGCCATCGCCATGGCAGAAATGAGCTACAAAAAGTATTTTTAACAAAAGAGAAAAAAATGACAGCATAATGTATCCTGTGCGAAATTGGTGGCTCGAACGGTATATCCAGAATTTTGCAAACCACAAAGTAGACATCATGCTAATCGAATTGTATTCATATGGAAAACGTTGACAGCTATTTGGCCCCTGTGGGTTAATAGGAAGGTCTGAGAATAGAACTGGAAGAGAACGAATAAAGAATATGAGATCGAGAGCCACAGGAGTCAATCATAGTTGTTGCCAAAGGAAAACACACTTTTCTGAGGCATCCTGGACGGGGCATCGATCCGGATTCCTAGGAGGAAACATTAAAAGGAAAACCTCTTAGTGTAAAGATCACAGTGAACACTTGTGGACCTTCTGGAACATTTGAGTGTATAGAGTGATTTGAATGTGATGCAGATGGTTCTAACACAAAGATTAGCAATTGCAACCAGATGGAAAAAGAGCTGCCAATGTGTGGGAAGTGAAAACAATACAATATCACTAGCAATAGTGGGTGTGGATGTAATTTTGAAGAATGCTTTTTAGGTCGGATGGTGGTATGGGTGTCTAGATATGGTATGGGGGAACTCAATTGCAAAACAAGATACTGTTAAAGAGGAGAAATTCGAATGTTTCAGTGTTGTTAGTAGTGTCTTGGAAATATAGTTGCAATTTTGGGGATATTCAAAAATGGAAGTACATAGTGAACAAAGGATCAATAAATAAATATAGATGAGGCAAATCATCAACTCTGCCCATTAGTGAATTATTTTTAAGTGTGTGGTGCAGGCTTAGCAACAGGCACGATCTATTATGTCTCTGACTCTTCCAGACAACCTGAATGGCTCTCTCTTCTACCCCCAACTTCCTCGCTTTCTCCCATCCTGCCCGTTCCTCTGACCAATGGGCCTGAAAGTATCTTCTCCAAGTTGAAAGGAAACCAGTGGTATGTATGATGGGTTCTGTCATTTTTCACTTGTAACCTTCAGCGATGGGCATTATCTCGCTACAAATAGATTAAATGAATTTTTTATCTGCTATCACACAATGTCCAGTCAGAGCTGGGTCGTCAAAGGAAAGTAGGTCTTTTATTTTCAGGATGAAAAGATATGTCAGGTAGACTCCAACATGCCATAAAACAATCAGAGGTTTGTGGCATATTTTATGATTGAAATACATCCCAAGACCATATTCAAGTGCTTATGAGAATGCTATAGTCCATTATCGAACCTATTAGCAATGTTATCCTGTTAAAAGGGATTGAGATGTCTTTTTCAGACTGTTCCCACAAGCTCACCCACTTGTACTTTTGCTTTTGTTTCCCACTTTCTAGACTACGCTGGAGTTTCAGTGCTATGTCTGCCCTTTCTCCTAGTTTCTCAACAGGTCAAAGTTCAACAAAGACTGCAGAGAAGACCTTAATCAAAACTGTGGCACCCGCTCCAAGTCCACAACCACCACCAAAATGTTAACTGGAGCCCTAAAAATACAAAAAGAACACTTGGGGGCCGATTCCGATTCCGGCCGCAAATCGTACCGACCGACACGGACCCGGAACGGAGACCGACCGACACGGTCCGGCGCCATACGACCCATTCAGTACGATGCAACGCGCGTGAATTACAACCGACACGTACGGAATACAAGCCGTACGACCAAGCCGGCCGGAAAACAGACTCGAGTTGCACTGACCGACACGTACCCGTAATGAACCCGACCGACACGTACCCGCAATGTATGATCCGCGCAGTACGATGCAATCCGTGTAAACCCAGACCGACTCGCACGGAGCCCAAGCCGCATGACCGACACGCACAGAAAACAGGGAGCCCAAGCAATAGAGATCTCGTATGAAACACAGAAGAAAGTCAGCGTGAACGAGGCGGAGAAGCCCCCAGGAGCCAACATCAGCGTCCGTCTCAGTCAGAAGAACGTCTCCTTCATGCCTAGAAAACCCAAAAGAAAAAAGACAAAAAAGGAACCAGTCAAGCAATGACAAAGCCCATAAATAACAAAAGAAAAAACCTGGAACAAAGACACACCCACAACTCCACCTATATAAAGGACATCAATCACTACCATGATCCTTTGCAAATGGGAGACAACAGCCAGCAGAAAGCACCATCACACAGCAACCACAGACCCACTCACAACTCACCCATCACACAACTCTCACACCATTAGCACCTCACCAAAAACACACACACATACAGCTAGCAAAACCAACACTAACCCACCCTCACTTGCACCATCACACACACATCACTCACCACCACCACCCATCACCATGCCCCCAAAGAAGAATCCAAAGTTCACAGATGATGAGTTAGAGGTGCTGGTAGACAAGATCATCCGAGTAGAGCCACATTTGTTTCGTACATTGGTCCAAAGGACCCCCATGTCACAGAAAACAAAGATGTGGGCGAGGATTGTGGACAAGGTAAACGCACAAGCACCAACAAGGGGCACAAAGGACGATATCCAGAACAGGTGGTATGACGTGCGCAGGAGGGTCAAGAAACTCATCGAGAAAGATCACGCCTTGTGTCAGCACACTGGTGGTGGCCCTCCTGCCAAACCAGTCTACTTCAGGACCTGGAAGGAGAAGGTGTGGGACATCCTACCACCAGAGATCGTCCATGGTCTAGCAGACATACCAGAGCCTGGTGAGTACACAAACAACATACTCAATATTGTGTGGCAAGGGGGCAGTGAAACCATGCACCGTTAGCAAAGCCACAGTAACCAATAGATAATCATCCCAAGATGTGTATGCCAGTCAGACAAACACAATACCTGCCATCTCATAGTGACTTGGAACTGTGTCATGACATGTACCAACCTACAAACAAATAGAGCAAGGCAGTGACACAAAGCCAAATAAACACTGTCAGACAGTTTGCCACCACAAACACACTACCTCACAGTGCATCTGACTGGCAGGAAGGAATAGTGGGTATGCAGGAGAAGTGAGTGTAGCCAAAAGCATGATGGGGTTTGTAGTCACAGATAATGCTCCCCCTCCAATTGGCCCATCAAGACCACTCTGAACCATGCCCACATCACAGGGAGTGGAAAATGACTGACAAGATGGCTGACACTGGGTCCTGCTGTGGGGTGCATAAGGCCCTGGTAGGGGTGTGCGCAAATCAGATGCAGGACACCACTGACTGACATCCTGAAAGACAACTTGCACACCCTCCAATGGAAGCACGTTTCATGGTGGGATGCTTGGCCGGGTGGGAAGGAGGACTGACAGCTCTGACCATACTTACCAGCATGTGGAGACACACACACCCCTCAACACAAACTCCACACAACTCACCGGGTAGAATGCATTGACCCACACCTCAGTGAAATATCAGCAAAAGATACACCATACTGGGTGCTGCTGTGTGAAGCACAGGGGCTCTCTTTGGACTTGTAGTCAAACAAACACCAGGATTTCACAGTCAGATATCTTGCCATTGCTCTCACACCCCCTCACATGGAAGCAGAGTCAAGAGGAAGGAAGTATGGGCATGCTGGGAAGGGGGGTGTAGCCAAGAGCATGATGGGAGTTGCAGTCACAGACAATCCCCAGCCACCCACATGGCCCAGCAAGCTCACACTGAACCATGCTCGCCTCACAGGGAGTGGGAAGGGACTGACAAGATGTATGACACGGGGCCTGAGAAATGATGTAGCTGACAATCACACATATGCACTGGCCAAACAAAATCCGGTCGCACACACAGCCATTGCAACCATATGTTCCAAATCATGGGGATGCAGTGTCCAGGGGTGCCCCCTGGCTGGGCTGGGGAGGTGTGTCTTGCAGATGACAAATGTGGAGAGCCATATATGGTACATTGCACAAAACACACAGGAACTCACATATACATCATTGACAGGGGACATCTGACAGTGAATGGAATGGACACAACAATATAGCCGACACCATAGCATGTTCGCATTCACACTCAGTGCTGTTGTGAGCTGCATTCCACTCGTACATCAGGCTGAAATATAAGCATCCTTATATGCATCCTTCACACAATACACCACTCAATGACATAGACACTGTAGACACAAGGTCAAACCTGGACTGCATTGGAGGAGATATGCAACTCACAGCAGCCAAACTGCAACACACACACCAACGGCCCTCACTGTCATGAGCATTGAAAAGCCAGAGTGCTACCTTGCCCAATCCATGTCACCATGGAGAACATTGACAAGTCAAATCACATATGCACGTCCAAAACTCAGCACCAGACTCATTAACGATGGTGACATCCTCACTTGTATGAAATGAGATGGGAACTAGAAACACTGTAAAAAGCACTTCCTCCAAAGAGGTCACAGGCATACCGGACTGTGACCATGTCGTACCAATACACCAATGTGGCACACAAAGACTAGCAAACTCTGCTACCACACATGTCCCAATAGTACAACATGTGTGGAATAGCACGTATGTCCATGTTAAAGCTCACATGTGTACAGGGATGACACACCTGTGTCAGCAACGTGATGGCCCTTGAGTAGTAACGGTCATGTACAGGCAAATCTATCCATGAGCTGGGCATTCGCACACTTCGACATGCACATTGAAATGTTTCATTTTGGCTGGGCAATGTGCAACAACAATATCAATCTCTGTCCGTGACAACCCTGGACAAAGCAGTGTACAGGCAGGCATCCGTTAGTACAGTAGAAAATGTCATGTTTGTGAACCATTGATGCCAGTAGAAACATAACCTACATTGCGTGTCTCTTCCAAACACAGGTGGTGCTGGGGACACAGCACCAAATGAAGAGGATTCCCAGTCCCAGACTCTGGTGGACACTGAGATCTCTGGTTTGAATCTGCCTCCGGTGTGAGTCATCATGCAGCACCAACATCTGCACCTCCTGTACCCACGCCTCCAGCATCTGGAAACAGACAGGGCACCCCCACCAACACAGACAGACCAAGGCCACAGAACAGCGACAGCACAGGGACACAGGACCCCCCGGAAGCTACAGCCAACACCACCAGCAACACCACCCAAGGGGTCCCAGTGTCACCTGTGCGTGCCGCCGCTGGTCCTGCCCGTGTGGATAGGGGTGCTGGGAGGAGTGGGAGGCAGAGGGTGCGCCTTGCTGAGGGATCTGGACTGCATGATGACCCCCAACTGGCACGCATCATAGATGCGTACCAGGATAGCACCTGAGGATTTGGCCAGGTAGGGGGGATCCTCAAGGACATACAATAGGAGCAGGCTGCCCACCATGCCCGCATGGAGGCACAGTGAGATGCACTTACTGCGGTGCATCTGGACATACTCCAATGCCTCCGCCAGATCAGCACAAACATGTCCACACCTCCCTGTGTGGCCACAACATCTGTTGTCATATCATCTGCCAGTGCCACAGGGAGGGAGGAGGACTCTGGCGGAGAGTCCCCTGCACCGCAGAGGCCTGCACCTGAGGATCGCCCCCCCCAAGAAGAACAGGGGTCGTACGAAGAAGGAAATGTGAGACACAGATGTCCATGCACATCCCCCAGGGCCTCTAAACCTAATCTAGACAATGTTCTTTGTGCGCAACCCGTTCACCTTGTCCGATCGGACACAATTCGCCTACATGACATGGAGGGTTCATGTTGGTCCAATGTAGCAGATGACTGTGGACTTTACTCTGGACATTTCATCTACCAACACTTCCAACTCTACTGTGAACTTTGGATTCAAAACCCAATGTACAGCACCCACCATCCTGTGCACTATCCTCACACATGTTCATAAATAAACTCACCAGTACACCATACTTGCCTCTGTTGTGATTCCAACTTGTCATGTGTCATGGAGATGTTGATCTGCTAAACAACACAGTGCATGCCAAATACTACAACAATGTGACCACCGTTATGTGAGTCATGGTGATGTGACACATGTGAGGGAGACACACCACTATGGCACCACAACACATACTCACCATGGTCATGTTACTCATCCCACACAATGATGTTGACCTGAAACACATTGGTATGCACAGACACAACACCTATCCACAGTCAGTGGTAACAAGTCCACAGGTGAGGTAAGCAAATGTCACTCAGATGTGGGAAGACAGACAACGCACCTAACAAAACATAGCACAGGTTCATTACACATCAGCAACATGTTTATTCTAAAATAGTTGCAAGGCAATTGCATGTTACAGTGGACACACGATCACATAGTGTCTGAGAATTGAAGTCCAGGGGTGTGTGGCACATCACTTGAAGGGAATTGACTACTCCCACACTGGTGTCGGATTCTGGGTGTTGGGGGTCAGTGTTGACCAAACAACAGGCAAAGTACCCTGGGAAGGACAGACACAAGACACAGTCAAAAGCACAGCAGAACAGGAGAGAAATGCAATACACATGCACAAAACATGTCACAAGAAACCTACACAGAAACAAGTTAGCAGTACTACACTATTGTGGAGTACAGACCACCTGAATGGACACATCACTGCACGCATCCAGTCAAGTGGCACACAGACACACTCAGACAGCAACAGAGCAGCCACAACACATATCAGGCTAACTCCATACATTGACATAACAACCCTGTAAACTCACATTCAGTTGAAGAAGTTGTTGATGAGCTGTGTGCGGACGTCACCCTCATCATCATCATCATCACTGGCATCGTGTCCCAGGCCGTGATCCTCGACAGGTGGCGGAGGTCAGTCATCGTCATCCTGGATGAGAGGCACCTTCTACTGCCATGTTGTGTAGCATGCAGCATACAAGGATAATTTTGCACACCTTAGCAGGGTCATATGGGAGGACCCCTCCGGTCTTTTTCAGGCAGTGGAAGAGGCTTTTCAGGAGACCAAATGTCCGCTCAATCACCCTCCTGCTCCGACCATATGCCTCATTGTAGCGCATCTCGGCTGGTGTCACAGGGTTCCTGAGGGGTGTCAGCAACCACACCATGTTGGGGTATCCGGAGTCACCTACTCACAAACAATTGAACAATTAGCAGAGTTTTGTAGGAGGGCGGAATACAACATTGCCAAACACACACAATGGTAAACAGTCAGTACACACCGACAAGCTAGGCACGCTGGTCTGGCATCTGTGACATCAGCAGTGCAATGCGACTACTCCTCATGATGTAGGCATCGTGCGCAGAACCAGGGAAACGTGCACACACATGTGTAATACACATGTCTGAAAGACATACCACCAGAGCATTGATGGAGCAGAAATGTTTCCTGTTCCGGTATGCCTGCTCATGTGCCTGTGGTGGTATCAGGGCCCCATGTGTACCATCAATAGATCCGAGGACGTTCGGCATCCTCCCTAGAGTATAAAAGGCATCCTTTATTTCAGGGAGATGAACTGGGCTAGGGAACTTGATGTACAGGTCAAGGAAATGCAACATCCCCTCCAAGACATCGCGTAGCACACGACTAAACATAGTTTGCCACATACCACCAGCAGTAGCCACAGTGTACTGGAAGGTACCAGTAGCAAATAAGTGCAGGGCTGCCATCACCTTCACCTCTGGGGTCAGTGCTGTAGGGTATGTCCGGCCAGGTAGCAGATGTGGCGCCAACTGCTCCGCCAACTCCTCAATCAGGGACCTGGTGAAGCGGTACCGTCGGATGCAGTCGCGTTCCTGCATGGTTTCAAGGTCTGGGAACGGTCTATGGACAGCTGGTGCCCTGCAGAACAGAGATGCACAAAGGAAGATTGTCGGTTCATCCACCCATGTGGCCATGACCTAGCAAAATATCACATGATACATCATGACAATGCACATTGTACTGAGGTGTGTGCTGTTGGGCATAGACACATATGTCACCTGCATGTCCATCACCTCACATCTCATGTCCACATAAGACCCATGTAGTGCAACGGCCCATCATTGGGCTGTGTCACCCTACCTATGTACTGCTGTGACATTACAAACACACACCACAGTGACAAGTGAGGCCTGATGTCTCCCAGGCATCACAGATCTTTGCCATGCAGATACCCAGGGTCCCTGTATTGCCACATCGACACAGGCATGACATGGCGTATCATGTTCACGCCACAAGGCAACCGTAATTCCCACAGGTAATGGCCACTGTTGTTTCTGCAGGTCCTACATGTGCGTCTCGTAGACACACACACAACATCAAGGTTGATGCACAAACCACATGGATGTGGAGACTGTCTCACATTGGGCACATTTTATCAGCCACATCTGAGACACAACATGCACATAGACTATGAGTGTACATCAGAATTGTGGCTACAGGTCTCACTGTGACGTACATGCCATCACATCAAGGACTCAGGGTTTATGTGACATGTCTGAAACATATCCAACCTGCAACTGTGTCCATGACTCATGCCCATAACTGTACAGTTGCACATCACAGTGGTAATGTGCACAACACACAAAGGATTCTGCCCCCATGAACACGTGCACAGCCTGGGAGTGGCTGAACAAAAGTGCCACACAACAAACCAAATGTTGCCCCCCCAACACACAGGGAATGCAGCCTTACATGCCATGGGACACTGTGTGGCCAATGCTGTAGTGTGGTAGGTGTGCACATGAGTCCCTGGCAAGTAATTGTGTGTTGAAGCCGTCAAATAGTCACACCAATGAGGTCCGACGCGGGTGACAATGCGTACGCATTGCATGGTTCATGACCGAGCCGTGCGTACGCTTTGCCATTAAATGCAATGAGGCCCGACGCGGGTGACAATTCGTATGCATTGCATGGTTCATGACCGAGCCGTGCGTACGCTTTGCCATTGACTGCAATGAGGCCCGAAGCGGGTGACAATGCGTACGCATTGCTCAGTTCATGACTGAGCCGTGCGTACGCTTTGCCATTGAATGCAATGAGGCCCGACGCGGGTGACAATGCGTACGCATTGCACGGTTCATGACCGAGCCGTGCGTATGCTTTGCCATTGACTGCAATGAGGTCCTACGCGGGTGACAATGCGCACGCATTGCACGGTTCATGACCAAGCCATGCGTACGCTTTGCCATTGAATGGAATGAGGCCCATCGCGGGTGACAATGCGTACGCATTGCACGGTTCATGACCGAGCCGTGCATACGCTTTGCCATTGACTGCAATGAGGTCCGACGCGGGTGACAATGCGTATGCATTGCACGGTTCATGACCGAGCCTTGCGTACACTTTGCCATTGAATGCAATGAGACCCGACACGGGTGACTATCATGCATGCGTGTCGGGCAGGCATGGTCCAAGACAGGCGTACGCCTTGGCCATTGAATCGTATGGAGACGGGTGCACGTGTATTTTCAAAATACGCGTGGTACAGTCAGTTGACCCAGCCGGGCGCACCCATTGGCTCTGGACTGTCATGGAGACGGATGCAGATTCAAAACTTGTACGAGTTGTGCTCTGGAAATTCGGTTGGATGCCTACAACAATGTTACAATTCCTAGGGTTTTATGAAGGTGAAGATTTGAATGATGCGGAAGACGTGTACGAGTCGTACATTTCCATGGATTGGCCAGATGCATAGAATGCAACCATGTTGGACCTATCACTAGGGACACATGGCACAGAGTCTGCCTCTGCAGCACAGATATAAGGCTGGCTGGGCCCCAGGGAGCTCACTTGCCTGCACTACATGCCACTGGACCACATCCCTGCTTCCACTGCTGCTGTCTCTGCATCCTCTGGCTACTGCTATGGCACGTACTCCGGAGAGGGCCCCAGCCTTCACTGAGGAGGAGAACCAGGCCCTGCTGGACGGGCTCCTTCCACAGTACAGCAAGCTGTATGGGAAACCAGGGGAGCAGGTGAGTGTGCAGTCCACTGCCTTCCTAATTGTGCATGTTGTCTGACTAGCAGTACTGGCAGTGTGTACACCAGTGGCAAGCCTACTCACTGAGTACTTTCATCCCCCAAAGTGTGTAGGTACATGTAATGGACAGGTGTTCTGCAGCTAAAGTGCATTTGTGCAAGCTTACACATCCCCGGCATTGTTAACATGTCAGACATGCAGGGCATTTGTCCTTTTCCATGGGTGCACTAGATGTGTCACTCTTTTTCCTTTGTGATGATGACATGTATATCCAACTCTGTGCAGCACAAATAGGGGGATGTGTGTTAATGGACTTTTAACTTTGTCATCCTCACAGGTTGATGCCCACCAGAAGCAAGAGATATGGCTGACCATCGCCCGGGCAGTTCGATCGGTGGGGGTCTGCAAGCGCCGTAAGAGGTGGCAGGACCTTCGGGGCTGGACCCGGAGGATTGCAAGGGTCCAGCTGAAGCTGTCGCCTCATCGCAGGAGGGGTGGACACCGGACCCTGACCCCCCACATGCTCCGGATACTGGCGGTGGTCTTACCGGACCTGGATGGGCAGCTGAAGGCCAGACAGCAGCAAGGAGGGGGTAAGTGCATGCCTAATCTGTGTACTATGTCTGACATGCTAATTGCAGTCTTTTGGCCTGGTCACACTTCCACGTTACGTAGGTCTTGTAGTCCAATACTCATGTCCCTCAATTGTGTGATGCACCCTCCTCATCTGATCCACAGGTGTGGCCCCTATAGTCTGTTGCTTGTGTCACTAGGGCACTGTGTCCCTGCAGTCAGCTATGCTTCAGCTTCCGGACAGCATCTGCTCCCGTGACTCTGTTGTGTGTTTCATGGGTGGGTCAATTATTTACACAATGCCTGAGATCTGACATGTGATCTGTGTGTGCCTTTGATATGTGTTCCAATTGCTGGTCTGTCTCGCCACATGTGGCTGGGGTATTTCAAACAAGCCCATGCAGCAGGGGACTCCAATTTGTGGGCCTCAGGAGTATGGATATCAAGTGTGTCACACTTGCTTAGCCACCTGACTACTGTCCAGGGCTAAACACTGTTTCACGTAGACCTGGGCAGTCATGCCTACTCAAGGGCATTTAGAAACACTCTGTAATCCCACTCCTGTGTATCAATTTACAGGTTGTGCTTAGCGACATGTGCCTTCAGGTGTCTGCCTCTGTGTCATTGTGGTGTGGCTTCGTGTGGCAGCCGGGTCTGGTGGCTCAGTGGACTAATGCATCCACTGCAGGAACCTGTGTTCAACCTCATGTTCACAGGTTCAAATCACGGGGGGTTCACTCAGCCTTTCATCCATTTGAGGTCGATAAAATGAGTACCATTGAGTTGGGTAATAATATACATCTGTTATTCAATGCCAAGATGCCCGTTGCTGGGGTGAACGTGCGCTTTACAAATACGCATGTTATGTTATGTTATGCTATGTACAACTGGGGTGTTCATGAGTTTGAGTGTCAGCATGACATCTGAGATGTGACTATGCGAGACAAGGCCTGTGTGACATATAGGTGTGTGATCATTTGACAGTGCACAATGGTGTATGCAACTGTGAACTTCAGGCCGCTGGGTTACATGCACAGCAAACTGTGATGTGCTAATGTACAGGGAGTTGTGTTCGCAGAGACACATATGTCTGATTTGTATGATGTGGGGTCTTCTGGGTCCGGGATATGTTGTTTGTAGGGGATGGGCAAGTGCACTTGTCAGCTGCAGAGTTTGCTTTACCCCTGAGCTATGATTGTGACACAGTGCAACTGTTGTTGTCTGAATGCCCTCCCCCTATGACAGGAGACAGTGTTGACTGACTTTCCAGGCATGCCAGTGCCATGGCATTTAACTTGCTATGAGTGATCCTGCATTGTGTTTAAGTGTGCCCCATGCACCCCATTGTGGCATTGACTATCAGGACATGAGAACATCATAGTGTGTGTTGCTGGCATGCATCACAAGCATGTGAAATGAGTCTCGGTCCATCCCTTCATCCTGACACCTGTACTGAGTCAGTGGCAATAGATGTGCTGTGTGTATAGTGACATACTCCTACATGTTCACTTGCATGTCCAACAAATGTGTGGGTGGTGCATGTCGGCACATTGGGGTATTAGCATCCAACATGCAACAGACATATGGGTGCAAGTCCAGGAGGGATATGAGTGCCATGGTTCATGGTGAGACTGACAATAGGCTAATTCTAAACAGTGTGAGCACTTTGAGCATTGTTCAGCTGATGATGCCAGGGCTTGCCCTGTGATGTGAAGTACTCACTGTGGTGTATGCAGTCAGTGCTTTTGACTGATGTTGTTCTCTTTCTTCCTAATTCTATCCAGATACATCCACGGCCACAGGAGGGGACAGCTCCATGGACCTGGAGGAGCCACAGAGCCTGACTGGGACAGAATGCGAGGAGTCGGAGGGACCCAGTGGCACGGAGGGCGAAAGGAGCCACACCGAGGAGTCCTCAGCACCATCCACCCCAGCTCAGGGCCACAGCAGCTCTGAGGATGACTCCCTTGTGGAGGCGGGTGTCAGCAGCCACCAAACACCAGCAAGTGAGCACACATGCACCTGCACATTCTCACAAACCCACAGACACGGGCAGCACACAAACACCCAAACCAAGGTCTAGACGTGCACACAAGCAAACGCAGGGGACTGATACCACACTCACAGGGGATGGTTTGCAGACACACACAGTCATCCACAACCACTCCGCAGTCCTCCGATACATCTCCCTCCCAGCCCTCTTCCCTTGCCTCACCTGCAATTCCATCTCCACAGAAGCTCTTCCTCTGTGACCTTGGCCTCTTCCCCACCGACCCAGCAGATCCATCTTACAAGGGGAAGAGAAAGTCCCCACACACAGAGGGGAGTGCCCCTCACATCCAGACACCCTCCCCCAGGCGCAGTCAGACTAAGGCCCCCACCCGCAAGTCCCCCCAGAGCCAGAAGAGCAAGACCCCACCCCCGCCACGCAGGTCCACGGCAAAGTCTCCATCCTACATCCCCCAGGCCACCACTCCAGAGGTTCCCCCGCCACACCCTGCCCCAGGTTCCCCCACCCACAGATACACCATCCCCAAAATTCTGAGGCCCTCGCCCCTACCACTTGCTCCTCCACCCACGGTCAGACAGTTAGTGCCACTGATGTGGGGACCATGTCCTGCCGACCTCACCTGAACCCCATTCCGCTCACATTGAGTTAGGCACTGCAGTCCACGACCACCCCGTCTGACTTGGGCACTACAGTGGGGACCCAGTCCACTCTATCTAACCTGCCCACTGCAGTTGTGCCGGCACACACCTCATCTGACTTGTGTCCCACAGTTGTGACTGCACCCACTACTTCAGTCAGCTCCACTGCAGTTGCCAGTGACTCTCCTGCATCCACCACCCCTTCACTACCTCCTTCTGCTGCGCCCTGATCCTGTCCATGTGGTGCCTGGCCTGCCCCCATGTATGCCCCTCCGAGGGGATGTCCCCTGTCCTTACCAGTGCAGGCAAGCAACGTGTGACAGTTGTCACTCAAGTTAACTTCCTTTCATTTGGATATGGACTGGCCATTGGCCCTTGTTTTGAACTGACTTTTACATTTTCATCTGCTGAATAAAGCTATTTTCTTTATCCTTGTGAATTTGACTTAGCTGTACATTATGTTGATGATATTTAGCATGACCTTGCAGTTGTAATGCTCTATTTCAAATGCTGAATACTGAGGTGTTGATGTGAGGTACTCCATGTGATCCATGAAATATGTATCCTATTCTGGTCATTATCCATATCATCCTTTGCAGCTAACTGGTGTGTCATGAATAACAATTAGTGGACACTCTGTAAACATTTACTTTGCATGGTCACATCTGTGGCTTGCACACATGCACATATGATGTGCTTCCCATTGTCCAATTTGTCTATTTCCCTGACTGTGGGCGCATCTCCACTGGACATGTAAGTGTGGGCATCATTGGTGTCGGAGCAACTGGGTCCTCTGTGCAACTTGCTGGACATATGTATTGAGTATGTGCAGATGACTTAAGGGACACTGCCGTACCCAGGCTGTTGTGACCAGAGCCTTCATTGTGTGGTAACTGATGGCTGACTGACCAAGTGTTCTGCTGACATGACTGAGACCTTTGGGGCTATGTGTGGCACAGCTGAGCTTCCACAGGGGTTGAGTCTCCTCAAGTAAGGGTGTTGTTCCGTGACATTGCCTGGGCCCATGTTCTGTGTTGTGTGGGCAGGTGTGCGTGTGTCCACATCCCTTTTCATACACAGGCAGTGTTCCCTTGATATGTTCCTGTTGTTGATGCTTGCTGAATGTTACTGTGTTCATCCCACAACTTTGCCATGGGCTACCTGATGTGTGGGTGCATGACACACTACTGTTAATTTTTTGTTTCATCATTGGGATTTGTCAGTTCTGAGTGGTGATGATGTTGTCAGACGCAGATAGAACACAGTCATGAGTCCTCAAGGCACTTGTTTGTTCGCAGTATCATGTAGTTGTCCCTAGGTGGTACCTTTCAGTGATTGAGACATGTGTATGTGTGTGTGATTGCTCCCACTTGTCCGGTTCAGGGCTGCAATGTTTGCAGGTGTCAGCATGTGTGCCTTGTGGTTCTCCTTGGTTTCTGCATTGTCCTGAGACTGTGGCAGGTATTCCGCAGGTTACGTGAGCTTTGACGTCATGGCCATGCACCACATTCTGTGCAGTATGTCCGTCATTCACCAGGGTTGTAAACTGCCCTTGTGTGATGAGTCTGTGCAACTTAGTTTCTCCAAACATTACTGTGTTTGTCATGGGTGCATGTGCAATGTCACCTGTCCATGTGGGCTTCACAGATGCACGTTGGTGCAGTTCAGGGTGTGTGGTGTTGATGGTGGACTGATTTATTTGTTTGCATAGATAGGCCCCTAGCTTCGGTTTGTCCATGGATGACAAGCCATGCTGAGTGATTTGTGTATGTGTGATGTACGTTTGTGGCACAGGACATATGTCTGGGTTTCACAGTTTGTACGACATCTACCTTTGTCAGCACAGTGGAGGTGTCATGCATGCTTGTGTCACCCCAATGTCTGGTCCCTGGGGGTAGTGCTGTTGTGTGTCAGTCTCTTGCTGTGTTAGTTGCTGTTCATTCCAGCTTGTGTCACATGTGTCTGCTTTGCTCTCTCTCATCTCACAATGTCTGATTGCCCAATAAGGGGGGCCCATTGATGGTTTACTTTTGTATGGCACTGTGTCCACATCTGTCTCACTGTGGTTCAGCCCCCTCATGTGTTGTGTAGTTGCCTGGGGATACTGAGACACACACACACACATGTTGTGTCCGATGTGCCGTGTGAGGTTGCCTGTTTGTGGTTGTGCATCTGCACCAGTGCATTGGTATTGCTGCTGTGTGCCATTGTCTGGATGTTGTTTTTGTGATTTACCCTGCTATCCCTGTGAGTCATGTCACATCATTCTGCGCATTCATCCTGGTTGTTAGGTGCCATTGCTGGCATGGAATGGGAGTTTGTGACCTCACACCTACAGTCTACACAGGATGTTTTGATTTGTGTGTCTATTTTCGAGGTTTGTATGCTTTGTGATGGTCACTTCTGCTTTTGTGTCATTGTACACTGTATGCATTGTCAGCCCCCATGGGTGGTGCTTGTCTGCACATGGCCGAGAGTATGTTAGGTTTTCACAGCACTGTTAGCTTCACCACATCTCTGTGGGTATGGGTCACAACCACTACTTTGGCCCAGAAGTGTTTCATGTGTTGGGACCAGAAATCATACATGCTGTTTGGCATTTGCAGCATTGTCCATGATGACACTTACCTTTTGGTCACTGTGATGAGGGGGGTTTTGGACCCCATCACTACAATGCTCAACATCTGCTGCAGTTTGGAAGCACACACTTAACTTTTGTTCTACACAGTGAAGGGGTGTTATTTTTACATTGCCACAGTGCTAGTGATGCTTGCCTTGTGTAGGCCACACTCAGTTCTTGGTCACACATGTGATGGTAGTTACATTGTATGTTCGAAGTCATGATCACTGTTGTGGGCATTTGTCACAGACTACACACTGTTGTCATGATGTTAGGGGGGATGTATTTTGCTGACATACCTAATGTGGGTGTATGATGGATGTGTGGCGCATCACCCATCCTATGAGTGGGGGTGACAGGAGTGATGGTCAACACCCTATGGGTGGGGGTGGCAGTAGTGATGGACAACATAGTCCCTATGGGTGGGGGTGACAGTAGTAATGGGCAAAATAGTCCCTATGGGTGGGGGTGGTAGTAGTGATGGGCAACATAAGCCCTCTGAGTGGGGGTGGCAGTAGTGATGGGCAACAGGTCCCCTATGGGTGGGGGTGGCAGTAGTGATGGGCAACATAAGCCCTATGATTGGGGGTGGCAGGAGTGCTGGGCAACAGGTACCCTATGGGTGGGGTTGGCAGTAGTGATGGGCAACATAGTCCCTATGGGTGGGGGTGGCTGTAGTGATGGGCAACAGGTCCCCTATGGGTGGAGGTGGCAGTAGTGGTGGGCAACATAAACCCTATGAATGGGGTTGGCAGGAGTGATGGGCAACATAAGCCCTAGGAGTGGGGGTGGCAGGAGTGTTGGGCAACAGGTCCCCTATGGGTGGGGGTGGCAGTAGTGATGGGCAACATAGTCCCTATGGGTGGGGGTGGCAGTAGTGATGGACAACATAAGCCCTATGTGTGGGGGTGGCAGTAGTGATGGGCAACAGGTCCCCTATGGGTGGGGGTGGCAGTAGTGATGGGCAACAGGTCCCCTATGGGTGTGGGTGGCAGTAGTGATGGGCAACATAGTTGCTATGAGTGAGGGTGGCGGCAGTAGTGATGGGTAACATAAGCCCTATGAGTGGGGGTGGCAGGAGTGATGGGCAACATGAACCTCTATGGGTGGGGTGGCAGGAGTGATGGGCAACAGGTCCCCTATGGGTGGGGATGGCAGGAGTGCTGGGTAACATGTCCCCAATGGGTGGGGGAGGCAATAGTGATAGGCAACTTAGTCCCTATGGGTGGGGGTAGCAGAAGTGCTGGGCAACAGGTCCCCTATGGGTGGGGGTGGCAGTAGTGATGGGCAACATAGTCCTTATGGGTGGGGATGGCAGTAGTGATGGGAAACATAGTCCCTATGGGTGGGGGTGGCAGTAGTGATGGGCAACAGGTCCCCTATGGGAGGGGGTGGCAGTAGTGATGGGCAACAGGTCCCCTATGGGTGGGGGTGGCAGTAGTGATGGGCAACATAAGTCCTATGGGTGGGGGTGGTAGTGGTGCTGGCCATGCACCCCCTATGGTGGCCTGTTGCTAGTGGCCAGGATATGGATCCCCTGGGTGTGTTTGACATTTTGCGGGTACGTGTCGTTTGTTTGTGTGGTGGGTGTCTGACTTACCGTCTGCGCCGTCCGCGTCTGTTCCTGATCCGGTAATAGATGTAGAGTACTGGTATGACCTGTGCGATGGGATTCATGATGTGTTCGTCTCGTACACGCTGCTTGTTGCTCCGTCTCGTACCCGTTGCAAGCTGGTCCGTCTCGTAGCCGTGGATTGAGTTCTGGCGCGAATCGTAGCTGATATGCTTCTTTTCTGGATGTTGTGACGTGCCGTTCGTGGCGACCCGTCCGGTGCGTAGGAAGTACACATCGTACTTGTCCGGGTGGAAACTGCTATGGATACTGCTTCCAGGCGACTCGGTTCGGCGTTAGGAGTTACGACTCGGACGGCGAATGGAACTTGAATCACAGCCTACATGTCGGTCGGATTTTTGTCAGTTATGCGCATCGTACTTCTTCAACAGGACGGACCGGCTCCGGGTACGGGTCCGTCGGAAGGTAAGGCTACGAACAGCTCTCGGAGAGCTGTCCAACCTGGATCGGAATCGACCCCTTTGTGATACAAGAAAGCTGAAAAGAGTCCCAGGGCAGCTGGTATACAGGGCCTCTAAGTTCTGTTGTTTGTAGTGAGGAGCTCCAAGACACAGTTCTGAAGGCCAGAGGAGACTCGAATTGGTCACCTACTCCCAATATAGTCCAGGATGCCTACAAGTGTCTGGAGATGGGATATGATCTCACAGTTGCCACCCGTAGGTGTCAGAAGTTACTGTGACAGGTATCTGGGTAATGTGTGTAGGAGAGTAGGGTCTGCTTTCTATGTTCACCCCCACTTTTTGCTTTTGCTTTACTGGTTTTTGACTTAGATATGGCTGTGGGCCTGCTAATCAGACCCACAGCCCTGCTGTTCTCTCTCTAAATTGATACTATGTACTTTAGGTGCATAACCCATTTGGATAGGATCACCTTATTGGCCCCTGTACAGTGTACCCTAGGTACCCAGGGCATAGGTGTACCCTAGGCCTACCAGGGGCTGCAGCATGTATTATGCCACCCCTGGCCTGGCCTTCCATTTTGACACAACTGGCTGATCACTCAGCTGGGGCAAGGTCGTGTAATCACCCCTTGCTTAGGTGTAGTATTCCTATACCTAACTTACATATAGGCACATGTGTACCTATCAGCCACTCCTATGGCAGGCCTTAACAATCCTGGAGGCAGAGTGCTTGGTAACATGTGAGATGGTGCTCTAGCATGAGCTGAGCCTGTCTGCAGCTTTCGGAACCATGTCCTAATAGCTGTTCTATGATATAGCCTACCATATACTCTTAAAGTGCCTTATAATCTTAAACGGTTATGGTAACTATGGTTTGGCTTTATCGAAACATGTCGTGTAAGGTGTCTAACACTGTGGAATAATACCCCCATACCATTTCTGGTACATGAGGATATTATTCCCCCCTTCTAGAGGGTAAGACATGTTAAAATCATACTTTACTGTTAGCCTCTGACCAAAAGCCTCAGCATCACAAAATGGATGCTGCTGCCACGACACAAGTCTGACCTCCTGCTGCTGGGAGTGATCCCAGCCAGGGAGGCCTGGACAATAGGTTTCCTGCTTGGGGAGGTGCTAGCACCTCCCCAGACAGCCTTTAGTGTATTGGGGCAGAGTGGGCTGAAAGGAATGAGACATGCCTGGGGCACACAAGGTGTTCCTTGCATAGTCCAGTTCAAACCGGCACTGGGGCACTCCAGCCCCAGCTCTGGCGTGAAACTGGACAAAGGAAAGTGGGTGTAACCACCCCCTCCCAGGTCCCACCCATAAGGCGTGACCTAGCAGGTATCCCAGCCCCCCAGATTAGTATAAGAGTGGGAGCTGGGCCTCAAGACTTTAGATTATCCTGAACCTGCAACTTGAACAGAAACTCTGGACCTTCGACATTCGATGAAAGAAGAAGACTGAAGAATCTCCCTTGTGGCCAAGGAGTGGCTACCCTGTGCAAACAGGCACCATCAAGAGACTACCCTTTGCTTTGCTAAAGTTCTTCGAGGGACCGACTTCAGAGCCCGACCAGAGCCTTGACTTCCAGACTTCTCCGACCCTGATCCACATCCACAGCAGAGCTGAGATCCGTGGAGGCGACGAGAGACGTGGGACCGGCTACCTGGGAAAAGTGGCTAGTATCTTCAAGCGCAGCTTCTGAGGCACCCTCGAAGTTGTGCACCGGGGATTGAGAAGCCCCAACCCCAAGCACCATCTGCACCGAAGACCAGCCCCCACACTCCACGAGTCCTGCGTGGGGCCCTTCTGCATTTTCCTGTTTGCCGCGTCTGTCCGGTTGCTTGCCCGCTGGCTAGTGGCCTTTGTGACGACGCATCCCGTAATCTTCAGCACTGGTTTGGCTCCTCCAGACTGGCTCCTGCTCCTTTGAAAAAGAGAAGCACCCCAGACCTTCCTGGTCTGCACCAGAAGCAAGTCCTCCGTTCTTCGTGGGTTCCGCTTGCCAAGGCTTGGTGAGTCCTAGTCCAACTTCGACACCGCCGACAGCAAGAGCCTTCGTGGGACAGCTCGCCTCCTGGTCCTGGTCGTCCTCGACGTTCCCTGGTCCTCGTGGCTGCAGCGACAAGCTTCACCTTCACCTGCAATCTTCACGACATCGCCTGGTTCCTTCCTGGTTCCACGTGGTCACTGGCTAGTGACCTTGACTCTGTCCCTTCTGCTTGCAGGTCTCCTCTCTTCTTGATCCCAGCCTTGGGATCCACTGGACACTCTTCACTGACTGCCTGTCAGCATCTTTCTTCAGGCATCCATAGGAGTCGACGACGAAACCCGACGCAACTTCACACCTATGCACCCGCAGCCTGTGGGCTAGATAATTTGGGTACTCCGGTGCTCATCAGGGTAGTGACTATCCTAGTGTCGAGTTTTCCAGTCTCGACTTCCTAGCTACTCCGGAAGTGTCCTAAATCTATTTAATTCAAAACTGTACTATTTCTATCGACTATACGCATTACGCGTGAGTGTTTCCACTCTGCACCTGAATCCCGTGGGCCTCCCACTTCCTAACCTTTGGTAGTATAGTGTAGCCCCAGCGATTCCCTAGGTCTAGGCCTATCCTATTCCCGTGACAGTGGTCCTTATACCACTTACTTAGTATATGGTTTGCGTGGCCCCTAGGGCCTAACTGTATTACTTACCTGTGTGACTTAATGTATGCATAAATAAGACTGTGTTGTACTTACCTCTAATCTCATAAAGAGTGCTGAGGGTTTGACTAGAATAAATACACTTTATTTTATATATATATATCTGTTGTGGTGTCCTTTCATTTGGTATTCAAGGGATTATATATGGTATCACAGCTGGCTTCACATGCCATTCAGAGTTTAGCCTAAGACTGCTCTTGTCCATGCTACCACTAGGATAGCTGGTCTATAAGGTTGACTTTACAACCAATCACCATAAGGGTTGTTTGGACTGATATAAGGTGTACACTAGAACTAGTGACATCATACATCAGGCCAACTTCACACATTGGTGGCAGCGGTGGGATCTGAGCTTGCTGTTGTAATACCATTGTAATCTTGAGATACTAAATTGAAAGATCACACAGATATTGTCTAGGTACATATAACATAGATTATAATACTTAAGTCCTACTGGACTTAGTAGTTGTAGGTTGAAGGGAGTAACACACCATGACTACAACTACCAGAGAGGTTTAGTAGAAACAACTAGTGTAGGTAGGTGCACACACCACACCCTCACTAGATCATGTCTCTGGGAGGAGATCAAGTAGATGCTCTCTCAGGAGGGGCAGGTCTGCAGAAGACCTCTTCTAGATATGATACCCTAACTTTTCAGGAGATGAGACAATTGTGTACCTCCAGAAAAATAAAACAGGGTGCAAACCCTACCCTCCTTCAGCTAAGACAACTCCTAGAGGAGCATGATGCTCTTAAAGCCTCACAGGCAGGTACCCTAGGTACAAAGGAGGGTCTACCCACCACAGATGAGTCAGATGGGACTTCAGATGAAGAGGTAGACAGCCAGGGCCAAGTAGGAAGACTTAGCCAGGCTAACCTAAGCTTACATGGGAGTTTGCATGGGGTCCCCCCATACAGACCCCCAAGTGGGCTTACACAGAGAAGCAGGAGGGACAGATCCCCTTCAAGGGAATCCATCCACTCCCATGTCTCTAGCATCTCTAATGCTTCCGCTCATAGGGGAATGACTTCCCCTGAGAGAAAGGAGCATGAAGCCAGAATGAGGGAAGCTAATCTGAGGATTCAGAGGGAAGAACTTGCCCTTGCCAAGGAGAAGCTTGCTCTGGCTAGAGAGCAAAAGTTAAGTGGGTCAGAACCCACTGGTGGCAGCAATATCCCTAAGGATAGAGACAGGCACTATGATAATAGAAACCTGAGCAAGATTGTCCCTCCCTAAAAGTGTGGGGATGACATCCACAAAAGGATAACTGCTTTGGAGAGAGCTTGCAAAGTACAGCAGGTACCCCAAAGTCAGTGGGCAGCTATCTTGTGGCTCTCCTTCTCTGAGAAAGGTAGAGACAAGCTCCTCACAGTTAGTGATGAGGATGCAGATAATTACACTGTCCTGAAGAGTGCTCTAATTGATGGGTTTGGCCTAACCACTGAACAATACAGGTTGTTGTTCAGGGATACCCAGAAGACACAGACTCAGGACTGGACTGACTTTGTAGATTGTGCCACTAAGGCTCTGGAAGGCTGGCTAATGGGAAGTAAGGTTAAGGACTATACAGGATTGTATAATTTGATCATGAGAGAACAAATCCTTAACAACTGTCAAAACCAGCTATTGCATCAACACCTGATTGATTCTGATCTGACTTCTCCCCAAGAATTGGGAAAGAAGGCAGATAGATGGGTCAGGACTAGAGTTAAGCAGAAAAACCAGAACCAGGGCGGTGATCAGAAAAAGGCAGACCAGAAGGGTAATGATCAGAAACAAAAAGACCAGAAGTCTTCACCAGGCCCCCAAAAGGCTCAGGGGGAGGGTGGTCCCAAAAAGGATAAAAAGAAAGAAGGCCAAAAGAAACCATGGTGCAACTATTGTAAGTCCAACTCACATTGGTTTAGTGAGTGTACCAAAAAGGATAAGCCCCCAGCCACCATTGCCCCTAAGGCAACTGTACCCCCTAGTTCAGCTGTAAGTGGTGGTTCACAGCAAAAGGGTGTAGTAGGGTTAACCCTGGGAACTGAGGAGGATTCTGGCCTAGTTAGAATACCTACTCAGGCTGTTCTGATCTGTGATGGGGACTTAGCTTTGTCCTCTACTGTAGGCCCCAGTAACCTGGGCAAGTACAGACAGACTCCTTTTATCAACCAAAGAATGGCTCAGGCCTACAGGGACACTGGGGCTAGTGTCACAATGGTGACACCTGCTTTTGTGGACCCTGGACAGATCATACTAGGTGAGAATTACCTAGTGACCAACGCTAGCAATGCCACTACCTCCCATAGTGTGGCTATTGTTAACTTCTCCTGGGGAGGGGTAACTGGCCTCAAGAAAGTTGTTGTTAGTTCAGACCTTCCTGTAGAGTGTTTACTGGGCAATGATCTTGAAACTTCAGTTTGGTCTGAAGTGGAGTATAGGACCCATGCAGAAATGCTGGGGATAGATGCACATGTCCTTGCTGTGACCAGGTCACAGGCCAAAAAGTGCACCACTGAACAAGTGCTGGATCCTGAAACTATGGACCAGTCACAACCCAAGAGAAAGAGCAGTAGGGTTAAGGCTGTGCCTTCCCCCTGCCTCAGGTGGTGGATCAGCCCTCCCAGGAGGATGATTCTGAGAGCCCTGAAGGAACTGTCCTAGAAGAACTTGAACCTGATCAGGTTGAGTTTCTTGGGACAGGGGGACCTTCAAGGGCAGATCTGAGGCAGGCTCAATTAGACTGCCCCTCTCTTGAACCCCTCAGACAGCTGGCTGCTGCTGAGGCTGCAGGGAATGCTCAAGGTACCCATAGAGTGTATTGGGATGAAGGGCTACTGTATTCAGAGGCTAGAGACCCCAAGCCTGGTGCATCCAGGAGGTTGGTCATACCACTGAAGTTCAGAGGCTTCCTTCTTACCTTGGCCCATGATATTCCCCTTGCAGGACATTTAGGCCGGAACAAGACTTGGGACAGGCTTGTCCCTCACTTTCACTGGCCCCATATGTCAGAAGATACTAAGGAGTTTTGTCGCTCCTGTGTCACCTGCCAAGCCAGTGGCAAATCAGGTGGCACCACAAAGGCCCCCCTCATACAACTACCTGTGGTGGGGGTCCCCTTTGAAAGAGTGGGCATAGATATTGTAGGACCAATGGACCCACAAACAGCATCTGGGCACAGATTCATACTGGTGATAGTGGACCATGCCACCAGGTATCCAGAAGCAATTCCCCTGAGGACCACAACAGCTCCTGTTGTGGCAAGGGCCCTGCTTGGAGTATTCTCCAGAGTGGGCTTTCCAAAGGAGGTCATTTCTGACAGAGGTGCCAACTTCATGTCAGGATACTTGACTGCAATGTGGAAGGAGTGTGGTGTGAACTACAAGTTCACCACACCCTATCACCCACAGTGCAATGGGCTTGTTGAGAGATTCAACAAGACCCTAAAGGGAATGATAAAAGGGTTACCAGACAAGCTTAGGCGAAGATGGGACATCCTTTTACCCTGCCTTCTGTTTGCTTACAGAGAGGTCCCACAAAAGGGGGTTGGCTACAGCCCTTTTGAGCTTTTGTTTGGGCATCCTGTAAGAGGACCCCTGTGTTTGGTAAGGGAAGGATGGGAGAGACCTCTCAGACAACCCAAACTGGACATAGTGGATTATGTACTTGGTCTCCGCTCCAGGGTGGCAGAGTATATGAAGAAGGCTTCTAAAAACCTTGAGGCAAGCCAAGAACTCCAAAAAGCTTGGCATGACCAAAAGGCTGTACTGACTGTTTACCAGCCAGGACAGAAAGTGTGGGTGTTGGAGCCAGTGGCCCCAGCAGCACTCCAAGACAAATGGTCTGGACCCCACACTATTGTTGAGAAAAAGGGAGAAGTCACCTACTTGGTGGACCTTGGGACTCCCAGAAGCCCCCACAGGGTGCTTCATGTCAACAGATTGAAGGCATATGTTGACAGGGCAGACATGGGGCTACTCATGGCTACAGATGAGGGGCAGGAGGAAGAGAGTGACCCTCTCCCAGACCTGTTGACTCAGAACCCTGATGATGGCTCAGTTGATGGTGTGGTCTTTTCTGACAGCCTCACTGTCCATCAGCAACAGGACTGCAGGCAAGTTCTGCAGTCCTACAGACATATGTTCTCTCTGACCCCAAGTCAGACAAACTGGTGCACCCATGAGGTGGACACTGGTGACAGTCTGCCTGTGAAGAGTAAAATCTACAGGCAACCTGACCATGTCAGAGACTGCATAAAAGTTGAGGTACAAAAGATGTTGGAGCTGGGAGTCATTGAACCTTCAGAGAGCCCTTGGGCTAGTCCTGTAGTCCTTGTGCCAAAGCCTCACACCCAAGATGGTAAGAGAGAGATGAGGTTTTGCGTGGATTACAGAGGTCTCAATGCTGTCACTAGGACAGATGCCCACCCAATACCTAGGGCAGATGAGCTCATTGACAGACTGGCAGCTGCTAAGTTTTTGAGCACATTTGACCTGACAGCAGGCTACTGGCAAATCAGACTAGCTGAGAGTGCAAAGGCCAAAACTGCTTTCTCGACCCTAGGAGGACATTATCAATTTGTGGTAATGCCCTTTGGTTTGAAGAATGCACCTGCCACTTTCCAAAGGTTGGTGAATCAAGTCCTTACTGGGTTGGATGATTATTGTGCAGCTTATCTTGATGATATTGCTGTCTTTAGCTCTACCTGGGAGGATCACCTGGTCCACCTGAGGAATGTTTTAGAGGCCCTGCAAAAGGCAGGCCTCACTATCAAGGCCATTAAGTGCCAGATAGGGCAGAGCAAGGTTGTATACCTGGGCCACCTAGTTGGTGGGGGTCAGGTTCAACCACTGGAGAGCAAGATCCAGACCATAAAGGACTGGACTCCTCCAACTACCCAGACTCAGGTCAGAGCTTTCTTGGGCCTGACTGGGTACTACAGAAAGTTTGTTAAGAACTATGGGTCCATTGTGACACCACTTAATGACTTGACCTCCAAGAAGATGCCAAAGAAAGTTCAGTGGACAGTAAGCTGTCAAAAAGCCTTTGATGACCTGAAGCAGGCCATGTGCAGTGCACCTATTCTGAAAAGTCCAGACTACTCCAAAGAGTTCATTGTCCAGACAGATGCTTCTGAGTTAGGTGTGGGAGCTGTTCTTTCACAACTGAATGTAGATGGTCAAGACCAGCCCATCGCTTTTATAAGTAGAAGGCTGACCCCAAGAGAGAAACGTTGGTCAGCTATTGAGAGGGAGGCCTTTGCTGTGGTTTGGGCCCTGAAGAAGCTGAGGCCATACTTGTTTGGCACCCACTTCAAGATTCAGATAGACCATAAGCCCCTCTTGTGGCTAAATCAGATGAAGGGTGAAAATCCCAAACTTCTTAGGTGGTCCATTTCCCTACAGGGGATGGACTTCACAGTGGAACATAGACCTGGGACTGACCATTCCAATGCAGATGGACTCACCAGATATTTCCACTTAGAACATGAAGACTCAACTGGTCAAGGTTAGTTTAATGTCCCTAAGTTTGGGGGGGGGGTTGTGTAGGAGAGTAGGGTCTGCTTTCTCTGTTCACCCCCACTTTTTGCTTTTGCTTTACTGGTTTTCGACTTAGATGTGGCTGTGGGCCTGCTAATCAGACCCACAGCCCTGCTGTTCTCTCTCTAAATTGATACTATGTACTTTAGGTGCATAACCCATTTGGATAGGATCACCTTATTGGCCCCTGTACAGTGTACCCTAGGTACCCAGGGCATAGGGGTACCCTAGGCCTACCAGGGGCTGCAGCATGTATTATGCCACCCCTGGCCTGGCCTTCCATTTTGACACAACTGGCTGATCACTCAGCTGGGGCAAGGTCGTGTAATCACCCCTTGCTTAGGTGTAGTATTCCTATACCTAACTTACATATAGACACATGTGTACCTATCAGCCACTCCTATGGCAGGCCTTAACAATCCTGGAGGCAGAGTGCTTGGTAACATGTGAGATGGTGCTCTAGCATGAGCTGAGCCTGTCTGCAGCTTTCGGAACCATGTCCTTATAGCTGTTCTATGATATAGCCTACCATATACTCTTAAAGTGCCTTATAATCTTAAACGGTTATGGTAACTATGGTTTGGCTTTATCGAAACATGTCGTGTAAGGTGTCTAACACTGTGGAATAATACCCCCATACCATTTCTGGACATGAGGATATTATTCCCCCCTTCTAGAGGGAAAGACATGTTAAAATCATACTTTACTGTTAGCCTCTGACCAAAAGCCTCAGCATCACAAAATGGATGCTGCTGCCACGACACAAGTCTGACCTCCTGCTGCTGGGAGTGATCCCAGCCAGGGAGGCCTGGACAATAGGTTTCCTGCTTGGGGAGGTGCTAGCACCTCCCCAGACAGCCTTTAGTGTATTGGGGCAGGGTGGGCTGAAAGGAATGAGACATGCCTGGGGCACACAAGGTGTTCCTTGCATAGTCCAGTTCAAACCGGCGCTGGGGCACTCCAGCCCCAGCTCTGGCGCGAAACTGGACAAAGGGAAGTGGGTTTAACCACCCCCTCCCAGGTCCCACCCATAAGGCGTGACCTAGCAGGTATCCCAGCCCCCCAGATTAGTATAAGAGTGGGAGTTGGGCCTCAAGACTTTAGATTATCCTGAACCTGCAACTTGAACAGAAACTCTGGACCTTCGACATTCCATGAAAGAAGAAGACTGAAGAATCTCCCTTGTGGCCAAGGAGTGGCTACCCTGTGCAAACAGGCACCATCAAGAGACTACCCTTTGCTTTGCTAAAGTTCTACGAGGGACCGACTGCAGAGCCCGACCAGAACCTTGACTTCCAGACTTCTCCGATCCTGATCCACATCCACAGCAGAGCTGAGATCCGTGGAGGCGACGAGAGACGTGGGACCGGCTACCTGGGAAAAGTGGCTAGTATCTTCAAGCGCAGCTTCTGAGGCACCCTCGAAGTTGTGCATCGGGGATTGAGAAGCCCCAACCCCAAACACCATCTGCACCGAACACCAGCCCCCCACACTCCACGAGTCCTGCGTGGGGCCCTTCTGCATTTTCCTGCTTGCCGCGTCTGTCCGGTTGCTTGCCCGCTGGCTAGTGGCCTTTGTGACGACGCATCCCGTAATCTTCAGCGCTGGTTTGGCTCCTCCAGACTGGCTCCTGCTCCTTTGAAAAAGAGAAGCACCCCAGACCTTCCTGGTCTGCACCAGAAGCAAGTCCTCCGTTCTTCGTGGGTTCTGCTTGCCAAGGCTTGGTGAGTCCTAGTCCAACTTCGACGCCGCCGACAGCAAGAGCCTTCGTGGGACAGCTCGCCTCCTGGTCCTGGTCGTCCTCGACGTTCCCTGGTCCTCGTGGCTGCAGCGACAAGCTTCACCTTCACCTGCAATCTTCACGACATCGCCTGGTTCCTTCCTGGTTCCACGTGGTCACTGGCTAGTGACCTTGACTCTGTCCCTTCTGCTTGCAGGTCTCCTCTCTTCTTGATCCCAGCCTTGGGATCCACCAGACACTCTTCACTGACTGCCTGTCAGCATCTTTCTTCAGGCATCCATAGGAGTCGACGACGAAACCCGACGCAACTTCACACCTATGCACCCGCAGCCTGTGGGCTAGGTAACTTGGGTACTCCGGTGCTCATCAGGGTAGTGACTATCCTAGTATCGAGTTTTCCAGTCTCGACTTCCTAGCTACTCCGGAAGTGTCCTAAATCTATTTAATTCAAAACTGTACTATTTCTATCGACTATACGCATTACGCGTGAGTGTTTCCACTCTGCACCTGAATCCCGTGGGCCTCCCACTTCCTAACCTTTGGTAGTATAGTGTAGCCCCAGCGATTCCCTAGGCCTAGGCCTATCCTATTCCTGTGACAGTGGTCCTTATACCACTTACTTAGTATATGGTTTGCGTGGCCCCTAGGGCCTAACTGTATTACTTACCTGTGTGACTTAATGTATGCATAAATAAGACTGTGTTGTACTTACCTCTAATCTCATAAAGAGTGCTGAGGGTTTGACTAGAATAAATACACTTTATTTTATATATATATCTGTTGTGGTGTCCTTTCATTTGGTATTCAAGTGATTATATATGGTATCACAGCTGGCTTCACATGCCATTCAGAGTTTAGCCTGAGACTGCTCTTGTCCATGCTACCACTAGGATAGCTGGTCTATAAGGTTGACTTTACAACCAATCACCATAAGGGTTGTTTGGACTGATATAAGGTTTACACTAGAACTAGTGACATCATACATCAGGCCAACTTCTCACAATGACTGGTCGTGATCAGGTATCTTTGTTGGACAAGATGTACTTATGGGACAGGCTGCACACACATCAACAGCAGGAGTGTCCAACTTGTGGCTAGGCAACGCTGAAAATGGTATGTGCAACAACTCTAACACCAATGGTCAAAGAAATATGGTTCTAAGAGTTTTCAGTTGAGCTTGAGCAGGTACATACAATGAAGCCCACCACTGGAATCCTGGATGAAATCTGTCACTCTATTTTTCCTCTGGAGCTGCACAATGAGGGATGTACAGGTACCTACAAATTCATGCAGGATTATTGAGACCTTTCAAGAAACACTTAAACAATTAATTAACTACAATGCTAACTTGCCTTAGGTATGAACATGAACATTTTTAAAATGACATGTAGACAAAATGTGCAAAAGGTACCAGGCATTCATTTTCGGTAGTAGGCCTCAACTAGACTTCTCCTTTAGTAAATACATGTTTTTAGGGAATGCTGACCCATGCACAAACATGTTTGATAGCTTGACCTTAACGTGACTTGCTTAGATTTTGTCATACTGTAGAACGTGTACTGTTTATAAAATGTATTCCTTTCTTAAGCTACAAATTCTCGATGAACCAAGCTGAACTTACTACCTATCTCATGTTTATATAATACGGAATAGAGAATTGCACATTTAACAATAAACATATGCTTATAAGAAATGCGAATGCCATTACTTAACTAAAGATCTGCAAGTAAATGTTTTTGTCTTTAGTGAGGTTTATTGTTCCTCCGTGAAACATTGAATAAATGATAGAATAGACACTGCAATAGTCTTCCCTGGAAACCAAGGTTAGACATTCCCAGTTATACAAATATTTTGTACTGTCGGTTACAAATTGATAGAGGACTGTGAACTCCATGTGTTTACCGTGGGAAAGGGAGAACAAAGCTGCTCACCATCGAAAGCTATCTTCTCATATGACTGGATTGACCAGATCTGCAACTTTGTCATTAGCATATTCTCATGTTATTTATATTAGTGAGAGTTTCAAGTTAGTTAGCACCATTAGCTTCTCCCCTTTGATGGAGACCCTCAGTCTCCCTTCCACCCAAAGCTATTTGCTGGAAGCTCCTGCTGACGGCGATGGCTGTTGCCTGACACTTGGTAGGTGATGATCCTTAATCCTTATACCCTGATGAGTGAAGCTACTGCTGCATCTGTTTTCCCTATTTTTCCTGATTAAGAATTATTTCTTTACAGTTTGCTACTGTAAGTTAATACTTTTGGAGAGAAGAGATTCAGCTAAGTTTCATGAACTACTATTTATGGGGAGTTTGACCACATAATTCTAAATTCGACTGTGATGCTCCTTTGATCTTGCTCTTTTCGAGAAATATTTATGGGTTCTATTAGGTTAGGTTCTTTCAGATATAGTCGGGATCAATTCTTTTATGGACCATGAGTGTTAATTTTGCAATATTGATGACTCTAACCATATTTTTTCTTGATAATGTATGTAAACAGATTTATCTGACATTAATTGAATAAAAAGAGAAATAAAAATAACCTACTAATCGCTTAAAGAGAATAAACGTTTGAAAACGTACTTAAACTCTTATCTTTGACTGAACTTAAACTGTAAATTATGATGATAGGTTGACTTGATTTGATATAGCTCCCATTCTAAAATGGTGGCAAAGATCTGTTACCTTGCTGAAGAAGATATAGTGTGGAGTTGGAGTACATTTTCGTAAGTTAAAGTTTGAACTGGTACCAGAAATAAATGTTGACTTTTTCCGCATTATCACACTCAAGGTACATCACCCTGTAATGAGTCAAGTGCATGCTATCGGATTGTAAGCCAGCAGGTTACGCAGATGAGGGACCATTCAGACTAACCTACAGGCAGAGTCTTTACAGTTTATGGTGAATTCTCAAGGTGATTGTGATGCAAAAGTTCTTAGCTTCAATGCCAGTAGACTGCAGATACTTGTTGATTGTGGGCAAGCTCGCTCCTATATGTGTTCCTCCATACATATCAATGACAACTGGACCTATGCTCTTTCATCTTCTCAGTCAGGGAAGCTGCTATCAGTAGTCCAACTCATCATATTCAATGTAGGGGCAGCAGCTTGAGTTTTTTCCTCTAGTCCTAGGCTATGTCCTTGACTTGATGGGAGAAGGAACAGGGAGGCCTACTTTCAGTACATCATCTCTGTCAGGTCATGATGCAAAATTAATTTTTAAAGTCCAAAGCCCAGATTTACTGTATTCCCACAATTGAGAGGTGCATGATAAATTGCTGTTCTACTTTGCTCAACTAACTCTTTTCTGTCACATAACAATAGCAAGAATGAAACTATAAAAAAGTGGAAGCAACGAGGCAGTAGCTCAGTCAGAAGGGTTATGTTTGGAAAATGGAAGTGGAAAGATGACGGATAGGCAAAGTGCTTCTTCTCCTAAAAGCATGGCTGATAGACATGGGCTTGCTAGATTCAGATTAATCATGTTGTAAAGCTACCTAGATTTTTATTTCATCAATAAACTTGCCAAAATTGATAATTGTTTAAGTTTAGGTTTATTTTGTGATTAATTAAAATCTTTACTCTTAAGCCATCCTTTAAAATTCCTTGTAGAATAATTATTTTAAGACAACATTGATAATGGACCATGGGTTTCCTCCATAGCTGATGTTATTGAGGGTCCTGAAGTTCTGTGGACTGCTCTAGCATATTTCTCATGCATGTTGTACACATTCCAGTTGGTGTGCATCGCTAGGATTACTTACTATTTAAGAATTACCTTCATTAGTTTAGTGTTGATCAAAATCCAAATTTGATGTGATGCTTTGTAGGATGACACTTCCACTGGTGAGGGTAAGCCTTACTTCAGGTTAGAAAACATAACTCTATAATGTGCTGTGTGTGTCCTACCAAAATATCAAGAGTTCTTTTTATATATTAAACTGCTCTTACACCGATGCTACAATGTTGTTGAGGTAAATAGATGTGGAGTTAAGATTAGTAAATCTATCATTCCCTGTGAATGGTTAACGTGATGATATGCTGGTAGCCAATATTCTGGACTCGATATTAGTGTAGGTTTGTGTTATGGACCTCAATATTTTGACACACAATGTGTTCCTTATAGTACCATTGTTGATTGGAGCTTAAATTTGTCTTTTTAGTAATATGAAAGTAAAGTAGAGCATTTTGGGAAAAGGCACAAAGGCATTGTTGACTTAATTCACCACTATCAGGAGCAAAGCCAGTCCACACCGGTAATGCTGTATAGAAGATATGTGGGGGTCTGTTCACAGAGGGAAAAGCCTGAATAATATTGGGTGTTGTTGTGAGGCACATTATTGTGATTTGGATTAGGCTAAATCCATGGTGGGTGGTGAATGATGTACATATTAACAATAGTACCACAGTATCTGAGGGGTCATCAAATAAGTAACAAGAGCCAATAACCATCTGCGTGGCACAACCCGTAAACTGTGTAGAATGCAGTTGATGTTCAGCAGATGTGACGGCATTCTCCTTAGCATTAAAGAAACGTACATATAATGTCAGTTGGTAAAACACATGAAGTCCCATGGCAAATAAAGCAGAGAAGGCCATCTAGATGTACCGATTGCTCTGGCTGCCAGGAGGTCGTACCTATGTGGATATATGCAGGTTAGGAGTGTTTGCATTTACATATTGCTTTCATGTATACCTCTCGGATATACAAAGGACATTATGCTGTATGATTGGCAAGGTATGCTCCAGCAGACTTGTATTTTTCCCACTGACATGAAGAGCGGTCTGGAGAAGTCATGCTTACCTAGCAGGACAACTGGAAATGCTGCTTTCCACCAGATTAGTTTCATGATTACTTACTATTCACATCACGTCTTCTTCTTGTTCACCAACAAATCAAATGCATGATGGTGCAATCGCTAGATTTGTTTGCCACTCAATGTTGTCATCGGTGTTGCGGATGTTTGTGCATGCTTCATGTTCAGCGATGGCTCATTTCATAACACATAAGTGACTAACATGGACCCTGGCAAGTGCGTCATTGAATGCTTGCTGCTGAATATGCCCTGCATGATACCACCCTACCTACACTCTAGATTACTTGTCCCCGCAACCCCCTTCTACAGTACTGCTGCTGCTTGTTCACTTCTGTGCTATCCATGTCACAATGGATGACAGTGTGTGTGTTTCCTTAGGGTACTTGTCGGAGGTGCAAATAGAGCCAAATTTCGGGGGGGCTAATACAAATTTTGGGGAGATGCAGGGGCTCTAGGAAGGGTGAAGAAACAACTAAGCCTCGTTAACAAGTAAATGGTCTTTTAAAGACCTGTGAAGTACTTGGGTGCGGCTGCAATAAGACGGTCGCCAGCTGTCTCAGCCCGGGCTGACACACACAACGCCCTTTTTAGCCCAATGGGTGTTGCGCGCCTGGTACTTGTACATGTTTGCATGCTGTAAGGGTATGATGTGCAGGCAGGAGTGTGGAAAAGCTCATTTCTCAATGAGATAGATCAATGGAGAATGAAGGGAATCTGTTTTGGATAGGGGCAGGGATTGCTTCTAACGTGGCGAGTGCTGTTCGGGTAAGTGGTGCCGTGGCTGTGCAGATAATTGTAAGTGCCTGACTGTATGATTTTTAGGTGGAAATGTTTCGTCACTTTTTTGCCTCACTGCAGATGCTCAGCAATGATCCTTTATCAGACAGAGCCCTTCTCAGATCACTTGACAACGGATGCCAAAGACAGGCTTATTCAGTTTTGTATGCACGTCTGTGCTGCGCACTTTACCATGCTCCTAAGGACCGTGCATTTAGGTTGTCAGTAAGGGTGGGTGGAATGTTTCATTGTGCCTGAGGAATTGGCTTCAACACAGAGTTACAGCCAAATTCTGCCAATGGCAATATGGCTGAAATTTTTCATCCAACTCCCCGCAAGGCTCTAGAGAATGTGAGCTGGGGCACACAAGTGAGATTTGGCATCCCCTAGCGTGATTTTCTTACGCAGCAGTCATGGATGGTCGCGAGGGGTTGCCGTCTAAGGGCTGCCACTCCAGTAGATTTGCTGCCACTCAAGCAGATTTTCTATTTGAGCAGCAGGAAAATCAATTCAAATGGCTGTGTGATCTTGTGCAACTCATGGTACCGTTCACGTTGATTTTTTAGAGCTGCTTGCGCTAACTGCGCTAAACTGCAGAGCGAGCAGCGCGAGGTGCATCTTTTCCGCCCATTGGCGGAACTTCACTGAATCTTGCGGAGTTTTTATGTAACTCCGTGGAATTTCGTGGAGTGAACTCCATAAGTTCCACCAAACCCTAATTGTAAGTATACCTCGGGGAAGCCTTTGATTTATTGACATGCAAGCAAGCGGTGTGGGAAAAACTGTAGAAATGTGTAATGTGTAGCGGTGGTTTGCATGCTGCATGGTGTTTGATGTTATGGTGATCTATTTAATTTGTGAGACCACATACTACCATCTGCCCCTGTGACGGCACGTGGCCCCCATTAAAAGCCATACACACTTTGCGAGTTTTTCGTCATAATGGATCTGCAAGCTTCCCCCGGGCCGGGATTCCCACTTGGCATTTTTCCTAAAGGAGTATTTTGCAAACTTTTATTTCGTAAATTATTTCGGTGACTTGCTGAGTGCTCCCCTACATAAACTGTCCCTGGCTGTTTTGAATGGTGCTATTTAACTAACAATGTCTGTCGTGCGTGTTTTCGCTTGGGGGGCACGCCTCCCATGAGTGTGGTTCCATTCCAGTTTTGCACTGTATAGATTTTGAAGTCCTTGGGCTTTTTAACGTAAGCCTCGACCCCACTGCAGTTCCCTACCAATTTGTAATGCTGAATGACTAGTGTACAGTAATTCGACGTGGGTGCGCGTTTCCTTTGTTAGCTCAGCCGCACCGCGCGCCTCCCCGACGCCGCTGCTTGATTCTGGGCTGCTAAGCAGCCGGCTCTGCATTCACTTCTCACTCGCTTCAAACAAGCGGCGAGTGAGACCACCCCCTCCCCTCTTCCAAGAAGGCCGGGTTTCTTTACCTCTTTCTTTGAAGGATGGCGAGCAAAGTCTTGCGCTTTACTACAAAAGAGACATGCTCACGGACAAATTATTTATTGCTCTTGGCTGTCACTGGAAGCATCTCGAGGAGGAAGCTGGCGGCTCCCGCCGTCCTGCGTTGGTGCATGCAGAGATCAGCGGCCGCAGCGCCTTGATAGAGAGAGGGGGGGGATACCTGACGCAGACAGGTGCGAGCAGCACCTTGGGCACGCGCCCTCGTGACTAAAACTGCATACAACTTTTGACGCTCACGAGGGACAGCCATGTGTTTGCGAATTTCTGAACTGTACCCTTAACACGGAGCGCGCCAGGCGCCAGCCAAGTACCCCTTCGCTTCAAGGCGCTCAAGCGATGGCTAGGGCTGAAGTACTTGCGAATGTATCTCTCCTCCCCGAGTCACCGGAGGACACCACGCCGTGGGACCCCTTCCAGCGGCCGCTGACGACGGTGCAGCCCTGGAACTTCAAGTTTCTGGCGGCGTTCATGTTCTTGGTCACGGCGCTCTCGCTCTCAGAGAACTTCATTGTGATCCTGGTGACGGTCAGGTTCAAGCAGTTGCGGCAGCCGCTCAACTACATCATAGTCAACCTTTCGGTGGCCGACTTCCTAGTCTCCCTCATCGGCGGCAGTATCAGCTTCTTGACAAACTCTCAAGGTTACTTCTACCTGGGTCCCTGGACCTGCATGCTCGAGGGCTTCGCCGTCACTTTCTTTGGTAAGAGTATTTAGTTACATGATGCTGCATGCATGATCGTCACAAAACCTGCTTGCAGTTTGATGTTTTTGGAAAGATATATAGGGAAAGAATTCAAAAGTTACTTAAGTTGTCAAACGTTTTGGTAACTGCTTTCTCAACGGTTCGAAATGACAATATTATTAGTGATTATTATATTAACAAGGATCGGCAAAGCCAATAGGTTTGACTTTTTTATGACCTTTGCTTGCAAATGTGTATATACTTAACATCCACTTAAATACTGGCATACATCATGCACATATGCAAAAATAGCATCATGTCAGACCAGCCGAACATCGCCACCCTTTCAACGAAACATGCTACACAGCTGTATAAAATCACACTGGGTAGGATTTGACAAACATTTCCCAGTGCATGCTTTTAAGACGCTCTTAGTAGCAGTTGGAAAGTATAAAATTAGATAAGTATTTTAAAAAACACTACTTCTTACAGAGCACGGTCTTTGCTTATTACAGTTGCTATCCTCAGGCATACAGGTAGGAGGACCTCATGAGTGCAGTAAAAACTTACTCCAGGAAACATTTATTTTCAGAATAAGCCTCCAGCAGCTAGATTGAAAAGCAACACAGTGTGACTTTACTTAGGCAGTGAACTTGATGGTTTGGAGGTTAAGTTACGGCATTTAGAAGTGTGACATAACGTCATGAGGCCATGAGGACACAATGAAAGGGGAGTCGGATGTCCTTTTTGATTAATTATAAAACAAATGTTATTGGTGTCCTTACAGTGATAAATATTGTTTCAGAGTAAATAAAGTGTTGTATGATATATAATTGCTAGAGTATTTGTAAAGTACAGCCACTTCCCTGATGATCACCGCATGAATACAACATGGAATGCTGACATAAATATTACTTTTGCGCAAGAGTGATCAGCACACACGATTTTCTTGTTCATAGACATATAATGTGCATCATATTACAATATGGGTTGCACAAACTTCAATCAAACATTCTTTTTTTTTTAAAACCTCTTTTTTCAGATCTTCTTAAAATCCGAATTTTTCAAGTAGCCAGTGTGTTTCGTCTCTTCATGAAAGACTTCTTCAGGGCTCGATTCATTGTCCAAAGGAGGAAGACCTTAAAAACCATGCTCCTTCATATTGGCCATGTCCTCCCCAAAAAAATATATGCACCATGTGACACAATTCTCTCGTCACTGTATCAGCATCTCCCTTATTTTGTTGGTTATCGATCTCTCAAAAGGCGAATCTTTGAATCGGCTGTATGCACAAGTTGATGTGCACCATTAATACAATTGCGATGCCATATAGGCTTTTGAACAAGCCATTAAAGAGAATTTTCAAGAAACAGACAGACATAATTACAAATCTCGGGATTGCCAAAATTCTGCAAGTATATTGGGGCCAAGTTACATTTATTACATCCTATATATACCCCTTTAAAAAGGAATTAAAAAATGTTTCGTCAAATAAGTTTAAAAAAAAACAAAAAAACACAAAATGAAGCAAACTTTGTGGAGATCTTTCATCGCAAGGGCATAAGAGAATGGCGACTCAGTCAAATTGACCAAGGGGGAAACAAAGCTGCCATCAACTGATTCCTAAACGGAATCTAGTCAGAAGGGGCCTATCCCTAGCACGTAAGGCAAAGTCTAACTATGGCTCTACTCCAGGGGAGATTTTGACCATAACGTACTCCTAGATCAGAATTTTAGTAAACTCCCATGATTCCCGCTCCCGTTGCGTCAGGGACAAAAACAAGTTCTTCAGCCCTGACCTATCACCCTTTAATATACATGTTGGATTGAGGAAAATAGATGGTCTTCCCAAGACGATACATATCATGTTGATGTATTGTAACCAGGGTATACAGCGCCCCCTATCACAAGATAAAGAGTTGTGTATAATTCCTCTATTGAGTACAGCCGAGGGGTTACTCTGAACGGAACACCGCAACAACAGTGGAGCAAGATTTATAAGGTCCTAGACGTACTCCAACTCCAGTTCCTCATGTAATATATAAGAAAGGGAGATAAGCGGGAGACCAAGTAACTGCCTACATACTCTGTTCTCTTTGAATGCTTTCAGCCTTTTTATATGCCCATATACCCAAACCCTACGTTAAAACCAGTATACACTTCATCCAGTACACTTCTAAAAAAGGACCAATCAGATTTATGCCTGTACAAGAGGTTAAATTATTTTAAAATCCAACACTACGTACAAAATATTTCCTAACCATAGAAAACACATGGGTTCCATGATCCTAGAGTCAAAGGTAACCCTCAAATAAGAAAACGTCTGTGCTTTAGAGATGTTCTATAAATATGTGTCTCATTTTAGTACGAACTTGATCACACTCCATCACAAAAGTTTTATTTGCATTAACTTCCATCTTAGCACAGGAATCCCCTCACTAAGAAGAGAAATACTTTCTCCTTTATCAGAGGAGATTCTTAGTAATTGTTTGCCTTTCAGTAAAAAGATTTGGATGTGGAAGGAGGGGATACTTCTGAGACTCTATTTAAATGAGGATGGGCTCGCGGGGCACTTCTCGGGAGGTCATAGGCAGAAGAGTGACTGCTCAACTGAGCATGCCCAGGGAGACATCATTAGAAGAGCCTGCGCTAAAGAAACACAGCTCACTAGAGCATGCCCAGGATATAATTTGGCGAGTGCAACGCTCATATGGGAGAAATATTGAAACACCAGTGATCCTCATTGTACACCTTCCTAGTTGACTGGACTAACAGTGCAGAGCCTTATCATGTTGCAGCACAAGTTTTATAAAAAGTGAGAGTGAAGAGTTACAAGTGAGCAGGCAAAATGCTGTCACTCATGATTCTTCACAAGCCAAATCAGTGTCCTGTGGGCTCACTCTCAACGGGTAAAATAGACGATGGTAGAGGGGCTGGCCCACTGCCCCCCTCTATGTATTCTGTCCTGTGGGGTGATCTATAATGTGAATGACACAACAGATAACCAATGGCTGATAGAGAGATGGAGTTTTGCCCCTTTCTGTATAGATATATTCTTTATGCAGACATAGATTGCAATAGTTTATCCATGAATAGCGCAGGCCCATTACACACCAAGCCTCATAAGTTGGGGAGTGATAAGACAATATCAACATTAATAATAGATGTACTAACAGCAACTTGAGCTATTTCCTGCCACTTAAATAATATGCTGTGTTAGGTATCGAATTCTTTTATGCACGTGTACGATGTTATTCGTCCACAATATGTTGGTGTTTAATTTTTCCATTTCTTCCAAATGAAGGTAGTATGTATTTGTTGATTATCTCTGAGAGAACAATTAGTTCTCGATATGACACATTCTTGAGGCAGTCTTTAAACATGTACCCTAGAGCTTGCCATGATATTTTATGCAAGGAGGATTGATACAAGCTGTCAAGAAGCATGTTCTAAGCGCCATTTCTTGATTGGTACACATAGGCAGGAGCATGGGGTAGACGTGAACAACAATGCTGTCTTCAGATGTACATAAGTTGTAATGGGGGAGCAGCACGGAAACATGAGCTGAGATCTAGCACGCAAGCATACCCTTTGATTGGGCATGTGATCAGGCAAATTTCTCTATCAAGTTGATCAGATATTCAGATTGGTGTTGGGAGCTGGAGGACTATGGCCAGCACAACGATAACCACACTTCCAAAGTGAGTTTTAGCATTTATGCTTTGATTGCATTTGTTCCCGCCTGGAAAAAAAACAGCACTGGTACTTCCTACAGTTTGTCACCAACTCTTAATTCTTGCTTTCCTAACAGTTTTGTAAAATATTGCTTTGTCTACATAATCAGATGGGTATGCATGTTTAACAAATGCCTCCCTACCCTGTTGGTCTATAAGTAAATAACAGACCGTTAAAATCACAAAGCCACCGTGGACAGGCAATTCGGCAGACAACAGAAGTAGCTTGGCCTTCACATATGTAGGGACTGGATTAATAGAAGACTAGGATGCATTGAATGCATTTTAAGAGCAAATATGAGGTAGTTAGATGGAAACTGATGCCCAACTCACTTGAAGGCCAACCCAACTATTATATAGCACTAACATTGCATTAGTGCTTACTCCGAGAACCCATGGAAATCCTAAAGAACAAGACTTTGGGGAGGGCGGCACCATTTTAATAATATCTTCTTTCAGAATACACGTTGACAAGATAATGCTTGTGTCCATTAAGCAGTGACATTGTTGATGCCCTGACATTTTCCCACTTCATACATCCACCCCTTCATTTGCCTATAGTGCAGTACCACTATGGTTCCCCAGGCCCCCCACACATGTTTGTTCTTTTGTGGCTGGCCATAGGCTCTATATGTTGGGAGATCAAGTGCCATCCAGTGGTCCAATCCATGAGCTCAGATTTCCAGGTCAGGAGAGTTCACGGTTGGCTATTCATGTGTGATATCCCTTTTTGCAATTATAATACCAATGTAGAAAAGTGTCTTTGTGTATCTCTTCAGATCTACTTCAATTAAGACATTGAGTAGGGTCATCTTATGTGAGTTATATATAAATCTCCCCAGTGTGTGTGACATTTTTTTGTGTTACCCTGCACCAAAAGGTCTGTATCACAGGACATACCCAGGAAATGTGGATGAAGTCATTCTCTGACTTTTTGCATCATAAGCATTTTGGGGAGGAATTTTGCACTCAGCAACCAGAGTATTTATTGTGTCAGGTGGTATATGTTTGAATTGAACCAGTCAGAATAGGGCAGAGAGTGTCACTTCCATCTGGACCATTAAGCTGTTGCATATCTCCTCCTCGTCAAGTGGGCCAATGTCTGACTCCCACGTCTCGTGTGGTGCTGGGAAGTAGTCTGGAGGGTAACTGACGAGTGAACAGTTTAGCTGAGCTATCTGTGTCTACCCATATCATCCATCAGCAACCGTTCTTTGTGCAGATTAAATTCTAGCACAGTATCAAGTGGTTTTAAATACGGGGAGAGGACAAGCCACACCTGGAGATACCTGAAGAACTGTTGCTTGTATATGTAAGAACCTTAGATTGGAGGCCTACAAATGAGCAGATGGTGTTGTCTGTCACTATGTCTTCTAGTTTGGAAATGTTAATGGCTTCCCACCCTCTTAAGCCTTGGGGAGAGTCTACTTTGCCCTGTGATGAACCCACCCACACAGGGTCTCCCCTGTAAGATATCTGTACAAGCCAGTGCCCTTCAGGGCATTCCTTGTCTGAATTACCATGGATGCAACTGGGGAGAAATCAGGAGGGTAGGTCCCTCCCTCTCACAAGGAGTGCGCCATCCATAGACCATTGCGCATCTGGTACATTTAATAGTTTGTGTACCTTAGTGGCCCCTGTTCACAGGGACGCCAATGGCACACAATCACGTCACTCCCTCATATGTTCTGTTCTCTCTCTCTCGCAGTATTATGACTTTGCCCAGCAAGCATGTCCCACATTTCACTACTTGTGTCTTACTTTCCTCATGTTGTATTTGTGTATCTCTCTAGGATACAGATCCCCACTTGTCTCAACATTCATACAGGTCCCCACATGTCTCAGCTTTCTTAGTTCAACTGAACAGAGGTGTGTAGGCATGTTTTAAACCTCCTACCAGGATAGATGCCTTAGAGCCCTTTTCAAACCTGACAGGACTGCTGCACTCCAACTATGCATATCAGCTGCTTCTTCCATTTCAGAAGCTTAATACATTGAGGCCTCTTCAGCCACTTTACCTAAAAGATATGGTGGTAGGGAAGATGCCATAAACACTAAGATAGACTATGCCAATGCACAACATGATGGTTTGCAAGTGACAGAGATAAAAAGCTGCATTGGTTACTGAACACAGTTTTGCACATCATCAGTTGTTTAAAAAGGAGAGGCCATATAATTATAGCTTTTTACTGGCTGCTGGTTACTCAAAAAATTTATTGAAAGCTTGCTTATCTGTTCCTTGGGTGACATATTGATATCATACCCTCCTACGTCACAGGGAGAATAGTGTTCTGTACCACCAAACTCAAACATGCAGGTGCATGCATAAATGTTCCTGGTTTAAACTTGAAGAGATGGAAATGCTTCCGGAACCAAGAGGGCATCACATGGAGCAATCATTCTATTGACATCCGCTCACCTGTACCCTTACTTGTTTTCTGAGAGACCCTAAAGTTCTACCTGTTTTAGTTGGCTCTTGTACGATCAGCACAACCAGGTCTATTTAGGTAGTGGGTGTTTTTATGAAAGCTGTTAGCCAGTTAATGGACACCCAGTTTCTGACTCTTAGTTGTGTGAAGCTTATCGGCCTTTACCATTGAGATATCTAAGACTCTGGTAATTCAAGGCCAGAGCAAAGCAGAGTGGAGAAAGAAACCTTTACAGTGTGCAAGAGAATAAACACAGGTCTAAATGGCAGACCTTCTGAAGCAGTCCTAAACAGCATCATATTATTATGCTTTCATGCATGTCACCGGATTCTCTGCAGTTGTTGTCAAATGCAAAGTATTTTTTGGTGTTGCTGCTCTTTTTGTATGCTGATGTGATTGTAACATGCTTTCCAGTTCCTCTGTCTGTTTGGCATACATTGATTAACACCTCACTGTGGCCAAGCTGCTTCCGTAGCTCATGAAAAAATATTCAAGTAATCACTTGTAGAATGAAACTGATATTAACTACAACTTTCTTGAAGAACCCTTCAAATATTGCTGTTTGTCTCCTCCAAGGGTAAATAAGTGTTGAGTCTGTTTCTGCCTCAACACATCAAATCATCATTGAACAGAATATTTGAAGCAAGCAACAGTCATGTTTCATGCTTTCATGTTGCACTGGAACTGCTACTTTGGGAAACAACCTTTACAACACAGTCATTACAACACACTACCTTTACAACACAGTCATTACAACACAACATCCTTTACATCGCATGCCATTACAACACAGCAATTACAACGCATGTCACTACAACGCATGTCATTACAACACATGTCACTACAACGCATGCCATTACAACGTTTTATAAGGTAAGTAATGGGGAATAGTAATTTTTAACCCTACACTATCCAACACATACCCTACTTTTGCACTCACTGGAGTGGGAATAGTAATTTTTACCCCTACACTATCCAACACTTACCCTACTGTTGCACTCACTGGAGTGGGAATAGTACATTTTACCCCTACACTAGCCAACACTTACCCAACTGTTGTACTCACTGGAGTGGGAATAGTAATTTTTACCCCTACACTATCCAACACTTACCCTACTGTTGCCCTCAAAATAATATGCGTTGTACTAGTATGCATTTTAATGGTATGCATTGTAATGGAATGCGTTGTAAATGTAGTTTCTAAAAATGACTTGTGATGGCATGCGTTGTAAAAACATGCGTTGTAATGGCTGTTACGATGTAAAAACTGCATTGTAAAGGCATGCGTTGTAAATGTTTGCGTTGTAACGTCATACATTCTGCTACTTTGCATTCCACAGACAAACATCTCAGCATCATGGATGGATGGTAATAACTACACACCATGTTAAATCTTTGAAAGGTGTTTTATGTGTTATTAATTTATATGGTTCAGGTATTCTTTGTTAACATATGAGATTTAAAGGCATTTTCTGGACTGATTGGCAGTTTCTCATCCAATCATTCTCTGTGTGACCGGCTTTCACCGGCTGTATCACAACCCGGACTTCTAGAAGAAGGAAGACAGCCAAGGATCTTCCCTGTCACACACATTGTTAAATCTATACATTGAGCAATTGGGAAATTTCATGACTTCTTTCTCTATTGATAATCATCCGGGAGCACTCATTTTTATATCTGATTGTCTACGTTCAAGGATAACACTGGTGGATTGTGCTGTCCTGAGCAAAATAACACCAGGATTGTACATTGCATTCTCAAACTGAAGGCCTTTGAAAGAGACCACATGACCTCGGTGAGCCAAATAAAAACTTCCAATCCTATATCTCCAGAAAAAAAATACACTCTGAAATTTATTGTCATGAAGCTTTGGTCCATGTGATAAAATGCTCAAGGTTGAACCATAAGATTACATCAAATCTTTGAAAATATGAGACTGCGTCAGCCAAAATCTATTTTTAAAACTTGCTAAATGGGTCAAGCATCTTTACTCAAGAGAGAACATTCAGAGCTATCACAGAAAGACAAAAGAGATTCAAATATGCAAGGAATCTTTAGTTACCTGATATCTAACCCTAAATCTTTTCCAAACAGGATCTCTGAAAGAGCCCCACGAGAGGGCAAATGATAATGTACCACTCCACTAATATGAAGAGTTTCAGTGCCTCTCTATGCAGTTTATCCCATCACATTGAGAATTGCTTTAAAAAATCTTTATATTGTGTTTAGTTCGATTAAGTCAAATACCCCTAGTTACAGAGTAATACATGACATTTGCTGAGAATACACATGTGTAAAACAGTGTTGTAGTATTTCCTTTTTGAGCTAAGGGGGACTGGGTTGTACTTACTGTATTCTTAAAACTACACCCTCTACCCTCATTGGCCATTATTGCTTTTGTTTATAGTTATCACTTATGAGCTCTGGAGTTATCATCTTGGTTTCATTCAGCCACATATTTGTAACACATTTGTATGAGTGTGGCTGGGGAGAGGCAAACTCTTTTTTCTATTCCTGTGTTGTGAAGTTGAGAAGATGGCTCATGATATATGCAGCCGTCGGCTAAAGTTGTGGGCAAAACAGTAGGTAAGGCAATCTGCTGTACTAGAAAAGCAAAATTTGCACGGGCAGTGATGCTGGAGCAATTTTCAGAATGAGGGTGCTACCCACTTGTACCAGCTTATGAAAATCGGGTTTTTTTCGAAACATCTGGGTTATTGAGCGAGGGTCTTCAAATAAGCCAGACATACACCTTTTAGAGTAATATTAAGGGAAATCTCCCCGAAATATCTTTTATTCATGGCCTCTAGCGGTGGGCTTTCAATCATGCATTCCTAAATATATAATGGCAACATTTGGTGAACTCATGATGTGTATTTTCTCTATTGAACCGGCACCTGTGTGCAGATAAATTACCAGGCACAACAACCTTTGGACAACTAAGAATTACCTGGACTTTGTGAATTCAACTATGGCATAGGTTTCTGCAGTGCCTGAATCTAGTTGCCCTCTTGCACTCAAACATCTGTGTTGAGCTGGATCTCCAGATGCATATATATTTAGAAGTTACAGAATACCTATTGGAAATATTGAGCCATAGCTCATGTAATGGCTATTACAAAAGCAATGTTAGTAGCAAAGACGTTATATATATAAAAATACTATTGCTAAAAAAACAACCCAGCAAAAATAGAGATTTACTTCTGATATACTGTGCATCTAGTTGATATAGTGCCCCCAAATCAGTACTGTGCCATAAAATGAAATTGTACTCAAATATTGAGATCAGGCCATAGATTATTAGGCCATAGAATTTGCAACAGTTTCAATAATTTGGGGTTTAGAGCCTTACTTGAGGTGGTGTTTCCCCTACATATTGTCACTGGCTAACTTTGTTTAGACTTTACACGTTAAATTTGGTTTTCTATCCCTGAGGGCACGACAGCAGGATATATCTCTTTGTGTGTGTGATAACATTTCGATCCAGAGCACCGTTGATTTATTTTGGTTCTGCCCATTATATCAAGATCCAAGACACCGTTTTTTTGTGCCATTGTTGTGCAAGGCTAAAGTGAGACGTCATATGGGTGGTTTAATATTGATGCAGTCTTCGGGCTCACCTGAAATCTGTTCTGAAGTCTTAAATTTGATAAAATCGGTGTTATGCATTAGGAAGAGATATGCATTTGAAGGGCTATTTTTCAATGTTTTAGATACGACTTAGTCCATCTGATTTGGCTTTTTTGAATATTTAACTCATAATTGTTATTTGAAAATTGGATATTGTTTATAATTTTGTACTATATGAAATTTTGCATCTATGTTTTATTTAATTTTCTGTGTGCTTTTATGGCCTTTGGCCGAATAAAGTTTACTTTGTTTTGACTTGAACTAAATATATTGTACAGAAGCTAAGTACCTAAAAAAACTATTACTTTAAAAGACTATTGGTTGACCAAACATGCAACCCTTAATCTCAAGTAATCACTGATACCTAAAATCATTTATTGTAATAACGAAGGCTGCACTGTTATGGGAAGATTCTGTTGATTTTGCCTCTGTGGACTCAGACAAATTGGCCAGTCTATGCACGGAGAGCATATGGTGTGTGCTATTTGTCTATTTTGTTAAAATATTGCACAATTACATTAGTCAATAATACCCAGTCAAATACATACCCCTATGCAAATAATGGAATATCCAAGGGCCTGTCTGCCAGGTAATACCATGAGTCACTAAGCCCTCTCCTAAATACTCAGACTTATTTAGGGACGTTTTGCTTGAAAAACCTATAAGATGTATGCAGCGTCTGTCCTGATTAATAGTAGGTAGTCCCACTTAGACCTCTTCATAACACTCTCACTCATTCATAATATGCCATGTTAGGAACCAAACCTACACAAATTGCTGCTCATGGTGCCACCAAGAATCAATTATTCACAAACCTGTTTTTAAGAATAGCCAAATTCATTGAAAGTTCTGCTGTTAGTAACAGGTACTCATTCAAAACTTTGGGGCTGATTTATACATTGGGGGTACGTATACTCTGTTTCAATGGTGACAGAGTATGCATACCGGCAAGATAAAGGTCTGCAAGCCGAATTTTGATGCCGGCAGACCTTAAGTTTGTCTACAGTGGTGACGTCTCCACCATAGGCATAGCCAAACGTATCTAATGGACCAATGGAGAAATAGCTATACGTCCGCCCACCCAATCAGGTCAATGGACATATAGCCATTTTGTACTGCCTGTCACCGCCATGCAAATCCTGGTGAGAGGGACATTGAAAAGGGCATAATGATCCCCTCTCCATGGGGGATGACAACCAAGGTGAGGGGAGCTTTACATTTTTTATTTTAAAGAGAATCCCATTTCCAAATTTACTTTTTGAAAATAAAAAAAGACAACAGTTTGGTACAGGGCTGCTTCAGCCTGAAACAGCCCTGCACCAAACAGCAAAATGCATTGGCAGTACCCACCGTGACGGCGGTTCCTGTCAATGCATTATAAAAGACTGTGGGGTTGCTGCTCATTTGAAACTGTGGCAGGTGGTCTCTTCATTCAGGGACGGAGTAATTTACTCCATCCCCCTGTATGAATAATGGGCCATTTGCCCATTTATAAATCAGCCCTTTATTCTTAGTAATACCCATTGTCCCTCAGTTCTGTAATTGATGATAGACAAAATCAGTCAAAGCTTAACCAGATTCTCCTAACATTGATATTACCTACAACCAGTCAGAGAACTGTTCAAAATAATAATAGACTCAATCAGAGCTCTTCTGCTCGTAACGCTAAGTGATAGTTAGTGTTTGCATCTGCTATAGTCGCTTAGGGTTATGCTTCTGATAATACTGATCATCCCATTGCTATGTTCCTAACAATACATAGTGAGAAATTCCCATAATATTCTCTTCATAGTACCCAATCATTGATTGATTGATTGATGACTTTATTTGTTAATTACACTTACACTAAAAGGGCTTTTTGGTGGTTTGCACAGCACTCATTGATTGAAACAGGTAGTCTATATGAATTAGGATGGATTGAAAGGATGGGGCCAGACTATATGTAAATTGATACTTGTATAGCGCACTACTCACCCGCAAGGGTCTCAAGGCGCTTGTACGAATACCGCTGTGGAACCCATCCTGGCTTTCCCTGTGAGGCGTCCACTCCTGGGCACCCCCAAGGTGGAGGCCAGGCATCCTTAGCGTTGTGGGGGCCGTTGTGGAGATTAAGCAAGCTATTGCCCAGAGTTGCAGAGTGGGACTCCATGATTGGAATGGCACCGAGGCGAGAATTATCAGGTCCGTGGAATTTTTTAGCCCAAGACCCGCCGAGGCGGGGAATTGAACCCTGGTCCCGGGAAAGACCTCTGCATCAGGGTCTGCCGCTCTAATCATTATGTAACAGAACAAGGTTTTAATGCCTTTCTAAAGTATGATGGCTCTAACTCTTGTGTTGATAATATCAGGAGCTTGTTTTATAGTTTCTTTTGTCCACCGAACCTAAACACTTGTGAACTGTAGTGCTTATATATAATCCACTGTGATCTCTCCAATTGGAGAGATCTTGTGTTTGTATACTGTGCAAAACACTCCGATAGCTACAGGGCTCTTGTCTCATGGAAAGAGTTGTGCTACAGACAAAGGCCCATGAACAGGACTGGTATACACTGGGGGGTAGCTGTTCCTAAGGTCTCAGGAAAGTAGCAACCAAACTTTGATTGGCAGAGAGGAATGGTAACAAGTGGTCAGTCTCAAAGAGGGTTGGATTATAAATAGTGATGGGGAAGCCCTCCTTTTGGATATAGTGCCCTCACACACCCTTGCGAGTGTCATACTTCATCATCGGGCGTTGCTCCTCGTGGGGGTGGCGCTGCAGTCCCCCACGGTCCCCGCGAGAGGGTTCTTTAGTGGAGATCTTTTAAGGAGGCGCCACAGTTGTGCATGTGGGTGTGCAGGTCTGGGGAGGTAAGTGAGTGGGTGAATTAAAATTACCAAACGGTACGTAGAACCTGTGTTTATTCTTGGGTCCGAGTGGTAAGTTAAAATAGATGTCGAACCTGGAGCTCCTCTTGGAAAAAAATAAAGAGGGCGGATGTGTAACTAACCGCTGCTCTCAGAATTAGTGCAGGAGTGAATTAACTACACAAAAAATAGGTCAATGTGTTTCGCGCTCTTTGTTGGTCCATAAGGGATCCATAGGCGCTTCGTCAGGACCGGAAAGCAGGTGAAGTAAAAGAGAATGGGACAGGTCTCAGGAAAAGGAGGTCCTGTAAACCTGTAATACCTCGGTCTTAAGGTGTGTGAGCTTCCTCGCGCAGATAGGGTCTCTCAATGTGGGTTCCTCCGCCCTCCACCTATCTACAACAATACCAAGCCAAGTGTCATTTGTTGAGGAAATAAGCATACCCTCCACACTGCCCACCCAGAGAGCTCATTGATCTCCTGGGTTACTCCACAAATGTAAATGAGTCATAACAAATGTTTAAAAACTATGCATGGAATTATGTAAGTAGTAGTATTTATTTTTTATCTTAAAACTGGTCAAGTCTAGTCATGTAGTGCGAACAAGCTGGTTAAGAAGCAGTATAGTTTTGAAAAATGGCTTGTCAAACATTACTTTGCCATGGATGTATGATGATACAACGCGTACCATCACAACGCGGTATGTTACATCGCGGTCTTGACAACGCAAGTCATTACATCGACTTGCATTGGAGGGCGCTGGATTTAGGAATAGTGTGAATTACTATTCCAACTCCAGTCTATGTACAGTAGGGAAGGTGTTGGAATAGTAATTCACACTATTCCTTAGTCTAGAGCGCCCTCCAGTGCAAGTCGGTGTAACGACTTGCGTTATCAAAACCACAATGTAACCATACCGCGTTGTAATGGTTGCGTGGTAAAGGATGTTTCCCCTTTGCCATGTACTAAGAGATTGTCATTCATTCATTTTATGTTTGTACCTCTGTAAAATGGCTTGGTAAAGATTATGGGGCTCATTTATAACAAAATTACACAGGCGTCACTGCACACCATTTTGCTGCGCCGAGCAGCGTAATTTTTAAAGAACAGTGATGTGTACAATTAGCTGCCATGCGCCAATGCAGGCACCCTAGCACCAGAGTACATTGGTGTCTGTGTTGCGGGGATGATTGTTTTAGTGCAAGAAGGAACACCTTCCTGCACAAAAACAATCATCAATGTTGTTATCCTCTTTCTATTTGTGCTGCAGAATGCAGCATGCATAGAAAGAGGAAAGAATTGGGGGAAATTAAAGTTTTTCTGTTCGTTGCACCTCTTTATTTCTCCCCTGGGGAGGCTTAGGATTCCTATGCATTCCCAGGTTTGGGAAATGTTGTAAATCTAGGAATATGGCAGAATCCATGCGTGTTGCGTGGGAACACCCACAGCAACACCCATGGCACGCCCCTTTCACGCAAAGTGATGCGTGAAAATGTGCCATATTTACAAGGCCATGAAAAGCCATGCAGAGTGGCTTTGTGTGACCTTGTAAATATTGGTCAGCACAGTGTGCCGCCGGTGCGTCCAAAAAAGTGATGCACCTGCGGTGCAAGGGGCTTGTAAACAAGCCCTTATATTTCTTATATCCCAATTATATGAACCCAAGACATCCAAGCAATGTAAGACACAGGGTCTCATTTACAACAAAATGATGCAGTGCGGCCCGCAAGCCATTTTGCTGCGTTGAATTGAGTCATTTTAAAAGCATAGGGATGCATCATATTTACAACAGGATGAGGCATCACTGTTTCTTCCCCTGTGCTGGTGCGCAGTTGGCTTCCATGCGCTAACGCAGGCACCCGTGCACAACGGTGCAAGGGCGCCTGCGTTGCAGGGATGATTATTTTCGTGATGGGACGCTTTCCTGCACTAAAACAATCATTGATGGTGTTTTCCTCTTTCTAAGTGTGCTGCGGGATGCAGCACACATAGAGAGGAAATAACAAGGAGAAATAAAATTATTTTTCCTCTTTGTGCCTCATCACGTCTACCCTGGGGAGGCATAGTATTCTGATGCATTCCAAGGTTTATGAAATGTTGTAAATCTGGGAATGCGGCAGAATCCATGGGTGTTACGTGGGAACACCCACAGCAACACCCACGGCACTCCCCTTTCATGCAATTGATGCGTGTAATGGGTCATATTTACAAGGCTATGAAAAGCCACGCAGTGTGGCTTTGCATGGCCTTGTATATATGGGCCAGCACACTGTGCCTCTGGTGCATCAAAAAAAAAAAATGACACACCGGCAGCGCAAGGGGGCTTGTAAATAAGCCCGACAATGTTTGGCAATGTGTAGTATTGAAACAAAGTTTATCGAGTCAGTCATAAGAGGAAGATGTAGATGTTGCAACAATGGTGGCCCAATTCCGACTCCCTGGTGTAGAGACAGTGGACAAGGCAGCAAGCATCATGAGTGGCTGTGTCACCACTGGGAAATGGCAGAGTTTGTGGATGCATGAAGTGAGCTGCTGCCCATTACTCAAGGCCCAGGTTGCTTGTCTTTGGGGAAAGAAAAGGCAGGTACAGGAAAATATAGCACAACTACTGCGCTTTTTAGGTACTGAGGCAACCCTGTGAGCCCAGTATGTGCCTCCCAGGAGCAGATGAAGCATGTATGGGCACTGGCATCATGAGTCACCATGCTTCCATAGAGGAGATGCAGCACAGATTAGAGTTCCAATTACAGAATTTTATATGTAGACGCAGGGGCTGATAGAGAACATGTCACGAGCCACTGCTTGTTGCTCAAGGACTAGCCCACACCACCCCAGGGCAGATGTGGCAGCTCTAAAAGCACTTGACAAAGGAAATAGACTCACTTGTGGGCTGATTTGTACGGAATGCTTGAAAGGAAATGCTATCCAGTGCTCCACTGATCAAAACGGCAATCCAAGACTCACAGCAATTCATTGGTGAAGCTAGTCGAGGGGACAGTGATGCCTGCATGCACTGGGTTAGGGAAGTAGAAGTAGTGTAGAGGACCTCACAGGCCTGCAAGGGATGCTTAAGATACAGCTGACAGTTAGGCATGTGTTGAGTGTGCATATCTACAGACCACACTGTACCTTGCGTGGACCTTGCACGTCTGCTGTCCTTAATGTGCCTCCTGTGTGCCACAGAGATTGCACTGCTCCTGTCAAACTTGTATGTGATTAGATCCTGTGCTGCTGCTGCCATTGGGCTATTTGCACACAGAAAAGGTACAACTAGCTATGTGTTAACGAAGCTTGCACTGCTGTTTGATCATGCTGTAACTGTCCTGTCCGTGTGTGCTGAACTTGAATGCTGGTATATCAGCTCTATCGGTTCTTCATGTAAGACAGATGTGCACAGCTGCTATCCATTCTGTGCCTTTTCTGTTGTTGCGAGTGGCCTTTGTATTCCTGAGCTGTGTGTTTGTGTGTGTGTGTGTGAGAGAGAGGGAGAAAAAAGAAGTATGCCCAGAAACGTGAACTGTACATGTTGTGTATTGTGGGATGTTTTAGTTACTACTGCTAATGAAGTACCTAGGGCCTCATTGACATGCTTTTGCCACAAGGAATCTTGCGGTGCTGCCCTGCGTCAAAAGAAAAGGGCAGGAAGTCGCCGTATCTATGAGATACAGCACATTTCTGTCTTTTTCCCTTGCACTGGTGCACAGTGGGCTGCTATGCGCCAACACAGGCACCCTTACGCCATGGTGCAAGGGTGTCTGCATTGTAGGGGTGATTGATATTGTGCAGGAAGGGACACCTTCCTGCACAAAAACAATCCCATTCTGCAGCATACAAAGAGTGAGGAAAAAACGAAGAGAAAAAAAGCTATTTCTCCTCGTTGTGCATCCCTATCACTACCCCTGGTCGCCATAAAAATCTGATGCATTCCCAAGTTTATGATTCCTCGTAAATCTGGGAATGCTTCAATTCCATGGGTGTTTCATGGGAGCACCCACTACAACCGCCCTTTTTATGCAGTTGAGTGAAAGGGGCACATATTTACAAGGCCATGAAAAGCCAAGCACAGTGGCTTTGCCTGGCCTTGTAAATATGCTGCGGCAAATTGCGCCATTGGATCATCAAAAAAGTGATGCTCCAATGGGGCAAAAGTGCCGCTAGGGGCCTCGCAAAGAGGCCCATAGTCTGTATTGAGGGTAGTTTTAGCTGCTGCTGTCTGTACTGCACTTGTTTATTTATAGAACGTTTGTAGTGCTGTTTGCCACTGTTGTATCAGTTCTGTGTGCTTGAATTAACCGTGCACTGTCTCTTCAAAAGCAAGAGGTGGTCAGTGTGCATGGGATGCTTTTACTACTGCTGCCAGTTCTGTACTTGTACTGTGTGTGTAAATCTGTCACTGCTGCTCGTTGGGCTGGACTAGCTATGGTCATGTTATGTTGATTTGTATAGCGCCATAATCACCCGAAAGGGTATCCAGGCGCTTGGGCAGTGGGCAGGTATGTGGTCCCCATGGTGCTTATGTGAAGAGTCAGGTCTTCAGCTTCTTGCAAAACTCAAGAAGTGAGACGGAGGCTCTGATGTGTTGATGGAGGTCATTCCATGTCTGGGTGCGATGTAGGAGAACGAGCGACCTGTGTGCGAGTGAGTGTTTACTGTTGCTGTGAATGCTTCACCTGCTCTGTGTGAGTGTTGATTGCTGCTGCTTATGCTTTGCATGTTCTGTAAGTGGGGAAATATTGCAGTCCTCATGGTCAAAGTGTACTTGCAGGAGCGG